>NW_027437179.1:7808799-9128799 GCF_033239565.1 Halichoeres trimaculatus | reverse complement strand
CAAGACGGAGGCTGGAGACGAGCGCGTCCAGTGAGCAAACACTGTGTGCAGGCAGTGCTCATGGGAGTTGTAGTGCCGTAGTCTCATACTGCAATGGGTGTAGTATTTCAGATGCCATTTCAGAAAACTACAATTAAATAATTAAACACGCCAAAGTGGCGAGTAGGAGTGACGGTGTTACCCACCACAGCTGGAATTCAGTGTAAACTAGCGTCTCTCTCGCTCTCTCTCAACTACGAGGCAGGACCCAGGGAGGTAGGGGCTGCATGTACCCCGTGTGCACTCTGTTTGTATGTTTTGACGCCAGCAAATACTAACCAGGGAAAGGATATTGAGTACCGATCTATCGAAACTAGGGGAACTTTATATTGAATCGTTTGCTAAATTTCAGGATCGATATTTACGGATAAAATGATACTTTTGACAACACTAGTTTGAACCAGGCTGTAAATATGCTTTTTAATGCCATAAAAGTCATTTTTTGTGGCTGGGTGTGTACATCACTTCTGGCGGATTCTTGATGAACAGCAACTTTTAGCACTCCCCCATAGGCTTTACTTTTACTAACCGGATGTTGCCCCTTGGCGTGCATATAAAAATATCTGAATCATTTCAAACTACAAAGTGTATTTTACAAAACAAAAGAACAGTTAGCATTTTAATTCTAAGAAGGAAAGAGAAGTAACTTATGTTTAGTACTTGATAAAAAAAAAAGCAAAACTTGTTTTAAGGTATCACTGTCATATGTATTTATTGTTTCTTTCACAAAGTAGGGAAAAAATGAGAAAAAAAAATTGTAAACTGAAATTTTGTGAAAAAAATGGGATTTTATTTTAGGCCGTATTGTCTATCCCTATTATATCATGAGTTTATTTTGATACCTGCAAATCTAAACCACTTAATAGTGTGCAACAGGCAGAAGAACATGACGTTCACCAAACTACAAGCTAGAGCTGACTTTGTCAGGGGCGACTGATAGCCTTGCTTCCTGGTTCTCCAGTTTTTTCAACAAAAAGATTGAGCTGACCTGTATTTCTGTTGCTGATCCATTAACTATTGACAGGTGCCTCATACAACCCCACTTCAAAAATATCCCATTAAGCAAAACACAAGTTAATGCAGGGTGCATGAATCACAAAGCTTATAACCACCTGGACTGACTTCCTTTAAAAAAACGGCAGAGTGCAGTGTGATAAATGTAAAAAGACTACTAGGAATTATGTCGCAAATCCTTGTCCTCATCCCACAACAAACTGAAATTGCCACAGCAACAGCATTTGATTCGGCCAAATATGTGTGTCCCACAAAGCCTGTGGGAAATTAACGCTTTAGGAAGTTGAAGTTGTGCAGGAGGTATGTCAGTCCCTCATGCAATCATTCCTCTGAAGTTTGGTTTCTTGCTCATATTAAGTATAAATTGTTCTGAGCATAAAAGAAATGATATGAAGTCCGTGCACCGCTCATCAATCAAAGCCTGACTTTGGAGCTCTGCTGCCAATGCAACGTATGAAAATGTCACTCATGTTGTCAGAAAGAGCTGGCACATCAACCCCACAGCTGTGAGTGACAGACATATGCTCCGTCACTTTTTTAACTTCCTCTTTACTTTGACAGGAAGTGCTTCCACCCTGTTTGTCTCACGAACCAATGAGCAGGCTAATGTTACTGAGACCAGCTTCAAATTACATCGATTCACGCTGCACACTTTGCATGGTAATTAACAGAAATGGTATTTATGAGAGCGTAAGGAGGAAGCAATCAATGCCTGCTGAAACAAGAACGGATGAGGACAGGAAGTAAAGGTGAGGAGAGGGGAAGGGAAAGGATGGAAAATGAGAGGAGCTGAGGCTTTTTAACTACAGGAAAAATAATGACAAATGTGTACCTCCAGGCTGCAATCCCAGACTTGAAATCCTGAATGATTTTTTTCAGCAGCACGGCTCTGTGATCTGTGAAGTCAAAAAGATGACATTTAAAGTGGAACACCTGCAAAGTTCAAATTATTTTCAACTCCCAAATGTTCTGAATGTTTAGCTTTGACTCTGCAATCAGATAATTCAGCTGTATTTTTTGAAGCTCTTCCTGGTGCACTGTTTTTGAATTCAATCAGAAGTTTGTCAGGTTGAGTCCATACTTATGGGCTAAAAATCTGTTTCTAGCTGCAAAAATCTTAGCCCATAGAGACTTTTGGTTTTGGTAAAGGTATAGAGAAAAGACTTAACTCATGGGGATTTTTTTTAACAAAAGCAAAAAATAAATCCAAAAACCTTAATTTACAAAAACACTGGAAAAACTTACAAGGACCAGGAAACACATAACAGCAACAGGCAACATCCACAGCAACACTCAACAACTACAGCAAACAATGAGCTGACAAAAAACCAAGGAATCACAAAGGCTATATAGAAAGAGGGGTAATCAGCACAGGTGTGAAACAAGACACAAGTGAAACACATGAGGGGAAATCAAAGAGGAGGGAAACACAAGTCCAGGAGGAAAAAACTGAACCAAACACAGAGGAGTACTAAAGACAGGGACTAAATTAATCCAAAATACAGAAGCACAGAGAATAAACATAAAAAGACCAACACATGACATGAACCAAACCAGAACCACAAGGAGCAAGAACAAACTCACACAATAAACACAGGGAAACACAAGAATAATCATAAAGAAACTCAAGATGAATTCACACGACTGGCGGAAGAAAACCCAAACCTTGAAACATACAAAAGCAAACCAAAGGACCAAATCTTTACAGAGCCTGTTTCCCATGAGCATTTGGGAATAGAGTGAGGATGTTACTCTTAGCGAGACGTGCATTTGTTAAGAAAATTCAAGAAAGTAGGATATTCTTCCCAACACTACTTTGCTTTGCTTAAGACAACTTTTGGCCAGAAACAATGTGACAAGGTCACGAATTAACAATTACATAGCGCTACTGTTTGAAACGTATCAGCAATCAAACTTTGTAAACTCAGTTTGTACAGTACTTTAGTAGCCAGCTATATTTAGAGCTGCTTCAAACCCTGGTGCTCTGAGACATGTGTGTAACGTGTAATGATAGCGAATCCTGGTTATATCCTACCAGTGCTCATCTACCAACTCCAACCTCACCAAGCAGAGCAAACGTAACCTCACTCTTCATTTTATTGATAGACTCTCAGGTTTGAACAGACCACTGCAGAATAACTGCTGACTGTGGGTTGGAATGAAAATGCTGATAGTCTCATTTTAAGATGAGAATTGCGATCAGTCACTTGGAAAGTCCTCACAGTCCCTTTAAGTGTATGATTGTTTGAAGTAGTGTGCTACTTTTCTTATATTTCAAAAGTATTGTTTTGAAGTGATAGGTGTTCATGTCCAGATAAACCAGAGATTACACCAGAAAAACAATTTGATGCAATGAGTGATTATATTTTCTATTATTGGTGGCTCATCATGTATATTGTTTTGAAGCCTTTTTGCACCCAACACTTGTAGGGGTATAAAACCTTTTAACCCTGAAGTAAAAGAGCGCTAACAACTCGTGCTAACTCACAGTGCAACACTGTTGGTTAGTATTAATGTAGTATGTATGGGTACCTTTCACATTTGAAACGATACTGTACCGATACCTGGTACCTGGCAATCAGTATTGGTACTCAACGGATTTCTGTACTTTTTTGTGTTTATGTGGTAAAAAAAAAATCAATTTGTTTGATAATAAAATGTAATTTTTTTTTTTAATTTAACATATTTGTTCTTCAACCTTGAAATGCTGTGTTCATGTCCAGCATGAAAAATCACCAACTCTTCCACTCCCTCACAGTCATAAGTACCTAAACAAGTTACCTTTTGATTTTACATGAATCGGTACCTGGAACTTATGACAGAATCAGGTCGGTACCTATAAAGTACCTAATTCGGTACCCATCCCTAGTATTAAGGATCTGATACACTGATTGGTATTGGTGCCTGATATGGCTTTTTTGGAGGATCAGATAGTATCGGATTTTGTTACGTGATCAGTACCGATACAATTTTTAAGTGTTTTCAGCACCGTCATGCTTTACAGCTGCTATAAATCAAACCACGTTGCAAACGTGTTCGCTGTGTGGGACTACTTCTCTTTGGAAAGCAATGATAGTAAAACAGCATCTCGCAACATTTGTAAAGTGAGTGTTCCTCAAGGAGGGACCAACAGGGCTCACTTTAATACAACAAATATGATTTATCATTTACAACGGGGTCACCCGATGAAGTACAGGACTTATCAGAGAAAGGTATCAAATCAGTATCGGATCGGTATCGGCAAAACATATATAAAAAATCAGATCAGGGAGTCGAAAATTTTTTAGACTTTCTTTCCTCTGTAAACTCACAGGTTGGTCTGTTACTAAGTTTCTGTTGAACAGAGGAGGAAATTAGCACTTTGTGACATTCCTAATTGTTATCGAGCCAAAATTAAATAGCAAGGGTATAAAATATATCAAAACATCACTTAGTTTCTCTGTCAACTCTATTTTCGGCAGTAGCAGGCAATCATTTAAAGCTAAAAGCTCCTATTGTCCTTCAGTGTGCTGTTCCTGCACATCACCAAACAGCAGTCAGACAATGTAAGCAGCTGTCAGGCTGAAGAGAGCAAAGCAGCCAATAGAGACAAACACTTTTATTTGAAGTCAATGGAGATTATAGAAGAGTGTGAAACTGGTTTATGGGCCCAGGGTGGCTGAGTATCAAAAACTAAATGTGTTCTCTTTTTTAGTTTGTCTGGAGCTTGTGTAAGTAGGCACACATGAAGCCAAAGACATGAATTCATACTAACAGTATTGATTAGAGATTCATAAACTTTTAAGTCTGGATGAAAACCTCTGAGTTAGATTAAAACAATTTCATTAGATGCTCTTATCGTTTCTATTGCATATCAGGATTTTCCTTTTCCAGTGTAATTTAGATTTATGCAGTTTTTCTCCCCTGTCAGTGGTTTTTGTTCCGGTCAAAGGTGTTTTAACCAAAGCAGCTGCTGTGGCACTGGTGCATGCTTGTATCTGGAACCGTGACTCTTCCAGCGATCTGTAGCTCCTCAGGCAGATGCTAATTCAGTTGTTTGCCAACACGCTGCTCTAAAAACAGGCTGTGTTTCTATCATATTTTTGGAGTACATCTGTCTCCCCGTAGTGACAAATTTCATATGCAGCTTTGAAATATTAAAGTCGACTTGGCTGCTCACATCGACTTAGTTATCTTCATCAGAACTCATTTACATAACACAAGTACCGTTCTCACTGCAGTTTTCATCAACTTAGAGGTTTGGGTCTGAGTTTCCTCTTGGCTCTCCGATCAGCACCAATGACAAAAAAGGGTCAACATCACATTTTTTCAACAACTGTAAGTTAAGCTGAGAATTTCCAACTAAGGCGTAAAGTGTAAAAGTGGAGGAGAGTGACAACTGCCCTCAGGGGAGAAGGAAGAGGAGGAAATGTCATTCTTCCTCATCTCTGCCAAGGCGGTCTGACGACAGGAAAATGCGGTGAATATTGAGCAGGCGACCTTTCAGATAAGGCCTGGATGGTCTTTATATTCTCTGTCATCATTGTCATGAAGACTGTAACAAAAGATCCATCATCATCAATCATGCTTTCATGGGCTTAGGGAGGAGTTTGGAAACTTACTGAAAGATGAAAAATGATTTATAACACTCAATAATATTCAAACACCTACCACAACTTCGTCTCTAAGTATGGGGTAGATGTAGCTAAAGCTAATGCAACAAAACTGACTGAAGAGCTTCATTAACAAGGGTTATAGGTTTCATCCAATGTGGACTCTGCTGTTAACCTGTATGGTCTTGTTTAGGTTCTCTAGAAATTTCGACACCGTGCCAGGGAAGATAATAATCCAATAAGTAGGTCCACAATTGACCTATGGCTAAGTCCCACCTTCAGATGCAATGAGCTAATCACAGAGCGTATAGCCTTCCCATACATCTCTTCACTGCCTGTACGTCCATTGAAATATGTTGCAGAAAGTAAATTTTGGTTCATTTTATGAGGGTTTTCTGATATTATAAGTTAAAAAAAAAAAAAAAAGTACCCTGAGAGGCTGGGTGATAGGATGTGTTTATTTAACCTTCCATAAGACTCACACACTCTTAACAGAGAAAAGTTTCTTCTTTGGATAAATCTGTGCAGTAGACCACAACATCAACTCAACGTGAATAAATTAACAATGATGTATCCATCTGCTCTGAAGTTAGCTCTCATTGTATGTGAGACAACATGTCATCACTTTGCTGAAAATAAATATTAAGTTATCTTTAACACTAAAACCACTACTGCAGTCTGACAAACAGTTTGTTTTTTTTCTAATGTTAGCTAAAGTTAGCCTAATGTTAGCTCCTGGCTGTGTTGCTCATCATGTCTCTTTGTTTGTTGGGAGTTTAGTGGCCAATTTTGTTCTAATTTTTGTTCACTGGTGATTGTACATCATTGTTAGCTGTTATCCAAAGAGCTCTAGTTAAAGTAACGTTAGCTTCTAAAGCTTAGCTTCATTAGCTTATCTGTAATAGCTGAGGTTGGCTAATGTTCTGCTGAATGATTCAGAGTAAATACTGTAGCACCAAACTAACAGAGACACACTCTTAATTTGTGAAGATGGTAAAAAGGAGGTTATTTTTTTGTTTCATGCTGATCTTCTACCTTGTTGTCTGAGATGCTGTTTGTCAGTTTGCAGTAGGACCTGTAACTTAAGTCTGTAACTGAAGTTTTTTGTCAACCCTCTCAATGATAAAATGGTTCATACATCCCCCCAATGTGTAGTTTAGACCCTTTGGTGGCTTGTAGGTGATATGTGATTCCACTGTCTCAAAAAAATCATTAATAGCATCGTGTGACACCTGCCATGGCACATGTCACTGAACGTTCATTGTTTAAAGGGGGCGTGGCTTAACCACAGGTCAAGTAACAGCTCTCAAAAGAGGTTCATGCAGAGCTGAATGTAAGATCATTGTGCAGCAGTGTTTGGTTGCACTGCAGTGATTTTCCCTCTTTGTATAAATATACTTTTACTAACTGGCAGCTCATTGTTTGCCTGATGCTTTCTATTGACTGCTTGATTGTGTGTCACTCAAGAAAAATGTTCAGTATAAACTGAAAAATCTATCATACCAACATTATTCCTCAAGTATTTCTCACTATCACAGGGAAATAATTTGGTTTTTAAGCCAACAATAGGCGCCTGCTTTTATTGTGTGTTAAAATCATTTTTAATGGAGGGTTTGTGTCACACAGTATTTGGACTGAATTGAGACTGTTGTCAGATAATGCACTGTTACAGTGAACAGGTGTACCTAATTAAAGACCACAGCAGCATTGAAGCACTTTACTCTTAATAACTTTAAAATAATGAGTCCAGCCTCATAACCTTTTCTTTCTTACCTTTCACACTCTCTTTACTCATTAGCTGAAGTTCAACGAAGGAAACGTGAACTTTCTCGATGTTCCCCTGGCGCCATGAAGCCAAATGTAACGAGTAACGAAATACAACCAGCCTGAGTACGAGCTTCACTTCTCAACTGAGCACGGAGTCGTGTAGCTGGTATCTGCGAGCGCGACTCTCCTCCTAGAAACACAGATTACATCTCCATTTGTTCCCCCCCAACACACGAGCTACTTACTTTCCCGTTTCCGTAGCCCTTCGCTCGGCGTGCGCTGCTTCTCCTGCTCCCTCTCCTTCTCCTCTTCTCTCCTCTCCTCCTCTTCCTGGAAGCGAGGTGGGAGAGAGAGGAGTCTGGTCCAGGCGGAGAAGAAGGGAGGCGAGGCGCGCCTCTGTCAGCTCCCCGCTGCACCGGGAACACACGGCGGAGGAGCGGGCGGTAACACGACGGAGCCCCGCTCACCGAGCCTCATATATCGCCATTATGTGGGTCACGGATGAAGTATTCATCTCCAGCTTTCATCGCACAAGTTAACATTCATCCCTGCGATGGTACACTCCGGTGAGGGAGAGGGAGAGCGCCTGAGTGTTGTTATAACCTATATTTGGTAAAGGGAGCCCACTGACACTGTTTCATCTGTTTGAATAGAAAAAGATATGTTATGCACTGAAGTGGGTGCTAAGTGGGTTTCCACTTGATTTGAGCTGAAGATATAAATAGTTGATGGATTCAATAAAAGCGAGAGAAAAGGCGTTTAACATCTTTTGTCCTGGGTGCCGGGCTGTAAAGTACAAACTTTCAAACGATCCTCTGGTTGTATCTGGTTCAGTAGCTCCCACAGTCATCTGTAGCACATTTTGTCAGACAAAGGCCCAAATTATATAATTTTACAGTTCCTTTTTTTTTCTTAAGAAAGAGCCATCTTTTGGTGCATAATCAAAAAGAGTTTCCAGACTTTGCAAAGGCAGACATTTGGACACATCAAAGCAGAAAAATGAAAGTGCTGTTGATAAAATGGAATAGGTCACATTCCATTTATGTAAGTCAGACCCATGGCAGCCTATGTGCTTCTTTACTCAGAGGACTTCCTGTGCTGTCACATGACACTCAGCCCCAGCTAAGGCAAGCAGGTCCCACTGGGTTTTATCTAACATGACACTTTTTTTTTCTTTCAAAAGGCTGTAAAAGGTTTCACCTTCAAGGTAAAGTGTGTCTTGGCACAGACCAATTGAAAGGTTTCACTAGAAAGAGTCAAACCTACAGTGTCACAGCACTGAGGCTTTAAGGGAGGTTTGTTCATTTCAAACAGTTAAGCTTTTGTAAATTTATGTTTACATATTCTTAATTCTCCAAATTTGATCCATTTTAACACACTATGACTGGAAAGCACCATGGATGTGATTCTTTTGACCAATACTTCAATGACTGAACATTTTTAGATCATGAGTAACATTTTTCTTCTCGTTGCTGTTTCAGATTAAATTTGACCCAAATGCATTGAAATGGGTTCTAAATCCAATCCAATTTAAAGACCGTGAAAACTTTACATGTTGTGCCAAGAGGGACCTCCATACTGTCCAGAGAGCTGGATGAGTTCCCCTCATATGTGTCTAAGTTCCAGCAGAGACAGACGCCTCTTGGTCTTTGGAGGCCATGTTGGACTCATAGGGAATCTGAAAAGAGTGGTGACAAAAATAATGTTTATTTCTTCTTTCAAGAGTCTTATCCCTTCCGGACAATTTTACAATCCCTGAAAAAAAAAAAAAAAAAAAAAAAAAAAAAAGATCAAAGGCTGTCAATCATCATTAAACGTGATGTGAGGCCTTGTTTTTAACCTCTTATGAAACTTTTTAGAAAAAGAGGATCTGAGCACAAGGCAGCCATATGATATCTTCAAATCACCACAACAATCAGATGTGAGAAACATTTCTACAAAGTGTATTTATTTTTTAAAGTTTGACCACAGCCCACCTGGAATGACTGGGGAGATAGATTTTTGGCTTATACTGCAGCCAGCCACCAGGGGGAGCAGTTTTTGTGGTGACCTCATTTGGAGCCAAGCAAGTTGGCTTCCATTTTTTGTTCTGCAGTCCATGAGCACAATGCTAATGCTGTAGAGGGCATCTTCCTCTCTTTATTTTCTACTTTTCAACGCTGGTTGGTCTTGTCACTTCCTGTCATAAAAGAGGTTTTTACTTCAACAAAATTCATTTAAGGTCTTCATTCATTTATTCATTTATTCATTCATTCATTTATATTTTACTGCTTACCCTGGTTTACACTGGTGTCTGAAAACTAACCCAGCTGTCTTTGGGCAAGAGGTGGGGTACACCCTAGACTGGTTGCCAGTCAATCACAGGGATGACACAAAGACAACCTTTCACGTACATACTCATATCTGATGAGGCTGGAGTACCCAGACAGAACCCACATATGCATGGGGAGAAAATGCAAACTTCACACAGAAAGGCCCACCTTGTCTTATGCAGGATTTGAACTGGTGACTTTCTTGCTGTGAGGAACAGCACAAACCACTGCACCACCATACAGCTGCATTTAAGTCCATATGACCATTTATTAACTTATTTTCAACCCATATTCTACTGTAATAAAATTCTATGCCTTTCCAAATGTTTATGCATAAAAACAGGACCCTGAAATCTCCCCCTGAATTTATTTTCATATATGAATTCAAAATGTACCTTAAAAAAGACAAATATACACAACTCCTTTCAGAAATATAACTCAGCTTTTCATGTGTTTAATTTAATATAGCTATATTACATGTATGTACATGCTATCAACATTTGATTTAACTTGTGTGTCGTCATGTTGTTCATGGATCTTCACCACAGGTTGATTTATGTGAAATGCTCCATCTTGCAATTTCCTTACACATTAATAACTGAAATATCAAGATGTACCTATAGTTTGTTCAGTACATTGCAGGTAAAGTCATGAATAAATGAATAAAAAATCTATCATTTGTACTGCTGCTTCCCGAAACTGAAAACTAGCACAGAATATTACAAAACTGATCCAGCAGAGGAGGCATACTGCATACTACATTCAAAAACAGTGGGCAGTAGGTGGTTTGGAAAACAGCCAAAGATCAGACAGGGGCCATGAGATCAAAGGTACCTAAACTGCTCTTAGTGACTGAGGTTACGGCAGCAAAACTTATTGATCTGATCTTCTGAAATAACACGGCTAAACAGGCTGGGGAGGATGTCCTGACAGGAAACAACATGGATCTGTTCTGCTGCTACAGTGTGATTTGCAGGTTTGTGGTTAACAAACTATTCATGTCGTGTATGCTAGTGTTAGTGTTAACTTAGTAGTTATAGTGATGATGAACAGATGTATGATGGTTGTCATAATACATCCTAACAGCCCCAAAATCTTCTCACTATCTTCGTTCTCTCTGTTTGAAACATTTGGACAGTTTCGTTTTTATGTCTTTGGTAACACAGGGTGACATCATATGATGGAAGATGTTTTTTCAAAAGTGGTGTAAAAGCCAAAATAGTATGCCTAAAGTACACCATTATGTCTGCAGTCTGACTCGGTTGCACTGCGTCTTGACTGCGTACGTCAACTCACACCTGCTGCGTGTTCAGTCCATCAAGCAGCGTGTCTGACAGACAGCTGGAGTCACAGACCAAGGAGTTCCTGCTCTTCCCACTCCATTGATAAGTCTCTCTTTATTCATGTTGGGCTGTAAAACTTTAAACCTGTCGTAGCTGACGAACAGACATAATTCCAGGTGATTTATGTCTGAATCGTAATTCCAGGTGCACAAATCACATGTTTCAACACTGACACGCTCACATTTTGCACCTATTGTTGCAGTGCAATAGGTGCAAAACATACTTGTGCACCTGTATCGTATGATGTGAAGGTGGGGTGAGAATTCGAACATGTGAAAATCTGAATGTGAACTTGTGCAATAAGTATATGAAATAATTTACCACGAAAATAGCTGTGTGAATCAGAAATTATACTTCTGGTTCTGCTGAGATATTTGGTGCAAAACTACAAAACGATCTGTCCTGCTCTGACATTGACAGATTTTTCGGCCAGTCAGAGAGAAATTGCCCAGCCAAGCAGAGGTTTTTATTTAATTTGAGGTTGGTCGTTCGTCCCACAGAGTAAGTAGCAACAGTGTTACCAACTAAGCAATTTTGTTGCTATTTTTAGCGACTTTCTGGACCCCCCCAGCAACTAAATTAGAGAAAAGCGACTAGCGACAAATCTAGCGACTTTTTTTGGTGGTTGGCGGCTCCAAGATCACGGGAGAAGAGTTAAAAAAAGCGCTGTTTTCTGTCTTTCCCAGGCACTAGGACGGCTCAGTTGACATGTAGGCAGCCGCGGGCTCAGTCCCCCCCCCGTGTAGGGATAGAACAAAATGATCTGGGCCCAGTATTTCAAAAAATTAAATCCAGATTAAATTGATCCAGATTTCCAAATCCCACTTACCTGATCCATGGATCAGGACCTTCTATCCCGGTATTTCAAAACTTTGCTAGATTTGATCAGAATAATCCTGATCCTCTTGGATTGAGATTTTCGAATCCATCCCGCTCCTAGGATCAACCCGCCCTCAGGGTCACAGACAGACAGACCAGAGGGGGAGCCAAGCACAAGTCAGAGCAGTGGGGAGGTTCCCCCTGTACCTCCACCTAGACATCACCGGAAGAGGCATCATGATGAGGATCATACCTACCAAAATCTCCTCAAGATGGAAACTGAGCAAGCACACCTCTTGCTAAGGAACAAATAAAACTTACCATGCTTCGGCAAGAACACATCCAGTGAAAAATACAGTTACTGGAAAAGCAAATGGAAAAGTAGTGTGAAAACTTTAAGTTCAGGTGGTACAATTGTGGGTTGAGGAAATGTGTGTTGTTTGAATTACTTTTCTGACGATTGTGAAATTTGGATTTTTTTCTGTTCAATAAAAAAACTGTACATGAAGAGGTTTAATTTATTAAAAATATCTTTTTATACTAATGATTGCGAGAAATGCAAGTAAAAGCTATCTATGGATGAGTATATGTGGAACTAAAACATGGGATCACACCCTGATCCTACCCTGAGGTGGGATTAATTTAATGCTGTTTTTCAGGACAAACCTGATCCAGATTTGGGACTGAAGTTTTGAAATACCCAACACAGGCTCAAATCTGGATTAAAGGCAGAACTGGATTTCCAAATCTGGATTTAAATTATCAAGATTAAATGTTGTTTGAAATACCCAATTTTGGATCCGATCTGGGTTTAACCCGATCCACCAGGATTAATCCTGGTGGATTATGTTTGAAATTCTCATTCAGATTTTCACATGTTCAAATTCTCACCCCACCTTCACTTCATAGGATACAGGTGCATAAGTATGTTTTGCACCTGGTGTGCAGTAACAATAGGTGCAAAATGTGAGCGTGTCAGTGTTGAAATATGTGACTTGTAGAAAAGGATTTGAGCACCTGTAAATATGATTTGTGCACCTTCACATTTTGTGAATGTGTATTTTTGTGTTGTAATTGTGGAAAGAAAAAATAGACACGTACAAGAAATTATTTTACAAGTACACAGCTGATAGAGTGTGAAAAATCAAATTTACTGATACACATACAAATTCAATGTACAGAACTACAAATTCGATGTTACAGGTGCTCAAACATTTTGCACCCAAAATACCTTCATAGGATGAAACCCATTTGATCTGTTTGCTGTAACGGAATGGAGACACACTGCAGACGCATCCAGTGTATTTTAGCCGTTACAGTGACTGATGACGAGACTAGAAACGTATCAGCTTTAGTTATTTCTATTAGTACATAGTGTGTTTCATGGCTGGTCAAAGAGGCTTCAAGCGTCCAAAGTTCTCCTTACTTTATTGTTTTTGTAAGGACTACTTCTGCTTCTGTAAGAAAGTGTCACTATCATCCCTGCACATGTGCGGAGTACTCCAAGTCCAGAATCTACACTCTTAATGAGGATGTTAGACACCACAGCTTTGTGTTACGCTTGTTGCCTGCAGAAAATCAAGCCCCTCTTATTTTCTTTCTTATTATCTTTTCTTTCTTTTTTTTTTTCAAGCTTCTGCCTCTGCCTCCACCCCCACCCAACTCCTGCAATTTTTTATCAGCCAGACAGGGGGACCATGGCCCAGAAATCCTGCGCTGCTCTGAAGATGGGTACCGACTCGCTGTCAGCACTGCTGCCTGCCCTCTTGGGACCTAGCCTGATTACAGCACCATCATTCTTTCTCTTTCAGTTCTGGACATAGACACTCTCTCACACACATACACACACACAGACATGCACAGTTGTGGCACTGCTCTCGAGTCACATCTGCACTTTGCAGCTCATTGAGCATGCCGTTTTATCTGCATTATTATTTTCTAAGAGCCTGCAATCTATGAGGCCTCCTGTCGCTATCAGGCTCAGGCTCTGTGGAGGCTCAGAGTCTGAGACGGAGATGACTGGAGAGATATTGTTGCTGATGACAGCTGGCCACTCACATAATTGGCTTGTCGACATGTCAGTCTCCATCATGGATGTTTCCATTGGAGCAGAACAATAGTCTTGGGGAAAGGAACTCACAGCTACATCTATAATTCAACTAAGACTCAAACTGTCTAAAGCCAGCATTTTTTCTTGGCAGAACTTGGAGCTTAAGGTACTTTGCACAGGTGTAAGTCTGCGAGGAACAGTAACAGCAGGATACGTGTCTTCCCAGCTCAACAGGGGATGTAATTAATTGTGCCTAACCTTCTCACAGGATATTATTCCTGTTTTCTGATGAATTTTTCTCCTGGAAGGATGGTGGTAAATGCAGAAACTCAAGAACCAAATCAATCCATCTGTCTTTGTCACTTCAGCAAAAGCAACACAAAGTTTGCTCTCAAAGAAATGTCTACACAAGCAGTTTCAGCTCCAGCTATCGGTCCTTTCTGTTACTGGATCAAAACAGCTCCAAGTTACTGCTGGTGTCCTTGGATGGATGCCTCAGATTCTGCTTGAACTAACAGCAGATGTCTGAAATGTGAAGAGAGGATATGGATTTATCCTTGAATGTACTATTCCATTGTTTTCTAAACAAAATACCCAGTTAGTTTGATTTGAATGGTGCAAAAGTGAAAATAAAAAGCAGTGTGCCACCCATTTAATGCAGCATAGTCTTAGAAAGGCCCTGTATAGTCAGCCTCTGTAGTCTTGCATAAATAATAAAGGTCGATCTCCATGTGACCATACTATCCATACAGTGTGCTCTTCACATAGATATTTATAGGCCGCTCCTTCCTACACAAAGAAAAGCTGTTAAATGAATAAATTGCCTGAATGGATGCAAAGCAAGATCATTTTACAAAATGTAAAATGTGTCGCTAAATATAAAAGAACAGGGCATATAAGATATGTATCAAATTTTCTTTAACAAAAAAGGAACGGATTGATCAGACTGATGTAGGTAGAGAGATTTGGGACAATGTGAGCAACATGTCTGAATATTTCCCTCTTGAAATAAATAAAAAATCCACTAACCTTCAAACACACTGAGCTGCCCATTCACAGAATTACATCATCAGCTTTGATAACTGCTGCAAGAAAATAAGTCTTTTTAAAAACACTTCAGTCTGCATTACATTCATTTTGAAGCCCCTGAGTCCATGGCTGTATCACATTTTCCACAAAATATCTGTCAGCAACACTCTTAATTTTCTCTGTGGTACAAGTTAGAGCAGTCATTCCCAAAGTCTGGGTCCTGACCCACAGGTGGGCCGCCAGATATTTTTATGGGTCGCCAAATTAGTTTCCAGAATGTTTACATGAAATTCATGCGTTCCTTAACCAGAAGTGTTCCCTTGCCGATTTGCTTACTGATGATTGGCTCCTCACACTGTCATATCTGGTTATGTTTTCATCATGAAGGGACATCACCACAATGTTTACTGTAACTGGAAACATGTTACTGCTTTAAAAAAGTCTGAAGCCATGAGCTCAAACAGCTGAAGCCAAGCCACCACATCTCTCCTACTGTTTTACAGCACTCAGAGGAAAACTCTGTCACTGTGTCTCTATATCACAAAGAGCTGACTAGGGATGGGTACTGAGCTAGGTTCTTTTGTTGGTACCCACCAAATCCTGTCAAAGGTACCCCTCACCCTCACGTAAAATCAAAAGGTACCATGTTTAGGTACCTAAACCCATCCTTGTGACTGTGAGGAAGTGGAAGAGTAGACAATTTTCGATGCTGGACATGAACACAGCATTGCAAGTTTAATATATATTGGAGAAAAAAAATGTTAAATTAAAGAAACTTGAGACTTAATTATTATTAAGTTTTATTAAATTTATATTTTTTACCACATGACCACAAAAAGTACCAGAAAATAGTACTGTCAAGTACTGATACCGATTGCCAGATACCGGGCATCGGTATCATATCGTTTCAAATGTGACAGGTACCTATCCCTTGAGCTGACCCATTGATAACTTTGATTGCTAGCTTACAAAAGAAAGACTTACAGTCAGATTCAAAACCCGTTTGACTTCAAAAGTCCTAAGCCACTGTTGGATTTTGGATGGCACCAGCTGCAGAAACGGATCTTGTTACAGTTGTACAGTGACGTCACGCTGAAAAAGAGACATGAACAAATGCCTTTACTTCATTCTGGATAAGCATTGCATCTGTATGTCTTGTCCTGAGCCTGGTATTTTGCTTCGTATCTCTTTCATAACCACATAGAATAAAATAGAATAGAATAGAATAGAATAGAATAGAATAGAATAGAATAGAATAGATTTTTTTTTCTTGTCTGTGTAGCCAAGTGAATATTTTATTTTGAAATATTTTGTAATTTTATTTTGTGAACTTCTTCAAAACTTTAATTTAAATTCTGCACAATTTTTTAGTGAAGAGAGTATTTCTATGCACCATGACCTTACGTATTTATTCTACTGTAATGTAAATACGTTTTTGTGTTCCTTTTGTTGTTGTATTGGGGGTCTATTTTTAGTGTAACACCCACTCACACACAAACGTGACGTAGCTGCACCTTCGCGGCAAAAGTTGTGCAGCTACTGATCAGGTAAGACGTCCATCAACATCCTCCTCCCTTTTGTTAAGCTATCTCGGTTAAAAAACTTTTTAATCTGCCCGAAACCGTTTCTAATGAGTGTTTTAGCTTTCCTCATCTCATCAGTGTGTTTGGTTAATAAAATTTGTAGCTAAAAACAGTCGTTAAACGTCGCAATCACGTCGGAGATTGACGACGGGTCTGTGTGTCCTTTGATCTGCAGCACGAGAGGGAGGTAGACTCTGCCATTGTGTGCGTGTGTGTGACTTTCCCCTGTGCTCCTTTCAGGTATGTTTAAACTGTGGTTTGTTGCTCTTTGTATTGAAAACGAAAAGTTGAAGTGTTATTGATGGATAGAAAGACAGAAATATGTTTTATTGTTATATTGTTTGTACAGATGCACTGTTATACCAAAAGAAAAAAGTTGTGCAGCTTCTGATCTGCAGGAGAGGGAGGTAGACTCTGCCATTGTGTGAGTGTGTGTGACTTTCCCCTGTGCTCCTTTCAGGAATAAATGTTAAAGAAATCCTGCCAATTGTGCGAGTGACTTCTGTGCTGCCAAACAATCATCTTAAGTCTGCTACATCTGTCACGGCTGGTAGATACTTGACATTAACAAGCTCATTTAGACAAATACAAATATAAATCGTAGTTCTCACAAAAATGAAGGCAAAATACAAAAACAGAGTGGTCACTGTGCTTGACATGTGTGTTGCTCTCTCATCTTGTACATGACTGAGATGCAATTCCGAGAATCAAGCAGGCTAACCCGTCCGAGTAAAAATGTAAGTATTTTCAAAGCATAAGCCAAACAAAGTTTGAATACATTTGTCAAATTTGTCTCTGAGGCCTGTTAGCTGGTACAAAAGATGCAATATGATGCAGAAACATCATTGAAGAACCTTTTCTTTTATCTTTGCACAGTTATCCTGTCAATCGATTTACAGATTGGACATATTTTGGATCGGGTCACGGTGGCTTGTTCCTCAAAAAAAGTGGGTCACCTGAAAAAAAAATTGGGGGAACACTGAGTTAGAGTAACAGAAACAAGAACAAATGGGTAATACAGACTTCTGGGCTAAAACAGCTTTGGCTGTGATGAGAAAAGCTGGACCAAGAAACACGGTCTACTTGTCCGCCTGAATCCAGTATCCAGGCGAACAAGTAGGTTTAAAGGTTTAAAACAGCAGCTGATCCTCGACAAAAAGTCAGACAGATGAAACGGCTCCTCCTGGTCCCTTCCTGTCATTGCCCGAGCTCCTCTCTCAAACAGTTTGCAGAGCTTGGAGCACCAGCTTGCACTTTCTGTGCTGGGCAAGCCTGCCAGTTTGGCATTTTGTGTCAGAAAGAGGGAGAGGAGCTGACAGACGAGTCTGGTGATGACAGCAAAGCACTCTTTACAAGCAGAAGTCTGGGATTTAATTTTGACGACAGTTTTGTCAGAATTGACAGAATCAGAGCCCGTCCATGCAAACAGATCAATGACAGAGTGACTGCGTATGAAGTCAGCGACGTTTCATGTGAGAGCAACTGTAGAGACTGATTGGTCCACAGGGATTTCACATTCACCAGTCTCATTCACTATTTCAACTCTAGCCAGTTCATGCCTCCTCCTATATAACCTGAATGTCTAAAAATCTTGAAATGTTCCTTTATATCAAAGAAGTCCTTTCAAAACCATCAAAACATCAATTGTATCATACATAAAAACCTGGCTTTCCGGTTGAATATACTGACTGAACTTTGTCAACCCATGTCTGAAATGAGAGCAATTTTTCAAGCCTGATGTAATCTGCAGTTCTACTTAATCTGTTTCGCAAATCAGCATAAACCTTTTTAAGTTGTCTTAGGATCAAAGTGAATTGTACCAATCTTTGGCAACAGCAAAAACTTTGACTGACCTTTGAAACTTAAATGTCTAATGACTTCTCCTTGAATGACATCAACATTAGAAAAAGGGAACTATTTCATTTCATACAAGCTGCACACCAGAAAAAAAAAAGCTCACACTGCTGCAACTTAAGAGAGCACATTCAAAGAGACAAAACACATGCAAATTAAGAAAATATATTCATCAATTTGACAACATGTGCCCAGCATTTAGAAAACATGCTGCAGATTCCACAACAAAACATACTAGGAAAACGCGCTGCAAATTCACTACAACACAACGTTGTGTGTTTCCAGAGGACACTTAAAAGTGAGGCACATCGGTCGACACACTTGTTGCCTGGGATTTTCAGTCACAGCTCTATTATGGTTATCTTTCCGTCAATTGTATTGGAAATGAGGTAAAAGGGGCCTGTTTTTGATTTATTTAACATTGTATTACAGTATATGCACAAATCGCTTCACATTGCCATTAGTTGGCTTCAACATTTCCAGTTACCGAAAGAAGGAGTAGAAAGTGACAGTAGACGGTGATATGGTGGGAGAGTTTAAACAAATAAGGTGTTTGCTGGAGTTGCCTAAAGTTTATGTCAATGATATACAGAGAATCGTACAGGTATCTTGTACAACACCATGTAGTATATGTCATATAAAAGCTTTAAAATGTACATGATTATTATTATTATTATTATTATTATTATTATTATTATTATTATTATTATTATTTAGCTTTGAAGGTAATTTGCAAACACTACCTAGCCTGAGCTAGAAGACTTGATTTCAGGTCAATCATACTTTAAAGTAAGTTAATTCATGTGTTAATAACTCACTTAATGTGTTTGTACTTCTATAAAAGTAAAGGGTTGAAATGGGGCTACTAGAGATCTCCCTTAAAGCCTGATAATGGCTTAATACAAAACTCTCTTATAAGAGATTCCTATTTCATACTTTCAACATTTTATGTAGCTCCTAATCCAGAGCACTTGGTGCTAGCTTGATGCTAACGTACATCTGAAATTGCATTGAAATTCACATCGGTTAAACTTCCTTTCTCCGGCAAAACATTGACTTCAGTTGCTGAACACCCAAACAAGTATAATAGTCTCGCAGATAAGATTTGTTTTTAAACCAAACATGATATATTGCTCTTACTCTAACAAAACACTATAGAGCACTTGGAGCTAGCTTGATGCTAACACACATTGGAAATTGCATTAATATGCTAGCAGTTAGCATACATTGATGCATCGTCATTTTTCCAGCAAAATATTAACTTTCATCACTGAACAAATAAATGTACATAACTTTAGGACAAGAGATTCATTGTTAATCAATTCAGAATGTTATATCTCTGCTACACCACACAACAGTGGTGTGGAGAAGGCTGAAAGAGCTGTCATCCTGTCTTAAAGGACATTATGTATGATCACATGTAACCTCCTTCAGCGCGTAAAAAAACAAGCCATACTTAAAAACATCAACATAACTGTTTAAATTAACCACACAGCAACGACAAAAATGCACTTTTTTGGATGATTTGACGACAAACCTTCAGCTGTGACTGAAAATCCCCAGCAACAACAAGCATGTTGACAGGTGTGCATCACTTTAAGTGTCCTCTGGAAACACTTCCATCGTGTTGTAGTGAATTTGCTGAGAATTTTTTTTAATGTGTTGTGTTGTGGAATTTGCAGCACTTTTTCTAAATGCTGCACACCTGTTGTTCAATTGATGAAGATGTTTTTGTCTTTTTGCATGTGCTTCTTAAGTTGCAGTGCTGTGAGCTTTCAGGGCCACCATAACAAAGACTACAAAGGGTACGAAGTCACATGACAATCAGTTAAAACTCAAACACATTTTTACACACTTCCGCATTTTTTTAAGCTGTAAGTGTCTCTTTTAAGATAAATCTATTTAAAAACTCTATCTATTCTAATAAGTCCAAGTCATAAAACCTTTCTTCAGTAGTAACTATTTCAAGTGTGTTGTACTTATATTTTACGGTGATTAATGCAGTATTTCTGCAATTTGAGGAGGAAAACAGAAGCTTGCATGCAGTTCAAAAGTCACCAACACAGATGTTAAAAAAAAGGAATTTAAAAAATGTTGGCTACTTTCTTAAAACCTTACTTTATAATGCAGCTGCTTGCCAACTCAAATATTTCATCAGCCAATCACACTACAGGATTCAGTCATGAAGACTTGGTGAAGACAACCTGCTGCACTTCATGTTGAGTGTCAGAATGGAGGAGGCGATTTGAGAGACTCTGAATGTGGCATGGTTAAATGCAAAAATAATTTAATCCAAAACCAACCCTGGGTTTACAGAGAATGGTCCTAAAAGAGAAAATATCCAGTGAGCGGCAGGTCTCTGGAACTAAAGGTTTTATTGGTGCCAGAGGTCAGAGGAGAATAGACAGACTGGTTGGAGCTGATAGAAAGGCAACAGTAACTCAAATAACCACTGGTTACAACCGAGGTCTGCAGAAGAACATCTCTGAACACAACACGTCCAACCTTGAGACAGATGGGATACAGCAGCAGAAGACCACACCGGGTGACCCTCCTGTCAGCTAAGAACAGGAAACTGAGGCTACAATTCACACAGCAACACCAAAACTGGACAATAGAAGATTGGAAAAACGTTGCCTGGTCTGATGAGTCTGGATTTCTGCTCCACATTCAGATGGTAGGGTCAGAATTTGGCGTCAACAACATGAAAGCATTGATCCATCCTGCCTTGTATCAACGGTTCAGGCTGCTGGTGGTGTAATGGTGTGGGGGATATTTTCATGGCTCACTTTGGGCCTCTTAGTACCAACTGAGAATGGTTTAAAGTCCACAGCCTACCTGAGTATTGTTACTGACCATGTCCATCCCTTTATGAGCACAGTGTACCATCTTCTGATGGCTACTTCCAGCAGGATAACGCTCCATGTCATAAAGCTGGAATCATCTCAGACTGGTTTCTTCAACATGACAATGAGTTCCCTGTACTCAAATGTCCTCCACAGTCCCCAGATCTCAATCCTATAGAGCACCTTTGGGATGAGGTGGAACGGGAACTTCTCATCATGGATGTTCAGCCGACAAATCTGCAGCAACTGTGTGATGCTACCATGTCAATATGGACCAAACTCTCTGAGGAATGTTTCCAGTACCTTGTTGAATCTATACAATTAAGAATTAAGGCAGACCTAGTGCAGGTGTGCATGATAAAGTGCCTGGTGATTGTGTATTCTCTAATCTGTCCGTGATCACAAACCCTTTCTTGATGTTATTCATAGACAGAGACTCTGGTGATAAACAAACCTCTGCACTGACAGGAGTTTGCTCTTACAAAAGTTTTCGGAGCCAGCCGACAGCATCCCCCTGATACAGTTTTGTTGTTTTTAGAACAGCAGTCCTTCCTCACACCCACTTCCAGACGTCTTTATTGATGCAGACTATTTGATGAGGCAGCCCAGTTCTGGAAAGCTGGAGGCCTTTGGTGGATCAGCCCCTCCCCGAGCTGCTCCATAACGCGTCTCCAGAGATCAATTCTCTCCTTCTCCAAATTTATTCAGAAGTCTTTAATGCTATGCTATCATGCTAGTTTACAGCGTCAGTTCTGAGGCAGTGAGCCTTCCTTGTCTTTTTTCTTATTCACTTCAGTCATTTCAGTTCTTTGATAAACAATAGTCTGTATCAGCAGCTTTAATATTGAGAATGCAGCTACAATCAGGCAGCTGTTACACAGGCTTCATATAATGACTAAACACATCTTGTCTGAAATTTTCCAGACAGAAAATACACCACTGAACAAGTTTAGAAAATAGTAATTTCTCTAGAAAAAATAAGCTTACAAACACAAAAGGTAATGATCAATTAAGGTAACTCCCATTCGAGAGAAAATATCTATGTTTTTGTTTTTCTGCTTATTAAGAAGTAAAGGAAGTCTGGTGCTGAGCAGATCTGCAGGGATACTCAACTTTTAATTAGAGGGATCCAGAACAGCCACTCTCCCCTGCTATAAATCTTTATGCTTAGCTAGGCTTAGCTTAGCCTATATAGTGAGACACATAAGTGTGAGGATATTGATCTCAGAGTTGTGTTCCATTCTTTCCAACAACTGAGCAGTTTTTTTTCCTGTTTGTTTTTTTGTGGCTTTTTTGTTTGTTTGTTTTGTTTGTTACCTTTCCGAAGCAAAGCTGGTTTCATTGCAAATACAAAATGCAAAGAGAAGTAGTGTTTCTGTTTTTAGGGTGTGCGCTATTTGGGCGCAAAATCTGTAATCTATCATTTCCTTTTTTACCTAATGATGCACATTGCAAAGTTGTTGTGGAAATGACTTTAGAGTCAGTTTGACAAATGTCCAACCTATTGAGTCCATAGCTGTCCCATTGAGCCAGTGTGTGAAAAGGGAAATCTCAGTAAGAACATGAACATGTCTGAATATCATTGACCTAAAACTGGGAGTATTTTTTTCCTCCTACCTTTTGGAGTGGAAACATGCATAATAGTGATGATATCAAGGAAACAGACTCATCATTAACCATAATCTCTTCCCTTCTGTAGTTTCTACCACATGATCACTCCACTCCAGACTGAAATGAGTATTTCCTTTAACTAAATAGGACATGTCTTATTCATCACTTTATTATGTACACCTTGCTAGTCCCTTGGTTGATTCCCCTTTTCCTCCAGAACTGCCTGAACTCTTTGTGGCATAGATTCAACAAGGTACTGGAAACATTCCTTAGAGAGTTTTGTCTATATTTACAAAATAGCATCAACACAGCAGCTATAGATTTGTCAGCTCAAGTAAGAAGTTTGGAAGCTCTATTGGATTGAGATCTGGGGACTGTGGAGGACATTTGAGTACAGGGAACTCATTGTCATGTTGAAGAAACCAGTCTGAGATGATCGTAGCTTTATGACATGGAGCGTTATCCTGCTGGAAGTAGCCCCAAAGTAGCCCCAAAGTAGCCCCAAAGTGTGCCAAAAAATCTCCCCCATATGATTATACCTATAGCTTAAAGTCTTGATATAACGGAGGATGGACCCATGTGATTGGCTGATTAGGTATTTGTGTTAACGAGCAGGTGAACAGGTGTGTCTAAGAAAGTTGCTGGTGGGAGTATATGTAAGACAAACCTAGAAAATATCTTGACCTGATTGTGAGGACACTGTCCTCATTCGTATGTGGAAAACAAGCTGCAGTCTGTGTTGTTAGACCTTTTCTGGCCTTTGCAGAGCCCTGACCTTAACCCCCCTCCAAAACCTTTGGGGATGAAGTGGGACACAGAGTGTGAGCCAGGCCTTATCATCCAACATCAGTGCTGGACCTCAGCGATGCTCCTGAGGCTGCATGGGGAGAAAATCTCTATGGCCAGGTACTGGAATATGATAGAAGTTTGAAACCAGGGAAAGCACAATTTAGAACGGCAAGACATCGAGTTCAGGATTTGAGTTTATTGTTACCAGTGTTGGGAATAAGGGCATCAAATCTAATGGTGTTACTAACACTGTTACTTTTTCCAGTAATGGGTAATCTAATTAATTACTGTTTCAAACATTATAATGCCGTTACCGATGGTGAAATGAGGCACTATGGATCCAATGTGGCTCACTCAGCCAGCCATAAGACGGGAGCTGTAAACAAAATGTGGGGAAAAGCGGCAGACACACAAGTAAGGATGAGAACAATCATGTTGACACGTTTCTTTTAAAGAGAGCTGATACTAAAGTAAACTTAGGATCTCCTGCAGCGTCTTTGGATCAAACCAACTACAGGGAGAGGGTGGGATGCTTTTTTCGAAGTTTGTATGTCAGGCACAAGTAGCCGACTTGTTTTGACTTGATAAAAATATTGAGATGACAGGACCATACTTAAATATAAAGGGGTAATCGGGAAAAATTACTAGTTGGGAGTGGAGTGAGAGACAGGGTTAAAAAGCAACAGAATCCTTCCTAAATCTGAAGTTTTGGCAGGTTTCTTCAGACACAGGACAGGAGCTGCAGATTTGATATGCCCTGAGTCTGGAACAGTCTGTGGGGTGAAAACTGGTGTTTTCAGGATGGAAGTAGGCCTACTGCTCGACATGAATGTCAATTTCAGGATAAGAGTAAACAAACACCACTTTAATGTCATAGATGGAAAAGGCAAAAAAAATACTGAATAACATTATGTCCAGGAGAAAAACCTGCTCAAATACAGAATTCTTTCTCACAATTGAAGGTTTTTCAAAAAAAGTAACACTATATTTACATCCCCTGGTAACTTATTACATTTATGAATAAAAGATTTTGTTACCAATTCAATAACTTTTTTTGGGAAAGTTACAAGATTTTCGAAAGTGGGGGTTGTAAAATGCTTTCTGGAATCAGAAAGTATTTAAAATTGCACATTTCATCTATTATCATAAAAGTTTAAACAATTATATTTACACATTTTTTTTAAATTAAACCACTCGAACAAAAAATGTTTGATCTGTTTTACACATTTCTTTATTGAAGACCCCCAAAGGTGACATTGTTGGGGCGATTAATTTAGGATATACACATACAGACCACGCCAAGTAGGAAGACTAATGTTTTACTCATCAACCAACCAAATAATGTATCTTTCTTGTTTGTTTTTGTCTGTTTTTGGATATGGTAACTGGTCTCTGGCACTGATATTTTCTGGTTCATGAGCTAAAAAGTTTGGAAATTCCCAAGCTAGGGGATGGACAATGTGTTTCCCAAAAGTGCAGGAAAGTTAAATGTTCAAAGAAACTGCAGTTATATAATATTTCCTCCCTTAAAGGAAACCAAGCCTGGACCAAATTTTTACCATTTCACTCGACGTGTAATTAACAGATCAAGATCAGTAGGACACCACTTGCTGTGCTGGCAAATCAGGTAAAAGTTCAGCTTTATTCAGCTCTGTAGAGCTCAGGAGTAAAAGTGGACAGAGTTAAAACATAATAAATGTAAAGAGGGGTTCACCAGGCGTCACCAGTCCTGGTGTGTATCTTCAGCAGAGTGAAGGCTACCAGGCACAGAAGTCTTTCCTCAGACTCAGAACAGAGAGAGCCTCAGGCAGGGCTTCACTTCTGGGCCCGACTCGCTAACTGCCTGCCTCCATTCACTTTGATCACAGAGGCAAGCCGGGAAATTCAGGAGAGCTGCACTTCAATCATCCAGCAGAGCTCCGTCTGTGAGGAGATTCAGCGTGCTGTAACGTCATGTGCTGGGAGACTTTTCTATGGTAATTTGTTATGGAGTTGGGGCAGTCAGAGGGGTTGTTTTTCAAAGGAGCCCTTTGAAGCTCACCAGAAGTGTACATGGATGCATATCCAGATTAGAATATACAGGAGTAATTGTTCTGTGCCTGTCAGAGATGAAACAATGAATAAATTCCTCTGGTATGACCTTCAAGTTTGAGTCAAACAGCTTTTGTTCCAACCTGACTGAGAAAGTAATTTGACAGTTGAGACTGCTGTGCGTTTCCCTGCGAGGACTGACTCACACAGCAGGCTGGGATATGATGTCCTCCATTACACAGCTGCTACAGAAGTGTCCACACCTCTGTCAGATATCATTCCTAGAGGTTACAGCCGCATTTCGGTCCCATGGATTACAGCTGGTCTTACAGCAAACTACAGCTGCAAATATAAGTGAGAATCTCTGACAAAGTTTTATAGAAAAGAAAGTTACATAGATAAATAAAACCACATCAATCAAACAGCACTCAGTAGAAAACAAATAAACAGGAGATGCAGATAATTCTAGGTTCTCATGAATATGACATCCATCACAGCAATCAAAATATAGCCTTGAAGGAGACTTTAAGGATTGGCTACTGTGCTACCATTAATGTCTTTTGCAAATTAAGACCAGGGCCCATATGCATGACCGGCCTAAGCGAGGAAAATGAGTCCGTTTTTACTACTAATAACCCCCCCCCCCCCCCCCCCCCCAAAAAAAAAAAACTTGTTTAGTGATATGCACAAGTCATGTTAATGGGCCAAAGGAGAGTTAAATTTAATGGAGGTATCCCCCACCATTACAGGCGCTAATGGCAGGAAAACAGCGCCTTCGGCTATTTATAAGGCAGACATCATGTGATACGTTATCGTTTGGGATGAAATATAAAAAGACAGTGGATAATCCTTTGTAAAGGTGGTGCTGTTTAGCCATACACTAAATTTAGATTTAGGGGAAACAACATTTTTTCAGTTAACAGATGAGATAAGGGAGGCGATTGAAGTCTCAAACCAGCAAGGCTTACTGCCGTCAATTTAACAAGTTTGATTCACTCTTTGCTTTTATATGTCTGGGTCGTTCAAGAAGTGTGTGGTGAGAAGTTGAGGTTCATAAACTGTTGCGGCGCTTATTCCTCAAAGCAGCTTTAATATTACTGATTTTATTATTGAGGTTTTCTACTGTGCGCCCAGAAACACCACACGCATTTACTCTGTTCATGATCACCAAACTTTCTCTTTCTCTTTGTTTACCTGATTGACTCACAGAAAACAGCTGTTTGTGTATTCTTGAAACAAAATCTACATTACTTCTGCTGAAAAATCTTTTTCTTGATCTTCTCTTAGTCACACGGTTACTGCTCTCCAGGTTTATTGCTGTTGATGAGTGGTAGAAATGCGCAGGTTAAATTTGTTGGATGGGGTTTTCCACGGGGTTCCCTTTAATTATGACATAATCTGCACCTGTGTCTCTTTCATGGTGTGATTAGCTAACTGTCCCATTATTTGCAGTTGTGTATGTGGCTAATGCTGCAGCTAAACTGGCTGTTCCATTACAGAACGGTCCTGTTTGTGTAATGACTGAACATGCATACGTACGGTGGCCCTGAGAGCTCACAGCGCTGCAACTTAAGGAAACATGCAAAAAAAACAAACACAAGCAAATTGAGAAAACAGCTTCATCAACTTGACAACACGTTCTCAGCATTTAGAAAAGACGCTGCATTTACACTGCAACACAACTAAAGTCTTTCCAGAGGACACTTCAAAAAGTGATGCAGATCTCTATGACACGCTTGTTGTTGCTGCAGATCTATAGTCACAGCTCTATTATGGTTTTCTTTCGGGTCGCTTGTGTAGGGAAACATGATAAAGGTAAGCATTTTTGATTTATCTAACATTGTGATCACATGATTTAGATAATATTCTATCTATCGCTGTGACTGAAAATCTGCATCAACAACAAGTGTGTCTGCACATGTGCATCACTTTTGAGTGCCCTCTGGAAACACTTACGTTGTGTTGCAGTGTATCTGTAGCCCTTTTTTTTGTGTTTTGTTGTGGCGTTTTTCTAAATGCTGAGCATGTGATGTCATATTGATGAAGCTGTTTTCTTAATTTACTTGTGTTGTGTCTTTTTGCACGTGTTTCCTTAAGTTGTAGCGCTGTGAGCTCTCAGGGCCACCATACATACAGGCCCTGAACCTGAAAATAACTGGGGCACATCAAGAATGCAGATGCTAATCAGGTGCTAATCAGGTGCACAGCACACTACAACATATTGGTTAACATCAAAATGTTCATGGGCCAGCGTGATGGTATATTTACTATGGCTGTCATGCTAGCTGTTTGCTGTAGTTGCTTTTGTCTGTTTGTGCTCTATTGTTTTTCATGTGCTGCTTTTTGCTTAAAGCTGGTTGAAAAAATTAACAATATCCAGAGAAATATATCTTCTGTGACTGCAGGAGTTCTTCAACCTAAATCTGAAGTAACACCAGAGAACTAAAAAATGACAAAGTTTCTTTATTAATTTTTCTGTGAAAGCTTTTCAGTTTTGTTTCTTCTTTCTGCCTGTGTCCTTGTCAAATCTTTTAAAAGGCTTCATTGCATAACTGAAGTGTAGCTGAAAAACTCCAGCAACTCAATACTTTTACCACAGAGAGACCAACACAATGACAAATTGTTATTTGTCCTTCAGAAGCCTCGAACATTGATGTGTGGTAGTAGCATTTGCTTTCAACAGGAGCAGCTGAAAGCAAATGTTTCCAGTGTTGTGAAACAAAATGTCACATCAAACCTTGATATCATGCGCTGCAGAACACAAACACACGAGGAGGATTTTTCTTAATCCAAGCCTCATTTCTTGTAAAATGCCTCAGTGGTTTTTGATCCAGCTCACAGGTCTGGCCTGCGGTTTGGACTGGTATAACAAATGTTAGCAGCATTTGGGAATCAGGCCTCTTCATAAATTTGCATTACATGGTCACAGACTTTCAGTTTCAGTCTTCAGCTTTTTCACTCTTGGCAAGTGGGTGATATTTTTCAGATATGTCCCAGCAGTCTTATACTTCCCAGGGCCAGACACAGACTGCAGTTATTTGGGCCATTTTATGCCTAAATTTATCATCCAATTGATGGAAGTAGGCTTTTGGTCTGAGAGCTCGGTCTGTACGAAAGTTTTTTTTATGTACTCTGCACATAAAAAGTGTTTTCAAAGGAAAACTTCTAAACTGCTCTTATTTTGGCCACCAACAGACCTGTAGTGGCTAATTGGGGGATCTGGATAATTGCAGGTCAGCTGGTCAGAATTGGGCCCAGTTAAGAAATACTGGGTCGACATACATCACAGAAACTGGACCCTTACAATCAAAACACACCTGCACGTGCTCAGAGGCACGTGCAGCAGTGCTTGTCAGAGGATCATAAGAAAATGGACTGTGAGAAGAGCAAGGGTGATGCTGAAAAAAGCAGTTTGATGCTGCCACGTGTCAAATTTAAAAACTTTTTTATGAGCTTGAGGAGTGAATCATTAAATCTAGATGGAGAGTATGAAACGGGTAAGACTAGATATGAAACAAATACGTTACCTGCTGACCAATGTCAAAGTTTATGCGTTGTGTGGCATTATAACATTAGGTTAAATGATTTAAATATCAGTGGGAGTAGTATCATTCAAACATTTTCAGAGATGACTTCAGTCATTCAACCTCCTCAGCATTTTGCATCCAGCACAGCATTTCAGCACAAGCTGCTTCAGCCTTCTGTATTCACAACTGCAAAAGAAAGCTCTCCAGCAGTTACAAAGGAACGTGTTACAGTAACATGACTACTGTTTTTGGGTAAAAAGTAGTGTAACATGTTTACTACTGAAAATATGGTAACGAAACATAGTTTCTTTTTCAGTTGGGCACAACATTACTTTTGCCGGGGACTGATTTGACAGCAACACCACCTAAGCTGGACGCATGAGCAATAGTTGCAGGCTCTCATTCCACACTGAGGCTGGTACTCACAATAGCATGCAGATAGCAGTCAGTCATCATGGCAGTGTTGTTTTTCTTGTCAAGTGCTCTGTGGCATTTTTCAGAATAAAGAGCACAAAAGTATCACCTGTTATGTACTCCATTGTAGAAATGTATGTAGGGCTGAACACATTTGGGAAATGAGCTGGGGTTCTGCCCAAAGTCGAGCACCATAAAAGTAACGTAAAAGTAAAGTGTAACGTAAAAAAAAATCTTTCCATAGAGGGTAACTAAGTGAGGTTAGGGACTACTTTTTCCAGAAGTAACGTGAAATGAGCTAACACTATTTTTGAAAAGTAACTTCTCTAACACTGCTCTTCAGAAACCTACAAACTTGATCAGGTTTGAACTTTATCCTTCAAACATCCAGTTCACATTTGGTCCGGACCTCATCCTGTCTGGTGTCAACCTAATCCTGACCTGATCTGGACACCCGGTTCAAACCTGATCTGGACATCAGGACTAAACCTTATCTAGACCAAAGCTGAAAATCTGGTTTAAACCTGAGCTAGACAGGATCTGGACACCTCGATTGAACCTAATGCAGAGCTGATATGACATCCACTTTAAACCTAGCACAGAACTCATTCCAACCTCTGGTTCAAACCTAATCTGGACTTGATCCGAACATCCTGGAAGCTGATCCAGACTTGACTCAAACATCACATTCAGCTTGAGCTGAATGTTTGGATCAAGTACCATTTAGATTTGAACTGGATGTCTGGACCTGATCTGAACATCCGGTTCGAATCTAATCCAGACATGATCCAAATGTCTTTTTCAAACCTAATCCTGACCAAATCTGAATTTCTGGTTTTGAACCTGACCCTGACCTCATTTAAATGTCCAGTTCAAACCTGTTTTCGACTTAGTCCAGACCTGATCCAATCCACATCCAGATGTCCAGTTGAAACCTGATCCAGACCTGATTCAGATGTCTTATCTTGACCTGATCCAGAGCTCATCTGAATGTCTCGTTTAAGTACTAGTCCATCACCATTTACCATATGTACTTGATCCTGACTTCTGGCCCAAACCTTGTTCAGACTTGGTGTAAACCTCTGGTTCAAAACTGATCCGGACTTTTTACCAATGCTCGGTTTTAACCTAATCCAGACCCCATCGATTCGTCCAGTTTTAAACTTTTTACAGAATTATGAGGGGTTACAGAACAGACTTAACATATACGATTGTTATTACATTAATATAAAGTAACGATTTAAGTGGGCTGGTCTGAGGCATTTTCTTGTGAGATTTTCTCGAGTGAGAGTCAACAACAAAGGAAACAAAGGACACAAAAGAAAAAAGTGAGATCAAATTTTCTTCATGTGAAATGACTGCATCATTTAAGGCATTTCTATAGGCGCAGTTAGAAAGTGTAGGACTGTGTTCTTGTCTTTTTGCATAAACGTCTCTAAGGCTTTCCGCTTTGCCAGAAATCAAGCATCACATCACCTGTTGTTGTCATTTATTCTGTGAATAATTCACCACGCTGATCTCAGTGGGTTTCCACTTCAGTGTCAATCAGATGCAGCCCCATCAAGTTCATGTATGTTCCCAGTATGCTCAAATAATCACAGCCACGAAAACAAGAGGCTTCATCGCACATCCCAATCAACCCAGAGGCCGGCTGTAAGTACACTTCACGGTGAAACAGCTTGATGTAGAGCTGTTGATTATTCTCCATCTGTTGTTGTATCGTGGCCCCACTTTCCTCCAAACTGATGGTTTAACCCTCAAGCTTTTAAGCTGGTTAACACGGTTTAAATCAGGAAAGAATTCACTGTTTTTCTTTTTTAATTTCATTGCACATCTAACACGCTCTGTGATACCTCGTTCTCTGTTGGCACTAGATGAGAAAAACTATTATGTAAAAAACTTGATCATCTCTGAGAGGTGCTTCAGAATGGAGTGTCCTATTGCTGCTGAATGAGGCGCTGTGAATTCACCTTGCACGTCCAATTTGGATTTCTGGTGTCAGGCAGGATCTTGTGTCTGCCCACAAAAAGAGATGAAACCCTGCTGGAGAGAAAGAAGGGAACAGGCAACACAGTGAGTGTTTTTGAAGCTGCTACGAGTAGCCCTTCTTCAATATGTTTTTATCATTTCACTTGATGCATTTCATTAAAAATAATATTGAGAACACTTTGGAGTCATCAAAGAAAATGATGCTGACCTTCATCAAAGCTCTGATCAGAGCTGGAGGGCTCATCCAAGAGCCAAGTCCTCTGACCGTTCTGTTAAACTCTTGCTTTTATTGAAGAGGTCAGGGCTCGGTTTCCTTCACATCTTTAAAAGACAAAGCCAAATGCTTTCTTTCCAACATTGTGCTGGGAATTAATTTTTCCAATGAGAACAAAAAAACTTAAAATTCTACAACTTCACATTTAAAGCCATCTAAGACTGAATTGCTTGGAGAAGAGTTCAAAAAGTGATCTTAAGAGAATCTGTGCTGAATAGTAAAGTAGCGGTTTTATTCTGTTTTATTTTCAGATGTATATTTCACACATTATGTTATTCTGGGTGCAGTTCTGCAGGTGTGGGGGTAGGGACTCATTTCTAAAATAAAAGCTTTATTTTTGACTCTCAGCCCGATTTCAGATGTCAGGTTTAAAATGATGAACAGAGCTTTACTCGGCTCATCCATGTTCATATGGACGACACCTCACAGCACCTCACATGGTGCTGCACTATTTCACCAGCAGAAAGATCAACAATAGCTGAGCTGCAGATTTGATGAATTTTTCAAAAATTAAAGCTCCACAGGTCACCTGGATTTAATAAGTTGGTCAGTGATAAAAAGTCTGGTCTGATGTTGTATCCTCTGTCTCTGATATCATGACTGATTAGTCTATTAAATCTGTGTTCAAGATGTATGAGGAGGATCTGTTTTACTGCCACCTTCTGGCCTGGAGTCTCATGTGCACTGTCGTAGAGACGTAACTTTTCACCAAGCGTGTGTTTGTTTAAGACAACTTTTTACTGGATACAACGCAATAAGGTAAGGTATTTATCAGTGCAGTTACATAGCGCTGTTTTTTGAAATTTGACAACAAGCAAACGTGAGTCCTTACTGTACAACTCTAGCCATATGTAGTGCTACTAGCAGCCTGGTGCTACGATGTATCCATAAGCTAACATCACAACAAGCAAACTGTCAGTTCATACACTAGTTTAGTAGCCTTCCATACGTAGCTCTGACAGCCTGATCCTGTGAGACATGTCAGTAATGTGCAACGTTAGTAAATCCTGGTTATGTCCTGCCAGTCATCTACCAATAAGAGCTAAGATAACCTCACTCTTCATTTTATTGATAGACTCTCAAGTTTGAACAGAGCACTGCAGAATAACTGCTGACTGTGGGTTGGTATCAACATTAGCACAAACAGTTTAGCTCCTGTGTTAGCCTTTAGCTCGGGCTCTATCTCTCTCCTGTTCAGCTTTCTTCTGCTCTTCTGTCCTTTTTCTGTCTGACAGTTTGGCTCCAGTGTCCACCATCTCTACAAAATTAATCACAGAAATTGTTTCAGCAGAGAAAAACACAGATCCCTCTTCTCACTACTAAACTTCGTCAGCCGGCGTGGTGTTGTCATCGAGACTCAGATGGCCTGCTTGACCCAACTGGGAAGCTATGAAGAAGCTATGGAGAATAATTTCAGAATCACCTATATTGGTGCTGATAATCTCATTATAGAGTGTGGAATACAAGCTGGCATGTGTCTAGATGAGAGACTTTTTCAAGATCACTTAGAAACTCCTCACAGCCCTGTAACCACGAAAACTCGATTCAAATTTTTGAACAACTCTTCTTACTTCACTAAAGCAAAGGCGTCACACATCATTTGAAATCATCCTGAGGAAAAGAATATACTATTAATGATTTCATCTCTTCCTGCTGAAAGCACAAACCATGGTTTCTGACATTGTCAGTCAAAATATTTTCTGGAGAGCACAAAACTTCAGATTGGTAGGACAGCACGGTGGTCTTTGACCATGTTAGAGGACTGTCCGAGTGAGAAGGAAATGCAGACAGAAGCAGGAATAGCAGGAATAGCAGGAATAAGAAAGAACACAAAGAGAAAAACACACTAGCGATGAGACTTACCTTAAAATTCTCAAGTTTGATGGTATCTGACATGTCAGCCATCTGATAAGAAAACTAGTGCCATGAAAGTTTTAGTAACTGCATAAGAGAGGGACTGTTTTGAGGGGCATTAATAAACTGCTTCCAGATCAGTGAAGTCATATCTAAGTCAATTGTCATTGTCAGCCTGATTGCATATTTAATCAGTAGCAGGGTGGTTGCAGGGATGATATACAGTCAATAGGCAGCAGTTGTGTGAAATAGAGCTTCTTCAGGGTGGACAAGACCACTTGAATTTTCATTCTTGCTTGCTCTTTAGATGCGCTGTGAGGAGTATCTGGAAAAGTTTACCCATGTTACCCGGGATAAAGGCTCCGGTCACCATGAGCACAAGCACCCACTGTTGAGAGAAGACCCACTGTTGGAAGGATGTGACTCTTGCCAAGGTGTGTTTGTTTTGAAGCAAATAAATGGAGTTTAGATCTCAGGGGAAACCCAAAGGTCCAAGGCCCACCATTAACTTTTCTTATAATATCTTATATTTTAAAATCGAATTTAAAAAAAGCATGGTAAAATTTTGTCACTTCATCTTTTGTTTTGTTAGCTTTAGATGCTCTGTCTTTGTAAAAGGAACCATGATTTTTAGCCTGCTGGAAAAAAAAAAAAGTTATAACATTTATCTTTATGTGGGCGGGACCAGAACATTATTTTGGAAAAGACTGTAGATTTTTATTAGTTTTATTTAACCATGATTAATGTTCTTGCTCTTACAGCATAAAATGCAAAAATGCAAATGTAAGGTGAAAACAGCAACCAAATACACTTTGGACACCACACATAATAACATTGGCATGTTGTCAGTCTTTTTTTTATGAATTAAATTAATGATCTACAAACTTTAAGCCAAAGTTTGTCTGGCCCACTCAGAACTAAAATCCTGGCTCTATTCCTGCTTCAAAGAACATGTTTATGTTCACTCTAAGTGAGTATGGCTGGTATCAAGTCTAACTTGACATTTCTTTGCCAAAACCAATCTCTGTCTCCTGGATCCTGTCTGCTCACAGCAGGTGAAGTTCTTTCAATGTGGCGTTGGTGTCGGATGTTAGCTCTGTTAGCCATGTCTGTGAATAGCATGATGCTACTCTGCCTTCTGGTTCCCTCTGTTGCTGGGTTAGCACGGCTAGCCCGTCCATCTTATTGGAGATAGATCTTACATTTTCAATAAAGATAGATGTCAGGACAGGTCGATGTCGTCACTTATTAGCTCACACCTGAGAACCAGCACGTCGTCCTCACCTTGTGGGGAAACATCAGGCCTTACACCAGTTAGCATGGACATGGTGCAGGCTGCTAACAGCTGAGTTCACATGTAAACAATATAGCCATGGTTACATGTAGGATCTCCAGACAAACACAGGAGAAAAAGTAGTAAAAACATCACTGAAGCCACAAAAAGTTTGGTGTCCGTGACCAACAAATGAGCCATACAAAGTAATGACCCACTCCAAATACAAAGATTACAAAAAAGAAACGAAAAAAAATTACAGTAAATAGTCAAAGAAGAGAGAGCTGCTGCAAAAGGCAGCCATAGCCAACAGGGCGGCACCTAGCAACCACTAGTTGATAGTGTAACAAAAAGTGCTGAGTCCAAAATGTAATTAAAAAGATGTAATAAAACCTATAATGTAATAACCGACCCAAAATGTAGTAAGTTGTTTCTTTTTTTGCAAAAAATCTGGACATTTTTGAGTTTTGTTTCATTTTTTGAATTACATTATGGGTCGTTGTTAAGTTACAGGCTCCAACAGGCCTCGTCTCACACCCACGTGTAAATAATGAGACTTTTCACTGAAGCACCAACTTGCGCTCGTTGATCATAGAGGCAAAATTATTCATCTATTGCCAGCTAAAAAAAAATCCCTACAGGAGGTAAAATCATCATTTTCAACCAGACTAAGCATATTTATTTACACTCACAGCTTGGAAAAATGAGCCTTCATGATTTCCTAAGTCAGTCATCTTCTTTGTGAATTTTTGCTGAGGGCCCCAAGGGATTCTTAAATCACCTCTGAGCAGATGCATCACCTTACAGTATTTTTAATATATTTACATCAGAATTATGATAATTATTACAGATTACGATTTCAAAATGTGCAGATTTTCACTCCTAAGAAATGATCCTATGTCTTTCCGATGCTGTTATATTCACAGATTTATGCACTGACGTGTGCATGAGGATAGCTCACTTCTGCTGCTCTCAGATGTTTCTGTAATCCTCAGTCTGCTGAGCAGAACACATCACAGAATTTCACGCCTTCCCTTCTCTCGCTTCCTTGTTCCCTTATTGCCTTCCCTCCTCTCTTTGCATCTCGCCGGCACTTCCCCCCGTTTCCAGTGGAAAGTGTTGGAGATGACCTTCAGCTTGTTTGGGGTCAGGCTAATCACTAAAACAAGTAAACAAGTGGGAAGGTGAGTGCAGAGAGCACAATCAATAACGCTTCTGTGGCTGATTGCTGTGGAGGAAGCGTGTGTGCACACACGTATAAATCCACACCTAAACAAAGTCACACACACACGCATTGGGTCGAAGGGGTCATCTGCACAGCACAATGAGGAGGTAGATCAGTGTTAAATGGTGGTTGTTTGACATTAACAAATGAACAGGAATCTCTCAAAGTGGGTCTGCACTCCCTGTGACCTCAATTCCTCATTTCCTCTGTCAGCACACACACTCACACACACACATCTGAGCGCGCACACACACAGAAATAGTTAGAAGAAGCATGTTTTTTAACGGCTGCTTTTTCTCACATAAAATGTCTCACACACTCACACACACGTGCATTCATTAGCAGTTTCCCTCCATTAAAGAGTACAGCTGCTGCTTAACTTGATCAGTTAATGACACTTAGTTCACAGAAAGCGCCTCCACCTGGCCTGTTCGCCTCTGAAGCAGCCTTTGATTAACAGCTGAGCTTAAATACCGACACTCAGCTGATCTGATGCGCTGCTGTGTTTGAAACGTGTCCCCGATTCAGACGGAAGAAGGACTTTAAATATTTGAAGAAAGCATCTGCTGGTTATGTCAGAACAGCTCCCCAGAGGACAGGAAGAGACGGTTTCACTCGTCTTGGGGGCTTTTTTGAGAAGTTGGTGAACTCGGAGTCTTAACTAGCTGGAGAGACACTTGTCGCCGTGTTTTGTGGGTCCAGTGTCCTAAAAGACAAACTCCTTCCTCTTCACTCAGCCATTACTGTATTGATAATATCCTGTGCATATTACCTGCACAAAAGGCTCGTCCTGCTTTTTCAAGGTCACTTGCAACAAATCAGAGCATCTTCATTACTCCTGTGGGTCCTTTGTTGTTCCCATAGAAACCCCGCTGTGCTGACAGATGAGGAGGCGCGGGAGTCAGCTTCCCACATGGCTGGAAAGCACGCATGCAAACACACTCATTTAGACATATGCATGCCTTAACTACGTAGAGGGAGGCGAACCCTGCGTTGTTTAAAATAAACCAGGCGTCAGAGGGAACGTGTCGGAGAGGGATTGTTGTACACAAATAGGCCATTATGGCAGAAGTGGAACACAAGGCGTCTCCTATGAGAAGTGAGAAATGAATGTTCTCTCAACTTCATGGCTCCCTCTGTGTGTCTTTCTGTGTGTGTGTCTCTCTGGGCAGGCCGTGTGTGCTGCGATGCTCGTTATCAGAACAAACAGAGATGAGGCTGGAAGAATGGGGAACACACCATGTACCAGAGAGAGGAGGATGAAAGGGTGAAAAAAAACAAAAAACAAGAGAGAATCAAAGATGCAGTGCAAGGGCAACACCGGGGAATAGTCTGTATCTGTGTACACCTGCTTCCATAGGGAGCTTTACCATTTTAGAGCATTAAAGACGTGCGTCACCAAAACACACCAATCCATGAGATAGTCAGACCCTAAAAAAAAAAAATCCAATTCCAGATCACATCAGATGTGCATTTCCCTGGAGGATCTGAGTATAGAGAAATAAAAAGAGGTCCCCTCCAAAGGCTGCAAGAGGCTTGTAATGAATAAGACATTGCATCAGAATTGGAAAGTCAGTGAAATCTCCTTCCTGTCTGCTTGCTGTGAGACAAGCCGTGTATCATTACTAACTCTGTCTTTTTATGTCCTTGGAAGTGTGAAAGCACACTGTAACAACTAGTCAGGCATTCCAATAAATCTAGCAGGCGCAGAGCGGAGACAAACAGCACGATAAAAACCAAGTACCAGCTTTGTCCTCGGGCTGGGGACTAAGTGAGGATTAAGTGTTGAGATGAATTCATCAGGTGGACCTTTCTGCATATGTATGAACTGCTGAGCCTTCAAAAGTCCTGGTCACTGAGGACCATCTGCAGAGTTTGTGACCTTTATTTAAGGGGATGACTGTAAAAACATCCTCAAACAGAGTCATGAAACAGAATACTGAGTTTATTTTGAACAGGTATTCAGACTGATACAATTTCTTCCTCAATCAGGCAGATCAGAATTCAAATAATTCTACTTTTTGAATGGACAAAGTAGTAAAACCACATTTAAATAATCATTTACATAAAAGAAAGTCAAAATCCTAGCTCATGGCTACTCCACAGAACGGTGATGTTTTGGGTTGGAAGCTAATTTCCATATTCCTCTCTATTTGTAGTCATTTTAGCCAACAGGATTGTTCACACTACCTTTTTAGAACACTGGAGCTATACATCATGTCATAACTGCAGGTATTTTATTGTATGGCAAATGTCAAAGACAAACTCATGAGCGAACTGTGGCACATGATTAAAAGCAGGGAATTAAGCAAGGGTTAGTTTTATATCAAGTAAAATGCCCTACCAGACTTAATATAAGCCATACTCAGCTAACAAGTGCAGAGAAACCTCTTACTCCAAGATATAAAAAGTGAAAATACGACTCTGAATTCTGATTTAAAAAAAAAAAAAAAAAAGAAAAGAAAAAAAAACAGCTAATAACAATAAAAAAGGACTAAGTGACAATGGTGGCTAAAATTATTAGAACACTTACTGAAGTGAAAGCACTGACTTTTTCATTCCCACAAATCCTGATCATGAAACATGCTGATGTTTGCTCTGACCTCAACAAATATCAGATGAAGTAAGTCCTACTGTTATTTCCATCAGGCTCTCATAGCCCCTCTGTTCAGAACGCTCTGATTTAGTGGGCGTGACATATGTAAATGAGCCACCGCTGATACCGCCCTGCTCTTCAGCTTCACTGAGAGCGGCGCCACGAGCTCCGAATGCACAATGTTTAGAAAACAGTGAAGCTTGTTTACCGTAACATTAAAGGCTAAAACAACAGGCTAACCGCATCTAAAGTTAGCATCCTGAAGCTAACACAGAGACAGGGGGGACACTGAGGAAAAGCTCTTATATCTGCTTCATAGCACACAGCATTTAAAATACTCACATTTCAGGGTCCAAGGTTTGTTGGTGGATGGTTGGTAATGCGCCTGGATTCAGGACCAGTCTATTCTCTAGCCCTCTGTTGTACTGTCCAAAGTTGGAAAAGCAGTCGGCCGTGAAGTGACTAGCACACACATGCACAGTTTTACTGAGTGTAGCTGGAACATTTCCCTCATAAATGAACTCCAGTCACTTAGTCTCGTCTTCTTCCAAGATGGGAAGCTTGAGCATTGAACTATGTGGCTGTTCACAGCCAACGACAGCCACACCCCTCAGCTTTGAACAGCAGTGGGGAGGGTATCTGCTCCAGTGGACCAAGGTCAGACTTGCTCCTGATTGGTCAAAAAAGGGAATCGCTGATGTCGGCAAATCCCCCAAAATCCAAACAGCTCATTTTAGGTCAGGATTTTACATTCACAAACACTACTAAGTTCAGGTTGTTTCATTAAATATCAAATTTTGTGGGCTCGGAAGAAAAGCCAAAGACCCACAAATTACACTAAAAAAAATTAATAAAGTGATTTTTGCATAATATGGGACCTTTAAGGGCAATTTCATCAAATTTACTACAGTTTTTTTTTTTTTTTTTTTTTTTTTTTTATAGCTCTGGTCTCCATTGAAGGTTGAGAGTCTTTAGTTTATGGTACAGTGGGTATAATAAATGTATTTGTGATATTAAAAAGTCAGATTCTGGATTCTTTGTCATGTGAATGGGCACTTGGCAAGTCAAAACCAGTCAAAACTATTTATCAGTGCAACTCTGAAACAACAACCACTTTCCTATTTTCTTCTGTCTTCTAGCTCTTTCCTCTTCATTGGTCACCCATTAGTTTCTGGTTTGTCTGTTCAGTGAAAAACGTGGTGATGCCAGATGGCAGCTTTCATGGGAGGTGACCCGCTCCTCATGAAGATATAGAAAATACTCTTTCTCATTTAACAAAAACAAAATGATTTCAGGAATTAATTGTAGTTCAAATGCACATATAACTTTCTTTTCTTTCCTTTTCTAAAAAATCTATTCCTTACAGGGTTGCTAAATATTGACACTGTACCTTTAAGACATCATTCCTATAACTAGAAACTTATTGGTAGAGTTTGGTTTACATTTATCCAGCAATCCAGGTCTGACTTTAACTTGTTAATCTCAAAATGAGACCATCACGTGGCCATATCAGGTAGACGTGTAAATTGTGTCTACAGAAAATTTAATGTCTATTTATTTATTTATCCATTTATTTTTCTGCTTTACTAAAAACAAAACAGAAATATTAGCTTTTGAGGTTTTTTTTTTAATGTAAAGACACAAAAAGTATATATGTAAATATGCATCTTTGGTTAAATACTAATTCAAAAAATGTTCAACAATTTAATTTCTTCAGGGATCTGTCTGTGAAAAAAGCTATTTATCACAGAGTTTAATATTTCTGTTTGACCACCACGCTGACATTTTCTCACATTAGATGAGCAGCAGTTTGCATCACTACACCCCGACTAATGGCTGAGCAACATCATGGTGTGTATTCACAAACAAACCTTAGTATGACGAGAAACGACGGACAGAGTGATGGAAGTGGAGGGCTGTGACTTTTAGATTTGCTCTGACCAGGCTTGCTTTGAATCAGCTCACGAAGTGACCGAACATTTAAGTACAAGTTTTTCAGGTGAAATCCTAAACTTATGCTCAGTGACGTAAGATTTCAGCCTTAATTGACAGAGGGACATGCAGGGATAGATATCAGTCAGTCAGGTTTGATTAAATCTCCCTCTGTGAGTCCAGACAATTTGTCTTTGACCTTCAGCTTCACAGATGAAGAACGTCCTGCAGCCAGACGTCTTACACACGGCTGGATACTAACCCCAGCCATGCTGCGACTCACTCACCCATTGAGCTCCATTATCTCCCGAGGGAAACACTCTCAGCCCTGATGTCTGGCTATCTACCTAACAAGGCTGTCTGTCTAAAATCCCAGGACACAGACGCAGCCAGTGGGGAGCAGAGACAGGCTTGTTTGACATCAGATAACAGTCACAGAGACTCAGACAGCCCTCCAAACACACACAGAAGTTTAGAAAAGGCAGGTTTAATTACATCCAGATCCAGGATGCGTTTGAGTTTGTGGTTTCATGAAACGTGTGTCACAGAGGATTAAAATAAGCCTGACTGATTCAGCATCAAGGTGAGATTCCTGTGTTTGAGGGAGATGCAGTTCTCACAGCAGCCTCTGGGTGTCCCTGCTCCACCAGTAACACCAGCTGGGCTTGCACCGACTCTTTCTCCTTCCTGCTCTCTGGACAAATGCAGAGAAGGTGACTGAGCTATAGATCTAAATGAAAACCCAGCAACAACTTCCTCTTTATTTTCATACCCTCCATATGTGCATGTTTTTTTTTTACTGCAGTCATTGCCAGGATTAAACATCCCTTTAGGGCAAAAGCCTGTCATAATTAAATGACAAAACAGGTTGTTTGTGTCCAAAATCACCCAGTGTTTTGCTCATTTAGTGTCCCTATCTGTAGGACATAAAGGACATCACTCAGCTAAAGCTGCTTTATTCAATACCTTTATATATTAATAATGGATGAAATGACTGCACTGTGTGAAGGTTTTCTTATTGCGCTGAGGTTTTTTTCCTCTCCTGACTCTGCAGCTTTCCATTTCTTTGGAGAGTTTTTTGGGTCTTTATTGTTTTGGTTTCAGAGGAATGAGCACTAAAGATGCTCCTTAAATGCCACAAGTTCCTGCTGTGTTTGTTCAAAGTTTTGCCGTTACATCTTGTCGAAGGAAGAACTGAGAAGTCTTTAAACAGATGCTTCTCAAAAAACAGAATCATGCAAAAATATAGTTTCACTTTTTTGTCAATCTAATTCAAAAGAGTAATTTTCAAACAGGTTTGTACTCATTACATGTCTACTTTTGTTATATTGATATTTATGGTTTGTAGGTTAAAATATCAGAAATCCAGTATCTCTAATTGTAAGAGTATTGATGGATATTGTGTTGTGACTTCTGATGTGATCATAAAGGAGGGGTTTTAACAGACGCAAATTTAGAAAAAGGCTTATAAAAATATATCACAATTATCATATATACTCATGTTTTGGCCTCAAATCACTGCAGTTAAACAGCCATGCATGGAGGAAATTAATCTATGGCCAAGTCAAATGCAATGAGCCAATCAGAGTGTGTATAGCCTTATGTTGCGTTTCATTTGTACTCGGAAGCCAGAATTTCTGAGTCCCGAGTGGTGACACCCATCTGGAATGCACCCCAAGGTCAGAATCTCCAACTTGTAAGTCGGAGCACCCTCACCACCCCCGAGTTCCCAGTAGGAAATTCTGAGTTCAGGGGTAAACAATTGTTAAATTCCTATATTGGTTTTTTTTTTTTTAGAATTTCTGACTAGCGTTTGTCGCAACCACTTAGCCGTATATATAGTATTATTAGATGTTTATGTACAGAAATATTGCTGTTAAGGCACGTTTTTCAGACTCTGCAACTGGAATGCTGAAATTGGAGATGACGTCACTCCAATTTCCGACTACCCAGTTCCGAGTTCAAATGGAGCGCAGCATTATAGCCATACACTCAGACGGTCTCTGCCCAGACGTCCATTGAAATACAAATGAAAGAAATCCATTGGGACTGGGGAGGAAATATCTGATTTCTGAGTTGACCCTGAATGCAGCATAATCACAACCTAAACCTTAAGAAAAACATTTGGCGTGCTGCTAACATCCCAAAAATGTTTAAACAGGACATCTCGTGCAAAGACCAAAAGAAAGGTTGATGTCAGGCACAGAGTTATTCAGGAAAAGTGGGAGAAAAAGTATTTTTTAGGAGATTAAGAGGAAGTAGACCTGGCTTATATGCAACTTTTACAGGAATAATCAGACAATTGTACGAGTCCCTCTGATCCGAGTCCTAAGCAAGTCTCAAGTCATTTGGTCCAAGTCTCAACCAAGTCGAGTCGAGTCACAGAGGTTGTCAAGTCAAGTCAAGTCAAGTCACAAGGTTGTTGGGTTGAGTCACAGGTTATATCTCAGGTTTATATCTTGAAGAGAGAAACCTTAAGCCGCGTTTCCACCAAGCAGTCCGGGTCGGTTCGTCTCGGTATGGTGCGCTTTTAGCTGCGTTTCCACAGACTCATCCCGGGACGGATCCCTAAAAACCGAGACGAGCCGTCCCACTTTTTTGGGACCCTTTCGTATGGGTGCCAGACTGAACTGATCCGCTCTCGGGAGGTGGAGCAACACACTGCAGACTGTTGATTGGTCAAAAGAATCGTCACTCACCCCGACAGTGGCTGCATTTCTCCTTGCGGCTCACAGACTTCTCTGAAACGAAGCTTGATTGCACTTTGTAACAGAGAGTTACATGAAAATCACAGAGAGGACGAAATGCTGCATGTCTTCCATCCGTGCTCTTTGTTTACTGTGTCGCGTTTTCTTCTTTGTTGGATTTAATCGCGGGGTAAGCTGCTACGGCGTCGCGCTATTGTTTATCAGCTGCGGCTTCCGGCATGCGGCTTACACGCCGCCCACCACGAGAGGGCACAGTTTGCTGTGGAAACGCAAAGGGGATGAGACTTTACTGTCCCAAACCGTCCCAACCCGTACTGAACCGACCCGTACTGCTTGGTGGAAACGCAGCTTTATCTTCCTTAAGTAAATGTAAAATAAATATGCAGACTATTCTTCGACTCTGCATGGATAAAACCAGCATAAATCTTAAAAGATATATATTCATCCATTACATGTTTGATCATTTAGACCTAGGTAGATGGCAACGGCTCGGCTACATTACATTAAAGACATTGCATGTTTGACACACAAAAAAAATGTTTATTTTGAACATTTGCCACATTTAAAGTGCAATCTTTTTTTTTTTTTATAAGGTAGCTACTTATACAAAGGCAAAAAATTTACCAGTGCAAACAAAGTGCAAACAGCACAGAACAGGGGCTTAAAATAAATATAACTTAAAATAAAGGGCCATCCATTTAAGGGATGTCAAAGTAGTGGCTAGTGGTGACACCATTAATGTAATGTCTAGTGCCTACTACAGGCCTATTGCTTTTAAAAAGAAAAAAAAAAAAAAACACAAAATAATCTTGATGTGCATGTTTTTATATTTTAATATGTCATTTATCATCAGGCACAACTTTAGCTGCCTATAGTGCCTGGCCACCTGCATTTGTTTTGCTGGCAAAGGGTCCTTTATCCCCGTTCCTAAAGAATAACAGAGTGGACTTAATGAAGCTGTAGCTAGAGGAAAAACTTATTGAAGGCTAAATGAAAAGGAATAAAGGTTTAGCATGGGACTTATTTCCTCTGCTGACGAGTCACGACTGGATGTTTGTTATGAAGAGTGATAAAGTATTGGATGATGGGGGCTTGCTGCCATGGATGGAGATTATTGATGCAGTCACACAGGCCACAGTAGCCCATATCAGCATTCGTAACAGTGCGGAGTGAAATTGTTTGTCTTATTAACAACAATGTTGAAAACACCGTCAACGAACATATCACTAACACACACACATGCACATGCGCACACACTTCTAATAGTGTTAGCTTGGTTTCACTTATTTGGCTTCATGTGCAGTCTTTAAATGGCGTGTACAATTGGACGTTGTTCCCTCTTTTTCATTTATTTTAGCGTCGCATATCCTGCATTGCGCGCTCCGTCTTTTTCCATTTGAGTGGAAATTGTTAAATGCAAACTGTTCTACTTTTGTAGCAGCAGACGATGCAACAGGCTCGTGGGTAGTCGCCATTTTATGGTGCTTTTAATTTGTACTTGGATGTCGGAGTTCCCAGAAGAAATATCTGAGTTCAGGGGTAAACAGTAATTAAGCGCCTGTTAGATTATTTTTATTTTAGAATATATGACCAGTGTTTGACGCAATAAATCAGCTACATGCTACAAGTTGTCCGAGTCAGCTTGTCTCAAGTCCAGTCGAGTCTCGAGTCTTTTACCCTCAAGTCGAGTCAAGTTGCGAGTTGTCAATTTTGCGACTCGAGTCAGGTCTCTATGACTCGAGTCCAATTGTCTGGGAATAATCCTGTTCAATCATCTCCTATGGGCCTCTAAACATGTGTGTCAGTGTCTGTGTCTGCCTTAAACCCCTCCCCAGCCTTTGTATTGATGTTTTGGTTGGGTCTGAATAGAATAGAAAATACTTTATTTATCCCCGAGGGGAAATTCAGGAGTCACCGCAGCATTCAAGAAAACAAAAGTAAGAAAGAGTATAGAAAGTGCAAAAATGTCCATAAGAAATAGGATGACGACATCCCGTCCACCACTCGTCCACCACTCTCCAGTCCAGCCAGTCTCCACCTCCACAGGGTCCAGGACTGAGCCTCCCCAGCAGTCTGTTCAGTCTCTGTCTCCTGGATCCTGTCTGCTCACAGCAGGTGAAGCTCCTCCAATGTGGCGCCGGCGTCCGATGTCAGCTCCGTCAGCCACGTCCGTGAACAGCACGATGCCGCTGGGTTAGCACAGCTAGCTCGTCCATCCCCCGGAGCGAGATCCCACGTTACCAACAACGATGGATGGAAGGACAGGTCCACGTCGTCACCTCCCAGCTAACATCCGAGAACCAGCACGTCGTCCTCACCTCCTCCTCCTCAGCTCGAGGGAAATCATCAAGCCCTACACTAGTTAGCATTGACATGCTACAGGCTGCTAACAGCTAATTTCGCATGTAAACAATGCAGCCATGGTTACATGAAGAACCTCCAAACAAACACAGGAGAACAGTAGTAAAAAATATCGCCGAAGCCACAAAAAGTTTGGTGTCCGTGACCGACAATGAATCATACAAAGTAATGATCCACTCCAAATACAAAGATGACGAAAAAGAGACAAAAAAATTACAAGAAACGGACAAAGACGAGAGAGCTGCTGCAACAGCTACTGATTGGACAGTAAACAACCTTAGCCAATCACAGCATGCCCAAGCAACCATCCTGAGTGGCTACAATAGTAGACGTAGCATGGAGAGACAACCAACCAACCTAAATTATATGAAATGCCAAACAGATAAAGCTTTTTTCTGAATTAGGGTGAAGCTCAGCTCAACTTTCACTTGCTTTGGGGTAATTGGAGAGCAGCATGGGACAAAGAGCATTGCGAGTTAGCATTCTGCCAACCAGGTATGTGTCAAATACCCGTGATTAGCTTGTGCTAAAATGCCAAGTAAGGTGCACGGCTCTTGAGTCTCTCCTTCATAGAAACGTAATGCTACAGGTGGTTGCAGGGCTAGTGAATGTGTTCATGTAGTCATGGTCGGAGGCTGTGAGTGTGTGCTGACAATGGCTCTAGTCCAAGGGGAGGAGCCTAGTTTAAATGTTGAGTTCCCAACAAGTTACGGAAATTTCTGCATTCCCTGCCTTAAAAGTCCCTTTCCTGGAGATATCTTTGCATACTGGCACCTTAGCAGTGACAGTCTAGTTCTTGTGGGGCTCTCCAACATTTTTCAATTGACTTTTTTTTAGGGCTAGGCAACGATTAAAACTTTTAATCGTAATTAATCGCATGATTTCCCTGATTAATCATAATTAATCGCATTGTGAAAGTGCCATAACATCTGTCATGCAAACACTAGATCAGTACTTGTTATACAATAATAGTTAAATCACATATTTAGTGCAAATCAAATTTACAAAATGTAAATACAAAATTAAAGCTTATTGCCACTGTCAGAGCATTAAAGTGATACTCTGGGATGGAACAAGTTGGGTCCTATCACAAGGTTTAGGGCAGAAATTACCCCTACAGCAGTGTTTTTGTGCAGCAGAAGCCCAGAGCGCTCGCACCAAACACCCCCTCCCTGCTCCTCTGCCTGTTTCTTCTGCACTCAGACGGGGCAATATTTTACTTGATCAAAAACACAAATAAACAGACTCCCACCAAAAAAATCTGATATGGGTCTGCATTCACACTTTATTTAGAGAAATTTCAGCGCGTTGCTTTCACACAAAAAGGCACATAAGGCTCTACTTCTCATCGTGTCTCTTCATCCTGGCAGACTACCTGCGTTTGTTTATATCTGGCACGCCGTGCGCGCGGACTGATACACTAAGCGGCGAGCGCCTTTAAGGGGCAACTCCGTTTTTTTGACACCTGGACCTTATTTAAAGGTGTGTGCATGCTCATATACTCACTCAGACAAACATCGTGCAGCTCGGAGTCCTTCAGAAGTTATTTATATCCAGCTGATTTTAGCCGCACTTAGCGGGGGCCACGGCAAAGGGAGCTTCAGCGCGGGACATAATCTTTGCAAGATCGCTAATTTCTGCTATATTTTTTCATCCATCGCTATCCATCGTTATCACAAACACACTCCTCTTCTGTTGCCATAGGCGAACACTGTCCACAAGCGCACCACCAGTTCGCATTGAGTCGTGGACGTGCTCCTGTTTGTTGTTCTCGAGCCAGCTCTTCGTCTCTCTCCCTCTGCATCCTTCTTTCATGGAGCTCCTCGTCCGTGTATTCAGGCTCAAACCGGTAAGGACAACCGTCAAACTCGAAGTCGTAGTCTGAAGACTGTAGACGAGCTGACTTTATGATAACACTGGCGATGGATGAAAAAATATAGCTGAAATGCCCCTCTTCTCCATGCTTGTTTTGGTTGCTTGTCCTGTTTTTCCGCCAATTTCACTTCCAGTCAGCGACAGACATTTACAAAATAAAAGCATGTGAGCAACATGCACTAATGTGCAATAAAATATTTAACGGCGTTAATAGATTGACAAGTTAACGTGAAAATAAGGCGTTAACTTGCCCAGCACTACTTTTTTTAAAAGACTTTTCTCAATGCTGCTTTTGTACAACAGCCAGTCCTTCTGACAATGAGCTCCTGAGGCCCGCCGTCCTTGTGGGAGGTGTCACTAATTTCTTGGCAACTGTCTGATCAGCAGCTTCTCTGACATTTTTTTATTTTTCTATTTTTTTTTTGGATAAGTTTTGGGAGTCAAAGATATGATTGATGTTTGCCTTTGGTCTCTGCAGAAGAGGGTCATTTCTCATAAGACTACAAGATATCATTTTTTTAAGAAGGCTATTTTGTTCAAGAACTCAGTCAGAAACCATGAGAAAAAGAATATCTCCATGGCCAAAAAATGGTCCATTTTGCTTGTCCTCTGTTGCAGCATCATTAGTCTAGCCTTCTCTGCAATGGCTGAATTGGACAAATCCATTATATTTGGAGTTTTACCCAGAGCAAAGAGTGCATATAAATACTTTGAACACCTTGTGCTAACACTTTGCTGCAAAATGACTGCACTGTGGGTCCATAACTCCAATATTTACCCCATTATCCTCTGCATGCTCCTCATTTACTAACCTCAGCTTGCCGTGCAGTAATTCACTGGACGGGTCGTGCTGCTTTAATGTGCCCCTTGAATGCTCCGGCATCCAATTTTAGAGAGTTATATTTACACGACAGATTGATTTACATCCCACTCGAAAACAACTAGATGGGCCATTATATTAACAGCTGTCCCTGGGAAATTTGGGGGAACCAAATGGTAGAAAGTTTACTCATGCTGCAACACTAGAACCACCCAAAAATGTTATTTGAGATTATTATTGGGGAAAAGTTTCAAATACAACTTTCATTACCTTCAAGAAGACTTTACATTTGATTATGTCTGAACAAAGACCTTCATTACGCATGATGTGGTCTTCTTTGTAATGTGTTGTGCTTTTGTTTTGACCGTTTAACTACCATCTGGTTAGAAAGAGGGTAAATTACCAGCCTCTTCCAAATGCAACATAATACCTGATAATTCTCATGAGTAAACTTTTGGAAGCTTTATGCCTGATGATCTTGTAAGCCGCTTGTTTTTCTCTCTTTTTTGACACTTGTAAATCTTGAGCTCCCCTTGCTTTAAGATTTTAAGGCTCAGCTTTCAATGAAAGTTGCTGTATAACTTCCCTGTGCATTCATGGATTTTCACTTTCTGGTACGTCAACTTTTTCCAAAGCTCAAAGAAGTGTGTACTGGGTCACCTGGCCACTCTGGCACATTGTGTGTAAATGTGTGTGTGTGTTTATCGTTGTCTATCCCTCTTTGTCAGGCCTGTGATTGATTGGTGACCTGTCCAGAACATACTGTGCTGCTGGGCCAGTGACAGCTGGGACCAGCTCCAGTCTCTTCGGACCCTTCAGAGAAGACAGTACAGATAATGGATGTGTCAAGGAGGCAACAGATTCTTTTTAAAACCCCAGGAATGCCAAAAAATAACTTTGATGCACTGTTTGGACTTTCTTGAAATAGTGATGTATTTATACTGCCTTTTATTAATGCATTGTGATGACACTATCAAAAAAGATGAGTGTCAACACATTTAAACTTTGTGACACATTGTACATCCAATGAAGGACCCTTAAATGTTTTCTTTCATTTGTTCAATATCATCAGTGAAGCCTGCATTTTGGAGATATATTTTTTTTACATCACACATCGATAATTTAAAGCTTCAGTGAGAAAATGTTAGTCCTGTGTAAGTGAATCTGTGGACTAAGTAGTGAGTTGTCTGCCCATGTTTATTGCATTTAACATGTAAATGTAAATAAAGTTATCTCAAAAAGTAATACCCCCCCTGGGGTGCTGATGGCGTAGCGGTCTAGGTCATATGGTGGCCGGTGGGTGTCAGACGATTTGCAAAAAGTGACGACATAAATGCCAATGCCACAACACAACTGATGTTAGAAGAGCTTAGTTACCCCAACAGATGTAAGCCCTTCATAGTACTTATATTTTTTATCTACTGGAAAAATATGTCATCCTACATTTAGCAATTTAAATCAATAACATTACCAGTAATTATTATAGATGAAGGTAAAGAAAGAAAATAATTTACTTACTTTCACAACTTTCCTGTGTCTGATAGGAAATTGTCCTGTTAACTTCTGTTGTGTTGTGGCTTCAGCATTCCTGGGCCCTGTTCTACAAAGCAAGTTCAGCCTAGCGAGATAGCCTTGTAGCTGCCACGCTGAACTGAGCGCGGTAGCCGGCGGTCTCACTACACGGTTTTACGACGCTGGTTATCAACCTCATAAGTGGATCCAGCTAGGTAATGAGCACGTGCACGCATATAAGGCGGAGCCCGCTGCATCTGACCAATCGCGAACATGGAGCAGTCTGGAGCGTCAGAGCAGGCCGGAGAGAGAAGGACCGCATACTTCACACAGGAGGAGCAGGAGGTGATCATGAGGAAGTATGACGAGGTGAAACATGTAATTAACGTTAAAAGCAACACCGTCGCCGCTGTTAAAGCACGGAAGGAGTGCTGGCAGAAAATTGCTGACAGCCTAAATGCGTAAGTGTAGTGCAAAAAAAAATCTTTTGTGCCATTATCATCCTGAAATAGCACTGTTTACCATGCACTTTTACTGTAACATGCACCATCCCTAATTTATTTCTTAGATGAATTTATTTATTTGTTCATTCCTATCGTGTTTACATTGTTGTGTGATATGTAGCCCACATGAGCCCTACATGAATTCCTGTCACAATTTCAAGATGGGCAATAAAATATTGTCATGGAACAGAAGTGTTGGCATTGAAGATCTTATTACGGCAATGAGAGTTCTTCATTCCCTTTAACGACCTGTAGAAAGTGTCATGTACTACCAACCCCTCCCTGGAAAACAGGTAACTTTCATAAAGGTGGACATCTGAAAAAGAGAGTGGGTCGGTGTGGTCCCTGAAAACTCTCACGCGCACCGTAGTGCTCCTCGGACAATGTGAGCTCCGATGTCCACGGGATCCTCTAAGAACAGACAAGCCATTTTTTCGTGAGGGCTCATTGGTCAGTGGGCGGGGTTTTTATAATCCGCGAGTTCAGTCTGGAACCTAACCTGCCCCGGAGCAGGTTAGCTGTTCAGCGTATGTTGCCATGGAGACTCGCCTCGCTGAGGAGTGATCCCGTGTCGTAGAACAGGGAATCCTGAACCTATCCTCAAAGCTGCCTCGCGAGGCAGTAATCCTGCTTCGTAGAACAGGGCCCTGTTGTGGTGTTTGCATTTGTGTTGTTGGGTTTGTATTCTTGTTGTTGCTTTTGCAAATCGGCTGACACCTAACTGGCCACCGCACAGTCACCCCCCCCATGGGTTTCACCCTCAGGTGGGTGGCCTGGGTTCTGGTCTGGCTCCTGGCCTGTTTCCCCCATGTCATTCCCCACTCTCACCCTGTTTCCTGCCCTGTCCTCTGTCCTGTCCTTTTAAATTAAGAGCATAAAAATCCCCCCAAAATAACTTGAAAATAAATGTAAAAAATAATGATAATATCCCCCCCCCTCTTTTTTTTGTTTGTTTTGCAAACAGATTTTGAAGCTGACGTGGCCGTATTGGAAGCGACACAGGCTTTGAGTCTCTACACTAACAGCTAACAGGGTTCCCGTCAGCCATGTGAGCTAAGCTGTGCCTTGATTGGGCGAACTCTCAATCTCAATATCTTCTAAACTGCCGGGTTAAAAAAAAAAAAAAAGAAGAAGAAGAAGAAGAAGAAGAAATAAGTGATTCAAATAGGAGATGTTCTATGAACCAGGCTATACATAGGTTTATTTCTGCTGTCAAAACATATTTTTTGTCTTGGTGTGTTTGTGACTTCTGGTACCTCCAGAGCCAGCCTCAAGCAAACACTCGAGAAACAGCAGGTTTTAGCACTCCCGCCAAGCCTTGTATTTGTTTGACCAGAGATTGCCACTAGGAAACAACAAAGAGACACAGCAGACTAACAGATACACAAATAGGTTTATTAAGCAGCAGAAGATTATAACAATCTGCACCAGCAGTGAAAGAAAACTGAGAAGGTGGGGTGACACAAACTATTACTCCCTATCTCCATAGGGTAGGGAAGTTAAAGATCTGCAAACATGCACACAGCATGACAAACAATGTATGCTGACAAGGGCTGACTGCAATCTAACGACACAATTAAAATTCACAAGCACTACGAAACTCCTTATAGAGCTGACCCAGGGATGGAGCAAAGAGCCTGAGCCGACAGGTACGGGGAAAGGATGAGGGGAGGTGAGCTGAGGAGGTGTGCGTCGTGGCTGCAGAGGTGTCAGAGCTGATAGCTCTAAACTCAGGCGGGGATACATAAGTAGAGGGCAGGGTTGCCAGGAAGTCTGGTTAACGGTGTGGAGCTGAGTTGTGGTCGCAGTCAGGCTTTTATGGCAGAGGTAGATGAGTTTCAAGGTGGATCACTCTGGTGATTACTAATCGCCTGCACCCATCTGCACTCCACACCCCACTCACGTCCACCTGGGGAAAACAGGAAAGAAGGAAAGGAGGTGAAGGGAGAGGCTACCACTAAGTAGAGCTGGAGATGGAGGCCATGACACTGTGTCCTGTCACATGTTTCATTTTACACCAACTCTATTTCAACATAACTCATAGACTGTACAATAGATAGATGTAATCTCCATGATATCACCTTCTTCTTTTTTTTCTTTTTTTCCAGGTACAAAGTTTGAAAATCATCATTGACGTGGTTTATATTTGTAATGCTGAACTCAACCTAGCCGTGAAATTAAGAGGCAGGTCTTTGGGGCCAAGACACAACAACAGTTTAACCCTTACTGCCTGAATTAATTAACAATTATAAAAATAGAATGTTTTTTGTGTTTTTTGCATCCTTACAAGTGTTAGATTAAGTGGCGATTGTACATTTGAGTATACATTTAAGTTCAAACAATAGGTATAACTAAGTTATATATAGACATGAGAAGTTCATCCCCTGACCAATATATTGTGATGTAGTGGATCTGATACAATCTTTGGTTTGTGTAGAATATGAATCAATTGGTGATAATGAGATGCAAAGGTCGTTTCATTAAACAGGCATCAAGGGGTTAAGGATGAAATGCAAAAGTATTGTTGCCTTTCGGCCTCTAGTTTACACAGAAATGGTGTTTAAGCTGACCTTAAATGAAAACTTTTGAAAACACCCCCCAGAGGGTAATTTTTCAGAAACACTGCAGCCCTTTTAAGCAGCAAGCCAGTTTTCAGTGGAAGTGCTGACGTCACGCTTCGCCATACACTTTTGTTGTAGCAACTTAAACTGTCATGCACGAACCGTGCAACAGTCCCTCAGTGTTTTTGTATTTTTTTTAATGTATTTTTTGGGTGAAACGTTGTGTGAACAGGGGGCCTCAGCTGCTTCTTCAGACAGCTACGGAGTGCCCACCTGTCAGCCAGGTCAGCCACGCCCTTACAGGCAACACTTCTAGGTTTAGTAACTTTGAAAAAAATCACCCCAGCACAGTTTGTGGTGATAGAGAGATGAGCTCTTCAGACCCAAACTGTTGATAGATCAGGCTATAAGAATGTTTAATTTGACGTCAGAATCAGCTTTTTAGCATTAGTGTGTATGTGTTTCTGGTCTTTTCTACAGCCAGCTTCCACTGGCGTCTCAAAGAACTGCAGTGTTTAACTTTTCCTCATGGTCTTAATGTTTTAGACCTGGGGTCACCGCTTGGTAACAACATGGGTAATCGGAAATATTTTGTACTCTCAAAACTGAGGCAACTGTAAATGGTAAATGGACTTGAGCTTATATAGCGCTTTTCTAGTCACAGACCACTCAAAGCTGCTGTACACCACAGGTCACACTCACCCATCCTCACCCATTCACTCTCACATTCACTCACTGATGGAACCAATCTTTACTATGATAGCTATCCATCAGTACATCTAATACAGTCACACCCTTTCATACCCATTCACACACCACTGACGCAGCAGTGGGAGCAACTTGGGGTTAAGTGTCTTGCCCAAGGACACATCGCCATGTGTCACCCAGAGCTGGGCTTGAACCTGCAACCTTCCGATCACCGACCAAGCGCATTCTCCAACTGCGCCACCGACGCCCCCAACTGTCTGTTTAGAGTTTAGGAATACCTAAGCGGCAACATCTGGTCTACGAATGTGAGACAATGTGCTGAAATCTGCTTTTCCTCCAGTGTCCCACTTGAGGCTGGCTCCAGACGTACCAAAGAGCAATGATGGAAGACATCCAGCATTTCGTCCCCTCTGTGATTGGCATGTAGCTCTTTGATACAAAGTGCAATCAAGCTTTGTTTCAGAGAAGCCTGTGTGCTGCCAGGAGAAAGGCAGCCCCTGTCAGGGTAAGTGATGATTCTTTTGACCAATCAACCGTCTGCAGTGTCATTGCCCCACCATCCGAGAGCGGATCGGTTCAGTCTGGCACCCATATGAAAGGGTCCCAAAAAGTGGGACAGCTCATCTAGATTATTTGGTGATCTGTCCCGGGATAAGTCAGTGGAAACACCTCAAAAAGCGTGCCGTACCAAGACGAAACCGAACTGGACTGCTTGGTGGAAACACGGTTATAGACACCAAGACAATAAAAAGCTGTTTTCACAGCAGAAATTAACATTTTTACAGCCTGGTTAAAAAAAAAAAAAAAACGTCTCCTGAATCACTAACTTTACTACCTGCACACACTATACAGGGGTGAACTTTTCTCTAACTTGGCAATAGGATATTAAGATCTTGAGCTTATCCAATCAGAGGCACAGCTCAGCTCATGTGACTGACGGGGGCCCTATAGCTGTAAGTGAAGCTCCTGTCACTTCCAATATGGCCGCTATGGCTGTTTTGCTTCAAAAGTCTGTTTCAGAAACAGATGGGTGACATCAGGAGACTACATCCATTAATATACAGTCTATGGTTTCGCCTCTCATTGAAGAGGCTCCATCAGTTCATCTTGAATGAGAGGTGAAACATCTTCAACTCAAACAGATTTGGAACAGTCTTCCCCTATCAGTGAGGGACTGTCCAAGTCTGCAATTCTTCAAGAAACACCTAAAACTGTGGCTGAGAGAAACGCAGTCATGTGAGCATGTGTGACTTTTAAGTTGCTCATGTTGGTGCAATATAAACTGGTGCAATAATATTCAGTGCAGTGGGCTCTGTGGGATGTGAGGATGTGCAACATGTATGTTTCTGTTTCTTTTTATACTTGTCTACTGTTCTGTCTACTTGTCTTCTGTATTTAGTTTGCAGTGTCTTGTTTGTGTTTGTTACCATCAACCTGCCAGGGGGTCTGCAGATGGAAATTAGCCCAAGGCTATAATCTGGCATATTTACATTTGTAAAAAAGAAAGTTCATTAATATGTGCTGTTCCCGCTTTAATAACCAATAAATAAATAAATAAACAGTCCAAAACAGTGGTTTGAGTAACTATGATCTGGATGAGTGAGAATTACATGGAGGTATTCAGAAATTGTTACTAAAGACACGAGCTGTACCCCTGATGGTCTGCTTCGCTTCTGCCTCCATGCAGGAGCATCATTTTAAAATTCCAGTCTATTTCATAAGCTGCTAAAAATCTGCTCAGAGCTCTTAACTTCAAATTTTGCATGGGGCATATTTCATTTCTTTTCACTGGCTTATGTAAGGTGAACAAATTCTGAAATGAATAGTCCATGGGAAGTCACAGTAGGAATAAAATGTGTGACAAAAAGACAGGTAGACCCACAGAGAGACAGAGAGTGACAGAGACAGAGAGAACAGATTCCCCACTGCTCGTGTAACTCCCTTTCAAATCTGACGTGTTTTCTCTCGACGTGAGTGAGCGGCTTTCTCTCTCCATTTTCCAGCTTCTGAAATGTCACAGAAGTTGCTGCGGCGGCTGTGGAGTTGCTCCGCTCTCTCTACTACCAAGGAAATATGTAGAGTGTCACCGTAATTGTAGTATGAAGACTTCTGTTGCCCTCTCTCCCGCTGTATTTGGTATTTGAGTGTGCAGAGGCTTCGGGGAAAAGTCTCTGCTGTGCTCCTCTAAATGAAGAGGAGCAGTGTGTGTGTGTGTGTGTGTGTGTGTGTGTGTGTGTGTGTGTGTGGGGTGGGGACACGCCATCATACACACATACATTGATGTGTACTCATACATGCACAATTACACAAACATCAACATGTAGCTTCCCTCAAGGTTCCATCACGCTAATGGAAGCTGACAGCGAAATCACAGTCACAAACATCTTTCTCTTTTATCTCATCTCTGTTTCATCTTCCACCCACACCCATCCTTACATTTTCTTTACTTTCTTCACCCTGTTATTCACTGTCACTTCCCTACTCTCCCACTTTCTTGTGCTTTTCTTCTTTCTTTTCTTATTTTGTTTCACTTAATTACCCATGAAGCCCTGTCTTTCTTTTCGTAGAGCAAAGAAACATAAAGTACAGCAATTAGAAGAACAGCTGGACTGTTTAATTTCCCTTTAAGTGATGCCAACAATGAGAGTTGAGCCATATGGTCTTAGAAAATACAACAACATGCTATAATCATTATATATAGATGAGCTCGTACTATAGGACAATAGTCGCCTGCGCTTCTCAATTTCACTTTAAATGGATAGACGAGCAAAACTGGGCAAGATTGTAAGAACTAGACCTGTTTACACAGAGATAAGTTCAGAGGATACATTTGTAAGCAGTTTTTCCAGGTGACTTAAAGACAAATTTGGGTTTCCTGATGTGGGGTTCTACTGGCCCATAGAAATGTTGTTATCCACAGCCCCTGTGATGTTCTAGAGCAGTGTTTCTCAAATTGTGGTCTGCGGACCACTAGTGGTCCACCAGTGCCCCCTGGTGGTCCGCAAAGACCGTGAGGAAATTGTGTTTTTTTTAAATTGAACATTCACAAAGAAAGAGGGGGTGGGGGTGGGGGTGCGAGTTGTTCGGCTACTGCGCAAATTGATAAAATCTACAAAAATTTGGTTCAGAAAAGCGTTGAGTAATTCAATTTATTCTAAGTACTTAAGTATTTAAATACTAGAAATTTTAAGTATTTTGGAATCATGTATCAGTAATGCAGTTATACTCAGATTTCGAGATCCATTTTCTTCTTCATTCTAAAAGAAAAAAACAAACAAAACACCAAACTATGAAGAAATGAGTGCACTTTTTTACTCTAGTCTCTGTCATTTTGAAAAAAAAAAAACTTGTTCTGAATAAAGAGAATTAAAGAAATAAAATGAATAATTTTAATCATAAAAATAATTGGCGTATAATCCATTTTGAAAATAATCGTTAGTTGCAGCCCTGGCAAGTTGTAACATGTATGATTCAAGTGTATAGCATATGAGTTTGTTCTCTGGGTGTTGTTCTGGGGCTATTTAGCTCGTGTTGGTCCACAAGGGTTTTCTGGGGGAATAAGTGGTCCTTGGTCTGAAAAAATGTGAGAAACACTGTTCTGGAGAGCACACAGAATCAGTTCATTTTAACCCTCTGGTGACAGCAGTGGACATTGATCTAAAAGCAGCATGCAACAAACCAGTCTTCCTGGCATACGGTTCCCCACAATGCACGTCACTAACGCTATTTGTCTATGCAGGTGGCAGGTTTTGGTGAATTACCGCCATGTAGTGGAATGAGTTGGCATTATAATTACAACACTAACGTTAGTTTGTAAGATAGAAGTGACGTGATGCAAAAAAACACACGTAAATCTTGTCATAAAAGATGTGTTTGCTTCTACAAATTCATTAGCCTATATAAACCACTAATTCACTTTTTAAACCATATGTGGATTATACAGCAGTGTTTTTTTCCATCAGCTGTAAAAATAAAAATCCTTTTCAGTTTTGTTTTCAGTAAACGCCTTAACTTTTGGTGTAGGATTAGAAATCCAGTACGATGATTCTGTGTGATATGATTAACAAAATAACTAAAATGCATAGATCTGCCAATAGTTTGTTTTGTACATTAATAAATGAAACAAACAAAGAAAAATCATCTGTAGCTCTGCTTCCAAGACCAGACACCACAGTAGTATACGACAAACAGACCCAACAGGACAGTCCTACTACATACTACACGCAAAAGCGGTAGGTAGTATGCAGTGCCTACTACATACCACATTCACAAGTGGTATGTAGCTGTCGGTTTGGAAAACAGCCATTATCTTCTAAATGCGATGGTCTCTCTAGAATTACTTATTAGCATAGAGTGCTCCTCTCCTTTGAGCTTCATTCAGTGGTCAGTCGTTGTAACTGCAAGTCAGTTTTTTCTGCCCAAAGAAACAGTATTTATTATTTTTAAAGACTTTGTTTCAAATAAGCAGTAAATTCCATTACCCACGGGTCCACTGAGTTGGACATCATGCAACACCAAGTACACCAAGTAAATAGATAAATAAATTCTTCATTAACTTTATTCATTCATTCATTACCTGAACCGCTTAGGTGTGTGTAGTCCACTGGAGTAGATATGTTTGTAACTAATTTTAAAAATGAAAAGGAAAAACAAAATTCATACCCTAAAAAAAATACTTAGGGAAAAAATCTTGAGAAAGGCTTTCATTATTCATGCACCAGAGGGTTAAGAAAACCCAAACACAGATACTTCAGGTCAGGAAGCCCTTTTGTTTTGCACTATTGAAATTCAAGACATGGTGCACCATGTCTGTTTGCAAGCAGACACGGTGCACCAAACAAAACAAACAAACAAAATCAACAACAACAACAAAAAAAACCCCTGAACACCTTTATACACCAGAATTTTGACAGAGGAAGATAAAGACTCAGTGGACGAAAGCAAAGTGAAGGAGAACTTCTGTTAAGTGGAGCAGGAGTAGCAGAGAACCAATTGAGCTTCACGTTGACTTGGTATGAAACACTATAGACCTGGGGCCTGTACTACGAAGCTGGATTTGCTCTTAGAGAGATAACTTCCTGGATAAGTTTCGGGTTTTCCGTACTTCGAATGTGGATCTCTTTTTATCCAGACATGTTGCCCTGGTAACTGATGCTGAACGGCAAACCTGGTCTGGAGCAGGTTAAGTTCCAGGATTAGAGCTCACGGGGTGTGACAGACCGCCTGCTGACCAATTGGTTCTCTCGGGCGAGCATGAAAGACCGCTCAGTCGCCAATTTGTTCAGCCTGAGTGAAGTCCTCCGGCGCTGGACTGCCCCCTGTCTTTTTGGCCCAACATTTTTTCTTATGGGCTGTGAACAAACAATATCTGACTGATCATCATAACTGAGACATCGTCAGGGAAAAGTAGAAAAGTGTGCAAATGGAATCTTTCATACTGACCACTTTGAAGGAGTTTTTATATTTATTTTTTATTTGCTCTCACATCCTTTTTTCCCCCACTGCTTTTGCATCTGCAATACAAACTGCCTATAATGAGCGTTTTCCTTGGGATTTGTTGGAAAGTGGACTCTTTCTAATTATGAGGATATGATGCTGATCACACGCACACTGACTGACAACATGAATGAATAAGGACCTAACTGCCCGTGTCAACACATGATGAGATAGGTCTATTAATATCAGCATTTTGGAAATTTACGCATTCACAGAGTCGGCGATTTATTTTTGCCAGCGGCTTCTCGCAGCTCTCTTCTCCATTGTGGAAAATGCTCCGGGGCCACCAACCATGCCCATTTTATATGTGCGCACACAGGTCCCAGCCGGATTCACTTATTGAGTTGATACTGAGCTTCGTAGTACAGCAGATCTGGATGACGGAGATCCAGTGAAGTTCAGCGAGTTGTCGCAGAGTTATCCTGGATGACTTAATCCAGCTTCGTAGTACAGGCCCCTGAATAGTGTATCAGTTGGTCAGACCGTAAAGCAGGTGTGTGTCTCATCTGTAGATACTACAGAAACAAATGGGCTGTCAGAGTGTAAACTAAAGCCCTGATACATTTCTTAATAGAGCATACATTTTCACCACCACAGATGTTTGGAGGTTTGAAGCTTTTAAATGACGTGGGCCCGCTGGCTCCAACTACAGGACTTAATAGCCCAGCTTCTGGTTTCAGTTGGGTCAGTTTCTCAACAAAGGGAGCAAGTCAAACCACATCCTCTGTGTATAACACACATGCTACTGAAAAGTACCTCGTACAATCTCTCTTTAAAAAGAAATACAAAAAGGGTTGCAGTGACGTGCTGATTAACGACTTAATGTGGTAAAAATGCTAAATTTTGCATATGAGCATCGATGCCAACTCAATTGCGATTTGCGCTTGAGATTTGCGTTAATATGTGACACTAATGCAAGCTTTCATACATCATGAGGTCTTCTCCTGGAGGGTCCAGGGTCTGCATTATTCAGATTGAGGGAATACAAACAGGGAATAATCTGTTGTACAATGCTCTTTGTACCCACCATAATGTGTTTTAATGATAAAAAAAATGGTTTAAAAACAGCAAAAGTTTGAAAATACTGTTCCTCGAAGTAATGGTTTTTGTGTTGCAAAAAGGTGCTCAGTAACTCTAGACCAAGGACACCAAATGTTTTTGTTGCTCCAAATTTCAGTTTTTACCTCATTTGAATGAATAAGTGTGACGGGGAATGGCCTTGTTTTCAGTTTAACTTGGTGTTTAGTCAGAGTTTCAGCACACTGGAAAACAACACATCACATCTAGGTTTTTTTTCCAGTGAGAGGCGACCTTCTCTGGTCTACAGTAGGCAGAAGTGAAGAGTTGGTAAAGGCTCAATTATCAAAGCCTATTCATTATCTGCTTAATTAGACACTTCATGGAAAGGTTTTCACAGAGTGTACACCACTTTCAGTGATACCTAACTCAAACTTTTAATTTTCTCCGGTAGAAAAGCTGTCACAGAGCTTGTAGAGTGCTCTAATCTCAGGGCTTGTTTAACCACATCCACTGGGATATCAGGCAGCATGTTAAAGAAATAAACCAGCCGCTCTCCTCATCTCTATAGCCTGCTGTCCTCTCTGCAGGGAAAATTCACCAACAACCATCAGAGGGATGAATCTCATGTAAGCGCCGCCATTAATAAATCAATGTTACTTTATAGGAACCACTGAGGACCAACAACTAACTCAATCTGAGTGCATCAGCCAGTCCCTGAGTGCTAACATAGTTGAGACTAACAATGCATAGAAGTTGATATTATTAGCATGATGCTAATGCTGTCTGCTGAAAGAATATATAGCCCATGTAGACATGTTTTTATTAACAATACTATACAGATGTGCTTTTACTAACTTGGTGGTACACATGTGCTCATTGTTGTTGGTATGAATTGCAGGTCACTTGAGGGGGGCTGGGGCTTTCTGGGATTTTATGGAGCACCCAGAGTGTAGAGTGACCACAAGTGAAGTTAATGTTTATACCCAATAATAAAAAGAAGTAACTATGTAACATGAATAACGCAAGTCAGCACGCACATTTTTAGAGTTGAGGTGTTTCAGTCAAAGTGAGGAAGGTAAACAATTAAAGGAAGGAAGGAAGCGAGATTTGTGTGTCTAACAGTTTCTCTACAGATAAGTGAAGGGGGGCTGATCACCCACTTGATGAATGCCAGTCACAGACAGAGACAGAAGACGGCCAGCAGCCAATCAGAGGGGGACAACACCTGGAGAGCCAATAAGAAGATGACCCAACCTACATTCCTTAGAGAAACTCTGTTAGTGACTATATATTGGTGCTGAGATAGAGAGTCAGGGTCAGTCTCATGAACTGTCTCTGCAACATGTAGGGAACAGGGAAATGAGGCTGCACCAGAGATCTCTGTAAATGCATATTCTTGACCTATTGTTAATAAATTTGTGTTCAACTGAGAACCAGGACGTCTCCTGATCCTTCCCCATCAACGAACTGCGCGGAAAGAGGTGAGAGGAGAATGGAGTCAGATTAATAGTTTTAAGGTATTTTGGTCAGATTGATAGCATCACATTTCCAACAAGAAGTAGTTTAAGTATTTGAGAAATTTAGAGCCAAGACATCATTTTGAGTGACAAACTATCTGTGAGGTACCCTGTCAGGATCGCAGTGTGGGAAACTGATTGAGTGAACAGTAAAAGGTACCCTGTAAGGCAGTGTGAAAATGTACCCTGTCAGGATAGCAGTGTGGTAACATGACTTAGTGCACGGTTAAAGGTACCCTGTAAGGCAGCGTGGGAAAAGTAGCTCTGTCAGGATAACAGTGTGGGAAGATTACTGAGCACCCAGTTAGAGGTACCCTGCAAGGCAGTGTGGGAAAACAGTAGAAGTAACACCTAGATGTATGTCATACAACTCACCTCATTTCCAACACTGCCTTCTTTTTCTATTCATTGTGTGTGGTACTTAGGTTTAGGCGCATTTACCGCCATCTAATGGAATGAGTTAGCAATGCAACTACAAAACAACAACACTAATGTTGAACATTTTATGAGATAGAAATGTAGAGATGTGAAAAGAAAGCAGATAAATCTTGTCACTTCTCGACATCAATGACTCATTAATCCCTTGATGCCCGTTGTCGTGAATTTGGGACATACCCTGTCAGGCCTCGATACAGCTGAGATGACCTTTGTTTACACTTATGTCTTTTGATTCATATTCGACACATTTCAACGATCATACTGAAGACACTATATGCAAATATATTGGTCAGAGTGAACTCTATATACATATATAGATACAAGTGTATCATATAACTTATTTATATTGTATGTGTTGTATTCAAATTAATAATGTCACATCTGCAGGAATAAAAAAACACAGTTTTTCAAACAATAAGTGGATTATACAGAGGTGTTTTCCATCAACTTTCTGGTAATAGTATCAGATAATGTCTTATTTATATGGCACTAATTCACAACATTTTTTTATCCCAAGATGCTTTACAAAATTAACAGATCTAAACAATCCTTGATCCTCGTTTGTTTATAAGACCCAACATCAAGACAGGATAAGCTCCAGTTCCATCATACAGGATAAGACTCAGTCTTATCTCATCTTAATCCACCATGAGCAGAGCACTTTGCAGCATTTAGCAACTTACAGCAGGGTGGAGCTGACAAAATGTCGTTCAGATGTGTTTGATATACACAGAATGTTACAGCGTCACCGTCTTGACTGACTGTGTTTATTGGCTGTAGGTAGGCTTCCTGTTTTGGATGTAGGCCCCATGACTGAGGTGTAACCGCTATTATTTCTTTCTTTTTTTTTTCTTTTTTTTAAATTTTGCCAGTTGGGATTAATAAAGTATTTCTGATTAAGGACAAAGCAGTGAAGCTTGAGTATAGTTTTTGATCATCCAAGGCCCATAGCACATCCAGTTGTTACACAAATGGGATCATTAGTAATAATATTCATAATGTATGAAATGGTCCCGATAATCAGCCAATTACATAACTGTGTCATGAAAGTAAGGCAGGTGCAGAACGTTGTATGTCCAGGGAATTTACTTGAAAACCTCTTTCCAAAAAACCCAAATTGCTCCTGTATACTTCACATAAACGGCGATAAACATGAAAAAAGTTGTGTCTCCTAAATCAACATTTTCTGTATAACTTGATATTGTTATAATTTTCTGAAAGGATTCATTTGATCCCTAAATATCTCTTCATTTGCATATCTTGACTTAAATGGTAACGCATGAGCAACATGGGCCTCATTCACAAACAGTGGGTACGCACAAATGTGTGCCTAAATCATGTGTACAAACACTCACAAATCTGTGATTAAGTTTTTATTACCTGAATTAGTTCTTACTTTGTGAACAAATGTAGAACCTCCTCAGACCATGCATATGCACAATTGATGACGACCAACTCTGTCAGAAAATGTAAACACTGACTCTTTTAACTAAATGCATGACAATGCATGACTTTTTTCCGTTGCTAGGCGCTGCCCAAGTAGCTGCCTGTTGCAGCAGCTCTCTCTTCTTTGTCCATTTCTTGTAATTTTTTTGTCTCTTTTTTGTTGTCTTTGTATTTGAAGTGGATCATTACTTTGTATGGTTCATTTGTTGGTCATGGACACCAAACTTTTGATGGCTTCGGCAATATTTTTACTACTTTTCTCCTGTGTTTGTCTGGAGACCCTACATGTAACCATGGCTGCATTGTTTACATGTGAAATTAGCTGTTAGCAACCTGTGGCATGTCAATGCTAACTAATGGCTTGATGATTTCCCTCGAGGTGAGGAGGAGGAGGTGGTGAGGACGACGTGCTGGTTTTCGGGTGTGAGCTGGGAGGTGACGACGTGGACCTGTCCTTCCATCCATCGTTGTTGGGAATGTGGGATCTATCTCCGGTGGGATGGACGAGCTAGCCGTGCTAGCCCAGCGGCATCGTGCTGTTCACAGACGTGGCTGACAGAGCTGACATCGGACGCCGGCGCCACATGGGAGGAGCTTCGCCTGCTGTGAGCAGACAGGATCCAGGAGACAGAGACTGAACAGACTGCTGGGGAGGCTCAGTCCTGGACCCTGTGGAGGTGGAGACTGGCTGGGCTGGAGAGTGGTGGACGAGTGGTGGACAGGATGTCGTCATTTATTTTCTTATGGACCTTTTTGCACTTTCTATACTCTTTCTTACTTTTGTTTTCTTAATGCTGCTGTGACTCCTAAATTTCCCCTCGGGGAAAAATAAAGTATTTTCTATTCTATTCTATTCTACATACTTAAATAATTAATAATTTCAGTAAAAGAGATACAATAGATTAAATAGAATTTAAAAATCAAAACTGTGAATTGGCTGAATGTACTGAATAACCATGAAATTGATGCATATCAACCCTTATTTTACATACAAGATCAAATCTTTGGTCTCGTTTACATGAAGTTCCATCTGAAAACGCTAAAACGCAGTGAAAAAAAATTGCGTTTACACAGAAACGCTGAGGGACTGAAAACGCTGTAGTAAGCATGACAGGCCTGTAGGTGGTGCTAGAACTGTCTTGTCCAGAACCCGCTTTTGGGAGATCTCTACAGAAGTCGAGTTGAGCCGATCATTCTGTGTATTGGGGAATATTAAGCGCTAAAGTGGAGCAACAGATGCACATTTTGTTTAAAGACAGTCAGCAGATCCAGCAGATGGAGCAGCACAAGCACAACACAGTAGTCTGCGATGATCGTAACAACCATACTGTTGTCCTGTTGTATGCGCTCGTACGACGCGGAGTGTGACGTCAGCATTTCTACTGAAAACGCCAGCTTACTGTTCACACGGCAATGATGGCGGCAGCGTTTCAGAAAAATTGCACTCTGGAGGCTGTTTTAAAAGTTTGTATTTTTGGTTGGCTGAAATGCTGTTTCTGTGTAAACCCGTGGCTGAGACACAACAAAACTTTTGCGTTTCACCCTAAAACCGTTGTTGTGTGAACGGCTCTTGAATTGAATACTTGGTTTTACAATACAAGTATCACAATGATCATTTCAAAAAGTCACAGTTTTGATGTTAATCAAATCATTGGATATCATAAATATAGTTAATATAAATAAATTATCTAATGGAGGTAAGTCCTAAAGCTTTCAAAAAGGTTTCAAAGTGTAAACTGAGTGAAGACATGAAATAACTGCTTCTCATGACTTTAAACATTTTCTCAGCAAATGACCCACGCTCCACTGTCCCTTCTCCAGAAACAGTTTTAATGTGTGTTGTTTCTGTTTTTAACACCCGTTGCGATCGTAGACACAGCACCCAGGAGCGCCATCTGATTGTTGATTACCTTGTACAGACTCCCAGTGAGGGGACAGGGGAGTGGGCTGTGTGGTTGTCATTGGTGACACGGATGCCAAGGTCCATGGTGCCTCCTCCTGATGATGAACAGATGTCCTTATATGGATGACTTGGGGTGTGGTAGTTTGCTGATTTCAGGTTGTGGTCACACGCCTGTCACTTTAAAATGATTCTGATTGACTAACATGCTCACAGTGATGAGAAGAAAATTGGCTGGTGCATGTCATAAATCCTATGATGATTTTGCGTAAACACGGAACTTGTGCTCAGAGTGAGAACATTTCAAAGCATTTATTAGTGAATGATGCCCATTGTCTCCCATCTTTAAAACAGCCTATCAGGCACAGTAATCCTGCTGTTAGCGACTGTCATGGTGGAGTCTACTACCATTAAATTTATTCTCTGTCAGGGCATTAACTTAGCTCATGCATTCTGCTAATCTATTTTTCTTTCACCATAAGTACAAAGGGTCTGTTATCATCACTAATGGCTGGACCTACATATGGGCCCAGGCTCATTAGCTGGATCATCCTGCTGTTAGTTTTAGATGTTGGCCACTACAGGTGTTGGTTCACCTCTTGAACCAGCCTCCAGAGGCCAATCAAAGGACGGTGCTGTTTTTGTATTCCTATAGTGACATAGTTTTTCTTTCCCTGAGGCGGCAGTTTGCTCTGAGAAAGGCTGTTATAGCTCCCAGCTCACATCTACCGGCATCAGCAGCACTTCCAGTCCCCATGTGTACGAAAATTGGAGAGTGGTTGTTATTAGTGCATTCCTGCACATGGTGCTTTACTCTGCCTGGAGCAGGTAGCTGTGCACAAATCATGTGGGTAGATGGTTTTTACAAATATGTTGCTTATTACGCAATATTAGTATCTATGAGCCCTCCCTGTCCTGATGCTAACATTCTCCTTTACTTTGGTTCAGGTACATGAGTTAGCTACACATACAACCATGCTGTAGTTATATTTCCTGTCTCCTCCTCTGAACCCAGTCTCTGCTGCTCGGAGGAATTGATTTTGTGGCAAAATGTTGCTGCAGAGTGTCACTTAAAAAAAAAAAAAACTACAGGGGCATACAGAGTGGAAGAGGAGGTTCCGCTGACACAGCGTATTATTATCACTCAACACAATGTTTGCTAAAGTGCAGCACATCACCCAGGAGACTCAGAGACAATTTTCAAAAGTTAACAACGGCCTCATCTCTGAGCCGCTGTACAGTATTGACTGTTCTCCTTCAAGTCAACAATGAAGTCACAATCCAGTGATTTTAAAGTTGCCTCAACAGTCTCATTGGCTCTCTTTGATGTTTTTCTTTTCCTCCCTCTGTCTCTGTGGGGCTGGGTGGGTGGAGGAGGAGAGGTAATGTGATGCAGAGAAGCGACTGGAGCGAGACCGAGCTCCGAGAGAAAACCCAGGTTCACACCAGGGTGGCTTACACTGCTGCTTTTCTCCCTCTGCTCTCTCTCACACACACACACGCACACACATACACACACATAAATGAGCTAACAAGCACCGGCATGTACACACACAGACGAGCACACATGTGTTCATATTCAGAGTGCACACATACAGTACAAGCTAACACACACACATTCAGAGCAGCTTATGAGTTGTGCACCTCAATACCAGCCGCAGTGTAGCCCATCTGTGAAAAGGTAAATTGAATTTTACAGGCACAAAGCCGACTCCCCTGCGGTCTTTAGAAAAAAAAAAGCCCCACTTTGTGAGTCTAAAGCTTTTCTAAAGCTTTCGTCTCTTCATAGCTTTTTTTTTTTTTTTTCTTTTTCTCCCCTCTCCTTTTCTTCTCCTTCCTCTCCGTCTCCCGCTCCCTCTCTGTGGGGGAAATGAAGGTGTGAGAAACACTGATCGATATGCTCATTAAAGAGTTGTGTCTTTGGGAGGCTTGCAGACATTCTGCACAACGCTTCACACAAAGAACACAGGGGAAGGCGCTGCGCTGAAAAAGCCTGCTATATCGCCACAACACCATCAAAAACTGAACAGCACCACTTTTCACCGCCACAAAGAGCGAACACAGAGTAAAAACACAGCATGCCTTTTTCTCCCGCTTCCTCCATTTCTCAACTTTTCCTCCTCCCTCACACCGCCGCTTTGCTTAGTTAAAGCACTTTTATTCTGCTTGTGCAGAGGATTTTCCAATCTGTCCATGCCTCTATTATTAGAAGCTCCCATACGTAGCCTGTGATTCTGTATTGAGTTAACACAAACAGCAATGCAGCAAGTCACTCTGCCCACACAATTAACCCCCCCACACACACGAGGTGCTGAGAAAACGCAGTTTAGATATGTTTAAACCTAATTAACAACAGCACTGCCGCCTCCGCTTCTCGACTGCCTGAATGTGTGTGTGTGTGAGTGTGTGTGTGAGAGTGAGGCAGGCAGGTGGGATAGACACTGACAGGTGGAATAAAATTGCTAGTGCGAGGTATCCATCTGTGCAGGATCCACCATATGCATTTCAAAAACTCTGCAGGTTTCCATGCCAAATGATGGAGAGAGATTGACACTGTTCCATCTGCCAGCACAGAGTCTATATTTGAGATGTATGGGTAAAAACAGGAGAGGAGGCATTATTACAATGTTCCTCTCAACGTGATGAGCTGTTTGGCTAAATTTCCCTTTAGAGCGGGATAAAAATAGCAACAGAGTCAAAACTGCTGCAAAAATCTGTTAAGGAAAGCGATACATGGCTCACCCATAACGGATTCAGAAAACTTTGCTGGACTTTGTTTTATAGGAAAAGTATGGAGAGAACGATAAAGAGGAAAGGTAAAGAGGTAAATGAGTTTTCAAACTGGTGCCAAATCAGATCGGTTCCTCTGTTGTGATGGTTTGTTAGCTGAGAGGCTGCTGCCAGACGCTGAGCTGGCACGTTAGCTTAGTTTAGCATAATCACTGTAGATAAAGGTGAACTGAATAAGATTACAAACCCACCTGCTGCTGCAACAAGAGGTCACAAATACACAACTTGCATCACATTTCATCTGTACCAAAGCTAAAGTGTTAAATAATTAAAAACCTGAAAGAAAGATGATTTCACAATATCAGGAATTCACTCCACAATCATCAGGGATGTAAAAGTGTAAATACGAAAACGTGAGAAGAGGCAAGAGCAACACACTGTTACCACGAACCAAGTGGTTCAGATCAGTTTGTCTCGGTACAGCACACATTTTGTGTTTCCACTAACTGATCCCAGGACAGATCCCCAGACAACCGAACCGTCGGGTCCCACTTTTTGTGACCCTTTCATTTATCCGTTTCTGTGATCCACCGGACTAAACCAATCTGACCCCAGAAGGTGGAGCTACAACAGTACAGTCTGTTGATTGGTCAAAACAGTTGTCACTTACCGTGCGACGGTGGCTGCTGTATTTCTTCTGGTAGCACACAGTCTTATCAGAAACAAAGCTTGATTGGGCTTTCTAACACAGAGCCACGTGGAAATCACAAAGGAGATAAATTGCTCATGTCTTCTATCGGTGCTATTTGTTTACTGAGTGTTTTTCTTCTTCTTACCCTTACTAGCAGGGTACACTGTGTCGCGCTCAGAGACTGTATAATTACTGGACTTAGTCTCCCCGACGTCATCTGGAACTGAAACTGAAGCACATTGGCTATTGCAGCCATATTTGAAGTGGCAAGGGCTTTGAGCACAGCTATAGGGCGCCTGTCAGACATGTGACCTGAGCTGTGCCTCTGATTGGGTGAGCTCATGATCCCAATATCCTCTAAACAGCTGAGTTAGAAAAAAAAATCACTGCCATACATTGTATGCCTATAGTGAGATTAGCGATTGAGACAGGAGACGTTTTTTGAACCAGGCTGTAAATAGATTAATTTCTGCTGTGAAAACTGTTTTTTTTGGCTTGGAGTGTATGTGACTTCCAGTACTTCTGGAGTCAGCCTCAAGCGAACACTTGAGAAACAGCAGATTTTAGCACTTCAGCATTGTCTCATATTCTTAGACCAGCGGTTGCCGCTTGGTTGTGCTGCTATGGAGTCATGCTATCGTGTAACTGACTATTGGCATCCAGTTTACACGCCACCTACCACAAGGGAGCAGACCAGGCTTTACAGATCCAGCCCGTACCCAACTGTACTGACTGGTGGGAATGGGGCTAAAGGGAACATCAGTAGAAACTGACAATGACACATTAGTCACATTGATGTTTTATTTATGTCACCAGCTCAATGACAGAAACTTCTCATGAAAAAATAACTCACTGCTGTCTTCTTTTGATTCTGTGTTACACATTCACCACAAAAACCCTTTATTTTTTTCCAGAGTAATCCAGAAAATCTCTTTTTCACCATTTTTTTTCTTAGTGGGAGCAGAGTTCATTGTCTCCATCTGTTATCTCCTCCTGTATTGGTTTGAATGCAGGAGTTTGATGGTAGAGGCTCTCCTGCTTTTTTGTAACCAAATTAAGGCCCTGTGAGGACTTTTCGAAAAAGCTACACTGCAAAAACCTGAAATTCAAATAGGTGGGGTTTTTTCTTATTTTTAAGTTAAAAAATGTCTCACTATGCTTGATTTGAGTCCCATTCACCTGAGCAGTCCAGAAAGATGTCTCATTTAAAGTTATTTAAGGACAAAAAGAGGTCTGAATTGCATATTAACAAGTTAATGAAATATACCAATGGAACAAGAAAAAAAATTGCTAGAAAATGTGCTTAAAACCAAACTAATGTCTTAATAGAAGTTACTGATCTCTTGTTCCATTGGCAGATTTTTTTTTTTTTGTAATAACTTTTACTAGCAATTCAGACCTCATTTTTATCTTTAAATAATTTGAAACAAGACATTTTTCTGGACCGGCCGGTTAATGTGGCTCATATTAAGTCTAAAAAGACATTTTCTACTGTGAATAAGACAAAAACACTTGATAAGATTTCAGTTTTCTTGCAGTGTAGTTATTTCCTGGGTAAAGAGTCTATTTCCCATGAGCACTAGCACCCAGTGCTGTGAGGACATGACTCTTCCCAGAGCGTGTGTTTAGTTTTAGCAAATGAAGGGAGAGCAGATCTACTTTTCTTTGTTCATTATAACTTATAACTCCAGGATACAAAGCTAAGAGATAAACTATTTATTTGTAACCTAACTTCACAAACAAAAAAAGAGAGAGAGAGAGAGAGAGAGAGAGAGAGAGAGAGAGAGAGAGAGAGAGAGAGAGAGAGAGAGAGAGAGAGAGAGAGAAAAGAAAAAGAAAATCATCTGTCTTTGCCCAAAGTAAAGTAGCCACAAAAACTGCTCCCCCTGCTGACTGGCTGCAGTATAAGTCAAAAACCCTGTCTCCCCCATTCATTGAAATGGAGCTGTGGTCAAACTTTAAAAAGTAAAGTAGAAATGTTTCTCACATCCTTATTCTGTGGTGATATGAAAATATTATTAGGCTGAATTGTGTTCAAGTCCTCCTATTTCTGAAAAGTTTTTTTTTCATTAGGTGTTAGACGTTGAAGGTTTTTATGTCATATTTCACAATGATTGACAGAGTGCTATTCCTACGTAGTGCTTTCGAGAATAAGAAGGAGAGCCAGGTAGCAATTCGACTATTCAAAGAAGGAAATTAGACCGTTTCTTTTTTGTCACTGCTGTGCAGACTCTGGCTGCAAGATGGCGGTGCCTCAGACGAGGGTAATTTGGCTTCAAAACCGTACAATGGTAAAAGTCCAAAGAAAGCTTTTCATTTTATATACAGTTAATAGTTGGTATGAGTATGATCACAAACAGCTTAACCCGTGCTTTAGCCCATGCTCTATCTTGCTTCTCTTTAGCTTTCCTCTGCTCTAATGTCTGTATTTTTTTTTACAGCCCAGCTTCAGTCCTCCGTAACTACCAACAAACAGCGATTTCTAACCAACAAGAAATCCTTTCAGCCGAGAAAAACACAAATCTCTCTCCTCTCTGCTAAACTTTGTCAACCAGCAAGGTGTTATCCTAGAGACTTATACGTGAATCAGTTCCCGGGCCTGGGCAACCTGGCGTTTGGCATCTAGAAACAACCTATTTTGGCACTAATGATCTTATCTTAAATCAGGTGTATGTCTGGAAGTAAGACTTTTTCAAGATCACTTAGAGAGTCCTTGCAGGGACACTCCTGGCATTGAGCTGTTATGTCTGCCAAAGGTGTTTACTTAAATGCATTTTGGATTACTGATTCTGTGATGTATTTTTTAACCTCATCTATACCGTCATCACTTTTGACCTGTAGTGAAAAGCAGCATGATACAACTAATTATAAAGACACAGACCATGCTTTGATAAAGTATTTGGTGTTTGGGTTTTAAAATGTGAACTTAGACACTTCTATTAACATGGAGGAGGTGGACGGCACAGCTTCATGACTTCACCCAGACAGTAGCAAATATTTTGGCTTCACTTTATGAGAGCTAGTGGCCTCATTGAACTACAGGTGTTCCCCTGAACGTCTCTGTTACAGCCAGGACATAGTCATGAAAGTGACAAAATAAAGGTGAACTATTTCTTCATGGGTACCCTCTACAAAAGCAGGAGCAAGAACCAAACAACACCAGGATAACAACACACACAGCTGTGTTTTCAGACATCTCGGAGGTGGAGATTTTCCGACTTCTGACTTGAAAAAGTGCACTGGAGCAGCCACTGATGTCGAAGCTCTGACTCAAATCTCAATTCTGACTTCATCTTATGTCACACAATTATGGCAGCCTTCACAGAAACACCACAAGTGAATGGTAAAAAAAATGTCAATAATTTGTTTTATTGACATTTTCCAGTTTTCCATTTGATTATTCAGTAAAACTGGTTGTAAGTAGAGTTCATAAATGCAGCTAATTTGATTAGCTAGTATGTAACTTATTTGATTCGACAGCAAGTTATTGCAAACAATATTTGAAATTAAACTGTCACAAGAGCTCTTGTTCAAAGGATGTGAACTATTTCATTTAAATATGCTAGAAGGCAGAAGTTTTCACTGTTTCATTTCCTTGGTGATTACCACAACATTACCTGTCATTGACAGCCTTTTTTTTTTTTTTGCATCCAACAAATTGCGTCTAGAATGCTCTGAAGTGTGAGGTCAAAGGTTTTAACTCGGGAAATCAAAACATAAGGGGTTTGAATGTAAAAACGAGATTTTATTCAACAAAACCACAATATTTACCCCAGATTTTCTCATTCCTTTCTCATTGTTTAGTCACTCTTTTCCCAACCTTGTCTTCAACCTTTACCTGCCAACCACTTACTCACACTTCAGCGTTTTTTTTTTGTTGTTGTTTTTTTTCTTTTTCTCTAAACTTTGTGATTATTTTTTGTGTGCGCAAAGACAGGTCATTGGAGTTTTTCAAGGGCAGATTATTAGCAGTGGAAACTTTTTTTTAAATTATTTCTTGACAAATTCTGACTCGCTCTCTAAATATTAAGTTTCCAAACCCACTTTTGACTGGGGAATTAATGTGCATGTTTTTGTCTTTCTTTTTTTTTTTTTTTTTTAACCTTTTTTTAGTACACCCTCTTAAATCAAATTATTATTTATAAAATATTCTCTGATAATATTAAAAAAATTCAGAAGAATGTGATTGAAGTTAAAGTAACAATGCAGCTCACTGAGAGGTTCCCACAGATCACTGCTTCCATCCTGAGAGTCGATGCCCGGTGTTTGCTCAGACACGCGTGTGCTGGCACGGTTAGGATGAAGAGTTGGAGGAGGGTTTCCATTTCTGCCTCTGGTTCCCATAGTTAGACTGGCCAGCTCTGGTTGCCTGGGTTACTGTATCCCTTGTGGATGGTCAGCTCGCTGTTGCTATGCTAATGAGAGAATATCAAAGCCATGAGCCGCAGCGGCTGCTTCTCAAGTGTGCGTGTGTGTGTGTATGCATCTGTGTGTGAGTGTGAATTTTCCGTGTGACACCGCAGGGTCATAAAACGGCCAGGGCTCGTAACGTGAAATGTCACGCCAATTAAGAATTTGTGAAATTAAGCGGGGGTTATCAAACTTAGCATTCTATTCATTAGGCATGGAGCTGCTCCTAATGGGATTTCTCTTTCTTCCTCAATGCTGTGACTTCTCCCCCACCTCCCTTCTCACCTCCTCTCCTGGCTCTCCTTTACTTGCTCCTGTTTCATTATTTACATCCTCATCTCTCGCTCTTTTTGGCGCAGTTTATCAGTTTAATCAGGCTGTGTGAGGAGAGGAGGAGGAGAAGGAGGGGGAGGATAGGAGGGGGGCAGGGAGAAGGAGGGGATGGGGGGAGGACACGCGATCTGCATCATTCTCACATCCTCGTAGTAATGCATCTTTATTAGGCTCCGACATCGGCCCAGGAGACGGCTCTCTGCTATCACTGTCAATTAGCAGGGGAGCCACTCGGGAAACGGCTTGCTTCTCTTTATTAATATCTCCAAACAACCACACACACACACACACTCGCAGACGTATAGAAAGAGGATCTCTCTTTATTAAAACACACTCAGAGCAGCGGTGCAAACCGTACATGAGAATGTCATCAGGCAGGAGAAGGAGAAGGTGCAGATGCAGAGCTTAAGTTTCATTTACTGGGAGAATTAAAAAAAAGGGGGAAAGTCTGAGGGCTGCTTTGCTTTATTCAACACAGGGACAGATATTACATTATCATTTCATCATGGCTTTCTGGCAATATGGCTTTTTCAATCAGCGGATACAGACATTATTTATTCATAGATGCATTTTTAAAAGGCACACAAGATACAGCATAGCCAGTCTCCACAGAGTTGACACAATCAGATACACATGAATACAATATTAATGTGAGGTGGGGGAGGGGTGGGTGGGTGTTGGATAAATGAAACTTTATTCATATGAAGAAGAAAGAGAGGGATGAATAAAAAAAACAAAAACAAGGGATGAAAGTAAAGGACGTTCACTGAAGCACATTATTCCTCTGCTCGCCGCACGTTTATTTCCTCACCAGGATTTCGATTCAGTTTGTCCAGCGCTGCCTGTGCCGTCACTTTCTCTTAGTCTGAGTGAAGCTCTAGTGCTGGTGTCAAGTGTGTGTGTGTGTGTGTGTGTGTGTGTGTGTGTGGTCTGGCAGTATATCCTTGCTTTAAGGCAAGTGTCTCTTTAATGAGGCTTTGCTGCAAAAGGAGCTCCCTAGGACTCTTGACGTGCTCTGCATTTCAAACACACACTCTCCTGCAGCACGCAGACCTCTGGCACATCTTTTCCTCCATCACACACACACACACACACACACACATTATCTCACAGGTTCCTGTGTATGTGTGTGTGTATAAGTGTGTATGAGTGTGTTCCCCGCCGTGCCAAAGAATTGATTGGTGGGTTTCCTGAGCGGTGTGAGAGCTTGTCAATGAGAGACAACCTTTCTGATGCAGTATATCTGTCTTTCCCTTTCGCTGCCTCTCCCTCCCTCCTTCCCTCCTTCTCTTTCACTTTCTTTCTCCTGCCCTTTCTCCTTCTTCTGTCTCCATCTCCCACTGCGATACTCTCTGACCTCATGTTTATGTATCTCACTATGTCGAGCTGTTCATCAATGCTACCGTCAAAAGGTCCAACCTCTGTTCTCCGTTTCTCTCCGCTCGGCTCCTTCCCCTGCCGCAAAGGCTCGCAGATATGAATAATATAAAGAAAAACTGTGTTGTGAAAGGATGAAGTATTTCACAAATTCAAACATTGACTAAAAAAGCTGTTGGAGATGTTGTTAGGAGAATTGGCAAGATGCTGGATTGTCAAACCCTGTCAAACAAACTCACATTCTGACGCTCCAAGGAGAGGAGTTAAACAGCTTTGGTTGAATACTGAATTAAAGGTGTGTTTTTTTTACAGGTTAAGACAACATCATTTGTCTTTTTGCAGCTGAAACAGAAAAGCTCAGCTGCTCCAAGCTTCCAAAGACTCACTTCTTACTCATTTGGAGCTCTAATGAGCGAGCACGCAGAGGACCCACCAAAGAAGCAACAGGGACAAGCGTCGCCTCTCAGAGTTTGTGTTTGTATGATAGCACGCTTCATTGTTTTTCAAGGAGAATGAAGTGTTCAAGAGCGAAGCAGCTCATTAGCGGCCCCGCTGAATTACTCTTAATGAATGCTATCAGCCTCTAATGAAAAGTATTGTTCTTGAGCACAACTAAATCAAACGGTGTTTAAGGCGCACGCTCGCCGCCAGAAGCCCACATACGCACTTCATCAATGAGCGTTCCGGGAAGAGGTCTCCGATGGCCACACAACGCTACGGTTACAGGGGCTAACAACCCCACGAGAAATCAAACTCTCATTTAGACCACAGCCACTGCTCAATACCCGCTCTGTTATCGACCTGCGCCAGTGGAAGTGTGAATGTGTGTGTGTGTGTGGATGAGTTAGAGTGTGAAAGAGCAGGAGGTGGAGCAGGATGAAGAGGAAGGACTGTGGAAAAGGGGTGAGAAATTGATTTACCTCCACTTGATGATGGTTATTTGGCATCAGATATGTAGGACACCTGACCTGTTCACAGCCCCCCGGTCAATTAGAAAAGTTTTTCTCGCTTCAGATGAAAACACGGCCAAACACTGCCTACATTTCTTTCCCTTACAAACAGACAGACAGGCAGGAGCTGTGTCTGAAAGTGTAGTATAAGCGCTCGGATAGCCTGCAGCACTTGGTGAGAGTTATGGAGGCCTGTGTTAAAGTTGATGTGAGAAATATTACATCCATCTCAATGTGCGCATCCTTTAACCTTCAGCCCACCAACTCTGAAGTCTGCAGGAGAGTTTCAGCGTCGGAACTTGACATAAATTAGATATTCTGCTGGCGGAGTTGCTGCTGACTCTGCTGCTGGTTTAACAATGTTCTTATTACCCATAAAAAATTCTGACAATTAAGACTATAAAGCAGAGCCTGCTCCAAAACCCAGACTGTGGCAGTGAATCAGGTTACATCTCACAAAGTGTCCCAGGGATGCTCCTGGAGACTGTTTGCAGAGGAAAGCAGAAGAGTAATTTAACAAGTTTTATGAAAAACTGGAGCCATCCTGTGATGTCATACGTTCAGTTCATACACATTAGCGTCAAAATGGATTCATGCTAAAAACATTTTACCACGACTCATAGCCTCAGGTTGTTTTCAGGCTGATATTGCTAAAAGATTAAATAAAGGTTTCTTCTTTGGTTTGATTTACACTGTTACTATGCATGACTGAGAGGGGCAGATGATCTACATGATCTAGATCTATGAGAGCTATGAGAGCCTGAGAAGTGTGAATTCATGAACTCATGTTGGATACAGAAACAATCCTAATAGCTTAAGTGCACTGAAATAAAAACGAAAGAAAATGTCAAATCATCAATAAAGCTGTGTTGCTAGCGCCCCCAGAGGCCTGGAAGACTACTGTTAAATAAGATTTTTGTGAAGTTAATGTATTGTACTTGTTTTCCTGAACTTTTAAATCCTCTTAACATTTTCTTGTTAATTACCTAAAAATATTTTTTATTTTTTCACTCATTGTAAAGCACTTGGTATGTTAGAAATAAAAAATTTGAAAGATTGATTAAGTAATATAATTAAAAAATTATTAGTTATACTTTCCTTTTGATGCTTAAACCCTGAACATGTGCAATACCTCTCCTTCGTGTTGTTGTTCAGTCTATGGTTTTTACCTCTGCTATGTTATCAGTCTCTCACATTTCATGTTTGTATATTGATTGTACATATTTTTTGTTCTTAAAATGTTCTATACATTATCTTTTCTTGTTAGACTAATATTGTAGTTTTGTTTTCACAAAACACTGCTTTTCGCAACTGATTCAGTAAATTTGCCCATTGTTTAATGAATTGAAGGATTATCTCATTTGATTTTGCACATTGCTTTGTTTTGGTATTTTCAATTCATACATCTAGTTTTTTTTAATTCGTTTTTGCAAATGTATTTTTTTTCCTTATATGTATTTCTAAATTTGCATCACACTTAAATTTTGGCCCTATCCTTCATACACTCATCACAGCCACTGTATCCCTTTGAAGACAGCGACCAAAGGGACTATCGTTTAGGAGTGTTCACTTTAGCCCTGTTTCCACTAAGCGGTCTGGTTTGGATCAGTACAGTTTGGTACCAATGGATTGGTAAAGCCTGGTCGTGTTTGTGTTTCCACAGCTAACCATGCCCCTCTTGGTAGGTGGCGGGTAAGCAACATGCCAAGAGCCACGTCAGTTATGTAGTAGCATGATGCCATAGCAGCGCATCACAGTGTGTCCGCTAATAAATCCAATGGAAAGCTAATGATGGAAGACATCCAGCGATTTGTCTTCTTTGTGATTGGCATGTGGCTCTTTGTTACAAAGCTTTGTTTCTGAGTAGGCTGTGCAATCAATGGACTGCAGTGTTGTAGCTACACCTTCTGGCTCTGGCACCATAATTGAAGGGTACCAAAAATTGGGACAGTACGGGTAGTTTGGGGATCTGCTCCGAGATTTGTGAGTGGAAACGCCACAAAATGCCCGATGTATACCAAGACTAACTGAACTGACCTTGGTGGAAACTGAGTTTTCCTTTATTATCGGGCATGTTTCCTCTGTGCAAAACTTTGCAAAAACAGAAGTTAGGGCAACACAAGGGACATTTAGTCTGTCTATAAATTTACAGATACAAGGAGCAGGTTAAGAGATCTCCTGCCTAGAACACCCTTTAGTAAAGAATTAGAGTAAGTGTAACATCAGGGAATAATGGCCAGTATATGACTACAGTGTTTGTCATAATTCTGAAAATCTTTATTTTTGAAGTTAATTTAAAAACCAATGAATACTTTTTGTACGTGCAAAGTCTATATAACAACTTTCCTCACAATAACTAGAAATTGTTTCTCAGAGTTTGGTTTGTGTTCTTGGATTATCGGCTAATAAATAAATATAGTGTCGCATAAACAAACACAGTGTGGAGTAGAAATGCTAGTTCCCCCGACTTTATCCAGAGGACAAAATTATTCTATGTGCTATGACTTTGAATTAAAGAAGCATCATTGCTAAGCTGTGTTGTTAAGGACCACCTGCATTGTCCAAAAAAAAGTAAAGGTGCCTTTTCCTGGATGTAATTCAGGCTGCAAATATTTTCTATAAAAACTTGAGTTAGAATTTGTCCTGAGGATGATGGTTGAACCTCTTCATCACCTCCACAGACTCCACATTCACAGGGTTTCTTGGTGCTGAGGTCTTAAATTTCCATCAGTTATGTCTGGCTGCCGTTTGGGGCTGTCACCATGTTAAATTGCCAGGTGCAGCTTTAACAGCGATTTATAAATAAATTTTACCCGACTTAATTTCATCACTCCTCAGGCATCGACCTCAGCTCTCGAGGGTGTCAGAAAGCTTTTCCATCACGAACAGAGTATTTGGGGTTGGCAGGAGAACACGGACTGAGATAGGATTTGTTGGGTGGGGGGGTGAGTGTTGGTAATGAACATGGCGCCGACCTGAGGTTGGCACAGCACGCCGCAATCTAATCAGTGCTGCACCTTATTTTCATGGAGACACGGGGGAGAATTAGCCATTTAAAGGCAGCAGCTTTATCTTCCAATCACGCAGCGCCGCCCTGCACTGTGGACACCTCGTTAAGCACCTAGATGTGTCCAATCAGCTGGCGTAGGAGGGCTGTCAGCGTGGGTGTGTGCATGTGCGTGTATGGGCGCTTTTAGCTGGTTAGCGCTCTTCAGTCAGTGGCGTTTGTGTGTGTAGGGGCGGCTTCTGCTGCCATGTGATGTTCATAGACTGGCACAAATTGGCAATCAGGTGAGGTTGGCATTGGCGAGGGTCTCTCCTCACCGGGATCCTGACTCCAATTGGCCCTCTCCCTCGTCTCCCATCCTCTCATCTCTCCTCCTCTATCGCTAAAGTGGTTTTAACTTGACCCGGACAGGTGCTCCTGACAAAAACCATTACAGTCTCAATTACGCCATATACCTCCCTCTGCCTCCTTTCCTGCTGCTATTTTTCCTCCTCTGTCTGCTCCCCTTTCCCTCAATCCCTCCTCTGATGCTCGGAGACTGGTGGGCGCTCCAAGCGGGCTGTGTTGGTGCTTCCCTCCAGACTCTATCACCGGTCTATCAGCGCATTGCCTCTCAGTTCAACTAATTAGCCTTGGTGGGACCATCACCATCCTCTTTGTTAGAAAAACAGAGCAGATGTGGGTGAGGGAAGGAGAGAGTAATGGAGGGACAACAGGCTGATGCACAGGAGGACATGCTGGAGGGGAAAAAGAGCCGCAGCTCTGCCAGAGTTGAGGGTTTCATTCCCTGAAGGACGGTGCTGGGTCTGGCATGATTTTAATTGCTTTTTTTTTTAAGGTGCTGGTGTTGGCAACTCAGTGCCTCCATCAACGCCAAAAGAAAGTTTTCACAGAGTCTAGCTGTGATCGTGCTCTGACACTTGTGTGTGTGATTGTGTGGGATTGTGAGTATCATAATTAATCATACTTTAGTATCTGATTGTGACAGCACACACAGACACACAGGCAATGCCATGTAACACTGGTGTCTGGGCAGACTCATGCTCGGCGTGTTGCAGCTGTATTGCATGGCTTGAAACAACTACAAAAGGCCAAGGGATCATTTCTAATTGTTGAACTAGTATTTCACAACTCAAGACCTAACTACAACTCACCCTTTAAAGATAAGAGACGTCAGCCTCAAAGATATCAGAAACCCAAAACAATTTTTCAGTTTTTTTTTTTGGTAATTACATTTGTGACATTTTAAATGTAGGACAACTCACTCTGGAGTTCATTTTGACATGTTTACAAATCACGAGAACACACGCCCACTGAGAGAGCCCCCAAGGACTTCAGAATGGTGCTCCTATTTTTAAAGACGAGGCTGACACTGTCGCCGAATTGAAGTCACAAAATGTCTTTTACATGGAGTCAGTAAATAACGAAAGGCTCCATTTTCTGAATTTTCAAGAGATAAACACAAAATCCCCGTTAAATCAAAGGCAATATCCTAAGTTTTATGTTGGATTGTGGTGACCACATCATTTTCAGGGATAAAAGACTGCATTTCCCATGAGCACCATCACTCACCGTTGTGAGGGTGTAGCTTGATCTTGACCACGCATGCTCTTTAATGTAGAAATAAATCAAGTATATGGATTCTTTTTGAAACTGCTTCAAGACATCTGTTTATTTCAGTTAGCTTACAGTCAGTGGGCAGACACATTGCTTTAACGTTATCAGTCATATCTCTGATGTCATTATGTGTGCTTTGGTGTCCCTTTAAATCCTCAGATGTAAATATATAATGGCTTTAACTCCTTTGTCCTCAAAGAAAGATTAAGTATTTACTGTGTCCATAGCCACTTTGCTCTCTAAGCTAGCAAGGCCCCTGTGTTTGCTATCTATATTGATGTTTGTTTGCTAATCCTTGTCAAGTATTGACCATGACGTGCTGCTAAGTCTCACTTTAGTGGCGACTTGTTGACGCAGCTCTCTTTTCCTTGTCCTTTTTTTTCCTCTACATTTTTCTTTCTCTGTGTGTTTTTACAACTTTTGTTCACCTGCATGTCTAGGGATCCTACGTGAACCATGGTCACATTGTTTCAAGATGAGCTCATAGTAGCCTGTAGCATGCCAATGCTAACCAGTGCTAGGCCCAATGTTCCCTGTGAGTTGAGGGAGAAAGGCAAGAATGAGGAACTGGAGATGTGGTGTGAGCTAGGAAGAGATGATGTCAACCTGTCCTTCCATCCATCTTTATGGAGAAAGTAAGACGGACGATTACCAATTCCTTCATAGTAGCATCATGCTATTCACAGAGACATGGCTAATAGGGCTAACACAAATGCCACATTGGAAGGATTTCACCTGAGAAGGAGAGTAAGACTGAACGAACTGGGGGATTGCCAGCTTAGTCCTGGGCTGCCCTCTGGACTCTCTGGACCCTCTGGACCCTCTGGACCCTCTGGACCCTGTGGAGGTGGAGGCTGACGGGAGAGTTTCATACTTATATTTTGGTTCTGTATCTATGTGTGAATTTTTTGGAGTTGAATTTGAGTTGGAGTTGCATACTTTTTTTTCTTGGTTGTGGTAATTATCAGTGTTGTGTGTGAATGAGTGAAAATGAACCAATCATTGGACGCTCTCATATTTTCATGAATGGTGAACTGAAATGCTCAGTTTATAAGTCATGAACATGAACATGAGCAAAATTTTCTCCTGGGGCAGTGAACGGCCACTCACAAGGCTGTTAAGTTGAGTTGCCAAGAGGTGATGGGAGGTGCCAAGAGATGCACTGTGATTTACTGTGATTTACTGTGATTTACGGCAACAGAAGTGAGATATACGGCACTCTGTGCATTCAGCATGGCTCATCCTGCAAACAGTTCACACAATATGGTAACAGTTTTTCTGTCTGTGGTGCTATAATAGCATACCAGGATTGATTTATTTGGAGAATTAATGATGGCGGGATGAGGAATATGGATTAAAGCATGGATGGCTTTTCTGAAAAAGAGAACTTGTAGTGATAGAATGAACGTGAACTACTTCTTTTACATTTGGTGTGAACTGAACTTTGAGCTAGCTTACTTTTTGTGTGAGCTGGCACAACACTGCTTCTTGTATGTTTCTGTTTCATATTCTGTTGTAATGTTTGCACTCTACACTTTCTTGTTTGCTGCTGTAACTGTAATGTCCCCATTTAAGGCCACATAAAGGATTAGTTTGGATTGTTTTAAAGGATTTTCTTATCTTACCTGTTGAGTCATAAGCATAGCTACAACCATGCAAGTGCTGGATATCCACCCTCAAAGTTCTGACCTTCACACAGGCTGCCAAATTTAGTATAAAGAAGTAACCAGTCATGTCAGAACTAATTTTATTTTGCTATTTGGAGAGAGGCTTCAGAATAAGAGTGGACCTATTCCTAACACAGTTGAAAGAGTAGTTAGAGATTTGTGGAGATCAGTTAGCGCTAGGCTAATCATGTAATAGAACGATATGAATTATCTTAATGTAAAGAGACAGGAAATTCAATACATTTATAAAGTGTCAAAGTGTTTTTTGAAGCTCAAACGAGCTCTGCTGATCTGTTTCAACAGTTACAGCAGAGCTGTACCGTTTGATTTTCTGCCTTCTGAGCTCTTATACAGGGCTAATTTATGCATGCACTCATTATACGGCAAAGAGCCTCGGATAGAATAGCATATATGAATATTATAATGTTATTCAACCCAGCTGCAGTTGTGTCTCTTTGCTCTCCCCTCAGAGGGGGGAGGAGGAGGGGGGGGCAGCGAGTTGTTGAAGGAGCGAGTGAGAGGTGTGGGGAGGAGCGTGTGATGAATCTCCCCGTCGTCTGTAACACTCTCCGCTTCATCGGCTCTTCCCTCGTTTCTGACCCAAATCTAATGCGACAGGACTCGTTTTCACTGTTCCCGCCCACACACACACACGCATGCACACACACACACCTTCTCACACCTCCTTTTCCTTTGCTGCTGGTGCAGGAGTCGTGCACCACCTTTCTATTTTTAGCTGTTTGTCCTTGAGTTACAATCCCTGAAAATTGCCATGATCCATAAAGGACTGGTGCTTGAGGGAAAACACACGAGTGCACACACACACACACGCACACACACACACCCTTCGCCAAAAGCATCCTCCCCTTAGCCCACTCGCTCCACTTGCCGGCTCAAACTGTGTATGAGCAACAAATCGTTTGCGATTTCAAGTCATTCGCCATTACTGGAGCGAATATTCCTCTCATTAAAGAGGTGGAATGGAGGGAGCGTTAAAAGAGTGAAACACCGACAGATCAGGCTGTTCTTTTCTCTGCCCCCCAACACACACACACGCACACAAACACACACACACACTCATCCCCCGCCTCAGAAAGTTATCCACTGTAGCCAATTAGCATGACTGCTCTGTCTAGCATTAGCCCCCCTCTTCCATATCCAAATCTTGCTCTCATTACCGTCTTTTCCTCTCTTCCTCCACAATCCTCCTCTAACCCCTCTCTCATTCTCTCCCTTTCTCATTAGAGCTGCGTCGTAACACACTGAATCATAATAGGTGCTCTACACTGTGAAATGGCTTTAGCTTTGTCTCATTTCGCCGCGTGTAGCAGCAGAGTGAGTAAACAGACAATCTATTGCGCCCAGACGCAGACACACACCGGCAGACACAATCAGGGACGTCCATTAATCTGTCGTAAAGCAGCTTTTTGCCCGCCTGAAGAAATCCCTGATATCCAGAGTCAGAGGAACAGAGAGTGGGGGCTAATCTACGGAGGCTGCCATGCAAGGCCATGTAGCGTCCGCTGATAACAAACAGACGAGCCCGGCGAAGAATGGAGTCTGCGGGGAGGAGCGAAAGATGTAGAAATAATGGAAGGAAAAGGGTGAATGAGGTGGAAGGCCGAAAAGGTAGACGGAGGGGAGCGTGAAGGATGGATGGAGGGGTGGGAGCAGAGTGCGTGCGTCTGGGTGGGGCGGAGACGGCGGCACCGATGCGTATTCTAAGCCCTGAATGTAAATATGCGTGAGGGGATTATCACAGAGTGCCAGGCGGCGCTTTTGGGGCTTTGTTTCCGTGACACCATGACGTTGGCTTTGTTTCCCTGACAGCAGACGTGTGTGTCTCTGCCTGTGTGTGTGTGTGTCATTGTGTGTGTTTGTGTGTGACATCCAGGCATCTGTTTCCTGCTGGAAAAGGTTAATTACATCTCCACTGCCTGACTGGACGTGCCATGCATAATCACACGCGCTAATGAGAGCAGCGTGCGTGCGCATGTGTGTGTGTGTGTGTCTTTGTCTTTGTGTCTAGATGTGCATTCAGAGAGGAGCAGCTCTACTGTGACTGAACAGATATCTTAACCACTTGTTTCACTTTTGAAAGTCTTTTGTTGAAGCCGAGGAGAAAGCGACGACACACTTTCAGAGTCACACACTCACACAGGTGACAGCTGGAAGCGCAGCGCGGTGGCATTTACGGACAGACACTCCACTCCCACAGGAGGACATTAATGGATGGGCCTGCATCAGTGTGTGCGTGTGTTTGTAATTACTTGTCTGCCTATTAATGAGACGGAGATGCTACGGCATCAGAGGAGGGACTTCTCACAAACCCTGTTGCTCATTCTGACCCTTGACTCCTATCTTCACACTCCAGCTAAGCTGCTGATTGGACAGCTGCTCGGCTTTAGATTGCGCCCAGCTCAGCGTGAAAAACGAGATGGGCTCCAGCCCTCCGTGGGTGACTTTGGAAATTACTGTACACCTTCTCACTTGGCTGAAGTTCTCGCTAAGTTGATCTGACACGAGCAGGTAGCTGAGGAGCCGCAGAGCTCTGCCGAGCTCTCGGTTCCAATTCAGCCTCCGTGGAGCCGCGATTAAGGAGGAGAACGCGGAGATGTGGCATCACTGAGAGGTGTGAATGGGAGAAATAATGGATTTCTAGGGCCTGTTGTTGCTTCACACCTTATACAGTACACCAGCTATGGCAAAACATGAATCAAACAGATAAGAAACGTGGTTTTGGAATCACATCAGCAGAAGCAAGGTTCTCAGTGAGCTGCCAAGAATAAATTAGAGTGCTGCGGGGACGGGTAACAGAGTTGGGCTCAGAGTTCACAAGCTTTCACTTTCATCAACTCAACTGATCCAGAGGAATATGGCTTAGGACAGCAGAGAGGCTGCTGAGTTTTAAAGGTTTAAAGTAGAAAATGAGTTTAACCTGAAGCCTTAGACAGCCTTAGACTTTGGAAAAAGATACGGCGCCTTCAAAAGAGGCCGATTGATTCTGACTTTAGATAAGAGCTTGTGCATGCTGAAGCCCCTTTACCATCCCTGATTCAGATCCACACCTCACATCACAGCAGCAGCAGTAACCTGGGCTCTACATTCCAGTCTGTAAAAAGACTAAACCCTGATGAAGGTGAGGAGAGTCACACCACAGTCTCCTGGTCCCTCCATCGCTCTACCTCCTCACCCTCCTCTTCCTCCTCTTGCTCCTTTTTCTTCTTCTTGCGTCTTCGGCAGAAGCCGTTCAGGCCACAGAAGCAGGCACAGGTGAAGGGCATGGTCTATCTGAAGCACCGCATACACCGCCACGGAAACCTGGGAGGGGAGAAAGAGACAAGGGGGGTGGGGGAGTGGGGGAGAGGAGCAGAGGAGTTAAAACGATTCTCCCTCATCTGGCGATCTGCCAACACATCACACCGCTTCTGAGGAGTTTTCTGCAAAGGCGTCTTTTGAACACACATGAATCTGATATCAAAGAGGAAGAAGAAAGGCTCCTCATTTGTTTAAATGCAAATTAAGACAAAGTGAGTTTTCTAATTAATAAGTTTTTACCAAACTATTAAAAAGTCATTTTTACTTTATTTGGGCTGATTTGATTCGCTAACACGTTGCCGGAGGACATGCTCGAGGTATAAAACACAGTTACATGGCAGAAGTTGCCTTTTCTTAATGGAGGGTGAAAAAACCTCCAAGGACAATACGTGCTTCAACACCTGCAGGAAATCTTTACCTGGTGGACAGTGCACACTGGCCTGAGTATAAGACGACCACCTTAGAGTCCAAATCATTTTATTTTTCACAACAAAACAATTTCAGCTGGTGGTCATGTTAAAATAAACACAGTAGCCCTTTAGTATTAACTTGAAACAGGAGTGTCTGGATTTTTATTTAGCAGAAATCAAAAGCTGATGGATGAATGATTACTCAACAATGTTAAAAGCTTGTTCCTGATTCATCAAAACCTATCAACAATGTTTATCGCTTTATCAGAAAACTGTTCATTATTGTACCTCTGTGATACCAAACACAGAGGATACTCTCAACACTTGATATATTTGAACTAAATGTTGAGATTCCCCAGTCATTCAGAGCCATCAACAGCAGAGCAAAAAAGACAAGAAGTGGGAAGTTGGAGGGAAGAAATCGTCAACAGTGGCGATGGGATTTAAGGCTCTCTGAAGGGAGCAGGAGGATCTTGTGGGTCTGATCCCTTCAAAGAGATGTTCATTTTTATATTTCTCTGTTTTAATAAGCTAGTCTGAGTTTATCTGGGGAGCAATCCCTGGGAGGAATGACAAAGTAAGATCTGGATCAGAATCATCCACACTCAAACAATATATCTTCTAATGATGGGATATCTGAGTCCAAAACGTTCTCAAATATTAATTATACATTTCATTTGGCATGAGTAATATATATATATATATATATATATATATATATATATATATATATATATATATATATATATATATATATATATATATATAAATAAATAAATATATATATATATATATATATATATATATATATATATATATATATATATATATATATATATATATATGTCTGATCTTCATTTCCACAGAGTGGAAGGTCACTTCGTGGAGGCAATCACATCACAACTAATACGTGGTTGTAAAAAATTTGTGTACCAAATAAGCACCACACATGTACTCTTCTGCACTTGAGTTGAGCTAGTACAATGTGAGTCAGTTGAATCATACAAATAAAAATAAATAAATAAATAAATAAATAAATAAATAAATAAATAAATAAATAAACAGGATAGTTTACAACTGGGAGTCTTGCAGTTCCTCTTAAAAGCAACAAGAAGGGAGCTGATATATCATAACAGATTTTAACTATTTAATGCCAAATGAAAATACAGTAATAGTTGCTGGTATAGACTCTACTTTTTAAAGTACTCCCTCCCTTGGTAGTCTAAACAGCCTGCTCTGGCTTTCCAGGAAGACCATTACTAAATCTCCTAACATGGGTAAATACATACAGACTCAACAGGAGGAGACTGGTGTGGGCAGCATAGGTGTAGCAGGGTTTAGTGAGAGGGAATACTAGGGGTGGGAGAAAAAATCAAAATACAATATATCAGGAATTTTTTGTTTGACAACATCAAAATTGTGATTCTTTGTAAAAATAAATAATTATAATGATGATGATGATAATAATAATAATAATAATAATAATAATAATAATAATAATAATAATAAAGATTCTGTTTTTTCTAATCCATATCCTTCATTTCAGTCTTTGTTTAAAAACTGAATTGGGAAAAAGTTACCACTTTTCTCCAGCAGAGGGTGAAAAGTTTCTCTCTAACTCACATGATGTGCATTTGATGGGAAAATGTGGCTCCTGGTATAGTCTATAGACATCATCATCACCATTTAACATTTTCCCATTTTCTGGTGATAAGAAAGCAAACTAAAAATTGCAAAACTAGTAAATATTGGAAAAAAAATGCAATCGAATGGGCACCCCAAAAATCGCAATTGAATCAGATAGCGAGAAAAGCATATCTTCCAAGCCCTAGTGACTACATGTCCAAATACACACCGCCTTATTGTTAAGAAGTGCTCTGATTGGTTGAGTGGGTTTGGAAACAATGATTCAAACACCATCCTGTCTGATACCAAAATACATATGCAAGCTTCCTAATGACTTATCTATAGACTTTACCATGACCAAAACTTTAAGTTTAAGCACAACCATTTTAAAATCACTTTATCTGTATAGATTTATTAGCCGCCATCAGTTTTACAGCATTTTGACCGATCTGTCAAGACCCACAGAACATTGGGTTCTATGACCGTGTTGACACTAAAACTACCAAAAGGAGTGGACAATTTTCTTTCATCGGGAAAAAAAGTGTCAGTTTTCTTTTTTTTTCGTTCTTAAGTAATCAGCACTAAAACAGACTGGTTTCACTAAAAACACCTTTTTCTGACTGAGGAAAAAACAAGCTTTGATTAGTTTTAGCACTCATCTCTGAAGCTCCATCCTTTGATTCTCTCCATGATCTTTGTCGTCTTTTCTCACAATTGCAGCACAATGCTCTGTTGGAGTGCTAGCTGCCTGGACTGTTCCAACTTGCAACGTTTTGCCAGTATCTCTCCGTCATTGTGCATTTTTATCTTATAACCTCTGCTAATCACTCATCTGCTGAGAGCACCGCTGCCACCTACAGGGATCAGATTATCACTACACTAGTTTAAAAGCCTGGTATTGATGGACAAGCTCCACCAGAATGTCCCAGAGCCTGTCAACACTGAAAATCATAATTGATGTCTATAAACGTCATTGGCAGTCGGCAGTTGTAAACAAGCTGACGTATATAGACATCAATGGCAACCAATAAGTAAAGTTGGAGTTGGAGCTCTGGTGAGAAGATGGTCTCATCCCATTGGGATTCGGTTTTGTGAAAGCATTCGCTCCCCCTGAGTCTAGTTTATGCTGATTCCACATGAATGTGAAGCAGATATGAGACGTGGAATAAGCGAGAGAACACGTGTGGCGTTTATACTTTTCTACACGGCATCTGCAAACTGCAGGGGGCAGTGTATTGCAAATGCACGTCTACCACTGTAACAAAGTTAAGTAGAAGAAGGTGTTTACACTATTAACAACAAATTTTCGCCAGTTCCTCTTCTCTGCCACAGTTTCAAGCCAGGAATCGTTCATCACACGGTTATCATGATGATCTCAAGTGTGATGAGTCACAAAAATGGAAGTAATTCTTGAACTTTGGACACTAGGAGCTGCGGTTCATCCATGAGGAGATGTGTGGAAATTAGAAATTTTGAAAAGGACCATGCAAAGAGGCAAGGCTGCTAAAATGATGTCATTGGTCTGCAGGAAGCCGTGTGGACTTGTTGAAGTCAGGTGGATGTATGATGAATTATTGCACAGCATGTCAAGCACACTGGTGTTGAGGCATTTAAAGATCTGCATCAGATTCAAGCTTTTAACATGCAAAGAAATCCCTAATCCAGTATTGATGTTTTATGTGAGAACACAAACAGTGGGAGTAATATAGCCTCACTGAAACTCAAGTTTTGCAGAGTTACCACTTGAAAATTTTCTTCTCTAAGTTTAATAAAAGTTTGGTTGATACATACAGTTTGGCCTTTAAGGATGCTGCTGTTCAAGACCTTTCAACATGCAGTGATATCACTTCATCGTCTATGATTTACCCTGAGTCACCAACCTACAGCCGAGCCTGTTGGTGTCCACCGCATACAGAGGAAACCGCAGCTGAAGTAACCTGTACGCTATTTTTTTGTGTGTGCATGACTCTGTCTTCACATTTTTCTGTGCTCTCAGCAAGAAACTTAACACAGAAAAAGTTGCTGAGCTTCAGTCAATAGGTCAGTCTTCACATGGCGCAGACACACACTGAGATGCACACACTGCGGTAGGATCAGCATGGTGGTCAATCCAGCGATGTTACTCAAGGAGAAGAAAAACTCCTTTACTATTACATTTCTTTTCATTTTTTCACTCAAGCCTGGTTTTTCATCAGTTACTTTCTCCCCTCTCTGAACACACACAAATATGCACACACACACACACTGCCTCAGCCAGAAGTAGTCTTAGGGCTCACTAAACTCCCAACGTTAACATTTTTTGCTCATGTGCTGGCGGCCAATCAGAAAGGAGCACTGAGATTAGTAGACGCGGGGTGAAACTGAGAGCTTCATTAAATACCAACCTGAGTCAGCAGCACCAGCAGGTCTCGCTGGGGAGTGTGTTCTGTGTGTGTGTGTGTGTGTGAGTGTGTGTAATGCAAGTTGGGAAGAGTGGTGACAAAAACCCACAGACCAAACATTAAGTGTCTGTGTTTTTGTGTGTGTGTGTGTGTGTGTGTGTGTGTGAGTGTGTGTGTGGCTTCAGGGACTGATACGCATCAACCTGTCTCATATGGGGGCAATTAGCTGAGCTAGCCCGGTGCTGCCTGCAAGCCACGACAAAAACGCCTCAGGCCATGCAGTGTATGCGTGTGTGTGTGTATGTGTAAGTGTGTGTACACGTATGCTATTAAACCTCCATGTGTGCTGCTTTTATCCCTCCCGTGTCACTCCGTATATCCATCTAATCCTGGTCTGCAGATCTCCCACTCTGTACCCAATGGCTTTAGACCCTATGTGACATGCCAGAGAAAATCACATAGGAATAGAAAGCCATAAAACACAGCAGCGAGCCAGTCATGCTGATTACGCGAGTAAACTTTCCTCCCCGCGTTAAGAAGTGTGAGTGTGTGTCCGTGAGTGTGTGTGACTCTCACTTCATGCTTCTAACACCTTCAGCTCGTCTGACAGCTTACAAGGCCCTGCAGAGGATTTACAACAGTGCTGAGACACCTCTCCCCACTGTGTATCCTTCTTGTCTCCAGTGTATCCTCCAATCCCTCCCCTCCTTGCCTTCCCATCTCTCCTCCTCTCCTTCTCACCCACTTCTTCTTCCTCCTCTTCTTCCTCTTCTCCTCCATCTGCTTCTATCACCCCCTCACTTGCTCTGCCTCCATCCCGGGCCGCGCTGCCAGCCATCAGGAGTCGGTGTCTTGTTTTGGTGGTGTGTAATTACTCGGGGTTCTTTCACAGGCGAGCACAGAGATGAGACAGATGAAAACACAGCCTGCAGACCCTCTGAATTATTAACTGGCTGAAAATGGATGAGTCAACGTTAACAGAGAGTGGAGAGAGAAGGAGCGGGAGGCAAAGCGGCCCACGTGCATCTACAAATACACACATAAATGAAAAGCCACAGGCCTGAGCACCACATAGCACCAAACATGAACCAACCCGGGTGGGATCCAAAGACCAATATCTTTGGTTAGTTATATTGGCCCAGGGAAAAAGGAGGGCCATGAAAGTTTAACTTTGAGTTATTCAATTATTAATTTCCAGGCAGTGATATGTCCAGGTATTGCCTACACTGAATGGTGGGTTGTCGTATTCTGCTCTATTAAGCTGTAAGACGTGCTGTCGTTCTATTGTGTTGTGCTTCACTGGATGTTTCAAAATTACAAACAGAGGCTGGAATACTGGATTTTGGGCTGATACTTAAAGAGCATTAAAGATACGAATAAATGAAATGTAAACAAGAAGACAGTTAAGTACTCAGAAGCATTGAGTCTGGGAAATCTCCCCCCATGATTACAAGGGATTTAATGGTATTTTGCAAAATAAAAAAGGGTGAAATAAATTTCAAAGATGCTAAATAAGATCAAGTTGGAAAAAAAAAAAACTGTGGGTACTCCACACAAAATATTACGTTTCTGCAAGTCTGGCGCTGATAATGTGGGTTATACAAAAGCTCTGTGTAACTAATAGCAAGTTTTTGTAAGGTTTGGTGGAAGATGCAGCCGTGTGGATCGAAACTTTCTCTGCACACATTGGGGCACAGGAGGCTACTGTTGTTCAGAGGTCAGAACTTTGATACATAAACTTTGATGCATCTTAAGTTTGATAGAAGAACTACAGAAGGACAGCGTCTAACTGCTTGTTTCAGCCACAGACTGTAAGAAAGATGGACATCATCTTGCTGGAAGTGAGGTCGATACAAAAACTGCTCCCCCTGGTGGCTGGCTGCAGTATAGGTCAACAAAATCCATCTTCGCAGTTATTCCAGATGGGCTGTGGTCAAACTTTAAAAAAATTAATACGCCTCGTAGAAATGCTTCTCACATCTGATTGTTGTGGTGATTTGAAGATTTATTTGGCTGTCTTGTATTCAAGTCTTTTTTTTTTCTGAAGAGTGTCATTTTCATTAGTTATACAAGGTTCAAAACGGGGTTTTACGTCTTTTAGACTCTCGAAAGAAAAAAAATAAAAAATTCTCACTTGGCTCCTCTCAGATTCTTCCAGAATCCCTCACGGTCTCTACTGCACAGACTCTGGCTGCACAACCACTACAATGGCGGGGCCTGCGACGGGGGTATTTTGGCTTCAAAACAGTACAATGGTAAATGATAGAGGCACGCTGTCTACTCTATATACAGTCTATGGTTTCAGCTTGTTTGCCCTGCTTCAACATAATATCTCTATATTGGAGTTTGAGAAAACACTAACTGTCAATCCTCCTCTTCCTCATCAGCTGAGGCTAGCATGAGCTAAAGCTAAAGGACCCACACTAGACTATTATCCCAATTATGTTAAGTGGAGGTTTTCTTAACTGTTGTTGGTTTGTTTGAAGGTGTTCAGTTTGACTCTGAGGATCTGAACAAGAGAAATGACTTCACTGTTTGTCTTCAGACTGATCCACTGAGAGCTGTTGACTGCTTCATAAACACACACAGTGTTGAGAAGGGTCCGTTTGATTTATTCACCTGTTCTGCCCTGTTTGTGGAATAGCTTTTGGTGTAATTTTTTGTAGAACAGGACATTATATTTAAAGGCAAACCCTGCTTTTCATTTGGCTTTAATACAATTAATCAATTTTAAATCACAATATTACAACTAACTGAAGATAATAATGCTAAGTATGTCTGTCAGACACAAGAATCAGTTCTTTGTGAAAGAAGTGAAAAGACAAGCATCAAAAAATGAAAAAAAAAAAAGTTTTTTTTTTTTTGATGTGAATCTTTTCTGTGTATCCTATTTGGTGTTGTTAATTGACTTTTTCATTACACGGCTTATAATTATTGGCTGTTTGTTTGTTGGGTTTTCGTCTGTTTTTGCACTATTTCATGTCACACTGATGGTGAAACACGGATTTAAAAAAAAATGAACCAAACATCAATTCTACCAAATCCAAAGTCAAGAGAGCATCAGCTATAAAGTCAAGCTAACAACAGCCTGTTTCTGTGTTTCTGTTCTGATGCTAACAAACACATGGAGAAGATAATTCATGGAGTGCAGATGAGGCTGTACCCACCACACACACACATACACACGGAGTATATTACATTTCAGGGAGATCCCCAAGGTGCTGGGGGAATCCAGCAAGAAACGTTTATTGATTTGTGTGCTGAGGGTAAGGTTTGTTAACCCGTTTAACAAATGAGAGTGAAGTGAATTTGTAAAATCCATGACTGAAGTGTGACACTGAATTTTCCTTTTATATATCATGATGGTAGAAAATAAACACCCACCTCAGACATATTCTGCGAACACATATTAAAACCTGTTTTTTTGTATTTATTATGGATGAGCAGAGGTCGACTGTTACCATGACAGACAACTCGACGTGTCTCTGACATGCTGCTGAATCTTGAGGAAAACTTTGTTTAGAGGATGCAAACTTTATATTTCCACAAACTAAAACTTATACAGCATCAAATACTAACATCTTACTGTTTAGTCAAAGAAGCAATCAGAGCTGAAGCCTTGTGATTTAACGCTGTGACAGCTGAGGTGATCATGAGCACTATGTACGTTGGAGCAGCCACTTCACCCAGCAATGTGCCGCTTAGGTGGCCTGTTTCTGCTCCTGCTGTGTTTTTAGTTTGCTTTTCCACAGAGAATCATGTCATACGCTGACATGTTGAAGATGAAAAATATTACCACCAATCCTACAACAGTTACTATTAAGACAAATAGAGAGAGGGCTAAATGAAACGCGGGTGTATGGCTTCCTAGCCAATCACAGAGCTTGACGAAGTGATTGGTTGTTTCAAAGAGTTGTTACAGTTTGGCAGAAGTAACATCAGACTACAAGGAAAGCTGTTATGAGCTGGAGTTACATCATGAAACAGGATGAGCAGAGGTGGACTGGGAATTGGACTTTCAGTGCTTTACAAATCTACGTCCTCTGTTCCAACTTCTTTTTCTTCTTTTCAATGTCACCTCACCATAACTTACTGTATGATGCCAGTAATGTGCCAGATGAGTCCAGCTCTGCTCCATTGCATGTTAGTTGGATGCTCTCTCATGTTGTCAAGCTAAACAAGATCTGGTTTTGACACTGTTTGTTTTATTTTGAAAGTCACTGGGTGTTTTTTATATGGTTTCTGACTTTCTCTCCCACTGAATCTATGTTTTTCAACCTATTTTAAAACTGGAGGCTTGTGTATCTGCTGTGACTTGCCGGAGCAGGGAAGCAGCCAGACAGCAATGAAGTGAATTCAGCGTGAATCGACACATTGACTTGAATAGGAATCTATCTGAGCCGGTGCCATTACAAAGCTACTGATTGGTCAATCAAGAAGCAAGGGTTAGACAGTCACTATTTGTGTTGCTAGGGGCGCTATAGAGTCCTATTTTGTAGACAGCAGCAACACTACAACCACTTACTGTGCTCAACATACTGAAAGTGATCATCACACATATGGTGATGCATGCATTCAGAGAGGTCCATTTATGGGCCAAGTAGATTCTTATCAACCAATGAAATGTCTCAGAGTTTCAGAAGTGCAGTCCATACCTGAACATCATCACTGTTCCACTGGGAAGACCCTAAAAAATGTCTCTTATCTGTTTCTCAACTCTTTGCAGTTGTTAGTTAAAAGTAGGTGCTAAGTTTTGAAAAGTCCTGCTAGAAAGAGAAAGAAATGCGTGGACATCACTTCATTTTACAGGCGCGTGTATGCTGTAAATTTTGATTTCTAAGAGCAGGTTCAGACCAAACTTGAGCTTACTTGGGCTTGATACAAAGAACAAGGCTCGGGCAACTGAAAACAAAAATGTTGACTTATTTATATTTTTATTGATTTATTGATTGATTGATTTTTTAGTATGTTATTGACTTGACTTAGGAGTACATTCTTCAAGGCCCAAAACAGTTAGCTTTAGAGTTAGGCTAGCTGTTCCAACTTTGTGTCAGTTTAATGCCAAGCTAAGCTAGCCATCCAGGTGGAATCTTGAGAAAGCATGGTTTGCACCTTTTTTTAATCCTACGACTTGAAAAAACAGAATCACTTCCTGAAATCTATTCCTAAAAGGTGAAAAAAATAAAAAACAGACCTTTTTTAAGCCTGCCAGTAACCAATCACAAACCCTGAATCTCAGTTAATCTGCATCTGGTGAGAAAAAAAAAAGAGCTACTTAACAGATTGGAGGATAAAAGCCATCTTTTGAAAGACCGCTGTATCAACAAGCACGGGAGTGGGAGAGTCAGAGGGCTGGAATAACACGTGGAGATAAGACAAAATCACAGATAAAGGAGCAGGTTGGAGAAGAAAGCAGGAGAGGAACACAAAGAGAGTTTGAAGCGGGCCGGATTAATGTCAAAGTCATCCATCCTGCTTTTAGAGAGTCTTTGTCACCCTCATCCTTGTGCTTTTTCCTTGTATATGCTTGTATATGTTTATGTGTGCGCCTGTTTGTCCGTCTATACGTGTGTGTGTGTGTGTGTGTGTGTGTGTGTGTAAGCTGATTTGTGTCTTATCGAGATCCTCTGTGGAAACAGACAATGTGGTTTATTTGTTATCTTCTTGTTTGGACCAGGAGATAAGGCGATCACTGTTTGCTTGCGTGCGCGAGAACGTCTGAGCATGCGTGTGTCTGCGCGCACACACACTAACTTGCGTGTGTGTGTGTGTGTGTGTGTGTGTGCGCATACAGCAGTAGATAAGCTGAGTTTTGTGCCTTTGAGTTTGAGTGACAGAATCCTAATGCTGATCCCAATGGTCAACAGCCCAGAGACGTTCCACAGAAAGCTTATTAGACCTTTATCCATTATTTACGCCGCGCCTGCCTTCAGAAACACACACACACACACACATACACACACACGAGCAGAGCAGGAACATTAAATGTGAGTGTGATGCATGCTGACATGTGCCTGACTTCTACTCATGGAGTTTAAGTCGCCTCTGAGAAACGCTCCATCAATAACAAACGCTGTTATAGAAACCTGCATTTGAACATCAGAGCTCTCGCTTCTACACATTTTTTTTTATCCCCTTGAAAAGAACAGAAGTTTTGTTAACCATTCCCAAAGTAAAGCTCATAAATAAATATAAATTCAGATTTCATTTTACTTACATCATGCCGTCCAAGCTGCAGACCCCAGCTCCCTTCTTTCCATCATCATGCGTCCACACAGGATCATCTCAGTGCCAGTTATCTGATCTACTCAAACACACACATTGCTCTTTCTCTTTTCCCTCCTGTTTCCAGGATGTTGCTGTTTTCTGGCTTGGAGCCTCAGTCCTACTTCTTTACCATCACATGGACATTAAAAGCAGTGTGTGTCCTGGATTCCTGCACTTGTTTCTGGTACCTGCACAAAGCTTTTACCTGTGTCTGTAACATTCCTGCCACCCCTCCCTCTCACCCACCTTCTCTCTTCATGAATTCTATCCACCCTTCTAACTCCCTCTTTCTCCTTTTCTTTCCATGTCCAACACAAAATGTCCTCTGTCCTAGCTCTCAGGTAGGAACTCCCACCTGCCGCCCCCCCTCCCGCAGAGATAACAGACAAGGCTGGAAAAAAAATGGAAACAGTTTCGAATGGTGGATAAAAGAAAGACAGGAAGTTGGGAACAAAGGGAAGAAAGACAAAGAAAGAAGACATGAAGGTAGAGTGGAATCACTGTTGGAGGCTGAATGATGACCTCTGGGCTCCTGTATTTGTGTAGAATGTGTGCACCTGTGTGTGTCGATCCAGGTACACTATGGTATGTTAGAGTCCCAGGCCGTCCCTTTGGCTAACTGTCTCCCTGTTCCAGTGAACAAAGAGCCCATTGACTCTGAAACACACAGGAGCTTTCTCTCTTCTCCACAGGCCAGTGCTTTGTGCTTTCCACCAATACACACACACACACATATACACACACACAACCTCTCCACCTGCGCCTGTATATATCCCCTACTCTTTCTAGGACGGCTCAATACTGGACACCATCATGTGTGTTTTGCCACACATATATATGAAAAACGGCTGTTTTTATGAAGGTCGTCTCCATATTAAAGATGATTTCACTCCTCTCATTCAAACACAGCCCACAGGATCACTTCTAGACTCTGACTGAAGTGACATTTGCTTGTTGATTTGTGAGGTGACTCACCTTATTCTCAGAGAAAATGCAATCTAATCTGCTGCACAGCAAAGTAAGTAATACGGCTGACATTCAGACTCAGCACTGACTCTGACCAAATATGCTTTGCTTATCATTCCTGTCAATATTTCATCATCTCTAATAAATCATTTAAGTGCCAAAGCACAAGTTCCAGGAGCTTATGGTGACGTCCTCCCACCGACTTGTTTTGTTGTCTATTAATCTCTGTTTACAGATTCTGCATAAAACATGGGACTGGGTTTTTGAGGCCAGAGGTGTTCAGATTTTCATTATAGACTGAGAGGATTCGTCCACTTTCATCTCAGTGAGCTCTGGTTGAAAGCAGACAAGTAGGCTGCAAGCAGGGGAAGAAGAGGCAGAATGCTAAACACTGTGACTGGATGTGAGTCACTGTAAAAGCTGCCCATGATAAGTAATACCATGAAAAACTGCTGAACAATCTGAGATTATCTGATCAACCAAAGAATACATGATGCCCTCATTGGCTACATTTACTATCAGCCGGTATTTGGGTTAAGATCACAGGGTTATTCATGTTTACATGGAATCCTGATCAAAACAGCGACACACGATATCTCGACGCACAGATAACGCCATGACGCAATGTCTGTCGTTTCAGCCTCATCTTCTTGTATCAATAGCGACAGCAGCTGCACGGCGAATTTCCTGAACTCAAGAGACCAAGATTCCTTGCTAACAGAACATGCAGGCTGAGCGTCCATTTTCTCTGTAACAATTGTACCTGCTGCCTCCAAGTCTTTCTGGAGCCTTTCGATTGTGTGTTCAATACTTTTTTCCTGTGTTATCATACTTAATTCCACATAATCATTTTTTTATGGACCTGAACGTTGTGATTTCTTTTCATGTGTGGATTATTTGAGTTAACACCAATGTCTGGTAGAAATTTTGTTTGATAGCATCTTTGGAAATAAATGTGATGGGGAAAAAGTTAACACGTTCAATACTTATTTTCCCCACTGTAGGCCTCAAATGCATCTGACACATCTGCAGTCCGGCCTTTCTCTGTTGCATGTTGGGCTGTAAAACCTCAAACCTGATGACTCCTGGTCTGACTCCGCTCATTATGTCCATTTGTTGGTGTAGTCGAGCTAAATATGAACTGATTGTGACACTGCTTCATTTTGAAAGTCACTGAGTGTATTTAGGTAGTTTCTAGGCCTTGAACAATATGCTTTTCTCGTGATTCAATTCTATTATGATTTTTTGGGGTGCAAATTTGATTTAAATTGCAATTCTTCAATATTTACGATTTGTCCAATTTTAAGTTTCGTTTTTTAACCCCAGACCATGTGAAAAGGTTAAATGATGATGATAATGTCTACAGACTAAATCAGGAGCCATATTTTACCATAAAATACACATCACAAAAGTCAGAGAGAAACATTTCACCCTCTGCTGGGGAAAAACTGAAACTTTTTTACCATTCGGTTTAAACTGAAAAGACTAAAATGAAGAATTTAAATTTAAAAAAAAAAAAAGGATCACGATTTTGATATTGTAAGAAAATAAAAAATAAAAAACTGGTATATAACTTTTTTTTTCTCCCACCCCCATAAGTTTCCACGCAAGACTTCCTGTTCTGGTCGATCTTCCCTACACCACATCACAGCTCCGCCATCTAGCAAGAATAGGGGGGGTCACATCTTAGCTGTTCCCTGCCGAACCAGCCTTACAGCCGGACCAGCCCTATAGCCAGAATGGATCCAGTTTAAGTTGACAAACTGACTTGAAGGAAAACCTATCTGATCTTTTGCAGTGATGGAGCAAGCCAGACTGGAGACACATGTGGTGTATTTCAAGTGTTACTCTTACAGCAAAAACATGGTCCATCACATCTCTAGATCAGCTGTTCATTAAGTGTCTGCCTGAAGGAAGGACCAGAAACCAATCACTAACCAAACTTAAAAGATGTTTTTTAATAAATAATTATGATATAATAATTATTATATTAATAATTATAATACTTACATTTATTATATAAATAATTATAATAATTATATTAATAATAACATAATAAAATAAAAATAATTTAGATCCTAGGAACAAAAAAATTGACTTCACACACTGTACACGACTTACACAGACTGTGGTCTAAAAATGTATTAAAACATAAAGTGACTTGGTAAATAAAGTACTAAACTATGTCAACACCAGATGGTAATTGACTTTACTTCAACAGCAAACCACTATAATGACTGTTGGCCAGGCCAGGAGTCAACAGGGTTGAGGTTTTGATGCTGACATGAACAAAGAGAGGATCATCATTAGAGCGGGAATTGGGGGAACTCCCCGGTCTCCTGACTCCAGCAGTCTGGCAGTCCTGCAACACCCCGGACTGGAGACGCAACTGGCGTGAGATGACAGATGAAAGAACACGCAATCAACATGCAACAGAGCGGAGATCTGGAGTGGGTCGAAACATCATTATCACCTCAGTGTCACAAAGATGTGGTTCCTGGTGGAACTTGGCTGTCACTCAAAGAGGCTGTAGTTAAGTCATGTTAGCAGATGGGTTTTGAGTGGAGTCTTTAGTAAGGAGATTCAATTCACATTTTTATCAAGTACTAGCAAGAGTTGAAATCAATTCTTTTTTGTGAAATGATTCAATCAGCTGAGCTGGATCCTGTCTCACAGGAAAGACTCCTCAGTCAGTATGCTTCAAATATTCATTGGATTGGTCTCATATTTGTTTCAATACTTTTAGCAAAGTGCAAACTGTGCACTCTTGTTAAACATATTGTGTCGAACACTTTTGAGTAACAGCATCCTACTGGCTCTGCTTTCCAGTGTGGCTATTTCACTCAAGAAACAAAGGATTTGGTTTTGCTTTAAACACAGTCTGAGCTGGAGAGAGATACAAGAATCTGTTCAAGCACACGCTCGCTTCAAACCGTCTTAACCATCAACCACACCCGCAGGAAATCTACGTGTGGTTATCTTCCTGTTATTCATTGAGAAGGTTTGGACGGAGATGAAGAGTTACTCATTTAGAAAAGTCAAAGTCGACTTCTATTTTAAGTGTTGTAGTGGAGGAAACAATGAAAGGGTGTTTGGATGCAGCAGATTGTGTTCCACTTGATAAGTTGGCTCTTAACTTCCCCAAGGCTGCTGACAAACAAACTTTGTGTCGTCTCCTGGTTCAGTCGGTGTCTCTTTTGCCCCCTTGTGGAGCGCAGCCAGGAATACAGAGAGCCGAAGAGACACTGCTGAAGAGGACTGGAGCTACGCTGATTATAACCTGCAGGTTCCCACAGGGGAATGAGGCTTAACAAGGCCCGGGCAAAGAGCAGAGGAATTACCAGGTCTCACTCGCACTACAAGGGTCTGCTCCACCAGTGAGCCTCTCTATGAAGTTATGAACGCGCTGAATTATAATTCTGTGAGGCATTGACAGAAGCCTTAGAGGGACTTTAAACTGTGAGTGAGAGCAAAAGCGCAAAGGATAGACACAGAAAGAAAGCATGTGTGTGTGTGCGTGCATGTGTGCATGTGTGTTTTGATGTGTACACTGCAGCCGAGAGATTTCTCGCCTCAGCTGGTCGGACAGATTACCTGAAATTGAAGGGGGAAAAAAACAGATAGCAGGAGAGGGAAAGAAAGAGGGGGGAAAAAAGGACAGAAAGGTCACAGTGATCTCAGAGCAACAGAGAGGGAGAAACGGAGAGAAAGACAGGTGAATAGAGAGACGAGGAGGGAGGTGAACATGGAGGAAAGTAGAGGAGAGAAAGCAATAAAGACGGCTGAAGAGGGAAGGACGTTAAGCCAAGCTTAATTCTATAAAAAGGATGTGTTCCATTTTTCACACTGCCTCTTATCACAACACTCACACTCCATAAGCATGTTTAGGATTTATTGTCACTGGCATTTCCAGGAAAGTTACTTTTTAAATGCAGTGATACTCTTAGAGGAAAATCCCCAGTCCATGCTTAAATTTAGCTAAAGCTAATATCTGCTTCTGTAAAGTTTGGGAGTTATTTTTTGTCCTGGAAGTTATACCGTTTATTCTTTTACAACACTGTGATATAGAAAAACAAAAGACACACTCAATGGGGAACTTTCTCACGTCTCCTTGGATGTTTCACCAATACTTTGATGGAGTCGTGTAGACTGAACACGACATGTTGTTTACATGTCCTTTGAGTACAATTAACTGCAAGAGTTTACACTCTAGGGTAAATGACAAATAAAAATTGGTATCAAATATATTCTTTAAACTTATTAAAACAACACGTTAGATCAGTGTTTCCCAATCCTGGTCCTGTGGTACCCCTGCCCTGCATGTTTTTTATGTTCCCAACTCCAACACACCTGATTCAAATGATCAGCTCGTCAGCAAGCTCTGCCCAAGCCTGATAACGAGCCATTCATTTGAATCAGGTGTGCTAGAGTGGGGTAACATCTAAAACATGCAGGGCGGAGGTCCTCCAGGGCCCTGTTCTACAAAGCAAGTTCAGCCTAGCGAGATAGCCTTGGAGCTACCTCGCTGAACTGAGCGCGGTAGCCGGCGGTCTCGCTACATGGTTTGACAACGCTGGTTATCAACCTCATAAGTGGATCCAGCTAGGCAATGAGCGCGTGCACGCATATAAGGTGGAGCCCGCTGCATCTGACCAATCGCGAACATGGAGCAGTCTGGAGCGTCAGAGCAGGCCGGTGAGAGAAGGACCGCATACTTCACACAGGAGGAGCAGGAGGTGGTCATGAGGAAGTATGACGAGGTGAAACATGTAATTAACGTTAAAAGCAGCACCGTCGCCACTGCTAAAGCACAGAAGGAGTGCTGGCAGAAAATTGCAGACAGTCTAAATGCGTAAGTGTAGTGCAAAAAAAAATCTTTTGTGCCATTATCATCCTGAAATAGCACTGTTCACCATGCACTTTTACTGTAACATGCACCATACCTAATTTATTTCTTAGATGAATTTATTCATTTGTTCATTCCTATCGTGTTTACATTTTTTGTGTGATATGTAGCCCACATGAGCCCTACATGAATTCCTGTCACAATTTTAATACGGACAATAAAATATTGTCATGGAACAGAAGTGTTGGCATTGAAGATCTTATTACAGCAATGAGAGTTCTGCATTCCCTTTCTACCAGTAGAAAGTGTCATGTACTAACAACCCCTCCCTGGAAAACCGGTAACTTTCATAAAGGTGGTCATCTGAAGGAGAGAGTGGGTCGGTGCGGTCCCTGAAAACTCTCGCACACCATAGTGCTCCTCGGACAATGCGAGCTCCGATGTCCACGGGATCCTCTAAGAACGACAAGCCATTTTTTCGTGAGGGCTCACTGGTCAGTGGGCGGGGTTTTTATAGTCCGCGAGTTCAATCTGGAACCTAACCTGCCCCGGAGCAGATTAGCCGTTCAGTTTATGTTGCCATGGAGACTCGCCTCGTTGAGGAGTGATCCCGTGTCGTAGAACAGGGAATCCGGAACCTATCCTCAAAGCTACCTCGCTAGGCAGTAATCCTGCTTCGTAGAACAGGGCCCAGGACCAAGATTGGGAAACACTGCATTAGATGTTTGTTTAAATGTATAGTTTGCATTTATGTTATTTCATATGACATTTCTACAATTTTTATCCAATTAAAGATAAAAATGTGTCCTCAAAAACATGAGAAGGATTTAATACCTCACCTTTCTGAGAGTTTTGCAAGTTTACTGTTATTTGTTATGAAACATAATCTCAAAGTATATTTAGAATATTTAATTTCTAAACGTGATCATTTTGGATTTGTTGTACTGAGCAAGTCTGTCTGCTGAAGACATCAATGTTTTATCTCTATTTTTTGGTCAGTTGTTCAAAACTAATTATAAATTTCATTTTTTACAGTGTAGTACACTCATAAAGTCATATTCATGGTAACTTTTAGCACAATATCAGATTTTTACAAGAAAATAAGGTTACACCAACTGACCACATCTTTCACACTTCACACTTTGTGGTTTGTTGATAATTTCTACCTAGGGATGTAAAGGGGTGGAAAATTCCCAGTTAATGTCAGGGAAGTTCCTTGAAAATTTGCATGGGAATTTCAGCTCAGGAATGTTGGAAATTTTCAGCATTATGTTGTTGTCAATCTGAACCCGATTTTTTCTTAAAATTCCAGGGAAATTTAAAATGTGTTTTTCTCAACTTGAAAGAAGTTTAAAGAGTAACCTTGGTTGAAACCATGGACTGCATAAAGAATGTACAGCGTGGCCCCGCCATTTACAATTGTCAGGTTTTGGAGCCAAAATACCCCCACCAGAGAAACCGCTGTTGTGCACCCAGAGTTGTAGAGACTATAAGGGACCCTAAGAGAATATCAGTGGAGTGGGGTGACAAAAATAATATATATATGTTTTTGGTTTTGAGAGTCTAATCTCCCCTTGGCTCTCCCTCCTGGTATACTTTACTCATCCCCACAAAAATTGATGAGAACAGCAGTTGTCAATCATCATTAAACATGAAATAAAAACCTGTTTTTAACATCAAATAACTAACTTTTCAGAGAGGACTCAAACACAACACAGCCCAATAATACCTTCATATCACCTCAGCATACAGATGTGGGAAACATTTCTACGAGGTGTGTTAATTTTTTAATGTTTGACCACAGCTCATCTGGAATGACTTGGGAGACTGAGTTTTTGATCTGTACTGCAGCCAGCCACCAGGGGGAGCAGTTTTTGAGGCGATCTCACTTTGAACTTAGTGAGATGACATTGATTTCTCCACAGTCTATGGTTGAAACCATAGACTGTGTTAAACATGGACGTAGCCTCCGCAACATCACCCGTCTGTGCCTGAAACCACGAAATGAAGCCAATCTGCGGATGCAGCCATATTTGATATGATGCCGGCTGTGGGTTTCATTGCGAACAGCTACAGGGAGCCCGGCAGACACATGACCTGAGCTGTGTCTCTGATTGGGCAATCAAACGATCCTATTAACTTCTAAACTGCATAGTTAGGAAATAATTCACTCACCGTACAATGTGTGCCGATAGTGAAATCAGCTTTTTATACCCAAGCTGTTTTTTTAACCTAGCTGTAAATATGTTTTTTTAATGCCATAAAAGCCTGTTATTAAAGCTGGGTGTGTACATGACTTCCGGTCTTTCTGCAGCCAGCCTCAAGCGGATTCTCAATGAACAGCAACTTTTAGCACTTTTGCATTGGCTTTCTTTTTTACTAACTGGCTGTTGCCCCTTAGTTGAAACCACATAGCTGAATGCAAACTGTGTACCATGAATCAGATGTGCGAACAGTACCATGCATATTTTACCCACATAGAGCACTACTCTATGAGCCTACAGGGTTTGAGTTATGACTACATTTCTGGATTTTGAGTCTGAAAGTCAAGTCAAGCTGAGTTTTGATGAAAGTGCTGAGAGTTTGGTTCAACTTTAAGTAATAGGCATATTTAAGTGAAACGAACATATGCTCACCAAAATGTGGCTAACTTTTAGAGGCGAGCTGGGACACATATTTACACCCATATTTATGACAGTTAGACTCAGTTTGGAAAAATACCTGAAGAGTTGAAAATGGAATTTGAAAGCTTAGAGGCTGTTCCTACTATGTATTCACACCACACTTAGGGCGACCCTTAACCCTGTTTCATCTTCCCTCTTCAATGTTTGTGAAATGAGTGGCCATGCAGATTTTACACCAGCATGCATTTTTTAATGAAGTCACAAAATTTTTAACCTGACTTGGTGAAATCATTCCTGCAGGTTGCAGTGCTTCGCAAACTGCTCTGCAGGAAGGATTTCCCCTGGACTGAATTCTCACAAGTGTTGCACAGAAATAGACCTGTTAAAAACCAAATCTGTCTCTGAAAGGTTCGAGAAAACAGAGAATAGTTAAGCAGGAGCGAGAAGCGGAGGGAGAATGATTGAGTCAGAAAAAGAGAAAGAACAAGTGAAGGAAAGAAAGAGAAGAAAGAGAGAAAGAGAGGGCACCCTGCCCTAGATATTCGCCTGTAAGCTGCTCACAATGCAGACATGGCAACCGGCGAGAGCGGGAGAGGAGATGAGAGCAGAGCAGGGAGATGGGCAGAGGAAAAAAAGAACCAGGGACAGAAAGTCAGGCCAGAGAATGGATTAGTGATCAAAGAAAGCCAGCGGCCATCCTGAAAGCCCCCTACACACACACACACACACACACACATACACACACATTCATAGAGAGAAGGGTAGAATCAGGGAGATTAGTGTTTTTCTTTTTTTCCACGGGGTTAATCATTTACCTTCCTCCTTCCCAGCAGCACCTTGGCTGTGAGAACGAGCACCTTATGCATAAATCCATTTGCATTAGTCTTAGTATAAATGTAAGAGGGCAAACGCACACTCACACACACTCTCTCTCACACACACTGTGATTGATTATGGTGCTTTAATGAGAATATATGCTCCTCTAACTTTTTCTCTAATTGGTTTCATGGAGTTTTCCCCGGAGAAGAGCTAATATGACATCTACCTTTTCCACAAGCTGATTTTCCAAAGCTGGAAAGTGGATTTTCGAAACGCTTTTTAATTCCTCCTCAACCTCTGTTGCCTTCACTCCGAGGATTCACCGAATAAAGAGATAAACAACAGACTGGAGATACCAATTAGGCCGTCAAACAGCAGCACAACAATCTTCAGCACTCCTCCACTTCCCAGAGGAGTGCTGAAGGGAATAAAAAGAATAAACAGCAACGCAGGATGGAAGGGAGGCAAGGGAAAGGTTGAGCTGCAAGGAGAAGAAGGAGAAGAAGAAAACTTTGCGAGAGCTCAGATCTAATCAGGAAATCCTCCCTCTCAATCTCCCAGCGCGAAACGCTCTCAAACACACACTCTGACACAAACACAGACGCACAGAAATACACACATCTTCCCTGTCAGAGGCTTGACCTCCACGAGCTGATCTCGTTCCTCGGGATTCTATTGCCCTCCCACCGGCTGACCTGATTGGCTAATGACAGCTCATTTATCTTGATGCAGCACCTGCAGTGTCTACAAGGCACGTGCGCGTGTGTGTGCCAGAAAAAGTGTGTGTCCAAGTGTCTATATACGTGAACACACACACAGACACACACACACACAGACACACAGACACACACACACACACCCTGTATATCTCATCCCTGCTAGACTGGCTCTATCTCCGCCAGAGTTGCCCTTGTTGCAACAGCTTGCACACTCCGGTTCTCTCTGGGGAATGATGGAGGAGAGGGGAGAGGCAGAGGAGAGGATGGAGTGAAACGAAGGAGGAGGAGGTGAAGAGTAGGGAAGGAGAGACAGTGATAAAGGAGGAAATAAGGGTCAGAGGAAAAGTAAGAAAGAAAACAAAGTGGGGGAAAAGCAAAGGCGAGGAAATCAGTGGAAGAAAACAGGACGTGGAAAGAAAGAAAAAGCAGAACAACAAAAAGAGAAGACAAAGAACAATCTGAGGGGTGATTAAAGAACAAGAAGATGAAAGAGGAGAGAATATAAAGGGGATATGAAGAGATGAGGATGGAGGAGGGGGTTCAGATGGTGGGAAGAGGGATTGATACATGTTTTATTCACTCACCGCTAACACTCCTTTAATTACCACAGCTACAATCTCTGCCACTGTGTTATCACTGCATGTGTGTGTGAGTGTGTGTGTGTAGGGGGGTCTCTAAAATGTGTAATACACAGCAACCATCAATTATGAAGCAGGCTGAATAAGTAAGACCCACCACAGGGACAAACAAAACTACACAGGCTGAATACAACACGTTTTTATGAATGAATCCAAATGTTTGGTAAAGAGAATTAATGCTCCTTTGTTAGAATTAACACCAGCATCAAGCCAGTCTTTCAATAAGGATCCAGTCAGACCAGTTATCCAATCATACTTATATCAAACCCATTTACATCCCACAGTAACATCAGCTCCCACTCTGGTCTGGATCTCAGCACAGGCTTTAGTTTAACGTCCATATGAGTGCCGTTACTCGTTATTGCACATCACTGCCTCAAAGGCCCTGTGAGGAGTTTCTAACTGGTTGTGAAATATTCTCCTTTGTACTGATGCCTCTTCATGACCCACATAGTGAAACGAGATTATCAGTAACAAGACTGGGTTATTCTCTGCACTGAATTCAAGCGACTGTGTTCGCCTTGGATTTTCTGCTCAGAATGCCAAGTCGATTTTTTTTTTTTTTGGCATTTGCCTGGATGTGTCTATTTTTAGAACTCTGCTGATAAGTTTGGCAGTGAGAAATAAGTTAGCAAGAAGGAGAATCTTTTTCTTTTGACATGTTTTGCACCCGTCGCAGCAGAATTCACAAAAAGACGTTTTCTGTTGATGCACTGTTTGGGATGGTGAAACTTCAACACCTGGGCTTTGAAAGCTAAAGTAACAATAAAGGCTATGAAGAGGGTATTCAATGTTCATGCCAGCGCATTAATGCTTCACTGCTCTTTGAGGAAAAAATAATCTGACCTTCACATATGATGTTATATGGAAATTAATTCAGACAGTGATTTCCAAAGTGGAGATCCTGACCCCCAGCGGTGTGTGAAGACTTTGTTAGGTGATCTTTTTTTTGTAAACTTACTATAACTTAAGAGTATATATCTATATATTTGAGGATGTTCTTAATGAATGCCCAATCATATTATAAAGTTCCCTTTAAAATAAAACAGTTTTTCCTTTGCAGCAAAAACTAAAATTTCAACTTTCACTGTAATAATCCTGCTTAATTGTCTCTTATGGGCCTTTATACATGTGTGTCAGTGTCAGTGTCTGTTATGAACCCTTTCATCAGCCTGTATGTTGATGTTTTGGTTGTATTGGGATGTTTCCGAGCAGAGTAAGTGTGGTTGCATCAGCCAATCACAGTGCGCCGAGTACAAAAGTGACTTTGTTGATGATCGCTAATCGAGCAGCTACGACAGTGGACTTGCAAAAGCAAGAAAGACACAACAAAAGTAAAATTAAACACCAATTTGTTTGAATTTCACTCTCTTTTGGGCACTTGTAGAGCAGCATGCAATGAAGACCGATGGGAGTTGCCTTTCTGCGAACCAGGTATGTGGTATGTCAAATACCAGGGGTTAGCTTGGGCTAACATGCCAAGTCTAAATTAACAGGAAGCGTCTGTGCAAAAAGGGACTACAAGGGTAAAAACAAACTTCCCATATTTACAATGAATGAGGCCAAAATGCATCAAAAGTGTACCATTTTTCAGGGAGTATATATTCCTGTGTAAATATTACCACAAAATCTTTCCAAAACAAATGCATGCTCGGGCTGCAGCTCATAGGAAATGCAGAGGATCCATCAGAAGAAGTTCTCAAAGCTTAAAGTAAAGTGTCTCTCAGGTGAGTCTACTGACTTCTAACCGAACGCTGAAAAAAATCGACTGGAAAAATGTCCAGAAGAAGAAGAAGATGAGAGAAATATTTAGTATCTGACGTGGCTCAACACATCTGCTGCTGTAACTGTTTGTAGCTAGCGGTGTTGTTAATAGCTCAGAGGTTGTGCCCCTGGCATCAACACCCAGCCTCATCCATCAGCTGCCATCTGCTGTTGTGAAAGTGACACATTGTACAGTGACACCTGATTGGTGGATGACTGGATGATGAAACATGATTGCTGCTTCTACACAGGACGGCTTATTGTGACAGAGAATAAGCATGAATACTGAATGAAAGAGAAAGTTAAACTTAGTGAGTGAACAGTGTGGGTTGGGACTGAGACTCTTGCCTGAAAAGGTTGAGCATGTGCTGACACACATTGGCTCAATAAAACTTCTGTGAATAAATAAAATAAATAAATAAATTAAAAAAAAAAAATCATTTCACATGGACTCTTTCTTTATATGTACAGTTGTATTTTGGAGTACATTGACTACATTGACTGGTCTAATACCACTAATCTTAATGCAATACCTAACATTCTCTGCTTGGCCAGTTCTGAGGTGTTTGGACAAGTGGATGTCGTATCTTAGAAACATATATCGTAAAAATGCCACACAAAATTAAAAAAAATAACAATAAAAAATGGTTGAGCACTTTGTGAAGTGTAAAAATCCAGTCATCTTTCGAGATAAAAGTTAGCGCAATGATCAAGAATATGATCTAAGTTAAGGGGGCATCTGGTAACCAACCCGGAACCTTCCCACCAGTCTGCAACACTTGGCACATCCAGGAGAAAGTTGCATTGTTTTTTTTTTTGTTGTTGTTGTTTTTTTTAAATAAAATGATTAACTGAGGCTCTATAAAGTTTAATTTGTGGAAATACACAGATCAAACTACTTTTAATCAATCATGAAACCAAGGTTTACAAAAGCTATTTGGAATACAATTCATCCAATCCCACGCCATGACTCAAGCTGCAAGCCTCTGATGAAGAATGGAAAGCTCATAATGTTTGATGAGCTTGTTAGATGAGCTATAAACAGGGAATACAATACAGTTCCAGTAGACACGATCTATTACAAGTCCATCCTAGCACCATGTTTTACCAGCAGGCAAAAAAGCCCAAGCTTCTGAATCCAGCCTGCCTGATAGCACTCCAGTCTACTGGACCTGTGATTGGCTAAATGGAGACTTTACTATTGGTTAACACCACATTAGGCCCCTTTCACACCACTTATCCAGAAATCAGCAGGAGCTATGTATGTTAGATAGCTGTTGACATGACTTAACACCAGTCTGAACGTTTTGGAGTTAATCAACCCACTGTGCACACCTCCTTCAGCCTCTTCTTTATCATCGGAGCACCCCAGGGCTGTGTGTTAAGCCCATTTTGAGTTTGACATCTTCTTAAAGTCTGCTGTTTAAAAACCTACTGGGATCAGAACAACTTACCTTTGACTGTCAGAAAGCCTACAGAGCTGACAGAAGATGCCCCTGCTCTCTCTGTATAACACTGAGTCCTGAGTTGGGGGAGTTGATGCTTAAAAGTACCCTTGAGTTGAAGTTAACGCAGAGCCCAAACCTTGCACTTCATTCTGACCAAGCTGCTCAAAAGTCAAAGGAAGACTGTTTCCTCTCTGCTTGACAAAATTCCCAAAGTCCCCCGGAAATATGGAGAAAACTCAGCTTGAGAACGTCTGACAGCATCCTTAGGGGCCAACATAAAGGTCTGATAAGGAAACAACACCAAACAAGTCTGTCAGGCACTGCAAAATGCTATTTATTGGGCTGTGCTCTCCCCTGTCTACAGGGTATTTACACCAAGCGCTGCAAGAGTACGGCTTCGAGGTACATAAAGTGTCCCACCCAAGCAGATAATTGCTTTTCCTCCTACTGCAGTGGGGGAGAAGATCCCAGAAACACCTGAGCGGCACTGAAAGCACTGATCCTCACTGAGTGATGACACCACTCAAGACCGCCCCCATCAGAAACACCTTTGAACATGGAAATATTGCAAAAATCAATCAAATCAAAGTCAAGAAAGTCATTGCTTGAAGGTTTGGAATAGGTTATCAAATGAGTAGTCACACAAACGTTTATTGCTGAGGTGTTGATCTGCTGGCTGTCAGTATACAGCAACCTTAAGGCCCATTATGAGTGTGTGAGATAAAAGCCTTTTTTATTACTTTGTGACATTTTGCGTTCCCAAAGATCACACACTAATTGACATCCTTGAAAAACTGCACTGCAAGACTTTTGTGGAGCATTTAAAGTGCTGCTGTATCTATCTTATTTATTTATTTTTTTACGCAACTTGATCACCGCAATCGCCTCGTCTTACTCATACCTCTCTCATCCCATCTCCTCCTCCTCCTCCTCCTCCTCCTCTCCTTCCTGACTGCAGAGAGAGGAGGGTTTGCATGTATTATGTCTTCTTTTGTTCTTTGCTGTCGGCTCATTGTCAAAAAAAGAAGAAGTGGAGAGGAAGAGGGCGGTTAGTGGGGGAGACAGAGGAAGACGAAGGGGGGGGATAGGTAAAGGATGAGTGGGTTTTGATGTGACTGACGGTAGGCAGATACTGGAGGCTTCACCCACTCTACATCCCCCACCCTCACATCCCCACATCTCTCTTTGTGCGTCTTATCTTTTATTTTTTTCTCTCAAGCCAGGTGCTGCTTATCCAGCCTTCAGCACATCTTATCCCACCCCCCCTACACCACCCCCCGACCTGCGTTATCTCTCACACACTGCCACCACAATCTCACACTTTGACATATGAACGCACACATTCCTTCAACCTGCTCCCCTCCTCTTCCTTCACCTTCCTCACATCTCTTTCTTTCTGTCTGTCTTTCTTTCTTTCTTTCTTTCTTTCTTTCTTTCTTTCTTTCTTTCTTTCTTTCTTTCTTTCTTTCTTTCTCCCCCCGTCATCATCAGGACTGCTGGAGGCAGCTGGCAGCCCGTGACCTATCATACGGCTGCTCTGTAGTCAGCCCCTGACACGCAGACATGGCAAGTAGACAGACAGGTAGAAAGACAGGCACTCATCAACTCCAGATCTGTATCTTAACTCCAGTCTTAGAGGCTTAATCCGGCAGCTTTCTCCAGCGCAGCCAGCTACTGTAGCAGCCAAGAGGCGGAACAGACAAATCCATACAGCTTAAACTCCCACCAAATCTTCCAAAAGTCAAGTTTCGACTGAGCAAATAGAGCACTTTGACACCTCTTATATTTAATTTAAAAAAAGAAAAACCTGTGCTGGATGTTGAAAGATGTCAAACTGCAGGAGATGTCATTGTTTCAGAATTCTCAGAAAACTCAGACGCCCTTTTGTCCTCAAAAATCAAGTCAAGTCAAGAAAAGTGGCTGAAATGTGAGGGTTGGCATCATTTCATCATCTTTTTTTTTTATACTTGCTGCTTCATATGATCAGCTGCAAAGGGTTAAATTTCCAGCTAATCTTTGAACTTCTTTTTTCTTCTTCTTCTTTTTTTTTTTTTGTCAGAGAGCAAGTGTTGTAGCTGCTGGCTGTAGCGGGGAAGGAGGGAGTGAAGGAGGGAGGGTGGCGGAGCTGCCTGAGCTGAGCGCTCTGTCCTGATTTAGAATTAGATCTATTTCTGTTCACCCTCCCAACCCCGCCGGGAAATATTTAAATCTGCCGTGGAATGTGTGAATATATGTGTGTGTGTGTGTGTGTGTGTGAGTAACACAGAGAGTGCAACCAAGAGAGAAGGAGAATGGAGGAAAGAAAGCAAAACAGTAAAAGAAGAAAAGATAAACTGAACATAAAATTAGTTGGCTGGCGGTTTGAGGATTTGCATTTGGTTCACGGCTTTGGCAGCGTGGTTTCCAACGTGTGGGCATGCCAATTAAGTCAGTGAAGTCAAATCAGACAGAATGAGGAAATAGGAGGATGGAAGAGAAAAAAAATCAGAGATAGAGAAAAAAAAAAAAGAGGAAGAAGTGTTAACTTGCTGAGCATGAACTAAGAGAGTAAGACTCAAGAGGTGGTCAGTAATTCGTAAGCAGAGCACGTACGGACTTAGCCAAGCTCGCCCTCCGGCTACACACACACACACACACACACACACACACACACACACAGTCAGAGCATCACACACAGTCACTCACAACCTCAGTGGCAGTCTGGAAAAGTCTGGGACACAATCTCAGCTCTATATCCACTCTCACAGAGATTCAAATGTCACCGCCAGCACCTTTGACCCCTGTTAGCGAGAGGAGCCAAATCCAAACACACTCCAAACAATCTTCACTCCTCCAACATTTAAAAAAAAAAAAAAAAGAAAAAAAACAGTATGCACATTCAGAAGTGTCTGAAACTAAAACATAGAGTCAGAAAGTGAAAGTCTGTTTTGGAAAATGAGGGCAACACACTCACCTCTGAGTGGATCCTGGCGCTCCGCTGCGCTCCTGCTGCTCCTGCTGCTGCTGCTGTGGTGGAGGAGGAACGACCGGCTGCACCCCCGTCCTCGCGGAGAGACACATGCACACACAGGGGCACGCTCACACACACCCACACCCCCCCTTCCTCCTCCTCCTCCCTCGGAGGCGGCGAGGTGTGTGTGTGTGAGGACAATGAGACTGGGGCTTGGATGGAGCTGAGCAGCGGTAGTAGGAGGAGGAGGAGGAGAATCAGGAGGTGGAGAGAGGAGGAGGGAGATGTGTGGTTGGGCGGGAAGGTGAGGAGTAAAGAGAGGGAGGGAGGGGAGGGGAGAGGAGAAAGAGGAGAGAGAAACTGGGTGAATAATGAAATACAGCAGAAGAAAACAAGTGGCAGAAAAAAACGCGACATGAAAAAGGGTCCCCCTGAAGTGGAGTCCCTCTTGTTCCATCTGCAGATTTTTGTGTGTGTGAAGGTGTCTGTGTGTGTGTGTGTGTGCTGTGTAAAGCCTCTCCTCAGCCTCCTGTTAGTCACTTGAGACTTGGCGCCCTGCCTCTGAGCAGAAAGTGGAGTGGCAGGAGTGGCTTTACATCCCGTCTGAGTGTCCATGTATGTGTTTATGAGTTTATGTATCATCCACTTTAACAGGCGGCTCGTAGCTCGCCAACATGACATCTCATGTCGTCTTTTCCCAGAGGCTCCTCTGTGTCCCCTTCATCTCTGCGTCTCTTCAGGGAAATACCTTTGCGACTAATCTCTTTAAAAGTCTCTCAGCCTCTGCAGACAGACTTCTCCTTCAGCTGTGTTTTTTAGAGGTCTTGCCTTCAAACTTTAGCTCATGTAACAAGAAACTAAGAAGTGTTTGTCCTTAACTTGAAGGATTCGAGCACAACTAGGCAACAAACAGGAATTCCTCTATGTACAATAAGACATTTTCATTTTCAAACCCTTATCTATCTTCTTCTTGTCTTTCATTGAGCTCTAATTTCTCTTTCTTATGTACTCTGACTTGAAATAAACTCACGACAGCACATAATCCATCTGCATCTGGAAATAGTCCTGTTTCAGACGCATCCTTTACTCCTTTTTCCATGCTGCTAAAAAAAGAAACTCAAGTGCCCAGCTGTTTAAAAGAGGATTATTTCACCACCGAACTGTGTAAAACTTTGCGTCTGGTATGATTTCTGTCTTTGCAAGCAGAGCAGAGGACTTGGATCGCAGTCGTAAGGACACAGAAAGCTGGTTTTGCTCTTTTTGTTTGTTGGTGATAAACGCTAAAATGTAAAAACACGCTTATTCGTCTGTTAAAAATACAAAGAAAGGACATGGTAAGAAAGAAATTTCTCATTGCATGCATCTTACAACAGTCACATTTGAACACACACACACATACAGCTGCACACCGCCAGAGCTCCAGGTGCAAGTGTGTTTGTATGCATGTAATTGTGTGTGTGCGTGAGGTGTCTTGCAGCCTCAATCCTCCAGCTCAGCCACAGAAAAGCCAATCTCCACATCCAATTATTTGCTTCTCAAAGGCAGACAGATGGAGGGAAGGGGAAAAAAAACTGAGAGTGAGGTGGAGAGACTGAGACTGGGAGAAAAGAAAGAGAAGGAGAGAGGCTCTTTGAGGGTCTGCGCAGGGTGGAGTTAATTAGAATGAAAAAGAAACGGAGGGAAGAGAAAGTCTCTTCTCTGCTCGAGTCCGGAGAAGAGTTTCACAATTAGCCAAATCCCAAACAGAGCCTGTGGACACAACTGAGCAAAGAGAGCGTGGAAAGAGAAGGAGATCAAAACTGAAATGAAAAACGCCAAAAGGGACAGAAGAGCTGAAGTTGTTAGAGAAATGAGTGGCAAGAGCATGCTGTATGTGTGTTTCTCTCTCTTTTTTTTTTTTTTTTTTTTTTCAGTTTGTGTTTCCGTACCCTCCTGAGGCAAGCGCCGGCTGTCCTGCTGCCTCAGTTCTTTCTCTCAGTCCTCTTCTCCTCTACTTTCTCTCCCTCTTCTTACTTCTCCCCCCTGCCGTTCGCGATATTCCATCAAAGAAGAGTCCGGCTCATGTTGGATGGAGGCATCGCTGCGCTCCAAACACACTCCAGCTTTCACTATCTTCTCCTCTTTGACTGCCTGTTTTATCCCCTCTCTTTGTACTTTCATTCGGCCGGTGCATTTTTCTTTCTTCCCAGCAGTGGTGACACACAGCGTAGGGGGGGTTGAGGACAAGGAAGGGTGGGAGAGAAAAAACAGAGTGAGAGCAAATGAAAAAAGAAAAGAGGGAAAAGATCAAGTGTAGGTAGATGGAGCGGCGAGCGAGGAATGACGGGAAGAGGCAGGTGGAATTGGTAGTGACACATCGCGGAGGTGTGTGTCTGCGCGTGTGAGTGTGTCAGAACACGGGGGCCGTCCTTCTAGCCGTCAGAACACCAACGAGGAAGAGGTGGAGGTGGGGGAGGAGGAATAGATAGATGGATAGAAAGATAGGTGGATGGAGGGGTGGATAGAGGGAGTGATTCAGCAAGTATACCACCTCCTCTCCTCCTCCCACAGACAAACACACACACACACACACACACATAGGCTTAGTTCATTATCATTCACTGGATTTCACCATGACACGCATGGCTAACCTACTCACGGAGACAGAGCCGAGCCCTGAACTGAATCCTAATGGAGCAGAGAGGGAGAGGATGAAGAGGAGGAGGAGGAGGAGGAAGTTGAACAGGGAGGCAGGTGTCCCCTCTGCATCTTTTGTTCCCAGTCAGTGTGTGTCTGAGGACATGTGTGTGTCTGTGCGTGTCTGGTTCTTCCAGTGTGTGTACGTACGTGAGCCTTTTCTTTCTCTTGAGTTGCTGAAACTTTTGAGGCTGTACGTCTGTTTCTGTCTCAAACTGTCGAACTATTCTGAGACACCATGAAGAATGACACGGGTTGGACTCATACATGAATCATGTGACAGAGAGCTCAAAAATAAAAACTTCAACGTGAGGTCCATACTTATATCAATAACAGATAAGACTGATTCGACTTGGGAAGCGTAAGCAACTCTCAGGCACTTTGAGCAATCACTTTCACACAGGCACAACAACCCATCATCAAATCATCAGTGTGTTGGTCATCGTCCAAAGACTAATGGTGCAGCCACACCAAACGCCAATTTGCGGCGCAATTACATACAAAGTCAATGTAAAGACGCGTCTAGCCGCCGATTTGCCTCGGGCGGCGCGTTTGGGGGGTTTGGCGCAGCACGTTTGGAGAGTTCACGTGTTTGGGCGGTAGACGCAAATTCGCTCAAGTTCAAAATATTGAACTTTCAACATGAATTCGCGTGAAGGCTTGCCGTGGCCACCAATCAGCAACGACATTCCCCCATGACGTCATTGTTTTGACGACGTTGGGGGGCAACCGCCGCCTGCCCCGGCTCCAACTCCGCTGGAGGATGGAGGAGAAAACAATCTGTGTGGTGTGTCATCATCCAGAGTTATACGATACGACGTGTGTACTCTACAGAGACTGGAAAAACAGGAGCAGGCTTGGTTGAAAGTCTCTGCCAAGGGAGACCTCCGGGAACATGGGTCGGGGGTTTGGGTGGTCGGGGGTTCGGGGGATCGAGGATGAGATCGCAGGGAACAGCCAAGCAGGGCTGGTGGATTACCAGGGAGAGGCAGCAGGCATTGATTGTGATCTCCAAAGCTTTCACACACTCTCCTGTCATGCTTTTGAAACCACAGCTCATTGTTTTTCAGATGCTCTTTTGGACTTTCGGTCTTTAAATGAACGAGCTCTCTACTCTGCATGCGCAGTACCGTGCTAACGCTCGTTCGTCCCTCAGCTTGTTAAAAAAGTCCAGCGGCAAGACTCGGGCGTTCAGGCGTGACAGGCCATTCGTGCGAGTAAATTTGCGTGTTCACGTTTGGTGTGGCCGCGGCATAAGTGTTTAGCAATAAGATTGTTTGGCAATAACTAACAGTCATGTTTTGGACAACAGCACTCCCTTGTTGACCCTTACCACTGGTCCAGCGTCAGAGCCAACTGTGGCTGTCAAGGACAAGATGCTCCACTGACTGATGCTGATGATCATTTGTCAAGCTTTCACTAGCCACGTATACATGGACCCAAATATTCCACTTGCATTTGGTATATTTGCTCAAACGGAAAGAATTTAACCTTTGAAAACACCTCATTCCAAAAGGAAAGTGTCAATTCGAATTGACATATCCGTTTCACAGGGGTGGAATATTCCTTTCCCCAAACCAATTGAGGTATCACGTATCCACTCAAACAGAAAGTTGTCAGGGTAAGTTCTTTCAGCACATGCTCACAAATGATGTAAGACGCAACTAGAGACATTCCTCAATTTTAAAAATGTTGGCGAGCACTGGACTTCTGCGGAACGGGCATCGCAGACAAACACGAAACTGATCTCAAATTAATCCCATGTCCTCTACACGTCTTCTTCTCTGTCATTTTTCGCAGGAGCGCATGGGTTTCAAGGCGCTGCTTTAAGAAAAAGCATAGCAACTGTCTCAACAGCCGTGATAAACAAACTGTCGTCCTCCATCTTTGATAAATTATGTGGTGTTTACGTTTTTTCTGCGCATGCCCCATCGACTATTCTGTTTGATTATAGCGGCACATGTAGACCAGAGATTGGAATATTTCTTTCCATGTATACTACTGTTTTCGAAAAAGTCATTCAGAAAGATTCCCTTCAGAAAGACGAAAAATTCTCATGTGTCGGTGGCTACTGTCAAAAAAACCTCCAGAGTCTCTCAAGCACAGCATAACCTCTCTTTTCTTCTTTCTTATACTTTTTTCTTTTTTTAACTCTGATAGAAAGTTTGTTTTTGATATTTTTTGTACTGTATGTAACTTTCAATCCTGGTGACCCTTTAGACCAGTGTTTTTCAAAGTGTAAGGCACGCTTCCCCCAAAGGAGGTACCAACGAGTTCCAGGGGAGGCGTGAGAAGTGGCACAAAAACAAAGCATGTCTGAACCATAGACCATATAAAACATGGACATAGCCCCCACGATGTGACCCGTCTGTTCCTGACACTTGAAATGAAGAAAATCCATGGATGCAGCTACATTTGCTATGACATTGTGAGTTACCTTTTGAACAGCTGCAGGGCACCCGTCAGTCACGTGACCTGAGCTGTGTCTCTGATTGGGAAATCAAACGATTCTAATAACTTCTAAACCACTGAGTTAGAAAAGAAATCATTAACCGTACAGTGTGTACCAATAGTGAAATCAGCATTTTAGACCCAAGCCGTTTTTTTGAACCAGGCTGTAAATATGTTTTTAATGCTGTAAAAGACTTTTGGACTCCAGCAGATTCTCGATGAACAGCAACATTTAGTACTTTCCCATAGGCTTCATTTTTACCAACCAGATGTTGCACCTTGGTCTGAACTCAGCTGTCAGCCCAGAAAGTGTAACCATCAGTGTGCAGTGGATGGGACATTGTTTTTCCTGACTCTCCATCCGCTACAAGGAGTTTGCTCAGAACTAGAGAGTGACATGGTAGTGAATTTTCACTCCTGTCCCATCCCACTCCCACAGAAAAAAATCCTCTCCCGTCCCAATCCCGGGCCAGAGTGTAAAAAAAAAAAAAAAATTCTGTCCCATCCCTGGTAAAATGATGCCCATTCTGCATCTATTCAGAATGACTCCCACTCCTATATCACTGCCATTTTTCCCCTTTTTGTTAGTTTTTATACAATACATTGAATTTGATTTGATTTGTTCCTCATCTTTTCTAGATTACTGTTGGCTTCTGGGAAGTGAAGGTCTTTTCACTTGTGTTACAGTGTAGGCTTATTGGAAATAAACTAAAACAATAGAAATAGAAATAGAAATAGAAATAGAAAATACTTTATTTATCCCCGAGGGGAAATTCAGGAGTAACAGCAGCATTTAAGAAAACAAAAGTAAGAAAGAGTATAGAAAGTGCAAAAAGGTCCATAAGAAATTAGATGACGACTTCCCGTCCACCACTCGTCCATCACTCTCCAGCCCAGCCAGTCTCCACCTCCACAGGGTCCAGGACTGAGCCTCCCCAGCAGTCTGTTCAGTCTCTGTCTCCTGGATCCTGTCTGCTCACAGCAGGCGAAGCTCCTCCGATGTGTCGCTGGCGTCCGATGTCAGCTCCGTCAGCCACGTCCATGAACAGCACGATGCCGCTGGATTAGCACAGCTAGCTCGTCCATCCCCCGGAGCTGGATCCCACGTTCCCAACAACGATGGATGGAAGGACAGGTCCACGTCGTCACCTCCCAGCTCACACCCGAGAACCAGCACGTCGTCCTCACCTCCTCCTCCTCAGCTCAAGGGAAATCATCAAGCCCTACACTAGTTAGCATTGGCATGCTACAGGCTGCTAACAGCTGAGTTCGCATGTAAACAATGCAGCCATGGTTACATGTAGGATCTCCAGACAAACACAGGAGAAAAGTAGTCAAAAATATCGCCGAAGCCACAAAAAGTTTGGTGTCCGTGACCGACAATGAACCATACAAAGTGATGATCCACTCCAAATACAAAGATGACGAAAAAGAGACAAAAAAATTACAAGAAACGGAAAAAGACGAGCGAGCTGCTGCAACAGGCAGCTACTTGGGTAGCGCCTAGCAACGTTGCAATGGTGGTGCATATCACGTTTATAATTTTTCCTTCTGATCGGTTCCCACTCCCATCTGCTCCAGTTAACTTTTTATCCTCTACCGTCCCAGTCACATGATTAGTAATAAATTTGACTTCCATCCTGCAGGAATCCCACAGGCATCCTGTGACCTGCAGGATTCCTAAAAAACAGAGGCACGCTTGCACATACGCACACATAAGTCATCATATGAAAATAGCCATCTGGCATTTGGTGAAATATACTTCTTAGACTCCCTGTATTTTGCACAGTAATGGCTAAAATTTAAAAGATGCATCTGCAGTCTGTCCCCGCTCCATCACTGCAAAGGATCAGATAGGTTTCCATTCAAGTCAATGTGTCAACTTACACTGGATCCAATGTTGCAGTCAGTCTGTGTGGCTGATCTGTAGTGTTGTAGGTAATACCCAGACCATCCTATTTCTGCTGGACACGGAGCTGTGATGCATAAATTTAGAGTAGGGAAGACCGAGCGGAACAGGAAAACTACCGTGACCAGAAACTACCTTAAAGCACCCAGCGATTTACAAAATAAAACAAAATGTCAAAATGGATTTGTTTTTAGTTAGACTTTGGATTTACAGCCCAACATGAATGAAGAGAGACTTATCAATGGAGTGGGAAATGCAGGACCTTTTCTCTTTTGCGACTCCAGCTGTCAGTCATGCAGCTTGTCAGATTGTACACAGCTGGTGTGAGTTAACAAACACAGTCAGGATGCAATGGACGGGCACAAAGACACACACACATGCACACGTCAGTATATGAACATGCTAGCTGACATATGTTGAAATATACTTCTCAGACCCCGGTATTTTGCACATTGATGGCCGAAATACACCAGGTCGGTCTGCAGTCCGTCCCCACTCCATCACTGCAAACAGATCAGATAGGTTTTCAATCAAGATATGTGTCAACTTACACTGCCTCTGCTCTGTTGTAGTCAGTCTGTGTGGCTCGTCCGTCAGGTCGTAGGTCAGTGGTTCCCAACCTTTTTTGGGCTGTGACCCCATTTTTACATCACAAGTTTCTGGCGACCTCAGACACCTAAAACAAAATGATTTTTTTGCTAAAAAATTATCTTTGTCCATGTAATAGTTTATATATATATATATATATATATATATATATATATATATATATATATATATATATATATATATATATATATATATATATATATATATATTAAACCTTAATTTTAACCAACACTAAGGCTATATAATGTATACTACTATGGATGAGGCAGGAAAGTTTGGTTGAGAATTTTAATGTCCCTAGTCAGGATATGTACATTCAGTGGAGCTTTTATTTACAAGGCTGCAAATTGATACTGAACAAATAACTCAAACAATTAATTATGAAAGAGCTGCAGCATCTTAAACCAGCAACAATGAACATTTTAAAGATAAACCACAGTGCTTCAGTTTCAGCTTCAGAGTTTTTCGTGTCTTTTATGTATTGTGACTGTCTCTCTCAACTCACCATATTTAAAGTGATACTGCGGGATGGAACAAGTTGGGTCCTATCACAAGGTTTAGGGCAGAAATTACCCTACAGCAGTGATTTTGTGCAGCAGAAGCCCAGAGCGCTCGCACCAAACACCCCCTCCCTGCTCATCAAACGGTTTCCTCTGCATTCAGACGGGGCCATATTTACTTGACCAAAAACGCAAATAAACGGACTCCCACTGAAAAAATCTGATATCGGTCTGCATTCACGCTTTATTTTGGAGAATTTTCAGCGCGTTACTTTCACACAAAAACACCGCTAAATAAGGCTCTAGTTCTCATTGTGTCTCTTTGTCCTGGCAGACTACCTGTGTTTGTTTAAATCTGGCACGCTGCGCGTGGACTGATACACTAAGCGGCGAGCGCCTTGTAGCCAGCTATGGCTCTGCAGCGGAGGTAGCGCCGTTTTACAACACGATGAGAACTAGAGCCTTATTTAGTGTTGTTTTTGTGTGAAAGTAATGCGCTGAAAATTCTCTAAATAAAGCGTGAATGGAGACCGATATCAGATTTTTTCTGTGGGAGTCCTTTTATTTGTGTTTTTGTGTTTTCAAAGTCAGGTGCTGTGGTGGACCTCATCTCAGACGTAACATCCCGTCGAGAGGGTTAAACCTGTTTTTTTATTATTATTATTAACATAATTATTATTTTATAAAGGAAAATGTGTGGTGTTTTAATTAAAATGAAATATATGGGCCTATTCAATCATTAAAAATATATTAATATTTTTTTATCTTGTTTATTTTATTATTATTATTATTATTTTTTTATCAATTGCTGGAAATTCCAGGCGACCCCATTTGAATTCCAGGCGACCCTAAGGTTGAAAAAGACTGTCGTAGGTACTACGCAGCCATCCTGTTTTTGCTGGACCCGGAGCTGTGATGCAGATATGTACAGGGTTAATTTCTTTACTCTTCAAAGTGCAGTGGATCATTCACATGCTGGCTTAAAGATTAAATTGTATTTTGATGAATTCTCTTTTAATGCTCTAGCAAAGTCCTGGTTGAAGGGTTTCTCTGCCTAAACTTCAACAGAAAACACAAGTCTTCTTGTTGGTCTGAGTCCAACACATTATTTAAGAATAATCTAAAGAAAGAAGCGTCTTTCTACTTGCTCGCTCACTTCTCACTGCAAAATTTACCAGTAGTTCTAACTAAAGACATGTCCAGGTGAGTGTTGGGAATCAACTAGTCTTATTTTGCACCTCAGTTCTGATTAATCTCATTTTTTCTCTGTAGGCTATGAAGAGGAATCATTATACCCAACATTCATCAAAATCAAATAAACGCCATGCTGTGGCTTTAAAATTTAGTTTATAAACTCTTAGCTGTGCTTTGAAACTGCTCTGGAGCCATGAGCTGTCAAATAATGATAGGTTAATGATGATTATTATTTTTACCTAAAACAGCAACCTCATGGTAAGCCTATTGATCAAACTTAGCATGAAGTTTCAGAACAGACTGAGCTGACTGTGTCCACAAAGTTAAATATTAACCTACATAAGCCTCTAAAACTCACTAATACATTAACAGAGCCGCAGTGACCTCCTTAAACACAACATCCCTGTGAGGTTTCCAGGAAACCAGCAGATGTTCTGGTTTTACTCATTCTGCTAGGTTAAGCGAATTTGCTGCTAGCTATGAGCACCGTTTCTTAGCTTAACCTCTGCATGGCAGGTGTCGTACAGTGGGTGTAAAATGTGACATTTCTTTAATACAGCACAGGAGAACAGATGGCAGAGGGAGAGCATACCTGGACAGACTGACTCCCTGAGAAATGTGCTCTGACTCTGAAAATGGCAGAGGAAAAGGTCAGAGGATGTCACATGTATCTGAACTGTTGTAACTGTCAGAGTCAAACAGAAAACAAGCTCATGCTGTGGTTGCTGAATCTTTGGACATGGACTCTATCTGTGTCTGTAGCTTTTGTTACAACATAATCACTGAAATCTGATTATTTTACTGTTTGAGTTTCTTCTAATGAGATTAAATGATGTGCAGGCAAGCATCAATTAAGCAGGATTAATCAGTTTTGTTGGCAAAATGTGCTTCCCAAGCTTGTGTAAATGAGCTATTAGAGGCTATGAGGACAGCTAAGCTGTTTTCTCCTTTTGATCAGCTGTTTAAAAAAACAGGAAGGGACTTTCTATGGACAGACCTTTGAGTTATTGTTACAGCGAGGATTCAATGAATAAAAAGACTGAGTATGACTTTTTATGTGAGTATGAACATTTCAGAGCAGTCCAGTCCAGACTTTGCAATTGGGTCAAAGTGACCCAGGCTAAAATATACCCCGGGTATACTTTCACCTCCATTTGATATCACTTCACCCCCCTAGACCAGACCGCCCCCCACAAAGAACAACAAAAAAACACAACAGTAGTAGAACACTGGTAACAACATCTAAATTTTTTACAATTGTATCATTTCATAAACCAGATGTTTTTTTTCCAAAGTGACGTACAATATTGAGCAATTGGGGGTTCAGTGCCTTGCTCAAAGGAACCTCAGCAGTGCTTAGGAAACTATGCTAACACCTCTCCAGATGTTAGCATGATTTCAAATCTTGGTCCATGCTGGGATTTCAACCAGTAACTCTCTGGTTTCTGAGTCAAGTCCTCATGGAATAAGCTACTGCCATCCCCCTCCCCCAATAATCATAAGCCATGTTTTCACCAAGCAGTACAGTTTGGATCAGTGTAGTTTGGATCTGTAAAACCCGATCCTGTTTGCGTTTCCTCAGCCAACTGTGCCCCCTTCTTGTAGGCAGCGTGTAAGTTGGATGCCGATGGCCACATCAGTTACATAACAGTGTGACACCATAACAGTGTGACACAGTGTACCCTGCTAATAAATCCAACAAAGAAAACAAAACATGATTTGTCTTTTTTGTGATTTCCATGTAGCTCTGTGTTACACAGCGCAATCAAGCTTTGTTTCAGTAAAGACTGTGTGCCATGAGGAGAAATACAGCTGCTGTAGCATGGAAAGGGAGGGTTCTTTCGACAAATCAGTGGACTGCAGTGTTGTAGCTTTACCTACTGGGTTTGGACTGGCTTGGTCTGGCACCCCAACAGGAACCCCAAGGGTCCCAAAAAGTGGGGTGGTTTGTCCTGGTTATTTGGGGATCTAACCCATGACTAGTCAGTGGAAATGCCGCAAAATGCGTGCCATACCTAGACACACTTGCCAATGCTCCCGTTTTGGCCAGGAGATTCCCATTTTCCATCACCCCTTCCCAATTTTCTCCCGGTGTCATATTTCTCTCGGATTTCTACCGATTTTTACTGATACATCATATTGCCTTATATTATTTTCCGCTGCCCGTGTCATTCGACTCCTATTGTTTCCACTCGGACTTCATTGGAGTTACACACCGGTGATGTAATTTCCCTATTATTGGTTTGCACGCGCACACAGCTATGTTTACCTGTGCCGCGCCCACATACCCCACAAAGTATTCATGTAAATTCCAGAATGAGTGGAAAACAGAATTCCCGTTTATCTGGGACAGTGCGAAGGGGACGGAATGTGCATAGATTGGTGGTTAATCTATGCAACGTATGCCTTTTTTGTTTGTATTTTTATTTATTGAGCGTACATTGCACAGATTAACCACCAATCTATGCAATGTATGCCTTTTTTGGTTTTATTTATTCATTTAATTAAGACATTTTTTTTATTTACCATCTTTTGCATGGGTACTGTGGACAGCTATTAAATTTGCCATGTGACTTTACTTCGTTACTGTGGACTGTTATTTTCTTTGTCCAATAAATGAACTCTGTCAAATTCAAGTATTTCATTGTTCTTGTTTTGTTTGTATATGACACCCCACCGAAATCTCCCAAATTCTGAGGTCTCAAGGTTGTCAAGTATGTACCTAGATGAACTGAACCACTTGGTGGAAATGGGGCTAGAGATAGTTTCTGGATAGAGTGTTTGTTCTGTTGTTAAATGAAGACAAGGCTCGGTGGGTGGTACAACCAGTCCAAGGAAATTCCCAGCTTTGGTGTGTTTGATGATATCACAGCCCAAGACATTTGCTGTGGCCATTATCTCTACGTCTGTAGACCTCAACGCAGGAACTGCCAAAGGGAGTTATTTAGCTCTAAGTCGGCCCTCAGTTTTGCTGTCAAGTCGGTGCCTATGTGGTTGATCACCCCGCCCCAAAGATGGGAGAGTTTGTAAGATGAATCAGGTTAACTCAGATCCTAGACAGTTGATGAGCCTTTTTTTTCTTTTACTTAAGTGGAACAATAAAACACATGTATTATGTCCTGTTTGCATTAACAGAGATTATTTTTCCTTGAATCAAACACCCCTGCCCAACAAGGGTATGAATCCTGACCCAGAGATGTACAGTCCGGTCTTGTCTGTTTTACATCCTGGGCAAAGTTTGGACACTTAGTTTGGGGTATAATCACGCTGGATATAGTTTGAATATGGATAAACTGGGCCTGCTACGCTGGGAAATAATATTGATAACTAGCATTACCTGAATTCCTATAGAAAAAATCTAAGTTTTCGTCATTCTGTTTCCTAAATTAATACTCATTAATTTTGATGTCAGTGGTATATACATAAAAAACAGTTCTCTGGAACTTGAACCTTTAATTTTTCTCTTATAGGAATCATTTACGCCTGACTAAGTCGATGTAACCAAAGTAGCCTACATGTGTTAAAAAATTAGAAATAAGTTCTTGTAAAGCATCATCGTCTCATCTGATGAGCTGTGGAAGTCAAACTGAAGCCAGGCTTCAAATTTAGCTTCTTTAGTGTGACTCATTAAGTGAGCTGTTGGTATCCACAAATAAAGGCACCTACACAGTTCGTTCCTGTTTCCTGTATGTTTGCAAAGTGAACTGTAAGGACTGAAAAAGTACATATAAGTCACTGTAACACTTCAGCACAGCCCTGACTTACAGGCCCAGTGACTCAACATGGACTCAAGCACTGATGGTGCTAAGACTTTGACTTCAGTATCAGGACTTTTATTGGGAAGATAGAGAGAAACTTCTTACTAATTCAAGACTGCTTTACTATTTTGTCTGTTGGTATATAATATACTCAGTTTAAGCGAGAACTGGCATGTTCTTTTGTTCACAAAATCATATTGCGTAACTACATTTTTTTTTTACCATTATGCCTTCAGAGGTACTGCAAAGTGTTTAAAGACTTAAAACAAACACAAACCAAAGCACTGCAACAAATTTAATGTGTGAAGGAGCCACTGAGGAGCAGAATTCAACAACCTGGAGAAATTTAATGAAGATGGATTAGATAAAGTAGATCGAAATGCATCCTCCAACCAATCTGCTGCAGCTTCTTAGCCCGCCTGGGTGTTTTTTCTTTATTTGTCAGTTCATAAACTTTGGTTTAGAACAAAATTTTCCAACTCAGGTACTTTTAAATGTTTTTCTCTCTATCCTGTAGAAAGTTGTCTTGAAAGAAGAAAAGTGAAGTTAAAGTGGACATATCATGCTTGTTTCTCCTTTTCACTTTGCCAGACTAGGATGCCTGTAAAGCATTTCTGCCCTCAGTACAAGTCATTTAGTTCCTTCATTGCTCCACAATAGCGTTCGCAATATCCTCATTTTAGGCCATTTTGAAGATCTTGTTGAAACACTTCGATTCGAGGATGACCTCCAGTAACCTCGCAACATCACAGCCCTTTGTGCTCTGATTGGTCAGTTATATCGGGGGGGGGGGGGGGGGGGGGGTGTTTGCAGCATGGCAGTATTTACAAAATTGCCACATTGAATGGAGCAGAACGAGCGAGTTTGCTGTTTACATGGCTCCATCCTGCTCCTTTACTTTTCTCTGTCTGTTTTATCCATCATGCTGAAAGTGTAGTCTAAAGATCGCCTCTACCATCAGTTCGTCACTATGTTAGCACTCAGTCAAGTTAGCCAGAGCTAGTAGGGAGCTTTATTTATACTCGGCTCTTGGTGGGTGTATCCCTCGGTGGCGGTTGTGTGACTAACTGACATCACAGAGGAGGAGCTGCTTTGTCAGATTACTCCAATAAAAATAAAAGATCCTCGTGTCGTCATGAAGGTCGAAATCTCGAAGCCAAATGGCAATGACCTATTTTCAGAGGCATCAAATCTCGTTCTAGGATATCAAAAAAAATAGAATATCTCATTTTTTGAAAATTCAGGGGGTGAAAGGTCTTGTTTTCAACTTTATTATTTTATATGTAAGTATTAAATCACGGATCAGCATGATACGTCCCCTTTAAAGGTTAATCTGGTCTCCAAAACAAATACATGCTTTGGTAATACTCACGTTATAACTACAGTGAATAATGAAGCTAATGGGAAACAAAGTCTTTATACCACTACTGATTCCAGCCAAAGGTGTCACTGCAATTAATGCTAAACATATAAGCCCTGTTTCTACCAAGCAGTCCAGTTTAGATCAGTATGGTTTGGTACTGGTTGGCTCAGTTAAGCCTAGTCCTGTTGGTGTTTCCACAGCCAACTGTGCCTCCTCATGGTAGGCAGCTTGTAAGCCAGATGCTGATAGCTGCATCAGTTGCATAATTGGGCGATGCCATAGCAGCACAACACAGTTTACTCCACTAATAAATCCAACAAAGAAGAAAAACAAGACACAGTAAACAAAGAGCAAGACATCCAGAATTTCACTTTCCTTTTCTTCCAAAGCAAAATCAGGGTTTGTTTCAGAGAAGACTGTGTGTCATGAAGAGAAACACAGCCCCTGTCACATGGTAAGTGACAATTCTTTTAACAAATTTCAGACTGCAGTGTTTTTAGCTCCACCTTCCTGGAACAGTTCGATTCACTCTGGCACCCCTACGGAAGGGACCCAAAAAGTAGGACAGCTCTTCTCGGTTTTTCTGAGATCTGTCCTGGGATTAGTCAGTGGAAACACCATAAAATGTGTGCTATTCTGAGATGAGCCAAACCGAACCGCCTGGTGTGAATGGGGAAACAGTCCTCACAGCGGTTTTAAGTTTAACTAGAGACAGTTTGAAAAAGGGTTTTATTATCTGAGAAACAAACAATCTCAACATTCAAAGGCAAGATGGTTGTAACCAATTTCTTTGCATCATCTTCGTTTCGTGTGAAAATATTGATCCATTTTGAACTTTCCTGCACTAAAATGGCCTTTTTTCCACTCTTTCAAAATTAAAAAAACAAAACTTTAATTCTTGTTCTGGTTTTATTACGGCACTTGGGAAAGTTCACTCTCCAACAACATGAAACAGATATAAAAAGGACTTTCTTGTAATATTGCAAAATAAAGGCAATAGCTCTTAAAGCATTGCCAAATCAATATGCATGCTTTTTTTTACGATAGGAAAGTCCTTTTCCGGCACATTCAGTGGTGCCAGTAGTATAAATATGCAGGGATTAAAAAAAAAAAAAAAAAGTTATTCTCAAAAAACCTTCCATTATCCATATATCAAAGTAACCCGATGCAGCATCTCCTCAAACAACACTGCCAATAAAAATGTTTGTGCTGTGGAACTGGAAGGGACATTTGTTTTGAAGGCATGGTTCATGTTCTGTTGCTGCCTCACTCTCCCATACACAGGAAGAAAATAATAGGTACATCTTGTTATATTTGCCCAAAGTGATGGAGCTGACATTTATTCTGTGATTGTTTTACTTTCACCAGAAGACCATGTTTTTCCAATCCCTGCACTTTTACATTTCGTACTGTTCTGATAGCAGACTCCGTCTCTGTGAAATCCTGCCCTGAAATTTTCTCCTTCTTCTTTGCTTAATAAGGTTTCAGTGGGTGGTTTGTCTTGTTCTCGATGGGGGTTTAGGTCTGCAGGGTGCCATTTTTGTTTAATGTCTCATCATGTAGGCGTTACAAAACCGCATGAGATTCTACCAGTCACTACGGACTAAATGAAGAGACTTACATGATCCTTTGCAAACTGGACTAAAGTTTTTGGTTTCTGGCTACAGACAATGTTTGAACTCTTTGAACTCGGGGACGGGAACGATTTACTTGAGCAGAAATTGGTGTTTTGCTTGGGGTACTTTCAGGGTCTTTGAAATCTTGGCTAACAGGTCAGTCAGGGCCAGGTCACAGCTTATTTTCACTACATTTTACAGCACATGTGAACCAGTGTTTTCACTAAAAGATAAAATTGAGCAAGATACTCTTTCAGACAGAGGTCAGCAAAGACCTGATGCTCTTTTGAGAATACTTTGCTATGTTTGCTTGGGGTGTGCCCACCCATATTTGAGATTGTGTTGGTATGTTATTAGTATCTGAAATGCTGTTGGGTAGTGGGAAACATAAGCAACCATTTAGGAGCCAAACAGGTCAGCAAGCTCATTGAGAAAAGAAGCATAACAAATGCAGCCAAGGTGACAAACGCAAATGCCAAGTTTGTAAGATGGACATCAGACGAGGAGAACAACAGACATTTGTTGCAATGCCACAAATGTTGACATCACTATCGGGGTAACACATCACAAATAGATATTTTACAATCAGGGGTCAACATACCTCGGGTGATTTAATGAAACATGCTAATTCTAGATGGCAGAGCAGCAAGTTATTTTCAGTCGTTCGCAACTCAGTAGTGTACTATTTTTCCAAAAAGTAATTAGTAATGTGTGAAATATTACCTCTTTGAGCCACAAACCCAACTTTGGTTCGCACTAATGTATCCAGTAAAACAGCACAATCTAATTGAAAAGGAAAGAGTTTAACCAGAAACTGTTATAGATGCTTGATGCAGCTAGCTACATGAACCCCTTCAATGCCAAACACACACCAGCTTTGTGTCTGTTCAACCCATTGACTGTATATAGAGTGGACAGCGCGGCTTCCCCATTTACCGTTGTACGGTTTTGAAGCCAAAATCCCCCCGTCACAGGCGCCACCATTGGAAGCTGATGTGCAGCCAGAGTCTGCGCAGTAGAGACGATGAGGGATTCACACAATCAGAGTGGAGCCGGGCACCAAAAATATAGATTTTTTCTTTATTTCTTTCTTTCGAGAATCTAATCTCTCTTTAGCCCTCCCTCTCGACATACTTTACAATCCCCGAAAAAAATACACAAGAATAACAGCTGTCAATCATTGTTAAATGTGACATAAAACTAGGGATGCACGATATTATTGGCACAATATCGGTATCGTTTGATAAAAGCTCAAAAACATGTTTATCAGTATCGGCAAATATGAGAATTTCTGCCGATAGGCACAGCCGATAAGTTGCTATTCAGTTAGGATTATTATTATTTTCCATCTGAAAAATAAGCTCCTTAAATAAAATGTAGCACTTCATTTATTTGCACTGCAGAGCTCTGTGTCTGTCACCAGGTTATTACAGTAGCTCTAAAATAATCAAATGCAACTTGGTTATGTTTAAAAATGCATTGTACATTTAAAGTTCATGTGATCTAAAGAAATTATTTTTCTGCATTTCAATACTGAATGTCTTGAGTTTGAAAATAATACATTTCTTATTTATGGTAAAATCATTTTTTTTTTGTCTTGTTTTATGTGTGTTTCTTAAACAAATAAGACCGTCACAATAAGAGTAACATATAAATTCCAGTACAGGATAGACTTAGCTTTCTTTACGGTGAAAAAATAACAACTTGTGATCATCGGTATCGGTATCGGTATCGGTATCGGCCAAAAGGGGTTTCGATATATCGGCATATCGGATATCGGCAAAAATCCAATATTGTGCATCCCTATATAAAACCTCTTTTTTAACCTTGTGTAATTAATGAAAATGAAATTTTTCTGAAAAAAAGAGGACCTGAATACAAGGCTGCCAAATAATATCTTCAAATCACCACAGCAACTGGATGTAAGAAACATTTCTCCGAGGTGTATTAATTTTTTTTAAGTTTGACTGCAGCCCACATGGAATGACTGGAGAGACAGATTTTTTGACCTATACTGCAGCCAGCCACCAGGGGGAGCAGTTTTTGAGTTTTTGACCTCACTTCGAGCCAAGCAAGATGTCATACATTGTTTTTACAGTCTATGGATCTAACCTGCAGACTCCCAACCAATTGACTAAAATTGTCAATTTTTTAAAAGGGACAGATCTTGGCCATATTCATCTGCCATTTTTTTCATCTTGAAAATCACATTTGACTGCATGAAAAATTGTGAGATTTCCAGTCAGGAAAGTGGACTGAGTGACTGAGTATTGTGATCAGCTGATTTCCAGTCCAGGGTGTAGCTCAACCCCAGCCTGTTGACCACTGCTGGGGAAAAGTTGATGGATCATATTGTGGCATATTACAAACTAGAATAACCATCCTGCTAAATCTGTTAATATTGTTATTAATCTGTGTCTGATGTCTTTAGGTTTCAAAACTCTTTTTGTATGCGCAAGGCTTTAGGTAGTGATGCTAGATCACAAAAACATACATGTTGAAACAATAGAGCTTTTTGTTACTAAAAGCGTGACTTTGCTCACTATTGCAGACCAAGTTTAAGCAGAAAATTCAAACAACTTTGCACCACAGCCCCAGGGGGTCTATGTCCTTGATTTAGGAAAACAAGAGACGAGAGAACATAAAGGGAATCCTTTTCTTTTTCTGTACTGCCAGACTGGACTCAGTAAGCTGCGTTTTTCATGATCTTCCTCACTCACCATTTGTCTTACCTCTACCATCTCTGTATCCTCTCCAGCAGAGTGGATAACCACGGGACGGTTATTTAAATCTAATCTATGACCAACTCAATTTCCAGTCACCACGAGGAAACAGTTGCCCACCCTAGCTGTTGTCATCTTTCCTCATCCTGTGACAGCCCAGTGGCACCAAAGTGGGCTATCTGCCTAGCTCTCGCCAACATCTACCTTTCAATCACACCCTAAATTGCAAATGTCTATTTTTATTTATTTATCTTTATTTATTTAATTTTTGAATGGCGTGTCGGCCGACAGAGAGAATACAAGATTCTTCAAGACCAGCAAGACCCGCATCACATGATGCACACAGACAAACACTATTTCCTCAGTGTGCTGGCTGCTATTCATTTGATAAATGTCAGATGAAGCTTGGCAAGCTGTCTAACCCCTCCACCCCCTCTCTCTCCCCCCGCTGCCTGATGGGTAATATTCTTATTAGAGATCATTTTGATTGGCTTCCTCTGCCCTTTTCATTGTCTGAGCGACAAGGAGAGGAGGGTGATGAGGTGTGTGGATCTGTGTGTGTGTATGAATACATGTAGTTTTTTTTTCTTTTATGTGTGTGTGTTTCTGTGTGTGTGTGTGTGTGTGTGTGTGTGTGTGGCTTGATGTCGAGGGTTTATGTAAACAGAGATTAGAAATGCAATAAACCTGTCACATGGAGAATGTTGCTGTCAAGATGTCAACCTCAGTGTGCTGTCACTCTTATCTACCTGTTTTATACACACACATACACACACACACACACACACACTCACGGTTCAACGTATTCACTCCCACACACACATACACACGTTTGATAAGCAACGGGTAGAGGATTACAGCTGGATATTGAGCATCTTAAGCCGTTCTGACTCCTATGTCATGCTGTTGGAGTGCTAACCCTGCATGTGTGTGTGTGTGTATGTGTGTATGTGTGTGTGTGACAGAGAGAGAAACTGAGAATGAGAGAAAACGAGAGGAAACAGTGTCACAGAGGCTATTCAACAAGCAGCTTGCTTCCCCATTTCTCGTGGTGCCACAGATTATTTCACGGCCCTTCGTCTCCTCTGTGTGTGTGTGCGCGCGTGTGTGAGTGTGTGTGTGAGGCCTCCCTCTAAGAGTCATTTGCCATGCCTTTGGTACAGGATTGTGTGTGCTTGTATGTACGTGTGTCTGTATGTGAAAGTGTGTATTTGTAACATCGTCGAGGCCCTGATGGGTCCCTAGACAGCGAGGATGAGTTAGCCTCTGCCCTGGTTTCCATGGCAGCTGCTGGCTTTATTAGACTCTCACTTTAGCCCCCACAAACACACGCACACACACACACAAACACACACTCCCCATTGTACACTGACAGGGCTACATTGCCACCCCACCCTGAGGCGTTCGCATTTTGGAGCAGTTAAGCAACTTGTCAGGAATGAGAGATGGGCGATGTGTGGCTAAATGAAGCGCAATGGAGAAACCGTCACACGATTTCACACTCGGGTAGCCTCCGGCGCTGCCGCCGCCCCACACACACATACACACACTCTCCCACACATACACACAAACAGAGGCGTGGTGAGATGAGCTTGAAATGAGAACCATGGTGAACATCAATACAGCCTTCCATATCTACGCTCGGCAAGAACCATTGAGATCAATATTCCTTAGACCAAACCAATGTCACATTGTGTATGCTACAAGCCAGACAGCATTAGAGCCGCTCCAGCCAACATCAATCAACTCCCAACCATCCATCCAAGCACTTACACAGCTCATAACATGCTTCATAAAGGCTGTAACCACCTCCTCACAGGCACACACACTCAGACGCGACACCAATATTCACATCCCTAATAGCTGTAAAAACCTAAATAAGGCTCATTCCAACCCATCTCTGCTACATGGAGAAACAAATACATTCAACGCTTCGTAGACTCTTTAAGAGTTTGGTACATTTATCATTTAACATACACACGGATCACACCAAACCTCAATTTAAGTCATGATATGTTGCAGGACAGCTGAAGTCTCTGTGAGGACTATCTCTTTGGTGTTTTGGTGTGACACCTTTTGTCAGAATCAGTAGTGCTTTCTCCAAGATGAAGACACCATTTCCCATGAGCATTTTTACCCTCTGCTGAAAAGATGTGGCTTTTGCCAAGGTGTGTATTTGTTTTGGAAGCAAATGAATGAAGAGCAGATCTTCTTTCTCGCACTACTTCTCAGGGTGCCAGTACACCTAGCAGAGTCTTGGTTGCACGCTCCATGAGGGCCAATGAGTAGGCGACCCATGTTGGATCCAACCTGTGGCACCTTTTCCGCATATTACTCACCACCCTCGCCCTGCTTCCTTTGCTCTCCAAGGTAAGGTGAGGTAAACTTTATTATTTCAGAGGGGCTATTAAAGGCATGAGGGGCCTAAAAAGTAACTTAAAAAAACAGTGATAATAACGAAAAAATATAATTTCTTCGCAAAGCAACAAGGTAAAATACACTCAGTTTGTATCGTAGATCAGTAGCCGTTAATATTAAGCGCTACACACAGCCTGGGCCTCTAAGACTCGTGTAACATTAGTCAATCCCATAGACTAAAAAATAATAGGCATCATCTTGCTCGGCTAGAAGTGAGATCGCCACAAAAACTGCTCCCCCTGGTGGCTGGCTGCAGTATAGGTCAAAAATCCATCCCCCCAGTCATTCCAGATCAGCTGTGGTCAAACTTTAAAAAATTAAGTCACCTTGTAGAAATGTTTCTCACATCTGATTGTTGTGGTGATGTGAAGATGTCAATCGGCTGCCTTGTAATCAAGTCTTTTTTTTCTGAAAAACTTCGTTTTCATTAGTTATACGAAGAAAAAACAAGGTTTTACGTCATATTAAATGATGATTGACAGCTGCTGTTCCTGTGTATTTTTTTCGGAAATGGTAAAATATGTCGTGAGGTAGAGTCAAGAAGTGATTAGACTCTTGAAAGAAAAAAAATATGTACATTTCTTTGTCACTCGTCATCTCAGATTCTCCTAGAATCCCTCACAGTCTGTACTGCGCAGACTGTGGCTGCACAATGGCTGCACAATGGCTGCACAATGGCTGCACAATGGCTGCACAATGGCTGCACAATGGCTGCACAATGGCTGCACAATGGCTGCACAATGGCTGCGCCTGTGACGGGAATTTTGGCTTCAAAACCGTAAAATGCTAAATGGAGGAGCCACGCTGTCCACTCTATATACAGTCAATGGTCAATCCTGGTTATATCCCGCCAGTGCTCATCTACCAACTCCAACCTCACCAAGCAGTGCTTACATAACCCCACTCCTCATTTCATTGATAGACTCTCAAGTGTGAACAGACCACTGCAGAATAACTGCTGCAAAACGTACTAGGGATGGGTACCAAATTAGGTACTTTTATAGGTACCAACCAAGTTCTGTTAAAAGTACCGGGTACCGATTCACATCAAATCACGAGGTACCATGTTTGGGTACCTAAATGCATCCTTGAGACTGTGAGAGAGGAAGAGTAGGGGATTTTCCATACTGGGCATGAACCTAGCATTTTAAGGTCATATATTGAAGAATAAATATGTTAAATTAAAAAAAAGAGTATTAAACAAATCAATATTTATTACCACATGAACACCAAAAAGTATCAAAAATTGGTACCGTGAAGTACCGATACCAATTGCAAGGTACCAGGCATCAGTGCCATATCAATTCAAATGTAAAAGGTACCCATCCCTATATTTAGCAATATTTAAATATGGTAAAGAACCAATAAAGGAAAGTAGAGGACAACCTCACATGTGACCCCAATGCATGGACGTTATCACAAACAGGTTAGCTCAAGTTTTAACCTGTGCTCTATCACGCTCCTGTTTCTTCTGCTCTGATGTCATTTTTCTTGTTTACAGTCCAGCTCCAGTGTCCACCAAGCCAAAAAAAAATGTTCTACGTTCACACTACAGTCAAAAGAGACCTGAATCTGATTTTTTGGCTCAAATGTGACCTGTATCTGATTTGTTTCTGGGAGTGTGAAAAGCACAAGTCGCATTGAATCTGACCTTTTCAAATCAGATTCAGGCCACTTTCAGATGTGGTACTAAATCAGATACGTATCTGATTTTTTTGAATGCGACCGTGGTCTGAACAGCCAGGTTGCATTTAATGTGACTTTGACGTCATTCTACAGCAGCAGTTTACCTCAGGGCAAATGTTTTCAAAGTCACTTCGTGGACAGAACATATTTAGAGATTAATATAGACACGATTATAAAAAAAAGTGTATGCTTTTTTTAAAATAAAGAGTTTTAGTTATTCATCCAGCCACAAGCTTGATTAAACAATACATGAAAGGACGAGTGATGAGAAAAAGTGAGAGACCGCTGGGGCGACCGGCTGGCGTCTCCATTACACACACAATAAAGGATAAAGGTGAATGAATCGTACGTACGTATGTATTATGATATCTGACAAATTTAGTTTATTAACACTGCGCGACTTTTTGAATGGATTAATCAGGATAAAATAACAGTTTACAGGAAGCAGAGACACCAATGATCCACTGCTGTCCATCTCATCCGTGCGTATTTGCCCACTGCTGTACTTTCCTACGAAACAGCGTCAGTCAGAGATCCGTCTGCTCCTGTCTGATCTGCCCTCAGACAAACTACAAAACATCAAAACAGATGGCAAAACTAAATTTTTGCCTCTTTGTTCACCTGTTCAGCGCATTACGGCTCTGAGATGTAGCAGGGTCGGCGGGAGAGACCCCGGTGCGGGAGAGGGAGAGACCCCGGTGCGGGAGAGAGCGTCCGCCTTAAGGTTAATAAGAAATAAAACATAGTCATAATTACTTTAATAAGAGGTCACTCAAGGTGAGCTGCTGTAACATCAGGTTTTGCATTATGGAAACAAACTTTCCAGCATTGTGAAGCACAGTTATGCTCTGTGTTGCTCCTCATCACACCGTGCTATGCTTGATGTCATTAATGTTAAACTGAGCATGCGTGTCACCTCTGAAGCGTGAGCTGTTCACATCACAGTCTGGAGTCAGGTCACATTACAGGTGCTATCTGAACAGCTAAACACAAAAATCGGATTTGAGCAATAAATCGGAATTGAGCTTTAAGGGCTGCAGTCTGAACGTAGCCTTAGAAATACAGGACAGACCTTGTTTGGTCAGAAGCATCCACTCCTGGCTGATACAGTGTACTGGTGTGTGTGTCATCAAAATAATTTTCAGTTCATGTATATGGTGACTGAGTTATGTTCTCTTGGGGAAGCTGAACCTGACCACAGAAACTGAGAAATAGAATAGAAGAGGGTTGTTGTCTTACCTCCTTTCAAACAGTTCAGTCCAGTTGTTAAATTCTCTCCAGAGGGAAATACAGCTTCAAAGTGACTCAGCAAAAAAAAAAAAAAAAAAAAAAAAACATACGTAAAGTTAACAGGTACCCCCAGGCTCTTGATTGAATGTGTTCATAAAATAAAGTTATTCACTTTCTTTCTCTAGATGAATTTAGAAATGAAAATAACACATATCTCTCCATGTGTGTTGGAAAAAAAAAAAAAAAACAAGCCAAAAATATGCAGATTATTTCTATATTCATTTTTGGGTCAGACAAATGAATTTACAAGATACAGACCAGAAGAAGAAAAAAATGTTGGTGCTGAGTGATATGTTTATAAAATGAGGCCAGAGACTTCATCGGTCACACATACCCAGGGCTAAGGCAGGAAAAATGATGACACGTACATAAAGATACCCCTCTCTGAAAACAAACAAACAAAAGTAAAATAAAATCAGTATTGTAGTGATGGAGCCCAGCACTGAAACTTAAGTCTAACTTCAGTCCTGATTTTTAGGTACTTTGGCCAAAGATGGACTGAAGCACTGACTGCATCAAGACTCAGGACATTGAAAAGAGATTTTTTTTTCTTTTGTTGCAAGATCTTCATAATTGTTCTGAATTTACAGCATCAGAGACTATATAATAAATGGACGTAGTCTCCTCAATGTCACCCAACTGTTCCTGAATCAAAGCCTTGAAGAAAAACAGCTGTTGTGGGCATATTGGGAGCAAGGCAGGCTTTGAGTCTCCACACTAACAGCTATGGGCACCTATCAGTCGCGTGATCTTAGCTGTGCCTCTGATTGGGTAAGCTTGCGATCTTAATATCTTCTTAACTGCAGAGTTAGAAAAATATTCATCCCATACAGTGCGTCCTGGTAGTGAAATTAGCCTTTAAGAAGGGAGACATTTTTTTGTCTCTAGTGTGAAAACTGCTAATTTCTAATACTTCCAGAGCCAGCCTCAAACCGACACTCTAGAAACAGCAGATTTTAGCACTTCTGCATTGTCTCATGTTTTTAGACATGAGGTCGCTGCCCGGCTGGCATGCATCTTCACCATCTTTTGCTGCCAGCGTTTTGGCTATCAGTTACTGACAGGATCGGCTGAGAAGGCGCCACAAACATGTACATTTAGCTATATTGAAAGATTTTTGGTTGAACCACTGAAGAGAAGGTCGACAAAAACTTCAAACACTAAGCCTCAGTTGATTACATTAGCATTAATGTAGCATTAGCCTCCAACATGACTCAGCCACTGAGTCCAAGTTGTTTCTCTTCATTGGTGAGTTGGACTCTGACTCAAGTTTTGATGACTCAGCTGTAACTCTGCTCAGCACCAAAGTGAAACTTCTTTTGGTGGCTTCAAGGAATATTTTTTATATACATATATAAACACATCACCAAACTGCTCACAGCTCATGCATACACACCATCCTGAAGTGTTTATTGAAGAAACATGGTGGTGTTTTATTCAGGAACAGAAAAGGTTTTGGACTCCTGCTCTAAATCTCGTCTGTATGAACCACTTTCAGAGACCAATAAATGTGACACAATGATCGAGATGAGCATGCAGTTTATAGATCACCACACAGACCCATTAATAGACCACAGAGGGATTTCCACAGCACTGAGACGTTTATTTTGGTGTTGCTCATTTTTACACATTTATTGCCTTCTTTGGGGGTTTAAGTGTGTGGAAATATGAGCAAACACACACAGGCTCAGCAGGGAGCAGTTCAGACCGAGCAAGAGACCCACGGGGTTGATGCAGGAGGGGATAGATTATATCAGTACACAGAGAGACTCTCTTGTCTCCCGAGGCTCATGTAAGATGTTTTCATCAGAAAATGATTTCATTGCTGTCACAGTTTCTCGTTCCTCTGCAGGACCTTAGAGCAGGTGAAGACATTAAGGGTGTGACACATGTGAGTGGTGATACCAGGGCACATCAACCAATTATCAACTACTACTTTCTTTAGACATCAATAATGGTGATGGGCCACAGTCATTCTACAGGAGAGGTGCACCGATGTAATTTGGTCTGTTGAGCTATTACTGTCATGTTACATGCAATTTACTTTCTCACAGGTATGACCCCAGTGAGCTGAGTCGCCATCAATATATTTATAATTTTCACATCACCCCACAGAGGAACATACATGGATTAATGCATCTGGTTTGCATGAAGACTCCTGTGTAGACTCTGTTTGCTTTCAGAAGAGAACAGGGATGTGATTTCAAAGCAAATATCTGAACTCAGGAAGATTCAACACAAGTTGAATCAAGTTGAAAAAAAAACAAACATTCTTTTTAGTGAACTGAATCATTAGAATCAGTTCAGTAATATGATTTGTTCAAAAGATTTGTTCATCGAATTGCTCAGTACTTATCTGCAGCTCTGGCTGTGAATCAGAATTTGACAAGCTGAATCACGGTAGAATGTTTAGTTCTACTTGCGATCAGGCTGAGGATGGCAAATGAGCAGAGAATTTAGAGGGATTAAGGTACGGTTTGTAAACTGGATACAGTAACAATCACGAAATGTAGACCCATAGTCTTGTCAATAGTTTCTACCTGGCCAATTAATATTTATTCTTTATATTTAGGGCCCGAGCCTGCAAACTGGGCGAAGGCCCTATTGGAATCCTTCAGATTCTTCTTCCGTGACATGGCAATTGCATGCCTTTCAGTTGCGCAAAAGGCAAATACACCTAGCCACCAAATTCAATCTTGGCGAAAAATGTATGATTCCACTGCTTGCCCAAAAATGAATGCAACATAGCGTCCCCTAGGGGCTTAAAACTGCAGCCCCTCAGGCTTCTTTGAGCTACCGCCCTGAAATTTTGTGTGCATAACTACCATACCGAGCCCTACAAAAAAGTTTTTTACGACTATCATGATTTCCAAAATTAGGTCCCTATTTGGACCCTAACACCGGATTTTGACAATTTATAGGCTGTGTATTTGAACAAACTAGGTTTTTTCTCTGATTAACTCCAAACTTGACTTGTGTGTACTAGACGCAGTGTTGATCAATAATCAGAATAGGATTTGTATAATCTCATTGGGCGTGGTCATGGTAAGGGCTCAAAGTTCAGCATTTTGTCAACTATATCCCATCTGCACAAAAAACGGACACATATGTTAAGTGGTGTGCTCCAAATGCATCCATGTCGCTGATGAACTAGTCCTAGGTTTTTTCTCAAATTAACCCCCAAACTTGCCAGGTGTACACTAGACACATGAAGATGAAGCATCATAACAGAATTTATATTATCTTAACAGGCGTGGCCACAAATGACTACTAAAGTTCACCATTTTGGCTGCTTCATGAAAATCTCAAAAGCTCTCTTGTACAATGTTGGATCAGGACCAAAATGCACACAGAGGTTCCGTGTAACAGCCTGAGTGCATTTCTATGACTGGTTGCGCAAACATTAATGCTCCATAGCGCCACCAAGGGGTTCAAAATTGCAGCCTCTCTAGCTACTTTGAGCTACAGGCCTGAAATTTTCTGGGCATAACTACTATGCCTAGACCCACAAGAAAGTCTCTTAAGACCATAGTGAATTCTGTACAAGAAGTTTGGTATTTGGACATAAACATCAGATTTTGAAGATATATAGCCGACGTATTACATTGAACTTGTCCTACGATTTTCATCTGATCCACTCAAAACTTGGCTTGTGTATTCTACACATATTAATGATGAATAGTTATAAATGGTTATTTTGTAACTCAATGGGCGTGGCCTCAAAGGGCCACCAATGTTGACCATTTCTTCAGCATCAGGAAAACCTTAACAGCTCTCTTGTCTTATGTTTTATCAGGACCAAAATGCGCACACATGCTGAGTGTGTCATCCTAAACACATCTATATGCTTGTTTCAGCTCAATGTAAAGTTGCCCCTACTGTCAGCAGGAAGTAATATGTTTTCATTTATCATTAAAAACTTCTCCATTTCTATCAGTTTCCTTTCATTTGTGCTCACAAATGATTTTCAAGCCTTGCTAAAGCACTACTATTTAGGTCATGTCCTGTTGTTAAAGGGTGTCTTTCCCATCCCTTGCAACTCTGATATTTAGCCATGCACCAGGAAGTCATTGGCCCATTATTTATCAAACGTGCGTACGCCATAAAAATGGTTGTATGCTCATTTCAATGCACAGATCGGCATTTATAAATTTGAACGTGGGTGTCTAGTATGCTCAAATCCCACGCAAGGTCTGAGTTTGCATACGCAAGTTTCTTGTCAGTGGGCAGTGCTGTGCAGTGAGGGAAATCTGTCTGTGGAGGAAATTGATTAGATCATATGAGCGCAAAAAGTTTTGCTACAGAAAAACTGATGTTTTCAGATAGATAATTACATAGTTGAATTACACATGATGAAAATAATCTTCTTCCGCTAATCTGTAAAATACATCACTGTGAAAGAACAGCAGAGCGAGCTGTCAGCTGGTTTCCCTTTGTAAAAAAATGAGTTTCCTCTATTGGTTTACTTACTGGGAGTTCGTCGCTACCTTTGCAACCACTGGCACAAGTTTGCTGTCTTCATCAAGTTAGTAATGAGTGACACTATGTTGTCTTACGTCTGCAGTAAACAATTTGCTGTTAAGCTTCTCGGGTAAAGGATAAAAAGAAATATTTTTGACAAAATTTCAATGAGAAATTTTACTGTACGGTTTTTGCCTCACGGGTCCCTAATATTTTGTTTTTCTGTGTTACAGTGTTTGCCCTTGTAACGTGCCACTTGCACTCCTGAGTGTGGACGCTTGACTATTTTAACAAGCTGAGGGGCGAACGTGCATCACTGTGCTGGCGGAGTAGGGAGCCCGCTCATCAAAGACCAACAGCCCAAAAAAGCATCTGAAAAACAATGAGCTGTGGTTTCAAAACCAAGACAGGAGAGTGTGTGAAAGCTTTGGAGATCACAATCAAGGTCTGCTGCCTCTCCCTGGTAATCCACTGGCCCTGCCTGGCCGTTCCCTGCGACCTCATCCTCAACTTCCAAACCCCCGAACCCCCAACCCATGTTCCCTTTCCTCCTCTCTATCAGGCTCAAAACTCCACTGAGGAAAACACAGTCGGACTCAGTGATGACCCGTGCAGGCAAATCCAGCTGGAAACGAATATTTACAGAACTTACCTTCAAAACCTGTCTCCTCAGCAGCTTTCACCCAAGCCTTTTTTCTGGTCTCTGTAGAGTACACACATCGTATTGTATAACTCTGGATATAGACACACGACACAGATTATTTTCTCCTCCATCTTCCGGCGGGGTTGGAGTCGGAGCAGGTGGCGGTTCCCCCCCTACATCATCAAATCAACGATGTCGTGGGGGAATGTTATCGGTGATTGGCTGCCGCAGCACAGCCTCACGCAAATTTGTGTCGAAAGTTCAATATTTTCATCTTGAGTGTTAAGGCTTCTGACGCCCATACGCGTGAACACTCCAAACACGCAAACGAATCGGCGTCTAAACGCGCCTTTGCATTGACTTTGTATATAATTTCGACGCAAATTCGCATTTGGTGTGGCCGTACCATTAAAATGTCAATATTTCAACTCTTGATACTGATATATTTGTTGAAATAAAAATTCATATTTTAGGTGAGTTTGAAGTACAAAACCTCTTCAATACCTCCTCTGAGGTGGGGCCAAAGAGCTACTACACTGTATGTTGCCCATAATCTGTATAATGATAATAATCTCAAAGTTTATTCAAATATTTTATTCCTAAACTTTATGATGTTGGTGTTTTTTTTTGCCAAAAGCATCAATATTTTCTCTCTGTTGGGTCAGTTAGTTTAAAATCATTGGAAGGTTATTTTTTACAGTGTAGTACACTGATAAAATAATAACCATAGTCATGTTTTGCACAATATTAGATTTTTTATGAGTAACATTAGTTACACCAAGTGACATTTATCAGTTCCACCAACTGACCACGTCTTTCAACTTATATATATATGCAAAATAAGTTCAATGTCACAGTAGTTTAAGTGACAAACTTGACGCACTTTATGTTTTCAAGTTAAGAGTAGGTTTGAAACAAATCAAATAATTAACTGTAGAATATTGTGATATATCGCAATATTGTGACATCATGATGCCAGTGCTTGTCAATACTCACCCCTAATGTTGACTGTAAGAAATGTTCTCTCCTCATTGAATCGTCTGATTCTTTGGATTGTCGGACGACTTCTTGGGCTACTTCAGCCTTCGTTGTCTATTTTTCCAAGTTCTCCAACCATTGACTGTTGGGCAGGCTACAAAGTAAGTACATTTATCATCACTTGCAAGACTATTTAGTGTTCTGCAGTTTTCAACATTCCATTTCCTGCAGGTTTGCAAATCTTGTGGGCAGTGCTTGTGGAAACCATGCCCATGCTTTGTTATGTTTTTGTTCTTTATCCTACAAGCCATCTTCGTCTTTGCTGTTGCAGGCATTCAGTTGTGGGTGGGTCACCTACGCAACCGCTGCTATCTGGAAGAGGATATTCCCACGTAAGGAAACATCTTGGTCTATTCTTGTAGTTTGTCTTTTGTAATTAGTCTCCGATAGGGGTGGGAGGTATACTGGTTTCATCACCGCGTGCAGAAAGCAAAACAGCTGGTGTGCATGATGACGGTTACCCTGTTTTGGACACAGACTGTACATCGCTAAAGGTAAGAATCTATGATCAAACCTCAAAACCTAAAATGTGATATTCTTTAACAGTATCAGCATCAAAATAACATTTTAAAGCAAACTGAATCAGTAATTTGCAGACAATGAGCAGCTACATTTTTCACAGGCTTTATACCCTGCGGTTTAAATTACGGATTTTTTCGGTGTAACAAGCTTCATAGCCTCGTAGCATTAAAAACAATAATTTTCTTAAATATGTTTGTTATCACTAAAATACGTGCCAACAAAAAATATGACTTTTGCTGAGCTTTGGCAGAGTTTAGGCATGAATAACCAGTCTGCTCCGGTGCATCCGGACGGAGTGTCCGCTGTCATGTCAGCAGGTGTTTCTGCTGATGGGAAAGGTACAACAAGCGTTGTGCTAGTTTGCTCAAAGTTCGTTTTCACTTTTTTGACCAATAGACAAGTTAAGATATAAAATGCCGTTGATAAACTCTTGTTCTGAGGATGAAGACTGAGCGCTGTCCAGCGCCACATCATGTTGTTCTGTCGGAACCATAGACTGTTAAAAAAAAAAAAAAAAAATGGACGTCCGCTTGCTCGGCTCGAAGTGAGGTCTCCACAAAAACTGCTGCCCCTGGTGGCTGGCTGCAGTACAGGTTGAAAAATCCAGCTTTCCAGTCATTCCAGATGGGCTGTGGTCAAACTTTAGAAAATTAACACACCCTGTGGAAATGTTTCTCACATCCCATTGTTGGGGTGATTTGAAGACATCATTTGGCTGCCTTGTATTCAAGTGTTCTTTTTTTCTGAAAATTTTCATTTACATTAGTTGTACGAGGTTAAAAATTAGGCTTCACTTAACGTTTTAAGCTGCCTTTCTCTGTATTTTTTCCAGGGACTGTAAAATATGTTGGGCGGTAGAGTCAAGAGCTGATTAGACTCTTGAAAGAAAAAAAATATATTTAATTTTGTCACTCAGCTCCACTCAGATTCTCCCAGAATCCCTCATAGTCTCTACTGCGCAGACTCTGGCTGCATAACCGCTGCCAATGGCTGTGCCTGTGACCGTACAATGATAAATGTCAGAGCCACGCTGTCCATTCTACAGTCTATGGTCGGGACAGGTTTTGCTTTTTCTCCTGGTGGGTGACGATGATAAATATCTTAACACAGCATTAAATGATTCATGAATCCTACCTTGGAGTGATAAAGCTGTAGACCAAGCAACTGCCCCAAAAGTTTTTGTTTTTTTGGTCGTGGTTCAGGCTCTGAGTCTGAACTCTCACCCTCTCTTCTTCTGTCAAAATCACAGCCATCGATCTGTCAGTCTCTGTGTTTGTTTGTTTGTTGTCCAAAAAACCACATTAGCGGCAAAAAAACATGTCAACTAAACTTTATGTTTCATGCCACAGCCGTCTGTATTACAGCAGCAGTGTTTAGAGGAATAAAAGCTCAGAATTCTTCAGCGCTTCGTTAGACAACCGTACAGGCTTCACAAAACATACAGACCATACATTTAGGAAAACTCATGGAACAAAAAACTAGTAATTTTAATTCTTACAAATTTATTGGCATCCAAAATGTTATTGGTTAATTGCTCACCCTTTTAAAATAAAATGCAAAAACTCATTTTTTTTCTGTAAGTATTTTGCAGAACCAGTTTGCTCACCAGTGCAGTGCACTTGAAGCTTGAAATGGGACAAGCTTCTCTTCCAAAGGGACATTGTGGTAAAAGTGTTTTTCTAACTCAGTATGAGAAATTTTCCACCTGCTACGTAGGATGTGTACAATTATAATAGAACAGTCAGAATTGTGTTTTGAAAATACTTCACTTTTTTACATGTTGGAAAACCGTGATATGATACCGTTATTGAAATATGAAGTGTAAATATTGTGATATGAATTTTGGTCCATATCACCCACCCCTAGTCTCTGAGTAAGAATTGGCAAAAATTGCTCATCAGAGTTGAATTCGCAGACCAAAATCATCAAAAACAGGTAACAGAATGTACTTGTTACCAACTTTTTGCACATTGCATGGAAGTATTCAATACTTTTTTTTCAACTCAACAAGTACTGAGCTTTTATCAGTACACAAGACAATCTTGTTAGATCTTGAAGTTAATTCAAGATATCTAAAACCCATCACTTCAACTGATTCTAAATCTTTGTATTTTTTAGTACAATGTGGACACGCATCCATTCAATGTTTCAAAGTTTGGTGAAATCAAACCCTTCTTTTGCTCATCTGACCAAAAGAATGGGATAAAGACCTGCTGTGGTATCCCACCCTTCAAGATGGATGGAGAAACCTGTTTACTGTCCAGTCATACTTTGAAAGAGTTATCTTCTGCTGTGAGTGGCACCTGTGGCTGTGTCAACTGGAACCAGTATTACAATATCTGTCAAGCAGAGGACAGAAACCCTCACAAGGGTGTCATCAATTTTGATCACTTTTCCAATGCGTGGATCTCTGTATTCTAAGTGGGAATGGCTTTTCTATGTGTAAAATGTATTACGTGTATTAAATGTGAACAGACTTCATCTGTGAACAAAATTTTTCATTTGTTGTGTTGGTAAAGAGTTTTGCTTGGATTGTGTTCAAATGTATTCACTTAACTTATCATTATTTAACACATCACCTCCCTCTCCGTCTCTCTGTCTCCAGGTGTTGACACTCAAAGGATGATCAGAGATCATGTGTTATGTCATGGACACTCATTCCTTCTGGAGTTTTCTTTACTTTGTCTTTGTTATTATTGTAAGTGCTCACTTCTCATAATTTCTGTTTTAATTCTTTTTTTTTTAACTCACCCATGTCTCCTAGCTTGAGTATGGTCTTAAAAACTGTTGAGCTTTTAATCAAAGTTAATTTTGGTTGAAGTTGACATGGCTGTCCTGAGAACTGGTTGTCTTTATTCTTAACTCTGGAACAGCAGAATCAGTAAAGTACATGATAGGGTGTTTAGTTTGGTCTACATAAAACATATTTGTGGTAAACAGTATATAAGTAATTAGTATAAACACCAAAAATGCTGTTTAAGGTTGCTTTTATTAAATTAACAAAAATCTGAGTTTGTAGTTCAGGACTTGAAGTCTCTGCATTGTTTTAGTTTGAAGCCCAAAAACTCTCAGACCTGGGACACTGACAATACAACAATGTTTTCTAAAAGTGTTTCTCGAGTCTTCTGTAAATTTTCTCTAAAAAAGCAACACTTCTCTCTCTAAACAGATGGGCTATATTTTCCTAATGAATGTGTGTGTGTTGTCATTATCGCCACCAAGTTCACCGAGAACTTGGAGAGAAAGACAAAAGAGCAACATCCAGGCATGCAAGCGCGGTTTGGCAGGGCTGCTTCAAAAGTTCACCTTTGGGTTTCAGAGGATCTTCTGCAGACAAAACAGGTCGCTTAGCGTAAATAGATTAACCAAAAAATCTGTGAAAGGGAATAGATATCACTACAAAAACAATCACTCTGTTCTGATCGTATTCCAGTTACTCGTTCATGTTTTTTGTTTAACTTTTCAGGAATCAAAACACGACTGCTCCCATAGGCGGCAACAGTCAAAGTAATACCCTGGTGAGAGCGTTTAACACAGCTTTTTGCAGCTTTATTTCCTCACCAACAAAGTGACACATTTCTAACTCCTTTTTCTTACAGGGCCAGGTCTGAAAATCATAAGAACATCCTTAAAAAGATCCTCGAGAGTAACTGTTTGACCATCTCGTCAACTTTGCAGTGGCCATCAGTGTTGTCTCCTTAGTTGTGGCTCACCATCATCAGGTGAGGACCAAAGTATTCCTGTCAGCTTACTATTTGTTCACACTGAGATTCAAGTGAGAGATGAAAATAAAAATCTGAGAGCTGTGTCTGTCCAGAGCTGCTGTGAATTCAGATATTTCTCTGATGTGTTTTGGAAACGTGTGTTAGGAGGGAGAAAGAGACACATCTTGAAATCTGTCCTTCATTACTAACACCATGTCATCATTGTCCGTCTGCAGCCTGAGAAGCTTCCGTGTGCTGTTTGGATCAATGACATCATCTCTGGTGTTATATTTTTTGGTGGAGATGATGTTGAAGTTGTTGGTTTGTAAAGTGGAGTACTTCATCTATACAGCATCATAGATTTTGTCATCATCATCACCAGGGCCCGTATGCATGGCAGGCCATTTGCAGGGAAAACGGACTGTTTGTACTAATGATGAAAAAATAAGTGGTATGCATGAGCCAGGATAACAGCCCAAAAGGGCATTAGATTTAATGGGCTAACAGCGGGAATACAGCGCCTGTTCGGCTGTTTACAGGCAGACATCACGCTATGCCTTACCGTTTGAGACAAAGCACGCCAAGACAGTGGAAGGGTGGTGATGCTAGTGTTGCTTTAGTCAACGAAAATTATGACTAAATATCAACCAACCTTTATCACATGACGGAAACGGGAGGAGACTGGATGTGAATGGTGGTCATGTGACTAAAACTATAATTAAATATATAAAGTAATATTGTTGAGGAATAAAAACGGGACTAAATGTGGTTTACAAGATGAAAACTCTGCTAATATACGTCTTCATTTTTGTTAACCAAAATGAGATGGGACGTAATGTCATTGCGTTATTTAGTATCACTTTTATCTTGTATTATTTCCATTTCCTGGGTCGCAGTTCAGCGGCTGCATCAGGTCGTACTGCGCAGACGCAGGCGACGTCACTTCCCCCCACTCGCGCGGCATTATGTTTAAGACTCAGCTACAGATAGTAAGGAATAACGACAACTGAAGAAACAAAGTTGAGTCTGACACAACGAAAGGGATTGGTGGCCAGCCAGGTGGGGTTCGTTTTTGGGAGAAAAACAAGAAATGACATAAGTGGAAAAGAAAACCGAGTGTCTTGTGGTAAAAGATGGGGAGAAATGTGGCCATAAAATTGCTGGAAAAAACACCACAAATCTTAAGAGACATCTCAAGGCATTCCATGATGAAATTAAGGTAAGTTAAGTCATTACTGTAACTTTATCTTCTATTTTAGAAAGCCCCAGCCAACCCTTGAAGCTGTAGTTAATGCGCCACATTTTAGACGTTAGCCACTTGAGTTGAAAACGACTGAGACAAACGTGTGTGTGATTGAAGTACAATCTTCATTGACTAAAACTAGACTAAAATGTCATCAGTTTTCATTGACTAAAACTATACAAAAATAATCATGGATAATTCAGACTACAATAAGACTAAAATGCTCAGACTTTTAGTCAACTGAAACTTGACTTGACTAAAAGTAGTATAAATGTGACTAAAACTAATAAAAACTAAAATAATAGTTTGACACAAAGACTAGACTAAAACTAAAATTAGAACAGGTCGCCAAAAACAACACTAGGTGATGCAACTTAAGATTTAGGAGATACATTCTTTCAGTGAACAGATGAGATAAGGGAGACGATCAAAGACTCAAATCAGTGCACTGGGGGCGACAACAAATGGCTGAGGACCAGAGGCTGAATAATCAGATCTGCCGGCCTTAAAAAAAAACGTTGGGGGGTGATATCAAGGCTATGATATCACACGATGATATTTACATCTTCTTTGTCTCTCAGGTCATGGAGCATTACACCGAAAAGTACGACGTGGCCCAGCTTTACCTTGGGCCAGAGGGGTACTGGTGGTTTAAGTACTAGCTCCGGCTGAGTAACAGAGCCGTTCTGCTGAACGGCCTGTTCTTTAACACCCTCAGCTGGGGGACCAGGCGTTTGACACAGTTTGGTACTTTCGCCAGCCCTGGTCTGAAATGGGCCTACCAGGATCCCCAAGCCCCCTTGATGACAGGACGCTGGTGGCCACTTACGCGAGTACCACAAACACCTTGAAGTTGTTTCCCACAGGGTAGATGTAATTCATTCTAACCCAAAGCTGATCTTCTGTTTTTAGAACCAGTGCAACAACCCCATCATGAGATAGGGCCTGGTGAACTTCATGTGCCATGATGTGGGGACCCAGGAGCGCTTTTATGTCCCCACAAGAAACTTGGGCAGGACAAAAAGCAGATGTTTGTCTGCCTGTCGGTGCAGCAGAAACAAACATCTGACGCTCATTCGACGAAAACACAAACAAAAAATACTTTGCTAGCTTTGTAAAATGCGGAAAAAAAAAAAAAAAGTATGATTTTAGATGCAGTGTAGTCAATATGAACCATTTTAGTTTTGGATTGTTTCCTTCTTTCTTACTTTCTGTCTCATCTTAGAATGATTATCTTAAATACGAAATTGAATTGTGATGTATTTTACGCATTTAAGTAAATACATTTTTACTTCCTCGATAAATCATGTTGATGTTAAAGCATTTGTTCTGAAAAGCCTCTAGAAAGTGTGGTGAATACCATCAAAAAGTCATCTAAATAAGTGGTTCCCTAAGCAGAGGTTGCAAAATGCATTCTGAAAGCAAAAAAAAATTCACTGCAGTGTGTTTTATCCATTATTGTGCAATTTTAAACGAAAACTGAAGCTAATTTTTTGATGAAATGGTACAAACAGAAATTACTTAACTTGTTTTCTACATTTCTTTTTCTGCCAAATCCTTTTTGCCCTCAGTGTGCCCTCATGGCTTTCCTGCCTGCTGCCTCCTCTATGAGACTGCTTAGTTTGCAATAAAACAATATTAAAAAAAAAAAAAAAAAGTATACATAAAGAGTGAATTTTGAACAGTGGCTTAGTTCCCTTCATGTTTTTTTTCTCTCTTCAATTTACTGCTCAGTCTGAAGTGAGTATGTAGCTCCAATCATACACATGGGCAACTTGAGGCAAAGGAGGACAGCTGTGGGATGTGCGTGTGTTGCGTACATGACAAGTACAGAAGACCGGGTTAGAGGGTATACCTGTAGCGCTGTCTTTTTCTGCTGTCTGGGAGCGTTTAAGATTCACTGGCTCTCATTTATCATACGTGTGTACACCCAAAAATGGGTGAACCAGCCTGCGCTTGCTGACCGTCATAGCGATGTATTTTACAGATTGGCAGAAGAAGAGTGAAATGTTAGAAATGTTCTTGGTGTAATATCTAATCCAACGATCTAAACATTAACCTCAGAACATCATTGTTTCTGCCTGAAAATAATTTGCACTCATATGATCTAACTCTTCTCCAGAGACGGGTTTCCCTCGCTGCACCCCACTCCCCACTGGCATGAAACTTACGTACACAAACTCAGACCTGGCGTGGGATTTGAGCGTACCCAACGCCCACGTTCAGATTGATAAATGCCAATCTTTGCGTGGAAAGACGTGTACGCCCATTTTTCAGGCGTACGCATGATTGATAAATGAGGGCCAGTGTGTGCCGATAGTGAAATCAGCATTTTGGACACAAGCTGTTTTTTGAACCAGTCTGAAAATATTTTTTGATGCTGTAAAAGTCTGTTTTTATGGCTGGGTGTGTACGTGACTTCTGGTCTTTCTGCAGCCAGCCTCAAGCAGATTCTCGACTTTATTTTTTTTAATTTATTTTGCTAAAAACTGGATTATAACTGTGTCGTCCACTCATCGTGGATATTTGCCTGTTTTTTTTTAGGGCCAGAAAAAGTGGAGCAGCCTTTCCTCTGTAATTGAATGACGTGTGTTGTTTCAGGATGTTTTGATCGAAACTGAACGCCTCTTGAAAAGATCGCAGAGCAAAGATGTGGCTGTTGGACTGTCGCCACTTTCTGGTTTGATGTATTTTCACACTGTTGACACTGAAGCCATGGAGTTGTTGGTGCTAAGCTAACGGACTTTACTGTGTTTGTTTGTTTTCGCTCTCTGAGCTGTTTATCCCTGTAGAGTTACTGTAGGGTGCTGTAAAGCAGATATTATTGCTGTAACGTATCTGGTTGTGCACGTGTTATGTAATAAAGCTTGTTGTGGCGGCTGTACGTCACTGTACCATACTTTATTTTATCATTCTCTCATCAACTTTATGAGGTTAGGCGCACTTATAGCGCTTGGTTTTATGACGTGTTGGCGTCTGGCAGCAATTTTGGCTTCGTGGCAGCTAACATGAATGGTCGGTTGAGAGGATTGGCAAGAATTTCTCATCACCGATACTTTAAAAAAGTGCCAAAATAGGCCCGATCCGGATCGGGACATCCCTAATGGAGTGTACTTGTCTGTGTGTGTGTGTGTGTGTGTGTGTGTGTGTGTGTGTGTGTGTGTAATCACGTCGGGGTAGAACTGCTCACGGTGCCATGCGCGACACAGAGAAAAAGTGGAGACACTAACACAGAAATGTACAGACAAATGACATCTTGTTATGTAAATTCAAATAAATAACAAGGCTGTTATAATGGTAGGGGGAATACTTGATAGCACATAAATTCTGTGACACCCCAATGAAATATTCGCTACTTCCTCTGAGACATGACAGGGAGATGTTGGGGGCAGGATTAAACAACACAAGGCTCCCAACTGAAGAAAGAGAGGACGGGCTTAGGCGACACTTCGAGTAAAGAAAGAGTGACAGAAGACGGAAAAGAAGGAGAGCGCAACTGAAGTTGAAAAATGAACAAATCTTTTTTTCAGAAAGTGATTCGGTTCTGTTCATTTATCCAAGTGTATCGTTCACTTAAACAAAGCTTTCACAAACGTCACATCACTAAACACAAGTCAAATGCAGGGAAGCTTTATGCTCAGACAAACTGAAGGATCACTTTTTAACACCAACCAACCTTCAGTTTATGCTGTGAAGCTTGTTAAAGAGAAAGTCCTGCTTTTTTCTAAATTTGTCAGGGGCATCATTTCACGCTCCACAGCCTCCCTGTTTAAATCTGCACAGATGTTGATGCTCGGGTTTGAACTCCCCTTTCTTCATTTGTGCCTTATAAACTGTTGCTTAGAGATTATTTTCTGTCTCAGTCTGTCTTTTGATCATTACTCTGGTTGTTTATCTGCACAGCGCCGTGTTTGAACATAGAGCCACGTCTGAACTGTTTGGCTCTTTGCATAATATGCACATGAGACATTCTTTCCATGTTAAAATAAAACCTGTTGTGTAAAATGGAAACAAGTATCCAAATGTAAAAGAAAAGTGTCACACAATAGGTAAAAATGAAGAGAGTTGATTTGTTAGAGGAAGGGCTCTATGAGACATTTTCCAGGTGGAAGAACAGGTGGGTTGTAGTTGAGAATAGTTCAAACACACACAGGCTTTTACAGAAGGTAACAGACTCAAACTGACTTGTACAAGTTGATTTAATGACATCAAAAAGATGACCCAATCTGCAGCAGTTGAAAGCCTCTGTGTTGGTGTTAACACCAGAGCTCTTCATAGGGTAAAGGAAGTAACATGAGCCAGGTGTGAAGAACTGGAGAATGAGCGAAAGCGCATGTCTGGCCCTCGTGGCCGCGCACCACTCTCTCTTTCCCTCATGGTGGTTTTCATTACGCACGGCTTACTGTCCACATCAGCAGCACCAGCCCCCTCAGTCAGGGTGCCATCAGGTGTCTCAGTCAACCCTTGCTCCACCAGCTGGTAAACCACTAGAGCTTTAAGCTCCTTTTTAAGAATTTGCGTGGAATAAAAAATTTGAAAATGATTTGCAATTTGAATTAGATCATCTTTTCCAAAATTTTCAACCTGCTCAAGCGAAGGCTTATCCAGAAACTTACCAAGGTCAAAGTGCTCCATTCTCCGCACACACTTCACAAACTCAGCAATCAAATACACAAATCCTACCACTAAACATAAATACTTCCTCAGGAAGTTTTAACAAAGTATCCCGGACGAGCCCCCAATTATGTTACCGCCAGAGCTCTTAACAGGGTAAAGGAAGTAACATAAGTCAGCTATTAAGGCAAATTAGGAATGTTTATGAATGAACTGAGGTTTATTTATCAAGGTTAATCTGGTTAACATACAACTTTAGGGGTTAGGGGTTAACAACTATGACAAACGTCTCTACCAAAGAGCCGAGCCGCTCCCGCTCCAAACTCCAGCCAGCCTTTTGAAACCTTTCCCTCTAGTCGAGCTCCACTCCTTATTGGTGGACGCCGAATAACCCCCAATCAGCCACACCAACTGGCAGCCTGGGAAGAGGGGGAAAAAAACACACACACCTGGCACATGCACACACACTCAGACACACACACTCAGATACACACACTCAGAGCAGAGTCCTGCACGGGTCCAATTTTCAAGATCCACCCCGCCCCGACCAGGGGACTTACAAACCCGCACCCGAACCGCAAACCCGAGCATCAGCCCGATTAGTACCGCAACCTGATCCGACCCTTGGAAACACGACCCGCAGCCCGAACCGCAGCCTGAACCGCAATCTTATTTAAAGTAATCATTTTGGGTCATATTGTCTGAAAATTGAACGGTATATCGCTATAGTTCAGATGCCAGTGAGTAAACAATGCACCTGAATGAAGCAACTTTTCCAATAAAAGCCTGACTTCAGCTCCATCATCAACCCTCTGTGATCTTCTCACATACAACTGTAAAATCACTTGTTTTTTACGTTTAATGCTTTAAAACTTTTAATCTCTTAAAGGGACCTTTACACTCTACTAAAGAGCCTATTACACGTGTAATAGTAGACTTACTATCTGTCCAGGCTCAAGCGACGCTCAGCAGGTACGAGCCGTGATCATGTCACAACCATGGATGTATTATAAGAACTGGATAGCGTGGTCACAGCCTTACATCCAGGTTACAACTTACATTTTTATTTTATTGTATTTATTATTATTTTATATTAATTTTGATGTGTCAAACTAAAACCCGTGACCCGACCCATACGTTATTTTTTCCACCCATATCCGAACCCGGGGAAAAAAAAGTTTTTGAAAACCACCCACAAATCAGCTGTTTTTGCGGGTACCCAAGGGTACCCGACCAGGACTCTGACTCAGAGACGGGACTGTAACAGTCAGTTAGTTTCCCAACAAAGGGGCCATGCTGAGGGATCAGGACCCCCTCTTGGTAAAATACTAGAATTCAACCAACCTGAACCTGAAAAAGTTCATCAACAAACATGGCATTACCGTCGCATGGTGGACATTGCAGTCAAGGTAGAGTTGCACGGCCACATGAAACCCAACCAGATCCTTCTGATCCTTCTAATAGTACTTAGTTCAATTCGATGGTTGGTTGAGTCTTCTTCTCATTTGCTCTTCAGGTGCTGTCCCTCTCTTATTGGCTGTTGGCCGTCCTCTGTCTTTGTCTGCGACTGGCATTCATCAAGTGGGTGATCAGCCCCCCTTCACTTATCTGTGGAGAAACTGTTAGTTACACATCTCTTGCTTCCTCCTTTATTTATCTTCCTCCTTTGACTGAAACACCTCAACTCTAAATTGTCAACTTGAGTTGTTAGTGTTACACAGTTGCTCTTAATACTTTTTTATTATTGGGCATAAGCATTAACTTCACTTGTGGTCACTCTCTACTCTGGATGCTCCATAAAACCCTAGGAGCCCCCAGCCCCCCTCAAGTGTCTTGCAATGCATACCAAGACAAAGAGCACATGTGTCCAACCAAGTTTGTAAAAGCACATCTGTATAATATTGTTAATAAAAGCATGCATATATGAGCTATATATATTTTCTCAGCACTAAGACCAAAACTGTTTTTGAACCAGACTGTAAACATGTTTGTTTTTGCTGTACAGATCAGCTTTTAGGTCTTGGTGTGTACATGCTTTCTGGTGCTTCTGCAGTCAGCTTTAAAGTGATACTCCAGGATGGAACAAGTTGGGTCCTATCACAAGGTTTGGGGCAGAAATTACCCCTACAGCAGTGATTTTGTGCAGCAGGAGCCCAGGGCGCTCGCACCAAACACCCCCTCCCTGCTCCTCTGCCGGTTTCCTCTGCACTCAGACGGGGACATTTTTTACTTGACCAAAAACACAAATAAACGTACTCCCACCGAAAAAATCTGATATTGGTCTGCATTCATGCTTTATTTAGAGAATTTTCAGCACGTTACTTTCACACAAAAACACAGCTAAATAAGGCTCTAGTTCTCATCGTGTCGTAAAACAGCGCTACCTCCGCTGCAGAGCCACAGCTGGCTACAAGGCGCTCGCCGCTTAGTGTATCAGTCCGCGCACGCGGTGTGCCAGATATAAACAAACGCAGGTAGTCTGCCAGGACGAAGAGACACAATGAGAACTAGAGCCTTATTTAGCGGTGTTTTTGTGTGAAAGTAACGCGCTGAAAATTCTCCAAATGAAGCGTGAATGCAAACCGATATAAGATTTTTTCGGTGGGAGTCCGTTTATTTGTGTTTTTGGTCAAGTAAAAAATGGCCCCGTCTGAGTGCAGAGGAAACCGGCAGAGGAGCAGGGAGGGGGTGTTTGGTGCGAGCGCTCTGGGCTTCTGCTGCACAAAAACACTGCTGTAGGGGTAATTTCCGCCCTAAACCTTGTGATAGGACCCAACTTGTTCCATCCCGGAGTATCACTTTAAGAGAATGCTGGAAGAACTGCATTTCAAGTACTTCTGCATTGGCGTCATATTTTAAGACTGGAGGTTGCCGTTTGAGTGGTGTCCACTCCACCTTAGCAGCTGCTCCTTTTAGCTCTTATTGAGGAGAAGTTATTGACAGAGTTATCATCATCATCTATCTGATGACAGCACAGTTGCGATAGCAGCACATCAGCGTCCCCAATTTTCAATTTGTTTTGACATTTGAGAAAACATTCTCCTTCACAGATTTCTACGCTCACCAGTCATCAGGCAGATCTCAGATGAATCAGTGAACCATGCAGACTGTGATTCTGTAAGTAAACTAACTCTGCTGTTCTCTGCCTGAGCTTTCTCTTACAGTTTGCCAACCTACTAAGAAAAATACTTTTCTCAATGTTAAAACTGCAGCTGACACCTGACATTAGTTAATTCCTTCTTCACAGCATGTCATGTCACAATGTAACACCCATGCAGTCACTTCATTATTCATTGCACCATGTGATGGCTTTAATCTGTGATAATGACTGCTTTTACTGAGACTCTTACCCTGTGAAAACTCCCAGCAGGTATCTGGGCACTTCACCATTCAGCCTGCTGTAATCTGACAGTGGTTTGCTTAGTTAGTGTTCCTTCATCTTGTCACTTTGTCTCACAGGTTATTGCACAACACTCTACGTATGCATCACCACAGTTATGAGCTATAATGTATTAAAGGGCTTTCAGAGTGTTTTGCATGAGCCCTGTGCTCAGCTGTTGGTAGTTTTGCAATCTCTTCACAGGTGGATTCAGTACTACAACATTCTAATCAATCAAAAGTGCAGTTATTTTGATTAAATTTTACTTAAGTAGAAAGAAAAAATACCCGCCTGAATCTACTTAAGCGTGGGTAAAATGTACATCATTTAATTTACCAATGGTTCTTTCTCCTCAGTCAGGGGGTAACAAATAAGCAAGGGAGAAATGTGGGATATATCCCCCAGAAAATTTCTCAAGCAGGACTTTTTTTTAAGGCTTTAAGGCTTTTTTGCACCTGTTTGTTCTTATGACATTTTTTTGGTGTATTGTGTTTCATCTTATTTCTACCATGAAGCACCAGTTTCCATCTGTTGCTATTCATCCCTTTTTATTCTCATGAATCTGCCAAAGCCTGCCAGGGGACAACGGATGAAAATTAGCCTTAAGGCTCACTCTGATGTACTTACATGGATGCTTTGCTGAAATACTTGCTGAATTTGAATTCACTCTCCAATTAAACTGATAACTTAAAAACAAGTCACTGTGTACTGCACAAAGAGTTGTTCAGTTAGCAGGGCAGCTTGTTTGCGGTTAAATCAAGAGACAGGTTAACTGGTTCTTGAATACATCCTGTGGATGCGCTGGGATACATCATCAGTGATGTTTCCTGGGGTTGACCATAGACTGTTTATAGAGTGGACAGCGTGGCTCCACCATTTATCATTGTACGGTTTTGAAGCCAAAATTCCCCCATCACAGGCGCAGCCATTGTAGCAGTTTTGCAGCCAGAGTCTGCGCAGTAGAGACTGTGAAAAGATTCTGGGAGAATCTGAGTGGAGCTGGGTGACAAAAAATAATACTATTTTTTTTCTTTCGAGAGTCTAATCACTTCTTGATACTACCTCCCGACATATTTTACAATCCCCGAAAAAAATACACGAGAACAGCATCCGTCAGTCATCGTTTAACGTTACGTAAAACCTCATTTTTAATCTCGTATAACAAAAAAAACGAAACTTTTTAGAAAAAAAGAGGACAACAAGACAGCCAAATGAAATCTTCGAATCACCGCAACAATTGGACGTGAGAAACATTTCTACGAGGTATAATGATTTTTTAAAGTTTGACCACAGCCCATCTGGAATGGCTGGAAAGCCGTATTTTTTAACCTATACTGCAGCCAGCCACCAGGGGGAGCAGTTTTTGCGGAGACCTCACTTCGAGCTGAACAAGAGGACGCCCATTTTTTTTTACAGTCTATGGGGTCGACAGGTGTTTCAGGTCTGTTCGAACATCATACACCCTCGCCCAGGCGACTTAACCAGGCTGATTAAATCCTGGCCTGCATCCCAGCAGCAGTTGACCACGGGGCTTCCCTCTTTAGCCAGAGCCATCTAGTGGCTCTCTCTGCAGCATCTACAGCTGGTTTGATGGCCCTCTTCTTAGCCAGGCCCACGATCTCAAGCTTGGCTAAGAGCCTGCACAGTGTCTGACCTGCGAAGCCCCGACATCCCACTTCAAATAGCTCGCAGAGGGTTGTCCAGCAGTTGCTCTTGCACTCAGCTCCTGGTACTTTGCACGTTTCCGCTCTTGAGCTTCATCCATGCGTTCCTCCCACGGTACAGAGAGCTCTGCCTTGATCAACTTTTTGATGGAATTGGAAAAGATGACCTTGTCTGGACGCAGTGTTGTTAGGGCAATATGCTCTGGGAAACGCAGCTGCTGAACTAGGTCCACTCTCAGCTCCCAGTCAGCTGCTGCGGCGAGGAGGCCAGGTGCTGATCCAGGCCGTGGGCGGGGCCGCTCTCCAGCCTTGATGAAGATGATGGGCTTTGGGCGGCATTGTCTGCTGGTGGTTATGGCCATATCTACCACCTCTGCAACCGCTTTGAGAACCTGGTCATGCCGCCAGTGATAGCGGCCATCTGTGAGTGCCTTCGAGCAACAGCTGAGGATGTGCTCACGAGATCCTCTTCCAGAGCACAGTGCACAGGTAGGAGTCTCGATTTTGCCCTAGACGTGGAGATTAGCTGGGTTTGGTAGGCAGTCATACACAGCTTGGATTAGGAAACGGACTCTGTAGTAGTCTGCTCGCAGGATGTTATCCCAGGTAACCCCTCGCTGCTCTACCGATTCCCACTTTGTCCATGATCCTTGCTGCTTCAGCCCCACCATCCTGCTCTCTCTCTCTTAACTCACTGTTATTGGAAAGAGGTGTCACTTTTTCTTTTAGTGTCATTTTACAGACAGATTATTAATGAACCCGTTAATGTAATTGTAATTTTCATTAGATTTTCCTCTCCTTATCTACATTAGCTCACCTGATCACTGGGGGGTAGACGTCAGCCAAACAGCTGCAGTCACACTGATAAAAGAAAGCCTGTAACCGTTTTTCATTTTGTTTAATGTTGAAACTGATTCAAGTGATAATGTTGTACAGTTCAATACTTCCCACAAAAATATTAAAATGCGAGTTGAAGTTCTGACTTTTTAAACAGCTCAAAAGCACTGTGTACTCATGGAAACCTCCTGAAACCCTCCGTCCTTTTTTTTAACATTTTGGCTATCTGTGGCATAGTACTCCATCCCAATAATTGTGACAGAAAATTAAAAGCTCAAGTTCAAGGAGGCCAATGCTATTATATATCTGCAACTTAGCAGCGTTTAAGGGTAGGATCTGCAGGAATTTTTGTTACTTGTTAGTAAATACAACATTCAAACTGGGCTCCTCCTTCTTGGATAATACATATCATAGCATATATACCAGTATGAACAGCTAAGCGGGGTATTTAGTTGTTATGTGGTATATCCAGGAGATGGCGCTAACCTCACTTTACGCTACTGTGTCGAGCTAACCTGTTCAAATTCTACCACTATGTTGAAGGCAAATATCATTAGAACTACAAAAAGCTACACAGCAGCACAAAAATTGCATTTTGTGAATCTCGCTGAACGCTGTGGAAATCGTCACACAGGGAGACATTTCCACAGCTAAATTCATAGTGAGTAAAATTAACTAACCTGTTCCATACCAATAGTATGTGACAGTATGAACATTGAATAGCAATCCCTTACTCTCTCAATTTATTAATTTGTTGTTGCTTGGTTGCATCCAACAATTTCATCCAAAACTGAACACGTCCATTGAACACTGTTTTAAGTTGTAGCAGTGCCTCTCTTCACACACCTCACCTCATTGCCCTTATGCTCAATTCCAGCCAGGTGAGGATCCAGAGCTTTTCCTGCAGAAGGCCTCTCTCCTCCCCTGTGTTGCTTTTTGATGGAAAAACCACCATTGGTTCTGTGGGTTACATACCTGTGAGCACCCTCTCCCAAGAGGATTTCTGTGAGGGACTGTGGGTGTTGATGGCGTACTACTACACCTTTCACTTAACATTCTCAAAATGTGTTGCCACACTGCTGTCTGTCATTCAAACTGAAGTAATCGGTGGTGCCATCCATGATCAAGATGCCACTGGTGCACACAAAAAGGCAATAGCTGCATGGAAATCTATCACTGAGAAATGAGGGGATTCCAAGCTGTGTTTAGTCAGGTCTGCGGCACTTGTAATTTTTTTTATCTTGGTTAATGCCTGATGTTACTTACTTAACAAGATTTTTGTGTTGTCCTTGAGTTATATGTAGAAATAACTGTTCAGAATTCCTTAAAGGATTTTAGTTTACCTCATCAAGTGCAAACATATAGCACACAAACTGCATTTTATTATTTTCTTGGATTTAAAATATGCAGCATGACTCAGGTTCTACTGTTATTTTTATATGATGCTGTTCCTGCCTAGCAATTGAATGTTCAATAAATGATGAAAGTACTCATTTGCTGTTTTAATTCCTGTGGAATAAGTGAGGATTCATGTTCTCAAATCAAGGACAGGTTTAAAGATTATGGTTTAACCTTTAATATGGATTATGCTTATTTCAAGATGAGAGCACTTGAATCAAGAATTGTCTCTATCATACCTCTACATCTAAAGCTGCGTTTCCACCAAGCAGTACGGGTCTGTTCAGTACGGTTTGGGACGGTTTGGGACAGTTAAGTCTCATCCCGTTTGCGTTTCCACAGCAAACTGTGCCCTCTCGTGGTGGGCGGCGTGTAAGCCGCATGCCGGAAGCCACAGCTGGTAAACAATAGCGCGACGCCGTAGCAGTTTACCCCGCGATTAAATCCAACAAAGAAGAAAAACGCGACACAGTAAACAAAGAGCACGGATGGAAGACATGCAGCATTTCGTCCTCTCTGTGATTTTCATGAAACACTCTGTTACAAAGTGCAATCAAGCTTCGTTTCAGAGAAGTCTGTGAGCCGCCAGGAGAAATGCAGCCGCCGTCGGGGTAAGTGACGATTCTTTTGACCAATCAACCGTCTGCAGTGTGTTGCTCCACCTCCCGAGAGCGGATCGGTTCAGTCTGGCACCCATACGAAAGGGTCCCAAAAAAGTGGGACGGCTCGTCTCGGTTTTTAGGGATCCGTCCCGGGATGAGTCTGTGGAAACGCCGCTAAAAGCGCACCGTACCGATACGAACCGACCTGGACTGCTTGGTGGAAACGCGGCTTAAGTAGTTTTGACTTGAAAAAAGTGATATTTTTCATTCCATTTGCTAAAATTGAGAATATAAGACGCATGAAATTAGATTCTATTGCTCATATTTAGTATATTTCACTTAAAATTCTTCTTCGGGAAGTAAGTTTTCAAGCATTTTAATAAAAAAAAATAAGCATTTTCTTCTTGTTTTAAGATCTGTAAGTACTTATCAAGGCCATCTTGTTTTTAGATTTATCAGTCTTATTTCAAGATTTCTAGTCAAGTGAAATTATCTTGCTCCATGGAAACATAATTTCACTGGTTTTAAGATATTTTTACATCAAATTTAGTATTTTTATCTTAGATTCAGACTTCCTTTTTTTTGCAGTGCAGTGCCAGCGGCAGCACACACCCATAGCCTCCAACCGTAGCTACAGGAACGCATTCACCAGCCGAGCAACCACCTGTAGCATCACGTTTCTACACAGGATGGACCCTAGAGGTGTGTAATTGAAATTGACTTGGCCTGTTAGCATGAGCTAATGATAAGTATTTGGCACATACCTGGTCAGCAGAAAGCCAACTTGTGTCACTTTTTGTCCTACGCTGCTCTTGCAGGAAGTGAGTGAGTGAGTTTAAGTAGAGCCAAGCTTCGCCCTTGTTTAGGAAAAAACTTTATCAGTTTGGCGTTTCGTTTCACTTTGGTCGTGCTAGTCTTTTTTTGTATGTCCACTATCCTATTGTATGCTCCATATCTTCTTCTATTCTTCCACTCGCCATTATCAACACGCAAAGTCACTTGCACACTGAGCACGTTGTGATTGTCTGTCCAAAACATCAACATTCAGGCTGAGGAGGGGGTCGAGGCTGACACTGATACACATGTATAGGGACCCGTAGGAAACACTTTTACACCTGCTAATGCTGAAACAAAAATGTATTCTAAATGTGCATTTAAAAACTGGTGCAGTCTTAACATGTGCGATACCTTGCCCCTGTGTTGTTGTGTAAACGGTTTTAACCTTGATATGATATGCTCCAATAAATCTAACTTAAAACCAGCAGCCAAGTCACAGAGAGTCTAAGCCCTAGCCTTTGTATTAATTAATTAATTTATTTATTTATCTATTCATTTATTTATTTTTTCATTTATTTTTAATTCTGTTTTATCTGTTTGTTTATATTTGTTTCGCAAAACATAAAAAACAATAATAATTCAGAAGATAACCAAAAAGGAGGATTTAATTAATTGTTTACATTAAGGTCATACTGTTTAATACAGAGTGGGTGTGTAACGTTGTAAAAATATTTTTTCAAAAAAGAAGTAGGAGAAGAGAAGAAAAATGCATACACTGTTTTCATGCCCTAAGAAGAATAAAAACTCTTGAGGAAGGTATCTTAATAACAATAAACTCTCTGAGAGATCAAACTCTGTCCTGTCTCTTTTCTCCATCTCATCCTCTGCTTAATAACAAAGCTTCACATCTTATGACCGTAAAAGTATTTCTGCCGTTGTCTGTGGAAAAATTTCTTGTCACACAGCTTTGTTCGCCGCCCACGCGCACACCTTCACCTGCAGCTGTCAACAATGCCACATGATTGATTGTGGGCTGCATATTATCTTATTTACTCTAACAGATTTGAGTGAAAGTGTTGTTTTGTTCTCTTTCGCTTTGAGGACGTTGTGAGGCATGCCTGCTCCCACCATGACTTGCAAGCCTCACCATCTGGTGGGGACACATTTCAGCAGCAGCCTGAGAACACGCCAAATTACATTTAGTTTGGAGTAACTGCTGTTCGTGCTGCTACAAGCTGCCGTTTCCTCACTGTTGGGATAACGCTAATCACCTGTGATTACTTAGCATACTGTAGGCTAAAGCACAAACATGTGACCGAGCTGTGAGTTGTATAACTTGTATCAGTTTAGTGGGACATGACCAGACTTCATATGGGTTTTTCTGACCATGAGAGGGACTCTGCTCTGTGAACTGAGGCGTTGATAACATAATGTAGGTTAACATCCTTGGATCCCGGTCTGACGAGAGATGCAGAATTAACAAAGCCTGAGTGCAGACTGCCGTAGACAACACAACAATGTCCCATTCAGCCCCCGACAGCTGCATCAACTTTAATTGTCTCTTGAAGAATGCACACTACAGCACCAAGGTTACATCAGTCATGCTGTATAAACTTTACCCACCTGCATTTTGTTGCTGGCTCCCTCACCTCCTTCTTTCTCCCCTCCTTCTCTCTCCCTCCTCTCCCCCTCAGCCGTTGGTATTCTCATTTGAAAGGAGGAGAACAGAGCGGGAAAGAATAAGCATGGGGATGCAAGGACGCGTGGCGGAGAGAATACTAAGCACCGATGGGTGTTAAACACAAAGCCCTGCATAGACGCTGCTGCACACACACCAACACACACATACACACACACACACACACACACACACACACAGAGGTGTATATAAGCACACATAACCCAGTAGCTCACAGGCACGCACACATGAACACAAAAGCACACTCTGATGGGTATTAGTGGACCCCTTGGTGCGGTTTGAATAGAATGTATTTGTACCTCGGGCTTAAACAGAGAGGATTATGGGGGATACGAGGGGAATGCTAAAGCTAGGAGGGAGGCCAACGACCTTGGTGTGGACTCAAAGGAAGGAGGAGTAAAGGGGTTGGTGTGTTGATGGCAAATCATTCAAAATTGCTGTAAACACGAGCGTTGAAAACAATAATGCCCTTGTGTGCCTGGTAGTGTGTGTGTGTGTGTGTATGTGTGTGTGTGTACCTGTTCAATTTAAAACAGCAGCTTTGATTCCATCCTCAAAATTTGGCGGTGAAGAGTTTCATCTTCTCGAAATGATGCAACATGTTTGTAAATGATGAGCTTGTGCTCACTCGAGATAAGCATCGATGATATTTCTGCCTTTGTTTTTTTCCACTTTAGTGTGATTAAGTGTGTCTACTCCAGGGTGTGTGTGTGCGTGTGCGTGTGCATTCATGCACATGCACAACCATTTTCCCATTTTGCATGTGTTTCTCTGTGCCCAATTGCTTGGAAACAGGGGGATGTATCATATACTTGTTACGAGAGGCATGACAGAATGCATAATTCATTTTCATTTGGGCTCCTGTAGTAGAGCGCGTGTGTGTCTGTGTGTGTCTGCCGAGATACCGCTGGGAATGTGTTTTTTCTGGGTCTAAATGCTAGAGTGAGTGTGTGTGAGTGTGTTCAGGGAGAGGAGGGAGGAGAGAAAGTTGGCACGTCTGTGTAATAACCTGGGATTGGATGTGTCAGGTCATTTCTACAAGTGTTAAAAAAAAAGCAGCGAGGAGAGACAAGTAATCTGATGAGTGGAGCTGCATCTCAGCTTATCAGTCGAGGGGGAAGAGGGATGGAGAGATGGTAGGCTGGAGGAGGAAGGAGAGGAGGAATAGAGGGTGGAGAGGTAACAAGGGGTGTTGGAGGAATAGGCGATGTTGAGGGGGCTAACTCTGGCGGATGAAGATAAGATAGAGACTGGATAAAGAAATGTGTGGGTGATGCACAGAGTGGGTACAAAGAAAGACAAAGCATGGGGGTGAGAATAGCAAATGATAATGGAGCTAAATGAAAACAGGAATGAGTAGTAATGGCAAGAGGGATGAAAGATGAAGGTGAAGAGCAGAGTGGAGGACACCGATTGAAGAGGGATGGAGGAACGTGTGGAGGGATAGTTGATAAAAAGAGGCAGGAGGGATGAAGAGGTGTTTTAGAAGAGACAGATGCTTGCAGAGGGAGGATTGAAGGACAACCTTGTATAAACTGGCAAAGGGCTTTCAGTTAAAGAGTGTCTTTATCTCAAACTCTGCCTCACTATTTCAGGCTGCTCTGTGGTTCTTTGAGGATTAACATTTCAATGTGTCTGTTCACTCCACAAATTATGCCTATAGGGTGCCGGTGTGACCAGCTAGGTGCAGACCGAGTCAGTCTTATCTTTAACACTGGAATCTGCTTCAGATGACTCTTTGACTCAGATTCACCCTGAGTGAACCAAGCCAGAGGACGGGGGAAAGTAGAAGCTGCGCTCGGTCTTATCATACATGTTCATGTGAACATTTGCAGTGTTCAGTAGGATACTACTAACTACAGTACATTCAAAACTCTGCTGCACGCCTCCTCACCTGCACCCGCTCCCATGACCACATCACTCCCGTCCTCCAACATCTCCATTGGCTTCCCGTCCCCTTCCGCATACAGTTTAAAATTCTCCTCCTCGCCCATAAAGCCCTCCACCACCAGGCCCCTTCCTACCTCACTGACCTCCTCCACCACCACATTCCCTTCCGTAACCTCCGTTCCTCACACACCAACCTCCTGTCTCCCCCACACAGAAACAAGCACCGAACCTGGGGGGACAGAGCATTTTCCATAGCTGCCCCCACTCTCTGGAACTCACTCCCCACGCAAATCCAGAACTGCTCCGACTTCTCTTTATTTAAATCTCTGTTAAAAACTCACCTTTTTAGATTAGCTTTTAATTTGCGATTGTACTGTTGTTTTGCTTTGTTTTGTTTTGTTCTGTTTGACTTCTGTTCATTGCTTGTATTGATTTTAAACTGTTGTAAAGTGTCTTTGAGTTCCTGAAAAGCACTATACAAATAAAATTTATTATTATTATTATTATACATCAACCCACTATCTTCCCTTGTGGAAACCTCTGCAGGGGGTGTGGATGACAGGATGAACCAACACGAAATGAATGAAAGAAAGAAGGAAAAATATGAAACTCAAACAGTTGAATGAGGAATGTAAAAATGATCTTCTTCAGAAACAATACATCACCAACACAAGCAATAGGTATTAACTCTTTCCCCACCAGAGTGTTAGCAATAAGTTGCCAGCCAGCGCCAGCCCTTTTAATCATCCTCACTAATATTTGAAGGCCTACTGAAAATGTTGTGTCAGAGGTATACAAACACTGAATGCATCAAGTAAAAGAAGAGACTTTAATCTTTTAAACACAAAAAATATTTTATTCTATCTTTATTCATTATTGTAAAATCAACATTTGAACATTGTTAATTTTCAACCAAAAATAGAGAAAAGGGCTTTTTCTTAATCTAAGACATACTTTAAGAAGATAAAACTGATTAGACATTTACATTTTTGACTCTTTCTTATCTACTTACGGTAACACAGCATTGGAAATGGTAAAATATAGCAAAGATGGTAACAATAATAACAATAGCCAGTTTGAATATAACCCAAAATTCAAAAACTTTCTCACAAACTTTCTGTCTCCAAGGACACAGGATTTCTTATCAACTTTACATATTTACAAAAATCAATAATGATTCATCTTTATATCAGCTTTACCTTCTTAACAAACACTTTTACATTGCTCATTTGAATACATTTGATTGCACCTCTTTCCTCTGACCCTCAGCTGTCTCTCCCTGCCTCTTTTCACGGAGTCTCCACTGTCTTTTTCATCTCCGTGTCTCTCATTTTCCACAAAGTCTACCCCTGTCCATGTCTCACGCTTCCACGGAGTCTCCGCCATCTCCGTGTCCATCTCTGTGCGTCTTTTCCCGCTGCCTCCCTCACCTCAGTGTTGGTCACCCACAGTGTCTCTCTAACCTTCACTTTCTCTATTGCTGGCACTTGAATCTTCTTCGGACTGTACATTAAATATCGAATAGTCAAGGTCTGAGTTCAATAGTACCTCTTGAGCTTCGGAAACACCTTTTCCGTGGGGAGGGCATTTTTCAAAGCGTGCTGATCCTTTTCATGTCAATACGGGGAAACACATTCAGGGTAGAGTATTTATAACTTTGATTTTACTCTGTTTCCCGGTTCAGCAGCTTCTTCTTTGTTTGTTTCGAGCACCCAGGAGTGCATGGTCATTCACAAGATATGCAACAGCGCCCCTCCCAATAACACAAATTGACGGAAAATCTTGTCAATGGTGGGTAAGCATTGTGACGCGATTGACGGAATATCTCGTCAATGGCAGGGAAAGAGTTAACGAGGAAACAAGAAAGCCATACCAACAACGTGGTTTTGAGATTTTTTCTACTTTCACAGGATAGCCACGCTAACAGCTCAGAGTCAACAGCTTATCTCATAAAACCTGGGTACAAGAGGGCAGGGAACATGGTTTCAGGCCTTTGCATACTGAGGCCCTGTTAGCATGACCCCAAAGGGTTTTTTGTGTGTGTGTCAGAGATGGGAACTCAAGTTTGCAACTATCACTCAAGTCACACTTAAGTTGTGCACACAAAGATTTGAGACTTGACTTGGATTCAAATTGGAAAGACAACAGACTCGAGTCTGACTTGTATTTTGGGACTCATGGACAACTGTTCTGTTTTCTTTTTTGGCGTCATAAGATCAAGGAATTTCTGACGAGTTTAGGAGCTGTTTACACAATAACGGTTTTAAGGTGAAATGCGAAAGTTTTGTTGCATTTTGGCCTTGCATTTACATGGAAATGGTGTTCCAGCCGACATAATACACAAACTTTTGAAAAAAAAAAAAAAAAAAACGTGTGAAATTTCTCTGAAACGCTGCCAACACCGTTGCTGAGTAAACAGTAAGCCAGCATTTTCAGTGGAAATGCTGACATCACACTCTGAGTACATACAACACTCCAAAAGTACCATTGTTACAATAGTCACAAACTACTGTGTTGTGCTTGTGCTGCTGAATCTGCTGACTGTGTTTCAACAAAGTGCTCATCTTCTGCACTTAGCATTCACCAATACACCAGATGATTGGCCCAACTCTACTTCAGTGGAGATCTCCCCAAAGCAGCTTCTGGACTAGACAATTATAGCGCCACCTATAGTCCTGTCATGCTTACAATAGCATTTTCACCCCTTCTGCGTTAACGTGTAAACCCTTGTTATTTATTTATTTTCTCCATGTTTTCACTGCGTTAAGCATTTTTAGATGAAACATTTTCGTGTGAACGGGGCCTTAATGTGATCCCTCTCTTTTTGGCATTGTAACCATGGTAACCACTTTACGCATTGGGTGTGCGCCTTGCAGCATCAAGCTGTCTCACTTGTACATCGGATTACAACAATGGCGACCGGCAGCACATCTGCAGCTGCTGCTGTACCATTTTTTATTACATTTGGTTGTAAAACTTTTGAACAGGGCAGCACCAACAAAAAGAGAGCTGACTGGGCTCAGGCCCTAATAAGACAAGTAGACCAAGTGAGCCACCTACATAACCAGTCACATATCACAGGCGTGGGCCACCTCAACGAATTAAGAGGGTCTACTTCCACAAACAAAGGGCCGTATGTTTACAGCTTTTCTTCTTTTGTGTATTTACAGGGCAAAGTCATTTCCTTGGACTGACCTTGTTGCTTGTTTCTTAGACACCTGGCAACATTGCTGATCAGTTTTTCCTTCAACACAAACTTTTTTTTAAGTTTGTGTATTAGGTCAGCTGAAACACCATTTCCATGTAAATGCAAGGCCAAAATGCAAAAAAACTTTTGCGTTTCACCCTAAAACCGTTGTCGTGGAAACAGCTCCTAAACTCGTCAGAAATTCCTTGATCTTACGACGCAAAAAAAAAAAAGGATAGTTGTTCTTGAGTCCCAAAATACAAGTCAGACTCGAGTCTGTAGTCTTTCCAATTTGAATCCAAGTCAACTGGGTTAAATCTGAAGTGGTTCCAATACGTCATTCATCAGATATGTGCTAACAAGAATGACACGTACAGGAAACAAGAGATGTGGGGGGGAAATAATGGTGATGCTTTTCGGTACCAGTATCTAACTTTAGCTTCAGTTCTGAGTCACAGTGCCAGGCTTTCATATGAGATCATGAAATAAAAATAACTATTCTTACTGAACAACTGGTGATTAAAACTTACTAATAAGGGATGGATGCTAATTACAACGCCTTTTCTTTCACACCTAACAGACTGTCTCCACTGTTTTCTGGTTTGCTGACATGAAGACAGTTTAGCATTAAAAAGCCATGCTGTTAGCAACACGCAGCTGCTGGTTAAAAGTCAGAGGGGTGCCATCTCCATTAATTTACACACGACTACAAAAAGGTGTGTGTTCTGGACACAAGATGTACAATTCAGGGTGAGCTACATTAATCTGAAAATACTCTGTTAACCTCCTTTCTGATGAACTCATGGTCCATCACTGAGAAGTGACTAATGGCACTGACACCATCCTAAAATAACCACTCTAACCAGAAGAAGAACAACACAATGAACACTGTGAGATGATTCATTTGAGTTTGGTAAAAGCAGAAAAACACATTAAGACAGGATCACAAGAAAAACTACATTTAACCTCAGCAACTTTCTCTAAACTATCGGACAGTGATCGTTAATTCTTTGGCATTTTCAGCTCCATTTCAGTCCTGAATTATCTTTCTAATACAGTGTTTTTTAGTAGACTAAAATAAGCACTGTGACTCTCTTTATTCACTTGCTGGAGTGCAGCATCGTCAGTAAATTATAAGCAGTAGGTTCAATATATCTGCAATTAAGAAAGACACTTGGGGGTAACACAGATTTTCAGAATTTTACATTTATTGAAATCATTTATCTGTTCTTCAGTTTGAGGTCTTTGTGCCCTTATGGAGTCAGGCCAACGGTGCTGTGGTGTGGTTTCCACTCAGACTTTGTTTATTCAACACTCCAAACACTTTTAAGTATGTGATAAATTGATGCTACTCTCCTGGGGAGACTGTGTTATGGAGAGGACAAGAAAGGCTACTTGCAGCTGGTAAGAAGCCCCAGTTAGCCAAAAAGAAGCCCTGGTGGCCCACTGAAGGCACGAATGTAGCGGCTGTGTACTCTTTGTTGCGTTGTTTAATCTGATTAACACAGAGGAAATATAGGTGTCTCACAAAGTATTCAGCAGTTGTCAGCATAAACAGCTAAAACAGAACAAACACAAAACAACAAAAACTAAAACATGACATTTACAGAACTAATAACTGAGTGACTTACCACGAGGACAGCTACATACAGACTGGCAGGGAAACACGGGCTGCACCACCCAAGTCTGGGTGCTCCCTGTGGATACACATACTTACATAAACAGAACATAAGCATTACATGAAACAAAACAAGAACATCCCATAAAACAAGATGGCAAGTGGAGTCTTACTCCACTACACTAACATCAAACTCCATTTTGTGGCTTGGTTGGTTCACTGTAGAACTAATACTTGTGTTGTTTCAAGCAGACACTCATAGTTATGGAAAGTTCAATGACTCTTCTGTGCGTGTCTGTGGTGTTTTCTCTTGTTGTCCAGTTTTTTCTGGTAATCCAGCAAAGCCACATTAGTTAACCAAGCTGTCAATCATGTTTCTGAATTTAGAAATCTCTGTGCCTCCCAGGAAAAAAAGACAACTTGGACACAAATCATCCCGAAAAGGGCAAACTGTTATGACAAAGACCCTGTTTGAGAAGAATGCACGTGAAGTGCAACTTTAATTTTGAAGTTTAACCCATGCACCATCTGTTAAAGTGGAGGAGGTGAGGATTATGATACATACTGCAGTCAATCAGCTGGGGGCGCTTTAATGTTTTTGGCTTCACAGTCTAAGAACAACTTTGACGTCCACTTTGATATTAAGTTAATGACTGTTACTTACCCAGAGCTCCAACCAGTGCCCCTAACATTTGTTGTCTCACATACAAGATATTTTTTTATTTGACCAATTGGTCTAAAGATTGAGATAACATCAAGAGAAAGTGTGGGTTAACGTGCAAGGACTCCATTAGTACATGGGTCTCTGAATGGGTCAGAATATGTCCAGTTACTACACAAATGGGACCATCAGTCAAAACATACTGTTATTGAACCTGCTATTTGGTAGTAGTTTTAGCGGCATCCATGATTGCCAAAAATTGGCCAATTAACTAATTACTCCATGAAAGCGAGGCAGGCGCAGAACGTCATATATTCAGGGAACTCCTGGAAAAACCCAAATCCAACAAATACAAATTGTACATGCGTACCTTGATTAAATAGAGATATAAACGAAAAATGTTGTGTCTCCTGTAGGAATGGTTACCTTTCATATTTGAAATGGTGCTGTACCAATGCCCGGTGCCTTGCAATCTGTATCAGTACTCAGCGAGGTACCAATTTTCAGTACCTTTGTTTGTGTTTATGTAGTAAAAAATGTGATTTTTAGGTAATAAAATCTCAAAGTTTTTCAATTTGACGTATTTATTTCTCAATGCATAAACCTTCAATGCTGTGTTCATGTCCAGCATGGAAAATTGCCTTCTCAGTCATAATTTGATTTTACATGAATTGGTACTAGGTTTTACGGATGGAATTTGGTCGGTACCTATAAAAGTACCTAATTCATCACCCATCCCTAGTCTCCTGGATATAAATTTGTCAACATTGTCAAATGATGTATTAAATGCCCAAATATCTATTTTCTTAGCGTATTTCGTCTTAAAGGGCATTGGATGAGCACAACACCCGCCATCTTTAAAACAGGCAAACTGGTTTGATAATCCTGATGTTAGCGCCTGTAGTGGTGCAGACTACCACCATTAAATTCAATGTTCTGTTGGGGCATTAACATGGCTCATGCATAGCCTACCGCTAAGTATTTATTGTTTGTTTGTTTGTTTTTTCACCACTAGTACAAACAATCTGTTTTCATCATTAATGGTTGAATGTGCATACGAGCCCAAGGGTATCAAGACAATTCTTAAGTCACCACTCTCAAAATACAATACGGGGAGTACAACAGCAGAGCACAAAAGTGGAAGCGTGTGATATATTAAAGCACCTTAACCTTCATATGGCGGTCTAGGCCAGGATGATTTGCAGACAGCCTACCGGCTAGATAACACTGGTGCAGATGAGAACATTGCAAAGTGTTTGCAAAGCTACAAGCACAACAGGCCGTAACCATCCCATCCTCACATTGTTACTCAGATAAGGAGTTTAAGACAGACCAAAACTTTAGACACCTGAAACATTGGAAGGTACCAAAGCCTCAGGAGTGACAACGGTCACATCAAATTACAAACCAAAAACAGAAAAAAGGAAGAAAGCCCTGTAAAGGTAGAGCCTTAAAAAAAAAGCTGCCATATTTACTTTAGTTTTGGGCTTTGTTTTAGTCTGTTGGCCCTGTGCTTTGATTGTGCTTCTGCAAGGACATTGAGATTTGCCTCAGGAAAACATGATGGTCTGTTTATCTGTAGAAGTTGAGCCTTGGTGAGCTTAAAACTTAGAAAGCTTGGACAAGCTTTTTAAATGACTTTTTTTTTCCTGGCATTGCTGTTTATACTTTAGGCTACTAAAGTAAACGTGTATGTATGCCAGCATGCCTTGAGCCTGTGCAGCCATGCAATAAACCAAGCACTTGTACAATCAAAATTACTTTTCATAGTGGGCAGGAACAAGTTGGGCTCCACGAAAAACAAAAGCCTGGAGGTCCATGACCACCTCGATCCACCACTAGTCGAGAGATGTAAACAGAACTGTGTATCTCAGCGTATCAAAACAACCGTCATCGAATGAGAAAATTCAGATACCTAATCTGGAAAATGGCCTCAAGATTAAAGTGAGGGTTGAGTATTGAGATATGATAGTGGACTCTAACTGAAGAGATCTTTGCACTTTAGGTTCAGAAGCAAGTTTGGATGATAACAGAGGACCTGAAGCTGATGGAGAGGGCTATGACACGATGAGAAAAGCTCACTGACATTGGTTTGTGTGTCCGTGCGAGGCTGTGGGCTTTGACGTTGAGGTGAGCTGATCAGTCACCGGAAACTCCCCCGTACCTCCTTCACTGAAGGCTGTTTAAGGTCACTTTGTCCCCTTAGCAACAGGAACGTCAGCAAACACCAATCTACTATCCAACCCCCCGCACAACTCTGACCAAATGCCACCATCTGTGTGTGTATGCGTGCGTATGTGTGTATGTGTGTGTGTTGGTGCTTCAGACTGTGTTTCCTGAACTTCCGCAAAATGTCACTGAGAAGTGACACCATCAAACCTAACACAGCAAGAGGTCTTTGTGGGGTTTTCATATCATGCAAGGAGTGCTGGCTTTACTGTACTGAGACCACACACACACACACACACACACAAACACAAATCCCCTCCTCACATTTTTTCTGCTTTTTGAAGAAGTTTTTACCTGTGTGTTTACCATAAAGTTTGCAAAGCCTGTCTGCTGTCCTGGACACACACAAACACACACACACACTCACACATACACACAACGTGAGTGTTCCTCAGGTACTGAATTAATTGGACTTGGGGCCACGAATTTGCCTGATATTCATGAATGTGTGTGTCTGTGCACAGATCCGTGCCCCTTCTTCTCATTTGCCTGCAATGACAGGCTCGCCTCTCCTCGCTAATGCTAACACGCTGCTGTTTAGCTTCTAATTAAGATGTATGAGTCACCGTGTCTATCGGCGTGTGTGTGAGTGTGTGTGTCTTGTCATAGTCTGACACACATGAGTGGTGCTGTCTGCGTTGTGCTTGGCAGGGTTGAGTGGTTTTGCGGCCAGGAACGTTGTCTAATTTAAGATGTCACACATGCTCGGCGGCTCGTGTACGCAGGGCTTTCACACACTCACTCTGCCGTAGTAGCAGGCGACACGCAGCGGTCCAGGGGCCACACACTCGTGCTGTTTATAACCACACTCGTGCCATAGAACATCTTGATGGATAGACAGTTGGGCGAGGGGGTGTTGATGAGAAATACACACAAATGTCATCCGTTTTGCGAACCCACACACAAACACAAGAATGTACCATTTTCTTAAAAACAGCACTACTGTGCTTTCACACTCCCGGCAGGCTGATTACTACTTTTATCATCATGTTCATCATCACACATCCCACAGACACGTGAACACTAACATAAAGAAACTTCAGCTTTTCATCACATGTGCTCTCTATATTTGTTGTAGAGGGTTTTATCAGCACGTACGCTGAGTGAGTGTGAATTAAGAATGAAGAGCTCTTGAATAAAACTGGAGCCTTTTTCCTTCTTCATATTCACTGAATTAGAGGAGAAACAAAAGGGAAAAAAATCACACAAAAGCCAATATGTTTGTGACAACACAACAAGTGTACAGTAAGGCGTGTTCCTGGAGCAGAGCCACCAAAATGTCTGAGTGCCAAAAGCAAACATTTAGTTTTCAAGGTGAAACAGATTTGGATCCCTCAGTCACTATTTGATGGAGAGGAGGAGCAGACAGGAAAACAAACAACAGGCTTCAGCTAACACATCACAAAAACACCACACAGTATTGTTGCTGTTGTTGACTGTAGCTCCTGTGATTACAGTAAAAACAGCTCCATTGTTATTAATTAATGATTGATTTCATCACACAGCTTTGTTTAATACTGTATTCTGATTGGTCAAATCCTGCTACAACAGTTATTTACATGAGCAGCATGAGTGTAAACAGGTATGATCAGATCACATCAGGGGTGGCGTCATGGGTGGGCCAAGGGGTCACAGGCCCAACCATTTTCAAACAGGCCCACCTCCAACTTTTCTTTGAAAAATATATTTCTTTTTTTCTCTTCTTTTTCTTCTTTTTAATATGTTTCAAAGAGGAATATCAAAAATGTTGTCACCTTACACTCGTTTTGTGATGCCCTGTTTTAAAAAAATAAGCCAAGTCTGTCAATCTTGTTGCCTGTTGGTAAAAATGTATGAGTCATTCAGCCTCATGTTATACCAGTAGGACTAGAGAATTATTTTGGGAAAGATAATAGATTTTTTTCTTTTATTTAACTGTGGTTAATGTTGCTGCTCTCATAGTCTATAACACATAGAAAGTTGAGGTGGCGCAGCCTATTGGTGCTTTAGAGCAATACTCTTTGACTGGTACCACCGAGAGCCATTGCTGTCACATGCACTAAAATGTTATAAATGTTATAAATGTTTTCAAATATTAAAGGATCAAAGCAACCAAATCTGCTTTTTAAAAAAAACATAGTAACAGTACTAAATTTATATCTATATAGGATTGGTTGTTTTCTTACTTTGTAATAAAAAGGCCCACCCAAAATTGAAATCCTGACTCCGTCCCTGGACAAGATACATTACACATAAAATCAATCTGTTGAAAGATGAAAGGTACATTTATGAAATTCATGATTTCACCTCATCCTGTTGATGATTTGTTAAAAAAAAGATATTTAACAATCGTCTTTTAGCAAACAAGCCTGAAATCAACCAGCACACACACGTTCAAACCACATACTGAAGGCGAGGCAGGTGGAGGTCTGTTTCTGGACCATAGCGTTGACTGAGCAACAGACAGACTGAGAGTTGAACCAGTGATAGGCCTAATGTTAGGAAAACCCACTATGACAATAACTACAGAAGCTGACAAACAATACCATTAGGATCTCATTTAAAGTCATTTGATGAGTGAACAAATAAAAATTTGTCTCCCTTTTCTCTGAAAGCTCTTTGATTGCAGTGAGGCAACGCATTTTAAATCATCCCCTCTGATCACTCAGTCTGAGCTATTATCTAACACAGCTAATTAAACAACCCAAATAATGTAAATTAGGCTGCAAATTACCCAATTTATATATTTCATATTATCTGAGACACAGTGAAGAACAATCTTTAGTGTCGAATGGGACTCTGGGGTACATTTGTACTTATTAATGTTTTCTATATAGTCACAAAGTACCAGGAAAACAAAGTAAACTTCACAAAAGAACCAAGATAATCTCACTCTGTAACCTCCTCCACGACAAGTTTAAGAACCAGTTCTTGTTCTGGACAGGTTTTTTTATATGGAACAAAAAGTGAGTCCAATTTGTTTAAAATCCAGAAAACAGCCCTCACTAACTGCCACCTACATATGGTAATACCAAGTCAAAGGGTTTTTTGATAAGCTCCTCGTATACAGCCCCTCAACCTCACACATATAATCCTGATGTTTCATAAAATATTTCACAACAGGCCCTCATGATTTTATGAACTTGGTGTTTACACAATGAACATTCACTTTTTGCTCAAATGTTTTTTTTTTTTATACTATTTCACCACTAGATGTTGTCTGCATTGTGACCTTGACTTATAAGGAAAGATATTCACTGACATTTGTATAACGTTAAACCTAAAAAAACAAAAAAACAAAAAAAACAAAAAACAAAACAAAAAAAAAAAGCTGATGCATTAGCTAGGTAATATAAAACTCAGTTCTCTGAATATAAAGGGTGGTGGTGGGCAGTGTGGCCCTATCAGACTTGCAAACCCTGTTTCCACCAAGCGGTTCAGTTTGGTTTGGGTACGGTGCAAATTTTGTGACATCTCCTTTGGCTAATCCCTGGACAGATCCCCAAATCACGGAGACAAACCGTTCCACTTTTTGGTACCCTTCCATTGGGGTGCTAGGCTTAACCGATCCAATCCCAAAAGGTGGAGCTAGAAAAACTGCAGAGCATTGTTTAGTCAAATGATTTGTCAATTACCGTACTACAGTGGCTGTATTTCTCCTCCTTGAAGCACACAGTCTTCTCTTGAACAAAGCTTGATTGAACTTTGTAATCAGAAAGAAGAAGATGACAATCACAAAGAAGACAAATTGCTGGATGTCTTCCATTGTTAGTCTTTGTTTACTGTGTTGTGTTTTTCTTCTTTGTTGGCGTCATGATGTTTCGTAGCTTACGCAGCTATTGACACCCAGCTTGCATGCCGCCTACCAAGAGGGGGCGCGGTCGGCTGTGAAAACACAAACAGGATCAGGCTTGACTGATCCAACCCGTACCAAACTGTACTGATCCAAAATAAACTGCTGGGGGGAAACGGGGTGTAAGTGTTCTTTGTGTTTTTGGATGTGTTCATGGCACACAGCACATCAAAGCCATAGAAGCAGAAATCAATTGTCTGCTTCACAATTCAAAATAAAACTGATATTGTCTGACCAGAAAAAAAGTTGGTTTCTCTTTTGCAAACATAAAAATCTTTCCGGGGAGAGTCTGTGTTCAAAGATAGGCTTCTGTTTCAGGGCACATGTCTTTTCTTGTTCTATTTTTATAGTAATAAACAGCCATTTTTACCAGCTCAAGAAGTGACTTGAAGTGACTAATTTACAGTGTGTTTAACACACTCATATGTCTGGATTATTTTATACTGCCAATAAAAAATTATTTGCGTGAAAATTGTGGTTCTACTTGCACCCTTTGTGGAATGTGGAAAAAGGCCTCTCCAAACCCCGCTCCCAGGCTGAATTTCACCCCCCAGTCTGCTCCTGGTCGTTAAAGAATAGTTGTGAGGCTGTAAACTTCAGAAACAGGTTTCTTAAAGCCTGAAAACTTTCTGGGATGAAAGCAGTGGAGGCTGATTGAGAAAGATGGCAGAGTAACCTTGACAGCGGGAGGCAGAGCAGCACAGACTTTGGTCCATTGGCTGCTTCACTGCCCTTTGCTTCAGTGTTGGCTATCCCTGAAGTCAGGTTTATAGCTTCTGAAACCATTCTTAATGTAACCTGACGGAGAAAAGTAGCATGAAACATCTCACACTTTCTAACAGGTAAAATACACCAGATGCATCTGCATGGCAAACAGATCAAATAGTTTTCCATTCAGGTCAATATGTCAACTTACATTGGACCCCTTCCATTGCAGTACGTCTGCGTGGCTGGTCCGTCATGTCGCAGGGAATATGCAGCCATCCTATTTTTGCCGGATGCGGAGCTGTGATGCATAAAGTCAGCATAGGAAAAATCAAGCAGGACAGGAAGTTGTGACCGGAAACTACCTGAAAACACCCAATGACTTTCAAAATAAAACAAACCATGTCAAAACCAGTTCGTCATTAGCTTGACAACAACAATAAACAGACAAAATGAGTGGAGCCAGACCAGGAGTCAATAGCTTTGAGGTTTTACAGCCAGCGTGGGTTGACAAATGCAGTCAACATGCAATGGAACAGAGTCTGACTGCAGATGTAGCTGGTGTATTTGAGGCGTAACATTTAGCAAAATTAAGTTTAAGAGCCAGCTCTTCAAAGGGGGGTCTGCCTAATGTGGTTCATCGTAGCATCGTCCTAGTTCTCTGCAAAGCTTTACATTGAAAGGCTCTAGTAAACAAGAACCTGGAGTCATAAATCACCAGAGAGGACTGTTTCCTGATTCTCTATGAGACTGACTCGTGACCTGACAAGACACACAATAAAGAAAAAACTCTGAAACTCTGAAGCTGATTTGCCTGCTTGGATTGCTGTGTGAGCTCCTGATTGCTTTGCATTCATTGAAGGCCTTTTAGTTTCCATTGCTGCTGTTTTTGCAAAGAAGGCATTTTTGCAGTCTCCCACCAGGAAGCAGACTCTCCTGGGCCTGTACGTCACCGCCCTACTGGGAGCCTTCAAACAAAAGCGCCCACACAAAAACAAACACACACACCTCCTCCCTTTCGTTCCAACTTTACATCTCTTTATCCCCACTGATTCCTCACTGCCACAGTTGCAGTGATTCAATGTTTTTTGAAGTAATTGTATGCAAATCAGCTGTTCAAACACTGTTTTCTTCTTTTTGTTCTGCATGAGATGATTTACTTTGTTTGTTGTGGTACAATGCGTAATCAGAGACTGATCTTTGGTGGTGAGAGTGATTTTGGGAAGCCAGAATAACCGGAACATTTCACTGAGAGGATGACTCATTAAAACGAATCTGCTGAGAACGAAGTTGTTGATGAGTTAAGCCAATTGATGCTCTGTTGGGCCTTTGCATCTGTTCTGTTTGTAGCTGTTTCCTTCCAACTTTTCAAATGTTGGCAGACATTTTCAGTGACAACACTGGAGAAAATGAAAATTGAGTCTCTCTGAAGAGAACATTGGACAAAGCTTATCTGTGTTCTTGGCTATTCAGGCACATTCAGACTGCTTTTGTTACAGATAGTGAAACTTGTACCACATCTGTAGTGTCTGAGTTTGACAATGTGCAAAAAATAGAGCAGTCTGTTTTTCTTTTTTAGCTTTTTATCTCAGTATGCCTGAAATGCTCAAATTCATTTCTCCCTTATAATGGGATCAGGGGGGAAATGTGATTCTGCCTATGGTGTTCAACAAAGAACGTACATTTCAGCAGAGCAGTTCACTCAGTGTATTGTACGAGTTTCAAAAAAAAGATGTTATTAATTCAAGCAATTGATTTTTGGTGTTTGTTTGCTATTTCATTATTTTAAGAGGGGTCGTATGAGGTACGTATAAATCTGTTTATTATCCATCAGGGATTCCCCCTCATTCAGAAACTTTCTTTAGAGCAGGAATGAACATGAGCTAGTCTGTCAACCTTTATAGACAGAGTCAGCTTATTATGTTGTTTATGTAATTCTAAGAACACACTATCAGAACAGTTTGTGGTGCTTTACTTTGACATCAGGAAGCCATTTGTTTCTGGTGATCTTCAGACCAGGCATGAAAAAGGGTCTTCCTGCCTGCAGTGTATTGATCAGCTGGTCAAGTCCATGATTTACGAGTTTCCCACAAGCAGCAACCTCCAGTTTGAGAATATGAGACAATGCAGAAGTGCTAAAATCTGCTGTTTCTCGAGTGTCCGCTTGAGGCTGGCTCCAGATGTACCTGAAGTCACAGACACACCAAGACAAAAAAAGCTGTTTGCAAAGCAGAAATTAACCTATTTACAGCCTGGTTCAAAAAACGTCTCCTGTCTGAAGCACTAATTTCACTATAGGTACCCACTGTGGGGGGGTGAATTTTTTTCTAGCTTGGCGATTTAGAGAATATTAAGATCATGAGCTCCCCCTATCAGAGGCACAGCTCAGGGTCATGTGACTGACAGGCGCCCTAATGCTGTGCGTGAAGCTCTTCTCACTACCAATATGGCCGCTATAGCTGATGTGTTTTGATTTCCATTTCAGAAACAGACGGCAGATGTTGGGGAGACTATGTTCATGTTTTATACAGTCTATGTTTTCCCAAAGCCATTTTCTGTTGTACACACATTTGATTTATCAGAGCCACCGTAGAGTGTGTGTGTTTATTTACAGCTCGTTACTTTCAGTTATTAAATGTACAGGTTTTACCCAAAGAACATGGCTGACTCAACTAGCAGGCAAACATTGTGTAGCTGTTTGTGAATAGAATAGAATAGAATAGAATAGAATAGAATAGAATAGAATAGAACAGAATAGAATAGAATAGAATAGAAAAGATTTTTTTTTTAATCCTGCACTTAATGGCAGCACCTGCAGCTAAATAACTTGTAGCACTGTTGTCGCACTAACTAGGTTTTTCCTTCAGTCTAAATTCTTGCTTGTGTTGTACGTCACTTTGGACAAAAGCGTCTGCTAAACAAAACTGTAGAACACAATAGAATAGAATAGAATAGAATAGAATAGAATAGAATAGAATAGAATAGAATAGAATAGAATAGAATATATTTTACTAATCTCCAAAGGAAAATTCAGAGTCACAGCAGCAATACAAGAAAGTATACGGTGCAAAAGTTTCAAGAATACATACATAGAATCACACAATAAGGGGTAACCAGAAGAAAATGTCCATCAGAGACTACAGTTTGTCCATAACTCTCCTGTCAGCCGCCACCTCCACTGGGTCCAGGACTGAGTTGGACTGGCGTTAGCTCAGTTAGTCATCTCTGGAAATAGCATAATGCATTCTCTCTGATTCTGTGTTAGCACCGCTAGCTCATCCATCTTACTGGAGATACATCTTACATTCTCCATGACGATGGCTGGCAGGACAGGTCAATGTTGTCCCCCCCAAGGACACCACAGTGCCAGCAAGTTGTCCTTGCCTCCTTGTCCTTAGCTTGCAGGGAACATTGGACCTAGCACCAGTTAGCACCGACATGCTACAGGTTGCTAACAGCTGAAATCTCCTATGTAAAACTGTGACCATGGTCGCACGTGGGATCTTTGGGTATACATAGGGACAAAAAAGGTAAAAACAATTCTGTAAATGCAACCATTTTGGTGTCAATGGTCAACAAAGACATAAAAAGGAACGACAAGCTTTAAATACGAAGATACCTGAAACACTTTTTTTTTAAAGAGAAAGGGGAAAAAAAGAGCAACAAAGAGAGCTGCTGAAGAGGCTAAAGGTCCACCTCTGTACCTTAGCCTAGCACAAGTATAGCTAAGTGAGTTCAGCAGATAGGTGACGTGCGGGAGACAACTTTTATATGCACTGTTTGGTAAAAAAAAAGTTAGAATTTTATATTTTTGACCTTTTCTCATTAAATCAATGTACTTTCAAGTACAATCATGTACTTTATATGTGAAGTATCTACTCTAAACGTTGATGTTTGATTTCTTTCAAAAATATCACAGTGTATTATACAGTCTTTGGTTATTGTGCAAAAAAAAGAAAGCTGTTCTACCTTGGTGCTCAGTGAGCCGGGGAACTCAACAATCCAGATCTGTTGGTGCTTTAATGTGTTCTGCTGTTACACCAAAATCCTTTCTGACCTCTAGTCCCCTTTGCACCCGGGTCAGTTGTTCAGAGGCTTTCAGCATCAATAGAAGGGAGCAGTGAGTGCTGGACGTATTAAAGCTATCCAATGAGCATAAAGACCTGGGTGAGCCTGACTCTCAGCTAATGAACAAGACTGATTGATTTACTGATTTCACTAAGATTACTGGTTAAAAACATTTGTCTCCAGTATGCACTGGGCATGAGGCTGTACCTGAGACTTGGCTTGGATTGGGAAAAAAATTGCATCTAATGGACAGATTTGTTTTAAAGGCTATATAAACAATCAGACATATATATCATTTTAAATGGCCCCTAAAACTTTCAAAGCCACATGATCACATATGTCGTTCCTCAAGCCAACAACCAGTGGTCAAAGTCCAAAACATGCTTTTGCTCCCTTATTGTTGCAAAAAAATGTTTGTATTGGCGTTGAATGCTGGTATCTTCTGTTTGGGGTGTTGCTCTTCAGTCTTTTTTGTTCTTTCTTCACTGTGAGCATCTCTGAATAAAAAAAAAACCTTTGTATGGTACGTACTTCCATTATGAAAAGCTTAAAATCATACTGGTCTGTTTGTATAGGAAATTAAACTCAGTGGAGTGAAATCTTTAAACATCAGGGGCACATTCAAACATTGTGAAATAATGATATTGGTGGCATGATCAGCCATCTCTGTTGAGTAAAAAATATAACAGGAGACACAAAAGGATGTTGAATGAAGAGGATGATATTCAAACATTTACTTTCAGAATTGGAATATCACAAGGACGTTGTCCCACTTGAAAAAATACTCTAAGATTTATGAAAATGAAAATAGTTGTGGCAAAGTTTGGTTATGCATTCGGATAGTCTATCCATTCTGTCAAAGCTGAGGTAAAAGCTGCTAATTATGTTTCTGTGTCACAGAATACTGACATTTATGATCCCCAAAGGAGGACAAGGATCCAGGGTCCGTTTTTTCATTGTGCTCAGAATTTGTTGAGGGGGATAAAGATAAACCAGCTCAAACCATATAGCAATCTCAACCAGAGTTGGGTATATAACTACAAGTAACCAACGTTACAAGTAGTAAAATTACTTTTGATAGTAACGAGTAGTGTAACGGCACTACTCCTCCTAGATTAGTAGTTAATCTAGAGTTACAAATGAAACGCCACGATCGTTACTTTTACAATGACTGCAAATAGAGCAACCAAAATATTACTGTTTAAGCAGAGTTCTTTTTATTAACACCAGTAGATTGAACGGTGGCCATACGAGCAACTACTCGCTATCTCTTCCGGGTCAGGGCTGATGGAACTGTCACAGTAAAATTGGTTGCCTTATATAAATCTGTGCCCCACTGACAACACTGCACTCCCTCCTACTGTAAATGCCCCTTTTAAAGGACAAGTTTGGTTTATACAGCTTTTACATTGTTTATAGCATGAAGTAGAACAAAATACTCACCCAGAAGGCTTTCCTGATCCAAGCAGTGCTTTGGGAGATATTTAGATCCAAAATCGTGCAGCGGACGTCCGTATAATGGAATCCATATAATGGGCATAGGCAGCGCTGCTCCTAAAACTGCATTAATCGTCCAAAAACTCGTGTTTTTCACCAATATTCCTTCATGGTCTGCTGCAAGTTAGTGCTCTGTTGCAGTAGTGTCACTCCAGACAGCGCTGTGTGGCTGTAATGACCTCTGAACTCACCAAGACTTTGTTTACATTTGCTCCTCAAAGAAAGGAGTCAGCTCTCCAGAGAGTACTGCACATTTGCAGTACTCTCTGGAGAGCCAACTGCGCATGCGCGTTACTTTCTGGAGAGCTGACTCCTTTCTTTGAGGGGCAAACGTAAGCAAAGTCTTTGTGAGTTCAGAGGTCAGTGCAGCCACACAGCGCTGTGTGGAGTGGACACTACTGCAACAGAGCACTAACTTGCAGCAGACCATGAAGGAATATTGGTGAAAAACACGAGTTTTTGGACGATTAATGCAGTTTTAGGAGCAGCACTGTCTATGCCCCGATGGATCCCATTATACATTATACAGACAGCTGCACGATTTTGGATCTAAATATCTTCCGTTGCACTGCTTGGATCAGGAAAGCCTTCTGGGTGAGTATTTTGTTCTACTTCATTCTATAAACAATGTAAAAGCTGTATAAACCGAATTTATCCTTTAAAAGGGGCATTTACATTGGGAGGGAGTGCAGTGTTGTCAGTGGGGCACAGATTTATATAAGGCAACCAATTTTACTGTGACAGTTCATATGCACATTATTTGGATTTTGTACAGCAGAAGGAGAAGAGCGTGACCGTAAAATGTAAGTTATGCCCAGGAAATAAGAGGCTGAATACTGCATGGAACCCAACCCTGAATCTCTTGAAGCATATAAAGATGTATCAGGGGGATAAAGTAGTGTAACGAGTAGTGTGACGAGTTACTATTTCCATGGAGTAATCAAGTAGTGTAAAGCACTACTTTTTTCAATAGTAACGAGTAACGGGTAACTCTTTACTTTTTTGAGTAACGGACTCTGATCTCAACATTGGACCCTTTGATCTACAAGAGTTTTATACAAACCAGTCCATTGCCCAGTTCTGCATCCTGTGCTCAGCATCCTCAATCTGAGACTCTAAGATTGGCCTTTTACCATTTATGAGTCAACAAAGGTTTGCCAGGTAGTCTCATGTGTTTGGAAGTAATTCCAGTTCCAAAAAAGTCTGATTCAGATCAGTGGCTTGACCCTCTCCAGATAGTTAACAAGGCAGAAAGATTGGCGAAGGACTTCTGTCTCACCCTCCTGGACACTTCAGGCAAAAACCTCAACACCCCTCACCCACACAGTCACTGATCACTGATGTTTTCTCTGCTTTTAACACACTTGACCCTCAAATTCTCTGCAGTCGCCTCCATGATGTCAATCCCTCACTAACACTTTGACTTGATAATTTCTGACAGGACTGGCTTCAGCATGCTATAATGAAAGATTTTAAATCTACAAAGTGCTTGTGGTACATTCCCTTATTGCAGCCACTATGTTGTTCCAGATTTTACCTCCCTCAACAGTCAGCACAGACTGACTAAAAGTAGCACTAAAGGAATTACACTCCTTTTGTGGAGGCTCTGGTCATGATTTTATGTCTGCTGAGCCTTATCTTTATATATTTACACCATTTTCTGTAACAGGAGATGCACTTATCTGGAAGGATACACAGAGAATTAATACGCACAAGTGTAAATGAACTCAGGTGTGAAACAAGACGCAGGTCAAACTAATGAATGCAATCAAACAGGAGGAGGAATGATAGACTGTTGAATTAATGTCAGGTTTAACTGGGAAAGATGAAGCTTCTTTCGTTTACATATGATATGTTCAGTTAACATTCTCCTTGGCACTGCTTACTAAGGGAAACACTTGACACTGTTATTATGTCAGTAAAGAAAACATTTCTGAATAGACAGTGATTTATCCATGTGTATGGAGAAGGTTAGAAATCTTGAACTCTCCATCTGCTGCAACATATGGATTCTAAAGGACAAGTCTTCAACCCTGACAGACTGCACAGGATGCTGAACTAGGAGGAAAATATAGAGTCCATCATTGTCTAATGCAACAGAGGGAAGAGATTTCAGTGAGAGTGTGCAAATCCTATCATGTCTAAGAAATCTCTGAAACTTCCTAATGCTTTTCAGCCAGTTTGTTTGTGTGTCCAGCACAGGCTGAAGACCTGGGTGGACTATTTAAACTAGGCCAGTGATGTGTGAATGTTAAAAACATGAAGACATAGTTTTTAGCGTTAGCCTCATCTACGACTGCAAATAATCGTCCAGTTCACTAATTACACCATGAAAGAGTCGCAGACCAGATTACGTCAAACTCTATCAAACAAACTCGAACTGCGTATGTCTACCACTTGTAAACAGTAATAAACCTGGCGAGCGGTGTGACTGGGAGAAGATCAAGAAAAACTTTTTTCAGCAGAAGAAATTGAGATTTTATTACAAGAATACACAAGCAGCTGTTATCAGTGAGTCAATCAGGTAAACAAAGAGAAAGAGAAAGTTTGGCGATCTTGAACAGAGTAGATGCGTGTGGTGTTTCCACAAGCGCCGCAGCAATGCCCCGGTACCTCAATGAAGAACTCTTCAAACAGATTATGAACTCCGTTTCACCACACAAGAGCATGTGAGCAGAGTGGATTGGCCAGGATTTCTGCTCCTTGCTTCCCGAGGTGCCCGCCTCTGTCGCTCTAACCATTACAGCTTAGCGCTTAACCTAGATAGCATCTCCACTCCACATTAACTCACACTCGCTACAAAATTATGTGCCTGCGCATTTTACTTATTTTTTATTTGAAGCCTTAGGGCTCTAATTTCGTGGCGCAGCGCAGGGGGCGCAAGCCTGGCGCAGCCTGCGCAGTGCTAATTTTGTGCGGCGCACCGCCGTGCGCTGCCAGTTTGACAATTTGGTAGACCGTCTGCGCAGAGATGGGTGTGACGGCGCGCCAAGGGGAGTTGACGGCGCACCAGGGGGAGGTGTCAGCAGATTCATGTTGGCGCAGTGACAATTTCGTGCCAAAAAAGTGCGCTGAAAGCTCGCCAGCTCCAACCTGGTCTATCCTCGGCACAAGGCGGAGCACACCCCAGGCAGCTGTGATTTGGTGACAGGCGCACATGTGAGCACATGTCATCAAAGCCTCAGAGGCAGGTTTCCAGAGTGTCAGGCACATTTTAATGTAATAAACAATCACAGCAATCACTATTTAATGTAACTGTCTGAACCAGCATATACATTTATATCTATATTAACTGTCCCGTCACATCTGATGTCAGATTAAAGCCGTTTGTCATAATGGAAAGTTAACCTGACGGCAGCTGGAAGTTTGATGCACATCTTACAATTAAACAATAAACAGCTTTAACATCTGAAACAGAGTAAATATCTGACTTCTCTCATTTCATTTAATTCAAAGAAAAGAGGGAGAGAAAAGACGAAGAAAAAAAGAGACAAAATAAATGTATGTCACTCAGGATTTACCCGTGATTTCCCAAATTTCTCTGTTTTAGTCTTTATTTTTAACCTGATCTAAAAAGATGGAGTACATTCTTGTAAGGAGGATGAAGTGGAGACACCAGGAGAGTATACAGTATATCACCAAAGGCTCTGCTTGGCGATGACAAACCAGGAGTGCAGGTGGATCAAAAGTATTCTGAATGGATAAGCCAGCTGTGTAACTGCCTCTTATTTTTTTTACTCCGAATAAAGACAAAGGAACAGATTAAATCTGTCCACGGTGACGCGCGTCGTGTCCTCCGATGCGCCACGCTGTCCATTGACCTGCTGCAGGCACAGCGGCTCTAACCGTCTCCGCTACCTCTCTCCGCGGTGCTGAAGATCACTCAGACCAATCAGACGCTGCGCCTCGGCTGCAGGGCATTTAAAGGCGAGGAGAGGCGCTCATTTGATTGGTGAAAACAGCGCTTGGCTGTGTTAAACCCACTCACGGCTTTTCTCCTCCCTCTCTGCCATTTGCGCGGAGGGAGGCGTGGACGCGCAGCTCTGCGCCTGGACTGCGCCTGTACTGCGCATCCCTTGGCACTGCAGGAAACTTGCAAAGTGCGCCGGTCACGCCCTGTGCGCATGGCGAAGGCCGGCGCAGGGCAGGTGCGCCTGCGCCTGCGCCTGGTCTAGGAAATTAGAGCCCTAAGACCCCAAATAGGTGGGAGGTAATAAAATATTTGTACTGTGCTCAAACAGATTTTGGCCCAGATTTGGGCATGCATCAAATTCTTCTTGTGAGCAGAAACAAGCAAAAATTGAGCATGACAGCGCCCTGCTCCATCATCCCATTCTTTAAAACAAAAAAAACCAAAACAAAAAAAAAACGCTTTTTTAAGATTCGGCTGCTCCGCTCCCAGCTTGCTCACACACTCTTCACCACCCAGAGGACCCAAATGTATAAAAGCAAAGAGCAAATCAAACTTGTAAAAGTGACGGCAGTTAGCTTTGCCAGTTTGGTTTCCTCCCTTAGCGCATCTGTTCACTAACAAAATGTTGTTTCTTCTAAATCTAAATTTGCTGTACGGCTACACATCGCCACCTTTCCAAAGGATTGTCCACTGTCTTTCCATATTTCATCTTGAACGGCAACGCAATGCGTAATGCCTGCCTTCAAACAGCCGAACAGGGGCTGTAATCCTGCTGTCAGCGCCTGTAATGGTGGGGTTTACCACTTTTGGGCCCGAACCTGGCACACCTAAAGAAGATATAACAGGCAGTGCCATAAATAATCATGTGTTACACTATTTAGTTCATCTCCCATTATAACACTAGCGGAAACCAGTCATGTCTGATACAACAAAACAGAGTTGTGACTATCTGGACTCCCAGCCAGCCAAGCTGTCAGTCACAGAGTATATTTACACCTGAGAGAAAAATCAGGAGTTATTTAGAATAATATGTCAAATTAAATTGGATCTGTGGCAGAGAATCTGATTTCCTGTCATGATTCTTTCATTAATGCTTGTTGAATGTTAAAATCACTCCCTCTGAATGTCGTGACTCGCTCACAAGGACAGGTGGTTTAGCTTTTCATTTTAATTTTCTACCTGAAAGTCATGACCACAAGAGAGATGTGCAGCATGAATAGTTTGACAGAACTGCAATTACCTCTGATTACTTTCCTAATCATAATCAGACAGGCTCCATGTTGTCCGTGACAGGGTTGAACTCAGACGGTGTCCTTGTCAGAGAGCATTGTGTGATAATGATTGTGGTTTGTCTGCCTCAGGTGAGAGAAGATGTGTTGTTTGATTGAAGTGTGTTTACTTCGCTCGAAAAAATTGCATCTCTCTATCAGACGCTGTCATCAGAAATGAATTTCCAAGCTTTTTGTCTCTTTTAAATGATGCGACCTGAATGTCACCCATTCTGGTGTATCACACACACACACACACACACACACACACACACACACACACACACACACACACACACACACACACACACACACACACACACACACACACACACATGTTAATTGCCTCCAGCCAGTGTGATACACCTGTGCATTCTGTTTTTAAGTTAATTTGAAACAATCCCCAACACTTTGGCACCTCTTTTTCATGGATGGTATCACAAAATGCACCTTTCAAACCTGCTGCAGTGGGACATGGTGGTGTTCAGGTGATGTTAGAGGTGTTGGTATATGCACAGCTAAGCTAAAGTATCCTTGTGAGTCTTGTAGACCCAGAAAACTCATCATCCTCATGAGGAAAATAAAATTAAAGGCTGAAATACACCAGGTGCATCTGCAGTGCGATTCCATTGCGCTGCGTTCAAGGGGCAACATCCAGCCTGTAATAATGAAGCCTATGTGGAAGTGCTAAAAGTTGCTGTGAGGATTGGAGGCTTGAGGCTGGCTGCAGAAAGACCAGAAGTCACAAACACATCCAGCCATAAAAGCTACTTTTACGGCATTAAAAAGCATATTTACAGCTTGGTTTGAAAACAGCTTTGGTCTGAAACACTGATTTCACTATCGACACACACTTTACGGTGAGTGATTTATTTTTTCTAACTCAGTGGTTTAGAAGTTATAAGGAACGTTTGATAGTCCAAACAGAGACACAGCTTAGATCATGTGACTGGTGAGCGCCCTGGAGCTGTTGGAAGGGAGACTCACAGCTGGTGTCATAGTTAATGTTGCTGCGTCTGCGGATTGGCTTCATTTCAAGGGTTTAGAATCAGACGAGTGACAATGTGGAGGCTACATCCATGTTTTATACGGCCTTTGGCTGCAACTTGACCGCGTTTTTCAACTCACACCAGCTCCTTTTTTAGTCCAACAAGCTGTATGACTGACAGACAGCTGGAGTCGCAGACCGAGGAGTTCCCATTCCATTGATAAGTCTCTCTTCATTCATGTTGGGCTATGAAACCTCAAACCTGTTGACTTCTGGTCTTGCTCCACTCATTTTGTCCGTTTGTCATTGTAGTAAAGATAAATATAAACTGACTTTGACACAATTTGTTTTATGGTGGTTTCCAGTCATGACTTCCTGTCCCGCTTGATCTTCCCTACCAAATTTGTGGGTCACAGCTCTGCGTCCATCAGAAAAAGGATGGCTACTTATCGTCTGTGACATGACCAAGGGGTAACATGCAGTAAGTAAAAATGATGCCTATGCTGAAGTGCTAAGAGTCGCTGTTGGTCGAGAATCCGCTTGAGCCTGGCTGCAGAAAGTCTGGAAGTCATGTACACATCTAGCCATAAAAACTGACTTTTACGGCATTAAAAAACATTTACAGCCTGGTTTGAAAACAACTTGGGTCTGAAATGCTGATTTCACTAATGGCACACACTGTACAGTGAGTGTTTTTTTTTCTATATCTGTGGTTTAGAAGTTATAAGGATTGTTCCATTTTCCGATCAAGGGCACAGCTAAGGTCTTTGTGACCACTGGGCGCCCTGTAGCTGCTCAACGAAAAACTCACATCCGGCGTCATAGCAAATGTGTCTGCGTCCGTGGATTGTCGTCATTTCAAGGTTTCAGGAACAGATGGGTGACTTTGCGGATGCTTCATCCATGTTTTGTACAGTCTATTGACATGACGCAAACAGACCGCAATGGAATGAATCCAGTGTAAGTTGACTGATTGGCTTAAATGGAAACCTATTTGATCCATTTGCCATGACTCAACCGAGACGCACTGCAGACGCATCTGGTGTATTTTAGCCATAATGCACCTAGAAGATGATATCATTGATAGAAGTGATCAACATGGGTACAAGAAAAGAGCAGTAAAAGCTGCTGGTGCATGAAGCTTCAGTTTCTGCTCAGAAAGTCCTTTTGACTTGATTTAATTTTTCTTCATCTCCATGTTTCTTTGATGGTCCTTGAAGGTAAATTGGAAATTTTTGTTTTCAACATCTTTAGAGTTCATCCATAATTTCTGTTGTCTCCCTCCTGCCCCATTATTCTTTGATTTCACTCCTCTAATACACAGTCGATGCCTTCTGATAACGTTTAACACTATTATTGCGAAAGTTTGATTCCAGGTGTGGGTCTCAGATGGACGACTCAGGAAAAGAAGGCACCTTTTTCAAAGCCTTTCTGTGTGGAGCATATTCTCCGCTTGTATGCATGGGTCCCCTCAGGTGTCTCGCCTCCTCCCACGGTCCAAGGACACGCATGTTTGATTATCTGGTGACTAAATTGCCCCTTGGTGTGTTTGTGAATGTGCACTTTGCGTCTCTCTTTGTCAGCAATGTGATTGACTGACGACCTGTCCGAGGTGTCTCTGCCTCTTCGACCAGTCACCAGTAGCCTACATATGATTTCAACATTGGTGGGGACATTGCCAGTACCAGAACTGGACAGCTTTGATGCTTCTTTTGTCTCCTGAGGGAAGTGAAAGTAGCAAATTGATCATTATTGAGAGTGAGAAAACAGATGGAGATGGTGTTTTGCATTCATTATCGTTTGTCTTATACTTTGGTGAAAAAGCCGTCCACCTTTCTTTTCTTGCCCTACATCCAGACCGGTCTCAAAAGCGTAATTTGGCGGCAGTGACAAAGTGGGAAAGGATTTAACCCTTTATGTGCTGCATGGAGCGTTTTTTTTTTTTTACCTCTTCAACCTGGATATTGGTAGGGACATTTCAGCAGCTGGTTGAGATTGGTGTGGACATGTCCATACAGTCCATAGGCAATCCTGAAACATTCCCAGTCACTATGGCCTCATCCACACAAAACCGAAATGCTTAACAGTTTCCAAAACGATCGTCATAAAGAGAAAGGCGTCTCAGAAAATGTGTGCATCCATATGGATACACTGGATATGCATCCAAACACTGTAAAACACATGCCAGACGTCTTGGGGCGCTGTAACGATTTGACGGAAACAGACGAAAAGACAGAGTTGTAAACAGAGATTGTAAACAGAGACCCTGCCTGGAAGTATGAGGGGGAAACGTGATTGAGTAGAAGGAGATTTTGCTGCAACAGGGATAGTAGGGTCACTAGTTTCATCAGAACATATGCTACACAGTATGCTGCCATTGTTGTTGTTGTTGTTGCCGCGTGTAGCGCATGCGTGTCAGTGACGATATGAATCTATGACGTAAGCGTATCTGAAAACTTGCAGAGAGCCAGTAATCACTGAGCTGTGTTTACGGCATTTCAAAATCTTTCCACTCTGGAACCTGGGTTCAAAAATGATCGTTTTCAGACCCCCAAAATGCCATCTTTGATGATGGATGATGCACAGATTCGGCAAAAAATGTATGCGTTTAGACCTTGGTTTGACTTCATGTGGATGGGGTCTAAGTGTGGTCACACCTGCTCCATCATCACAGGCTGATGAAATCAAACCTCACCTGTCCCTCAGTTGTCTGTGATACTAGAAAATAGTGTGCTTTGTTTTTCTGCAGAATTTAAACTAACTCTGCTTATTCTCAAGGAAAATTTTCTCCATTAAAGGGCGATATGGGGAAAATGTCTCATGAGTTTTTTCGTTGTTGTTTTTTCTGTGGTAAGATCAGGGGCCTGTACTACGAAGCTGGATTAAGTCATCCAGGATAACTCTGCGACAACTCGCTGAACTTCACTAGATCTCCGTTATCCAGATCTGCGGTACTACGAAGCTCGTTATCAAATCGATAAGTGAATCTGGCTTGGATCTGTGCGCGCACACATAAAATGGGCGTGGTTAGCGGCCCCAGAGCATTTTCAATGGACAATGGAAAAGAGAGCAGCCTACTTTACGGCGGAGGAACAGCAAATAATCCTGCAAAAATACGAGGAGTACCGCAATATAATCTAGGCCAAGAGCAACACAACTGCGGCCGCGAGAAGCCAGAGGGATTGCTGCAAAAAATCGCCGACTCTGTGAATGCGTAAATTTCCAAAATGCTGATATTAATAGACCTATCTCATCATGTGACGACACGGGCAGTTAGGTCCTTATTCCTTCATGTTGTCAGTCAGTGTGTGTGATCAGCATCAAATCCGACCTCATAATTAGAAAGAGTCCACTTTCCTACAAATCCCAAGGAAAACGCTCATTATAGGCAGTTTGCATTGCAGATGCAAAAGCAGTGGGGGAAAAAAGGACGTGGGAGCAAATAAAAAATAAATATAAAAACATCCTTCAAAGTGCTCAGTATGAAAGATTCCATTTGCACACATTTCTACTTTTCCCTGACGATGTCTCAGTGATGATGATCAGTCAGATATTGTTTGTTCACAGCCCATAAGAAAAAATGTTGGGCCAAAAAGACAGGGGGCGATCCCACGCAGGAGGACTTCACTCTGACTGAACAAATTGGCGACTGAGCGGTCTTTCATGCCCCAGAACTGATTGGTCAGCGGGCAGTCTGTCACACCCCGTGAGCTCTTATCCTGGAACTTAACCTGCTCTGGACCAGGTTTGGCGTTCAGCATGAGTTACGTGCAACGTGTCTGGATAAAAAGAGATCCACATTCGAAGTACGGAAAACCCAAAACTTATCCAGGAAGTTATCTCTCTAAGAGCTAATCCAGCTTCGTAGTACAGGCCCCTGGATATGAATGTTATCATGTTTGTCTTTCCAAATGCTTTTTAAAACTATGTTGATCTGTAAAAACATTTTTAGCCCCAAGTATTGTTTATCTTTCACCATGAACTATTTTCCTGCTCCATTTCATCGCTTTTATCTGGTCTTGTGTCTTCTAGTGTGTTTTTGAACCCTTACTTTCACATTATGATGAATCCATTCATTTGAAGATGTCAGCTGTAAGAGATGTTGAGTTTCTGCAGAGTGTACAGAACTTTAGCTTTATACAATTAGCCATGCACAGTCCAAATTTGGTGTAGTGAGACCTTTTTAATGGATCATCTAAGTGCCATAATTAATACATTGCACCAGAAAGCTAGGGGCTGTATGTTACCTAAATGGACCTTGGGACACGATTGGCCCCCATGCCTGCCTTAATAGCATAAAGCTTGGTTTAGCAGCCAAGAATTTGCGCATGGCATACCTCAGATAATTTCTAACTTTAGTGCTGAGACACACGGACAAACCAGCACTCCAAGAGTCTGAAGTATAAAATTTACTGGCATTTAAATGATTCATCATGCAAAGATCACCACGATAACTGTGTGATGAACAAATCCTGGCGTGGAATTGTGGCCAAACTCAGGAGAGAAGATGAACTGGCAAAAAAAAAAAGTTGTAAACAGAGTTAACAGCTTCTTCTACTCTAGATTAGTACTTTGGTAGAAGTTCATTTGCAATACATTGCCCCCTGCAGTTTAGGAATGTACACTACATGAAGTGTCAAAAAATATAAAAACTACATGTGTTCAATGAGCTGAAAAATAAGTCATGTAAAATGAATTCATGGTAAGGTTGTCATGTCTCATCTAATATGTTAAGTTCACCTTTTTGTTTCATTAGTTTTGTCGTTCATGTTTATCTTGTCAGGTTTTGTTTTTACTCACGTCTCTCCTCTCGTTTCAGGTTTCGTCATGTCCTGCCCTGGTGTTCACCGGTCGTTGTGATCGTCATCCCTGTTCCTCATGTATTTCAGCCTGTGACTTTCTCTTGTCCTGTGCCGGATCATCATGTTATGTCTTGTGACTATTGCCCTAGAATCTTTTGCTGCCTTAGTTTTTTGAGTAATGTATGCCTTCTTTACACCAGCAAAGCTGTGATTTTGTGTTTATTACTTTGTTAATTTAATCAATGAGTTTTTCTTTTTGGAAGTCATGCATCTGGGTCTTCCTTGCCAGAATCCATGTCAAAGATTTGTGCTGGTCTAATGCACTTAAAAATAAAAATAATTAAAACTTGCTTGACAAACTTTTGTATTTCAGTGTTTTTCCCTCAGGGTTTGTCCCTAACAGTACAATTTTTCTCTGCTACTCATTGTAACAAAATCAACTCCCTTAAAAATGACATGTAAGGACAAAATACAACTGTGCCAACTGTTGCATCCATTTAAAGTGCACGGCTTCTACAAGTACAAATCTGAAATTAAAGATTAAAGCAGAGCAGTGTTGAATGAAACTCATTTTTCATCGCCAAGAGATCTAATCATTTATGCTTCCTCCCCTCAGACAGACAGCAGGAGGAGGGCGGCCCTCTGAGATGTTGGATGAGCTGTAATATTAGCATGCACCTTAACTATCAGACGTCTTAACTGCTCTGATAAAAAAAAAAACTGAAAACCATATTCAATACATTATGCTCCTTTTTGGTGGCAGGATACAAGGTTTTAATCAAAATAATTCAGACTTATTGTTTCCTCACATACATGTTCTTCTGGTAAACAGTCACCAAAAATCAGTGTTTTTAAAAATGCACTTAGTGTTTTATTCATATCAGTATAATCCTAAATGATACGAAGAAAGAATTTACGCTCAGTACGATACTCAGAGAAGAAAAGTAGACTTTCTGAAGCTAGTTTTTTTCTTTCATGTGTGTCTACGCAACTTGCCTTGGTTTCACCACATCATTAGAAGATGCTACCACACCTTTCCCATCAAGAATTGCTTCCAGTCACAGCAGAAAGAAATTCAGAATAAAACATCTTTAATTATCAGAACTTGGAGAACAGGCAGGTAGGAGAAGTGTTAACAGAAACCTGGCATGTCACTTCCAGAAACCAAACTCTTGAGAAAAAAAAAAAACAGAAATATAAGGAGTCAGCCTTTTCACAGATTACACAGTGAATAGAGCTGACAATGAACTGCCACCTTAACATTACTGAAATCATCTGACATCTAAATAATTAGAAACATCTTTTGAATACAAAATAAGGTTTCTGAGAAAAGTGAAAAAGACATGAGTAAGTAAGGGGAGGAATGTTCAATCACTGCCAAGTTTCAAACATCATCCTGGATAGAAATGAAGCTGTGACATTTGTTTGTTATGTGTGTTAGAGGTAAGCTGAGAGTGAATAGACTAAAAAACTGCAATCATCAGATTAAAAGCTCTTTTTAAAAACGAGTTTGTTTAAATTTTCTACATATTCTAGCAGGATCAATTCTCTTTGTAAAAACAGCAAAGCAATTGGTTTATCTGTGGCTTTAACACGCCTAAAATGAGTTTTACATGATACAGCTGAAGGCTCCAGATGTGATATTCACCAAGAGTGGGGTTGTAAATTGGCCTTACCTGATTGTGATAGACACTGCGAATACAGGCGCACTGCAAAACAGAATCTGGCCAGAAGTTATGTGATAATTTTCACCAGATTCTCATGAAATTTCAGGGGTAATTTCAGAGAAATAAGAAAAAACTTAGTCTTATTATTACCTCAGTGAGATGAAATTTGCAGACCTCTAAAGTAAAGTGTTACAAGAGAAACTTCTGTGCTGACTTCAGAGGAGAACAGCTCCTGTGTTTCCTGGTGATGCAGGAGTTTAAAGTATTAGTCAATGCCCACAAACCCAGAGGGCTACAACTGCCATGGGTGGCATTAAATAACAGCATTACTCCCGGACTTTTCTGAACCAACCAGCAAATAAACTCAAGGAACGAGGACCAACAAGCTTCCTGGAAATGTAGGGGATTCAACAGTATAACTTTTTCTTTCAGTGTAGAGGAGAGAAGGTCATATGTTTCCAAGAAAAAATAAATAAATAAAAAAATACTCAAAAGTTGACTTTTTTCTTTTTTTTTTTCTTTTTAAGAAAAAAAAAAGAAAAGAAATTCCTGCATACCCTACCTTGAAGTAAATGTACTGAAGTAAAAGTATGCAGTCATTGTCTACCACTGCTTGCTATCCACAGTGAAAGCCTTTCTGAAAGCCACTGTCGCTGAATTTATTCTGTTTTCTGATGTTACATCATAAAACCAGGAATGCACAGTGAAAGTGTGTCTCCAAAATAAATTTTCAGCCACTGTTTTCACTGTTTTTGTTGTATGGTCCCATGGTCCACATAGAAGTCAAATTTATAAAAACAAACAGTGTTTGCTGTTGAAGAGGACTAAGACTAAGCTAACCTCACTGATCAAAATTCACATAGCAAACTGCTGGAAAAAAGTTGAGTTGACCTCTGTCTACCTGATTCACTGTGAATAGTGTATAAACGAATAAGCTCACACCAACATAAGTATTTAAGTTGATCTTTGAGCCCAAAGCCCCGTTTTCACCAAGTGGTTCAGCACGGTTCTCCTCAGTACAGCACACATTTTATGGCACTTCCACTGACTGACAGATCAGAGATGAGCCATCCAACTTTTTGGGACCCTTCCTTAAGGGTGCCAGACGAAACTGATCTGATCCTGGAAGGTGGAGCTACAACACTGCAGACCATTGATTGATTGAAAGAATCGTCACATACCGTGTGACGACAGCTGCTGTATTTCTCCTGGTGGCACACAGACTTCTCTGAAACAAAGATTGTGCTTTATAGCAAAGAGCCACATAGAAATCACAACGAAGATGAATTGCTGGATGTCCTCCATATTTTCTCTTTGTTTTCTGTGTTGTGTTTTTCTTCTTTGTTGGATTTACTTTCAGGGTACACTGTGTTGTGCTGCTGTGGTGTCTTGCTGTTATTTAACTGATGCTGCTATTAGCATCTGGCTTACATGCCGTCTACCACAAGGGGGCACGGTTGGCTGTGGAAACACAAACAGGATCAGGCTTAACCAACCCAACCCGTACCAAACTGAACTGACCTAAACTGGACAGCTTGGTGGAAACAGCTTAACTTCTCCTTGGCTTACAACAAAGGGGTCAAGCTGACTGACGCCCCCTGGGGGCCATACACTCACTGCTGTCAAGTACTTCAAACAACCCTGCTTGAAAAATTGAACTACCCCTTTAAAGCTAACTCATTCTTGTGACCTGTGTCATCAGGGACATTTGAACAGCTGTTTTTAAACTGTAGAAAGTTATAGCTTCTATAATGAATAATATATCATGTCTAAATCAGAGAGCTGTGATCCAACGATTAGTGCGGGTGTTTTACTATTTTCATATACTGTGTTCGAAATCGAGTCAGACAATATAACTCCTTAAAGCCCTGGAAGGTAACACTGGAACATGGAGCAATTCACCTTCAACAGGGCCCATAAAATATAATGATTAGAAAAGTGCGCTGCTGTTGGGGAGAACAGCAGCACTTACTGTGAATATTTGATGACTTGAAGCCTATTCAGTGCAAAGGAACGACGCACCGCAAATTTGTGGGAGTCATTTTGTGAGCTGCAGGGATCCTCCTTACAGCTGAAGGCGAAGGACAGATACAGACGTATTATTCATGACTTCATGTCACGCTGAGATGAATTCTTACTTGACTCCAACATTTTAAGAACTAAGGACGAGGCAATACGTTTCAGAGGATTACTGCCCGCTGTAATCGAGGGCAAGGAAATTGAGTTGGTGGACAGCTATAAATATCTGCCACTGATAGCAAACTCCGCCTTACGACACATACAGAGGCAATCTGTACAGACGTTACAGCAGCGCCCTTTTTTTTTTTTTTTTTTTTCTGCAGGAAATGATCTCTTTTAATATGAGTGATAAAAGATGACCTCCCTTCGTCAGAATTCGGGTCAATATGTTTTGACATTCTGTATCGTAAGCTGAATTGACGTGCTGAGTGTGTATAAATCAGACAGAGGAGAATACGCAGCCAGCAAAGGTTAACTGTGAAAGATGAACAGCATTATGAAATGTTGACATGTTGACTGTTACATGTCTTTTCTCTTCAGAGGTCACTGGGGCAGTGTGAGCGCTACATATTACTGTCAAATGTAGCAGTTTCATAAAACATAAGCAATCCATGTGGCAGTCTGATCAGGCTGAAAGTGCTCTTTGTTTTCACTACAAGTCAAAAGAATATTATATTCTAATCAGGAGCGGAGGTGTGTGTAATTTGTCATGGCTCTCAGTATCAGTGTAAACACTTGATCAAATTATTTCCTCCTGGTGGAAATGAAATCATTCTTACCGTGTCCTTTCTGAGTTTCCACCTTTGTCATTTGCAGAATGGATTAAAAACAAAAAGGACAGAGAAAAACAAAACTTGTTTGTGGAGATTTAAAAAACAGCCCCGGATTGTTAAAAATCGTTATGTTCAGGCGGCTGGAAACAGCAGCTCATTCTAACAAGTTTATGAAAAGTTCAATGGGCTGCAGTTCAGTCAATAATATGCTACCTTAGCGTGACTCAGGAGGAGAGGCTTAGAGCTACATTTTATCATCAAATCACTTTATACTGCCACACCACTTCATCAGTTTGCTTTTGTCAGAGTCCTGGGAGCATGTTTTGATAATGTATGACAAAACCTTCATGGAGGATTTCAGGAGGAAGGGGACTTATAGACTGGTAGGCTTCACAGTGCTTCATTACATGCTCAGCTGTGCGCAGAGCTCTGTTTGGGAGAACACCCAGTCACAGAAAGAAAAAAAAAAACTCTGCTATTTCCAGCCAATTATGAGTATGGGACAGCTATGTGAGTATCCAAACAGTTTTATATAGATTGCATAATTAATGTATGTAAATGCACATCTCTAATCAGATTATCATACATAGGGTCCATGGAAATGAAGATGGAATGAGTAATCAGTATGATTTTAATTGGGTTGTGGAAATACAATATCTGTGAACAGAGCTTAAGACTGATGTTGCTGTTCATTTGGTACAGTGCTCATCGATTTGTGTCAAGTTTGGTGCTTTAAATGTATTGGAACATATCTATGAACTTACCACCGATACTGAGTCATGAGCCCATTTAAAAAACCATACAAATGCATTTATAAGGCTTTATAACACTAATTTCAAGTGTTCATGGTAACATTTATTTAGTCTTATAAGCAGGGTAGATAATGCCTCATGAGCAGTCAATTCGATTATTCTCCTGTGTTTTGTCACTGTCATCTGCCTTATTTCTCTCCTCTACTTATTGAGCATTTTACGATGTGTAAAACAGCGCCCTCCTAAATGTTATGTGGCGAATGAGTGGTGAAAAAAAGTTATTGCACACTGTTGTCAGCAAGGAGGCCAAGCCAAGTTGGCGTCCCTTGGTGAAAAAAACAAGAATGATTAACCAATCAGATGAAGCTGCCTTCATGACACTGCTCACCTGTGATTGGCCAAGACTGTGGCCATTTTTTGAATTCACATACTATACTAGCAGTGCCTACTGATTCGACTAAAATGTAGTATGCAGTATGCAGTATGCAGTATGCAGTATGCAGTATGCGAACAAATGTCAGAGTTGTAGTATGAGAAAAACACCCGGATGACGTACTGAATCGGGAAAAATCCACAGTATGCATCGCACCAGTCTGCTTCACATACTGTTACCCATTTCTTTTTAATCTTTAAATCCTCATCATCTCCACCACTGAAAGTTAATATAAAATGCTCTCTCTGGCAATATATTTGCAAATAATTTACTCGTGGTTTGTTAATTTTGTACATTTTCAATAAAGTTTTTTTGGGAAAAAAGTCAGCCGTAGCCAAGTTCCGTTTTCTTTGAACTGGAGACCAGCGTAGCATACTGCAAAAATTAACCCAACTGAACAGTCATACTACATACTGCTTATAAAAGTAGTATGTAGTAGGCGAATTCGAAAACAGCCAGAGTCAAAGGAAGCCACCCCGTCTTTGGCCTCAAACCAATAAAATCACAGTATTGTCATCATCAAACCACTGAATGAAATGTGAGAGATTAGCACATTAGCAGTGTGCATGAAGCTGCCAGTTGTGCATTTGAGTGGGCGGTTGAGTAAATTAATAAGTTATTTGAGCTAAGCCAAGAGGACAACGTACATGTGTGAATGTGTGAATGAATGACTGAGGGTGGGAGAGTGAAAAGGCGTGTCAGTGTTTAAAGTGTTGGTTACATATCAAGCGTGTGTAAGTAAAATGAGCGCTCTCTGGGCGCTCTCAATGGGTCACTCCATTACATGAAATAGCAGTATACAAGCTGCAACACAGTCTTTTATGTACCCCACTCCCTAAAAAACATACACGTTAGAGGCCTTGTCTCGAAAAAAAAAAATCCCCACACCACGCCACTGCTCATGAGGTCAAGATTCAAAATAAAATATTCAATTTAACTCAAAACCAGCACATTTTTGACACCTCTCTTCAGTTGGCTTGTCTCTACCTACCTGAAGACTGCCTCTGTCAGACCCATCTGCAAGAGCTCAACAGTGACAGGCCTGAATGACTATCGCCCTAATAGTCATAAAGTGCTCAGAGAAGCTGGTCATGGACCAAATCAAACTCTGTAGATGCATTGGAAAAACCGTTCCACTGCTGATAGCATTTCTTTGGTGGTCTACACAGCCCCCACCCACCCAGAGAGCAACACCTCCTATGTCTGCATGCTCTTTCTGAGTTTACCTCACCTCTGTTTTCTACACCATCATTCAAAGAGCAGAAGAAAGCTAATCAGGAGAGTGATACAGCTCGAGTTAAAGGCTAACACAGGGGCTAAACTGTCTGTGATTATGTTAATTCCAACCCACAGTCAGCAGTTATTCTGTAGTGGTCTGTTCAAACTTGAGAGTCTATCAATAAAATGAAGAGTGAGGTTTCATTAGCTCTGATTGATAGATGACCGGGCTGTCAGCTGCGCTAAATATAAACAGATACTTGACTACTTACAAACTGACAGTGATTACTTGTTATCATATTAGCCTACAGATACATGGAGCACCGTACTGCCAATAGCACTACATTGCTTTATGTCATGTTTCAAACCGTAGAGCTACGTAACTGTACTGATAAATACCTTACTTTGGCACACTGTATGCAGTAAAAAGTTGTCTTGAATGAAGAAAATGTGTTTTCATTTGATCTCCATTTTATTCCAAAACAAACACACGGCTCACTAAAAGTAATTTACGACAGTGTGCACAACTCCAGGCCAGAATGTGGCGAGACAGTCCAATTAAAACAGGTCCTTCTCAAAGCATCTTTAAAAAAAGATATCCATTTTACGAAACATCAAAACAACACCACCGTGCACCCATACTTGCAGGAAATTACGTCATATTACGTCTGATAACTGCTGACCGAGCATTGCTCAGTGAACGCCAGAAAGGAAGTGCAAACTTATGATGCAGATAGAGCGTTTTTGCGTCCTTATGATTCTCACTGAGTTCACCCTTCTCCGATGTAAAGCAAACCAGAAGATCAGAGAAACAACACGCAGTCACAAGAGACCATATCCACTTCTAACGAACCTATCAATATAAAAACATGTCACAGAAGCAGAAACAGATGGTTTCCTGTGATGCTGTGTTGAAGTGTTAGTATTTAAAATCCTGTGTCTTTTGTTAAAGTGAAACCAGTTTAAATCCAGTCACATTGTGGGACACACTGGGGACAGTGACAGAGCTGGGTTTGATGTCTTGGGAGTGGAAACACGTTTTTATACCGTTGCAGTACATCCAACACTTGGAGGGAAATTCAGTTCAGCCCAAAGCAGCAGACCATCTGCCCAGCACTGTCTAACTTTCAATCACTAAACCACTGGGACACGAGTTTGGATCATTTGGTGGAGGAGGCAGGCCGGGGAGGGGAGGGCTGGATCAGCCGGGAGGGGACGACTATGGACGGGGGAGCCTCAGGTGTCACCTTGTGCCAGGCGCCTGAATAAAGGTCATTTCTCTGGTTGTTGGTCTGACTCCCAGTTCTACTTGATGCATGCCAGCCTTGATTTTCTTTCTCTCTTCAGCTTTGTTATCAAATAAAGGTAGGAAAAAACACCAAGATAATCCAAAAAATTAAATTCACCGAGATATTTTGGCGAAAAAACGTCAATTTTAACACTTAAAACCCGTGCAGTTGAATCCATACTGGTCTGCTTCTGCCAAAGAACAACTGCAAATTTGCTATTAAGCAATTTGGTACTATTTATTTTGGCAGTCAATACTGCTAATGTGTTGATTTATAATAAATCTTTTAAGCCTCAGTTGTTTACTATTCCCTCTATCTGTTTAAAATGTGCCAAAATGCTGCCAGCAGTGATAAGAGCTGAACTAAGCTACATTAGGGCAGGCTCCGGTGTAGAAACACCATCTGTCTGTCTCTATCGCTCTCACACACATTTCTTTCTCCTCCTCTCTGCTGCACTGAGGTGCTTGCTGTCTCTTCCTCTTTTCGCTAACTTCCCCTTCACTGCAAGGCAGACGCCCCAAATCAATTGCGTTCACTCAATTTATATCAGCTCACGTAAGCGCGGCTAAATAAAACGGAGGGACGTGCACGGTTAATGTTGGTCTAAACGTCTGCGACGCTCTCCTCGTCGATATCACATCTGATAGACATCGAGTACAATGAAAGGGCAGAGAAAATAAACATTACTGTGGGATCGTAGATAACAGCAGGCTTCATTCTCCTGAACAACACAGAGGCAATTCAAATCAGACCATTATGCTTACTATCACTTCGACTAGCGGCAGCTCCTGTCCTGTACGTGAACCCACTGCGATGACAGTATCAGTGCGACACACCAGGAGGAATTCCTTATAAGATGGGAGAAGAAGAGAAAGCTTCTGACAACCAAGAACTCAAAAAGACCGTCAGTTTATTTTCTAACAAGATATTATAAGCCTTGACTGAAATACTCAGAATACTTTAGGATAAATTTAACGAGGCCTTGGGGAGATTGAAGTAAATATCCATCAGTCTTCAAAAAGTCACAGTGTAGAAATGGAAACTTGCTTTTCCTATTAATACGTGATTATATCCTCTCTGTGTATCAGGGTGGCATTGATATTCTAAAACCTCGCAGTGAGATAAAAAGAGAGAAAGAAATTTATGGATCAATAACTCGCCTGCTCTTTTCATCACAACAAACCGTGTAATTATGCGATGCTAAGGGAAGCACAGTTGATTTAATTCTGAGCAGTATGTAGTTCCCCCCTCAGAGTGACGAGTGTTCCAGGAAGAAAACTCCATTTTGCCTTTAAAATATTCATAGTCATAATGTATTGGCAAACACAAACAGCTGATGCAAGTGTTTGCTCGGGGATATTGGGCTGGAAAGGGAGCAGCATCCTCTCCTCGCAGGAGAGAGAAATTCAATTGAAGGATTTGGAGAAAATCCTGTCGGGGTTAACTGTGTCTGCTCCAGTTGCAAATGCAGTGTTCTCCAGCATCCTGTGGTTTCCCTTTGGGCTGTGTGCGTGTCTGTCTGTCTCTGTGTGTCAGAGTGTGAGCATGAGTGTGTGTCAGAAACTGTGAGGTGAGGGGGCGGGTTATAAAATCAGAGTTTTAAGTTTCTCAAGAACTCAGAACTGCAACAAAGAGTGGAAGCAGAATTCTGTTTCACTGGAATATGAGCAGATGTTAATTTTCTCTGCGGTTGTGTTGCAGTGACTGAATCAATGACCTCAACGATTATTCTAGTTGTTGAATATTACGAGCCATATTAATCAAACATCTCCGTCTGTTGTTTTCTGATGAAGACGTAGCTTTGCCAGTATTTCTCTGCTTCCAGTGTAGCCAGAGGATATCTGGACAGCTAGAGAGTGAAACTCCAGCCATGGCTCTGTTTTCCTGCTGCTTGTTGCTTACTAAAAACAACAGCATGAAAAACAACTAAAAAAAGAACTTATAGTTGAGTTGTTAAATGTTATCATTCACAAATAGATCATTTTATGTCTCTGTCAACAAAATCAACAGTGATTGTCGGGTTGGAGAACCACAAGGCTCCATACTTGGACCAGTCTTGTTCTTAAATATTAATGACTTATCAAATGTTCTTCGACAAACCATAATAACAACTTTACAATTTAATCTTCACATTTTCAGACAAATCAGACCCTTATTCTTAGAAAATACTGCCAGAGTGTTTTTTTACTCAATTTTTATTATGATTATTATTTCCTCATTTTGAGTATTGTAAAATAAAAAAATACACTGTTAGAGTCCCTTTTCAAAAAAGCTACTTAAGTCTTTAATAGAATGACAGTTTGTTTTTATCACTGCAACATTTCTTCAGAAACATAACCTTCAAAATTTTGAGAATATTAACCATCTGCTGCATAGTGGTGACTGCAGAGGGTGGTTGATAAAAAATATTTCTATTGCTGTCAGGCGATTGAAAAAAAAATAACCTAATGAATTATAGGATTTTTAATTAATTAATCTAATTAATCACATTTTTATCTCATATCTGCTTAAGGTCCCCAAATAAGAATTTGAATTCTAGGATAATTGAAAATATCAGTGCATGACTATAAATCCACATTTTTTTTCAACTGGCCAATCTCAAAACGTCCATGTTCACTGCCATTGAGGTCTATAGACGACATTTCTTACTGCGCGGGGGGGGGGGGGGGTCTGGCAGAGCTTGTCATTAAAATCATGCTCATAAACTACTGTGGATGAGAGCAGTGCTCTCTTTGGATGAGAGATCAGCATGGATATGAGGAGGAGATGTGAGATGACAGAGGCATAGTGAGATGCTGCAAGTCAGAAAAGTTCAGGCAGCTTACGCTCATCTCAGGATGTGTCGCGGTAGTTCAGAGAGCAAGAGCGGCCCTGTTGTGAGTAAAGGCGACAGAGATCATGGAGAGGATCAAAGGATGGAATTCCTGAGATGAATGTGATCGAAAAAAGTTTGTTTTTTATCTTTTTTGGATCAAAACAGGAAGAGAGACATAAAAGAAGAGGGTCCACTCTTCTTAGGTAGTTTTGGTGTTTACATTGTCATAAAAAACAATATTTTTGGGGTCTTGAAAGTTTGTTACAGACGTAAAAAATGTCTGGCAGCTAATGAGTTAATCTTGCGTTGATTTTTATTACACAATAATTTGAGGTGTAATTAATCAATCTAATTAACGTGTTCAAGTGACAGCCCTAGTCAATGGCAAGGCAATGGTCCATATGATGAAACTGTATATCAGCCTCTATAGTGCTCTCTGCTGTACCTCTCTTTTGAGCTTCATTCAGTGGTCAGTCAGTGTAACTGCAAGTCAATTTTCTCTGACTCCAAGATGACGGCCAGACAGACACACCTGTGGACCCCTGCTGGGATATCCTGTCAATCCTTCTTTTCTAAAAGTATTAGAGTACAATGAACCAACACATAGTTTATTTCCAACAAAAAATATAAATGTGTGAACGTATTTTGATTGGTTTTGCAAAGCCTGAAAAGAAATAATCATTCATGGAATTATGAAAAAGCATTTTTTTTTTTTTTGGTCAACCCTTTTATGGTCCAACTCGCACTTTCTCTCACTAAATAGAGCTTGAAATGCTTTTTTTGCTCTTTGTGTCAGGGTGATGTTATTGTTGTGTGTTGTGTTTTATTATCATGCTATCATGATGTATTGTTTCTGTCCGTCTTAATTCATCGTTTTCTTCTGTAATGAGCTCTGCTCTGACCTGCTGAGGATTACAGTTGAAAATAAGACTGAGAACCACCACTCTGACATGTTTATTTTGTTGCGGCACTGAATTGTTCATTAATCTGAATTGTCCCTTTAAATAAATCAAAATTACAGTGTTGACTTTTATTTACACAGATCATATACTTTTATACTTTAGCTGATTGGCTGCAGGATTTCTACTGCCTCTGCTTCTTCTCATCTCCGAGCATCTAGTATCCCCTGCACACAACCAAATCTGCTCCAATCTGTTTGGTCAGTACTTTTCAGGCGGTGTGTCTCTCCAGCTCATTTTGTCCAGCGTTTGAGGCTGACTCATAATTGCAGCAATCCTGGGCTCAATTTCAGCCCCCTTGAAGCCCTCTGTTGGATGTCTTCCCCCTCTCCTACACCTCACTTCTCTACCTCTCCTCAACCACAAACTTACCTTCAATAAAGAAAAATTGCAAGAAGAAGAAGAAAAAAGAAAAGTCTTTGGACTACGAGCTGTAAACAGAATTCAACTCTTTTGTTACCAGACTCTTCTTTCTCCTCTGCAGATTGAGATTCACTTGTATATATCTGTTTGTAGAGATTACCCAAACACATGCTGTGGCTCTAAAGAAAAACTGAAATGAACACTACAGAATGATGTAAGAAAGCCGAGAGGCTTTCTCTTCGTCTCTTTCATACTCAGAAAATGAGAAATCTCTGAAGCTTCAGCAAATACGTGAACAGCACATTGTGCACATGACGGTGAAATCAAACAGCACTGTTATCAATGCAGTACAATGGCAGCGTGTAAAGGGAACAGCTGTTTGATACAGCTGAGGACTTTGTGTGATTGATTTATAAGGTTGTTTTTTTTAAACCCAGAACTTTGCAATTTAAGGAAAACCTGAATAAAAAGAAAAATGTGCGATCATTTAGAGGGGTTGGCTTTAATCCTCTGGTTCAACCTGTGATCTCCCCCATCCCTAATGCAGAGATGTTGGACCTCCATTAAAACTTTCACCTTTAATTCTCCCTGTAATCTACAAACAGAGCACTCTGCTCTCTAGCCTGCCACCCCTGGGTCCTCAGGTAAATGTGTTGAAACTGTATGAACATGGCACTCCTCTATGATCCCATCCACACTGCCGAGACTCACAGAGCTGCTGTAACTTCCTCCAGCTCATCCCTCATTTGGCCATGAGCTATTCATTGTGTTACTTAAATATTTAATTTGTCAAGAAGAGTTAAAGCAAGATGGTGTACCAACCAATATTTCTCAAAACATGATGTAATTTGAACAAAGTTACCTTGTTTTCATACTGATCTTGCAGCTGTGTAAGATACTTGGATCTGATTCGTCAAATTCCCTCTACGGTTGTGAAGGTTCCCTAATATTGGCAACGCCAGAGGTGGACTGATTATGTCATGTCAAATCAGTCTGTAAGGGTTCAGAAAGTTTATTTTCTGCTTGTTGGCACGATTGGCCAACGGTGAGTTAAAACTGTTAGTTTCCATGAGCAACATATTAGTAAACAGAGTGGTTAAAACACTGTCTTTGATCAGAATGATTTTTTTTGTTTGTTTGTTGTTGTTGTTTGCAGGCTTAACAACATGGTTATTTTCATACTTGATCCTGTCTAGTAATCCTAGAGGAGTGCAGCAAGTGAGAGAAACTTTGGGTTAGTCACAGTTACCAGAAAGGAATTTAACCCAATGATGCTTAGCATAGCACTGGTGCTATGATTTGCATATTTGGTTTTATTTGGCAGTAGATGTTAAAATCAGATAAGATAGATCAATCATGCTTTTTGCACATATAACCTGGGGAGTTACACTTTCATACTTCTTTTTTAACATGTCTCAGAGCGCTATTTCCATGAACTAATGTGTTTGCAGAAATCCTGTTTAAAGCAAAAATATTAAGGTCAAACCTGCAGTTGTCTACATTGCTTCCTACATCAAACACGTCAACACATTTGTTTGTTATTTTTATTTTACATTTTTAATTTTTTAAGGGAAACATCCATGTCAATTCTGTATTTAGAAAGAAATTGTGTCAAATTTTAATTCTTTTATAGTTTAATGCACTTTTTAGCAATTCATTCAGTTCGTCTGGACTCAAGTCTTGACATTTCTTAAAAAGTTGGGATATAAGGGTTTTACTGATGTATAGCAAAAGTTTTATGCAACAACTGGCGATACAGCATGTCACCAGACTTGGAATGGTAGGTTACAAAGGGTTAAAGGTCCCATATTGTGCAAACATCTCTTTATTAAGTCTTTTGGTGAAATTTGTGGGTCTTTGGCTTTCCTCCCAGCCCACAAAATGTGATATTTAATGACAAAACCTGTACTTAGTACTGCTTGTGAATGTGAAATCCTGACCTAAAACGAGCTGTTTGGATTTTGGGGATTTATCAACGTCAGCTATTCCCTTTTTTGACCAATCAGGAGCAAGTCTGACCTGATTGGTCAACAGGAGCAGAGACCCCCGAACCCCTCCCCGCCCACACCTACTCCCCCGCTACTGAAGAGATTTCTCTGCCAAAGTTGAAAAGCCATCACTGCTTTGTTTTTGGCTGTAAACAGCCACATAGTTCCATGCACAAGCTTCCCATCTCGGAAGAAGACGAGACTAAGTGGCTAGAGTTCATTTATGTGGGAAATGTACCAGCTACACTTAGTAAAACTGTGCATGTGTGTGCTAGTCACTTCACGGCTGACTGCTTTTCCAACTTTGGATGGTACAAGCAAATAGACTGGTCCTGAATCCAGGCGCATTACCAACCATCTCCCAACAAACCTCTGACCCTGGAAATGTGAGTATTTTAAATGCTGTGTGCTGTGGAGCAGATGTAAGAGCTTTTCCTCAGTGCCCCCCCTGTCTCTGTGTTAGCTTCAGGATGCTAACTTTAGCTGAAGTTAGCCTGTTGTTTTAGCCTTTAATGTTACAGTGAACGAGCTTCGCTGTTTTCTAAACATTGTGCACTCGGAGCTCGTGGCGCCACTCTCAGTGACGCAGAGGAGCGGGACGTTATCAGTGATGGCTCATTTACATATGAAGGTCACGCCCACTAAATCAGAGCGTTCAGAACAGAGGGGCTATGAGAGCCTGGAAACAATGCTGCTGTGCTTGATTTATTGGCTTTTTGGACCAAAACCTGTTACTACCATTTCATGAAGACATCAATGATCCATATTAAACTGCAGAAAAGGAGCATAATATGGGACCTTTAAATAATGAGTGGTGGTGATAATTGCAACTATATTGGAACAGGACAAGGCAGAGTTCAAAGTTGATATTTGGGGTGCTGGTGTGGCCTAGCAGTTTAGGTTGCACTCCCCATGAGGCTGGCCCTCGAGGGGACAGCCTAGGCCCAAATCTGGCCTGCAGCACCTTTTCCTGTATGTAACTTCCCACTCTCACCCTGTTACCTGTTCTGTCTTCTGCCCTGTCCTTTCTCTCTAAAAAACAGCACAAGTTGTTTTTGTTTTTTTTCAAAGGCGCATCAACCACCAAGCTCAAAATGAAGACAGTTTAATGTTGTCACTAGGGCTATTAGGAAAAAAAAGGACAAAACAACATATTTGTATGTATATTTGCAATTTCATTGTATCATGTGAAATCAGTAAAATTAATCTTTTGATCAGTGTTTCTGGAAACATGTTTGCACCCTATTGCTGTGTTCTGAGTTAAGTTAGTAGCTGGGTAATAAGCAGGATTGGAGGGGTCACTACCTGTCCAGGTTTTATATCCCATAACTACTCACTAAACATATAATATCACTTACTTTACATAGCTTAACAGCATTTCATGACAACTCCTACCTGTCCAACAAAAGGTTACCCTGAGCTGTGAAAAGTATATCTTTTAACAAATAGCTGTTCAGCACAAGGTCAAGAGAGTCTCTCCACAGAAAAAAAAAAAAATCAATTTAATTAGCTTTAAAAAGCATTTTTGAAGGGTTTCAGTATGATTTTTTTTGTGCTTTAGACAAATGTTGAGCTGACACTGAGCCAATTCTGGCCTTTGATGTAAACATTCTCAGTTTTTTTTTTTTTTAGCTAAGATCTCTGCACAATTAGCAATAAGGAAATTGGTGTGTCCTCCATACACCTGATTTTCCCTGAGTGAGACATGTGAAACAGTTTTCAGCAGAATAACAATAAGTCTAATCTTTCAACATGCACATTGGAATAAAATGTAGGTCTCTCTGGAGCAGTCACGCTGCTAACACGCTTCCTGTGTGAAGTGCTGAAGGGTACAGTTGGCTGTGGAAACACAAGCAAGATCAGGGTTTACTGTACCAAACCAAACTGAATAAATCCATTAGGTGGAAATGTTCCAGAAGTGATCGCTCTTTGGAAGACCAGGCACTTCCTGAGGTCCACCAACATCTGCTGTCCTGGCCTGAGTCTGATGTTCCTTTTCTCACTACACAGAGATACAGCTTGGCTTAACAAATGTTCATTTGGAGCATTTAACAAATCTTATGAGTGTAACTGGGGCCAATTATAAAAGCTCATATATGAATGGGATCAGTCTTAATTTCATTGGCAAAGACTTTGACAAAAAATGTCCATCAACGAACCATTTTCAAGGACAAAAACTAAATAAGAACTTAAAAAAGGTCAGACATGATGACAAGGATTGTGATGAAATATAACAGACACTTTCATCAAATGTTTAGGCCACAGTGGCACTGTGTTGAAATGTATCACTGAAGCTGATAACGCTGTCCCTCCGCCGCCTGCACCGGCAGATCTTTTTTTTTTTTTCTCATACCTTGACAACATGTAAAGTTATGCACAGCAGTGCTTGTCAGAGGATAAAGAAAGTTAGTACAAACCTTCATTGTTACACAGTCAATGGTACAAACACAAGAATATGGACAGTAAGAAGAGCAAAAGTGGAGCTGAAAAGACGAGAAATTACTGAAAAAAAGCGTCACAGTCTAACGCCACGTGTGACAAACTTTGTAACTTTTTCATCAAGATGACAACGAGCGCCGGGATGAAAAAGAAACTCCACATGTAGAGGATGAAATTGGTAAGGCAAGATGTAAGAGAAAATACAACACATCCAGCAAACCACCATGGTTTATGAATTGTGTAGCCTTATAACAGAACACTAAATTATTAAAATAATAGTACGATGCGACACCATATAACTTCACAGGTACAAGTCTTTGTCTACAGCTCAGCAGCAGTTACACAGGAGGAGAACTTAGACCAGTTTGCAGGACATAGTCAGGTCGTTTACATAGTATCTGACTAAAATCTGCTAATAGTTGGTTGACTAAAATTGCACTTTGACTAAAAGACTTGAGACAAGACTAACCCCTAAATTCCACCGCAAGCGCCGCGCCGCGCCCTTGAAACGTACTGCGGAGCACTTTAGCTTCCATTGTAATCTATCAGGCAAATTCCACTGAGAAATACGCTTCAGGTCTATTTTCAGCGCGGTTGCTTCCAAACCTCGTAAATTCACTGTCGATAAGAAAGCACTAGACAGGAAGTCCCTGTTTGAAGTACCCGGAAGATTCCAAATAAAACACAATGCACAAACCCTCAAATCTAAATTTCCCCCATATGTTATAACATACGCCACATCTGAAGGCACATGCATCAGGTAAACAGTCGATCGGAGGGTCCTAGACGCAACACAAAGGCATGGATGAAGAGACGCTGATCTTGGAAGTGGATAAGTTCAACATTCTGTATGATCCCAAACATCCTTTTAATAAGGATACAGGCAGAAAGGACAAGGTGTGGACTGACATAGCAAAAGTTATGGGAGTGGATGGTGATCGTGTGATATCGCTATTCATACGAGAGCCTGTGACTCTCCTAGGACCAGCCCTTCCCCTCCAGATTGAGTGGAGCAGCGCTGTGCAGTGCGCTGCTTCCAGTGAGGTTTGACAATCGGAGCTGCGCTGCACGGCACCGTGATGCGGTGGAATTTAGGGGTAAGACTAAACCTCTTATGGTATTTGGTTGACTAAAACTAGACTACAGCCCTGTTCCCACCAAGTGGTTCAGTTCAGTTCAGTTCGCCTAGATATGACACACATTTTGTGGCATTTCCGCTGATTAATCTTGGGACGGAACCCTAAATAACCGAGACGAGCCATCAAACTTTTTGGGGCCCTTCCTTTGGGGTGCCAGACTAAACCAATCTGATTCAGGAAGGAGGAGCTACAACACTGCAGTTTACTGTGTCGCATTTTTCTCAAGCAGCAAACTCCTGTCGAAAAACATGAGACAATTTGGAAGTGCTAAGATCTGCTGTTTCTCCAGTGTCTGCTTAAGGCTGGATCCAGAAGTACCTGAAGTCACATACGCCAATCCAAAAAAGCTATTTTCAGAGCAGAAATTAATCTATTTACAGCTTGGTTCAGAAAACGTCTCCTGTCTTATTGCTAATTTTACTATCAGCACCAACCCGTAGTAGGTTGAATCAGCAGTTAAGAGGATATTAAGATCGCGAGCACAGAGGCACAGCACAGGGTCACGTGACCGACAGGCGCCCTGTAACTGCACACAAAGCTCTTGCCACTTTCAATATGGCCGCTATAGCCGATGTGCTTCATTTTCCATTCCAGAAATAGATGGGTGACGTCAGAGAGACTACGTCCATGTTTTATACAGTCTATGGTTTTCCTTCTTTGTTTGATTTATTTGCGGGGTACACTGTTTCGCACTGCTATGGCATCACGCTATTATTTAACTGATGTAGCTATTGGCATCAGACTTACACGCCTCTGACCATGAGAGGGCACAGTTGGCTGTGGAAACAAACAGGACCAAATGGTATTGTTTTTAACAGGACTGCTTGGTGGAAAGAGGGTTTAAGACTTAAGGATTTCAGATGTTTAAAAGGACTAAAACTAAATGGTGTGTTCGTCAAAAGACTAAAACTAAATCAGAATTTGCTGTCAAATTTAACACTGAATAGGATGCAGACTGATCAGTCTGAAGGCTTTTTCTGTGTCCAACAAATCAAACACAGGGTGCACCTATTCCCCAGACAATCATATGGGCAATTCACCAAAAAAGGAAAAAAAGAAAGGTTTTGAAAAAAAGTTTTTCTTTCTTGCTTTTGTTTTCCCATTTTTCACTGCTATTAGTTTATTTCTAACTGATTAAAAACTCTACGAGCACATGAAGGTGTTGAAACTGGGATGGTGTGTTTTAAAGAAGGGAGAGGGACGCTGAGCTGTTCAAACTAAAGCAAAGAGTCTTTTTCTCTAAATTTGGCGCTGTAAGCTGCAGAGGGATGAATGAGGAATAAGACTCCTGGCTATTTTCGTGGAGTCTATGGATTATATTTGTTCTTAAACACAGGGAATGTTTGGGGAAGTAGGATTTTAGATCATAGAGGGACACTGTATGTCTGTGAAATGAGGAAGTGCTTCTCATAAATGGAAAGTGACAGAGGTGAGATGTGTTCAAAGATACACTTGAATGAACAACGAGGTAGATGCCCAGAAAAAAAAAATGTTGTTTTGTATATGTGGGTTTAACAGCGACATAAACCCAGAAATAACACCATACATCATTTGATGTATGCAAGCTATTGTTCAGACACCATCAAAGCCTCTACCTGGATTCCAAGAACCGCTCCGGCTATTTGATGTCAGACCAGAAGAAACACGGTTCTTTAATTCTCAAATCATAATGGATGATAAAAAGACTTTAAGAGAAGCAGGGGAAAAGGTAAGATGAGGTGCAGCTTTTTCCTTTGTTGTTTGTCTTAGAGAGAAAGTTGAAAAGAAAGGTTGTGTTGAAGGGTCGGAGAAGGACATGGGGGATTTTGAAGGAATGGATTTCCTGGTGCATCGTGTATGTGAGCCAGTATTTGATGTTCTTCACAGAATATTTTATGAGGCATTTCCCTCCTAAAGGTTGCATTATTCTTCTGGGAAACCACAGAGAGCCAGAGCTCAAAGGACGCCTGATCTCTTCAAAACAACAGCTAAAGGTGTTTTTGTCTTTGTTCGCTTCCTTAAAAGTGAAGCAGTGTGAATATGCCTGGGCTATATGAAAGGAAAAATATGATTCTGCATTCAAAACTCAAAATGTAGTCAAACATTTTAAAGCTTCTGCTGCAGAAGCTCTTTTTTTATCCATCAGGATTTGAGACATCTTGGAAAAGGTTCTCCTTATTTTCTTCTATTGTTACGCTCAACACGGAGGCAGCTCTGAGGTGAAACATTCCCCAAAAATGATATCAGAAAAACCCCCTTAAAACACTTCACCATAGGATTTATTCATTTTATCAGCACATAAAGGAGTACATAACTACAGTAAACACCTGTGAATGAAAAGCAAGAGAACAGCAATCTTTAATCTCAAACTCTTCTCACTACTGCAGGTGACACAGCTTCAATCAGTGAATTCACCTCAAAGAAAGACCACAGGAACAAACACAGCACCAACACTAACATATCCAAGCCTCATCTTATCTGTCTTGTACTTAAAGTATTAAAACACAAACTCTCTGGAATGTATAATTAAGTAGAAAATCCTGCTGACATTTCGCTGTAACTGCTCCCATCATCTTTCTGATCCTCTCTTTCAGTGGTTTGAGTCTCAAGGCTTTAGTGTACCATAAACCTGCAAGTTTAACATATTAGGTCATTCTGCATTAAGCTTTGTTTGGTTGGCAATGTGTCCAAATTGGACAATTCAGCACTAACAACACACTAAAAACATTTGGGTTAAACAATAACCCAATTTGGGCTGTTTTATAACCCAATTGATGGGTCATTTTAGTACCAGCCTAGCAGTAGTTAATTTGATCAACAGGATGGGTCGGTCCAATTTAACCCAACAGACTAGTTAAATATTCTACCTTAATTCTGGGTTGTTTCAACAGCATTTATTTGTTCATTAATCTATCCAAATTCTTGTTTAAATTAACTGATACACTCATAAGAAATTAAGGTTGGTCAAATTCAACTTTGTTTTAAACATATTTACCTCCACCAAGGAGGTTGTGTTTTGGGGAGTTTGTCTGTTTGTCTGTGAACAACATACCTCAAAAACTTTTGAATAGATCTTGATGAAATTTTCAGGAAATGTTCAAATTGGGATAATGAGAAAGTGATTAAATTTTGAAGGTGATCCGGATCACTACCTGGATCTAGGTTTTTTTTTTAAAGGATTTTTTTTATCATTGTGAGATCGGGCTGTTTTCACCATGTGTATATAACTCCATGATAAATGGTCAGATTGCTTTGCAAAACAATACAAGACAAGGTCACCATAATTTCAGACAGATGTATGATCCAGATCCTGGCAATATTCTGGATACTAAGATCAGGAATATGAAATATGTACTGGGTCATCATAATTTACAACACTGTCAGGAAACAAATTATCGTACAAACCTGCAACACCAAATTGTAGCAGACAGTCTGCTAAAAGGAAGTATAACTTTAGAGTAGGACGGAAGTGTTGGTGACAATCACAATATGCTTGAGTGCTTTTCTAGCTCATAAAGCTGTGGTGCTCTGACAGCGAGTCCATGATGCAGGCTACAGACAACCAGTTTGTGCCGAGGAGCACAGACAGTTAGTCCCTGCTGTGTGACACAGACAGCAGATTCGTAGTATGGTGCACAGACAATCGGTTCATGGCATGAGTGGCAGAGACAGCCTGTGATTCCTGTATAGTAGGGTACCTATCCTGTATCTGTATCGATGGTGTTCCTTCTTCACTCACAGTTACAAAACACTGTCACAACAAAAAATTGCTTTTCTAAAACTGTTGTCTTAAAATGTAAAAAAGCAGATATTTGAAATTTGGTTATAGAGAATATTGTATCAAACACTTGATACTCAATTTTGAATTGAAAAGGTGCCGTTATGTGTGAGTGCTTGGCACATAGACTCTGGCACATTGTCTGATTGGTGGAGCACGTCTGTTGGTGAGATGACATGATGCTTGAGTCCCAAAAGACCCAGGTGCTGAGTCAACCGATGTATGTGGGATTAATGGATTTTAACTCAGTGCTTGAGTTGCACAAAAATAACCCAAGTCTAATATAAATAACCCATAATGGGATAAACATTTCATAACCCTGCTGTTGAGATGATGCAATAACCCAGCTCTTTATAGATTGTAGAAGAACCATAAATGTAGCGCCTGAGACTGGTAGAGCTCAAGAGCTGGAAACAAACAAGAAAATGTAACCCTGACAGCTTCAGAATCCAACAGCATAAATCTTGACCAAAGGGACCAAGGGCTGAAAATAATTAAGCAGAGAGAGAGATAGAAAAAGCGACAAGGATGGGAGCAGAGAAAAAAATGCCACGGGCAGAGTTAGAAAGCATTAAATTAACAAACAGATATCTTAAAGAGGCACAAGCACAAAGATCTCAACATTATAGAAGAAATAAAAGTTTACAATTAAATAAAAACAAAAAAGAATACAATCGATAGATAGAATAGAATAGAATAGAATAGAATAGAAAAGAATAGAAAATACTTTATTTATCCCCGAGGGGAAATTCAGGAGTCACCGCAGCATTTAAGAAAACAAAAGTAAGAAAGAGTATAGAAAGTGCAAAAAAGTCCATAAGAAATTAGATGACGACATCCCGTCCACCACTCGTCCACCACTCTCCAGTTCAGCCAGTCTCCACCTCCACAGGGTCCAGGACTGAGCCTCCCCAGCAGTCTGTTCAGTCTCTGTCTCCTGGATCCTGTCTGCTCACAGCAGGCAAAGCTCCTCCAATGTGGCGCCGGCGTCCGATGTCAGCTCCGTCAGCCACGTCCGTGAACAGCACGATGCCGCTGGGTTAGCTCAGCTAGCTCGTCCATCCCCCGGGACTAGATCCCACATTCCCAACAACAATAGATGGAAGGACAGGTCCACGTCGTCACCTCCCAGCTCACATCCGAGAACCAGCACGTCGTCCCCACCTCCTCCTCCTCAGCTCGTGGGAAATCATCAAGCCCTACACTAGTTAGCATTGACATGCTACAGGCTGCTAACAGCTAATTTTGCATGTAAACAATGCAGCCATGGTTACATGTAGGATCTCCAGACAAACACGGGAGAAAAGTAGTAAAAAATATCGCCGAAGCCACAAAAAGTTTGGTGTCCGTGACCGACAATGAACCATACAAAGTGATGATCCACTCCAAATACAAAGATGACGAAAAAGAGACAAAAAAAATTACAAGAAACAGACAAAGACGAGAGAGCTGCTGCAACAGGCAGCTACTTGGGTAGCGCCTAGCAACGGAAAAAATAAAAAACCTAGATGGTTTAAAAGTAGATTTATTGATGATAATAGAGGATAAAAAGGCAATAGATGGCTCTTTATCAAGGCAAGTTTTTTAAAGAGGATTATAAGAAGTGATTTCAAAGATGACCCTGGGGGTGGTACCTCCAAAGTCAAGGGACCTTAATATCAAAAGCACGGTCTCCTTTAGTTTTAAGATTTGACTCTAGAGCAACCACGTTGTATGTGTTTAGAAAGAAAACACCCTAGTGTTAAGGTGTAACCAACCCATTAGTTGGATGGGATACCAAAAAAAACATGTAATATTGTGAGGAAACAAGACTTCAAAGGTGAGCCAACAACTTTCAGTTAAGCTTCCTTGCCGATGCAGGGTGAACAGTAGAGGGCAGTGTTGCAATGGAGTCTAACCGTACACTCACACCAAAAGCGTCAAATTCGCTTGTCGACGCTCTAGCTGCTCTCATCGCGCTGCTTGACAGTTGGGAACACACAAAAGCATGCAGGCAGGGGAAGCGCTGCGATCTGCCGAAGGGGCGGGGCTTAAAAGCTGCGGTGCAGATGTGTCACCCTGGGAGGATCAGCTGTGCTCTGGATGACAACGTTCAGACCCGCTCCTAGACCTCTCTTTCCCCCTTTTTTTCCTTTCTGTAGGTGTCCCACAGGCTTTTCTACCTCTTCCTACAATCATCAATTACAAACAACATACAAAATCAGGGATAAACACATAGTTCCTCACAGGTCTGTCAATCACATCACACACATATACATCAGTCTGCAGGAGAGCGGGATCCACAATGTTTCTTTCTGCATATGAAGAATCATTCTTTTTTTTAATGTCCCTGTAGATACACAGAGACACATCATACAGCTCCGGGAACACAGCAATAATAAGTTTGTCCTCCATCCTCGTTCTCCCCCTCAAAATCTTCCACCCAGGAATACAGATCAGCCTGTTATTGGCTGACGCCGTTCGCGCTGCTGCTCATTTGCATAACGTTGAGTTTCTCCCAACTTCAGCTCGTTGCTCGCTCCGCTCGCAACGCGACGCTCCAAGACGCTCGCTCTGCTCGCAACGCGACGCTCGTTCCACTCGTTCCGCTCGTTCCGCGTGCTCCGCTCGTTCCGCTCACTCGTGATCGCTGCCGCCTCGAACGCCCCTCGACGCCGGCGATCATAGAAAATGAACGGAGGCTGGACGCCGCCGACGCTCAGACCGCTTCTGGTGTGAGTGCACAGTAAGGCTGTGTCCCAAATTACATACCTCTGCAGTTACACTTACTATTTTGAGTGGTTAAGCATGTTCACACTGACAGTATGGAAAAACGCAGTGGACTTTGATTTGTCAGCTGGCGCACACTTTTCACACTCAATGGCCATGAAGAGGAAAAAGAGGGAATGGATCACTGAATAGCCGAAGAACACCTGTGAACGGTTGTGAAATGCTGTTGTAATTCCCGGCAAGTGCAAAGCTGTAGTGTTTGATGTGGGACAACACAACCCTGTAAGGTTTTGGGAATGACTCCATGGTGTACACAGTGCACTTTATGTGAGTGTACCTATCTAAGTACACAATTTGAGACACAGCCTAGGACTAGAGCTATGATTATACAGAGGCATAGGTTAGACAAAGATGTTTTTAAATGATTATCCATGTAAAGCAGACTGGATCACCTCACATATGGTTTCCAACAGTGTATTGTGCTAATGTTGATCTTCATCCATTTATGGTGGGTGGCCCTATGTTTTAGGTGCTGTCTGCTGTGATGAGTTAGCACAACTACAATCCAATAATGCTATTATATCAGAATGATGTGAAAGAAACACCTGCATTTTTTATCCCTTCTTCTTGAACCACAGGTGACGTCATCTCACTTGTAACTATTTGTTTCTATAAAAACCAATGACTGGCGACCAGTCCAGGGTGTACCCTGCCTCTCGTCCAATGACAGCTGGGATAGGCTCCAGACACCCGCGACCCTGAACAGGATAAGTGGTTCAGAAAATGAATGAATGAATGTTACGGAGGCAGTTTTGCTGTCTGTTAATAATGCTTTCCAAAACTGAAAACCAGCAAAGCTTACTTCAAGACAGGTCATAACATATACAACACTTATAGGCAGTATGCCATACAAACCATATCCTACATGTGGACACAGTTTGTATAAGGTGATTTTAGAAATAGTTGTAGACTCAAGTATTGACAGCATCAAGACTCATGAGACAAAGAGGAAGAATAAAACTTATTCATAGATGTATAGTGTGTTGTTTGTATTCATTTTTCTGTGAGGTAAGTAAGAGTGAGTGCAAGATGTTCTGAGAACAGCTGAAGAGAAGACAGGGACAAACTGTGACAAGACGCACTCAGAAAAAATGAAACAGTCAGTAAGCTAACAATGTGAGTCAGCCACTGGCTCCCAACGTGGTTGAAACCTAGTTCATATCAATATATAGTTTAATTTCAGAAAGAAGAAAAACTCCCCTTTATGAGGTGAGGTGCTCATTCACATACAATGCATAGGGCATTTAAGTTTTTAAGTTATACTCATAGGATTAATCAGAATCTTATGGTAAAAGAAAAATGTTTATTTACACATCTAAAAAGGTCCCATGCTGTCAAACAGACAATAGTTCAAAGTAAACTAGTCAGCGTCCTCATCATAAATAATAACATTGATAACAAGGATGTAACCTGAGGTAAAAGGGATGAGATCCTGACCTGACTCTGGTTCTTCTCTGGTGTCATCAACTTGAATTAGTTGAACTCAGAGCTGAGCTTTGATAGCGTGACTACAGCTCTGGTAGAAGTTAGGATTACTATGCAGCACATAGCCCCTCTGATACCACAGCACAAATGAGATTTTCCAAACCAACCAGCTTCAAACTGATCTGCTCCTCTATCCCATCTGTCACTGGGTTACCCCTCACTCATACAGAGAAGACGAACAGTTCATCCACAGTTTCCCACTCAAACAACCGAGTCCCTTCTCTTACATTTCATATTCTGACTGTTACCTCTGCTTTCCAGAGTCTGACTGGCTCTGGAGAGACACAGAATGCCATAAAAAAAAAAAAAAAAAAAATACTCAAACACCTGCATCCCAACAAACAGTGCAGACAGAGAGGCGACAACGTGAGTTTTTCCACAATCTGCTGTCTCCTCACAAGTCTGTGCTCACGCTGAAACTGAGGACATGCCTGCATACGTGTTGTGTAGCTCATGATAAAATCAGATGAAGGACGTATCAGGCTGGTCCAGGTCTTAGCACAGACTTATTTTAGTGTATCACTGCTGCCACCCAGTGGCTCAACTGCAGCATTACATTTATTTCATTTATTTCTCTGGGTATAAAAGATGCAGAGGACTAAATACTTATTTTACATCTTAAACACACACTGACTTAATTACCTGTTTGCTTTTTTAAATCAGGGAGATATCTTCAAACTCTAAATAAATGTGTCTCAAAGAAACCTGGTTCTCAAACCCTTAAAACAGGATAGATAAAGTTAAACTAGGAGCCAGACATATGGGTGATTTCGTCATTTTTATTTTTCAGGCTGACAGCTGCTTGGCAGGTTGGCAGGTGGTTGTAGCTAAGAAAAAGTCCAGCTCAAATAGAGTTTTATATTTTTATTTTTTTTTGGGGGGGGGGAATGTGATGTTACTCTGGTGAAGTAAGCTTTCAGTTTCAATATTTGTTCGCTGGATTTTATATCGGGCCAGCTCCAGACTTAATGCTAAGTTTAGAAAACAGGTCTTTGAGTAAACTGTTGGTAATTGATTTGTCTTCAATAAATAATGTATTGATGTACTGTATCCAAAATGAACTAATGAGCATGTAGAGGTAGATGTCCCCTCTAAAAGAAAAAATACAAAAGTTTTGAAGGTGAGGACATCCTCTGCTCACCTGCTGGATTTCTAGGAGTCCGAACCATTTGATCATCCATCTCACAAAACCCTGAGTGGCCTGCTGTGACACTGAGGCTCTAAAGCTCCGAACAGGCACAGTAAGAAAAATATTCAGACTTCAGAAAAAAGTTTTCTTTTGTTTCCTTTGCCCTTGTTTTTCTCTGGCTCATCATTGCTCCAAAAAGGTCAGAGTCAGACAAGTCAGACGATCAGAAGTCAGTTTCTCAAGCGTTGCAAAATAATGGTCGTGAAGCTTCTTGGGTTTTCTCAGCGCTGTCTGATCAAAAGGGAAAAATAGTTATTTGTACATTTAGCTGGACAAACTTTTCCTCATGGAAACATTTTTGTGAAATGTTGATTAATAATTACATTCAGTCAAAATGTGACGTCACTGGGACTAGTATCAAAGGGGTCCGATCTGGTCTCTGTCACACTGTAATAAAAAGCATCAGGTAAAAGATTGATAGTTGACGATGGTGCTGGTTTATCTATACAGCTCACAATATATCCTAGTTTAAGTTCTTGAAGCATGTAAGTGTACGGTGGCTGGTAGGTGTCAGACGGAAACAACAACGGAAGTTAAAAGAGGTTAGGTATCCCAACAGACACAGAAAAGATGTGAATGGGAGACTGGGGACAGTTGCAACACTTTTTACATTACTCTCAATTACTCAGAGAATATTTGGACTAGTCTCACCAAATCTTTACATATTAAACCTACATCTGTCTGCTAAATGCCCATACCATTTAAAGATGGCTACATATAACATATTAATCACAATATTAAATTGAATAGAGGAATTCAGACGTTGCAACTGACCCCAAACCTGGGGACACTTGCAACACAGATCAGGGACGGTTGCAACATATAAAAAAACATTAATTTTTCACTAATTATCCTCAGTGTTTTGTCTAAATAGGACAAATACTAACGTTATGACCCAGAGTGGGCTCAAATTCAATTTTCTTTTCTGTACAGCTTTAAGGTATTTAATTAGTTTTGTTTTGTTAAAAACATGGGCCTACCTTGATTCAATGTGCAGATGTTACTGAAGCTATAAAAACTCAATATTGCATTTTGGAACAAGACCTTTGTAAATATTCATTGAGGCTCTTCTCTTCCTCCGAGAATACTTTTCTGCTGGACCAGTACCCCGCAAGCAGCTTATTTTCTGATGCCGTGCTTGCAAGATTCTTTTTTTTCTTGTCGAACCTGAACAATGTGGTGTGGCATATGTCAAAGGCCTTGGCCACTGCCCTCACAGATTTAGATGATTCATTCACTATATGACAAGTTTATATGACACATACAACATACAACAATAACCAATTGCTCATTTTTGCTTAACAAGTTATTTGGGAAATTATTCTGTTTATCATGAGCGTTAGTTTCTCCATATGATTGCCTGTTCTGTTCATCATGAGCAATAAAATATATTAATTTTGCCTATTTTGAACTAAAAATCTTAAAAAATATAGTTTTGTGGTCTCTTCTAATATGACTAACCTAATAGCATGGGGACAGCTGCAACAGTTGCAACTGTCCCCATGGTACCAGTCATGACAAAACGCCATGTGCTAGCTAGCTACATTGACATTGACACATGCTCACCATGTCGTTTAATAGTCAACAAACAGTGATTCAAACTAGATAGGTTTGGATTCATTCATACATAAGGTCAGGACAGTATGACAAAAAAACAGCTCATGAAAAAAGCTACTTTCATACCTCCAAAACAACTTTACTTGATAGAAGCAGGACCAGATGCTCAATATGGCCTCTCTCTTCTTGGTGGGTAGAGGGTCTAACTGAGCATGTGCAGTGTGAGTGTCATCACTTTAGCATTTTTCTGATTGGAGAAATAAGGCTTGTTCCAACCATCCCTTGTTGCAACTGTCCCCAGTCTCCCCTAAATGATTTCTTTTAACTTCAGCTGGGATGACTAAAGCTTCAGAGGGGTCTCACCTTGTGATAGCCTTCATAGTAAATACTTCTTTATTTACCAGTAAAGCGTTGTCCTATATATAGCTTCATGAATCAGTCCTGTCATAACGTTAGCATTACAGCTATAGTTATCATAGCTAAAGTCAAAAAGACTTTTCTTTCTGTTGGGATGACTGACCTCTCAACTTCCATTGTGGCTGTACTTCTCTCTTGTTGGGACTTTTACAAATCATCTGACATCTACAAGCCACCGTATAAGTGTCATTCATGGGATAACACTCGTTTAATTGTGGTCGATAATGATTTTCAATCAGTCTTTAGTCATTTTATCTTTTTTATTTAAGTGAAACAAAACCACTTATTTTCCTTGGTCAGTTCCAGTCAATGTCCGGCTTTGGTTGCTTCCTTGAAAGGCAAGCTGGGAGGTGCTAATTGATGATAATGCAATAACTCTTTGACTTTGTGTCATGAGAAAACTTGAAGACACGGTAAAAAAAAAATAGCCTGATAGTTTATCTGGATGAGGTCGCCCCCCACTCATGGCTCATTTGGGAGCCAATACACAAGCCAAAAGCCCTGTTTCCACCAAGCGGTTTAGTTTGGTTTGTCTTGGCACATTTCATTTCATTTCACAGCGTTTCCTCTGACTAATCACAGGACAGATCACCAAAGACGAACCGTCCCACTTTTTGAGACCTTTCTCTAAGGGTTCCAGACCAAACTGATCTGATCCTAGAAGGTGGAACTACAACACTGTCGACTTACCGTGCGACAGCTTATGTATTTCTCCTGGCGGCACACAGCCATCTCTGAAACAAAACTTGATTTTTTCTTTGTCACAAAGAGATACATGGAAATCACAAAGAAGACAAATTGCTGGATGTCTTCCATTGTTGCTCTTTGTTTACTGTGTCATGTTCCTTCTTTGCTGCATTTATTAGCAGGGTACACTGTGTTGGGCTGCCATGGTGTCCAGCTATTATTTAACTGATGCGGCTCTTGGCACCTGGCTTACATGCCACCTACCATGAGGGGGCACGGTTGGCAGTGGAAACACTCACAGAACCAGGCTTTACTGATCCAAACCCGGCTGCTTGGTGGTAATGGGGCTAAAGTGCCTACCTGGTTGGCAAAACACACTAAACTGACCTCTTGGCTGGTTAATACATGTTTAACTGCCAAACTTAGGAAGCAGAAACACACTCTAAAGTGCCCAGAAAAACATGCAAAACTTAGTGCCTTCTGCCTTTTTTCTCTTTATGCTTCTGCCCTTTAAGAAGTTGGTGCACACCACTGCACATGGAAGTTCATCAGAAATATTAAATGATTCACAGATGACTCCTTGAATATGATAGTTCTTTTTGGGGTCTTGTATACACCAAAAAATAGTATTTAATGGTGAATTTGAAAGTACACAACAATATGTTAGTATATGCACACCCACTGTGTGTGCATGATGAAGTTTCGTCCACCATACTGTTTGTGATAAAGGCTGAAGCCTTTATATAACTGCACAAGGAGCTGTCATTAGTAATGTGACTGCATATTGAAGTTTCTGTGCTTTTCTTTTTGCCTGCCCAAAGCTACTTTGGTGACTTTGTAGTTTGAAGAAAAGTCAGTCTGTGCTGGTTTTCAGCAGGTTGTTAGTGCAGAGAAATGCGTTGTTACAGCTGCTGCTAGCGGCTCTGATCATTGGCTGATTTGGATGAGAGTTGTGCTGGAAGTCTCGACAGGGTGACAGAAATTGTCGGCTGTAAAATTGTTTGGAGTGTTTGTGTGTCCGTGCATGTGAGTGAGTGTTTCTGTGAAAGGAAAGTCCAGAAGATGTTTATTTTTAGAGCAGCACCCATCACGGTCAGGTTCCTCTGCAATGACAGGGCATCATGGTTATATATTTCTTCAGATGCTGCAGAATAAATCACCCATGAGTGCAGCATCACTGAGCCATCTAGCTTTTCTATGTGTGTGGAAGTTTAGAAATGAGAGGAAAATTACTTTTATCACTTTCCTCTGCAGCTCGAAGTATCTGAAACTTTTGCTCCTGGTGGCTAACTCTTAATGCCTGGAGCTGAGACACACATCTTTATAGAGCTTTATAGGGTGTTTTGCAGCGTCTCCCTGAGCTGGTTGCTCACACTAAATAATGGAGGATGTTATCAAAAGTGATAGGAGATATTATAACAGATAGAAAAGAAGCCAGACAAAATTGCTCCAGGTACTTTCTCCAACATTTATGAGCCACACTGCTGCCTCATTTAGTTGCTGTCTGGCTGGTTCATGACCAGACCCTCACAATAAAGCAGGAAATAAAGGCCCTTATGAAGACGTGACATGACAGCACTGACATTGTTACAGCTGGGCCACTAATTAAGAGAGTCTGAGAGAAGAGAGGAGAAGTTTTACACCATTAATACTTTATTTCAGTGAAAGTTAAAGTGTGGAATGAGGTTTTTAAAAAGTGAAATCCTAAGCTGTGAAGTTTAAAAAATAAACCAAAGTTTAGAAGAGAACACACACAGGTTAACACATGAGTTTGAACTGCAATGATTTCACACTTCACTTGTTTGTTTGAGCAGCCAGTTTTCCAGAAACTGATCACAATCTGTCATTACCAGCTCCCTTTCACATAGAGGCTCTGACTTGGGGTCAAATAAATCATGCTATTACTTCCAATTCTCTTCCCAGGAAATAAATCTGCTGAGTGAAGATGTCAAAGCCTGGACCCCAAACACAGACTACACAATTCTGCTGCTGCACTAACGGTTACAAACCACTACAACATGAGTCCGAAGAGACAGGATTGTCTTGAGACACAAATCTGGGAAAGGGTACAGAAAACTCTGCTACTTTGAAGGTCCCAATGAGCCTCCATCATCTATGAACAGAAGAAGTCCAGAACCTCCAAGACTCTTTCTAAAGCTGGCCACCTGTCTAAACTGAGTGACTGTGGGAAAAGGGCCTTCGTCTAGGAGGTGACAAAGAACCTGATGGTTACTCTGTCAGAGCTCCAGAGATCTTCCATGGAGAGAGAACCTTCATCTCTGCAGCAATCCATCAATCAGGCCTGTATGGTAGAGCGGCCACTCCTTAGTAAAAGGCATTTGGTAGCCCACCTGGATTTAGACAAAAGACACCTGAAGGACTCTCAGAACATTAGAAAGAAAACCCTCTGTCTGATGAGAAAAAGATTGAACTCTTTGGCGTAAATGCCAGGCCTTATGCTTGAAGGAAACCATGCCCCAATACCATCTTTACAGTGAAGCATGGTGGTGTCAGCATCATGCTGTGGGGATGTTTTTATTAGCTTCAGGAACTGGGAGACCAGTCAGGATAGAGGGAAAGATTAATTCAGCAATGTACAGAGACATCTTGGATGAAAACCTACTCCAGAGTGCTTTTGACCTCAGACTGAAGCAACGGTTCATCTTTCAGCAGGACAATGACCTTAAGAACACAACCAAGATATCAAAGGAGTGGCTTCAGGACCTCTGTAAATGTCCTTGAGGGGCCCAGCCAGAACCCAGACAGGAATCCGATAAAATGTCTCTGAAGAGATCCGAAAGTTTTTGTGCACAAACTCAACCTAAAGGAGCTTGAGAGGTGCTGCAAAGAGGAATGGGCCAAACTGTCCAAAGATAAATGAGACAAGCTTGAAACATCATATTCAACAAGACTTGAAGCAGTAATTTCTGTCAAAGGAGCATCAACAAAGTATTGAAAAGGCTGTGAATGCGTAAGTACATGTGATGTTTCAGGCTTCTTCTTCTTGAGGGGAAAATGTATTCCATTTTGGACTGAGGTAACATAACAAAATGTGAAAAAGGTGAAGCGCTGTAACTTCTAAATGCACTTTTTTTTTACGACCCTGCCTCAGGCTTGCTAATGTCACTGCTGCCCTGAGAGTGTGCTTCGCTCAAACATCAACTCCCCAGCATCCACCTATAGGATCCAATCAAATAGAGGATTAATATGTCTTGTCATCACTCCTTTCACTTCATTTCTGCATTTAAAGCTCATCTAGGATTCAGGGATTCAAGGATTCAAGGAGCTTTATTGTCATTTCACACATGAAAAGACATGAGGTGGAACGAAATTAGTTTCCCCGGTCCCGGTATAAGCCCACAATACACTATATAAATATAAAAATATAAAACACACTATACAAGTAAATATATATATATATAAATATATATATATAAACAACAGTATAAAAGTAAATAAAAATAAACATGGACATTGTCAATAAAAAGGTTCCAACATTGTCAAGTGGAAGCAAAAAATATTTACAGCAGTTAGTGCAAATGGAATGGAGAGTAGTGCAAGTACTGCAGAGTTCTGTGCAAAACGGATACAAGGATTATTACAAGGATTATTCAGGACCAATGAGGTTTGGAGCCTAGATACCAAAAACAGTGCTGCTGAAATCAAGTTCTCCTCAGTACAATAAGAGTCGATGGACTGAGCTGCAGTTCAGACTTCTGTTGGTTGACTTGTAGTTTCACCAAACACCAGACTGTGTCACTGCTGACACATCAGTTTGATAGCCTGTGAGCAGGGGACAGGGAATGACTTCTCATATATATAGCCAGCGTCTTATTTTGTAAAAATGAATTTTTAAATCTAGTATGAGCTACATTGATTGACAAGTCCATAAAAATGTCTTTTATCATGATTTTAAAGACAGATTTGACACCTGTATATTAGTGAAGACTAAAAAAGTCTTTCACAGGGGTAAGAAAAGGTAACTTTTGTTATTCTGGTAAGAAACGCTCTGCAATGACGACTAATTTATCATTTTTTGTCTTTTAATTTCTTAAATTAAGACATTTTTCTGGACTTGTCAGATGAGTGGGGTTCATTTTAATTCTAAAATGACAATTTTACCTAAAATAAGACACAAACATAGAATTCAGGTTTTGCAGTGCAGTAGAACAGTGGTTCTTGTACTTCTTTCAGCAATGTACCCCTTGTTATGTGTTTTTTTTTCTGCCAAGTACCGGCTAACAAGCACAAAGCAGTTTTGGATGGAAAAAAATAGCACTGGACTCTTAGTGTCTTTTGAACATGATATAAAATTTGTTAACTTACACTTATATTGGATTCAAACATTGATTAAACAAATGGTGGTAAAGGAATTTTACTTGGTTGCTATTTTTGAATATACATCTTTGAATCTTGCATACCCCCACGGGTACACGTACCCCCATTTAAGAACCACTGCAGAAGAGTATTCCTACTAGCTACTCATGATTAAGAAGTTCACAGGCTGTTATTAAGCAAACCAAAAAACATTGATCACTATTTTTTCTTTGTAAAACAACCAGCATTTCATCTACTATTAATGCATATTACACATACTAACTTGTGGATCTTATTCAGACCTTATGTATTTTATTATCACCACAACAACTTCACACTTCATGCTAATATGTTTGAAATTGAAACAACAATTTTCATCTCCTCTTTTGATCTTCTGTGGACACGTGTGCTTGCTTTTAGAACTTTGAAAACTCATTTATCAAGCCCTTTCATAAAAATTTGAAATTTGTAGCCTGACTTGTTTGTCCTGTTCTGATGGCTCAGAACGTGCCGCAGGTGTTCAACAGTGCTCTTCGTGTACTGATAAGATCAAACTGAAAGGCAGTGTCTGTAGGAATTTTTGATACTTGTTGGTAGATACAACATTCAAACTAGGCTCCTCCTCCTTGGCTCAGTGCCAGTGGCAGCACACACACCCTGCCTCTAACTGGAGCAACGTGAACACACTCACTAGCCCAGCAACCACCTGCAGCGCGTTTCTACGTGTGAGAGACCTGAGAGCAGTGAACCTGACTTGTCATGTTAGCAAAAGCTAACCACTGGGTGATTTGACACACCTTGGCTCACTCTTCATCCCGTGCTACTGTCCAAGTGTCCAAAAGCGAGTGAAAGTCGCAAGCTTCACCCTCATTTCGTAAAAAGCTTTTCTTTTGACATTTCGTTTCACTTTGGTTTGGTTTTCTTCCTCCGTGCTACGTCCACAATCATAGCTGCCGACGATAGCTTTTCCACCCGCTAATAAAGGCTGAGGTAGCCACGCTTTCTCTTTTCTTCTGCCCAGAAACATCCCGATACAACCAAAACATCAACATACGGGCTGAGGAGAGGTTGAGGCAGATTCAGACACTGATACACATGTATAGAGGCCCATATAAGACGATTATTATTCCTGTCCAAGTTGATTTTTTATTTTTTTAGGAAAATTCTGCAGACTCTACCTTTACCTTTATGGTAACTTCAACATTGATTTGAGACGTTAAGTTGTAATGATTTCCCACTTTGATCATTCTGTATTGCTCTGCTCTCAGAGTGTTGTCAGTTTGTGCTTTGCAAAATTTTAAAATGATTCAGCCATAAGTTTAACGACTTCTCTGTTCATGAAGTTTCCTGCTTGTTTGGTTATGTTTGTGTTTGATTAAAATATCTTTAGTCATTTGTTTAGTAACTTCATCATTTTACAAGGTTGCACTTCTTTGCTCCACTTTTCCTCCTGTGCTCACCAAACAGAAAACAGGTGTTGGCAGAAACAGATGTGTGGGAAAGTGGCAGGAGCTTGAAGTGGAAAGAGCCAAGACAACAGACTCAGAGTGGAAGATAATTAAACCGTACGAAGTGTTGTAACAATAATGCTTCACTATGACAGAGATGCTAACTAACACACTCACCTCAGTGAGCAAAGGGACATGATGAAGTGTGTAATGAAGGCTGAATCATTTGCTCATTGTTGTGCCAAACTTTTAGTTCTTTGGAAGATGAAGGGATTTGTCTTTGTGCCATTATCTCAAACAGGGGCAGACTGGGAGAATCACTCAGGCCAGGATCTGACTCCCCTCCAGAGTACCCTGTCCACACGAACCTCCTCTTGAGCAGGCAAATGGAAATTGATTCTGTTTTATCAAACTCTAGCTAACCATGCTGTATGTGTAGACTACCCCCTACTGCTTCCCTCTTCTTTTATTCACTCTATTTCACCTGTTGACAGTGTCATTAAAGGGGACATATCATGCTGATCCCTGATTTAATACTTACATATAATGTAATAAATTTGAAAACAAGACCTTTCACCCCCTGAATTTTCAAAAAATGAGATATTGCATTTTTTTCTGATATCCTAGAACGAGATCAGATGCCTCTGAAAATAGGTCATTGTCAGATGGCCGCGAGATTTGGACCGTCGTGACGACACAAGGATCCTTTCTTTTTATTAGAGTAATCTGATAAAGCAGCTCCTCCTCTGTGATGTCAGTTAGTCACACAACCGCCACCGAGGGATACACCCACCAAGAGCCGAGTATAAACGTATAAACTATACATGTTACAGTACCGGTTTGACTCACCACACTGAAGTGTCCTGAGATGATCTGTGTCGAGGTGGGTTTTCTTCCTCCTGAGCTGCAGAACCGTCCTGGTCTGACTCGGGGTCCAATACAAAAGGACGTATCCCACACTCTGCCATTATATTAGTGCTATCAATGCCTTATGGTGAAGTTTTGGCAAACAGCAAAACTCGCTCGGTCTGCCCCATCCAATATGGCGATTTTGTAAATACTGCCATGCTGCACAAACCGCCCCCTGGCTCTACCCCCTCCGCCCCTCTGATAGAACTAACCAATCAGAGCACAAAGGGCTGTGACGTTGCGAGGTTACTGGAGGTCATTCTGGAAACGGAGCGTTTCAACGAGATCTTCAGAATGGCCTAAAATGAGGATATTGAGAACGCTATTGTGGGGCAATGAAGGAACTAAATGACTTGTACTGAGGGCAGAAATGCTTTACAGGCATCCTAGTCTGGCATAGTGAAAAGGAGAAACAAGCATGATATGTCCCCTTTAATGGAATCTGGAAAGCAGTGAGTAGGCAGTTGCTTTGCATGTCTTGAAGGCAGCTTTTATGTCGTACTTTGCAGACGGCAGCCAGTACGCTACTCCAACAGGGAACTACAAACCAATCCTGAGGATTGCACTCTAGTATGGCACTTGAACTCAGACAGCATTACTCACTCAGTCCCGCTGGTTACACTGACTGCTCACAGCAGGTCTGTAAGAGCATGAAATGTCACAAAGACCCAAAATGTAAAAAAAAAAAAAATTATAACAAAGTAATAAAGCCTGAAATGTAATAGCTCGTTGATAATGCAACAAAAGTGCTGAACCCAAAATGTACAATTTTTTTTAAATGAAACCAAAACTGTATTATTATTATTTGGCCTTTATTTAGTTCCTATCTCATTGTGAACTCTGACACTTTTTAATATAACTCGGTGTCTCAGGATCACTGGGTATTAGTTATTTACTAGATCGCAAGGAAAATTAAAGTAAATGTAACAAGTGTTTTTTTCTAACAGACTTTTCTTTGACTTCATTTATCTTCATAAAGAAAAGAGAATCTATAAGAAAACAAATAAAAACTGACCATAAATGAATATTTCTATTACATGTGCTTTATATAACTTATTTGACTGGATGATGACTTTAATCTAAACAGTTATAAAAACTCAGTATTTATCCTCTGTTATATTGGTATGATGATGGTTGTGTTTCGAATTATGTGTTTCAAACTCACATCAACCACTTAATTTAATCCCAGCTTGATGACCTGTTTCAGAACGATCCTCAGTGACTGTTTTCAGCGCCGTCTTTTTGTCTTTTAAACTCAGCCTGAAACACTGCAGCATCCAATCAGAGAATGATATCCCATAAGGGGGGCGTGTCTGTTGGGGAAAAAAACTTCCAAAAAGCCTGCTTGTGTGTTACTTCCCTCACTCTGATCAGTCTTCTCTGTCCTCTGAGCACTAAAATTTTGGGGCGTCCTTTGATATGGCGGCTCAGAAATTACCGCCAGTGCAGGGGAGGAGAGAGGACACTGCAGTTTATCACCTTGAGATGCACCCACTGTGTGCACACATGAAAACATATTTCACTGGCGTCAATCTTTGAAAGGAATGGATTAGAAAGGGTTTTTTCAAAACAACTTCCTGGTTCCTGGATGCTGTCCAGCCCCCCTTCAAGTAATCCTGTCCTTTTGAGTTGCTGTGATTCTGATTTAAAGTGAGGTAAAGCTTCTGAACCAGCTTCAGTATGAGCGTTAAATGTAGAAGATATTTTATAAATCAGGTTTTCAGTTGATTTTGAATGTAGTTGTGTGACAAAATTTTAAAAACCTGTCGTGCGCCGGCAGGAGCAGCCACCGCATTACTAAACCAGCAAACACAGGGGCTTTAAATCACAGCTGTGGGCTGGATGTGGTAATGGGGGTTAATTGATGATAGACTCAACCTTTAATCATTCCTTATTATGTTTGCGTTAGCCTTTTCTCTCATTGTCCAGCAGGGTCATGAAAACAACTTTGTCTTTGTTTCCTTTCTTCCTTATCGATCTCTGTCCCTCATCCCTGACTAAAGCTGACTCAACCCCAGGCTAACCTGCCATGACCCCGGTGTCAGTCAGCGTTCTCTTTCTGCCCACATCTACAGCAGCCACCTGGCCTTTAAAAGCCTGAGTCTAATGCCGCCTGCTAGATGTCCAGAGAACTCCGTGGGCCTGTCAGTAGATGGCAGTAATTAGTGTCAGCTCGCCTAATTAATGTCAAATCTCTGGGATGAGGTAGAGCCTGTAAGAAACCACACACACACACTTACTGCCAGGCACACACTGAACTTCCTGTTGAAAGCAGAAGCTAATGATATTAGTTAAACAAAATGTAAAAGAGATTTCTAATTACTACAAACATGTAAGAAAGGAAACAGCAACATTTAACCAGCTTGTGTTTCCCTGGAGAGAGTTCATGTTTACAGGGGAAAAGTCTGTTAAAGTTTGTCTTTGCCTCAGTTCATGCACACTTCTTTCATTTTTCCTTTTTCTTTCTTCATCTTGAGCATCAAACAGAAAACTCAGTGCACACTGCAGGATTATATATATATATATAGTTTTTTTTTTTTTTTTTTGCAGTGGACAGATGAATAATACAGTAGGAGAGAGATATGGGTGGATGACCAGAAGAAGTGATTGGATGCTGACAGATGGGGGTGGGGGGTAGGGGATGGGGGTCAGCGGGGGCAGAGTTCAGAGGTGAGACAGCTCTGGGGAAGAAGCTGTTCCTCAGTCTGCTGGCTTTGGACTGAAGGGCCTGCCTGAGGGGAAGGGGGACAAACAGTGTATGGGCAGAGTGGAAGAAGTCTTTAAGAATGCTGTGAGCTCGAGGCATGCAACATTTCTGCTGGATGTCCTCAAAAGCGGGGAGTTAGTTGGGTCATTTTGGAGCGAAACGTGACCATGGTGAGCGAAAGTCCGTTTCTCAATGGATTTGTCATCTAGGAGGGCTAAAAACAAATTTAGCTGGGGAGTATTTTTTAGAGGCCGAAATCCAAAATGGCTGTCATGGAAATGATCTTTATAAAAGCTCGACCTACAATGATGGACAATACACGTTTTCAGACCTTATTTTTGTTGAGAAATACATATTTCAGGGTTACAGAATGATTTGACCTTATTTTAACCTTCAAATTCAAGATGGCTGCCACTTTTGGTGGGGGTTTTTGGGGGGTTTTTGGGGGGAGTTTTTGGGCATATTTTTTCAGTGCTGTTACAGTGTCTCTAACGGGTTATAACGGAAGCTCTGCTCGTGATGAGTTGAATCATACAGGTAAAGTTCACAGAAATAACATCTGAAGTCAATAAAGTAGATGTTAATGTGTAAACAACACTTGTTGATTGCCCATTTCCCATTAAAAAGGACTATGCAGAAATGCCTTTTCAGGTCTACATCACAATATTTTTGGCTTTATTAAATTCTTTTGCAGTTTCAGACCAATGGAAATGAATAGATTTCTTTATTTCGCTCCCATTTAAATGAATAGAGATTTGTCATCACCATGGAAACCACAGGAACAAAGACATATGTGTGATGTCACAAGTATCGTAATACAGTCCTTTTTAACGGGAAATGGGCAATCAGTGTTGTTTACACATAAACATGTACTTTATTGACTTCAGATGTTATTTCTGTGAACTTTAACTGCATATTATTCAACTCATCAGGAGCAGAGCTTCCATTATAACCCTATAGAGACTCTGTAACAGTACTGAAAAAATATGCCCCAAAAACAGCAAAAACTCCCCCCAAAAACCCTAAAAAAATCCACCAAAAGTGGCAGCCATCTTGAATTTGAAGGTTAAAATAAGGTCAAATCATTCTGTAACCCTGAAATATGTATTTCTCAACAAAAATAAGGTCTGAAAACATGTATTGTCCATCATTGTAGGTCAAGCCTTTAAAGAGATCATTTCCATGACAGCCATTTTGGACTTGGCCACTAAAAAATTTTCCCCGCTACTTTAAAAAATATACCCCAGCTAAATTTGTTTTTTAGCCCTCCTAGATGACAAATCCATTGAGAAATGGACCTTCGCTCACCGCGGTCACGTTTCGCTCCAAAATGACCCAACTAAGTGGGGACCTCATGATGAGCTGGGCACTTTTGACTTTCCACTGTAGTACCTTACAGTCTGTGATGAGTAGTGGTGTGATAAATCTGCACAGGTTTAGCATGAACATACAGCTACTCCGTAGTCTTGTTTAAAATATGGTATCTCATAATACCCCCTATTTATTCAAACCTCAGTGAGAGACTTTCACTTTGAAAATGTTGATGTTTTGATCATGGCAGTGTTTTGGAAGAGCAAACAGCAACAGTGTAGTTTCTATTATTACACAGAAGCAGCCTTGGTATGTGTCTGTGCATGTGGAGCAGGGATAATTATCTGTGCATCTTGTTCTGTTTGACAGCGGGAGGGAGACGCTCTAATTAAAACCTGATTCACATGCAAGAGTAATTACAGAGGTTATACTGAGAGAGAAATGCAGTCTGACTGGCCTCAGTCAGCACCTTGCTGGCTCTCTGCTTGACCACTGGACCAGGATCTACACCCAGGCTCCTGTGTAAACTGTCATTCAGACCTTCTAACTAGCTTCTCACAAACATGTCAGTCTGTTTTTCTCCACCTGTTGGAGCTGACAGACTGCACGGCTCTGTTCAAATTAAAACCTCTGGGAAAGTTCGGGAGCTTTTTTTACAATCATGTTTGCCTGTTTGAATTTTTTGGGAGCTCATTTAACAACCCCAGAAGAAGTGAACACAGAGTTTGAGAGCTTGGTTGTCAATTTAAAAAAAAGATTTTTGTGTTTTGTGTTGGCTGGCTGCTCAGCTTGCCATGTGGCATTCTTCCTCTATCCGTCCATCTGTCTGTTTGGCTTATCTGTCAGTCCGTCTGGAATTCACTGGGGCAGCACGGAAAGCAAACAGCTTGTTCTGTATCATCTGTTCACAAATCCACTGTAATGGGACTGTTAACATATTCATTCACTGTGTACAACAGTGAGCCCGAGCCACTGGCCGTCTCTTAGCTGTTTATTAACGGTTCTTTGTTCCCCCTCTCTTTCTGTGCAGCCGTCTGTCTGAGCCCCAGCTCTCAGCTCCCACTTTTCTTTCATCTCTGTCTTTAATGCCAGGATTGCATTATTCATTATGAAAATGACTTGTTATCATTGATGTGGGCTTTCACACAGACCCATAAATGCATACAAAAAGTGATCATAATCCCCTTTTAGTTGAAGAAGGACAAAACTTAAAATGGATCAAGACGTAACGTGTACCTCTCAAATCAAGTACAGGATCTTGTCCCCTCACCGAGAGCTTTAAACTATAACAGTACAGGTACTTTACCAGGATGACTTCATTATTTCCACATGGGGACACTTTAATTCAGCTAATGGTGTTAATGGATTTTTTTCTCCAGTCAACTCCATGGAAAGCAACTCAACAGGTGACAAAAACCGATCTCCTTTGATGAACCGTACTCATACAGGTTGAGCTGCTGGTTTGGATAAAGCTTTGTATGCCAGAATTTTTCATTGAGAGCATCTCTAAATGGACATTCACCTGATAACATTAGACACTGAATACAAGGGAGAGCAGCCCCAGTTATATATGACACTAATCTACAGATTTTTCAATTAAAGAAAAAAATTGGAGAAGTTTGGTACAGGCTGGCTTGGTTAGGCTTGATCCTGTTTGTGTTCCCAAAGCCAACCCTGCCCCCTTGTGGTAGGCAGTGAGTAAGCCAGATGCTGATAGCTGCGTCAGTTACACAATAGCATGACGCCATAGCAGCGCTACAGTGTACCCCACAAATAAATCCAACAAAGCAGAAAAATGCAACACTATAAACATAGAGCAATGATGGAAGACATCTAGCATTTCATCTTAGTAATTTACATGTGACTCCTAGTAACAAAGCACAATCAAGCTTTGTTTCAGAGAAGACTGTGTGCCACCAGAGAAAATTCAGCCACTGTTGCATGGTAAATGACAATTTGTTTGACCAATCAATGGTTCTGCGTTGTTGTAGCTCTACTTTCTGGGATCATATCCGTTTAGTTTGGCACCCCAAAGCGTCGAACATCTCTCTGTTATTTAGGGATCTATCCCAGGATTAGTCAGCGGAAACACCACAAAATGTGAGCTGTACTGGGACTACTGAACTGAACCACTTGGTGGAAAAGGGGTTTAGTTTCTCTTTATTTCACATAAAATACACTCACCGGCCACTTTATTAGGTACACCTTGCTAATTCCAGGTTGGACCCCCTTTTGCCTTCAGAACTGCCTTAATCCTTGGTGGCATAGATTCAACAAGGTACTGGAAACATCCCTCAGAGAGTTTGGTCCATATTGATATGATAGCATCACACAGTTGCTGCTGATTTGTCGGCTGAACATCCATGATGAGAATCTCCCGTTCCACCTCATCCCAAAGGTGCTCTATTGGATTGAGATCTGGGGACTGTGGAGGACATTTGAGTACAGGGAACTCATTACCATGTTCAAGAAACCAGTCTGAGATGATTCCAGCTTTATGACATGGAGCGTTATCCTGCTGGAAGTAGCCATCAGAAGATGGGTACACTTTGCTCATAAAGGGATGGACATGGTCAGCAACAATACTCAGGTAGGCTGTGGACTTTAAACCATGCTCAGTTGGCACTAAGGGGCCCAAAGTGAGCCAAGAAAATATCCCCCACACCATTACACCAGCAGCAGCAGCCTGAACTGTTGATTCAAGGCAGGATGGATCCATGCTTTCATGTTGTTGATGCCAAATTCTGACCCTACCATCTGAATGTGGAGCAGAAATCCAGACTCATCAGACCAGGCAACGTTTTTCCAATCTTCTATTGTCCAGTTTTGGTGTTGCTGTGTGAATTGTAGCCTCAGTTTCCTGTTCTTAGCTGACAGGAGGGTCACTCGGTGTGGTCTTCCAATGCTGTAGCCCATCTACCTCAAGGTTGGACGTGTTGTGTGTTCAGAGATGCTCTTCTGCAGACCTCGGCTGTAACCAGTGGTTATTTGAGTTACTGTTGCCTTTCTATCAGCTCCAACCAGTCTGTCCATTCTCCTCTGACCTCTGGCATCAACAAGACATTTTGTCCCACAGAACTGCTGCTCACTTGATATTTTCTCTTTTTGGGACCATTCTCTGTAAACCCCAGAGATGGTTGTTAGTTAAAATCCCAGTTGATCAGCAGTTTCTGAAATACTCAGACCAACAACCATGCCACGTTCAAAGTCACTTAATTCACCTTTCTTCCCCATTCTGATGCTCCGTTTGAACTGCAGCAGATCATTTTGACCACGTCTACATGCCTAAATGCATTGAGTTGCTGCCATGTGATTGGCTGATTAGAAATTTGCATTAACAAACAGTTGGACAGGTGTTCCCCAATAAAGTGGCTGGTGAGTGTAGATAGAAGTTGAGGAACACCCATTTCATTAGTAATTTTCTGACACTCTGTCATGGCATTAGAAAGAATAATTTATGGATGTAGTCTCCACGATGCCACCCAATTTTTTCAGGTACAGAGTTGCAACAATTTAAGAAGATTCCTTGATTCCTTCCAACCATCTCTCTGTGTGTTGTAATAGTAATTTTATTGCCTTTGTTTTCACTGCTTGAGATGCCCCATGTTCTGCTTCCTTGAGACAACCCATCTCCTGATTCTTGAATAAGCCTCCAGACCCTTTTGTCATCACACCTTCTGCCCAGCTTCAAAGCCCTGTTGTGTAATTGCAAATTCATTGCTTTTGTTTCCACCATTTCAGACCCCTCATATCCTCATTTCCCAATAAGCTTCCAGACCCTTTTGTCATCACACCTTCTGCTCAACTTCTAGGCCTGATCTCAATGTGGATTCCTGCAGCAGACAGAGGGGCGTGGACAGTACCTTTTGGGGCGTTTCTCTCAGGCATAACTGTTTGGCCCGAACCATGTTCGAGGTCTTTCTTTACTTTGACCGCTCATGTGTTAACTTACCTTTTTCTTTGCAAAGGAAAATAAAACCTTGCTGGCCGGCAGAAGTCTCTGTTTCATTCTTCACCAGAAACAGAAGAATTTCCACAACAGTGTATAAAAGTAGAGATGTCCACACCGTGATATCAGACCCTCTTGGTGAGCGTTACTGAACAGTACTGTTCTGCAGAAAGTCGTGTAACACTCTAAAAATGAGCAGGAAAAGGTAATTCATGCAGAAAGAGAGACAGAGCATCAGAACATTTACAGAAACAGGTCTTTACTACAGAGAAATGAAGTCAAAGAAAGTCAAGGTGAGCTCAGTGAGGAGAGTTTCCTTCAGCATCCAAAGACACTCACAAACTGGGACTGGAAACTCTGACAGGAAGAGGTCACGTAGTGTGCTCTTTCTATAAAACCACTCCAAACAGCATATAGTGGATCTGTTGCTCTTGGCTTTGTCTGACATCTTTCATAAACCATTCTTCTGCTGAAAAGAACATTATGTACAGCATTTACTGAACCAAGTGCTCATTTTGTGATTGCACTATTCATGGTATGTTGTGTGAGTAGCTCAAACAGTTTTCTCTCACACATATTCACACCTTGTTCTACTTGATTGAGTGGTCTGTGCTCAAAATGCACTGAACTGGGCTCTGATTATGTGCCAGAAGAACACATACAATGTCACAGATTATCCAATCATTTCACCTGCTGAGGCAGCTTATAGAGATCCTGGTGTGTCCCTCATTAATTATAGGTCAGATAAAGGATTATAGTCACATCACCTAATGAATGCGTTGCACATTTTCTCTGGGCTTTATGTTTGATTAAAAAAAGAATAAAAAGGCTTATTTTGATGGTTACAGGAGCATTCTTTACATTCAGCAAGGTGCAGTTGTGCAAAAATAGAGCCTGCAATGTGTCATCGGTGTTTGCTTGGTGCTTGCATGAAGCCTCAGTGCTGACGATCTGCCAGGAGTGTGTTCATATTTTCTTCATGCCAACATGTTGTTTAAAAAAACAAATCCTGACCTTTAATGGCTCATCAAGGTGTGTTTGAATGGCAGCAGTATATCCAGATGGTGAATACACAGCTGTTCTGAGAGTTACTCACTCCTTTGCCATTGTCACTCTAAGCCAAAGCAAACACCCGAGATGCAGAAGAGAGCCAATGTAACTGAAAATATCCACTCCGTCTTCATCGGAGGTGGTGCAGCTGTTAAGAGAGAAAGGAGGTCTCAGCAGGGCTCAGAGTCAGGAGTAGGTGTATTTGTCCTCCTGCAGCGTGCAGAGCTTTTCTGCAGCACTCCATCGCTCGCTCTGCCTTTAAATCCGAGGGGGAAACTCCCCCCATCTGCTTCCCTGCAGGGAAACTGGCTGAAAGAGACGACTTCACTGATCCTGTAGGCTTCATGTGATGATGGGTAGCATGTCCATGTCTATTCATGTGTGTGTGTGTGTGTGTGTGTTTGTGTGTGTGTGCGTGCTCTCTGAAGCCTCAGAGACGGACAGTTATGTAATAGACCGCGCTCAGAATGACCAAATGTACATAAAGACACAGACTGTGTTTAAGCAGTAGCCTGCTCTGTGCTGTTAATTATTAATAGGTCTTGTGATGTTGATGTTATTTTTCTTTTCCACATACATGTCAGTTTATGGCAAGCCATTTTAACATTTAAACACTTGACTGGATATGGGATGCAGATATCTGTAATTCTTTTTTTGCCTGGACAAAAATTACATTTGATATATCCACAAATACATCCTGCATATCCACAACTGTCATTTCAGACATCTACAATTTCATTTTGACTCTGCGAAAAACATCACTTTGTGTGTGTGTATGGGGTTTCTCATTAAAAATATCTACTAGGTCATTTCAACTATCCAAAATGTAAATTTCATATATCTGCAAATAGATATTTGTTATTCCAGTTCAAGAAATGTCTAAAACATTTTCACTAGACAGAATCAGAATTGCTTTTTTTTTTTTTTAAATTAATGCTACCTGTATATTAATTCTGTTGAGTCAAAATGTTTGATTTTGGTGAAAATGTTTTTACAGATATCTTGAATTGGAATAACAGTTATCTTCAATGCATTTACAGATTTCCATTATTCACATTTTGGATAGTTGAAATGACGTAGTAGATCTCTTGAATGAGAAATCCCATACATATAAATGGTGAAAAATGACACATTTTGCCAAGTCAAAATGACATTATAGATATCTTTAATGACATTTATGGGTATGCAGAATGTATTTGCCAATATTTGGAATATATATATATATATATATATTTATATATATATATATATATATATATATATATATATATATATATATTGTCTAGCCAAAACTGAAATACAAATATCTGCATCGCATATCCAGTCCAGCGTTTAGATGTTAAAACAGCTTGCCATAGTCATTTTATATGTGTGCACTGGTGTCTGTGTGTCTGTAAGTGTATTTTTTAGTAGCAAATTCCTAAAGCATACAGCAAATACATCATCACAAACAAAGCCATGCACCTTCACTGGCATGCTAGCACAAGCTAATCACAGGTATTTGACACATGACTGCTCAGCAGAAAGCCAACTCGTGTCGTTCTTAAACCAGACCTGTGCTACATCCAGTATTGTAACCACTTGGGATAACTTGAAACACCCCAGTACAGCCAATACATCAACATACAGGCAGAGGAGAGTGTTGAGGGAGACACAGACTCTGATACACATGCATAGAGGCCCATTAAGCAGGATTATTCCTGTAAAAAATTCACACTTTGTTTTTTAGGAGAGTCCTGTAGACCCAACCTTAAAGTAAAACTTCACTGTCAAGAAACTGTTTATGATAATGTTTATAATGTTTATTCCAGCCCACAGTCAGCAGTTATTCTTCAGTGGTCTTTTCATACTTAAGAGTCTATCAATAAAATGAAGAGTGAGGTTACGTTAGCTCTGCTTGGTGAGGTTGGAGTTGGTAGATGAGCACTGGTAGGACTAAAATACGCTTATTGTCAATTTTCAAGCAACAGCGCTACGTCATTACTACTCTTCATTCTGCTGTCTGTAAATATTTGCTCCCCGCATACACACGACATCCCACTGTGAGCAGTGAGACTTTCCTCTCACATGATGAGCAAAACATCAGCACACAGAGACGAATCACCACCACATATTCATTTCACAACATCAACCACTACACTCTTTATCACTGTGTGTGAGTATATAGATCAGGCATGGACAAACTACGGCCCGGGGGCCACATGCGGCCCGTTAAACATTTTAATCCGGCCCGCCGAACTTGAAAAAAATTAAATGAATAAACCTTGTTAAGGTTTTATTTTCCCTGCAATTCTGATGTTTTCCCACTAGACGGCACACTGTAGATACATTGGCTTTGTTGAGGTGAAGCGTAGGCCTATTACTCCACGTTTGCACTTTACCCTCTGACCCATCAGCCCTTCTGTAAAGATGAACGGACCTAAGAAATGGAAAGTGGACAAGAATGTCCAGTGTTCAATAAGGAGTGGGCAACTAAATATTTTTTCACTGAACACCGATCATCTGCTGTTTGCCTCATATGCCAAGAAACTGTGGCGGTTTTTAAAGAGTTTAATATTAGCCGTCACTTTGCCACAAAAAACAGAAAAACAAAAAAACAAGTCAATTTTTTCATTTTTTTAAATTTTGTTTTGAGACAGAATATCGAAAGAACCATATGCGGATTGAAAATCCCATTATAATTCCATTCTCTCATATTCTAATTTTAATTTTAAAACAAAATCAAAACTGCGAAAAATAGAGCATCATTTGTTTTCTGATTTTTGATTTGAAAGCGAAAAATTGAATTACAAGTCGTTATCCGTTTTCCGATTTTGGATTCTAAAACGGATATGGAATGAACTAATGATACCCTGATCGTGACCAAAGCACTCCATCATTCTGCTCCTGGTCCGGCCCCTTTGTCAAATGTTGGAACCCATTGTGGCCCATGAATCAAAAAGTTTGCCCACCCCTGATCTAGATCAATGTTCCCCAGGTCACGTATTTCATTCTGCCATGATAAGAATATTGTTAACTAGTTTCTTTTCATCTGACACAGTCATTAGAGCCTGGAACAATCAAGGTGGACATTTTGAAAAATTATGCCGAGTGGGTTTGGAGAGATGATCAAGAACAAGGTGTTTATTGCCCCATGTGTACACTAAGAGGGTTTAACCAGGGAGACTGAGCATCATGTCTACTCACCAAATATGAAAAGCTTCCTCAGTGCCAGCAGCTCCCCGGGACAGATTTTAATTTTCTGTAATGCTTTGTGCCTGCTCACTACATCCCTGTGTGTCTGTGTGTGTGTGTGTGTGTGTGTGTGTGTGTGTGTGTGTGTGTGTGTGTGTGTGTGTGTGTGTGTGTTAATCTTAAAGTGTGTGTCTGAAGAGGAGAGGAGAAAGAGGGAAGGGAAAGAGAGTCTTACCCTGTACTGAGGACAAGGGCAATCTAATCACACTGGAGAATGTTTGAGGACGGCTGCTGGCTGCCCCCCGCTCATTGCTGTGTGCTAAGTGTCCTATTTGTGTGTGTGTGTGTGTGTCACGGCGTGAGTGGGATAACTTATGTTTCCTCATTAGATTAGAAATATGAGATGAAATTAAACTGTTTTTTTGTTTTTTTGTTTTGGTTTTTGTTGTGGCCCCAGAGCTTCTTTTTATACAATAACAGTAAAGTAAATTCAGGATAAACCATCTAAGAGGTCATCTAAGGTAAACTCCATGGAGACATTTATAATGAATTCTATTTGGTTCATTCTTCAAAATGTCCCCTTACATTACTACTTTTGGGGGTTTTGTGAAATCATACCAGAGAACATTCATAAGTCTCCATGTTCTGTGCAGTGCTGTGCAGCATGACTATGGTGTTAGTCATCAGATTAAAAACTGGGCTTTGATTTTTCCCTTGTAGGTGTGTGCGGGGTAATGCAGGATGACGGGTCACCAGCTCAGTCCAATAAATGACTTACACATCAGTCCATGTGACTTCTTGTTTACCACTCATGAATGATTCTTATCAAACAATGTTATTAGTAGTTTTTCTGGACTTCAATGCAAAGAGAATGGTGCAGTAGATAGAAAAGTAAAGAGAGAGATGTTACTCAAATCAGGGCAAACTGCGCTGAGAACCTGGGTCTACGATGGCCAGTGGTCATGGTCAGATGATTTGCAAAAGCCACAACAAAAATGCAAGAGCAAAACCAGGTTGCAAAAGCTACAACACAACAGAAGTGAAAATAGGTTAGTTCGCCCAGCAGACACAGAAAGGTTGTAGTGAGTAAATTATTGTCTTTAACTTAATCTATCATAAATAAAGCTTTGTAGGAGTCTCACCCTGTAACATCCTTCCTGGTACTTATATTTTTTTCATTTACCAGAAAAATGCATCATCTTCTATTTAAGTTCCCATAGTATGCAAAAATCCCTTCATTAAGTCTTTTAGTGAAATTTGTGGGTCTTTGGCTTTCCTCCCAGCCCACAAAATGTGATATTTAATGACAAAACCTGTATTTAGTAGTGCTTGTGAATGTAAAATCCTGACCTATAATGAGCTGTTTGGGTGTTGGGGATTTGCCGACGTCAGCGATTACCTTTTTTTGACCAATCAGGAGCAAGTCTGACCTGATTGGTCCACCAGAGCAGTTACCCCTGAACCTCCTCCCCGGCCACTCCTCTCCTTGCTGCTGAAGAGAAATCTCTCCAGCCAAAGTTGAAGAGCCATCACCGCTCTGTTTTTGGCTGTAAACAGCCACATAGTTTCATGCACAAGCTTTGCAGAAGCTGTGTTAGCTTCAGGATGCTAATTTTAGCTGAGGTTAGCCTGTTGTTTTAGCCTGTAATGTTACGGTAAACGAGCTTCGCTGTTTTCTAAACATTGTGCGTAACGCGGAAGAGTGGGGCAGTATCAGCGGTGGCTCATTTACATATGAAGGTCACGCCCACTAAATCAAACCGTTCTGAACAGAGGGGCTATGAGAGCCTGGAAACAATGCTGCTGTGCTTGATTTATTGGCTTTTTGGACCAAAACATGTCACTACCATTTCATGAAGACATCAATGAACCATATTAAACTGCAGAAAAGGAGCAGAATATGGGACCTTTAAGCTTTATGAATCATTAACATTAGCATTGAAGCTACATTTATCATAGCTGGGGGCAAAAAAAACAAACAATCATTTACTTTCTTTCTCGACTTCTCTGTGTCCAATGGGATACTTTAAGTCTTAACTTCTGTTTGTGGCTGCACTTCTGTTGTGGTTTCTGCATTTGTGTTTTAGCTTTTGCATTCATGTTTTTTGCCCTTGCAGTCCTGTTAGTGTGTTTGAATTAAATCGTTTTAGAAAATCGTCTGACACCTACCGGCCATCGTATGGCTCTCCTAACATGTAGTGCCTGCACTAAACCTCCTGGCAATAAACAAAGGAAATAAAGGCTGTAAACCAACCTATCAGGGCACACATTTGACTACCTGTCGCCCTCTGCACTTTTTTCGCTGTAAACTCTCTTAACAGTCCAACTGTCTCTCAAGTCAGCTAAGTACCAACAAACTGACCTCCATCAGCTTCCAGCACCTGCTTCCATTTCCCTCACCTCACCCTGCCTTTCCCCTTTTTCTCTGCTCGCTGGGTCTGACCACACTGCCAGCTCACTCCTGCCCTTTCATTCTTGGCTGCTCCATCTGTCTCTTGTAAATGACCTTTGTCTTGTTGTTCTAATTAAATAAACCTTGCTATTTTCTTGTTCCTGCTCATGTTTTTGGTGTTTCAGTTACTGTGAGGCAGTGAGAGGTGTGACCCTTGTGAAATAAACGCACCGTGTTAGCCAAATGAGAACTAAAACTAGAGGGCTGCAGGAAAAGATAAAGTTTCAGTAAGATACTGAGCATATAGAGGAGGTGTTGTTCTACATGTAATATAATAATTACTGCACAGGCAGCCACCTGTGTTACTCTGACAGACTTCACCTGGTTAGCAGTAGGTTGTCAAACAGCAATTCTTTGTCACAACCAGAAACACTCACAAAGATGCACAAGTCTTCAGATGACCACATTTTGAACCTACATTTTCAGGTATTTGGAGACACTAAACGCTTAAAAGGGTAATGAAAATGGTCAGAAAATATCTTCATTATTTTGTTTTTCCTAAAGTATGAGACATATGAGAAGCAAATGAGAGACAGGAACTTTTTTTAAATTTTGGCTGCACCACTTTGCAGTGGGACTGCATTGCAGTATTCAGTTCAGTCCTTTGTGTTCAATCTTCAATAAAAGGAAAAAGTGCTTTTATGATGCATTATGTGGTCTTTGTATTCATGGGGTCAGAGATGGGCTATAAAAAAACTTTTCAGACTTTAAGTGGGCCCTGAGTTGGAAAAGGTTGGGAACCACTGTTCTTTTCATTACCTGAGAGGTCTGAAAAAGAAGATGGGTAGTTGTAAAATTACAGGTCAGTGGGTGGTTTTCCCTCTGAGCCTGACAGAAGAGGAGGAAGAATGAACATGTAAATTATCCTGTCACTGACGCAGAAGCCCCCCCCCCCATCCCTGGAAGAACCTATCATGAAAAATACAACATTAAAGTGAAAAGTTCTCTAATCATAACTGAAATACATATGCATGCTTCAGACAAGCTCTCAATTTATTTTTTTTGACTGCTTCTTTATTTTCAGAGAAGGTACAATTAACACCAGGATGTTCTGTGTAATTTGGTTTTTGAAAGCAGCTAAGCTCGTGTCTCATACTTATGTTTTCTATCACTTATAAGTTGGGATGGGTTCCATTTTAGGTACTTTTATAGGTACCGACCAAATTCTGTCTGTAGTACTGAGAACATATACCCTTAATATCAGACGGTACCATGTTTCAGCACCTAAACACATCCTTGTGACTGTGAGAGAGTGGAAGAGCAGGCCATTTTCCAGACTGGACTATAGAAATAAATATGATAAATTGAGATTTTTATTAGGTAAAAAATAAATATTTATTACCACTTAAACACTCACAAAAGTACCAAAAACTGGTACTGTTGTGTACCCATTGCCTGGTACCCAGGCAATCAGTACTGTATTGTTTCAAATGTTAGAGGTACCCATCCGTTCTTTTAAGCCAAATACTGTAGTATATAGCCGCGTTTTCACCAAGCAGTCCGGTTCAGTTCAGTACAGTTTGGCACGGTTTGGTACAGTTAAGCCTGATCCCATCTGCGGTTCCACAGCAAACTGTGCCCTCTTGTGGTAGGCGGCATGTAAGCCCGAGGCGAAAGCCGCAGCTGTTAAATGATAGCGCAACACCGTAGCAGCCCAACACAATGTGCCCCGCTAATACATCCAACGAAGGAAGAAAAATGCGACACAGTAAACAAAGAGCACGGATGGAAGACATGCAGCATTTCGTTCTCTCTGTGATTGGCATGTAGCTCTTTGATACAAAGTGCAATCAAGCTTTGTTTAAGAGAAGACTGTGAGCCACCAAGAGAAATGCAGCCGCTGTCTTGGGGTAAGTGACAATTCTTTCGACCAATCAACAGTCTGCAGTGTGTTGCTCCACCTTCTGAGAGTGGATCGGTTTAAGTCTGGCACCCATACGGAAGGGTCCCAAAAAAGTAGGCCGGCTCGTCTCGGTTTTTGGGGATCCGTCCCGGGATAAGTCAGTGGAAACGCCACAAAATGTGCGCCGTACCAAGATGAACCAAACATGACTGCTTGGTGGAAAAGTAGCTTAAATGGGTGACCACAATTATTACCAACCAGGTCCCAACCAAGTGAGTTGGGGGAGTACGTTGCATGAACAAACTCATTTCGGTGAAAATCAAGGGCTCCTTTCTATAAATATATATATATTTTCTGCTGATAAATCCAGTAGAAATGTTTATCAAATCAACGTAGCAAAGTGCTGTCTCACAACTTTTTAATGGATTGGGGAACAAAGATAACCTTAAGCTAATGTGATTTAATGCATTTCTTCAGAATGCAAAATCAACAGCTATGACTGTCTGAAGTCCAGTGAGCATTGACACTCTTTTACGCATCCTAATTAGCTTTGTCATCCCTTTTCTAGGACTGCATGGTGGTGCAGTAGATAGCTCTGTTGCCTTTCAGAAAGAAGGTTGGCTGAAGTAGTTTGCATGTTCTCCCATGCATGCCTGGCCCTGTGGTAGGCTGTCAACCAGTGCAGAGTGTACCGTCATCACCCAAAGACAGGTTGGTTTACACTCCAGCCTCCTGCAAGCCCAAAAGGGCAAAGGCAGTAAAGATAATGGATGGATGGATGGATCCCTTAGAAAGCTATCAGTCTCTGTGGGTTAGCCACTACTTTCAGGACTAAATGACTTCACAGCCATCACTTTTCCTGTAGTTTAATGAAAACAAAATGTCAAACTTAATGAACAGTTATAGAGTTATACTACACATTTAGGGCTTCACAATTTATGTGTCTTACATAACATCATGAAAAATGCAGATCTGTTTTACACCACAGTGTTGAGAATGACATTAATAAGCTGCAAATCAGATCACATCTGCAGCTTCAACTTGTCTTCAGTTTGTGCCGTCAGCAGTTGCTTTATTTGTTTTTAAACTGCCAGACGGTCACACTTCATACGTGCTGATGGAATGACTAACAGGAACACTCACAACACATCAGGTAGAAAAGAAGACAACTGCTGAAAGAACAAGTAACAACACACACACACACACACACACACACACACACACACACACACACACACACACACACACACACACACACACACACACACACACACACACACACACACACACACTTCAAACCTCTACAACATACATACAGGCTCACACATTCATGTATGGCATACACGTGTACACAGACACATTTGCTGACATAAATAGCATCACATCAGTACGCTTACATAAATGTGCACACAAAACATAGAGCAGGACTTCAGGGCACACATAGGCACACAGACACACATTTTACTTTTTTTCATCCCTTTTGGCTTTGAATTTCTATGAAGCTCAGTGTCTACAATCATGCAGAATATTTTATTTCACTATTATGAAACATTGTTATGTATTTATTATTTACAAGTGTCAAAATTTACATTTGAACTGTATTATTTAAAGCTACATTTTAAAGGTCTGCCTGCGTCCATGAGCTCAGACCACTTGTGACTTCTGGATGAAACCAACTGTAGAGGGAAAGGGGCTGGGGGACTTTTTCCTCTGTAGATTAAATAAAGGAATATGTTTTAGCTTTAAATATCATTTATTAGTTATATTTAGAAATAATATACAGAACATAAAAGTAATATTGTTACAAGATATCAACTGAATTAAAATATCTGCTTGGGCACATGCATGTCTGTATAATTAGCACCCCTGAAAAGGGTCTCAAAATGCCCCCTAGGGAGAGTGTTTTGAAACTACAACGAGACCAAGTCTTTTAGAGTGAAAATGCAAATTAGAGCATGTTGGACTAGAAGTCATACAGTGAATCACACTATTTCTAACCTCTGATGATTCGATGAAAAAGGCTACTATCAACTTATAACAAAGTATTACAGGAGTAATTTCTGTAAGGATTTCCTTTCTTTTCTAATGGAAAATCAATAAAAAAATAATTCTACACGTTTTCCATGTTTTCAAGGACACACAATTTATCTAAAGCTCAAATCCTGATGTAGAGGTTATGGGCAATGTCCTTTAAACTATTCTTCCCTGATGCCCCCAGTACCGGGGGCTGTCACCCATTGACACATAGGTCTGAAAGCTTGCCCTGCTATAATATCCACATGTGATAGACCCACAGAAATCTTATAAACTCAACTAAAAGCTCATATAAACCATTTCTTTGGCCATCAGACACAATCCAAACACCGAGCACTTAAACCAGCACAAAAAGCATCAGCATAAACAAAAAGAAATGTGATCAGTGGGGCAGATGTAGACTATCAAAGAAACACAGAAACAACATAGCTCCCTGAAAGCAGAGACTTCGCAGATTCTAACAGTACAATTTTTTCCCCTTCCATCCAAAATTCACCAATCCAGCTGCCAGATAAGACAAAACAAACCCCTCCCTCTTGAAAAAAAAACAACCGGAAATTTTGTCTTACCTTTGCTGCTTTTGTGGAAACTTTATCAACTGTGATAAAAACAATGCTACCACCACACTAACACATCTCCCACAAGCTTGGAGAACAATTCCAGTCTACCTTCTCAATATATGCCTGATTGGAAGGCATATACTATCTAGACTACTAAATTAAGCCATTTGTCCACACAAAGCTGCACTGACCTCACAGACGCTCCAAGCTTAAACCAAGCTTAAATACCAAACAGAAAAAGGACAGAAGAAAGTTTAATGGGGGAGAGATACAGCCCGAGCTAAAGGCTAACAAAGGGGCTAAGCTGTTTGTGCTAATGTTGATTCCAACCCACAGTCAGCAGTTATTCTGCAGTGGTCTGTTCAAACTTAAGAGTCTATCAATAAAATGAAGAGTGAGGTTATGTTAGTTCTGCTTGGTATGTGACTGGCAGGATATAACCAGGATTCACTAATGTTACACATTACAGACACATCTCATAGCACCAGGCTCAGAGTAATGCTGAATAAAGCCAGCTACTTTACAACTAAAAACTTAAAAAGTTTGCTTATTTCTTTGTTTCGTTTGTTGTTTGATCCAAACAAAAGCTCTACTTAACTGTTGATGATTACCTTACCTTGACACGTGGTAAAAAAAAATTGTCTCGAACAAAGAAAAGTAGTGGTAAAAAGACCCCATCTCCATTCATTTCTAAAACAGAAAAAGCATGTTAGAGCTACGCCTTTACGAGAGTGTGCTTGCAACTCTGGGCCAAAAGGTGTCGCTGCAGTCCAATTAAAGCAGATTCTCCTTACAACCTCCTTATAGGTCCCATATTAGGCTCTTTTTCTGCAGTTTAATATGGTTCATTGATGTCTTCATGAAATGGTAGTAACATGTTTTGGTCCAAAAAGCCAATAAATCAAGCACAGCAGCATTGTTTCCAGGCTCTCATAGCCCCTCTGTTCAGAACGCTCTGATTTAGTGGGCGTGACCGTCATATGTAAATGGGCCACCGCTGATACCGCCCCGCTCTTCCGCGTCACTGAGAGTGATGCCATGAGCTCCCAGTGCACAATATTTAGAAAACAGCGAAGCTCATTTCCTGTAACATTACAGGCTAAAACAACAGGCTAACCGCAGCTAAAGTTAGCAACCTGAAGCTAACACAGAGACAGGGGGGACACTGAGGGAAAGCTCTTACATCTGCTCCACAGCACACAGTATTTAAAATACTCACATTTCCAGGGTCCCAGGTTTGTTGGTGGATGGTTGGTAATGCGCCTGGATTCAGGACCAGTCTATTCACTAGCCCTCTGTTGTACTGTCCAAAGTTGGAAAAGCAGTCGGCCGTGAAGTGACTAGCACACACATGCACAGTTTTACAGAGTGTAGCTGGAACATTTCCTTGATAAATGAACTCTAGCCACTTAGTCTTGTCTTTTTCCCATATGGGAAGCTTGTGCATGGAAGTATGTGGCTGTTTACAGCCAAAAACACAGCAGTGATGGCTCTTCAACTTTGGCATTCTCCTCTCTCCAGCAGCAGGGAGATAAGTGGGCGGGGAGGGGGGTATCTGCTCTTGTGGACCAATCAGGTCAGACTTGCTTCTGATTGGTCAAAATCGCTGACATCAGCAAACCCCCAAAATCCATACAGCTCATTTCAGGTCAGGATTTTACATCCACTACTGTTGTGGACACCACTCCAAGCACTACTAAGTACAGGTTATGTCATTAAATATCACATTTTGTGGGCTGGGAGGAATTTTCACAAAAAGACTTGATTAAGTGATTTTTGCATACTATGAGACCTTTAAGTTTACCCAATCAAAGGCACAGCTCGGCTGATTGACTGGTTGGCACTCTACAGCTGTAAAAGAGGGGGCTCAAAGTCAGCCCCATTTCTAACATTGCCTCAGCAGACAATTTGCTTCAAAACTCTGTTTCAGTAACAGACAGGTGAAGTCACAGAGACTGTCTGTTTATTAAAGAGTTTACGATTTACAACATGGATAATGCTCAACGTGCCTTCCCCCTTTCTGTCCCCCCTTCTCTTCAGCTTAGCCCCAGGAAGGAAAAAGGTGGCTCAGTAGAGTTTCTATTTTTTTTTAATAATCTCTGTTGTTCTTGTTTATTTGTAAACAGAAGGTTTAATACTGGAGAAAGACATACCTTTGTAACGCATGTTATAGAATATTCATCAAATGATACCTGCCAGTGACACAACCTCTCGCTGCAGTAATTTATATGATGACATGACAATCAGGGTAACAAATGCACTATAGTTCCTGAGTTAAAGAAAATAACAATTACATTCAGTTATTTGATGCTTGACCTTATAAGTCCCCATAAACACTTTCTAATGGGTTGTAATTGTGGTATCAGAACTATTTCTTTTTGTAGATGATTATGAGCACTAGCAGATTATTAGTGCATGATTACCAAGTAAAGAATGCATGACAGACTTGGCCTTTTTATACAGTCGTTCATGCACTCAAACATCACAAGGTTTCATAGCTCTCACTGCTGTTTGACAGTTCTGTCACCACCAGAGGCAGGAGAAGGAGGAGGAGGAGGGGGAGGAGGTAGAGGAGGAGGCCTGTGTTATGAAGAGTGGTGATTGGCTGTTTCCATACCAACGAGGGCGGGCCAGAGTCCGAGACTGGTGGAGGAGGAGCTGCTGGCTGGTTATAAAACAATTCTGTGCAGCAGTTTCTGCTCTCTGAGCTGTCTCCTCTATCTCTGAGTCTCTATCTGCTCTCTCTGGTTATCTGGGCAGTGAGGCGGCTCACTTTGCTCTGCGCAGAGGACAGAGGGGAGGGTGGAAGGCTGAGATGTCACAGTGATTCCCGGACGGCTCCGTCCCTGCTCTCAGTCCTCTTGCCGGGCAGTCTGTCCATCACTGCAGCTGAGCTGTCTGCATCTTGTGGATTTATTCTCCGTGAGTGACACCTGGGGAGGTGAGGGAAACCTGAGCGGAGAGGCAGGAGTCTGCTCCCCCTTCCTGTGTGTGGATGACCTGTGCTCTTCTGTAAGTAGCTCTGCTACAGCCACATCCTCTCACATTCCTCATTAAGACACATCAACCGTAACGAGGGTCAGGGGTCAGGGAGGGCACAGACAGTAGGATCTGTCCCTGGTATGTGCTTGAACTTGTGTTTTGAGGATGTGTTCAGTGTACTAAGAATCTATATCAGCTTTATCAGCATCTCAGGGGGTCTTCCTGCACTCACCTGACCTCTCACAATTGGCCAAATGAGCTGTTACTTTTCTTCTTTTTGGTGTGAAGCTCTGTCTTGTGGTTAGAAGTAACAGGACTCTGTATGAAGCAGAATTCAGAGGTGACATTGGAGCAGAACATGTAACACAGTTAATGTGAGAAGCACATATGGATCCATCTGATACTATTATTACTCACATACAAACTCCTGCTGTGGTAAACAGTTGTTATGTACGGTGACGTTACATAATTTACTCAAAGTACAACGAGTACTGCTAATATAGTATCAGTACAAATGAGGTTGCAGTGATCTTCATTTCCAAAAGTTTGTTGTCTTTATCTGTTGCTCCTGTTTTTGTCGAACACTGCAACAACATCAAAGCAGCCCCTCAACCCACCCACTCATCCTCCTCTCTGATAAGCCTCTGTGTAACCTGCCACAGTAGTAAGAGAGGAAGAGCAACTCAAACATGAAGGAGTCAATCTGAGTAACCACTGTGCACACAGCACTATTTACCTTCAGTATAAAGACCTCCAGGGTAATTTGCTGCTGTATGTGTGTGTGTGTATGTGTGTGTGTGTGCTCGTGCATATGCGTATTTGAGGGTATGCATGTGGAATATGGAATATGTTCACAAACTGGTTCCCTTTTCTGTGTCCTCGTCATGTGTTTTTGAATCATGCAGAGTCAAAGCTGCAGATTTGCTGCAGCGCTATCACAAGAACACCATGTAAGTGAGAGGAAGCGCTGATGTTGAATCCTTACACTGCAGCACAGTGACAGTGCTGCTCCATGGTATATCGTTTGGGTCATCAGCTCCTGAGGACTCAAAGCTGAAAACATTCAGCTTCAGCCTGCTAGCATGACATCATGAAACCATCAGCTAGCAGGGCGACACTTTTTGTTATCACTCAATCATCTAATTCACAGCAATTAAAATGCTGTCAGAATAAAATCAACCAGCAATAAGGGACAAAAATAAGATAGCGACTCAGACAGGAGATGTTATTTGAAACGGGCTGTAAATAGGTTAATTTCTGCTTTGAAAACAGAATTTTTTGGCTTGGTGTGTATGTGACTTCCTGTACTTCCGGAGCCAGCCTCAATCGAACACTCGAGAAACAGCAGATTTTAGCACTTCCGCATTGTCTCATATTCTGAGACCGGGGTTTTGCCGCTTGGTTTAAACATTATAGAGCTCCCTCTGCTGGCTGTTTGCAGTATTGTTTACAACATGACATCAACTCAGTTTTGCCTTAGAAGGGACTTTCTCCTTGGGGATTCATGAAGTATTTCTGACTTTGATTTCAATTAATAACTGCTTGTGGTGTCCCCCAGGGATCATTGCTTGGATCTCTTCTCTTTGTATTCTATATCCTCCCACATTAAAAGATCATTTGTAGCTAGGGCCTCCAATTCCACTGCTATGCTGACAACACACAGCTTTACCTCTTTTTAAAAGCCATCGCTGACACCTCCTTCTCCACCCTCACCACCTGGCTGGCATACATTAAATCCTGGATACAAACAAACCTTTGGAAACTGAGCAGTGACAAGTAAAAGGTCCTCATCATAGGCTCAGTGTCTCTCACTCATTCCACACCAAACCTTTCCCTCATCACTGATTGCTCCACCATAAATCAGTTCACCACAGTCTGCAACATTGGCGTCATCTTTAACCCCACCCTCTCCTTCCTGCTCCATGCCGAACAAAATCTGTAAGACTGCATTTTTCCACGGCATAAACATCATCCACCTTCATCAAAAACTGTTTTATTGCACTATAAAAACTCTTCTACATGTCTTCATCAAATCACAGACTCAACCACTGCAACAGTCTGCCCGCCTCCTCACCAGAACCCTCTGTGGAGACCACATCACACCAGCCCTCTGTGAGCTTCACAAGATATCTGTCAAATACCCGATCCGATTCAAAGTTCTACTCACCACCTACAAAGCCCTCCATAACCAAGTTTCACCAGACCTCAGTGAGCTCCTCCAACACCTCCCACCTTTCAGATCCTTCAGGTCCAGCAATGCCCACATTCTGAAAGTCCTTAAACCGAGCGCTGAGCCTGGGTTGACCAGGCCCATGGACTCTTGAACCCACTTCCAAACAACAATGAAAAATGCTCCAACCCTGTTAAGACTCGCCTTCCTTCAGCTAGCTCTTTTCTTCTCTCTGATTACCTGGATTTACGACGTTTATTATGCCTCTTGAGTATTTATTTTACTCTTTCATTTTCTTTGGCTGACTGCGCAGCGACTTTTTGATGTATTATTGTTATGATTGATGACCCTGTTGGAGAATGTGGCCTCCTGCAGCTGATGCAAAGGTCATGAACTTCCCAAAACTATAAGTTGTTCTCCTGTGGTGCTTAATGCCTGTTTTGGTGAGCCTTGCAGATGCGTCACAAGCTCAGAGGTTCAGGAAGAAGTGACTTTGCTTGTAGCACTGTGTTACTGCCTTGGTTGCACCAGCACAGTCCAACATTTCAGAGCGCTTGGAGGAAGTTTTTTTTTATTCCTTTGTTGTCCTCACAAAAATGATGTGATGTTTTGCATTCTGTACACAGTCAATGTGATCCTCTTTATAACTGTGTATCTACAGGGGAAAAACAGCTTGACACATGTAGCTAATGGAAGGCAAACAATGGGAGCTTTGAGAGCCTTTCTGGAACTGGTCAAGTCTCAGACTCTGCAGGTACATTGAATTAAATCAGACAAATAGGATTTTGTTGTAAATGCTTCAATGTTTGGTCCAGAGTTGTATCACATCAATGAGTTTGCAACTTGAAAGTGGTACAGTGAATTTAGTTTGCAAGGATGCTGACTGAATAACTTTCTAAGATACATACAAGATACATGCTAAAAATAGAGATCCGATTACGGAGCGCTTCATACTTGCTGTCCCTTTACGCTGATTTTTGGCCACATTTTGCATTTCAAAAACATCTGAATCTCTGTTCCTGATACCACTTATGAATGTGCACAGTTCATCTTGTATGATAATAGCTGTAGCATTTGAACACTTTGTCTTTTGAAGCTTATAATAGCTCGTACTGTACATTTTTTGGGTCCGTAGTTACAATTATTTACTGTAGCATCCTGCAGCTGAGGCACAATGGCCATGTTTACATAAGCAGCTTATTACTGAGTCCCTGATTCATCACACAGCCCCCAGGCCCACTCAGCCATGATAATACAAAGATAGAGGCTACCATATTCTGCAACAATAACCCTGGCACCAGCGCTAAACACCGCTCACAGATGAGCAAACACAGGCAAATATTTGGTGGAACCCATCAAATAGAAGAGAGTCGGAGGTGAAAAATGCTCTTAACCCACAACCTGTGAAGAAACATTAGCAGGTTAAACGCACTCCTTGTGAAGTTTTACTCTCAAAGAAAAAAACACCCACATTAGATACGTTGGCTCAGTGCTGAAGTGTTTTTGTGTTAGAGATACAATCTGAGAGTGCTGGCAAACACAAGGGTGTGATCTGCAGACTACTAAATTTAAAGACTTTGTAGGCAAAGCTGTTTTTCTCTTTTTGTTCTCTTTGTGTTGCCATTTGGAAAGCTGGGAATGAAATTTTATTTGGAGCAAGGAACAATGTGTTCCCGCTGTGTTCTTGTCACTTTCTCCTCTATTCTATCTCAGTGCAAAAGAAGCACATCTACCTATACCCTCAAACTCCTTCTTTTTGTTGGACAGTACTCCCTCACAGGTCAGTGCTCGGTTAAATTAGCTGGAACAAACTCAAAGTAAAGCGGGAGTTAGTAGAGTACACAGTGAGAGGAGTTGACAGTGTCAGGTGTACAAGAGTGCATGAATACGTGTCACTTCTCTCGAATCATTTCGACTGAGTAAAGCTGAAAGGCTCTCATAACGCTTTACAAAAACCATTTCGTTTATCGAGTTTCAGCTCAAGCAGCAGCCGGGTCAGAGTCTTTACACGGAGCACAGTCTGTGCTACTGCTGCTCCATCCAGGGTTGCATTTAGTCACTAAAATAAAACCTAAAGAACCTTGAGTGTTAATTGGCATGCCATCCACTCTTGCGCCCAATATGCTTCAAAAGCTGTTCACAGGTGGGTGGGTGGTATATTCACAGCTGAGCTCTCTAGCTCATTTTATATCATCCCCCCTATCTGAGGCTGCCAAAGCTTTATATAGACTTGTGCGGTTTACAGGAAACGTGGGAGCGACATGAAGGTAGTGGCAAGCAGAGTTTGGAAGGTAGATTCTGTTTCAGAAGAATAGCCAATATGTTCATGGTTGGTTCACTCAGTGGGACATTTATCATGGTGATGATTCAGCCATGAGATTGCTCTTTGTTTTCTGGGTTTAAGTTTCCTTATGTTTCAATCTTCTGGTGTTTCTTCTTCATCTACTGCATCTTGTGTTTTCTAGTCATTTTGTTGCTCCCTATGTTTGGTTTAGTTCTCCTTGTGTTTCCCTCCTCTTTGATTGCCCCTCATGTGTTTCACCCGTGTCTTGCTTCACATCTGTTCAGTTTCTCCCCAAACTATTGAGGCCATGTCCACACGTAGCCAGGTATTTGGCAAACATTATATACTTACATACGTTTATGCCGATGGTCCACACAAAACCGCAGTTTTACGTCACTGAAAACGATTTTTTCTGAAACTCCGGCCAAAGTGAAGCTTTTAAGGAAACTCCAGATTCATGGTTACATGTAGACGCTGGTAAATAGAGTTTTTGGTTCTCAGCTGATGACGGTGGCTCATTCCGATTGGATGGCATGGGTTTTATGTCAGAAAATCACTTCCCATTATGGGTTTGGCATGCCTCAAGCAGCACTCACTGGCGGATTTGCCTGCTGCGTGTGGACGAAAGTATTTTGAAAAACGTATGAGGGAGGGATTTTCGTTTTTGAAAAGACACGGCTATGTTGTGACGAGGTCGCCTTGAGAAAAAATGAGGGGAAATGAAAAGTAAAAAATAAAAAAGGGAACTGATTAACAAAAATAATGTTAGGCTTGGTTCTGTATGGTCTTGATGTCAGTCCCTGTATTTAAGGTATGTAATGGGTGCAATAAAAATAATATTATTGGAAAACAAAGGTGATAAAAGGGAGGATGTTGCGTGGGGGAAAGACTGGAAGTAAAAAAGGGTGCCAAGGAATAGAGCCTGGACCTGGGGTGAGATTGTTATTTTTTCACCTAAAGCATTTTCCTGGTATACCAGAGTATTATTTTAGATTGACTCTTTAAAGACTCTTTAACACGGAAAGTTTTCTGGGGAATTGTGGTTTTCGTTAGAGGGTTGTTTGGAGGTAATTTCAAATTCACAAAGTATCCATTTTAAACAGTATTTTGTGTTTTTTTTATTCTATTATTGAGATGTCTGCTGTCTCTGACATTAAAGAGCACATCATTGAAATAAATGGTGTTTTGTTTTGTTTTTTTTGTTTATAACACTTTATAGTTGGGGTATTAGTTGTGAAAAGAACAGGAGAGGTTAAACTGTTATTTTGAAATTACTGAAAGTCTAGTCCGAGGATTCACAAAGACTATCATGTTCCAATAAGGAGTCCCCATTTTTGATGCAATGCAGTGACGGACAGAGGCTGAGCGTTGCAATGTGTGTACAAGGATATAGTCGCTGGCTGTTTTCCAAACCACTTACTACATACTACATGTGAATGTTGTATGTAGTAGGCACTGCATACTACCTACTGCTTTTGCATGTATTATGTAGTATGATTGTTCTGTTGGTCTGTTTTGTAATATACTACTCTGGTTTCCAGTCTCAGAAAATTGAGCTTTAGCTGATGGATTTTTATTTTGCTTTTGTTATAAATGTACAACACAAATTTTAGGCAGATCTCGGCATTTTAGTTATTTTGTTAACCATATCACAGCAGAATCATCATATTTGATTTTTAATATTACACCAAAAGTTAAATCGTTTACTGAAAATAAATCTGAAACAATTTTTTATTTTTTACAGCTGATGGAAAAACCACTGCTATATGATCCACGTATAGTTCAAAAAAGGTATTTACTGGTTTATATCGGCTTTAATGAATTTATAGACGTTAACACATCTTTTCTAACTGAAAGTAACAAGATTTACTGCTGTTTTTTTCTCATCACTTCACTCCTATCTCACAGACCGTCTAACGTTAGTGTTATTGTATTGTAGTTATAATGCTGACTCATACCAGTAGATGGCAGTAATTGACCAAAACTTGCCACCACACAAACAGTGTTAATGCCGTGCATTGTGGGAAACAGTATGCCAAGTAGACTTGGGTGTTTGGCGTACTGCAGATTTCGCAAGTTTTCGTATACTGACTACTACAGACTGAATTTCACCCAAAATAGTCGGCACTGCTAGTGTAGTAGGTGGTTTGGAAAACAGCCTCTGTGTTGCTTGAGTTTCTGTCTGAGTTTTGGATTTTTGAGTTTAGTCATGGTAAAAATCGTATAGTAATCTGCATTCAGGTCCTCAAACTCCTTTCTGTTTCCTTCCTCTTCCTCCTAAGTTGCTTGTGTAGAGCTGCAGCTTTAATAGCTGATTAGAGGTTAGCTTGCACACTGCCTTAGACAAAAGCCACCTTGGGAAATGTACAAAGTGCTGTGTGCATGGAGTGTGAGGTAGGGTGAGTCACAGAGCAGCTCCTGTCAGGAACAGGCCCATGAGCCAAAACCCAAAGGAAAAGTCCCAACAAACAACGCATCAGAATAATCACACACACAATGTGATGTTCAGCAATCTGACAGCTGGAAAGGTCCAAAAGAGACACGTTCCTGACATTAGAGTGAAACACAGGAGTGTCTTTGCACCATTTATACAGTGTTCACTTTCATAACGGTCAGTGTGTGCTCTCTCTGAGGAGATAAATAATTGATTAGTACTTTCACTCTGTTTTCCTTTCATAAAAGAAAGACTTGGCACTCTCTAATGGAATTAGAAAGCAGAGACATGATGTGTGGGCGGTGAGACACCCACTAATTGTGCACAGTAATTAAACGTAGTCCATGTCATCTCCAAGATGCAGAATGGTGCAGTACAGGGACATGTAGTAAACTGTCCAGAGTATTAAAAACATGTTTGCAGCCTATTCAGGGTTTCACACAAAAGCAATACACATCCTGAGACTCCAGTGAGACTGTGCATGTTTTGTTGTAACAAAAGGGACTTTTTGTAGTTTCTACACTCACCTTTCATTTATCTTCACTTGTAAAGATGAAGAAATTTCCCACACACAGTAGAAAAAGCCCTTTCTTTTTTGTTTATAAAAATCGAAACAGTCTCAATTCAAGAGCCGGAGATTCTCACCAAAAGTAAATGATGAAGCAGTCAGTCCAAAGCAAGCAATGCCAAAGGTAGCTGAGTCACTATTTGCAACACACAGAGTCTGACTAGAAGACCAGTATTTCATTTTCATGGACGTACAACAACATTATATATCTAAAAACATCAAGTTTAGGATACACACTTACTGTCAACTGATTGATTACACTGATGGTTTATGTACAGTGGCCGGTGGGTGCCAGACGATTTGCAAAAGCTACAACATGAATGACAAAGCAAAAAGCATGAATGCACAGGCCACAACACAAATGCAAAAGCAACAACACAACAGACATACGACCACGAGGGAAGTTTAAAGAGGTTACTTATCCAAACAGGTACAGGACAGTTGTAAAAGTAAGTGAATGATTAACTTCTTCCATGAAAGCTTCGTAGGGGTGTCACCTTGGGATATCCTTCATAGTACTTATATTTCTTTATGTACGTTTGCTATATTTCTCATAGCTTAAGTTACAAAAGAAAACAACCATTAACTTAGTTTCACAACTTTACTGTGTCCGTTAGGAAAACTGTCCCCTAACATCTCTTGTGGCTGTACTTCTGTTGTGTTGTGGTGTTTGCATTTGTGTTGCTGCTTTTGTCAAACATCGGACACCTATCGTGTTTAAACATGCATGCATCTTCACAATACCTTCACTATCTTGGCATCATGGGGCATTAAGGTTCATTACAGGTCTTAAGGCTCTAGCTAGGGGTGTCCTGAGCAGCATTTTTTGGCCCAGATCCCAATCCCGATTATTTAATAATGAGTATTGGCCAATACGGAGTCCCGATCTGATTTTTGGGTTTGGAGATAATCTTTGCTGAAGAAGTGAGAAAGTTAAGCAGCACTGTCCTTTTGTTTTGGGTAACTATACTAAACAGTAAAAAAAAACAGTTAAGCTTATTAAGTCCAATAAACTTAGTCCAGCTAGTTTTGAAGCCAAAACCCTCTGGATCCCAAACCCGTAGGCGGGATCAAAATACCACATTTTTTTTAATGGCCAGTATTTACAAGCCATTTGTCCAATCTAAAAAACTGAAAACACTGGGGTAATCGTCAGATTCTCAAGTTTCCGAAGGTACCTGAATGTATCGCATGCAAAGCTGGAAACATGTCTTAACACGACGAAGGAGACGGGAGAATTTCATTAACATCTCTTCAAAACACAAAATGACTGGTTTGCTCGCTAAATTAAATTAAATTAAAAAAATCTATGCTTCTTACGGCTTTCAGCATACCATGATTAGTGGATAACTTTTAGCATTTAATACAGCGCGCTAAAATCAGAGCCTGCCCTGAACGCAACTCTCCGGAGACTGTGAGAGACTTTGAACGTATCATATCAGACACCAACGGGACTATCTCATGTTTTTCCCCTTTCATGGAAATATTTATTTTAATACAAACTGAATTAAAACTTAAACTGACCCGAACTATCCATGGCAAGGAGTCTATCTAGTGTGCAGCGAGGCTCAGCAGAAACACCGGACAAACTTAAGTTGTCAAACTGATCACACCGTCATCACATCCTCGCACGTTACTACGGACTGTGCTGTACAGCTTCAGTGAAGCATTGCTGTTAAACCAAGTGTCTGAAGGACAAACCGTGGCTAACTGAGATGGCATAAACCTGCGTCCTACCTTCTCCTCGGAGCTTTATGGGGTGCTGTCGTCCTCTCTCTGTGGATATTTATCCGTTCTGTTAAAGCCCAGAAACAGCGGAGCAGCCGTTTCTCTGTAAGTGAACGACGTTGCACGTTTAAGTTTATGTTTAAGGATGTTTTGGTCGAGCTGAAAACCTCTAGAAATGATCGCAGAGCAAAGATGTGGCTGTTGGGCCGTTTTCACTCTCAAGTTTGATGTATTTCCACACTGCTAACACTGACGCCACGGAGTTGTCAGTGCGAAGCTAACAGACTTAACTGTGTTTGTTCGTTTTCGACCGTTTGTCCCTGTTGAGTTACCGTAGGGTGCTGTAAAGCAGGTGTTATTGCTGTAACGTATCAGGTTGTGCAGACGTGTTCTGAAATAAAGCTAAGTGTCGCTGCTGCTGTACATCAGTGTACCATACATTATTTCATCTCATCAACTTTTTGAGGTTGGGCGCACTTACAGCGTTGGTGTTCAGCAGCAATTTTGGCTTTATGACAGCTGACGTAAATGATCGGTTGAGAGGCTAGATTGGCTAGAATTCCCGATCACCGTTACTTAGAAAATGCAAAAATCGGCCAGATCCGATACCAGGGATAGGGATTGGGACTTCCCTAGCTCTAACTCATCAGGGCCGTAACCAGGGTTTCAAAATTGGTGAGGTCCAGACCTTGACCCCCCAACCCACACCCACACCCTAACCCACGCGCACAAACTTGTGTTATTAAATCAGTTTTGACCAGTAGTAGCTAAAAGTTCCTTTATATTAGACTGCATATAATCATACCGTGTGAAATGATGGATGTTTACTTTGGGTTGTTAGCGTAACAGTAATGGACATTTGAGCAAATGAGGAAGAGAGAGATTTTCTGTTGTTAAGACTTTAGAAACCTATTCTCATTGAGACATTGAGATGAGAAGGGAAAAATCCCTTTTTATCAGTTTTTGCACAATTCACACCAAAATGTCACCTAAAATAACAGATATACATACTTAAAAAAAATAGTAAAGGCCCACATTACTTTGCTGTGATATGATCTATAAATGTAATCGATGAAAATTTAACCCATGGAAGTAAATATATAAATAAACTAAACATATTTTTGAAAAAAAATAAATAAATCAAATGTAGAGTTTGGTGTTATATTGGTACAGACCAGTCAATGACATCCACTGATTCTTTTATTTAGAGCATTTTTGGTTGTTTTAAAGCCAGAAACTCTTATGCCGCGGCCACACCAAACGCGAACACGCGAATTTACTCGCGCGAATGGCCTGTCACGCGCCACGTGAACGCCCGAGTCTCGCCGCTGGACTTTTTTGACAAGCTGAGGCGCGAACACGCGAATGCGCGGTACTGCGCATGCGGAGTAGAGAGCTCGTTCATTTAAAGACCGAAAGTCCAAAAGAGCATCTGAAAAACAATGAGCTGTGGTTTCAAAAGCATGACAGGAGAGTGTGTGAAAGCTTTGGAGATCACAATCAATGCCTGCTGCCTCTCCCTGGTAATCCACCAGCCCTGCGTGGCTGTTCCCTGCGATCTCATCCCCGATCCCCCGAACCTCCGACCCCCCGTAGCCTACCCCCGACTACCCGAACCCCCGACCCATGTTCCCGGAGGTCTCCCTGGGGATAATGAAGGGGTGGAGGAAAGAGAGGAGCACAGAGAACTTCCATCTTTTCCCTGGCTCTGCCCCTGCCCCGCACTTTCCTCCTCTTTATCAGGCTCAAAACTCCGCTGAGGAAAACGCAGTCGGACTCAGTGATAGCCCGTGCAGGCAAATCCAGCTGGGAACGAATGTTTTCAGAACTTACATTCAAAACCTGTCTCCTCGGAGACTTTCAACCAAGCCTGCTCCTGTTTTTCCGGTCTCTGTAGAGTACACACGTCGTATCGTATAACTCTGGATGATGACACACCACACAGATTGTTTTCTCCTCCATCCTCCGGCGGAGTTGGAGCCGGAGCAGGCGGCAGTTGCCCCCCAACGTTGTCATAACAATGACGTCGTGGGGGAATATTTTGAACTCGAGCGAATTCGCGTCTACCGCCTAAACGCGTGAACGCTCCAAACTCGCCGCGCCAAACGCGCGAATCGCGCCGCCCGAGGCGAATCGGCGGCTAAACGCGTCTTTGCATTGACTTTGTATGTAATCGCGCCGCAAATTCGCGTTTGGTGTGGCCACACCATTAGCAGATTCTCTCACCTTTTTGACATGTTTTGTAAACCAAACAATCAGTTTTTAAAAAACTGAGAAAGTCAGTTCTTGTCATAAAAGCAGCACAGAAAATTCCACATTTGATAGAAAAATGGAAATGCAAACTAAATCAGTATTGTCAACATATCAATAAAAATTAACTGTGTTTTAACTACTGAGCCTTAACTTTTTGAACTGTATGCTTTGAGTATGTTGCCATGGTTACCTAACAGTTATGCCAGTCCAGCACTATAAACTGGCATCGGGGGGAACTGTCATCAGGCAATTTAACCAGAACGTCTTTTACCCGTTTAAAGTAGGTTTAAACCCAGTCTGAATCAGTATTCACACAGACCATGGGATAAAATGAAATAAATTAAATCCTGCTGAAATATTCCGCGGGTTTGGACCTCGGACCTTGCTTCCTCCTCCTCTTTCTAAAGAGTGATATACTGCTGTATCAGCACAGACCGAAAATAACGGACCTGTCTGCATGAAGGTTTACAAGACACTATCAGATCATGTTGGTCAAAAACCCCCGAAGGTCTGGCTTCATTTACAGCGGGCTGCTTGTTCGTAAAATAATAAAGAATCTGTCACTCACCTCACGGTATCGTTCTCTGCTTCCTGTCAAGAGCGTTCAAAGTCACTGCGATTACAGGCTTCGTCAGATAACTTCCTGCATGCCGCGGTTTCAAAATAAAAGCTCCCCTGTGTTTATATGTTTGATGCACTGATTGGGACTCGTTTTATTATTTTTTTCAAGGAAATTTTTACCGAGGTCCGGACCTCGGTGACCTCATAGCTGGTCACGGCCATGTAACTCATCTCTGTAACTTGTATTCTCAAGTTGTTTGACCTGCATTGTTGATTCAAAGACAAAATCATTGGCATGTTCTCGTTTATAAAGCTATTCTTAATTGGCTTCCCTTTTATTTTTGTGATTATATCTAGTTGAGAAATGTCTTCACTCTCTCTCTTTAATTCACAAGACGTATTTTTGCTGGCTGTACTTAAATTACATCTTGAAATGATGGAGAAGGGGTTTTAGATTTGCAGCTCCTGCAGCGTGAAACCTGTTGCAGAGGAAGCTGGGCCTGAAGGAGCAGGTCATTTTGAATCTCTTTAAACGTTGACTAAAAATGTTGCATCAGGCTGTAAATACTTTGGCTAATTTTCCTGATGTTTCACTGGATATGTTGATCTGCTTTTGTTACTGTTTTGTGTTGCTTTTCTGGAACTGTGTTTTATGATGCGCTGCTGTCTTGGCCAGGACAGTCTAGTAAAAGAGATTTTTTAATCTCAATGAGACTTTCCTGGTTGAATGAATTTTAAATGCATAAAAATTAGATACACCTGCTTCACTGCTCATTGATGCAAATATCTAATTAGCCAATCCCATGGCAGAAACTCAATTAGATAAGGGAGAGATATTCACCCAGAAGTAATATGTGAGAGGAATATACATGGTCTGATGGCAAAGGCAGTAAGAAACACAGCTGAAAAGAAAAAAGTATGGACACTTGGTGTTTTTTTCAAAGTCACAGTTCATAAGCTGTGACTAAACTTAATATTTCCTCCTGTCGGTGGGAAGTTCCCTTATCTAATTTTACAGATTGCCCTTTTAGCCTCTCTGGAGTTATTTCATGACTTTAGTCATAAAAACAGACGTCCACATTATTGAGTCTGTCTGAGGGTAGAACAGTCTGTGCTGCTGCCGTCATCCCCAAAAACTCCCTCACACTTTTTTTTTGTTCTTATCTTCTGAAGCCATCCTTTATCTTTGTCCTTTTCTCTCCTTTCAGTAACACCTGAAGCCTTTTCCAATTTCTGATTCTTTCCTAAAAGCTCATTTATTCATGGCTAAATCATTAGCTCTGGGTCATGCCCTGCATTAAGTGGTAACTTCTGCATCCTGACTCACCCCTGAATGTGGCTCTGACACTAATAGTCTGCCTTGTTAGCCCAAACGTGCTTGTATTTTTTTTTGGGTTGCACTCAGAGCTGAGAGAGGAAACATCATCATTATGACTTCTCCAACAGGAAGAGTGTGTAGTTTCAGGCTTCAGCCTCCTGCCCTGACACATGCCTGTACTTTTTGGTGGATTGTCTGAATCTTTAAGGCAGCTTTAAATGCCACCAGGAAACTTAAGGTCAAGGCTGAGACAATGTTAAGTACCACCGTTCACAACAACCTGCAGGTTTCTATTTATACTCTGGTGTTAAGTCCTAATGGTGCGTTTTTTTTTTTCCCTTTTTTACTGCACTTTGCATAAATGACTATCATCAAGTCATTTTTGCCTTTTATTTCTCTCTGTATGACATGAACTTCCTCTGCTTTTTCTGTCTGGATATGTGGGCAGAGCTAAGATCATAACAGTGTGTAGCTGTAGGCAGAGTTAGTGCCCTACATTAGCTCTGGTTCCTCATTCATAGCTCTGGATGATGTTATATAATCTAAACATGAGTATGATTATTCTTGTGGTTACAAAACTTTACAGATGCTTCTCTCTCTGTCCCCTGACTTTGGTTTCTGAATTTTTCAAAAATGAAGGGCAATGTAAAGTGAGTAGATAAATAAAATGCAACACTGATGTGAGTAACCCGATGACAAAATGGCAATGGCCTAACAACAAACGCTACAAAGAAAATAACAAAATATTAGTTTTAGAAGGATTTTATTTGCTTGAAAAATGATTCACCTAGTGTTGGGAATAATGGCATTAAAAATAACCATGTTAATAATGCTGTTACTTTTTCCAGTTATGGGTAATTTAAGAAATTACTATTTCAAATGTTACACCTGAGGCTGGCTCCAGAAGTAGCGGAAGTCACATACACACCAAGCCAAAAATAGGCTGTTTTCAAAGCAGAAATTAAACTTTTTACAGCCTGGTTCAAAGAACGTCTCCCATCGCTAATTCCACTGTCGGCACACACTGTACAGGAGGTGAATTTTTTCTAACTCAGCAGTTCAGAGGATATTAAGATCGCAAGCTCATCCAATTAGAGTTACAGCTCAGGGTCACGAGACCGGCAGGCGCCCTATAGCTGTACATAAAGCCCTTGCCACTACCAATATGGCCGCTATAGCTGATGTGCTTCATTTTCCATTTCAGAAACAGATGGGTGATGTCAGGGAGACTTTGTCCATGCTTTGTAAAGTCTATGGTTACAACGCTGTTACCGCCATCAACAGTGGTGTATTACTATGTATCCAACCTGGTTCGCTCAGCCAGGCACAAGAGAGGAGCTGCAAATAAAATGTGGGGAAAAGTGGCAGAGACTTAAAGGGGACATATCATGCTTGTTTCTCCTTTTCACTATGCCAGACTAGGATACCTGTAAAGCATTTCTGCCCTCAGTTCAAGTCGTTTAGTTCCTTCATTTCCCCACAATAGCGTTCTCAATATCCTCATTTTAGGCCATTCTGAAGATCTTGTTGAAATGCTCCGTTTGGAGAATGACCTCCAGTAACCTCGCATTGTCACAGCCCTTTGTGCTCTGATTGGTCAGTTCTATCAGAGGGGCGGAGGGGGTAGAGCCAGGGGGCGGTTTTTGCAGCATGGCAGTATTTACAAAATTGCCACATTGAATGGAGCAGACCGAGCAAGTTTGCTGTTTGCCAAAACTTCTCTGTAAGGCATTGATAGCACTAATAAAATGGCAGAGTGTAGGATACGTCCTTTTGTATTGGACCCCGAGTCAGACCAGGACGGTTCTGCAGCTCAGGAGGAAGAAAATCCACCTCGACACAGATCATCTCAGGACGCTTTAGTGTGGTGAGTCAAACCGGTACTGTAACATGCATAGTTTATACGTGGAAATATAGGCAGACTTCACCAATAAATTATTTCTATAACAGTGCTCCATCCTGCTCCTTCACTTTTCTGTCTGTTTTATCCTTCATGCTGAAAGTGTAGTCTAAAGATTGCCTCCACCGTCAGTTCGTCACTATGTTATTACTGCAGCATTATTGTGGTCCAGGTTCACAGTGCATGTCAGAACAAGCATGCAAATATCACAGTCTCACAGGTATTATGACGTCTGCTAAAACTACAGTGTTTTAACTGCTAATTCACAGTGTAAAGCTGAGCTGCTCAGCAGAGCAGAGTCCCTGCATCCAGCACTCAGTCAGTCGGCTCTTGGTGGGTGTACCCCTCGGTGGCGGTTGTGTGACTAACTGACATCACAGAGGAGGAGCTGCTTTATCAGATTACTCCAATAAAAAGAAAGGATCCTTGTGTCATCATGAAGGTCGAAATCTCGCAGCCAAATGGCAATGACCTATTTTCAGAGGCATCAAATCTAGTTCTAGGATATTAGAAAAAATACAATATCTCATTTTTTGAAAACTCAGGGGGTGAAAAGTCTTGTTTTCAAATTTATTATTTTATATGTAAGTATTAAATCAGGGATCAGCATGATATGTCCCCTTTAAGTAATGAGAACAATCATGTTGACACATTTTTAAACAAAGAGCTAATGCTGAAGTCAACTTTTCAGCAACAAATATCACACAGCTACCTGTGTGTGTCTGTTTAACCTGCTCATATTGTATCCCTCATAGCCAGTAAACTTTGGGGAAGTCTTAAAAATGGGAAGCACCGCTGTGCTGCATTTAGTCCTCCAGTGCTGCCTTTGAAGAGACACAGCGATCAACAGAACGCTGTCTCTGTGGCACTGGTTTTCAGATCACAAAGTAAATACCACAGAAGAATAAAACTAGTTGATTTATTTGAAGAAAACAAACAGGACAATCTCACCCAGCGTCATCTCTATAACACATCAGTACATAAAGTACAGCTGAACACATCCTGCTGTGGATCTTCTTTGATAAGAAACAGGGGATGGGTGAGGGGAGAGAAACCCCGAGGTGACAGATGTGAGATGACCCAGTGTTTCATCAGAGCTTGCTAAAACCTCACTCTGGAACTTTGAAGCTGAGACATTGGAGGCATGATTTCCTATGAGGCCAAAAATATGGCACTACGGAAATGTCACTGTTTAATCAAGTGACTCTTTTTCTGTATCTAGAATAGAGTGAACAGAGAAAGAATGAAGACTGAGCTGCACAAACATTCGCTCTTCAAAGAAAAGTTTTGGTGCTTGTGCTGTGCTCATTTTGTTGCTTAGATTCAAGAAACCTGTGTAATGACTGCATGAGACAATCACACTGACTGATGAATTGGTTGGTTTCCAAGAAGGAGAGGTTGGCATTTGGTACAAAACCTGTGTCGTGACAAAGAAGAGAAAGTTGGAAGTGCTTTAATCACCAAACTGCACAAGATAGCGTCTATGAATACTTCAGATGTTGTTCTGCAAGTGTCATCAGACTGTGATCTCCTGATCTCTTGTAGCCTCTTCATGTATGAAGGAGGGCTTTCAAGTGTCTTCAGGTTTTGAGTGTAAATCTTGTTTGAGTCAGCTCAGAGCAGTGGGTCAAAAGACTCTCAGACATGTGAGAGCCTTAACAAACCATGAAGCGGGAAAGTGAGCTGAACATGGTCGCCAACACTTTTTTATGGTCATGAGCTTTGGGCAGTGAGGAGATGAATGGATGAATAACTGAATGAACGGCTTGTTAGACTGTGTTGTAATGGTTTGGGCTTGTGATGTGTCTGCTGAATGCCTGCCAAGCTCCTTCAGGAATATTCAAAGAGAGGAACAGAAGCAGACGGCGCTGGGAGACATGGCTGAGAGGAGAGATGTCTTGCTCAGTGGTGCTGTGTGTAAACACAACATCACGATGTGAGTAAACAGTCTTATCAGTCATGAGAGGCTCGGATCAGGGAAAAGATTGCAGGGACGTCCTGTAAAGTTTGTACCTCGCTCAACTTTTGCCAAAACCCAGCCTCCTGATGCAATGACCAATCACATGTCTGCAAACCAAGACTCCTGTTTCATTTCAGTCTCTCGTGTAGTCAGGACTTTGTGTCTTTCAGTGCGGAGCTGTTTTTAGTTTGAGTGTGCAGTCTGCTTGTTATCATCCATCTGGAAGAGCAGCAGGAGGCTGATGAAAGGAAATGTGAAAAGTGCGTTGAGTAGTTGTCGTAAATTATGTAAATTATGATTAACACTCCAGAAAAAAAAAGAAGAAGAAAGAAACATCATGCCATGTGTGGCCTGTTGTACAAACCATGGTGGCCTGTGTTACAATGGGCCAGTCAGACGGTGACCCCATACAGTGTTGTTATTCACTTACAGCCACTGGACACAGAAGGCCCACTGTTCACACCGGGGCAGGAGGTGACATGTAGACTGACACACAAAGACACACAGAGGGATTTATTGTTGCTGTCAACACTTTGGCAAACTTTGCAGCCTGTGACAGCTTCATAATTACAGCTTCTCTTAAAGTGATCTGGGAAAAATAAGACGAGTGCCGATCCTGAAAACAATGAGAGATAAACAAGACGGATTACTGTGACGCAGAATAAGGGATGTAATCAATAACCCTTCACTGTGTGGATTATTCATTTGGCTTTGATTGCAGTGACACCTTTGGCAGGAATCTGTTTTGCTTTTCCAAGATGAAGACATCGTCTCCCATGAGTTGTAAAGACATGACTGTTGTCCAGGCATGTGTTTGTTTTGGAGGAAATTGAATGGGGAGTAGATCTTTTTGGAACACAACTTTTATTTGATGAAGACAACTGTTCCCAGGATGCAAAGCAACAAGGTAATGTATTTATCTGTAGTTAAATAGAGCTATTGTCTGAAACATGACAATGAACTTAGTAAACACAGTTTGGAGCATAGGTTAGTGTCCAGAAGATGAGCAGATTATCTGTTCAGAGTTACTCACTGCCCAGTGCTCTGAGACTTGTCTGTGGCCTGTTTACACATCTAGCTGTTAGCAATAAAAATGGACTGTTTGTGCTAATGATGAAAAAAAATTGAGGTGTTCATGAGCCAGGTTAGCACTCCAACTGAGCATTAAGTTCAATAGCACCATTACAGGTGCTAATGTCAGGATTACCGCACCTGTTCAGCAGTTTTAAAGATAGCGCAAGTCATGCTCATACGTTACACGTTAAGATGAAATATGCTGCCAAATGCGATGGTGACCAAATGAATCCTTTGGAAAAGTGTGACGATGTTAAAATATGCAACAAATTGAAATTTAGGAGACACATTTTTCCATTTTTATGGCCTTTCACATGACAAGCACAATTCAAATTTGTTGGATTGGGGTTTTCCAGAACATATGTCGCTCTGCACCTGCCTCACTTTTGTCGTGCAATTATTTAACTAGCCAATCTTTGTCAGTCATGCATGCGGCTAATGCTACAGCCAAGCCGTTCCATGAGGGATGCACCCAGGGTTTGACATTAACACCCGCCAACCCGCCATAACCCACCAAATATGGGTGGATTTCGGCTGTGGTTGGTAACACTGCCACTCTCCTAGCCACTTTGGCGGGTTGTTTATTCAATTGTACTTTTGTGAAACGGCATCTGAATTACTAAAGCCAGTGCAATATGAGACTACAACACTACAACTCCCATGAGCACCGCTTGCACACAGTGTTTGCTCATTGCTAACCTAACCGCTGAGTTGCGCTCAGACTTAGGGTGTTTTCACACCTACAGTGTTAGGTCGACCCAAATTTAGATCGACCTGTATCTGGTCCCGTTTGGGTTGGTGTGAAACCAGAATCGGACTCTGGTGTGGCGTGAGGAGGTGATCTCGGTTCGGCTCTGGCCGCACTCTGGTGCGCACCAGCTGTGGTGTGAGAGCAGCCGCACTCTGGTGCGATGCAACTGTCAGGCAAACTTGGCGAGTTTGACATTAGAGGGCTCCTGTGGAGTTTTGTTTGTGATGCAGGACAGCTGCACACTCCAACATCCTTAACTACCCTTATATACTCATCTAAAAAGCAGTGCTCTCCCCTGACTCCTCACGTCGCCTATCATATAGGCAATTACCTTGTCGGCCGTCTGTATCTGCGTCTGATGAGGATCTCACAGTACATGGTAAGAATCATTATTTCTGAATTTCCCCTCGGGGATAAAAAAAGTATTTTCTGTTTTATTCTACTCTATTAATCTTCGCCTTCTCCGGAATAGGGCAGATATTTTCATTCGGCGTCTCCAGTGCATCTGTAGGCCTATGCTTTTTTCGAGCCGCAGCTGCGCTTCATTTTCAAACACTATCGTTATTTTTTTTTCATTTATGTAGTCTTGATTTGAGTGTGCTCAGGGGTCATTTACATTTAAAAAGGTTGTAAATTTAGTTCTGGGAAACTTAAGCATTTCATCATTGGCTCTAATCACATTAAACATAATTATCCAACAACAAAATTGTGGGGAGTGAAAATGCTGGGTGGCTTACTTCGAGCTGAGCAAGTTGACATCCATTTTTTTTACAGTCTATGGCTTAGGTCCACAAATGTATATTTACGTCAGCCAATCAGATGTCTCCCTCCTTTTCAGCCAATCACAGTCATGTAGTGTCAGGGGTATGTCTTAATGTGATCACTGTTGCAGCATCTGTGCTTACAGAAATACTAAGAACTGCATGTGCTTCACAGTGAAATCACATCTGACATCTGATTGGCTACAGAGTTTCCTTGATGAAAATAAAAATGCATTTGTGGATCTAAGCACATCAGGGGAGTCTCTGAAATCCACACGCAAATGCAGCAAAGTTTGCAAATGACAAATGATTTTTTTTTTACATTTGTAAATCCTTCCATATGTATTTGTGAATTGTGTATGCATTTCTAAATATTATACCCATTTGGAAATCTGTTTACACATTTGTGGATTGACTCACTCATTTGTGTAACAGTTCACGCATTTGTGGACGCATATACACACTCACAGATTTTGCATAATTTGTAAATTTTGACATAGATCTGGCTCCAGCCTTCATGAGAAGACAGTAAAATGAAGACACGACACAGATTTTAATTTGTCTGTAAGGGAAAAACTACTGATGATGCGAGTAATTGAGTTTTTCCTCTGCTTTTAAAGTTAATTGAAACTCACTGAAGTGGCATAACTCCTGTGTTTTGCTTGTTAGAGAGTCTGATTGAGTTTACAGAACATTATCGGGCTGTTAGGGAGTTATAGAGGAAGATCTGCTCTAAGTAAGAATAAGCAGGCAAACACACACTTTGTTTTAACAGATAGAGACAATCAGTAATGTGTGTCCAAACAAAACTGACTCTGTTTCAGTGCTTCCAGAGATGGATGAGGTTATTTTAAAAATCCATGCACACCTGGGATTCCCATTTTGTCTGTGAGTCAGGAGCAAAACTCGAACAAAGAAACAGGGATATCATAGGAATAAATGAGCAGGAGAGCGTTTGATTTTTCACAGCTGATCAGGAGAACATGAGCTCGTTTCTCATCACAACGCAGAGCAAAGAGATTTCTGACAGAGTTAATCATCATTATGAGACAAAATGGAGACAGCCCTCACTTTCTCCTGTCTCTTTAAGCAATCAGACGTGTCACTGATTCCCTCGACGCTGCAGTCTCTTTTTGAAAATGGGATTTTGATGTTCAGAGAAAAACAAGCAGAAACTCAGGGAACTATTAGTCTGTCCTGACGCCTCCTTTCAGTCAGACTGCTGAAAGGAAAGTCGCTTTTCAAGCTTTGTTTGGAGTTCATGAGAATATAATCTGACAGCAATCTGAGCAGGTTACATAAGGCTCTGTGTATTATGGAGTAAACAGAGATATGATCATCCACAAACTCAGCTAATGCACAGCCCTGTGGCTGTTTAGTTTTTATGACCTTCTGCCAACCATAAATCAGACTAATGAAAAAGGATCTTTTTCGAAGACTGGGGGAGATAAGACAGAAATGTTTTACAGGAAAGGTGCAGCTGGTGCTCACAAAGCTGAGCTGAGCAGGTGGGACTCTAGACACGGAGCCCTTCAGCATCTTTTAGTGGTTAAAATTGTGGTTCATCACTTTAGCTGTCACCAACCTTGTTTTTCCCACAGCAGCAGGTGACTGTTTACAGAAAAAACAACTTTGATAAGCTCAGCACCTTCATGAATCAGAGCAGCCAAAGTTTTCAGCAGGAGGAGCAATTAGCTGCTAAAAGCCAGAATATCATCAAAAGAGTTTGTGCACCAGGCTGAGCATCCCACTCAGGCTTATTAGTTTTCACAAGACTTCAGATGTAATCCCATTAGTTCCTCTGCCCTTTGAATGAATTTTAAGTTTGTGTTGTCAAACAATTTTCAAAAACATCATGTAATGGAGCAAGAAATTTGGTTTGTAGAGGACATTTAAGATCCTTTTTAGAGTTTTCATCCAAAACACTCATGGGATTCTTCCATGCTAAAATGGAAGAAATTTGTCTTTCAAAAACACGGCTGATTTTTTAGAAATTAAAACATAAAGATGAGTGCCAAACAGCAATCTAACCCAGAGATATAAATGTGAAGGAACAGGGGTATTTAAGTCAGAGTGCTGCACATTTATTTAAAAAGCTCTTTTTAGTCAAAAGGCAATTCAGTGCAATCAATTTTAACAACTGATTTCCTGAAAGGACAGCTTTGCCTTGATGTGATTTTTTAATATTAAGTAGCCACATACAATGAGTGCTGATCAATACTTGCTTGGACAATAGAGCTACATGCCCCTTTTTGTTTACAAAGTAATAGGAAAAGTAAACAAATGAACCAAAAGGTGTCTTGAGACGTCCTGAGTGATAACTTTCACCACCTTCTCTGTGATCTCTGTGAGCTCTTTCAATTGGACTGCCTCACCACCTTCTGGCCCAGAGTCTCACGCACACTGTCATAAAATATGACTTTTAACCTGGTGGGTTTGTTTGGAACAAATTTTCTTTGTTCAAGACAACTTTTTACCGGCTACAACGCCACATGGTAGGATATTTATCAGTACAGTTATGAAGTGCTATTGTTTGAGATGTGACAACAAGCAAATATTGTATGTTTTCACTGTGCATCAGTAGCTGGCTAAATGTAGCACTGCTAGCAGCCCTGTGCTACAACTTCTCCTTGGGCTAATATGACAACTAGGGCTGCGCATCGACAACCGGTTCTAATTTGGAACCGGGTCCGCAGTTAACCAATTCCTTGGAATTGCTGTTAAAACTCCATTTCGGTTCCCCTATCGATTCCTCCCGGGGTGTGCTAACACAGAAAATGAACGCACCCCACGAGCAATGCACGGTGACGTCCTTCCATGTACTTTTTGTTGTTGCTGCTAGACCTCTCAGTTGCAGAGATGTCGCCGGCTCGCGCTAAACGGTCCGAGGTGTGGCTATATTTCACCAAAAAAAGACGATGCGGGAATTAGGCTTGTAGTTCTCGAGACCGGTCTTGGTCTCGAGACCACTTTTTCGTGGTCTCGGTCTTGTCACGGCCTCGACAGTCTTTGGTCTCGGTCTTGTCTTGGTCTCGGGGTCTCCCGTTCTCGATGGGTCTCGGACTGACATGTCGGTCTTGGAGGGATTAGAAGCCAACGATATGTCCAGGCACACTCCTGGCTTTGTAGAGCACAACTTTCTACAATGGCTTTTATTATTTTTACGTGCGCTTTGAGTATTTTGTGACAAACGTCTGCGCTCATCCTGTTTGTGACTGCGGAGAAGCAGACGGGATGCAGATGGGCGATCCACATCAATTTAACTGGAGAGAGAGAGACAGAGACGCGTTGCATGCTTGGGGAGTTGTTTGACTCTTACCTGGGGAAAGTAAAGTCCCATTTTGCGTTGTAACTCCCTCTAATCCACGAGTTGAACCCTCTGTTCAGCATAAATCTATCTTTTGATGAGCGAAGCAACATAACCTACCTGCAGAGAGATTTGCGCTGACATGCAGGGGTGTGTCCAGATATTTTAGAATGGGGTGCCCCGACCAGGGCACTCGCTATGTATGTATTAAAAATACAGGATTGAAAGGATACAGCTTTAACTAATTAACATAATTAACATAAATGAATAAATAAATTATTATAGTAATAATAATAATAATAACTATCACTGAAACAAAAGAAAAAATATAAATAAAGGGACCTTTTTTAGTATATCTGTAATCACATAGTTCTTATTTTTCCGTAGTGAGAATTGATAAGAGAATTGATAAGGAATTGGATCGATAAGCAGGGATTGATAAGGCATTGGAATCGTTAAAACCTTATCAATACACAGCTCTAATGACATCAAGCAAACTATCAGTTTGTACAGTAGTTTAGAAGCTGTCCAAATGTAGCGCTACTGACAGCCTGATGCTGTGAGACGTGTCTGTAATGTGTAACGTCAGCGAATCCTGGTTAGCTATGTCCTGTCAGTCATCTACCAATCAGAGCTAACGTAACCTCACTCTTCATTTTATTGATAGACTCTCAAGTTTGAACAGACCACTGCAGAATAACTGCTGACTGTGGGTTGGAATGAACATTAGCACAAACAGTTAGCTCCTGTGTTAGCCTTTAGCTCTGTGTTCTATCTCTTTCCTGTTTTTTCTTTCTTCTGCTCTTCTGTCCTTTTTCTGTCTGACAGTTAGGCTCCAGTGTCCACCATCACTTTAAAATTAATCACAGACATCATTTTAGCAGAGAAGAACACAGATCTCTCCTCTTACTTCTAAATCTCATCAGCTGGCATGGCGTTGTCATAGAGACTGAGACGTGCTCAACCTGATCAAGAAACTAAGAAGTAGCGTTTCGCTACACAAAGTAAAACTGGATTTAGGATATCAACAGTTAAAAATATCTCTTTCTGGTCAAACCTGGTTGGACAAAGTGGACACATTTAGTAACTGCTGTAGATGTTGCTGGTGTTTCAGTGTAAAGTGTGACCCTGTTAACTGATGACTTATCAGTGAACACTGTGAATAGGTCTATGGTGTGGCATTTCAGTCTGGACTCCAGTCTGAACACCCGTATCATGTGAAAACACAACAGAGTGAAGTCCTGTTAATATAACTTCATGTTTCTCAGCTGATGCACAACGCAAACATTACTTCTATAATGACTTCATTACATAATATCTCTGTTATAGTGTGTGTGTGTGTGTGTGTGTGTGTGTGTGTGTGTGTGTGTGTGTGTGTGTGTGTGTTCATGGTTTAACATGGCTGAATAATGGCAGCTAAATTGGATGAGCTTCATTAGAGTCTGAAAACACCAGCTGTTTAACAGAGATCCTCTCTTAGCGCTCAGGTTTCTGTGAAACGGCGCTGTCACCACCATTCATCTCCTTCAGGGAAAGAGAGGGAGAGTGTGTGTGTGTGTGTGTGTGATTGTGTGTGTGTGTGTGTGTGTGTGTGTGTGTGTGTGTGTGTGGGTGTGGGTGGGTGGGTGGGTGAGTGTGTGCCCCAGCGGTTAGACAAGTAAAGCTGTATTTTTAGTTCGTATGAACTACTGGAGCACACAGTAATGTAACCTCAGGCTCAAGGTCGGCTTTATCGCATACGACCCACACACACACACACACACACACACACAAAGATGACACAGACAGATGTGTGCATGAGCTTCTGTGTTTTTCTGTCTCCTCTCTCAGTCTGTCTTTCAGCATGGAGAGGTTGGAGATGAAAAAGAAAGGAAGGAAAGGATGTTTTTTAAAATCATTAATATTTAATGGAGTAACACAGAGCGTGTCTTAAATTTACAGAAACGTAAAGTGAGCGATGCACGTCTTCCAAATCAAAATCTTTCATCCTTCTTATATGAGCTTCTCTTTTGTTGGACACGATTTTGTTTTTTGTTTTTGTCTTCCTCTTACCGTATTGACTGTAATATAGGACAGGGATTTTTTTTTTCGATTAACATAATATGAAAAGTTGAGTTATATTAAAATCTAACCATGGACATGAGCTGATAGTTGTCTACAGCTGCTTCATGACCACAAAGCTAGTGACCTCACGGTGGCTGCGGCGATCTGTCAATCACAGCAGAGACGCAGTGACAGGAGATGAGAAATGGACAGGCGCTGTGATAAGGGGATGGGTATCAAATTAGGTACTTACATAGTTACGGACCAAATTCTGACTGTAGTTCCGAGTATTGAGTTACGTAAGATCAAATGGTACCATGTTCAGGTACCTAAACGTATCCTTATGACTGTGAGGGAGTGGAAGAGTAGGTGATTTTATTACAGCTGGACATAAACACATCAATTGAAGTTTATATAATGAGAAATAAATATTTCATTTTGAAAAACTTCAAGATTTTATTTAAAAAAATAGTATTTATTAAAAAAACAAAGCAGAATAAGCACACACAAAAGTACCAAAATTGGTACTGTTGACTAGCAACATGATTCCTAGGTATCAAGCATCGGTATCGTATCATTTCAAATGTGTAAGGTACCCATCCCTAGCGGTGATTGTCCAGAGCAAAGTGGACCAAAAGTTGGGCGAGTAAAGTGACAAGTGAGGTGGAGTTATAAGGCTTAATTAAGCTAATGATGGTCAATGCAGCAGTGACATAAAAAAAAACTGTCAGGCAGCCATAAAATATGAAGTTACAGAGTGTAATGTCCAAAGATCATGTGTCAAAAAAAAAAAAAAAGTCTGAAACTGCAAACTGTAAAAGAAAAGCTTATTGTGGTACTCAAAGTGGCCATTTCCAAGAAGCTGACTGGAGTGAGTGAGTTTCTTATTGAGAAAAGTGATGAAGGCATGCCCATTACCAGAGCTGTCATCAGAACTGCATTTGGCATACAGATGTTAGAATGAGATAGAATGTAGGTTATTAAACCCTGAAGGGAAATTCAGAGTCACAGCAGCAAAACAAGAAAGCATAATGTGCAAAACATTCAAGAGTATATAAATAGAATAATATAAGTGTTATCTAGTCCATCAAAAGTCCATCAGAGACAACAGCTTGTCCATCAATGTCCAGTCAGGCAGCCTCCACCTACACAGGGTCCAGGACTGAGCAGTCTGTTCAGTCTCTGTCTCCTGTATCCTGTCTGCTCACAGCAGGTGAAGCTCTTCCAATGTGGCATTCATGTCCAGTGTTGGCTCTGTTAGCCATGTCTGTGAATAGCATGATGCTATTCTGTTCCCTGGTATTTCCTCTGGTGCTAGGCTAGCACGGCTAGCTCGACGATCTTATTAGAGCTAGATCTTACATTCCCCCTAACCATGGATGAAAGGACAGGTCGATGTCTTCTCCTCTTAGCTCACTTGTAGCAGCAGAGAACACCAGCCCTTTGATATTTTAATTATCTTCTCTGAATTTCAACAAAAAATTCTTTCTTTAAACAAAGCAAATTTTGGGTATCAGGGTCTTATTCTGAAGATTGGGCTTGGAAAGAAAGGGGCCGTCTTATAACCAGGGTTGTCCTCTATTCGGGTCAATCTCTACTATTCCGTAAATATGAAATTTAGAGGAAGTAGCCTCCGTAGATGTTAGAGAAATTTCCTGTAAGTGCACTGGATGTCCTTTTCATTACCATAATAACTAGCTAAAGGGCTTTTTCCATTAAAAACACCATGAGAACAACAAAACAGGGATGTAATACATGTTTAAGAACATATCACTCCACCTCTTTCAGACACGCACTTTGAGAATCACTCCTCTTTGCGTCATTTGTTGCGCCGTCTTTACTCAGTACCCCCTCCCGTCCGTGCCCTCCTGGAGATCACAGCTTGTGCTGGCAGCCTCTCCGACTGTCAGGAACAGGAAGCTGCTCTGCCAGGTTTCACTGGACTAACACAGCGGTCTCACTCACCGTCTGAGGGCTAATGGCGTGTGCTGACACTGTGCCACAGCTTCTTCAACTCGTCTCTCGGGGTCAGTCATTCATTCGCTCTTAACAAACTGGACGGAGGAAGAAAATGAAAGAGAGGGGAAAATATCCGCCTGGAGCTTTAAGTCCCAGCATGTACACTTGCATGAGTCACAGTTGTATCTCCATCTCTGAGTAGACGAAGATATATTGTTGAGTGTGTGTGTGTATGTGTTTTTCTGATGACTATGCCCACTGACCTGTATGAAATCATGAAGCATTTCTAAACAATCAGCTGGCCCCATTCTAAATGAGTACACATGAGAGGAGATGTGTGTATTCTTTTAACTGGAGCTGGCATGGGTCACTGGAGCACAGACATTTCTTAATCACACAGGACGGTGTTTTGTTTGCGATGGCAGCTTCATATGTTTACTTTTCCCACTGCTTTGGATGCTGTTCACAGGTTTTGCACCGACTTGTGTAACTGGGTCAATACTGGCTTCCTGCAGTGTAGTGATTTCCTGTACGCTGTATGAAAACCTCGTCTTTGTTGTCAGTATGGCAGATCAGGAATGTCATGTATCCTCTGCTGAAGCTGAGGCTTTCAGTCTGACAGCCCAACATACCTCACCGTTCATGAGGCTGGCAGGGATTCAAGTTCAAGCAAGCCACTGGTGATTTTCAAGTAAAACATGTCAAGATGATGTTTTTCAGATTTACTTTCCAGTGTTTGTTGTAAAGCAGGTATAAATGACAGGTCCTTGAAAAAATGGCACACAGAAGCAACATTCTCATCTCCGGCCAACAAATGTCATTCTGCCACTTAACAGACTTCTTGTTTTGACGGCAGAACTTAATAATCATTGTGTCAGTTTGCATGTGAATTCAGTCAATAGCACTACAAGCTTTGTAAAAGGACCAAAATGCTCAAAGGCTTTTTACGTGATCCCTCGAATGGTAATGGTAAGACTCTGATAATTCCTTACTAAACCTGACATGGCCAGGGTGAGTTATAAAGCACAATAAGATCTATGAATAAAGCCCCATTTAAACTCCCTTTATATACGAAAATGTCCTTTTCAAACAATGTTACCGTCACCGCTCACTTCCATGTGTCCTAACCAATACAACCACAGGCAGCCCAGAGTTAAAAGTTTATGACAACACCAAACCAAAAAGCAAACATGACGACTGTGGAGGAGGCATTGCTAATGTAGCTACAACACAGAAGACAAAAACTGAGGTGGCATTGTAGAAAGCGGTGGTTTGTGAGGCTGTTAAATACATTGCAAAAGTTCCCCCACTGTGAAAGCAACATATCAGGTCGTACCAGCAGCTCTGCCACAACCGTTTCCTGTGGTACCACCCCATTTGGCCCAAAAATGAGGTCTGAATTGCTCGTAATAAGTTAAAAAAAATCTGCCAATAGAACAAGGGAAAAGTTACTTGTATTATGACATGATTTTAAGTTTTAAGCAAATTTTTCTTGTTCCATTCCAGATTTTTTTTTACTTGTTACAAGAAATTCAGACCTCATTTTTGCCTTTAGATAACTTGAAACAAGACATCTTTCTGGACTGACCAGTTGAATGTGGCTCATAGCAAGTATAACAAGACAAGTTTTACTTAAAATTAGTGCTGTCAGGCGATTAAAAAAATTAATCTAATTAATTACAGGATTTGTAATTAATTAATCTAATTAATCACATTTTAATGTCATATCTGCTTAAGGTCCCAAAATAAAGATTTTGAATTCCAGGACATTAAAATTACATTAAAAGACATTTAAAAATAAGGTGGGAGTATTTACAACACATTTTTAGGTACCCTGATGCATAAGGAACACATGAAAAAAGTTTAATGGTTCTATCTTCACAAAATCTACGCATTCCTGCACTTAAGATAAGCTGATTTGATTTTTGGGACGGTTTTTGCTTTTACTTAATGTTGACTCGATTTTCACTGCAATATGAACTTCTATACTTCTATGAGGTCAGGAGAACCAGGGCTAAAGGCTAAAAACTGTGAGGAACTATGTACAAAACACTTAATTCAAGTCTTGGATCAAAGAAAAGTGAAGTATTTTCAGTTTAACATGCTCTGAACACACAAACTGTTGCTGATTGGTGCAGAGCAGCCCCAAGCTGAAACATGACACCAGGAAGATGGAAGCAAATTTTCAAAGAATTCTTTAGATTTAAATACAGGATATATATCGATCATTCAGGGCTTGTTTAATGCAGTAAAGAGTGTAGAATTATCTGTTTTTTTACAAAATTGAGCTAGAGCAAACGGTTGATTTTCTGCAGATTTTCAAAAAGGACGTGTGAATAAACGAGATGTGGAAGGCAGTCTCAAATCACTCTCGCTTCCCTTCCTCCGTTTTTTTCACGTGTGATACATTCAGGGACCGTCGGAAATTTGAAAATCTGACGAGAACACCTCTTTTTCCAAGTAGGACACACGGTTTGTAAATGCCAGACATTTCAAAATAAGTGCTTTGAACGCCCTGCTGGTTTGGGATCCAGATTAATCTGCGTTCATTTTTATAACGCGTTAATATGCGGTGTAATTAATTAATCTAATTAACGCGTTAAAATGACAGCCCTACTTAAAATAAAACAAAAACACATGATAAGACTTCAGTTTTTTGCAGTGAGATATCCCAAATGTCTGTCAGTGAAAAGACTTCTTGAAGCTTGCTCTCGTGTCTCTTCACTCATTACTCCTCTCTCCTCCAAGCACAATTAACGCTTTGGGACGCCACTGAGAATAGTGGCTCAGTAATTACCTCTGGAGGAGAGAGGAGAGAGAATACGGCAGTTCAAGCTTTGGGATTCACCCAGTGTCTCAGGCCAACGAGTTCATATATCTCAGGATCTCAGTGACCTCCATTCAGTCTTTTTCCGGTGCTTATCCTGTTCAGGGTCACAGGTAGCTAGAGCCTATCCCAGCTGTTTTCAGGCAAGAGGCGGGGTACACCCTGGACTGGTCGCCAGTCAGTCATATGGCTGACACACACGAACACACATACTTATGGGCAACTTGAAATCACCATTAAATATAATGAGCATGAGTTTGGTCTGTGGTAGGGGGTAACATGCAAACGCCTCACAGAAAGGCCATGCTCAAACAGGGATTCAGGACCCCATTTACACAACAACATTTCATTTGAAAACGCTCAAACACAGTGAAAAAATCTGCGTTTACACAGAAACGCTGAGGGTCAGAAAATGCTGTAGTAAGCATGTCAGTTCTGTAGTTGGTACTTTAACTGTTTTGTCAGAAGCGTTTTTTGGTAGATCTCCGCTAAAGTAGAGTTGAGCCAATCATCTGGTGTATTGGTGAACACTAAGTGCAAAAGTGTAGCAACAGATGCTCATTTTGTTAAAGACAGTCAGCAGATACAGCAGCACAAGCACAACACGGGAGCCCTGGACGATCGTAACAACAGTTAACACTGTTGTACTGTTGTATGCGCAAAACAGGGCATGACATCAGCGTTTCCACTGAAAATGACGGTTTACTGATTACAAGGCAGCGGTTTCACTTCGGAGGCCGATTTCAAAAGTTTATGTTTTGGGTCAGCCCCTTGAACTGGTGACTTTCTTGCTGTGGGGCATCAGTGCTGACCACTGCACCATTGTGCGGCCCATCTTACTGACCTGTGAGAGTCACATGAATGTGGTGCTGTATTGTGCCAGACAGTCACAGTGAAGAGGTTGCTGAGCCTGAGGGCAAATCTTTTGACTGACCAGTCAATGTAAGCTTTAACCATCACCTGTAGTCAGGAGCTGTGGGTAGAAACCAGAAGTGTGAAAGGGGATTAAAGCGGCTGGTGGTCAGTATGTCTTTACTGCAACTGAAGTAGTTGGCTACATTGAATGTTGATTATAGCTGTTTTATGAATTTACTATCAACTCCTAACACTTTTACCCCTAAGGCTTTGGCTTGGAAAGAGTGAAGGGAAAATCAAATGTATCATATCTCTCGGATTATCCACACACGACACTACTACATATGGAGAAATGTAAAGCTTCACAAACGTGCCTTGCCTATACCGTTTCTGTCTGATTGGACAAAGTGTCAAGGGAAGCAGTCAACTAGGAGCAAGGTCAACTAGGTGTGACTGTAAATGACCCTTTTAAAAACATTGACACAATATCTTATTCCTGACTCTGTTTAACTATCTCTGTACCCTCTGTATGACTGGAGAGACCTTACGCAACATGGAGAATCACAGAAAACACGAGACATGCTGCAAAACTGCTGCTGCTGAGATTTTGTAGTAATTCTGGAGCACTTAGAGATGATGGTTGAATTTAACAAGCATCAGAGTAATCATAAACTCAGACACAATAGAGCTTATCTGCCTGGAAGCACAGGACAGAAAACACAGCAGAAAAACAGCTGGAAGAAGAAAAGCAGCTGCCACTTTCCCTCTGCTTGATGACACAGAGACATTGGATGGAAGAATATGAGCATGAAAACAGAAAATAAACCCAGAACAAGTTCAAGGCTGTGAGCAGATACTTTACTTGTAAGAGAAAAAAAGGTGTTTCACAACACTCAACATGTTATATATCCAATGAGGTTGGCTTCTAGCATCTAAAGCTCTACAAATGAACTGGAAGTGCTTCCTGGTGCATCAAACTCAGACACTGGTGAAGACTGCCGTCACAAAGTGCTGCTTCAGAAAACCCAAAGAGGAAAACATCAGTGCTGAGCACCAACAGCGTGAGCTTTCGCCAGCATGGACCTATTGATTCCTCTCAGCAGAGTAAGCCTCTTTCCTCCCACATCCTTAACTCTGTAATCAGCTTTATATCTCATCACTTTTTATTACAGCGACCAGCGACCTCCGCATACAGGTTCCTCTGACACTTTTGGCCCATCTTTGTCTTTTTTCAATTAAACGTGTTTTATTACAAGCTGCATTCCCTCTACCAGTCTAGATGCATGTCTTTTTTTAAGATATCAAAAGCCAACATAAGAGCTAGTCCACATTCTTCAAGTACGCTCGTTCAGCTGCTTGTTAACTCAAATATCTAATCAGCCAATCACATGGCAGCATCAAGGCATGTAGACATGGTGAAGATGATCTGCTGAAGTTCAAAGCAAGCCTCAGAATCGAGGAGAAAGGTGATTTAAGAGACTGAATGTGGCATGGTTGTTGGTTTGAGTATTTCAGAAACTGCTGATTGACTGGGATTTAAATCCACAACCATCTCTAGGGTTTGCAGAGAATGGTCCCAGTAAGAGAAAATTTCCAGTGAGCGGCAGTTCTGTGGGACTAAATGCCTTGTTGATGCCAGAGGTGAGAATGGACAGACTGGTTGGAGCTGGTGGAAAGGCAACGGTAACTCAAATAACCACACGCACAACACGTCCAACCTTGAGGCAGATGGGCTACAGCAGCAGAAGACCACACCGGGTGACCCTCCTGTCAGCTAAGAACAGGAAACTGAGGCTACAATTCACACAGCAACACCAAAACTGGACAATAGAAGATTGGAAGAACGTTGCCTGGTCTGATGAGTCTGGATTTCTGCTCCACATTCAGATGGTAGGGTCAGAATTTGGCGTCAACAACATGAAAGCATGGATCCATCCTGCCTTGTATCAACGGTTCAGGCTGCTGCTGGTGGTGTAGTGGTGTGGGGGATATTTTCTTGGCTCACTTTGGGCCCCTTAGTACCAACTGAGCGTGGTTTAAAGTCCACAGCCTACCTGAGTATTGTTGCTGACCATGTCCATCTCTTTATGAGCACAGTGTACCCATCTTCTGATGGCTACTTCCAGCAGGATAACGCTCCATGTCATAAAGCTGGAATCATCTCAGACTGGTTTCTTCAACATGACAATGAGTTCCCTGTACTCAAATGTCCTCCACAGGCCCCAGATCTCAATCCAATAGAGCATCTTTGGGATGTGGTGGAACAGGAGATTCTCATCATGGATGTTCAGCAAATCTGCAGCAACTGCGTGATGCTATCATGTCAATACGGACCAAACTCTCTAAGGAATGTTTCCAGTACCTTTTTGAATCTATGCCATGACCGATTAAAACATCTCTCAAAGCAGAAAGGGATCCAATTGCAGGATTATTATTTCTTTATATGTATGATTTATAAACACATTTGGTTGAATGAAATGACAAACTTAATTGTGGTGCATCTCAATGCATTACTATTTCTCAGCACTGTCATGCAGTAAGGATGACAGTTATCATTTGGATATAAATGTACCCAGGAAATATATGTTTACCGTGAAGACATCAGTGTTCCTCTCTCTGAATGAATCATGCATGTTGCTCCTTTGATGATGAATCACGCCCCTGATCTGTCGTCAGGCAGCCATCTGACCTGAGCGCGGCTTGTCTCGCAGAAGTCTGACAATAGGCAGGGATTGCTCACAGAAAGTGATATCCTGATGGGTTATTGAGGCATAAAAATAACAGCAGGGAATGTGGAGCCTCGCTGTAACTGAGCCTACATACACATATTTCACGCTAATGAGCAGAAAACACACACACACACACACACAGTTATGAGATCCTAGAGACCTCATGACACTCGTCCCTGCAGCTCGGACAGCAGAGAAAAACTAAGAATAAAGAGATGGAGAGTGATGACTGACTGGTAGGGTTGTCCGTGGTCATGAAGCCTACTGAAAAGAGGATCAGATTCTCTCCTGCTGCTTTCTGCCTCATTATCAGATGACACAGAGGCCACGTTCAGTCAAAGCTCCATCACCGCTGCACATCACGCTCTGCAACGCCTGTTATGTAGCCAGTGTACGGGGGAGTGTTTACATGTTAGTCACTTTGACTTGCTGTGAACTTCATGTTCTGTTCTCTTTGAAGAAACAACCATTTCTCTTTTTTTGTTTCACACTCAGAAGATCAGCATTTCAGACATAACTTTGTACCAAACGACAACTTGTGGAATTGCACTGAACATTTTATGTGATGGATTCGAGGTCTGGTTGTACAGTTTGAAATGAATAACATGTTTCTTTCTGTCTTTCTGCTTCACTTTTAGAGTTTGCTCCACAGCACCATGAACAAGATGAAGAACTTTAAGAGGCGCTTTTCTCTTTCTGTTCCCCGCACTGAGACCATCGAGGAGAACGAGTTCACGGAGCAGATCAATCAGCTTAACATGCGGCACACTCAGGGTAAGAACACTTATTTCACCATTCGGTGCTGGACAGCCTATTAAAGCCTGAAGATAGAGCCCTGGAATTAGTTTTTCTCCATTTAAATGATAAGAAAAATGGAAAGAAGTTTCTTCACTTCGAGTCCAGAAATCAAAACTGTAACCTTGTAAAATTTTGATGATGTATGATTCAAAGTTTTGGTTGCTCTATCCATTCTTCCTCTATCCAAAGTTAATATATTCTTTTGGAAGGTGGGACTAACTCTGACACTAACAAAGGGTTATCACCTACCTCTGTCGTGAACCTGAGCCTTACACAATATGCTACCATCTTTTAGCTTATTGTGCTAACTATGTTCTGTGTTTTCTGGATCTCTATGAATAAATTTGTGTCAAGGGTGAAGCACTCCTGTGGTTAAATATCACCGAATTGTCAAAACAGCTTAAGTTAAACATCAAAATGCTTTGATTCACCCATCTAAAATTTTGCCTTCATTGTTTTCTTACAAGAAAAACAGTTCATATGGCTGACATTTAGATTTGAAAACATTTACTAAATGTCATAAAAATTAAACCAGCAGAAATTAACTCTGAGAGTATTGTCTTTCTACAACAAAAACAAGTGGTGACCTCCTGTCCTGAAAAAAGTTCAATCATTTTAAGAAACTCAGAGGCAAACACTAACTGTATGCTTATCATGTGTACACGAAAGAGATGATCAATTTTCTTTGTAGCAGGCTATTGACATTTTTAGATAACAGGTCTGTATGTGAGGATATGTGACCATAGACCATATGTTTAGATTGAACAGTGTGGCTTTGCCATTCACTGCTGTATAGTTTTAAAGCCAAAATAATCCTGTCACGGACGCTGCCATTGGCAGCCTCTCTGAGTCTGTGCAAAGTCTGTGCAGTAGAGGCTACGAGACAATCTAAGTGGAGCCAGGTAACAAAAGTAAAAATTATTACACACCCCCACCCCCCACCCCTCCTAAAAAAAAGAAAAAAGAAAACTTTAAAGAAAAAATTATACAAAAATGGCAGCCGCTGATCATATTTAAACGTGATGTAAAACTTCATTTTGAACCTCTTATAACTAACAAAAACCAAACTTTTCAGAAAAAAGAGGACTTGGATACAAGGCAGCCAAATGATTTCTTCAAATCACCTCAACAACCAGACGTGAGGAATATTTCTATGAGGTGTATCGATATTTTAAAGTTTGACCACAGCCCATCTGGAATGGCTGGAGAGACAGATTTTTTGGCCTTCACTGCAGCTAGCCACCAGGGGGAGCAGTTTTTGTGGTGATCTCACTTTGAGCCAAGCAAGATCACATACATTTTTTTTTTCACTGTCTATCTGTATGACCAGTATGACCAGGTGGGGTACATCCCGGACACCCTGGCAGTCTGTCGCAGGGCTAACAAATGGAGATAGACAAACACACACACCCACATGCTAACAGGCAAACCGATGCTTACCCCTCATTCACACATACAGCATGAGCGCTGCCAGTGCCGCATTTTTTGGGCACGCACCAATTCAAAGTGGGGGCGTCTCTGAAGTGCTGCGCGGTTCTGGCCATGTGTTGGTGATGTAGCTTTAACAAACAAAGTTGAGATTTATGATCAGGAGCCAGAACATAGTGCTTTTAAAAGGACCAGATACGCCGATCGATTTTGTGTGTGTTTCCCTGTTTGATATGAGCTGCTCTGCAAAAATTGACGTATTTATGCCAGCAAAAATAGGTTACAGCTGTAAGTTATCGCAGCATTGGCGTACCGCAGTACATGCTGTGTGAATACAATGATTGACTAGAATGGTTTTTAATTACGGTGAAGTGTGCTGCACGGTGCTGCGCAGTGCAGTGCTGTGCAGTGCAGTGCTGTGCAGTGGTCACACTTTCTGTGTGCATGATTTTTGGACTCGGGGGGGGGAGCTGGTGTACCTAGAGGCCTCATGCACAGGGGCAACATGCAAACTCCACACACAGAGGGGCATGTCCGGTTGAGGAATTAAACCAAGAACCTTCTTGCTGTGAGACAACAGTGCATACCACTGCACTACTGTACAGGCCTCCGTCAGTCTACTTAGTGCTTTGAGTTATTTTACCGAGATAAACACGATAACTAAAAGTTAAGACAGTCGAAAAGTGAACTCCTTTTCTTTTGTATTTTTTTGTTTGATTATTTATTTATTCATATCACTGATTTATTCAAAGAGGTGTGGCCAAGATGAAAATTTAACAACTGACAGGTAGGACTAATAATCAAATGTACATTTGTGAAAATCAAGTTTACTTTATTCCTTCAGTTAATGCTTCAAAACATATACATTTTTGTAAATTGTGCTTGATTTTTTTTTACTGGATTCAAAACCCAGGCTCACAGTTCAGTACTCATGGAAAGAGAGGCTTGTGAGTTACTTGTTTGTTTTAAAGACATAAAGACTCTAAATTTCACAGAGGTTTGCATAATTCAGAGCGTGACTGACTTTACAGGTCGATGTGATGCAGGGCTTTGCCAGGAGGCTGTAAAAGCCCCCCTCAGCTTCTCAGTGACAGATTGAGTCAATATTTCCAATTTGGCAGCGACTGTCATTGGTCTTTTTGAGCCTGGTTGACATCTCTGAAACTTTGTTCATGATTCATACAGTCTGGGGAAAAAACAGGCAGAGTAGCTGAAGGAATCATCTGCACAAACTTTACACACATTTCAGTGTGGATAAAGTTTATTCTGCTGTTGAGTCAGCCAAATTGTTACTGAAGGATTTCAGTTTTTTGGCAGGGTGGCCTCAGTGGCTTACATTTTATAACTCCAGATACAATTGCTTAATTAGGCATATTTTAAGCCCTAAACGCTGAGATCTCCCCCTTTTGTCTTTGGGACCCTGCATGAATGAACAGCTTATGTCTAATAATAGAGCACAAACTGCAATCTCATTCTGGCTTTTAATACCAAATACAAAAGCCCTCCTTCCTCTTGTGTCTGCAGCAAACCGTCGCAGATTAAATGGGGTTTTTCTAGCTACGACTGGTACCACCACGACCGCCACTGAGCAACAGAGGATCAGCAGGTTTCAAAGGGAAATGAGGGTTATGCTGGGATAAGTAGGAGTGGATAATGCAAGAGACCGAAGTGCATTCAGAATGAGTTTTTTTTCTAGTATCTCTGGTTTATTATGTCGAGTTCAGCAAGAGATTGAATCACAATGAAGTGGGTGAACACGAATGCACCTCCAGATCAAAGCAACACTACCGCAGACTTCATGGTTACTGTCGTTTACAGTCATTACACTAAAGTAAGAAACAGGGCAAGATTTAATTCTTTGAATTGAGATTCAATGCAAAATGCATTTTGCTGAAGCATCTCTCAATACGAGAAGTGGAGTGGATCATGTGGGATGTAAGGTCTCTCTGGGTAAAATACTGCAAAGTCAAGTGCATGAACAGTGCAGCGTCAGCATTATATAAAGTCAAGTGGTTTTATCAGACCTGCTGGATTATATAATAAGCGAACGAACCAGTCACTTTTAGGAGCTTTGACCTCTTGTGGGAATGCGAGACTCCATTAAGTCAGGCTGTTATTCTGCCACCTGACTGAGGCAGCAGCTGGACGTGTCGTCGAAAACCCCCAGAGGACATCTGTCTGCATCACTGTCTGCTCCTGAAGGTCAGAAAAAAAGGAAAGACAAAAAAACCAGACAGAGACAGACGGACACGGAGAAAGAGACAAATAACAGAGCGAAGGCGAGAGGAGATTAAGAGTGTGTGTGACAAAAACACAGAGCTGTCTGAAGTTCTCTTTGTTTATCCCCTCTCTGTGGGCTTTAGTTCGTCTCCCTTTTCTAAGTCCAAACTCCAATAAAAAGAGTTGAGTCATGGGCCTTAAACAATCTTTGCTGCATGCTGCTGGAAGCATTATCTGAATTTGATATCTACACACCCAGGGAATTCATGTAACAGGCATATATACCCCCCAAAAAAGAAAACAGATGATGTATCTTTTCATTACTGTATCCAGGAATATCATGGGTAATGTAAGTTTGACTGAAGCAGTGACTTCCAAATTTTAGAAGTGGGACTCTTGCTTAATTTTCAAGAGAATTAATAAATCATTCAGGTTCCAACTTCAACATCTTCATAGACAATCGATAAAGCGCTAAAACTGAGATGTATATGTAAGCCTGTGTTACACCCACAAAGAGGGGAGAAATAGTTGAGTCGTTTTTTGCTGCTTCCTTATCAAGAGTGCAGACAAAATTTCATGATTTGCTGCTTCTTAGAAACAAAGTGTTCAAAAGTAATAGAATAATACTTAGATGTTACTGTATATCATCATATTTTTACCTCTTGGGTTCTTCTAGCATAGAAGGATTGACAGGATGTGCCAGCAGTGGTCCACAAGTGTGTCTGTCTGGTGGTCATCTTAGGCCCTGTTTCCACCAAGCAGTCCAGTTTGGATCAGTATGGTTTGGTACAGGTCAGATCGGTAAAGCCTGATCCTGTTTGCATTTCCACAGCAAAACGTGCCCCCAAGTGGTAAGCAGTGTGTTAGCAGGATGCTGATAGCAGCATCAGTTATGTAATAGCATGATACCATAGCAGCGCAACATGATGAACCTTGCTAATAAATCCAACAATTTGGCTTATTTTGTTTGCTGTGTGGCTCTTTGTTACAAAGTGCAACCAAGCTTTGTTTCAGAGAAGGCTGTGGTGCCACCAGGAGAAAAACAGCAACCTCTGTTGCCAATAAGTGACAGTTCTTTCGACCAATCAGTGTTGTAGCTCCACCTTCTGGGATCGGATCGGTTTAGTCTGCCACCCCAACCAAAAGGTCCCCAAAAGTGTGACAGCTCATCTAGGCTATTTGAGAATCTGTATCGGGGTGAGTCCGTAGACATGCCACAAAATGTTTGCCATACCAAGACGAGCCAAACTGAATTGCATAGTGGAAACAGGGTTTTGGAGTCAAGTCGTTGACTTGCAGTTATAACGACTGACCACTGAATGAAGCTTAAAGGAGAGAAGCAGCAGAGAGCACTCTAGAGGCTGATATACAGCTCCACCATAAAGAATAGAATAAAATAGGATAGAATAGAATAGAACAGAACAGAATAGAATAGAATAGAATAGAATAGAATAGAATAGAATAGAATAGAATAGAATAGAATAGAACTTTATTGTCATTGTAACAAGTACAAGAAATTGAAGTCACAGCAGCAATCAAGAAAACAAAAGTAAGAAAGTGTATGGAAAGTGCAAAAAGGTCCATAAGAAATTAGATGACGACATCCCCTCCACCAATCTCCAGTTCAGCCAGTCTCCACCTCCACAGGGTCCAGGACTGAGCTTCTTCAGCAGTCCGTTCAGCCTCTGTCTCCTGGATCCTGTCTGCCCACAGCAGGTGAAGTTCTTCCAATGTAGCGTTGGTGTCTGGTGTTAGCCATGTCTGAGAAAAGCATGATGCTACTCTGCCCTCTGGTATTCCCTCTGTTGCTGGGATAGCACAGCTAGCTTGTCCATCTTATTGGAGATAGATCTTACGTTCCCAATAACGATGGATGGAAGGACAGGTCCATGTCATCATTTCTAAGCTCACACCTGAGAACCAGCACGTTGTCCTCACCTCCTTCTCCTCACCTTGTGGGAAACATCAGGCCTTACACCAGTTAGCATTGACATGCTACAGGCTGCTAACAGCTGAGTTCACATGTAAACAATGCAGCCATGGTTACATGTAGGATCTCCAGACAAACACAGGAGAAAAAGTAGTAAAAATATCACGGAAGTCACAAAAAGTTTGGTGTCCATGACCAACAAATGAGCCATACAAAGTAATGATCCAATCCAAATACAAATATTACAAAAAAGGCCATCGTATTTAGGAGAAATGACCTTAAATAACTGAACCCTGCAGTCACCACTATACACCAAAGAGTTTAAGATACACAACCTAAGAAAATACATGTATTGCCTTTTTAGGCGGTTCACTGTTTGTTTCTATTATTCAACAGCTCTTGTAACATTTTACATGATTTTAGTCACTCTGAATCTTCTGAATTTGTCACGATCTTTTAAAATCCTAAATCTAGTTTTTACCATTACACTTATGTAGTGTGGACATGCACAGTGAATAAAGATTTACCCAAACCATAAAGAAACAATCAGATCAAGTGTTTCCATTGCAACCAATCCAAATATCAAACATCATCAACCTCCCTCTTAATCAAACTGATCTAGGAAGCCGTATTACACAGAAGCTCACAAGAGAACCTCTTAGTCCCTGGAGTGGAAAGTAGTCAGCTGAGTAAGTTTAGAGTAACTTTAGAGGAAGGACAAGAAAAGAAATATCTAGTTTAAACAAAGAAGCTATAGAGGTAGAAATAGCTTTACAAATAGCCAGAGGATGTGCATGGTCAGAGATATGCTGCAGGTGATTAAACCGCACATAAAACCAGTGATACTCATCTGCTGTCAGCAGTTTTAATGCTCAGTGGAGAAGCCTGTGCAGAGCTTAAAGGGATAATAAAAATATCATTCGAAGCAGAGGTCTTTGCACAATGTTACCCTCTGTCGGGTAGAACAGTAGCTCTGTTGTTGTCTCAGTTAGTGTGGGGGGACTACTTTAAAAGATGGGATCACATAAAGGAGGAGAGAGGAGTTATTCAAGCTTTAAACCAGTGATGTGTCAGCTACATGAACAGTATAACAGTTGTGATGTCAGCCATGTGTTTCTGATACAGAGTTTTGAAGCCCATCATTGATGGGTTAGCATGTTTATTTATGTTGGCTCTTTTAGCAGAGGCTTCATATTTTAAGACCAAAGGCTGCTGCTTGGTCAGTAACCGCGTTCTCAGATTACCTAACAGATAACAAATCAAAAACATGAAAAGTGATGCATATCTGTCCTATTAAAGTACTTTTATGTTAACTTTAGTTGGTTTCAAGGGATGGTTTTACCACTTGACTGTTATTTTCACAGTAGACTGAATCTAAAAGTGTATCACTATATAAAACTCCTTTTCATGTTTTAGATACCAGTGATTTGCTAAAATAAGCATGAATCTCAGACAGAAATATTAGCCATTGACATGTTATTAGCAAAAGCAAGGCATGGGAGTTAGCACTGGGAGTTTACTGGTTGGCCAAATGGAATGAAAATGTTGTCCCTGCAACAACATTTTGGTTAGATAGGAAGTTACAGTCTACTAAGATGTCAATAACAATGACACAATTTTAAAACTAGCTAGGTTTAACATATGGTTTAGTGTGGACTTTACACCCTAGCTTGAGCTACAACTTAAACATGCTGAAGCTAGTCCAATCCGTTCTTTTTTTGCAAGCTTAATGTCTAGTTGAAAGTTTCCTCTTTGACGTTAGTCTCAAAAACAAAACTACACCATTTGGTCCTTTTAAGTATTCACCTCATGCTCAAGTCAGTGTTTGTTCAGTCTTATTATTAAAATAACCATGAGGATTAATTTTGAGCCAATCAGTCTCAAACCACTGAGCACGATGAACTCAGTTTCATGTGCTAACTTAACAACAGAAGCATTAGAAAGTGGAAGTGATTGACCTGTGCGTCTAATCTCCCTGTCTTGCACAACACAGGTGTATGTGTACATGTGTGTGTTTAAAGTTAATTTCTCTGAGGATAGCCAGAGCTTACATCCTGATAAGATGCTAACATTTCACATTAGGGCAGAACTCCCCTGTTTACTTTTCACGTATTTGTCCATTCAATGCTTTGTAGCTGTCTCCCGTACGAGCGTGCATATGTTATACTGAGAGTAATCACAACAGCTACTGTGACACATTGGACTATTATTAAAGCCTCTTCATGGTCTTTGTGGAAGAACAACCACTTCTGCTGTCAAGTACTGAGAGAAATAGATCCTGATCAAAAAGAACAACAATTTATTATTGAGTTTATTGGAAAGTCGGTTCTTAAGTCACAAACGACAACCTCTTTGGTAGACATATGCTGCAAGGCGCGGCCTAAGTGGCCATATGTTGCAGCAGTCTTCCTTGTCTTTTTTATAGATTTTTTCTTATCTTTTCTTATCTTTTTTATGTCTTTGTATTTGGAACCTGTTGTTTTGTTATGACTGTTGGCTATAGACACCAAACTGGTTGCGTTTACGTGTTTTTACTATTTTTGTTCCTGTGTGCATCCAGGGATCCTACCTGTAACCATGATAGCATTGTTTACACATGAGATCAGCTTTTAGTGGCCCGTAGCATGTTGATGCTAACCGGTGCTAGACCCAATGTTTCCAGAAGTCTGTGGAGAAGGACCCAAGTACAGCCTATCCTTCCATCGGACATTATGGGGAATGTAAGATCCATCTCCAATAAGATAAATGAGCTAGCGGTGAAAACCCAGGACTGAATGGTTAACCGGCAGAGTGGCATCATGCTATTCACAGACATGGCTAACAGAGCTAACATTGGACATGAGTGCCCCATTGGAAGAATTTCACCTTCTGTGGGCAAACAAGACAAAGGAGAATGAGACTGAGCAGATTGTTGAGGAAGACCAGCTCTGCTCTGGACCCTCTGGAGGTGAAGGCTGACAGGAGAGTGATGGCCAAGCTGTTGTCTCTTATTCTTATAGAAGACTTTTTACCTTCATGTTATCAGTCTGAGCACATTTCAAACTTACATATTGATTCTGTCCATATTTCTTGTGGTTAGATAGTCATGTACATGTTTTTTACTAGGTTACACTTATCTTTATATTTTATCTATTCTTATTGTACCGTTTGCACGATACACTTTGCTGTTACTCTGTAAATTTCCCTTTTGTGTAATGAAAGGTTATTTTATTTTTTCTTATTCTAGAAGTCACAAAGCTGTGTTAACTGTCAACATGATCATGGTCTTGTTATGTATCCTTGCAGTTGTGTTATGATTGGGTCTGTGTGCAACAAAACCACTCACAAATATGTTCCAGAAAAAATGTCAGCAAGCAAATTGTCACTTCAGAACTCCATCAGCTTAGGGTTGAGTCTTGAGGACAGTAGCTCTGTCTATGTGTGATACTCTGACCATTTGTAATACAACCGTTTTATTATTGAATCTCTAAATACCATAACGGATCAAAGTTTGGGCCACATACAAAGAAAAACTATTTTTAACAGTCACATTGTCCTCGCTTTAACCCATTATAGATGTAAACCCTGCTAAAGCATCATGTGGTGTGCCATATTGGATTGTCCTTTCTCTAACAGGATGTCTAGCAGGCATCCATCCATATCTCACAGCAATCAGGCTCAGTGTGTGTGTGTGTGTGTGTGTGTGTGTGTGTGTGTGTGTGTGTGTGTGTGTGTGTGTGTGTGTGTGTGTGTGTGTGTGTGTGTCTGTGTCTGTGATCGTCTCTGTGTGCTCATATCAGTGTCGCTTTTGCTGACCCCAATTAGCATCGGCAGATCAAAGGCGCAGTGTAGCTGTGATATTCAAATGACAAGCAAACAGGTTGTCATTTCATCCCCCCAGCCCATTGAGACTGTCGATCAATCTGACACAAAGTGGACTGTTAGGAGAACGGCTGCTGCGTCCCCGTTTAGACCTCACTGTTCAGCTCGTCTGCTTATTTAAAATGTGAGGGCCATCCTCACCTCTGTCTGCCTGGCTTCTTCGTCCTTTTAGTGTCACACAGCAGCAGCTGCGAATGTGGACTGGAAGAACATGGGTCATGTAGTTAATATTTATGTTTGTGTGTATTTGTAAATCATGTGTTAGTTGAATGGAGCCATTGAAGAGATTAGACGTCTTTTTAACGTCCAGACCAGCCACCCTTGTTAACCATTGTCCCCATGGAAACAAGGAGTTAAAGCACTTTGTGTTTTATTCACCCTGGGAGGGAATGATTGTAACACACACAAACACACACACACACACACATGCCCCAGGCTGTGGATGAAATGGAGACACATGTCCACTTCAGACACCACACTCGCATCCCGGGTTACACAGCCGTGGTTTGCCATTGAAATGGGAGATCAAACTGTTCCTGGGCCCTGACAGCAGGTATTCAAAAGACACCGAGCAGGCATCAAAGACATCACACACACATTTTTTGTATTTTAATGGATCAAAGTCCATTCTTCCAATTACACTGGCTGGATATTTTTCATTCTGCTCGCCTAGTTTGCTCGTAGCGTAGTGGTCTCACATAGTGATGAGTCTTTTGTGACCGATTTGTTCAAAACATATGAATCATCTGGGTAAATGAACTGAAGTGAATCACTACCTGAAAAGATTTGTTCATTTTTCAACTTCAGTTGTGCTCTCCTCTCTCCTGTCTTCAGTCATTCTCTTAACACCCTAAGGAGCCGTTCACACGACAACAGTTTTAGGGTGAAATGCAAAAGTATTGCGTACTACCGTGCTGTGCTTGTGCTGCTCAATCTGCTGAATCTGCTGACTGTCTTTCAATAAAATGTGCATCTGTTGTTCCACTTCTGCTCTGAGCATTCACCAATACACCAGATAATCTGTCCAACTGTACTTCAGTGGAAATCTAACAAAAGCGGCTTCTGGACAAGACAGTTATAGCGCCACCTACAGGCCTGGCATGCCTAGTACAGCGTTTTCAGTCCCTCTGCATTCCCGTGTGAACACAGAATTTTTTCACCGCATTTTTTTCGTTTTCGGATGAAATGGGGCCTAAGATTCACCCAAGCCCGCCCTCACACTCCCTTTTATGTCAGTGATATGTACTGAGTAGAACAACAGGTCGGAGTCAGTTGGAAGCCTTGTGTTGTTCAAGCCTGCCCCTACATCTTCCTCCTATGTCTTCAAATCCAAGGAAGTAGCAAATATTTTATGAAACATTAGTTAATTTTTAGCTGCACAAAATGTATGTGCTTTTTTTTTAGCTGCCTTCAGTTTGCAAGTTATATCAACTAAATATTACTCAGCTGACTGTCTGAACATCCACCAAAGACGAGCTCAATGGATCGTGTTTCAGTCAGCACGGTGTGTGTGTGTGTGTGTGTGTGTGTGTGTGTGTGTGTGTGTGTGTGTGTGTGTGTGTGTGTGTGTGTGTGTGTGTGTGTGTGTGTGTGTGACTTAGGCTGAGGACTTACAGTCTCACACGTTCAGTCAGCCAGTCGTTCAGTGAACACAATGAACGGATCCCTCTCAGTTCAGTCAGACAGTCATCGAGTAATCTTGTACTGGCTCTCAGTGTGCTGGTATTGAATGGTAGACTAACTGGTTGACTACTCAACTACTTCAACCCGCAATCACATCAGTCTGTTACGGTCAACAAGTCAATACTCCAGGGGAGAGACCTCGGCTCTGATGTTCAGCTAAAGGCTTGTTCTGTTGAGAAAAACCACACTGCTTTTCTTATCATTATTTTTTTTTTTTTATTATTTGTCTTTTTATGTTAATAAAGTATGACCCGTAAAAGAGTGATGAATCACAGTGCCAGTGTTTGAGCTATTTGTTTTACAGGATACAACTTTTATTATGCAATGAAGCAAGAGTTAATAAACCTGCAACCCTCCAAAATGATAGAGCTAGTCTGGCAACCCCTTGCCACGGGAATATACCAACAGGCTAATTTGAAAAAAAGTCAAAAACAGACCAGAGATCTCATAAGTTTCTTAACTTGGCTTATCAGTAGAAAATGGGGCTACCTATGTGCACATGTTTCAGCTTTTCCAAAATTAATGTTATAACTGATCCAGTCATTATCCTTGCTTCTGCCATGTCCTCACGTAGCCATGCATTTTGGAAAGTTTCTATCTATCTATCTATCTATCAATCAATCAATCAATCAATCAATCAATCTATCTATCTATCTATCTATCTATCTATCTATCTATCTATCTATCTATCTATCTATCTATCTATCTATCTATCTATCTATCTATCTATCTATCTATCTATCTATCTATCTATTTTCAGACATTTAGGCCAGTTGTCCACACGAAACCCCAGTTTTATGTCACTGAAAACATTTTTTTCTGAAAACTCCAGCTAAAGTGAGGATTTTGAAAAACTCTGGTTTTATGGTTTCAGGTGGAACCCAGGAAACAGAGTTTTTGGTTCACAAACTCCTGATCTCCTGATCGGATGGCCACAGGTTTCACGTCTGAAAACACAGCCATGGGTTTGGCATGCTTTGAGCTGCACTCATTGGCAGATTTGCCAGGTGCATGTGGACAAAAGCATTTTTAAACATGAATGGGGGGGGGGTATTCATTTTTGAAAGCACGTGTAAAAAGCCTTAGTCACCTCGGGTATTCTGTGGCAACAAATGCAGAAGACAGATCAAAGATTTTCTGTTTGCATGATTTTATGTAAAATTCGACCTCTATTTTTGTTTTTACCTTTAAAAATGCAATTCACTTGGAAGAGTTTGGAATTTTAGAAGGCATTTCTCAGCCCACCCATCAGTGTTTCACAACTGGCCAGGAGATACGAACCTCCACTTTGGGAACCCCAGCACCAGAACCTTTCTTGTTGAATCTTTCTTATTTAACCACTCATTGTTGAGTAGAGTCGTGAGCTCTCATAGCATTCAAAACAACTTTAGAGACTGAAACACTGATTGCATGTTGTGGTCTTTTTTGTTTTCTTGAGCTTTCAGGCTGGAAATGATCTGCTGTACTATGCAACACTTGCTGCAATCTGTACAGATCCTCACTAAAAAACCTTCTTTACTCTGCACAAAGTTCAACACTAGCTTGATTACTGTCTTTACAGAGCTGCAGCCAGCAGCGCGTTGGCTGCACCTCAGGTTAAGACTGTTATCAGACAAAGGAACAGCCTGGCTCTCAGTAAAGGTGACAAAATCACCAACCATCCCTGCTAAAGCCTACTGAATAACAAGTATTAAGTCACCTTTGGTGCCCACTCAACTGAAAGAGTATGTTGGTTAGAAATATAAAATGATGAGTAAGAGCATATTTCTTTCAAGAAGAGAAATGTATGAAGGTGACCTCAGTCTTTTCATCCGCACAAAGGTGTTACAGTTACAACTTTGAAGGAGATTATATAATGAACAAACCATTGATTTATGTTTGCCGTGGATATTTAAACCTCAGATGAAGGAAACGTCTTTGAATTTACAGATAAATGATCAAAGAAACAAAAACTAGCACACTTTCCATCAATGAAAAAGACAGCTTTTCATTTTATGACTGAAGCTGCCCTGAAGGCTTTCTGTGGTCAAAAAGATACTTTCTGTTTCACAGTCTCTGTCATTGCATCTATAAATGCTCATTAAAGATGCTTTTCCTCTGCCAGGCCTGACTCCAGACAGACTGGGTCCCCCCTCTCATGATGCCAGTCCTGTCAGCCCTGAGCCAACAACACCGGGTGCTCAGTCTCCGTCCCATCTCCAGTACCACAGCAAGGCCCAGCACAGACGTTTCTCCATGGAGGTGAGGATCACTTTACTTCGTTTTCTGGTCACGCTGTGGTCACATGCTGCAGAGGCTCGTCTTCCACAGTAATTCACACCTTGAAGTAAAGCACTGATTGAGAACTGCCTGTGTTCAAGTACACATTAAAGCATTAGACGCTAGGCTGGCGGTATCAACAGAGCGCGGGTAAATGGTTTGGTCCTGCTGAAACTCCTCCCTCCATGGAGTCCTGTCTGTATTCCCACCTCTGCCAGCTCAATGAGATGAGTCACCTCTGAAGCTCTCAGCTCTCCCCAAAGCACCGGACTTTTTATTGGAGCTGTGAGAGAATTTGCAGCTCCACTTTTTTAGGAGAAGAGTTCCCCATGGAGAGAGCGTGATTCACTTTGAACCTTTCTCATACTCATAGCAGACAGTCAGGTGGAGTTGTGCCCGAGGGGAGTGAGTGCCCAGGAAGAAGAATACAAAATAATTATGAGGGGAAGAAGAGGACTGAGAGCTTAGAGAGTCTAATGGATTAAAAACTGAGGTAACTATTGCCTCCTTGGTTAAAGAATACTTTGTAGGATTGTAACCCAGTGATGGTCAGAGGTGTCTACCTAAAGTAGAAATTTTGCGTATTTATTAGTGCTGTCAGGCGATTAAAAAAACTTAGTCTAATTAATTACAGGATTTGTAATTAATTAATCAAATTAATCACATTTTAATCTCATATCTGCTTAAGGTCCCAAAATAAATAATTTGAATTCCAGGACATTAAAATTACATTAAAAGACACTAAAAAAACATTAAAAAATAAGGTGGGAATATATACAACACATTTTGAGGTACCCTGAGGCATAAGGCACAAATGAAAAAAAGTGTTATGGTTCTGTCTTTACACAATCTACACAGTCCTGCACCTAAGATAAGCTGATTTGATTTTTAGGACGTTTTTTGCTTCTGTTCACAATTTTACTCGATGTGGACTCAATTTTCACTGCAATATGAACTTTTATACTTCTATGAGGTCAGGAGAACCAGGGCTAAAGGCTAAAAACTGTGAGGAACTATGTACAAAACACTTAATTCAAGTCTTTGATCAAAGAAAAGTGAAGTATTTTCAGTTTTACATGCTCTGAACAAACAAACTGTTGCTCATTGGTGCAGAGCAGCCCCAAGCTGAAACATGACACCAGGAAGATGGAAGGAAATTTTCAAAGAATTCATAGATTTAAATACAGGATATATGTCGATCATTCAGGGCTTGTTTGATGCAGTAAAGAGTGTAAAATTACCTGTTTTTTACAGAATTGAGCTAGAGCAAACGGTTGATTTTCTGCAGATTTTCAAAAAGGACGTGTGAATAAACAAGATGTGGACAGCAGTCCCCTTAACACCGCTCTTTCTTCCCCCCGGTTCAAAGCATGTTGCTAGGTGTGATACATTCAGGGACCGTCGGAAATTTGAAAATCTGACGAGAATACCACTTTTTTCATGTGGGACAAACGGTTTGTAAATGCTAGACATTTGAAAATAAGTGCGTATTTGAATGCCCTGCGGGTTTGGGATCCAGATTAATCTGCGTTACTTTTTATGACGCGTTAATTTGCGTTGTAATTAATTAATCTAATTAATGCGTTAAAATGACAGCCCTAGTATTTATACCTCACTGGAGTGTTTTATTGGCTGACTTTTTACTTCTGCCTTTTACATTTTCAGACAAATATCTGTTCTTTCTACTCCCTACATTTTAAACTCCTGTTTTATTTTGGCTCATTTTTATTCCAACCTGTCATTAAAAAAACAAAACAAAACACCAACAACACCAAAAACACACACAAGAAGTAAAAACCAATCCAGATAAATTGCACCATCTGGATAGAGTAAATTGGATTGTGGTTGTATGAGAGGTATAAACATAACACTGTCTGAGCATGAGTTGGAATAATAAGGCACAGTGAAGTTCCCAGGTGAACACACTGTACATCGTGACAGCCAGTCAACATGAAGAAGACCCAGTGCTTGCTGCTGGCATAAAACAGGAAACAGCACTTTATAAGGATGGTGGCTCTTATAGGAAAAACATAACAATTATTCAGAAAATAACCCATGGTAACCTTAAACTACTTATGCTTTAGTCTGGCACTACTTGGAAAATCAAATGAATTTGACCTACATGGGGGGTGCTGCCGGGGGCTGCACGGTGGCGCAATGGTTAGCGCTGCAGCCTCACAGCAAGAAGGTCACCGGTTCAAATCCCCACCTTGGCCGGGGGGCCTTTCTGTGTGGAGTTTGCATGTTCTCCCCGAGCATGCGTGGGTTCTCACCGGGTACTCCGGCTTCCTCCCACAGTCCAAAAACATGCTCATCAGGTTAATTGGTCACACCAAATTGTCCCTAGGTGTGAGTGTGTGCGTGCATGGTTGTCTGTCTATGTGTCAGCCCTGCGATTGACTGGTGACCAGTCCAGGGTGTACCCCGCCTCTCGCCCAATGATTGCTGGGATAGGCTCCAGCCACCCGCGACCCTAAAACAGGCTAAGCGGTATAGAAAATGGATGGATGGATGGGGTGTGCTGCCATTGGGTGGCGGGGCGCTTCCCCAATATAATCATAGGGGAAACACTGCAGGTGTTTTGATAGTGTCTAAATGAATCAATCACAATAGCAAGCCTCAATTCGTTCAAAGCGATTTATTCCATGTTTAGTAAGATCCAATTGGTCAACAGCAGCTGCTCCAAATTTTCCAGCATTAACATTTTGACAAAACTTTATTGTCATGATGGCCTTTACAGTGCACTTTAGGCTCCTGTGGTGCAACCTAAGCTTTTGTCCTTAATGGCATTTGTTCCCCTTACACTTTTACTTTTATACTTTAAGTAGTTTTGAAACTAGTACTTTTACTGAAGTAAAAAGCTCAAGTTGATACTACAACTTCAAAAGTCTTTTTTAACCCTACTATCTATACTTCTACTTGAGAAACGAATGTGAAGACTTTTGACAACTCTGATGATGGTGAGTGTTTTATAGTGACTGAGACGTCAGAAAGATCTGACTGGTGTGTATTACTGTAATTTACAGACAGCTGTCATTCATACAGCCATCTATTGTCTGTACTGATCTCGTTTGGGATCACGTAGGCTGGAGCCTATAACAGCTTTTTTTTAGGTGACAGGGAGGATACACCCAGGAAGAGGTCACCAGTTCATCACAGGGCTAACAGCCAAAGTACACGGGATGCCACTCAGTCACAGCAGTGGATCAGATAGGTTTCTATTCAAGTCAATATGTCAGCTCACACCAGCTCTGCTCTTTCACGTTCTGTGTGTTTCTCAGCTCCAGCTGATAAGAGCCTTCTGGGTTCTTCCGTTTTGGCTTACCAGAGTAGTGACATTTTAATTCACAGAAAGAAGACCAATGCCTTAAATACACCAGATATGTCTTTAGTCCGGCTCTGCTCCATTGTGTGTTTGTCCGCTCACACCGGCTGCGTGTTCAGTCTGGCAAGCTGCTTGACTGACAGACTTTATTCATGTTGGGCTGTAAAGCCTCAAACTTGATGGCCACTGGTCTGGCTACACCCATTATGTCAGATTTTTGTTATAGCTTAATACGAAATGATTTTGACTCAGTTTGTTGAATTTTGAAGGTCAGTTGGTGTTTTTAGGTTGTTTCCATGCACAACTTCCTGTCCCCAAACAGGAACTCGATCTTCTCTACGCTGAATTTATACATCACAGCTCTGCATCCGGCAAAAATAGGATGGCTACGTATTACCTGCGACCTGATGGTCCAGCTTTGCAGCCAGACTGTAACGGAGCAGATCCAGTGTAAGATGACACATTGGCTTGATCGGAAACCTATCTGATCTATTGCTGTGACAGAGTGAAGGCAGACTGCAGAAGCATCTGGTGTATTTTAGCCGTAAGTGGGACAGGAAGTCGCTTACGGAAACTACATAAGAACAAACAACAACTTTCAAAATAAAGTACAAAAAAAAACAACAGAATGTGCAGAGTCAAGACAGAAAACAACAGGGTTCAAGTTTCACAGTTGGACATAAATAAGGAGAGGCCCATTAGAGGACGCATGGGACCTCCTCAGTGTCACCACTCCAACGGTCTGGTTGTCCTGCTATATGCTGGACTGAAGACGCAGCCGCTGAGAGCTGGTGGATCACAGAGCATATGGTCAAAAACCAGAGACAAATAGAGACACATACATACTCACCCCTGCATATATTGAAAAGAGTCACCAACTAACCTGAAGAACATGTCTTTGGGCTGTGGGAAGAAGTTGAATTACCTGGAATGAATCTACACATTCACAGGAAACACATGGAAACCAAGAGATTTATTTATCCGTCCAAACAAATAATGGCCTGCAGCAAATAGTCAGTTAATCATTTGTTATTGATCAAAACTTTTTGAGCAAGTAATAAATTATTGACCCCATTGGAAAAAGTTTCTTCCATCTCTTCTCTAAGTTTGTACTTTGTTAAAGATATGCACATCATGATGCTATAGCAGAAAACATTAGAACCATCAATGAGAAATCAATCAAAAAAGTCTTGGTTTAATGAAGTAAAGCCTCAGCACTCTCCACAGTTGCCCTTGGCAAAAATAAAGACAGCATTTGCTCTGCGGGTATACAGTAAGTGCTGCATAGGAAAGTGTTTAATGCTAATCGATAGCTAACCCTGGATATGTTTGAGTTGGATGAGGCAGACTTTTTAGAAAGTTATGGGTACTCCCTTATCAGTCAAGTTAGCCGTGCCCTTTTATGGGCAAAAAGATAAGTTTAATAATATGAGAAATTACAAGTTATAGATCACCTCCTGTAAATGTGTGCTAATAGAGAAATAAGCCTTTCAAACTTGTTTGAATCAGGCTGTAAACATGTATTATAATGTGATACAAATCAGCTTTTTGGCTTTCTAGTGTTTCTGCAGCCAGCCTCAAGTGAAATCTTGCAGAACTGCAGATTTAAGAATTATCTGAAGTACTTCATTTCAATCTGGCTGGAGGTTTTCCTTTGTTATGCTTAAATTACTAATAAGTTGGTTTCCATCAGATGATGAAAAACCCTCATCAACCTTTAAGGGTCCCAAGATTGTACTCAAGTCAACTCAAACTTTATTTGTAGAGCACATTTAAAACAACCGGTTGACCAAAGTGTTCATTCATTCATTTTCTATACCGCTTATCCTGTTCAGGGTCGCGGGTGGCTGGAGCCTATCCTAGCTGTCATTGGGCGAGAAGCGGTGTACACCTTGGACTGGTCACCAGTCAATCACAGAGCTGACACAGAGACAGATAACCATTCACTCACCAATTAACCTGATGAGTATGTTTTTGGACTGTGGGAGGAAGCTGGAGTACCCGGAGAGATCGCACGCATGCACGGGGAGAACATGCAAACTCCACACAGAAAGGCCCACCAGCCAAACTGGGAGTCGGACCAATGACCTTCTAGCTGTGTGACTGCAGCATTAACCGTTGTGCCACTGTGCAGCCCTGACCAAAGTGTTGTATAGATTAAAAGGAGCACAAATAACAACATATAATACTGAAATACATAAAAAATACATAAAATCAGAGCAAATATAACATGGAAAGTCATGCCAGATGTCTATTCAAACACTGATTAAAAGCCAGGGAGAAGAAGTGAGTCTTGAGAGAAGATTTAAAAACCTCAGTTGACCCCATGGAGTGGATATGCCAAGGCAAGTTGTTCCACAGTGTGACACAAAGCCTCTGTCACCTTTAGTTTTGTATCTGGTTTTGGGGGTGACTGGAAGCAACTTACCTGTTGATCTTAGTGTCCTGGCAGGGACATGATGATGAATAATTCGTTCAGGGACTGAGAGGCAAGGTCACGATAAAATTTAAAAATCTATTCTAAAAGCCACTGGGGGCCTGCGCAGCAAAGCTAAGACAGAGAAATGTGGTCCTGCTTATGTTTTTGGTGAGTTGATGGGCAGCTCATAGGCTGTATACAAAGTGGACTGCATGGCTCCATTTTGAAGCCGAAATTCCCCCGTCACAAGCGCCGCCATTGGCAGCAGTTGTGCAGGCAGAGTCTGTGCAGTTGAGGCAATGAGAGAGTCTAAGTGGAGCTGGGTGACAAAAGTAAATATTATTATTTATCTTTCAAGAGTCTTATTTCTTCTTGGCTCTCCCTCCCAAAGTATTTAACGATCCCTGGGAAAAAAAAACACAAGAACTGCAGCTGTCAATAATCGTTACACGTGCCGTAAAGCCTTGTTTTTAACCTATTTTAACCAATGAAAACGAAACTTTTCAGTAAAAAAAGGACCTTAATACAAGGCAGCCAAATAATATTTTCAAATCACCACAACATTTGGACGTAAGAGACATTTCTAAGAGGTGTATTCATTTTTTAAAGTTTGACCACAGCCCATCTGGAATGACTGGGGGGTAGGATTTTTTGACCTATACTGCAGCCAGCCATCACGGGAGCAGATTATGTGGCAACCTCCCTTCAAGCCGAGCAAGATGACATCCATTTTTTCTACAGTTACATGTTACATTAGTCTGTTTTCAACTTTTGTGTCCGTTGGCTTCTTGCAGGACGTCAGTAAGCGCATGTCTCTGCCCATGGACATCCGTCTGCCTCCAGAGTTTCTCAAGAAACTTCAGCTGGAGAGTGAAAACTCTCCTCCCTGCAAACCTCTCAGCCGCATGTCTCGCCGTGCCTCACTGGTCAGTACCTGAACATAAACACTCAGCCACTCTGCACATGTAACAGCCTCGAACTCAGGTAGAAAGATTTTGGCTTTTTTATCATTTTGTTAACAACAACAAGTAGTCCAAAGAGCCAGCATCTGTTGGATAAACAAGGCCAGCTGTGCTCACTTGAGAGACATTGGCTGCACAATGGAAAACATAACATATTAACTGTGGACTTGCTGTGTTGATCCTAAGCAACCAACCTTTATACATACTCCTTACAGTCATAATAATGCAACATGACAAACCTCATCTGTCTATGACATAATCAGTTTTCCTCCTGTATTGATTGCTGTGCAGCTTATGTTCACTCAACCTCCATAAAAACCTCATTACTCTACCCGCATTAGCTTCTTGTTTATTCTACTCACCCACCTGGAGATAAGTCTTCAAGTCAGCTCTTATTACAGAGCAAATTTCCTCTCTGCAAATTATTTTTCCCCTTATCTGTCCTCCCTTGATTAACTGAGTACCTTCAGTATTAAAATCTACAGTTTGGCTGATAAAGTCAGAAAGGATTTATTTGACATTAATTAAAAAAATAACTTTTAGTCATGAAGACTGTGCAAGTAAGTTTTTAAAATTCTCAAATGAAAGGTGATGATGTGTCTTTTTCTTGCTTCTAGTCAGACATCGGCTTTGGAAAACTGGAGACGTATGTGAAGCTGGGAAAACTGGGAGAGGTACGTCAATCAAATCACTCACACGTGCTACGTTTAAAGTTTTTTAGATAGAAACATCTGACAGCAAGTCTCAATAGGGAGATTAGTGCACAGCTGCTACACCAACAGCAGCCATAGATCAACACATGAAGACTTGAAGATGGATCGAAGAGTCAATCATGCATCTCTCTCGTGTATCATTTTAACCACACTGACAGATCTATATCTGATTCCTCGTTAGACTTAATGGGATTGCTGAGCGACACAGGGGAGGGCAGCCCGTCAGAACAGAAACATCACATTCCCTTTTGTTTCCAAGCTAAAACAACACAAACGTTGGCACCCCCATGGGTCCACTTTCGTGCTTTAACTCATTAAGCTTCAAAATACACAGTCTGCAATTAGCATCCACACCATGTGCTCAATCCAACATGTCGTGGAGTAAGGAGTGCTTCGACATTGCACGATGCAGCCTTTTGAATATCCCAGCGTTTATCCAAGAACAGTTTTTGCCTGAAGGAGTGAGGAACGATTAGTGACAGAAGCTGTCTGCATTAGTCGCAGTCACAAGGCTGAGCGGCAGATAAAAGCAGTGAAGGGCCTGAATGAGATGCTTTTGTGGTCAATTATCATAACCTGTGCTTCACAAAGGTTTGGTTTGTAGGCAGCGGAGAACTGTGAGTCTCACATGTGGTCATTAGAGAAGAGATCATTATGTTTCATCATCATTTCTTAATACAGAAGAATATTTTTTTTCCTTTTAGCTTCCAGAAAGTTAATCTGTAGTAATCATAACACCCACACAGTGATAGAGGAAAGTCAGCAGTACAGAGCTGACTGAGGGATGAGCTGTGATAGTAAGAAATCAGATGTTCAATTATTGCAACCCATGGATTAATACAAAACTTTTGCGGTGCATCATGCATTACTTAAGTGTAATGCTGCTCATGGGCACTTGTTTTTTATGACTTAAGATCTGATTCATTTAACATGACGGGGGATGAAAACATAAACAGAAAATTAACTTATCTCTTTCCTGGGGTTGATTTTGGTTGACTTAAAAAAGAAGCTCTTCAAATCAATTTTGTTGAGATTTGATGGTGTGTAACAAGACAAAAGTAAACAAACAAAACACGAGTTCATGTTTGTGGTTGTGTTCACAGGGGACTTACGCCACAGTGTTCAAAGGGCGGAGCAAACTCACAGAGAACCTGGTGGCGTTAAAGGAGATCCGTCTGGAGCACGAGGAGGGAGCGCCCTGCACCGCTATCAGAGAAGGTGGAGCTACTACACACACACACACACACACACATTTCATACTGGTTTCTGTCAAAGTTTATTGTCCTTAGGAATGAATAAAGTTTCATTTGGGCGGAAGTAAGTAATTATGTTTAATCCTGTTACTGTAATTGACCTATGGCTGAGCCACACCCCTTCCACTCACTCAACAGGGTAGGAGACATTTCACAGGATGCTATTGATGATTTTTGGAGACAGGAAGATCACATTTCATCTTGAGGTCACCAAAATGGTCTTAACTAGACAATAAGGGGATGTGTTAATCATCTTATTGTTCAGAGGGTCAATAAAAAGCTTCAGTCACAAGCCAAAATTTACAGATCCCAACTTTATCAAACGTGATCAACGGCATCTCGTTGCCATTAGCATCTTAGACAACAAGACAGAGGATTAGCATGAGAAAGTGGGTGAGAAAAAAATAATGTCCTTTTTTTTTTACCATCTTTTTGTGTGTGTTAGTTTGGTTCGACAGTATTGACACAAAATCATTCAGCTAATGTTTGCAAACCTTTGTTTCTCATTTTGGCTATTACAGATAAGCTAATGAAGCTAAGCTCCAGAAGCTAACGTTAGTATAACTAGAGCCCTTTGGACGACAGCTAACAATGATGTACAATCACCAAAGTACAAAAACTAGGACGAAATAGGTCAGTGAACTCCCACAAACAAAGGGACATGATGAACAGCACAGCTAGGAGCTAACAGTTGGCTAACTTTAGCAAACGCTAGAGAAAATACCAAACTGTTCATCAGACTGCAGTGGTGGTTTTAATGTTAAAGAAACTTTGTTTTTCTTCAGCTTTATCCATTTGTGTCAGAGTTGCATGTAATAATTAATTAATAAATAATAATAATAATTTTATTATTTGTATAGCACTTTTTAAAACAAAGTTTACAAAGTGCTTTACAAGCATTCAGCACAAACAAAGAAACAATAAGCACAATAAAATAAAATCAAAAAGCAGTGTAAAAGGACAAAGGGTGGAACGGTCCTTTCCATAAATTATAATACTTAATAGAAACCCAGACAATACAAGAACCATGCGGTCTACAAAGAGAGACCATGAGGACCAAACATAAAAAACATAAAATCAGCAAGAATAGGAAACGCAATTAAATAAATGAAAGTAAATACATAAATAAAAACACATAATAGTATTAATAAATTAACCAAAAGGAGTAAAATAAAATAAATAAATAAATAATAATAATATAATAATAATAATAATAATAATAATAATTCATTAATAGCGTTTGAACGTTTTTGAACTAAAAATCTGAGAAAAACCTTATAAAACCTAACAAAAACCGACCCTTTGCAATGTATTTTAGTGGACGTGCAGGAGAATGTCCGAGTGTTTTGGACGGCTATACCCACTGGGCGGGACTTAGCCATAAGTCAATTTAGAATCTTTTTAATTAATCTATGCTTGCAGCTTTTTATGTGCTATATTCTCTAAAAATTGAGCTTTTATTCCAACTTGAGTACAGTCTATGAAAAGTGTTGTGCTTCTTCACACTTCACATTCCATCAATTAAAAGCGAAACACGAAAAGATCTGATTCGGGCCAGGTGAGCCTTTCTGTGTAAAGTTTGCATGTCCTCCCCATGAATGCATGGGTTCTCTCCAGTTGGTCTGGCTTCCACCCACAGACTGAAAACGGTCTTATCAGGTTAATTGGTGATTCTAAACCACCCATAGGTGTAAGCGTGTACGTGAAAGGTTGTCAGTTTTTCTGTGTCAGCACTGTGATTGACTGGCAACCAGTCCAGGGTGTATCCCACCTTTTGCCCATAGACAGCTGGAATAAGCTCCAACCACCCGCGACCCTGAACAGGATAAGCTGTAGAAAATGGATGGATGGACAGGTTGTTGAAGTCTGGAAACTAGCTATGAGGCCAAAACTTGCAAATTCCTTTAAAGTTGGACTCTTTTGACTTGTAGATTCTTCTTTTCTGACCCAGAAACACTTCATGTGAAGTTTGCACTGTTACTGTTGTTGTGCTGTAGGCCAATCTCAGCGTAAAACATTAATTCCCCTCTCCCTTTGTCCTCCAGTGTCTCTCCTGAAGAACCTGAAACACGCCAACATCGTCACACTGCACGACATCATCCACACCGAACGCTGCCTCACTCTGGTGTTTGAGTATCTTGTGAGTACCTCAGCAGTCAGACTGTCATGTGTTGAGCTCAGACGCGCCAGAGAATTATTGACGGGCTGAATGTAAAGACTGTGGGTGTTGTCTCTTCCAGGACAGTGACCTTAAACAGTATTTGGACAACTGCGGGAATCTCATGAGCATGCAAAATGTCAAGGTGAGCTTCGGGCACAGAAACGACTTGTCGGCAGTAACATGAGATACCAAACTCTACATATAAGATTTCATGTATGTACAGACAATAACTCAACTCATACATTTTTATTGAATGTCTTTGTTCTGAATTTCATTTCAACTACATGTTTTGGTTTGTTGTTCCACAAAAAGACAGACCGGGCAGGAATGAGCAACGTTAGTTATCAATATACGCAGATGATAACCAGCTCTACATCTCATGTGGCTCAATAACTTCACCTTACCTTTTAGATGAACACCAGCTTAAGGAAATTTATAACTGTTTGAGTTTAAATGTCATAAATGGGACTGAGTCACATATGGCTACATAAAGTATTATCTAAAAATGGATTTCTTATTTCTCAGTGTCTCCTTGTCTGCTTATCAGTCAACCCCACTATATACCCACTCTATCCTACCCTCTGTCAGCCTGTTAGTAAGTGAGTGAACACTTCATTTTCTTCTAAGCCTGGAACTGTGTGGCCTTTAAGCTACATATCTGACCTTTAAAATCAACAAACGTGCCATGACTGGTCCTGAAGTCCTGAAAACAGTTTCTTCTCAAACCATTCACACTAAGAAATAAAAGTGGTTGTACTTTTTCCATTGAAGCCCCGAGACACTGAAGTGTCTGCAAAGGAGGTTAAAATCATTGGGCCTTTGTCGGTAATGATCCCTCTGGTACCCAATATCTAAACATGGTTTACAGCTCATAAAAAGTGCTATATTTCTCATCCTGCTGTTTCAGAAAAATCTTGTTTCAGCGTCATTCTAAAACTCCTCATTTCACCTGCTGTCTTTTTAAGAGCGCGGTCACACTGGCCCAAGCAGCAACCTCCAGTCCAAGAATATGAGACAATGTGGAAGTGCTAAAATCTGTTGTTTCTCTAGTGTCCGCTTGAGGCTGAGGCAGGAAGTACCAGAAGTCACATACACACACCAAGCCAAAAAAAAGCTGTTTTCACAGCAGAAATTAACCTATTTACAACCTGGTTCAAAAAACATCTCCTGTCTGAGCCGCTAATTTTACCATCGATACACACTGTACAGGGAGTGAATTTTGTAGTTTAGAGGATATTAAGATTGTGAGCTCACTCAATCAGAGACACAACCCGCTCACATGACTGATGGGAGCCTATAGCTGTACTCGAAGCCCTACCACTTTCAATATGGCCGTGACAGCCGATCTGCTTCAAAAATCTGCTTCAGAAACAGATGTCAGGAGACTATGTCTATTAACTGTACAATCTACGCACTGGCCATTTTAACTGTGCCATATTCATATGGACCCCCCCCCCCCCAGGAGACTTAAGGCACATGCATGGCCTGCCTATGTCATTGTGAAGTGTGTGTTTACACAGGGCGCAATCTCATCAGAGTACTTCCCTGGCCCCCCCAGTTGTTCAAAAAGTGGTTGTTGAGAGGAGCGGTCACAGCGATCATACCTTACGCCTCTGTACTTGTGCTTGTGCATAAAGTGAATCACGCTGAAAGACACTTCTTTGAAGTTTGCCAAAGCAGAGAAGTGACGGCCACGGCACACTTGCAGTCACACTGACAAACAAACTGGACTTTAGGCTTCAAGCATGCTTAAGCACGGTATGGATTACCAGTGTGACTGCACTCTAAGACTCCCTTCTCCACAAACCCCCTCTTTCTGATTGGTCATTTCCCTTTGGAGGCCTGTGGGCGATGAAGTTAAGGGCAGACCATTATGTTTGAGGCTTGTTCCACCAACGTCATTAACTAGTCATGACCTCGTCATTTCACAAAGTCTCATAAAGCTCTCCTGCTATTTTTAGAACCAGACCAGTTTGATCAGTTTACAGACAGATGCAGGGTTTTGTACAACAAAACCTGCACATTTTTTGCATGAACTTCCAGCATTGTTACTTTATATCCATGTTTAAAATATGAGAAAGCAGAATACTCCCTCTTAAGTGAAATAGGCCTTCACGAGACAAGAGGATCAAGGGTAGATCCAGTTGATGGCAAATGTTGTCACATCACTGATATGTCTGTTTTAAGGGTGGTACTTCAAATGTTATCCACATGTTAGACTGCCACTGTACTTTTAATTCATTCTCTATCTTTGTCTCAGAAAAGATTTGCAGATTTTGTTCATTATAACGCTTGTTCTCCTCCTCCAGATCTTCATGTTCCAGTTGATGCGTGGTCTGTCCTACTGTCACAAGAGGAAAATCCTCCACAGAGACCTGAAGCCTCAGAACTTGCTCATCAACGACAGGGGCGAGCTCAAACTGGCTGACTTTGGTACGGAGAACATCATGCTCACATACAGAATATATATGAGTGTCTACAAATGCAAATCAGTTCATGCAGACGTTGACGCTTGGGAATAAGATGGCATGTTTCCTGCCACCATCCCTTTCCAATTATATTTTACAGCTATTTGGAGATCGTCTACGCTGATTACTTTAGCACCTTTACTTCCCGTATCCTAGCAACTGTGCCCCTCCGCCTGACTTTTCTCAGTTTTGTGCTGAAGTGGGTAAATAAACCCCCCTGGTATTCCCTGACTCTACAGCAGTTTCAATATAACTGTTACTCAGGTTATGAGCTTATGGAGTTCCTATCACAACACTTTCATGACACTGTTGTTTCAGACTCGTTAAGATGACACTGTTTTCATGTTAGACCAGAGATACTGTGAGGAGATGCTGATTAGATTAAAAGGGGTTTAATCCTAATGTTTGACTCTGTTGTAGAGGCTATTTTTGTTCCAACAGGAGCACCACAGGGAGAGGTGTTGACTGTTTTCACAGAGAAGGTTTACAGAGAAGCCTCACAAACGCCACTGTATTTTCACTGAGGCCTGACATTGTTAAACTCTGAAAATGTTATTTTCTCCAGGTCTCGCAAGGGCCAAGTCAGTCCCCACTAAAACCTACTCCAACGAAGTGGTAACTCTTTGGTATCGGCCTCCTGACGTGCTGCTGGGCTCCACTGAGTACTCCACACCCATCGACATGTGGTGAGTCAGGAAATGTTCAAGGTGTGAGATTTCTTATTTGATCTCTAAAAAGGAAGACTGGTTGTGCCGTTGTGTGACACTACGTTACAAAAAAAAGAGGCATACTAGAAATGTTCACCTACAGCTGGCTGCTGCATGAGTGTGTGAATAAATTAAAGGTCCAACAGGTTGTACAGTGCCAGAAGTACAGCTCCTCACCAGAGAGTCCTAAACTTTTCAGCCTACAACTACCAGAACAGCAGCGCCAGAGACCCCATGCTGTGGGAACACCGCCAACTGGCCAATCAAAATAAGACAGAAGTAAATGACAACAAGCAGAGCGTAGTGGGCGAGAAAGAGTGTAGACCTGGATGAGGGACCCCAGGTAGGAAGGAGCCGCTCTTGTCAGTGTTTTGTAAGCCAGAAGAAGAGCTTTGAATTTGATTGGAGCGGGCACTGTGAAGAGAGATTAACATTGGGGTGACGTGCTGTTTCAGGGCTGGTTAAAGACCAGACATGCTGCTGCATTCTGGGTAATCTGCAGAGGTTTAACTGAACTGAACTTAGAAGAGAGCTGCAGTAGTCGATGCGTGAAATCACGAGGGCTTTTACCAGAAGCTGTGTGGCCTGTTGTGTCAGGTAGGGTTTGACCCTCCTGATGTTATAGAGTGCATATCCACAAGATCCAGCAATCAAGGCCACAATAAACTTAAAAGGTCAGCTGGTCATCAATCTTGACACCCAGATTTCTGGCAGAGTTTGTGGCACAAGTTGATTGAAATCAAGCAGGACACTGATCTGTGATTAAACCGAGGGACCAATGACGTTGAAGTAGTGCCTGCATACTTTCACTCTGAAAACACCAGTTTTAACCTGACAGACTTGCATACATTACAGCAGCTCCTGTCCTGTGTCTGGCTGAGGGGGACAATTTAGAAGGGATTCTCCTGCTTTTTAACCCATTCCACTTCCAACTTGTAATTTCCCCTGATTACCCCCTTTTTTTAGGTATGATCCTGTCATCTCTAATATTTTCTTCAAATCAAAACAAGTCGGCACCTTTTGCTCTACATTCTAACCTTGAAAAGTATCCTCCCCTCTTCCCCTAGTTGGTTTGATCCAAAGACGCTGCAGGAGATCCTCTCTGACTGCAGGTTACACGGACACACACAGGTAGCTGTGTGATATTTGTAGCTCAAAAGTTTACTTCAGCATCAGCTCTTTGTTTAAAAACAACATGTCGACATGATTGTACTCATCATTACCTCTGCCAAGGAGGTTAAGTTTTTGGGGGAGTTTGTCTGTTTCTTTGTGAACAACATAACTCAAAAAGTAACGAACGGATCTTGATGAAATTTTCAGGAATTGTTCAAAATGGGAAAAGGAAGAAGTGATTAAATTTTGGAGGTGATCTGGATCACCGTCTGGATCCAGGATTTTCTTAAAGGATTCTCTATCACTGTGAGATAGGGCTGTTTTCACCATATGTGTATATAACTCCACCATAAATGGTAGGATTGTTTTGCAAAATAATACAAGATGAGGTTACAATAATTTCTGACAGATGTTAAAGTATGATCCAGAATCTGGCAATAATCTGGATACAAAGATCCAGAATATGAAAAATGTACTGGGTCATCATAATTTTCAACACTGACAGGAAACAAATTATCGTACAAACCTGCAACTAACATCAAATTGTAGAAGACAGTCTGCTGAAAGGGAGTATAACATTAAAGTAGGACTAAAGTGTTGGTGACAATCACACTATGCTTGGTGGAGGTCTGCGCTCTCTGAGTGATTTTCTTGTTACTTATGTGTCTGCCATGTGTTTTCCCATCACCAAAGAAGAACAATCACATTTTATTCACATTTATTTTAATGCCATTATTTCCAACACTGCATAACAATTACCATGTGATGAGACTCAATGAAATTGAACCCTGTGAAATGGCAATATTACTCTCCTCAAGCCTCAGTCATGGCTTTGATTTAATAATACAGTTTTATGATTGCATTTTGTCTAACGTGACCACAGAAGAGAGCCAGACAACCCCATGGTTAGGGAGAGGAGATGACATGCAGCTCAGAGCTGGATTAAAATCACTCTGCTGCTGAGGATATATCTGCACATGAGACAGTCCTCTGCTTTCTGAATTAAATAGACAAAACATCTGAAACATATTTCAAAACCCCACTCACTTGATTTGAACAGAAGCAACAAATTTGCTTGTTTTTCATCATATTTTCCCAGTTTCTCCCCACTGACTCCACAGATGGTCTCAACCTGGATCTAGATCCACACAGATTTTCACAGAGTGATCCCTCAGGGAACCCTCAAACAGTGCAGCTCTGTTGCTGAGTGATTGTGTTTACTCTGGGATTAGATGGATGTCTAACAGCCGGAGGAAGGTCCAGGATGTTCATGAATCATGCATATCAATTCAGCTCTCTCAGGTTGTTAGAAAAGATGAGTCAGGACTGATACAATAAACTGTAATGCATCTGTTTGCACTTTCCTTAGTGTTTTTGCTCATTAGCAGTTTGCCATGGTGAGAGGAGCCGTCGAGCATTGCTAAAGCTCGGAGGATTAAATGTGGAAGAGCTCATCTTCTGTGAGCTCACCTAGCTGCGTGTGCTCTCATCAAACAGGCGGCTCTGTGCCCACTCACAGTACAAGTGTTTGTACTTAGCACCAGCTCTCTTTGAAGTGTGTGTGTTTTTATTAAACAAGGCCTCCCCTACAGCCCTCTAATATATGAGGGATCTTTGTTCTTCATCTCCTCCTCTGTCAGGGGTGTGGGCTGTATCCTGTACGAGATGTCCACAGGTCGTCCCATGTTTCCTGGAGCCACAGTGAAGGAGGAGCTACACCTAATTTTTAGGCTCATGGGTAAGTTTGCTGTATAAGATGATAATGTCTCACAAGTCAGCCTTAAAATCAAGTAAAATATGACGTTAAATAAGACATGTGACCACAGACATCAACACTTCTTTGTCTCCAGGTACTCCGACAGAAGAGAGTTGGCCGGGCATTAGCAGCAATGAGGAGTTTAAGACATATCTCTTTCCTAATTACAGACCTCAAGCTCTCCTTAACCATGTGCCCAGGTAACAACACTACTTTTTATAATAGTCAGCTTTTTGGGACGATAAAATCTCACAAATAGTCTATTGATTAAGATCTTTATTATTTGATCAGATCAACACAAACAGGTATCATTAAACAGAGAATGAATAAAAGTGTCAGGTTCAAAAATGAGTGTCAGGTTCCTACAGTTTTCCCATTCTTCCTTCTAGTGTCATTTCAACCACTTCATCATTTACATCTTCCTAGTACCAGGTCTGACCCCCTCTTACCTTCAGAACTGCCTCAGCTCTTGGTGTTATAGATTCAACAAGGTCTTAGAACCATCCCTCAGAGAATTTGCTCCATTGAAATGATAGCATCACACAGTTACTGCTTGATTGTCAGCTGAAAACCCATGATGAGAAACTCTTGGGTCCCACCACATCCCAAAAGAGCTCTACTGGATTGAGATCTGGGGACTGTGGAGGCAGTTGGAGTTCAGTGAAACCAGAAACTAGTTTTTCAGATTCCAGCTTTATAATATGGAGAGTTATCCTGCTGGAAGTAGCCATCAGAAGATGGGTACACTGTGCTCATAAAGGGATGGACATGGTCAGCACAATACTCAGGTAGGCTGTGGACTTTAAACCATGCTCAGTTGGTACTAAGGGGCCCAAAGTGAGCCATGAAAATATCCCCCACACCATTACACCAGCAGCAGCAGCCTGAACCGTTGATACAAGGCAGGATGGATCCATGCTTTCATGTTGTTGACGCCAAATTCTGACCCTACCATCTGAATGTGGAGCAGAAATCCAGACTCATCAGACCAGGAAACGTTTTTCTGATCCTCTATTGTCCAGTTTTGGTGTTGCTGTGCGAATTGTAGCCTCAGTTTCCTGTTCTTAGCTGACAGGAGGGTCACCCGGTGTGGTCTTCTGCTGCTGTAGCCCATCTGCCTCAAGGTTGGACGTGTTGTGTGTTCAGAGGTGCTCTGATCATTCAAAGATAGACCATCCAGAGTTGTTCCATTCTCCTCTGACCTCTGGCATCAACAAGGCATTAAGTCCCAGAGAACAGCTGCTCAGTGGGTATTCTCTCTTTTTGGGACCATTCTCTGTAAACCCTAGAGATGTTTGTGGCTGAAAATCACAGTAGATCAGCATTTTCTGAAATACTCAGACCAACAACCACACCACATTCAAAGTCTCCTAAATCACCTTTCTTCTCAATTCTGATGCTCGGTTTGAACTTCAGCAGGTCCTTTTCACCATGTCTACATGCATAAATGTAGTGAGTTGTTGCCACATTATTGGCTGATCAGATATGTGTGTTAATGAGCAGTTGAACAGGTGTTCCTAATAAAGAGGCCAGTGAGAGTATCTGTGTTAATTAAACCAAAGCTTGGAGTTTTGTTGTTCTGCTGACCTTTGTCTGCCCTCTTCAGAAACACAGGAAGAACACAACCTCTGGCTGTTTTACCAGAGAAGAAAAGTAGATTAAGTTATTAGGACTAAATAAGTGACTGTTTATGCCAAACAGTGTTTCATAATAGAGACTGCTCAAGTTCTGGCACCAGAAACTGGCCAGGCATTTATTTTCTTTCTGTGGGTGGACCTGAACAGTCAAAGTAAGTTTTGTTTTCAGGTTTTTATAACAACAACAGATTGTTCAATATACAGTTGAGGTCAAAGTCATTGGCTTTCCTTTGAAATTTAAAGTTTTGATTTTTTTTTTTTTTAATTTCCCAGGTGTTGTTAAACAGATCAATTACTTTTTAACACCACTTTTCCAAACATCCTACTTTTATTTTGGATGTTAACTATAAAAACCAAAAACTACCAGGGTCAGAATCATCAGCCCCCTGATGCTAACAGTCAGCTCTGTGTCTCCTTGTTCCTGGATCACAGTGTGCAGTCGTTTGTTGTAGTTTTTAAGAATCTCTGACACATCTCCTGAAGAATCCCAGCCTGTTCTTCTTTGGCTAATCTTTCAAGTTCCAGATCTGATGCTCTTCTGTCATGGACCCTGGTCTTCAGTTCAGACCCCCTTACAGGTTTTCAATGGGATTCAAGTCAGGGCTTTGTGCAGGCTGATCAATAAGGTTCATTTCGGGTTTCTGGAGCTGGTTCTTCAATTGGAGCCAGATATGTTTTGGCCGGTTGTTGGAAGGCAAAGCCATGATCCAGAGCCAGACCCAGTTTTGCTGCTGACTACTTGAGTTTTTTTGTTTGTTTGTTTTTTCAAAATCTCCACATACATTCTTTTTTCATGATTCATCCTTGAGGAGAGTTTTTCTTGGCCTGTATCCTCCACAGCAGACCATTTCTGGGACATCAGGACTGTAGTGATGGTTTTCTTTGATGATTCCTGACTCGGCTCGGTCCTGAACTTGTGTAGTTTGGTAGTTGTTCTGGGCTCTTTAGAGGTACACATCTCTCTGTCTTGTTTTCTTTCGGGATTCCAGTTTGAAAACTTTGTCTCTTCCTCTGACAGACTTGTTTTAACTTTGTCTAACCTTCTCCTGCTTTATAAGCATCAAGAGTTCTTTTGTTTTTCCGCTGACCTAAAGTGATTTGTTTAGTTTCTGTCATATGCTTTCAGCTCCAGTGGCAGCTCAAAGCCTGAGCTGAGGTTTTAATCCTGTGTGTAAAGTGGAGGACAACTCTCAGTTTGAACTGGATTGACTGATTGTTTACAAGCTATGAGTGTTACAAAGTTAGAGCACAAAATATTAATTCATTTAGAAATGTAATATAATCATTATCATAGACAAACAATTGGTTATTACTCAAAGACAAATTCAATAACATGGCAACATCATGGTGGTCACGTCAGCACCATAGACAGCACTAATCATGAGAACCCAGCTAACTCATAGGACGACATTCTGCTGCTCAGACGTCTGTAACTCTGATCATCATTCACTGGCTGAGTGTTGTAACCATGTGTGGACTAGAAGCTTTTTCACTGGACTTTTCAAGAACTTAGAAAAACCACACAGCTAATGATGACTGAGGCAGGAAAATCATTAAAATAACATGATTCTATATGCAGATGACCTACTTAGACTCGGGGGCTCAGGCTGGGACAGGGATTTCTCCTGGGAGGGGCCAAACCCCTCTGTTCCATGGCCCCAGGTGTGGCCTGCTTACTGAAAAAGCTGCAGACTGATAGACGGTTTAACTGTCTCTAAACAGCTCTGGGTCGACAGTTTAATTTATCTGATAATAACAGACTACATTTTACTGAAAAAAGTGAAAAAAAAGCTTTGTGGTCTCTGAATACAAAGAAGATTTCAAGGTAGCCAGACACATATTTTGTGAAGCTCTGATGGAGGTCCCTGAGGTCGAGGCTATAAAAAAATAAAAGTACAGATTAAGAGGAAGTTTACTGGATCCTAAGACCTATAAATGCAAACATAGAGGCTGCATAGACGTTATTTGGAGACAGTGAATATTAAACATTTAAATCTCACCCACACTGCAGCTGGTTTACATTTTGTTCTATAATTTCAGGTTATAAAATATAAATGGTATAAATCTTTTAGTTATGTGGTTGTATTTGTTGTGTTTATTATGTGTTTAAATCCCTGTGTTAAGGTGAGCTGTGGAGTATGCCCACTCAAGGGAATATTAATGTTGTTTCTTTTTCATACTCTTCGGCCCAGGTGTGCCTCCCTTATTAAGGCTTTAAATAAGAAATAAATCAAAGCTCTTTGTGTCGAAAAACAAAGCAAACTCGACCCTTTGCATCACTTTGATTTTCCTCATAACACAAACTGAGCTCTTTCCTTTGTCTTCATCAGATTGGATTTAGATGGGATTGACCTGCTGTCTGCTCTGCTGCTGGTATGTGACCAAAGCTTGCTGACATTTATGCACCTGGATACGAGACAGCTGAACTATTCGATGATCTAATCAGCTGCTTTTGTCTCCTGATTGCAGTACGACACCCGGAGTAGAATCACCTCTGAAGCCGCTCTGCAGCATCCATACTTCCTGAGTCTGGGGAATAACATTCACAGCCTGCCAGACAGTAAGGCGCTCACACACACACACGCACACACACACACATGCACACACAGGTACACTGTGTACACCTTTAAATCCTCGTGGTTATATTTCAGGTTCACAGCTTTTGGCAGCTCCGGCTGTGAACAGCAGACTGCACTTTCACTGTGCTGTGAATGTGCTACTTTGAAAACAAGACAGTGAAATCATGTCCATTTACACATTTTAACAAGAAACTCCTGAAAAGTGCACTTTGCAAGGATGGAAAAGGTTTGTAAAAGGTTATTGTGGTCAGGCTAAATATTGATTCAACAGGAACAGTCTTTTCAGAGTTTCATAAGGCGATTTTCATCCTTTTTCTCTGTTACGTCTTTCCTTTTCCTGCATGTTTCCTGTCAGATAATCAGAATCAGAGTGTGTCTTTGTTTTTGTTTTCAATAACAAAAAACACCACATACATAACATCTCATTTTTATTTTTATTTTTTTCATTCTTTTTAATTCACTTGGAATTTTTCACCAGAATAATACAAACATCCTTGAAGTCAGCAGAAAGAAGCACAGTCACTGTTGTTATGACGCACAGTTTTCTTTTGTATCAAAGGACTGAAAATCTTCACATAACCATCTTTATCCAGTATCATTAGCTGATTCATGTCGGCCCATTCAGTGAGCTATATTATTATTATTGGTGTCTTATTATAACAGGCAGTTGTTGATACAAAATGCAGGTAGCATAAAGGATACTACAGCTGCTCAACAGTTTGGAGATATTTCACGCTTGTTTCACCAATAACTCTGACCACAACCTGCAATACTTAAAGTCCTCACCTATCCACTGCTAACGCTTACAGTTAATCTGTAGTTCCTGTTAGAGTTGGAGATTTACTCTCCCCTGATTTACAATCACATAAAATTATACAGAAGTTAATTTAAAGATGCTGTGAGGAGGATCAGTTTTAATTGTACTGCAGCGCCACCTTCTGGCCCAGAGTCTCACGAACACTGTCATGAAGATGTGACTTTTATTGAGGTGAGTGTTTGTTTTTGAGTTGAATGGAGCAAACAAATTTTCTTTGTTCAAGACAACTTTTTACTGGATACAACGCACCGTGGTAAGGTATTTACAGTTTGAAATGTGACAACAAGCAAACGTTGCAGTTCAGTAGCTGTCTATATTTAGCGCAGCTGGCAGCCCGGTGCTCTAAGACATGTCTGTATTGTGTGACATTGGTGAATCCTGGTTATATCCTGCCAGTCATCTACCGAGCAGAGCTAAAGTAACCTCACTCTTCATTTTATTGATAGACTCTCAAGTTTGAACAGACCACTGCAGAATAACTGCTTACTGTGGGCTGGAATGAACATTATCACAAACAGTTAGCTCCTGTGTTAGCCTTTAGCTCAGGCTGTATCACTCTCCTGTTAATCCTTTTTCTGCTCTTCTGTCCTTTTTCTGTCTGACAGTTAGGCTCCTGTGTCCACCATCACTACAAAATTAATCACAAAAATCGTTTTCAACAGAGACGAACACATATTTATCTTCTCATTACTAAACTTAATCAGCCAGTGTGGTGTTGTCATAGAGACCTAGACCTAGACTTGCCTTAAATCAATCTGGTTCTGCTCGACCTGATTGGGAAACTATGAAGTAGTCTTTAAAAAATAACCTATATTGGTGCCAATAATCTTAGTTTGAAGTGTGGCGCATTGATCAGCCATATATCTCAAAGGGAGACTTTTTCAAGATCACTTAGAAACTCCTCACAGCTCCTTTGACTTTTACTTAACATTAACATTAATTGTATACACTTTTAAAACAAAGTGACAGTAAGTTCAGATGTTTTTCATGTATTTTTCATGTTTTTTACTAGAAGAGTATAAATTTATAAAGTGTGAGTAATCCTGTTTTGCTTTCTGTGCCCCTGAGTGATCCCCTCTCTCTGCTCTCTGCTCTCTGTCGTAGCTGCTTCAGTGTTTTCCATCAGAGAGGTGCAGCTCCAGAAAGACCCCGGCCACCGCAGCTCAGTGTTTCACCCTTTAAGTAAGTTTCACTACGATAAAACCTCACATCTCGGTTTGATTCTCTCCATGCTTGGCCCTGATGTTATAGAAAGCCTCTTTTTTTCTCTTTATAGAGGGATTGGGTGATAGATTTGACCTCAGACAAAAGCTAAATATGTGTGCAGCTATAAACCTGAGGGTGAGGATGTGTACACTGTGGATGAATGTCTTCCTGTCATTCTCAGTAATCATATATTAAACATAATAAAAATACAAATAAAAGATCTCTGTTTTAATTGCTTTATGATTATCCATCAAGGCTCTAATTTTTCCTAACTGTCTGAATCTGTCACAGTTAAATGCAGCTTTGTTTTGTTCTTGACCACAAAATTGAAGAAGTGTAAACAAATCTAATGAGCAAAGCTCTGCAAATAGCCTGAAGCAGATTCTGTTTGCTCTTAGATAAACTCACCACAGACGCTCACAGAGGATCTGAGAGGAAAATGAAAATAAACAAAGTGTTCTCCTCTCATTAAACGCAGATTACTGTCACCAATTTATATTCTCTAACCGGCCTCTCATTAACTTAATAAGTCTCTGTGTGGCTGCACTTTCCTCTGCCGAGGCTCCTACGAAGCTTAGAGACACGACTTCGCAACACTGAACCCACCGTACGCCAACGAAAAGTCCTTTGCAGTGTGTGTTCACATGAAACAATGCAGACATTAAATCCTGAGTCCTGAATGAAATGAATACAAAATATTAATTATCTTATGATGATAAACATTCCCTGCTCATAAAGTTATCCTGCTATTGGAGTGTTAAGTCCGCCTGTACATAGGGATGGGTCCCGAATTAGGTACTTTATAGGTACTGACTTAATTCTGTCATAAGTACAGGGTACTGATTCACGTGAAATGAACTGTACCAATGTTTAGGTACCTAAACGCATCCTTGTGACTGTGAGGGAGTGGAAGAGTAGGTGATTTTTTATGCAGGGTATGAACACAGCATTGCAAGGTTATATGTTGAAGAACAAATATATTTAATTGAAAAAATATATATTATATTATTTAACAAATATATATTTATAACCAAATAAACACAAAACAGTACCAAAAATTGGTACCGCTTAGTACCAGTACCGATTGCCAGGTACTGGGCATCGGTACCGCACCGTTTCAAATGTGACAGGTACCCATCCCTACCTGAACAACAACTCATTGTTGACAAATGAGGACATATTGTGTTGCCTGAAACCCAGGTATTAGTGAGTTGATTAAAAAGTAATGATGATAAAGAGGATTTCTTAAGGTGGAAAATAAAATGAACTATGATAAATGGATAAAACTCTGCAAGTGAAGTTAAAGCAAATGCTTTGGACAGTCAGCTACACCTGATTGCTTTGGTTTGCTTTTTCTCCACAAAACTGCAGACAAGATGTCTCACCTGGCTGCAGAGCTGTGGGAGTTTGGTCCTTGAGGCTGGCAGGACATGCAGAACTTTTTCAGTGACCTCTGTGAACTCAGCCAAAGAAGCTTAGAGTCGACTCTAAGCTGGTCCAGTGAGCACCTGATAAATGTTGTGTCAGGAGGTCAGGTATCTTCACTGCTGGACCTGCAACACATATTTTGAGCTGAGGCAGTTCTCACATAGTTTCCTCTGACAAACTGCTGGCTGGAGAGGTGACTCATTTTATCCTTCTTTCCTCAGGGTGACTCGAAAAACTTGTGATTCATTAGAAAAGTGTGAAAAGATTATCAGGCTAAATTTAAACTAAGCAAAGCTTCAGTAAAGTGGTTGACTGGTTGTTGATATATAACACTACAAGCTAAGAAAACAAGGCTGAGTGTGAAGAATATGGATAAGAAACAAGTATCTTCAATGAAAAATACTCTCTTGAGCCTTTGCTCCAGTCTAGTAAGTGCATAATCTGTGTTTTGAAAGAAAACTCTCAACCTTCTTTCTTTTGGTCATCCATCGTTCCACTTAGTGTCAATTTGCAGAGGAAATTATCACAAAAAAAAAACAAAAAACTTTTTTTGCAGTGTGCTGGAACTGACCTTGTAGATGTGATTATAAACTTTGGATAAACTGAATATTTTTATCAGCCATAGCCAAGTAAAAACTCCTCAATGGAGCAGAAACACTGACTCATTGTTTTAAAAACAAACCTCTATGAACAATTAAAGCAATAGGATACGAGATGTTTAGGGGCAATATTAAAATAAAAGATGCTCTTTGATCCCAGCAGTAAGGACTGGTAGGCCATATCAGACATTAATCTAAAATGGTGTGAACACTGTCCTCTCAGATCTGAGATGATGGTTCATTTCTGACTCTAATGATGAAGTAATCCTCAGCTAACACGCAGAGGTCACACACTGCACGTTGAAGAGGTCAGGAAATGTTATTTGAAACATAAACAGTTTATAATAGAATAATCCCAATGTTTAACAGCTGTTTCCACTCACGGATATGAGGTGACTGGGTTCAAAGATTGCTAGCAATCTAGATAGATAGAAACTGGGATCTAAATGTAGTCCTGGAAACAGCCTTGCTTGGGTAGCAGTGCTTGGTAGTAATTTCCAGGAACTTTAGGGGTGGGGTCTGAAAGCTGGACACTTCTGATTGGTGGAGCACACACAGCATTTTTATATTACCCTCCATCCACAATAAGATGACACCTATCTGTTATTGACTTGGTTAAATAACTCCTAAACAATGATCTTCTTGAGCCTGATAGTGTGAATTTGTCTCTGTCAGCACCCTGTGTTACAGTTTAAAGAGTGACCTTGTAAAGTGGAGACCTCTAGCTGAATATCCAGGTTACAACAGCTTTTGAAAAACACAGAAGAAGTCTTCAGGATTGCATCCTTAGTTTTATATAAGTGTCAAAATCTTCTCATCAGACAAGTATTTAATGTTGATGATAATGATCTAAAGACATTTGAAAAGGATGCATTCAGCTGAAAGTCGTCATTCAGTGGGCTTGTTATTAGGCCAAAATACTGGTCTATCTCTGATGTCTTCCTGCTTCAGACGGCAGAGATAGATCAGTGTTTTGCCGTTTTGAGGCTTTTTGAAAAGGTTTCGATCAGTGAGGGCTTTGCCACTGGTGCTTGTCTCCTTTGAAGTGTCAACAAATCCGTCTACAGTGCAATAAAGCCCAATCAAGACGAGTAACCACCAAAACTTCATGTGATCTGAGGATAGAAGGAAAAGGACAAAACTTAAACTGAGCACAGACAGAAAGGAGCCCCACAGCTAAACAGAGGGTAGATAAGACAAACTATAAACCACTGCTGCTACAGCTGACCAGAAACCAGATAATTGGCGAGGTTGAAAAGAGGCCAAGCATCAACCAACAACTGACTTTAAAACCAGAGCAAATTACACTGATGCTTATGAAGATACAGACTCTTAGATCATTCAAGAACACACGGAAATTATCTCTCTGCCTCTGAAAGTGAAGGACAATGTGTCAGCTCAGAGCGCCAGAGTCCACGGTTATTTACCGTATACATACATCATGTATATATACACTTACACTAAACACATGAGCAGGCACAAAGCACCCAGGCATGGACATGTGATCAAGTGTCTGTGACCAGAGTGAGGGCCTCAACAGTCAAGAGCTCACATTGAGACCATGAGATGTAAGACACAGTGCCGAGACAAAGTGTTTTCCCTTTTCCTGATTTCTATGTTTTGGCGTGTTTGTCACGCCTAGATGTCCAAGGCCATCAAACAACTAAAAATATTATTAATAAAAATACTATTCAAAATAACACAAGTAAACTCAAAATGCAGTTTTTATATGAGGGTTTTATTCTTACAAGAGATAAATAATCCCAATCTACATGGCCCTGTGTGAAAAAGTGTTCGCCCCCCTGTTAGAATATAATCTTACATAACCGAGTTCAATTGCTCTAGCCACACCCAGACCTGATTACTGCCACACCTATTCTCAATCAAGACATCCCTTAAATAGGACCTGCCTAACAAAGTGAAGTTGACCTATGGATCCGCAAAAGCTCAACATCATGTTGAGTTTCAAAGAAATTCAGAAACAATGAGAAAGAAAGTAATTGAGACCTATCTGAGGAAAAGGTTATGAAGCTATTTCTAAAGCTTTGGGATTAAAGCAAACCACAGTGAGAGCCATTATCCACAAATGATGAAAACATGGAAAAGTGGTGAACCTTCCCAGGAGTGGCCGGCCGACCAAACTTACCCCAAGAACGCTAACATCCAAAAAACTGCACTTCCCTCAGTTAAGGTCAGGGTTCATGAGGTCCATGACTCTACCATAAGAGACTGGACAAAAATGGGTCAGCATGGCAGAGTTTCAAGACGAAAACCACTACTGAGCAGAAAAAAAACATTAAGGCTTGTCTCATTTTTCCAGAAAACATCCTGGTAATCCCTAAAACGTTTGGAGAAATGATTAGTGCTTAGTGCTTAGTGCTTAGTGATTAGTGATTACTGCGGACTGATTAGAAAAAAGTTGTGCTTTTTGAAGGTGTGTGTCTCATTACATGTGGCATAAAAGTGACACCCCATTTTAGAAAAACAACACCATACCAACAGCTAAATATGGTGGTGGTAGTGTGATGGTCTGGGGCTGATTTGCTGCTTCAGGACCTGGAAGACTTGATGTGATAAATGGAATCATGAATTCTGATGTCTACCAAAAAACCCTGAAGGAGAATGTCCAGCCATCAGGCTGAAGCTAACCCTGGTTCTGCAGCAGGAAAACGTTGGAGTGTCCTAGTCAAAGTCCTAGTCATGACCTGAGACCTATTGAGATGCTGTGGGAGGACCCAGAAATGAGGACTCCAGTTTGCTACTCTAACTTGAGTCGCACTTAAGTCTCACACACAGACTTTAGACTTGACTTGGACTCATGCTCATGCTAAGACCTCAGACTCAAGTCTGTCTCGTGTTTTGGGACTCTTGGACAATCACTATGTTTTCTTTTTTGGCGTATCAAGATTGGAGAAACTGACAAGCTTAACGTGATTCCTTTCTTTTTTCTTCTACTAACGGGTAGTGCCTCACGGCATTACGTGGTATCACTTGGACATCAGAAAATGACCATGCCGGCTGGCAGCAGACCGGCAGCTGCTGCTGTACCATTTGTCATCACATTTGGTTATAAAAACTTCAGACAGATGGCACCAACAAAAGGAGAGCTGACTGCAAGGGAGGAGCTCAGAGTAGAGCCACTGCTCCTCTGCATTGAGAGGAGCCAGATGAGGTGGCTCGGGCATCTGATACGGATGCCTCCCTGGTGAGGTGTTCAGGGCATGTCCCACCGGTAGGAGACCCCGGGGCAGACCCTGGACACGCTGGGGAGGTTACGTCTGCCGGCTGGCCTGGGAACGTTCCGGGAACCCCGGGAAGAGCTGGACGAAGTAGCTAGGGAGAGGGAAGTCTGGGCTTCCCTGCTTAGGCTGCTGCCCCCGCGACCCAACCCCGGACAGGCGATAGAAGATAATGATGATGATGGTTTTCTCATTGTGTGGCTCATCAAATGATTGTTTTTGATCATCATGAAATTCATACTCAACTCACATATCTAAAACAGTTATAAGAAGATAGTCCCTTCCATCTGACTGCTGTAATTATGGTCCCCACACAGCAAGCAATGGACTGTCAGCACTGAAAGCATGCGTTCAGTCATGTTGATTGTCTAAGCTGTTAAAGTCAAGAGGCCAGTGTTCAGATCCCATGAGTCTCTGCAAGAATCAAAAAAACTCACTTAAACTAAAAACAAGTCTTACATGTTCCTTTATCTCTTCTCAGGAGGAAAGAACCGAAGACAAAGCATCTTCTAGAGTTCACCGAGGAGGAACAGAGACACACAGAGAGAAGAGGAGCTGCCTCTTCAGACCGCAGCACAAAGGCCAACACAGCTCAGCTAATCCAGAAGCATGCTCAAATATGTGCTCACACCTGCATGAACACTCAGACTCATGTGCACTCACTCATTTCCAAGGCAGCTGGCCGTGGAGACACACAGGGTTTGAGGAAATCAGCCTGAACTGCACCTGAAATGACTGAGCTGAGATACACTCTCCCTCCTCACACACTAACAGCACATATTCAAGAAAAACACCTTACGTTAAAGTCCTTCTAATAATTAATGATTAAAAAAAACGTATTTAGACACTTGTCTGTAACATGTCCATGATGCCATTATCAATGCTTATTAAGTCACATTAATAACATACGATTAGTTATTTCAAGGACCTTAATTTAAACTGTTACTTATATTTGCACACATTTGCACAATCAGCGATACTGAACATGCTGCCAATATTAAACCGCACACACCAGAGGTTTATAAATAACCTGCTGACACACACTCACACATAAACATGCGCGCACACACAGATGACTTTTGAACCTAGAAAAACAGACCCCATGGAAAAACTGCCAGGCTCTATTATACAGAAGACTTCTTATGAAACACAAGCTTATTTCACCCAGAGCTTCAGCCATTCTACGTAGCTGCAACACCTGCACCAACAGTAAAGCTGCAGATGTTTAGATGTCAAAGTTGAGGTTTGCATTAAGAAAAATAATACACCATTAACTCTTTATCCACTTCCAAAAGAAAGACAGGTTTCCATCTTTCATGCATGGTCTTGGTGAAATGTGTATCTACCCTCCAACTAGATTTCGTTACTAAGAATAAAAGTCTGATCGGCACTCAAAGCCTAGTGTAGAGTAAAGTATCAGGGCCAAGGGAAAAAAAAAGTAAGAAGAAGGAAGATTTGTTTTTTTTCATTGCGCACTTTGAGAAAAATCAGTTGCTTGGTGGTGAGGTCACACTTCACACAGGAAACTGTGTTTTTAGCAGGTCAGAGTCTTTAAAGATATCCTTGAAAAATAAAGGTAAAGCCTGAGGTCAGTCATTTCTGCTGTAAACAGCTGTAAACAAAACTTCTATAGCTGATAGTTATGTCATGTTAGCATCAAGCTATGAATAAATCTGTAAACACCGTAACCAATGTATTACACACTTAGTAACAATGGAAGTTGTAATCAGTCATTACAGTATAGGCCTTTACGCATGTCCAGTCATTAACTTTGAATGCAGGAAAAAATTGGAGAAGCGGTATGCATCAGCCAGGTTAGCGCCCCAACAGAGTATTCATTCTAATGGTGGAGGGCTCCACCATTATGAGGGCTAACAGCAGGACTATAGCTGTTAGCCACAATGTTTGTATGCATAACTGTTAAAGACAAAAAATGCAAAGAGAACGTTATTAGTGATAGTCCCTTGGAAAAGAATGATGAGTCTTGAGTACTCATTCAGCAATCCAGATTTGTTGGATAGCAGTTTTTCAGGAACTTTCTTAGACATATGCCGTTCTGCACCTGCCACGCTTTCATGGTGCAATTAGTGACAGTGGTCAGTTTTTGGCCGTCGTGCATGCAGCTAAGGTTATGGTAAAATAGGCCCGTCCATAGCTGTTGGTGTAATGACTGGACATGCATACAAGCCCTGGACACTAATCCTGCTATCAGCCTTAGTCAGATTCACTGTTGTCATGCAGCTGTTCATATATCTCACACTATGTGTGTCTAGTTCCTCTCCTTCTGCTGATGTGAAGCTCTGCACCCAGGTTATGGTGACATTATCAAATAGAGGAGGGACTGCTTTACCTCACCCAGATGCTCAGTTTACAGATGTGTGCTTAAAATTTAGGAGGGATAGCCAAAAAAGCCAAAAAGAAAGAACACTTAGAGGCAACTTTTGATAATGTGTTTGTGAATCATCAGAATTAGGACATCTGGTATCAGCCATACTAGCATCTTTTGCTAGTTTAACCATGTTGGAAGATGGACTGTATAGCATGTCACTTCCACGATTCTAATAAAATGGGTTATTTGACAAGTTAGTTACAGAAGTACAAGAGAGTGAACAAGAGCTTTGACACACAAACAGGTTTAAAGCAGAAGATTGATGCCATCACTTTGCAATTATAGTGGTCTTTTCTTGTCACAAAACTGTATTTCAACCAGTGTTGCCAACTCCTGTTGTGGATTTCCCCAGCAGTGATAAAAACATTGTGACTTGACTCAAAATCATGTCTGCAGCCCCCTGAGGGCTTATTGAAGATGTAATACACAGTTCACATCTCTTAAAAAAACCTTAATAGAAAGACCTCAATCCCCAAATCATTCCCCTAGATATAGTCCTCAGAGATATGGTGCGTGTCTGTGTGGACACTTCTTTGGCAACATATTTTGCTCTTTACGGGAAAAACTCTAGAGTCAACCAAGTCACCCTAAACGTCCCCTGAATTTGTCCCTCTTTTATTAAACTCAGCTACCCAGAAAATAATACCTCAACTTGTTGCTCAATCAGTTTCCAGTAGAACCTGCTTGTCTTGCTAAGTGCCTGGTTTCTAAGGCCAGGGGCAGGGTTACCCTGACTTAGGTCAGTGGTGGAAAACCATTATTTTTAAAAAGCACTGCGGAGTGGATCGTCTGTTATTTTGTTGGAGTTTCTCATTCAAAACTTAAAATGAGGTGAAATTGAAGCAGCAGTGCATACATACAGTTAGCTCCTCCATTGTTGCTTCGTGGGCTTCCTTATGGTGCAAGCATCCTTGGGTAAACAGCTACGTATGCAGTGGCATACGGATGTTTTAAGGTGATGCAATAGTGTGGCTCCTACTTGTCTCCTTGAGGATGGAAAACCAAACAGTTTCTTGGGAAGGGTGTGATTTGGACTAACTATCTAAGCACTAGCCTTGGCCTTTAAGTAGCACTTGGTTCTTTTGATGGGACAGGGGTATCAGAGTGCTTTAGAAAACAGGAAGGAGCGCCATGGCAGCACCTGTTGCTAGTTAAGCAGCAGGGGATCCTGTCAGAGTCTCCAAAAGTCTTCAATAAGACCAGAAAAGATCTCTACATTTGTTGCCTGTCACATTTTTTTTAACAGAGTCACCGTCATTAAGTTGGAAACACTGATTTCAACTTGATTTTTAACCTTTGGGATTTATTCTCAAAATTTAGACTTGATTTAAAAGTGCATTTGGAACAAAACAATCTTCCATCTTCAGCTATGTTTTCTTTTACCTGACTATGGATTTAATATTTTATCTTAAATAAAGAGCATTTTTAATTGATTTTAGAGCAGTATTTTATTTATTTCATGCTCAGATTTTGTGATATTGTCTTTCAAAACTCTGCTCTTGCGCTAAAATTTGCTCTGCGCGTGCTCAAACTGTCTCCTCACGCTCGGTTATGACGCTGCTCACACAGATTTCTTGCGCTCACACTCGGGTTCTTCCTCTTGCGCTGAGGGAATTCCTGGGCTGTTTCCCAAACCCAAGGTACCTTGCCTTGGTCTGATGTGGGCGTGGGGTGGGCGTGGGCAGACATCCACATCATCAGCCGCTGCCCAAGTGCTGTTCCAATGTTCATGTCCTCCGGAGGCATATGTCCTCCGTTTGGTTAGCATGTGGCTAATTGACCAAGGATACACAGGTGTATCCTTCGCTGTCTTGCCATGGCTATAAATACCCAACATGCAACGGGTGAATCTACAAAAAAGGAAAAAAATGAGGAAAAGACGCACCAGAGAGAGAGACGCTCCAGCGGGGTCGCGTGGTAAATTCCAATTTAAATGTTAGTAAAAAAAATACACCTCTGAAAATAACAACTTATGCCATGTCCAACACTTAACTCTTTTGTGTGTCACTCATGTTACTACAATTACTGAGAAGCTGCACCTGCAGAGTGTCAATGATGTGACAATTAAAAAGCAAAAAGCGTACAAAAGTGGCAAGCCATGACAACATTTTTAGCCGCTTGAGCTCCTCCCATGTTTGTATAAACTTTCCAAGCACTGTCCACAGTGCAACACGTTATGTGAGACAATGTCCAATTACATATACATTTGTGACAGGAACCTGATGGTTAAATATGCCTTTGTAGGCTGTTCCATTAGCATCTCCTTTTGAGCAGAGGCAGGACACTTGCCTTGGATTGGAAGGAAGTGGCTTCAGAGGCACTGCCTTCAAAGGCAAGGCAAGGTACCTTGGCTTTGGGAAACAGCCCTGCTCTCGGATTCTTTGTGGATCAACCAATAGAAGGCCGACTAGTATTGACCAATCAGATTATCCCTGTTTGTTTGGTCCAGTCATTGGAGCGTCACATACGGGCGGGCACTCTTTCAACCTGGTTTTATCAGCCCCTGACCTATGGGGCTATAAGAATGTGATTTCTTTAATTTTTTGTTCCACTGTGGAAATCAAATATCGTTTTTCTCCAAAATAGCTATAGTGTATAATCATAGCCACATGACACAGTGCTCTTTGTGGTGTGCTGGTGGAGAAAACAATGTCCCCATCATGAAGTTAGCAGGACAACAGCTCTCATGAAAAAATGGACTTGTAAAGTCAAGGAAATCAGGCAAGTTGTTTTAAATCCATTTTAATGAAAACTATATTGGGACAAAGTTTGAGCACGCGCAGCATCGTAAATGAGCACAATGACATAGTTTGAGCATGCGCAGAGCCGAGTTTTGAAAGACAATATCACAAAATCTGTGCATAATAAAATCAATAAAATACTGCTCTCAAATCAATTAAAAATGCTCCATACCTGACCCTAATACTCTTCTGTTTTTGTCAGTTAAATAAATAGGTGCACATGTTTTCAAATTCTAACAGGGTTTATACAGAAAGCTCCAAACTGCAAACTTTAGAAATTAAGAAAACAGAAACCATTTTCTCTGCAGGTTAAGGCCATTAATGCTATATATTTTTCTAACTATTTAACCTGCCAAATGGCATTGTTAGCTTAAAAACATAGCTTAAAAGCTTATTGCAGAATGCTCATATAAAGCTAGCAGCCTCTAAAACACTCACCTCAGATATCACACTTCATACGAGCTAATGCACCCAAGCTACCGCTGATGACGAAGCTACCTGGATACAAAATCCGAGGAATCGGTGATGAAAAGTTCCACCCCGTCACAAGTGTCCTGATAGTCTTGAAGTTGTGCACACACAGCAGTCTGGATGGTGAAATCGTAGCAGCACTCATCAACAGTACCTCTTCTTAAAACACAAACACTGAGCCTGTCCAAACAGCTTCATGTCCACAGACTTGCCTTGCTACAGTGTTTCAGCTCAGTGTGGGGTTTCGTTCCATACAGTGTTAACAGCTGACTTTCACTCCAGTTTTGAAGTTGCCTTAGTAAAATGTGCATGATATTTTGGCTTGTTGATAATCTATATTTGATCTAGTGTAGCCGATCTAAGTGTTAGGAAGCCTTTGCTTTGTGTGTGTGTGTGTGTGTGTGTGTGTGTAATAACTCTGTGTTTTTCTTAGTCTCCTATTTGCACAAACCAGAAGTGTCCTCTGGAGCCTGCTCCCTTTCCTCTGTGTCCAGCCTCCCATGACTTTAAATATAGCCCTGAAATCAATCCAAATCCCCTCCCACTGAGACCAGTACAAAGGGGAAGTGTGTTTAATAATCAGACTTTCTGGTAGCACTTACTCACACTCATACAAAATGTACATACCTGCTGAAAAGAAACTTTCAACCATTTTCATGAAAGCTGCTCACAGACCTGTGTCCAGAGCTCATAGCCATGATCTAAAAGATGACAATGCCTGCAGACTCTAAAGTTCTAGGGGGCTTGTTGCTAAGATACACTGTCCTCTGTCCTTAATCTGCTCAGACTCCCTCTGTATCTCTTCCCTGTATGTCAACCACTGCTGAGCAATCCCCATGAACACCACTGACAGAGGGTTGAGGCCAAATAATGACTGGTGAGAGGAGATCCAGGTTGTCCATTAGAGGAACAGTGCAATATAAGAGAGCTTCCTACAGCATCACTCTTCCCTGGTGCTGTGCTTTAAGATCAGCAGCTGGTCATGTTTGGATGTGACTGTTATTCTTTCACATGTTTCTGGCTTTACTAAGACCAGTTCTTATAAAATACAGTCAAGAAGATGTTCCAGATTTCCTGCAATTCTCTTGAAACATCATGATCTGGACATGAAAAGCCATCGTAACCCCATCAGTAAAGAGGTCTGTATGCATCTCCAGCCATTAAACAAACAGGACCATTAGTCTTAACATACTGTTATGGAATGGCCCATTTGGCTGCAGCGTTAGGCCCATACACGATTGCAAATAATTGGCCAGGTTACTTATTACTTCATAAAAGTGAGACAGGTGCAGAACGTCATTGGAAAACCCAATCCAAAAAATTTGAATTGCGCACACCTACTCCGCATAGACAGCGATAAACATGGCAAGCAGTAAATGGTGTGACGGAGAGGAGATCCAGAAAAATAAAACATTTTTCAGTAGAAGAAATTTAAATTTTATTAGAAGAATATAGATATATATAATACAATGTATAATATAGAATGAAAAAACAGCCGTAATCACCTAGTCAGTCATCACTAATGAAGAGAAAGGGAACATTTGGCCTAAGATCTTAAAGACAGTAAATGTATGCGTTGTTTTAGAATGCATATTGTAAGACCAAAATACAATGAGCAATATGAACGCTGCTTTGCAGAGCCCCAGTTGCTCGATGAATAAGTCTATAAGCAGCTGTTGATAGACTCCAGCATTTCACCACACACGTCTTGGAAGAACCCAGAGGCAGACAAGCCAAAAAGACAAGCAAACTTGCAAAACTAAAAGCAGTGAGCCTCGCCAGATTGAAACTTTGTTTGCCTCTCTTATCTCATCTGTTCACTGAAAAAAAATCATAACTCCTACATCTAAAATTTGCTGTATAGCTCCACATTGTCAAACTTTTCCAAAAGACTAGCTTAATCCCTAAATATACCGTTGCGTATTTCATCTTAAGGACAATTTATTGGATCTGGATACAGATGGAGCCTTCTGTCTGTGCTCTGCGTTCATTTTGTACATATTTCTGCATGTGTCCATGAAGCTTATTGATATAGGCCAAACAGAGCAGAACCACAGGAAACCGTGTGTTACCGTGTTGCTGTAACTACCCAGTTCCTAGCTCTAGTGAGACATGAAGAAGAATCACAATGGTGGAACTTTTTGAAGAAAAACTTTGCGAGTTGTTGAGAAACTTCAAACATCTTTATGATGTTTGTATGTTTATGATGTATTAAACAGCCGCACCAACCACTGCCTCCTACAACACTGCCTCCATTTATGTCTTTAATGCAGGAGGTACATTAGCAAGAGGTACACAGTCGCCAAGCTTCTTTTGGAGTTGTCTGTTATAAACTTTTGACTCCGAGCTCGAGGCTACTTCCATTGCTCTGTTGGCGCTTTAACCTGGCTCATGCATAGCGCTAATTGTTAAGATTTTCATTGTTAGTACAATTGGTCTGTTTTCATCGCTAATGGCTGGATATGCATACAGGACCTGGAGACAAACAAAACAAGCAACACATCAACACAAGTCATTGTAGAAAAACATTGAGGGAGTTCAAACTGATTTGAGTTTTTTTTTGTTTTGTTTTGTTTTGTTTTCAAATCAAACATATCAATTCAATAACTCAAACTGGCAAATTTAAATATATCAGTCCACTATCAGTCAATATGACTGATTACCATTATGCCCACAATATTGATCACAGAGGAATAACGAGCAGAGATTAAAATGTTACGCGACTGTCAGCCAATTATCATTCACTGCAGCCGCAGAAAAACTGGAAAGTCCTTTTAAAGTAGTGATCTGAAAGATGACTCTGTCTCCATTTTTGTAGCTTAACTGATGCCGAGATTGGATCCTGTTCAGACTTGCAATTTCACAAAGCGTCTCCAAGCTAGAAGCACTCTGTGAAAAGGAAACCATTTCTTCTTGTTTTCACTGCAATCATAAAATCAAAAGCAAGGACCAAATGAAAGCACTTAGCCCAGCCTGATCTTATTCCTGAAAATGAGTATCCACACTTTGTGAAGGTCTCCTCATGATGCATTGGGACATTTTCATTCCTCTTGAACTGTTTGCAATAGTAGCAGAGTGTCTGAGGAACTGTATTCAGTGAAATGATTGAAAGACCTTCAGGCTAAAGGAGTTACATGATACACTGCTGTGGACATCGACTTTGAACATCTCACCTCCATTCAAAAAGAAATAGAAAGAAGTCCGATGTATCTTGGGGGGGGGGGGGGGGGGGGGCATCATAGCCCATCACTGCGACCAGGCAGGTTGCTTTAGCGCATCCACTGGCCAAAATGAATGACACGGACTAACAGTAACAGTAACAGATTTCTTTTTGTTTTCCTTTTTTGTTTTTGTTTGGTGGTCTCATGAGTGAGTTTATGGTAACAAGAGGGTGAGGACTCCTGATCCAGATACATGGACTGACAGACCTGGGCATGTCATGTGACTATAGGACACAAACATACTGAGTTTATCGGGGTAGGACGGAGGTAGAGCAGCTAACTTTTAGATAGAAAGCTGTTTGTTTTAGGCTCTAAGCAGAGGGTATAACCAGAGTACAGAGCCCCTAAAACCGGACTCAAACATGATCCCATTGTGGGACTTATGTCTGTGTATGAATGAAGAGACAAAAGCCAGGTTTTCTACCTCCACAGGTAAATAAACCTCCAGAGAGGGTTAAGTTTAAGACCTGCAGCGTGGATTTGATCCAGACGTGTGTAAAGACAGAGGGATGTATAAACGTGGATGCTCCCCTCCCTCTCTTTCCTTCAGTGGCACAAGTATTACTGTGTGTGTTATAGTTGTGGTAAATTAAGCTATTTTAAATACTGTAATAAAAAAGAAATAATATATATGTATTTTAACAGATGTTTCCATTTTTCTCAGTGAGTTTTATGCCATAAATAAAATAGAGCACTGTATTTAAAATAAAGCAGACTGCAGATGATGTCTCAATGTTTTCTATAAGATAAGTTTAGATTTTGTATGAAATGTGATATTTTGTGTGATTTGTCTACACTGTCATTAAAATGAGAAATTGAATGTACTGTGACTGCCAGCTGGCGTTAAGTTGATTGAATAATTGATTCATTAATGAAGAAATAAATAAAATATTGAAATTATGGAACATATTCACATGTGCAAAAACTTTTATTAACTACTTTTATCCATCATTATACCAGATGTTTTCTGGTGTGCTTCAAGGATATAAAGCAAAAGAAAAAAAAACATTAATTGGGTATGTTTCGTGTTAGGGGCTGCTTTGGTTCAGTGGTGGAGATGTTGTCTCTTAACTCTGAGGACAGGAGTTTCTTCCAAGTCTCTCCCGTCACATGTTGAATTGTTGTTGAGCACCACTAAACCAGCACTGCCTACTGATTTGGGGGTAATGTGGTATGTAGATTGTGGAAAAAAGCAAAATCTGATGTGTTAACTTACTAGACATCCTACTGACCTGGGAAACTTTCACAGCATGCAACAGGCCAGTCTACCTCACAAACTGTTTCCCAAAATGCACAGCCTAATTGCTGTTCATCTATGTGGGTGACACTCTGGTTTAGGTGAGTTATCATTGTATTACAACAACAAAATGTCAACATTAACATATACGGTTCATGGGATAAGTAAAGTTATGTGAGGGAAACACAGGTAAGTCTTGTCACTTCCAGTCAAGAGGTGTTTAGGTCTACAAAATAAATTTAAGTCCTTATAAGCTACTTATTAACTTTTTTAAATCCTACGTGGATTATACAAATTATTTTTCTGTACAAATAAAAAAGCAGTTCATCCCAGATTTATTTTTAATTAATGATCTAAGTTTTGGAGTAAGACTAGAAATCTAATATGATAATTTCTGCTGTAATAAAATTCTATTCCTTTCCAGATTTTTGAGTCATAAAAACAGGATCCTGAATTTGAATCTTCCTGAATTTGTTGTTTTTTTTTAAATAAATGTAAAAGTTCATTTAATCATTCATTTTCTAAACCGCCTATCCTGTTCAGGGTCGCAGGTGGCTGGAGCCTATCCCAGCTGTCCTTAGGCGAGAGGCGGGGTACATCCTGGACTGGTCACCAGTCAATCACAGGGCTGACACAGAGACAGACAACCATTAACTCACACACTCACGGCCGGCGGTCACACTAACCCAATATGAACCAGACTTTAGCGGGTATCAACACGCACACAGCCCGCGTACGTCATCGTGAAGCATTTGTTTACATGAAGCGCGATCTCATCAGAGTCGACACAATGAGACACAGAGAGCACTGCTACAACTTTGGAGACTTTTGGACTTATAGTAAGTCGTTTTCGACAGACACAGCCCTCTAACACCCCCGCTTTGTTTGAAATGACTGTCAAGAGATGCGCTCGCGGTGATAATGGATCGCACGCGCTGTCCGCGTGCTTGTGCTCGTGCATGAAGTAAACCGTGCCGAAGCCCACCTCTTCGAAGCGTGCCGAAGCACGGAAGGGAATCGTGCTGGAGCACGGTACAGTTGCAATCACACTGGCCATTCCAAACGTGCTTTCCCAAACCTGTGTTTCCCTCACGTAACTTTACGGACGCGGTCACACTGGCCAATCGTGCCGGAGTAGAAAGGTACACTTTAACCATTGAAAATAATGAACACAAACAATATACACAACTTCTATACTGTTACCCTCACAGCATAGTTTCCTGTGACAGTATTGGACCCCCCTTGAACCCTGTCACCACTGTCCCTTAAAAAAGAATTGCACGAACATGGGCTGTACAGTTTTCATTTACCCTAAAACAAAATAATCCTTGACCCAAGAGGGTGGAGCTACAGTCCAATTTATGATTCTGGGTCAAACTGACCAGAAACACAAGAAAAGAAGACTTTCTCAATGAAATATAATAACTGTTTCCTTCCCTTGCTTAGTTTTATTCATATTTTAAGTAACTGTAATCTTATTTATGTGTTATTGTATCGTTCCTGTATTTTCACCTCAGACTGGTTCATATAAAATGCTCCTTCTGGCAATCACATATCAATAACTGAAATGTCAGGATGTACCCACACATTTATAATAAAAGCAAAAAAAAAAAAAAAAAAAAAAAAAAGCAACAGCTGTAGTTTCACTTGCAGAAACTGAAAACCAGCGCAGTATACTACAAAACAGGCCCAACAGAACAGTCAGACTACATTCAGAAGGCATTACAGATGATATGACATACTACTTTTATATGCAGCAGGTAGTAGGCGGTTTGGAAAACAGTTCAGCAGTGTTCCTACCCAACCACTAGAGGTCACAAGTCAGCGGTAGTATCAGTCCAAGTCTCCAGTCTGGATAAATGGTCAGGGTTTTTTCAGGAAAGGAATCTAGAGTATTAACTGTGCCAGACATCAGAAACAAGTGATCTGTTGTGGAGGATCAGGCCTGAAGAGTAAAAGTAGCATTGATGATCATTTCACTTTAGTTTCAGTCGAAGTTTGAGTGCTCTGTTTAAATATGAGTAAGAGGTTGTAATTGGCTGATAAAGACAACAGATAAACAGAAGGTGGTGCTGTTTGTCTTTATATTCATGCGCAGGTTTTGATAGGGAACAGACCAGATGCTCTTCATGGTCCAGGGCAGGGATCCGTAACATGCGGCTCTTGGGCCTCATGTAGCTCTTTTACTTCTTTGCATTTTTTTTTATCATTATTTTTTTAAATATTGAAATAAATAAGTTTTTTGATGATGATGAAAGACACTGACACTAACATTATGTGTTAATAAAGCCTGCCACCAATCTATTTCACCTCCTACATCAACAGCCCACCAACTTTCCATGCACCTGTGGCTAACCTCAAGTTTTACAGCCCTGTCAAGTTATTAAATCTTCAAAAAGACCGATCTAGAAGGAAATTAAGATTCTAATTTTTTTTATGGATGGATTCATTTAACTGCCAAAGTGCTAGCTTAATAAACATGCTTTATATGTGGCACGACATTAGCAAACAGATATCATAGATTTGCAAAAATGCAAAAATGCAAAAAAAAAAAAAAAAAAAACTTCTTGAATGATTATTTGATAGATTTTAATTATGTATAGAATTTTATACACTTAATTGTCTTTATTGTGAAGATAAAGTTAATTGTGTTGCTCTGGAACAATTTTAATCCAGGTGAGCTGAGGCAAAATGGCTCTTTTGGAAACAAAGGTCGCAGAGTCCTGGTTCAGGGTTTATACTTTACTGGATGTAAATAGACTTTATTTGATACTGTACATTGAAAAGATCATTATTACACATTAATCTTAATTAAGCTGAAAAATAACAAACTGTAAACAGATAACAGCAGCACCAGCACTGCACAGTGAGTCATAGTTTGTCTATGGTTAAAAGACAGATTAATTTTTGTTCCCAAACCAGAAGCTTGTTTTTCATAATGTTGACTTCTCTGTTTGTTTTATTAGGTGTATGCTGGTTTTAGTACAGAGCTGGCTCTTAGTTAAAGGCAGGTTAATTTGTAGTATTAGATGAAATAGCCATTATAAACATTGCAGCCATGAAGTTGATCAGTACACATCATCATATCGTCTGCCAGCATGCAATGGAATAAGATACTATTACAGAAACAAATCCGTGCTCTGGATTTTTTTAAAGTACTTTGTTCAATACTTTGTGTTTGCTGCAGCTGTTTATGCAGCTTCTACCAGATGGTTTATATTTGTGCAGCTTTCATGAACCTTTTTGTTATTGTACTTTTGGAATGGGGGGCTTTTAATAATTTTAGAGGACAGGACAGTGGATAGACAAGAAACTTAACAGAGAGAGTGGAGTATTATGTGTAATAAAGGTAAAGAACTATAGACCTCTACTAAACCTAGACCTCCACTCAGATCAGCTGTTGGTAAAATGGTTTTATCAAATTAGTTTCTCGTCTTTTACAACATTCCATCTTTAAATTAAACTCTCAAGCTATTTTTTTATTTTTGAATTGTTTCATCTTTAAGTTAAATCCCGGTTGGTCTTGGTGTCAAGTCAAAGAGAAGGGCCTGCAGCACAAAAACAGGTTTCAATTTTGCATCAGACTTTATAAAATTATTTTCTCTTGATCAATCATTTAATCAATCAATCAATCAATCAATCAATCATTTATTATAATTTTAATATAAACATAACAACATAATTTTGTTCAGAGCATTCATATGCTGCATCCCAGGAGATGTGATAACTTGATAAAACTCTGATCAAAGAAAAACAAACATCAAATTTTAAAAGGAATGAGTGTTTCCCTTTGCATCTTATTCAAAATGATTCAGAGCCCACTTTATCAGAAAATCAGTTTAGATGTTGTTGATAATCTTCATTCTTATTTGGATCAGTAATTTAGAGAATTTGCATCCAATAAAGTTGTTTTAGCACAACAGCATGGTGGGCAGTTGCCAGGGCCTGTTCGACCCCCAAGAGTTTAAGGGTTTGGGGATCCCACAGTTTAACCTTTCTTTCTTTTTTATTTCTTTTATTTTTTTTAACAAAGGTCAGCATGCAAGGTGCCCATGGTGTTTTTCTGATGGCTCTATTACAACAGCAACAAAAAATGAAAGCTTCAACTTTATTTAAAACATGAATGATTAAATAAAAATATATTGGGAATAATGAATACCAACTGAATCCAAACTAATTTTCCTGACTAACAGGCCCTCTAATTTTCTGACTAACAAGCCTTCTGACTTTCTAACAGGCCTTCTAGCCAGTGGGCCTTCTTGGCTCCTTGGGGTGAGGTACAACTTTGGAGGAGCTTTGTTACCGTTTTCTCATTTGTGCATTTTTATTCACATGATTTTTAATACATTTCATATTCCCCTCCAACAATCCTTTCCTCACATGCCTGATTTCCACAGAACATATTAAAAACTGAACCAACCACCTTAAAATACAAGAAGTAAACACAAATGTCCAGTTATTAAGAAAAAGAAAAGTTCCAGATTTGTCTTTCTTAATAACAGAAAAGTTATTTAACTAACAACTCTTTGGGATTGTAAAACTACTCCTTTACCATGTTGTGCTCAAAATGACAAAAATATAAACTTTTCTATTGATTAGATCTCAACCCAGCCGGTCAATTTCTGCAAAAAAAAAAAAAAAAAAAAAAAAAAATCTAGATCAATTTATTTTATTAAATTCAGTCAATAATTATTTCATTAGAGATGTTAATGATCTTTATAAGTGAAAAGATGCATAGCTTAAAACTTTCAGTGTTGTACTGTTGTGTAAACTGCTCTTAAACTCTGAGCACAGCCTCATTATATTAAATAAAGAGATAAATGTCAAGCTCTCTCTGTGGGGTGTGTTATTCCTGATCAGAATATAACCGCAGTCTAAACTTGATGAACCACTCCCTGTCTTCACAAACATGACCTTACCTTTAGATATCTCTGATCTGAGGCCAGACAATTAGTGGGCGGGACTTCGCTCATTAGCCAATCAGGATCACGTCCGCCAATAAAGTTTCTCCTAACCAGTCCGTGCCCAGACTCTGTGGCTCTCGGTGTAGTGTTTACTTTCTCCGTTGGCAGAATGTTTGGTGATGTTTGAAGGATCTTCCTGAGCAGCAGCAGCAGCAGCAGCTTTCTTTCTGCAGCTCTCTTTCTGCAGCTTTCAGGAGGTCAGAGCAACATGACGCCCCCGGACGAACGGATCTGGTCGCTGTTTAAGCGCCACTGGCAGCACACCCTGACCTACTGGAGCGTGTTCTTTAGCTTCGGCCTGTGCATCGCGTTCCTCGGGCCCACCATCCTGGACCTGAGGTGTCAGACCCAGTCCACGCTGCAGCAGATCACCTGGGTCTTCTTCTCTCAGCAGTTCTTCCTGCTAGTGGGCAGCAGTCTGGGAGGACTCTTCAAGAAGTCGTGAGTGTGGGTGGGAGCAAGAGTGGGATGTTTACATACTCAGAGGAGAAAATGATCGTATGATTAGCTTAAAACACACAGCAGACAGTTTTTTTTTTACTTATCACATCATAACTAAAAATTTATCCATTAATAACATCATATAACCTTTACTTCTTTGTCTTAACTTCATAACTGAAATAAGTCATGGGAGACCAGTTTTGTCTGTGGTCCACCAGCCCCCATGTTACAGTGTTTTTAACTGTGTGGGTTTTATTTATTTTATCTTGTTCAAAAAAAATAAAAAGGGAAAAGAATCCAGTCTTGTGCCAGAGAACATTTTGCTTTTGGTATATAAACATAGATTGTGTATAAATGTGAACATAAGAAAAGTGAGTTATTTCCTAAATTAGTGTAAGAATAGCTTCTTTAATCTCTGTATTATGAGTATTTTGGAGTATTTTTGTGGAAATTTGTATCAATTGTTCACATGACTTAGTCAGAGAAAAAAAATTGTAACAAGAAATGGACCAAAGAATACTTTCCAACTAGTATTCAACCTCTGTATTGAAATTCTTAGTATGTCAGGCCTTTACAACAGAAAATATAGTTACTTCATACCAGAAATTGTTGGAGACAACTTTGAACATTGAAATAAGATTTAAAGACAGTAAAAAAGGTAAAAAAGGTAAAAAAAAAAAAAAAAAAGTATTTCGAATTATAAAGGAGACACCGGCAAGGATGAAAAGTTCCTGATGCAGGTGGGGTTTCAAGAATTTGAGTGAGTCAGTCAGGAATCTCTGAAATCCTGGCTGCAGCCCAGCTTGATGTTAAATAGGTCTATAGGCATGTGAGACATTCACTTGCAGTTGGACTGTATTTTGGATTTGACAGTCAAATCTGAAATATTCAAAGCACATGTGGTTGTTTCAGACGTTACTTCACACAGAGCAGCCTGTGAAGCTGTGACCTGAGGTGTGCGTGTGGTCAGGTACAGGTGTTTTCAGAGCATGATGCAAAAAACAGAATAACACAATACCATAGCTCAGAATTTATGAACATGTTAGCTTAACTACAGATACGTTTTAGTTAATTGATCAATCGGGTTATTTACGTACTACTTTCCTGTCATCTGAGAGCTCTGTTAGAAACACAATGGACACATTGCACTCATACAAAACCTCAAACCTCAGATTACTGAAAGTGTTAAACTTCAGCATTCAACCTTTCATTCTCATTCAGTGAGCTGTCACTCCAGATGAAAACCTGTCCATCAAGGTCTAAATCGGGTTATTAACACACCTCTAGCCATACCTTAGCTTGTGATTTAAATCTCTTTGTCATGCTGAGGGTGTTTCTTCATGGAGACAGCTGAGGTCAAGAATTCAACCACTGATTTTAAAGAAGTTGCACTTCAAGGAGTGTCTTGTTTTTTTGCCTTAGGTATTAATTGTAATATACTAAAGCTCAAGGGCAATAGTAGGGATGGTATAAATGGATAAGAATCCGCCCTCAGAAGTGCATTAATTTACCCTGGAGGGTTGAGGAGTTGGGGTTGAAAGTAAGGTACGAACAAAAATGCTTGGAGGAAAGTCAAAGTTCAAACTAGTTTATCATCCTGGGACCATGAATATCTATCTGTGCATAATCTGGTGTCAACCCCTGCCTGACTTCTGTAGTCCCAAAGTTGGAGACACAACAGCCAATAAGAAAAACATGCTAGGTGACATTTCACCTGCCAGAAGGGTTAGTCTTTCCTGGATTGTGAATTTATAAGTCTGTAAATCAATCCAAAAAAAAAAAAAAATGTGATACCTGCACTTTTTGAATGATACTTTTTTGGGGACCAACTTTGAAATATCAGTTTTAGAAAAAAAGATAATTACATGAGACATAACGGTAAATTCCTGAGTCCTTTTTTTCAGCCCCCAGTGTTTTTCCATTCTGAGAAGTTTGCTTACAAAAAAAATAATCAACAGTTAACAAGGATCTTGGTATGGCTTAGAACACTATAAATGTGCGTAAAACAATAAATGAACTTTGATTGTTGATTGTTTGATTCTTTTTTTGATAATATTATTATTATTTTTTCAAGATAGACCGATATGTATTTTTTGGGGCCAATACTGGTACTGATTATTGGTGGGCAAGGAGGCCAATAACCGATATTTGAAGCCAATATCCACTTGCCGTCAAAGTGAAAATGTTGATGTAAAAAATTCTGAACAATACAAACTCCAACTGCATTTAATGCTTTCAAGCATATATTTATTAAACAGCACCCAGGCCTAGCAGCATGTTTTATAGTTAAAGGAGAACTTTAAAAAATAAATTGCTTAAGTTTTCTACAGTAAATAAAGTTTTCCACAATTTCAACATAACTGCAATAAAACTGGACAGAACTGAGTTTGTGCTGCCTTTTACAGGCATGTAATGCAGTTGAATTACTTTTCTGTTTTGTTTTACATGACTGATTTTAAATGACCATCGAAGGCTTCCATAGTGTAGACAGGGAGAAATTCTGTGCATAGAAGCATCAGAGCCAAAACAACACAGTTTTGAATGGGTTTTATATCGGCCGCTGGATTAAAAAAAAAGGCCGATGCAAATATGCCCCAAAATGCCAAATATCACCCCCGATAATTGGCCTGGCCGATAATCTGTCTATCCCTACTATTTTTATTGTATGTCAAATACCAATCCTTATGCCAAATTAACAATCCCAACAATCCCTAGCTGTGAGTAAAGCTAAAGAGTCTGCTCATCTTCTGGGCACTAAACTACCTTACAAACTGGGTTTACGAGATTGATTGTTGTCTCATTTCAAACAATAGCTCTACATAAATACAAATAAATACATTATCTCGTCTCTTTGTATCCTGGGAAAGGTTTTGTTAAAATAAAGATCTGCTCTCCATTTATTTGCTTCTGAAACAAACGCACTTCTTGGTAAGAGCCACATCCTCTCAACAGTGGGTGATGGTGCTCATGGGAAACTGAGTCTCTATTCTGAACAACACTACAGATCCTGGCCACAGGTGTCGCTGCAATCAACACCAAAGAGTACTTTTATTTTGACTTTTTATCTACATGGCTTTACAAAATTACCTTCAGAGTTTCTTTGTCATTACACAGTGAGCTAACTGGGGATGCACTGATATGAACATTTTGGCCGATACCGATGTCCAACATTAATAATGCTGTTATGGCCAATAACCAATATTTACCGATATTGATGTTTTTTAAAAAGAAAAAACAATTTGAGATGATGTTTTGAGGTAGTTCAGAGAGAGAGAGCAGCGTGATGGTAAGAACACACAACCATGGAGAAGATCAAAGGTTGGAGTGCTCGGGAGAAAGGTGATTCAAAAAAGTACATTTTGTCTGTTTTTTTTTTTTTTATCAAAACAAGAAGGGAGACATAAAAGAAGAGAGTTCACTCTTCTTAGATGGTTTTGGTGTTAACATAGTCATAGAAAACAATATTATTTGGGTCTTGACAGATCGTTCAAGTTGCTCTGAAAATTCTGACAGCTAATAAGTATATATCGGCGGATACTGATATGTTAAAAAAATTACCAACATCGGCTGATACTGATATTGATACCAGCTGGATATGATGCTTCTCTGCTTTCACTTAATTTGCAAAGCTCCATGAGTAATTTCCCGTCTTATGAAGTCATGTATAGTTCATCGGCACATTAAACATGTACATGGATACCCACATGTTTGTGTCTGTAAATATAGTTACTGTATTGTGTTTAATTATTAACATCCAGCACTGCTAAAAGCACACATTGCTACAATGATATAATCTCACACTCTCTCACGGGTTACTGTTTATAGGAATAGCTCTGTTGTGTTATACTTTGAAGTTTCATTAGTTTCTTATTCCTGGGCCTCTATCTCACAAACTTCAGTCAAATTTTCCTTGAACAAACTAACAGTCACCTGGGATGGGGTTAAACAGAGTGGAAAGTTGGAAGGGAGGGATAGAAATAGCAGGTGATGATAGTGTGGAGGTGCTCTGCTGCTGGAGTCCTGTGATAAAGCCAGTGGGTAAATAAAAGTTAGTGGAGCAGTAAAGCGTCAAGGTGACTTTATTCAAATAGAAGCAGGCTGCCGCCTCTGATCTGGCCTGAGTTACTGCTGATGTTTGAAGTGAATGAGTTGCTGTTTTTTCAAACTAACATGAATCAGTGACTGTGTTATATTTTGAAGTCATTGTCTGATTACAATCCTAATCCTCTGGGTGTTGTCCTCTCTTTTGTCCTCTCCAGGCTCCTGTCCTCCCTGTCAGCACTCCTTTGCAGCACTTTAGTCATCTCAATAGTGTTTGCCGTCATACCACTGTGTTACCATGTGGTACTGTTGTCTGTTGCCTTGGCAATTGCTGGTTTATCCATGGGAGTGATTGACACCATCGCCAACAGGCAGCTTGTGAAGCTGTACCAGAAGGACTCCGCCACCTTCCTGCAGGTCAGAAAGGGGGCAGAGGAGTGTGTGTGTCTGTGTGTGTTTGTATGTGTATTTGTGTATGGGCGTTCTTGTGTTTGTATGTGTATTTGGGTGTGTTTGTATCTGTATTTGTGTGTGTTTGGGTGTGTTTGTATATGTATTTGTGTGGTTGTGTGATTGGGTGTGCTGTTGTCAAAAGGTTTTGTTGTGGATGCACACTTCATCTTAAATAAATGCCCCACTGCAACACCTTAGTCCAGTTCAGAACGGCTAATTAAAACTTCAAACATCTACACATAAATCATTTTATGGTCAATACATAACTTTATTAAATAAAACTTATTATCTTCTTGCAACCTAATTGTCATTGCTGATGGACCAAAGCAATTCAAAGACGAGCATTCGTTATGTCACAGGACTCCATATCAGAGCTGCTCATGTTGGTGTAAACAGGTCATAGTTAGTTTGCATGGATCATCCACTATGAGGGCCTAGCAGATTATGTTCAAGTGTAATTATCTAAGTCTAAGTTGGAAACCACAGAGGATGTACGTGTATGACCCTTTTAACCATTAAGGCTCAGGTGCTAGCAGCCAGTTGACTTCACATTCAGTAGTTATGGAGCAACACTTGGTTTCAGGTTTCAGTTTAATTGTTTTCCTTTTCCTCTGTTAAAGTGTCTGCCTGTGCTGTGGCTAAAAAAGGATTACCTTACACTCCCTTACTGCTAAATTGTTGTTATTGTTGTGTCCTGCTGAGCAGGTTTTAGCTGGTATCTGCAGGCATTACGTAATTTAGTTTTAGGGCTTCTTTCATATTAGCATGATGTAGTGAATGCATTTAGAGCAGGGAGCTTCGAGGTTTTTCAGACCAAGGTGGAGAGAGCTATTCTGGGGAACCTGATTGAGCCAGTATGAAGCATGCAGCTGTGTGTGTTTTAGAGGGCTGTGTTGGACCAAAACACTTCATATTAGCCAAAAAGTAGTGTGGAGTAGGGCTGAACAATTTTGGAAATTAATGAAATTGTGATTTTTTTGTACCAATATTGCAATTGCAATTAAGCGTGCGATTTCTTGGGGGGGGGGGGGGGGGGATTATTCACTAAAACCAAGCAATATACCATTATATAATATGACCAACACAAAAAAGGATACTGTTAACATACAAACAATTCTTTCTGGTCAGCTAGGCCCACATGTTATGATGAAATTACATGAATTGATACAAATTAAATGTCTTTATCTAATTATTACCATCACAGCAGAATACTAACTGATTTAGCTTCAAGCCTTGTAGACATGTAATATTTTTGCCAGAAAAACAACGTATTGACTTTTGCCGGTTTTAAGAAAGAACGAGTATAAGTTAATTTACTCCCCCGGTACTGTGTATATGAAACTTATTCATTTATTTATTTTAATTGCAGCCTTTGTGATTTGAAAATTGCATTTTATTACATTGCGATGTTAGTTTCAATTCGATTAATTGTTCAGCCCTTGTGTGGAGTAGTGTGATTGTGCACCACGGGGCGTAGAATTGTGTATGGACTTTATGGACATGTCCACACTAATCTAAGATGTTGTCTGAAATGTCCCCACCAATATTTAGGTTGAAGGGGAAAAAAAAGTGCCTCATGCAGCACACAGTGGGGCACATCAAAAGGGGGGCTGTGCTGGTGCTGGCTATGACCCCACCAATGTCAAAAATCAAAATGGGAATGACACTCTGGGGTCAATCATGCTTGAGTACGGCACGGTTCAAATGGCCATCATGATTGTGCCTTTAAGGAGCAAAAAGTGAATTCTGAGTGGACCTGTGTGCACTTTGGGAGAGCTGCTGTTACTGAATGTGTTCATTTCTGACTGAATCATCAACGGTAATCCTCCATGTATCCACAGATGTATGTTCAAAGAGCAAAAATTAAAATATTTGGGATTTATTTGAAAATAAAAAATTTGCCTCAACCGGGGCACAGATGGCCTAGCAGTGTAGGTCACACCCAATGAGGGTCACTCTCATGCGGGTGGCCAAGTTTCGAGCTCAGCCTGTGGCCTGTTTCCTGCATGTCATTACCCACTCTCCCCTGTTTCTGTCTCCATCCACTGTCCTATCCTCTCTGATTAAAGGCATGAACAACCCCCAAAAAATAACCTTAAAAAAATAACAAAAATGTCAGGGACTGCCTACAGTACTTCCACGGACCCCTTGGGGGCTGCAGACCCTCTGTTGAAGACCTCTGATTTAGAGGCATCGTAATAATGACACGAACACATGATGCTGAGACATTCATTTTTGTATATGCTCTGTCAAATCAAGATGATTAGGAAAGAAAAATTTAAAAGACAGTATTTAGACCATGTCCACATGTAGCCAGGTATCTGGGAAACCACATATATGTTTCTATACATTTACATCGCTAAAAACAATGTTCTTTGAAAACTCCAGCCAAAGTGAAGATTTTGGAAAACTCTGGTTTCATGGTTTTGTGTAGCCTGGCTGGCATAGGTTTTATATCTGAAAAACAGACAAATATGGGTTTGAAATGCCTCGAGTGGCACTTATTGATGGATTTGCCCGCTACGCATGGGCAAAAGTATTTTTAAAATTGAATGAGGGGGCGATATTCTTCTTTAAAAATCCCCTGCTACGTGTGTATAAGACCATAGACTTTCTTATGTGCTACTTTTTCCAGCTTCCTATGAAACCTTCACTGTACCAGAAGGAACAATAATGAACAATGAAGTTTTTATGAAAGGGTCAGCAACCCAGCAGCTTCCACTGTGAGGTTTGAGCATGAGAACATGAGAAAGTTTGTTTTGAAGCAAAAGATACAGCTGGGTTTGATAGGATTAGATTTGACTTAAAGGTATTTGAGCTGAAAAGTCAGTAAAAACAAATAAAACCTTTTGCGTACACTCTATATTAGGGTGAATAAAACATGTAGAAGGTTGTGTTAGCTCTTGCTATACAGCTTATCACCACCTTTAATCACATACCAGCTATATACATCTCTAATGTTTTATTTTACAAAACTTTTGTGAAGAAATTAACTTAAAAAAATGACTGCTTTTTATAAGGCAGCACTAAAGAAACTCCTCATCATTGTCCCCTTGTAGGCTTTGCATTTCTTCATCGGCCTGGGAGCACTGGTCAGTCCCCTCGTAGCGGATCCTTTCCTAGCAGATGACAGCTGCGTCCTGGGGGCCAACTTGACCGCAAACTCCTCCTCCTCCTCTCCAGACCTGGAGCACCTCCGCAGCAGCCTGGCTGGGCAGGGAGCAGTGTCTGGAAACATCTCCCAGTATCCTCTGCACACCGAGGGTATGGTCATCACCAGGGTGTCGTACGCTTTCTGGATCATGGCTCTTATCAATGTGAGTCTATGTCAATATTGATCTCCATCATCCATCATCAAAATGTCATATGATGCACTGAGCCTTAGATGTCTGATACTCATGAGCAGTTAAAGAGCAGAGACTCTTGTAGCTGCTGATTGGGCGAGTTGTGAAACAGGTTACTTATTTGTGCTTTATGAAAAAGTGTTGATTTGACACCAAGGATTTCAACTGGCAAAACACGCTCTATTTGAAGAAAATGCAGTTTTATCTGTCCAGTTTAAATGTTTTGCTCCATTGATTCAGATAAGTTAGCGTTCTTTAAACTCTAAGTTATATGACTAGTTAATGACAGTAATATCATTCAACCAGCTTTCAGTGCTTTTGGCTGTGTGGGCAGATGCCAAGTCCTGCTTGAAGTATTTCCCTCTGTGTTTAGAGTCCTTTTTTACTAGTACTATGAAACATTCTGATTCTTTGAGGTACTGGATTTAATAATCATCACAACTAAGATAAACAAATTATTGGATGATTTCATTTTGTGTGTACTGAATCTAATGAATATCTGGGTAACAAATTTTGAATTAAGCTCTTTCACAGTATTCTATTTTATTTTCCGATGCACCTGTGTAATGAGTTTTACAACAGTGCGTTACAGGTCAATAATTCTGTACCCATCCTTGCATACACTGAGATCAGGGTGATAAAAAAATGTCAACATTCTTTTTATCAGGTCCAACAGGGAAATGAAAATAAGCAACCTGACGACCAGGCAGAATGTCAATCACAAAGCACACAGAGTGAAACGCTTACAGGTTCCTGGTTCATTCTCCCTGTTCATGCTCTGAGTGCTCCACTTTCCTGCCACTGACCAAAGACATGCAACTGGGTTGGCTGCTCTTTATCTTTTTAGATCCCACCAGGCGACCAAAAGGGTGTGATGAAAATATTGTTTTGATAGGAGCAGGAGGGCGAAAGCTCGCTTGATCTAGATTTTCAGTTTGAATGTGGACCTTTATAGCGGCCTCTGACTTTTTAGGTTTTAAGCAGGAGGTGTCAAAAAAGGTAACTAATTGGCTGGTTAATCAGCCGATTGATTTAAAAATTATATAAAATTTATTAAATTTGGTCCCTTAACACTTCACACAAGATATGAATTACAGTTAAAAAGTTGCACTGTTTTACACTGCTTTGTTTTTTAAGTATTTGTTCATTTTTATCACAAAGAGGAATTATCAGGTCCAAAAACTGGGAAAAAAACATCAAACCAAACGAATTCTTGCATTTGGAACCTTGAGCTTGCCGTAGTTCAACTGAAGTCAGCAGTGAGCCTGAACTCTGCACATAACTATTCCTCTTTCTCCCAGTTAAGAAAACATTTGCCTGTAAGTATTTTGAATTTAAGAGCTTTCGGTGTTATATTGCAATATGTGTTTGTAAAGGTTGAAAATTCAGTTTTAAAACAGAAATGACATCGATGTATGCTAACCGCTAGCATACCAGTGCAATTTCGCGTATACGTTAGCATCAAGCTAGCGCTAGGTTTTCTATATCATGAGATGGATCAAATGTTGAATGTATTGGATAGGAATCTTTTGTGAGAGAGCAATGTACACTTAGTTATGTGTTCGGTTTTAGTATCGGGGAGGCGTTACTTAAGCTAGGTTAGCACATGTTTAGCAATTAAGCATGAATGTTGTGACGCAGCACGTGTCTCTCGTCATGACATGAAGAGTACAAACAGGAGCCATGTTAAGTCAATGTTAATTTCATAACGCCTTTATAAAGCTACCAGCTGTAGCTCTTTTTTTTAAAGACAAGAGTTACCAGATTGAAATATTTATGTTGTTAGTTTTAAATGAAAAGGATAGAACTGGATTGCTTAATATTGTGTATATCTTGCACAAGACAAGCTTCAGCTCCGTGTTCCCTCTGAGTTTGCTGTAATAGTTAATCTGTTAGCACCATCAAATAAATTTCATAGTTTACTCTTACATTAAAGGCAGTGTAATTAAAAGTAGCGTTGATTATCAACCATCACATTTCAAACAGATTTTTAAAAGGATGATCTGTATTTAAATAGTAATGGATCAACAAGTAAAAGCTAACTCAGCGACACTTGAATAACAGACATATTTGTGTTTCTACCATTAAAAGCAACAAAGAGCTGCATTTGTTTCTAGTTCTTGTTAAGATTCCATCATTTGCATTTCTGAAGATGCTTTAGTCTTATTTCCCTCCAGGATAAAAACAAAACCTCAGAGAAAAGCTGCTTCATTTTCTGTTTGACCTGACTGTTTCAAGCAGAGAGAGGAAGAGAGAGATCATTCTGCTTTCAAGATGGGACCCTCGTAATTTGAATCAGCTGACAGGAACTGTTGGATAACACGCCTCATTTATGTGTTTGTGTGGCATGTGTGTGTGCGTGTGTGTCCATGCAGCTCCCTGTGCCTGCAGCTGTGCTCGCGTTAATGTTCCATGAGAGACTGCTGTTCTGCCCCAGGAGCAGTCCACCTCTGCTGGACAAAAACTCTTCATCCAGGAAAAGTCACAGCCTGGATGACGAGGGTAGGTAGAGCTTGAGCTGTGCAGTGTGCGTGTGTGTAGTAAACATTCTGTCCTGATGAAACCACAGGCCTCACAGTCGTCTGTCTCTTCAGGTCATGGGAGTTTGTTTGGCTGCTGTCACCCTGCCAAAATCAGAGGCCACCCAGCTTCCTTCTTCCTCATCCACGCTCTGGGCGGGGCAATCCTCTTCATCACTGATGGGATTATAGTAAGATTTCCTGCTGACACTGTGCACATATTCACACAAAAATGAATTTCTTTCTCTATGGCAAGGAATTACTTAACTATAAGAAATGCAGAGAAGTACCTGGGTTCATGTTTTCAGATGAGTAACTGGGTCTTTTAGTTAATAAATGTCTTAGTTATCTGGCAAGGCGGAACACCAAGGATCAAATATGCCACACTTCAGCTGACTAAAGAGAGGGGGGGTTGGGGCTCCCGTGCCTGAAAAAAGTATTATTATGCTACACAGAATGCTCCCATCTTATTTTGGTGTAATAAAACATCTTGTGCCAGATGGAAGAACTTGGAGGTTAATTTATCAAATCAAATCCCCATCCAAGCTATTATTGCAGATAGGGGTTTAATGGGTCAATTGGGGAATCCCTGGTTGAACCACACACTTCAAATCTGGCAGAAAGTAATTAATGCTTGTAAGATACAAAAAATGCTAAGGATTTTTAGATGGTTTGTATATGATTCAAATTTTATCCCTAATAGACATGACTCTAACTTTAAGACATGGACAAGGCATGGTCTCACAACATTCCTCTCTCTTACTCAACGAAACACTGTGCACAGCTTTGCATCCCTGAGGGACAGATACGGTTTAGTATAGAAATAGAACAGAATAGAAAATACTTTATTTATCCCGAGGGGAAATTCAGGAGTCACCGCAGCATTTAAGAAAACAAAAGTAAGAAAGAGTATAGAAAGTGCAAAAAGGTCCATAAGAAATTAGATGACGACATCCTGTCCACCACTCGTCCACCACTCTCCAGCCCAGCCAGTCTCCACCTCCACAGGGTCAAGGACTGAGCCTCCCCAGCAGTCTGTTCAGTCTCTGTCTCCTGGATCCTGTCTGCTCACAGCAGGCGAAGCTCCTCCAATGTGGGGCCGGCGTCCGATGTCAGCTCCATCAGCCACGTCCGTGAACAGCCCGATGCCGCTAGGTTAGCACAGCTAGCTCGTCCATCCCCCGGAGCTAGATCCCACGTTCCCAACAACGATGGATGGAAGGACAGGTCCACGTCGTCACCTCCCAGCTCACATCCGAGAACCAGCACGTCGTCCTCACCTCCTTCTCCTCAGCTCGAGGGAAATCATCAAGCCCTACACTAGTTAGCATTGTCATGCTACAGGCTGCTAACAGCTAATTTCGCATGTAAACAATGCAGCCATGGTTACATGTAGAAGCCACAAAAAGTTTGGTGTCCGTGACCGACAATGAACCATACAAAGTAATGATCCACTCCAAATACAAAGATGACGAAAAAGAGACGAAAAAATTACAAGAAACAGACAAAGACGAGAGAGCTGCTGCAACAGGCAGCTACTTGGGCAGCGCCTAGCAACGGAAATGGAAATTTAGCACGAGAAGACTTCCATAGATACCTGCAATTACGATCGTTCATTGATCATGAATGTAAATTGACTAACATTTCTACAGTTGAATCAGAATTTTTCCACATCTTGAAAAATGCTCTAACCATGACTCCATCTAAATTTATCTCAAAGTTGTACACAGCCCTTTCTCATGCTGATAGTGACAACACTTTATATGTGAAAGGGAAATGGAAACGAAAGTCGGGGATTGAGATTTCAGAGGAGGCATGGAGTAGTGTCTGGTCCTTCCAGTTGTCAACTTCCAGCTCTATGAGCTGTAGAGAACACTGCTGGAAGAATGTTATTAGGTTTTTCAAGTCACCACATCAAGAACATTACAAGGATGCACATATGCTTTGCTGGAGACAATGTGGTTCGATTATTGCCAACCATTATCGTATTTTCTGGGAATGTCCCAAGTTAAACACTTTCCGGAATGGTGTCCAGGTTTCCCTTTGCAAAGTCTTTAACACTCAAGTTCCTCTGTACTTTGATGTTTTGTATTTGGGTCGTATTTCCTTTTTGGAACAGAGATGTGAGATTAAGTTAATTCAAATGCTCTTTGCGACTTGTAAAAAAGCAATTACAAGGGATTGGTTTAGCCCTACTCCACCATCCTTAGATGATTGGATAGGAATAATTCTTGAGATATTTAGAGTGGAAAAATTGACTTACCAACTAAAAATTTGAATAAACAAATTTTACGAGATTTGGAATAAATGGATTCTGTTTATTACCCCTAAAAGAGCAGATTTTATTTAATCTCACTGGTACAATCATTTTGAAACCTGAAATTTATTACCTTATGCTTGGTAAATGGCAATATCTTTTTGAAGACAGTGGCAGTCTACCCCTTGGGTTCTCTTTTTTTTTTTCTTTTTTTTTTAGTTCCTGTTCCTAAAAAAAAAAATGGAAGGACTTTGGTTTGTACGTCCACATATGTATATGGATTTGTACTAATTTCTGTCCATTCCAAATAAACACAAAATCAAAAAAAAGAAAAATGTCTCAGTTTGACAGTCTGGTTTATAGTCGTGGCTGCGGCAGTGGCTGAAATAGATGGCCTGTGGTGGCATCCCTTTGCCACAACTTGTGTCAACTGCCCTAGGGCATGCGGAGCCAACTGAACAAACACACATGATACACTTCAAGTTCACAATGTCTAACATGTCTATAAAATTAGCCAGAAATTTAAACAAAGACACATCATATAAACTCAGATTTGTTTCAGGAATCATCTCCTTGAAGTTTTTTTTCCAGTTTCTTGTTACCGTATGATAACTCCATCCTCAAAATACCATAATTTAATCCTTTAATACTTCTGACCTGAGTTCATCTCGTGCTTCTTGTCCTGCAGGGATCCTACGCTGGCTTTGTCTACACTTACGCGGTGTCCCCTCCTCTGCTCATGGGTCACAAGACCGCAGGATGTCTGGACAGCATATTCTGGGCTGCTATAACAATAGGCAGACTGGCTTCTATCTACCTCTCCTACAAATGCTCAGCTCCCAAGCTGCTCACCTTTAGCCTGGTAAGAACACACAATTAAGGCATAAAAACCCTATCCTAATAAAATGATAACACAGTGCATTAAAAGGATGCTTGTAAAGAAATAATCTATAATATTAAACCATGCAGCAGATGTTGTTTGAGAGCTGTGATCAAATATTTGAGCTGGGAATGCACTTAACATCGTCAGGTGGTGTCATTTAGACGTGGATTAAATGTGTACACAGACAACAGGATGTGGAAGATAAACTGCTTTGTGACACTCAGCATTTTATTTAGGCACTAAGAACAATACAATATCTCAAATACTGGCTGTGTTAGCTTTTGTCTCACACTTTATTATTGTTATTTTACTTCAACTTGAAGCTCACAGGTGTTGAGACATCTGATAAATTGGATGTTTTTATCATCAGAGTGGAAGGAGACTACCTTTAAATACATTGTTGGACATCTGATCAGCTTTAAAGGTTGATATAATTCTTCAGTGGTCAGCTGGCCTTTTATATTTCCACATCTAACCTCTGAGGAAACTATCAGACTTATTAGCTGCTTATTAACTTATTTGATGTTTATTTCCAGCTTTTCACTGTGAGACAAACTGTTCATTGTCAGAGACATGAGTGATGTAAGAGCAGGATGTAAATGGCCTTGATATCAATTTCAATACACACCCCAGGACAGTGTTTTATAATGGAATCAGAAATTGATAAATGAGTTGTTGAAAACGTGGAGTCATCACATCAAATACCTCAGGACTTCACTGTCAATGTGAACACTGCCCTCTAGTGGTTCGAAAAGTAACAAGCATCTATGGGTTGTACTACGGAGCCGAAATAGCTCAGTTGGGAGAGCGTTAGACTGAAGATCTAAAGGTCCCTGGTTCGATCCCGGGTTTCAGCAGCTGGACTGGGAGATTTTGAGGGTAGCAATGTTGTGAGATCATATTCAGCTCTTATCAAACAGGTCTTTGTATCCATACTGCCAATGTTCAGTAGGACATTTCCGACTTTGTTGGAGAGAACTGCTTTCCTCGAACCTTGAGTGATTGGTAGATGGTGTTAAATATTAGAGCTGCTGACTCACTAAAGTCCTATTTGGCCTGTCTGTACTAAGGTAGTGAACTAAAGCTGCGTTTCCACCAAGCAGTATGGGTCGATTCAGTACGGTTTGGGACGGTTTGGGACAGTTAAGTCTCATCCCGTTTGCGTTTCCACAGCAAACTGTGTCCTCTCGTGGTGGGCGGCATGTAAGCTGGATGCCGGAAGCCACAGCTGGTAGACAATGGCGCGACGCCGTAGCAGCTTACCCCGCTATTAAATCCAACAAAGAAGAAAACGCGACACAGTGAACAAAGAGCATGGATGGAAGACATGCAGCATTTTGTCCACTCTGTGATTTTCATGTAACTCTCTGTTACAAAGTGCAATCAAGCTTTGTTTCAGAGAAGTCTGTGAGCCGCCAGGAGAAATGCAGCCACTGTCGGGGTAAGTGACGATTCTTTTGACCAATCAACCGTCTGCAGTGTGTTGCTCCACCTCCCGAGAGCGGATCGGTTCTGTCTGGCACCCATACGAAAGGGTTCCATAAAAGTGGGACAGCTCGTCTCGGTTTTTAGGGATCCGTCCCGGGATGAGTAAGTGGAAACGCTGCTAAAAGCACACCGTACCGAGACGAACCAACCCGGACTGCTAAGTGCTCTTGAGTGAACATGTTCTCCTGGCTGTCTCCACTTCCACAGAGAAAAAGTTAAAAGCTGAAGAAAGACAGACAGTGCCCAGGTTATGGCAGGGTATGAGCAGTGTCTCAAGAGTACACGTCTCCAAAATGAGTTAAGAGTACAACACAACAGTCTTGTTGTTGAAGTCTACATGTGTCTTCACATGCGGTCATAGGGGTTTAAAATGAGTGCTTAGATCAAAGCCCACATCAAACCAGCATCACTGCTGACACAGGCATGACCCCCTGGGATTATGGGATTTGGTTTGGTTTGTCTTTCCCTTCACTCTCTCTTTTTACCTCTCCTTTTGTTTACTCTTGTAGCCGAAATAGCTCAGTTGGGAGAGCATTAGACTGAAGATCTAAAGGTCCCTGGTTCGATCCCGGGTTTCGGCAGCTGGAATGGGTGCTTTTGAGGTTGCACATTTTGAAGTTTATTTCTCTATCCTCACACAGTGTCTGTCTGTCTGCCTGTGTGTGTCTCAGGTGGGGGTCATAGTGACGCAGTGCCTGTTGATGATCTTTTACACCAGCTGTGAGTTCCTCTTCATCGGTACGTGTGTGTTGGGTTTATGCATCAGCAGTGTGTTCCCCTCCGTGCTGGCTTTCACAGAGGATATACTGGAATACAAAGGTGAATTACACACACACACAAACTCCCAAAGATTCACATCCTACATGATAAAACCACAACGCATGTATTTATTCATGAATAATGAAATCACACATATAAACACGTGAAAACCAAGGCAGTGGGTCTTTTTTCCTGACTTAAAATAGTTTGATAGCACCCAGAGAAAGGAAAATCATCTTTTCATGAGCTTCTTGTTTTTTATTGTTGATTTTTGGTATCCACTTCATGTGAATATTTTCTCATTTTACTTCTTCTTCTGTCTCAAAGGTTGTGCCACGACCGTCCTGGTGACATGTGCCAGCACAGGAGAGATGATGCTGCAGCTGCTCACTGGAATTGTAAGAAATACTGTCAGAAATATCTTTGAAAGGTTGCTCATTCAGTGACAGTTAAAGTGAGAGCTGAAAATCTTGCTCTTGAAGTTGTCCTCACTTGATCATCTGTGTGTTCGAACTGTTGGTAACTCCCTTACAGCGGGGTATCAAAGTCCTCTAAGATTAGTTTTACTGCTCGCTGTCTAAATAATCTGAGTGCAAAGTAAACCGCATATTTATAAACCTGTTCTGAGGCCACATTGCTTATTCATGGCCACTTGGCTAGGATGATAAATCGTGTGTGTGTGCGTCTGTGTCGTCTTCCAGGTTATCCACAGTCAGGGCAGTTACGCCTTCCTGTTGTGTTGTACGGTAGCATCGTTCACCAGCTTCTGCCTCTTCCTGCTGTTCCTCTTTGCACGGCACATCCACACAAACTTGTACACAGGTAAGCACACGTGGATACATTTGGGAAAAGCAAATACAAAGGCATGCAATGGAACGCAACACTTTTGTTTTTGCTCCCATTTTTCATGAGATGGACTCAAAGATCTAAAATTCATTCCAGATAAACAATATTACCATTTCTTTCAAATGTTGTTCACACATCTGTCTAAATGTTTGATAGTGAGCACTTCTGCTTTGCTGAGATAATCCATCCCACCTCGCAGGTGTGCCACAACAAGATGCTGACCTGACATCATGACTAGTGCACAGGTGTACCTTATACTGCCCACAATAAAAGGCCACTTTGAAATGTGCAGTTTTGTCTCACAGCAAAATGCCACAGATGTCGCAAGCATTGAGGGAGCATGCATTTGGCATGCTGACAGCAGGAATGTCAACCAGATCTGTTGCTCGTGCATTGAATGTTCATTTCTCCACCATAAGCCGTCTCCAAAGGCGTTTCAGAGAATATGACAGTACATCCAACTAGCCTCACATCCGCAGACCACGTGTATTGATGGCATTTTGAATGCACAGAGATACCGTGATGAGATCCTGAGGCCCATTGTTGTGCCATACATCCATGAACATCACCTCATGTTTCAGCAAGACAATGCACGACCCCATGTTGCAAGGATCTGTACACAATTCTTGGAAGCTGAAAATGTCCCAGTTCTTGCATGGCCAGCATACTCACCGGACATGTCACCCATTGAGCATGTTTGGGATGTGCTTGACAGGCGTATACGACAGCGTGTACCAGTTCCCACTAATATCCAGCAACTTCAACAGCCATTGAAGAGGAGTGGACCAACATTCCATAGGCCACAATTGACAATCTGATAAACTCTATGAGAAGAAGATGTGTTGCACTGCATGAGGCAAATGGTGGTCACACCAGATACTGACTGGTTCTGAGACCCCAGACCCCCAATAAAGCAAAAAAAAAAAACTGCACATTTCAGGGTGGCCTTTTATTGTGGACAGTCTAAGGCACACCTGTGCACTAATCATGGGGTCTGATGAGCATCTTGATGTGCTACACCTCTAAGGTGGGATTGATTATCTTAGTGAAGCAGAAGTGCTCACTATCACACATTTGGACAGATTTGTGAACATTTGAAAGAAATTGTAATATTGTGTATCTGGAATGAATTTTAGATCTTTGAGTCCATCTCGTGAAAAATGGGAGCAAAAACAAAAGTGTTGCGTTTATATTTTTGTTGAGTGTAGTTGTTTTTATCGCTAAAGAGAAAAGTAGGTTGTGTAAAAACTGGAGACATTGAGGAGAAACTGACAGCAACCAAACCAAAACTTCTCAGTGGAGTGTTGTCGTACATGAGTCAGGGACTCAAGGTCTTACTTTCAGGACTCCGTTTGGACTCAAATGCGAATGATTCTAGCCTGGACTTAAACTGAATTGATACTCGACCTAAACTGTTTTTGGTGTCTTGGACTCAGACTTGAACTTTTGGAAAACCAGAATCAAGCTGGAATTGATTTTTGTTGACTCAGCTTCAACCACAGTTAAAACGAAGTGCACAAAGCATTAGTTTGTAAAGCCAACCTGCATTCTTTCTGACAGCCAGCAGGGGGCATCTCTTCTGGAGGAAAACTGTGCAGAACCAGATCCCTCCCACGAACAGATTTACTCTGTTAGATTTTTGTCAATACTGTAGTTTTAAGTCTCTTTTTCATAAAAATGACTTTCAATTTCTTAATTACAGCATAATTTAAAAAGTTGTTAAAGTGGACAGAATTGCAGATAGGTATGTTTTGAGTCATTTTGCCTTGTGATGCGTGTTTGCTCTCAGGGCGTCATACCAACAGACATGTCCTACTTCCACAAATCAGATTAACTTGATTTGCTGTATAGTGAGTCATAAGTTTATTCTCATTTGGCGCGTGTACATCTCATAAAGCCTGTGACACAGACTGATGAAGGCCATGAAAATTACAGCAGTTGTAGAGGCATGTTAAGACACATTACTTTTTTTTTTCTTTTTTTAGAATAAAATAAAAAAACACATTGAGGATGCTCCTAGGCTGCATATAAAGACACCGTGGGGGTAAACAACCTCTCAGGGTACACCTTTTGGTGTTTTTAAAAAGTTTTAAATAAATGTTGGAATAATAAATTATGGACACCGTTCAATTTTTGATAAGATAAAAAATTCTGGAAAAAAAATGCAATCAGTACACTCCTAGGGTGCTTCCAAAAATCCTTAGTCATAGTTTCCTCCTGTCAGGGTTCATCTTTTGTTGTTTGAAAATTTCAGATAAAAACTTATTTTTTCATTCAGAAATTTTGAAAATCATACATTTCATAAGAAATCTAATGGGGACACTCCTGGGGCACTTCTAAACATCTCCAAAGGCAGTGATTCCCAACCAGTAGGCTGCTGCCCTCTGGTGGGCTGTGAAGGTATTGCAAATGGGCCACCAAATCATTTCCAAAACAGTATGATTTAATTATTATTATTATTTCTAAAATGTTTATTTCTTATGTTTAGGATTTCAATAAAATTAAAACTGTGAATACAGTTACAGTGAAGGTGTTGCAACATATCATAGATGCTGCATTAATGACTGTGGAGCTTCTAACATGTTTCTCCTGTATTTAGTTAAGTCCTTTATCTTCAATCTTTATTCAAAAAGAAAGTGCTCTAATATGACCCCTGTAATAATGGGGTTGGAGATGGGCTGCAAAAGTTTTTGAGACTCAAGTGGGCCATGAGTTGGAAAAGGTTGGGAACCTTTTTTTTTTTTTTTTTTAAATCTGAAACATTTAGAAAAGAATGAGACATGTCTAGGCTTGTTGCTTCTGCAAAATTGTCATTGTCAGATCATTCACCATTCACGCTATAATAATGTAATTTGATAACTTTCATTTTATTGCAGCTTTGATATTCCTTTGAGGGCAACAGTTATTTTCTTTCTTTATCTATTAATGAGTTAGTTTCCGGCTGCCACCTGCTAAATACAAGAATGTGCAGAGCCCTAACTGGTCTGCCTGCTCTGTGTCACAGCAGAAACACAGCATTGTTTTCTTTTTTCAGTAGTAAGCTCGACTGAACCCACACCTCGAGTTCCCCTGATGTTTTTATTGCTCTCAGATATCCACCTGGTTAAAATATGACTCCAGCCAAAAAGAAAGCCACAGCTTGTTCTGCAAACTTTAGTCTCTACTGTGTGTTGAATTTTTAAAACACATCCTCAGAGGTGTGTTTCCAAGGTGGGTCAGCCACCTTTAAAAGCCCGTCATTTTTTGCCTCTGTGTTTAATCAACTAATCAGCTTGTGTTCCTTCGCAGATCCGTCTGAAGACACAGAGATGACGGAGAAGCCAAAGACAGACAGCTCCTGACCTGGTGATCCGAGACCAGAAACAAGAAAACAACTGAGTGCTGAGGACGATAAAAAGGACAGTGATCTCTGAAACCCTCATCTCTCACCCCTTGGTGAGGTTAGGAGCTTCAATCCTGGTTTCCTCCAGGTGGACAGTTTGAACTTTGATGGAAGCCTGATGATCAAGCAGCTCAGCGACCATTACTTGAAGTGAATTGTTTTTTTCTGGGTTTTTTTTGGCTCGGTAACCTCGATACCTCTGCTGCAGCACTTTAATGATGAACTACTAATTTTTCTGTGTGAATGTAAATGAACCTTAAAATATGATTTACAAACATCTGTGTGAGTGCTTCAGCTGGGATTAAATGAAGCTGGGAAGGATATGTTGGGTATAAATCACAGATTATGTGAAGGCAGAACATGGAGCTGTGGTTAGAGGTCTTTATTATTGGTCTCACCTTTCCCATCCTTTTATAAACATTTCCTCTACACCTCTCAAACATTAATGGGCCACTTAAGACAAGTAGCTTGTAAACAGTTTAAAAAACATGGAACAAACTGAAACTGGACAGAACAAAGCAGGAACATCATTTCTTTTACAAACAGGACCTTCCGTTTGGGGGAAAGTTGAAGGAAAAACATCCAAAGATACAAATGAAGAAAAACTTAAAGCTGCTGTAAGTAACTTTTAGCTTCCGCTGGTTTTGGCGCCCTCTGTGGGCCAAAATGTATATTTGATCACTTTGCTGACAGAGAATGTATCACAATGTGATTTTTTGCAGAAAAAAATGTTGGAATAAAAAGATAAGAAGAAATTGAAAATGTGATGTAGAAATTGTGCGTTTTACTGATGATGGTTTTATTTTTGCTTTTGTGAATCAGTTTTGTTTTGTTTCACGACCTGCTAAAAATCCCTCACAGGGGCTTAAATCGATAAAGGATTTAAAGGTTAGTATCTTCCCTTTGTTTTTTATCAAAGCTACTGCAAAAATGCAATATAAACAACCAATTCAATTGGGCTCCGTGATGAATTCAAGCAAATAAATATTGTATGGTAGTGCCTGATCATTTTAAATATTTCAGTTCATGTTGAAAAAGTTAAAATTTGCTGTATAAAACACCAAGTGCATCATTTAATCCTCCCTTTGGGGAAAAAAATACATTTCTCAATAAGCAAACGTTAAACAACATCTCATAGAAGAACTCTGCGTCTTAGAAAAGCGACACAATCCAATACTACAGGAACCCCCGACAGTGTAAGTGCAAACGTCCCATCACAACATCTGCATGTACAATATCAATACCATATCAAAACACTTTACGTACAAAACATAGATTTAGATTTCTCCCCTTAAGGCTTTGATTCCTAAAAAAACAACAGAAAAAAAAACGGCCAATGCCACGCCGGGGCCACAGCTCCCAAATACACGAGAGGAGAAGAACGTAAAGAAACACATGCACGGAGAGAACAGAACGTCAGAGAACCCATCTAAATATCTGGCTGTTACAAAAATAGAAATTAATCTAAAAATTCTATTGGTATTACAGGAAAAAAAGGGAGATTACACAAAAATAATAGACAGGTTTCATATATATATATATATATATATATATATATAATTATATACTTTCTGAGTAAACTTGTTTTTACAAACATTAATAAGCAGGTTAGAAAGATGCATGGCCGAGTTAGATATGTGTATGTACAGTTATGCATCATGAAGGACAGTGCAGCACATTTAAGATCCTCTGATACAAACATGGCAGAGCGTCTGAGCTGACTAAACGTCCCTCTGAGGATCTGCTCCAAACTTACTGCGTTACGGTTTGGTCTACGCAAACATTTAGCATACAAACAAACAAACAAACAAGAATGCATCTGTAAACGTTTTTGTACTGAGCTAACGTTTAGAAATAGAAGTCTTGTCAGATATTGTGAAAGAAATGTGGGTTTGTATGTGGTAAGGCACCGTATAAACCGCTATGCTGGGCTGCAGGGGAAACCGTGTGAGAGTGAAAGGAAATTTTTTTTAGAAAAAGGGCGTGCACTTCTCCATTCAAGATTTTCTTTCCATCCATCCCTGGGTTAGAAAGGGACACTTGGGTTAAGAAACACTTAAAACGTGATCTATCCAAGCATCGTGTAAACATGTGTGATGCAGTATTTCCATTTTGAACAGCATAGAATCAACCTCTTGAGTCTGTGTCTCAGACTTATGGCTTCAAAGTTACTTTGCAAAACAGGTGAGAACCTCGAATGGCTGGTTTTCTTAACAGGTTCACAAAAACTGAAATCGAAGCAAGTGTTTGTATTAATTTTTTGTAAAACTTGTTATACTTGATGTGAGCCATGTTCACCTGACAAGTCCAGACACACGTCTTATTTCAAGATATCAAAGGACAAAAATGAGCTCTGAATTGCAATACACAAACTTTTTCTTAACCTGTTGGCCGATTTGTTTCACTCCTTACAAGCAGATCAGACCTCATTTTTGTTTTTAACTTTTATGAAGACATTTATCTGGGCTGGTTTGGTGAATGTGGCTCATATTAAGTCCAAAAAACTATTTTATTAAAAATAACACAGACAGTTGCTTAGATTTCAGTTGTTGCAGTGTTTGAGACCTTTTACAGTTTGCAGGTGCTTTAATGATACAGGAGCTTTGGATGGACTGTTGATCAAATCAAGCCGACTGTTGCTGGGAGGAGGTTAAAGGTTAACGCTCCCATCCCATTATATTTCATAACTGCTCTCATGCTGCAACTTTACATCTTCAGCCAACAAAAAAAACAGAGCAGGCTTTTGTAAAATCTTTCAGATTATGACAAGATTTTGTTTTAAAGGAACTATTATGTCCCACTTTTACGGAAGAGGATTAGGGCCCTAAAAGGCAAATTTTTTTCAATTACTAAAAAACAGAATTCTGAGATTACAGTCACATCCCTAAGATTGAAGTCAGAATTTTAACATTGTAAACAAAATTTTAAGACTGATGTCAGAATTCTAAATAAAAGCCAGAATTATGAGATTTCGATCAGATTTCTCAGATTTAAGTCAAAATCTCAGAATTCTGATTAAAAAGCAGAATTCAGAAATTGAAATCAGAATTCTGACTCTTTTTTTTTTTAGACTTCTGGGACCAAAGTCAGAATTCCAACTTTGTTTTCCTCAAATTTCAGAGATTAAAGTCAGAATTCTGACTTTTCTCAGAGTTCTGAGATTAAAGTTAAAATTCTGATTTATTTCTCAGAATTCTAACTTTAATCTCAGAGCTATGAGAGAAAAGTCAGAATTTATTTATTTATTTTTCATAAGAAAAACAAGTGATTAATTTTTTTTTTCTTTCCAGTGGCCCTCATCCTCTTCTGTACATTTTAGATTGGTATAATCTTTTTACATTTGAGTAAAGACACAAGATACCTCTCTTGTGTCTGATGAGTAAAACAGGACCTATGCCATTAACAATGCGATACAGTCATTTGTAGGCTTTAAAACGCTGGCAGGCAGATTTTGTCACCTTTGACTCCAGCCCAATATCTAAGATATGAATCATTTTTATTAGCTTTCTGCTAAAAAAGTGTATTTTCAAAACAAGCAAACCATACACGTTGCCAATTTGAGTGAATTGTGATGAGTGTACTTCGCATGATTGCTGTCTAACAATCTAAAGTTGATTTTAAAAGGCATTATGGGCGCACTCTGTTTGCAGAGTCCATGCACAGAAAGGATTATGGCTTCGTTTACTGACTGGAGGCTGACCAGAGCTCGCTGACACCCCCATTTTTAACAAACTGTATCCAGACTTCTGATGCAACTCAGATCACGGCCACGTTGCGCTCAAAGTCTCACTGGATATGGCAACGCTGAGCCAACAGTTCAGAGCAGCAAACATTGCACACTTAGGCAGGCAAGAGTTGGGCTAAAGAGAACAAGAGTCGCAACACTATCAGGTTAAAGCACTACCCTTCAAGAAGAGTTAAGGACAAAAAGCTTGAAAGGGAACAGAATCACTCAGCAGAGGTTAGAGAGTGTTCACAAAATGAGTCTTTTTGGCAGCTTCACTGGCACACGAGACGAGAAGGACAGTCCACAGAAGAAAAGAGTCAAATATCTGCTGTATCACTGCTCTGTGTCCAAGTAAGAAGCAGATTGTCGCTGCTGATGGCCTGATTCCCATGCAGCCACTGTTGCCATGGAAATTCTTCCCTCAGTTCAATTGTTGTGGCTGAGGATCCCAGAACGCCAGAGGAAAAAAATCCACGAGGGGCACGAGGAAAGATGGCACCAATGTGTACAAGTGCAAGACAGCATCTGTGGGGTTCAAACGCTGTGAAACAAACTGTGATGTGGGCTGAGGACGCTCTGAGGACGCTCTGAGGCGCTGGAACGATGAGGAACAGAAGGAACAGAGCTCCCACATTAAAGTTCCGGATGTGAGAGCAGGAGATGGAGCAGCAGCAGGGACAGGATGTGGCTGGTTTGGGTCCAAACATAGTGACGTTGTTGAGATCATCTATGTCTTCTGAGGGTCTGGGGAAATGGGTCCTGGTGTGTTGGTCCCATCCAGGCTGTGAACAGGGATCTGGAACTGAGGAGTGAGGACTGATGGGAACTGAAACAGAGCACAGTGAACATTTACATGCTACAGGCGCCAAACAGAAGAGATGCAGCTTTCTTTAAAAGAATATTTCACTCATCCTTTCTCCAAGTCACAAGTTCTCAGTGACTGAATGTTTCACATTAATCCAGGTAACAAACTGATTCAGAGCAGAAACAAGGTATAAAAAAAACTCTGTCTGGTGAGGCCTTAAACAACTATAAAGAGACAAAAATTTACAAGACGAGAGCAGAAACAGTGTTAACACTGCTACACTGCAAAAAACTGAAATCTTATCAAGTGTTTTTATCTTTTTTTCAAGTAAAAATCACCTTATTATACTCGATATGAGCCACTTTTAACTTATCAATCCAGAAAAATGTCTTGTTTCAAGTTATCAGAGTACAAAAATGAGGTTTGAATCGCTTGTAACCAGTAAAAAAATCTGCCAATGGAACAAGAAAAAATTGCTTGAAAATTTCCTTGACACTAAAATGTCTTAATACAAGTAACTTTTCTCTTGTTCCATTGGCAGATTTTTTTTACTGGTTACGAGCAATTCAGACCTCTTTTTTGTCCTTAAATAACTTTAAACAAGACATTTTTCTGGATTGGTCATGTGAATTTGGCTCATATTGAGTCGAAAAAGGAATTTTTCTACTGAAATTGAGACAAAAACACTTGATAAGATTTCAGTTTTTGCAGTGTACAGTCAGACTAACCTGGAACAGGTGGGCTCCCTGGCGTCGTGTGGCTGGGCTGAGAGGAGCCACTGGACTGAGCGTGCTCCAGAAGTGGATGTTGGACAGCAGTGGGCTTGGAGTAAGCAACAGAGTGGGAGTCTAGAGGAAGAAAAACAAACAAGACTCAGTGTTACTGAAGCTGAGCTCAAGCAAAACAACAGCAGCAGATATGTGCTGGATTTTCAGCCAAACAGAAACTAAGGCTTTGACAGCAAGTAGAGAGAAAACTCAGCATTATGACGCCACAGTCATATTTAAAGTCTTTTACAACCATCTCTGATTCTTCACCCTATATTATCAAATATATCACATTTGAAACACAAGTTTCAGAGACCTCTATCTCAATAACATTATAAATTGTTTCCTTAAAAATCTGTTCATAGATGATAAAAAAACTATTATTCCCCCTTGAGGATTATCATAGCGCTTCAGGCAGCTGAAGTTGTATTTTGTCCCTTTTCAAAAAAGGCTGCTCTAATGAAATCATCCATACACTTTTTTTCTGGAAAACAAATTTTCTAGAAGCTGCAGTGGGAATTAAATCTAAGTTAATACTCTTTTAAAAAAAGTCATTTCTGCATTAAAAGAATACATATTTCCTTAAAACTTTAGTAAAAAAGTTGTCAAATCTGCCAAATTTATCAAATGTGATGCATATTATATCACAAACAAAATGATACAGCACTATTTTTTGCGAGTTTTGTTAAAAGGGTCAATAAACATATACATTCCAAAAAATAAGACTTTTTTGGCTATTTTTTGATGGGTCAGGCTTAAAGGGTTAAAGAGACTGTGACGACTATCTGTTTGAAGTGGACTGCAGCGACACCTTTGTTCTGAATCGCACACACACTGCTGTGACAAGGTAAGGTATTTATCATCACGTAGCACTGTTGTTAGAAACAAGACAACAAGCAAACTATTTGAAGTTTGTACCGTAATTTAGTAGAAATAGAAATAGAAATAGAAAATACTTTATTTATCCCCGAGGGGAAATTCAGGAGTCACCGCAGCATTTAAGAAAACAAAAGTAAGAAAGAGTATAGAAAGTGCAAAAAGGTCCATAAGAAATTAGATGACGACATCCCGTCCACCACTTGTCCACCACTCTCTAGCCCAGCCAGTCTCCACCTCCACAGGGTCCAGGACTGAGCCTCCCCAGCAGTCTGTTCAGTCTCTGTCTCCTGGATCCTGTCTGCTCACAGCAGGCGAAGCTCCTCCAATGCGGCGCCGGTGTCAGATGTCAGCTCCGTCAGCCACGTCCGTGAACAGCACGATGCCACTGGGTTAGCACAGCTAGCTCATCCATCCCCCGGGGCTAGATCCCACGTTCCCAACAACAATGGATGGAAGGAAAGGTCCACGTCGTCACCTCCCAGCTCACATCCGAGAACCAGCACCTCGTCCTCACCTCCTCCTCCTCAGCTCGAGGGAAATCATCAAGCCCTACACTAGTTAGCATTGACATGCTACAGGCTGCTAACAGCAATTTTGCATGTAAACAATGCAGCCATGGTTACATGTAGGATCTCCAGACAAACACAGGAGAAAAGTAGTAAAAAATATCGCCGAAGCCACAAAAAGTTTGGTGTCCGTGACCGACAATGAACCATACAAAGAGATGATCCACTCCAAATACAAAGATGACGAAAAAGAGACAATAAAATTACAAGAAACGGATAAAGACGAGAGAGCTGCTGCAACAGGCAGCTACTTGGGTAGCGCCTAGCTAATAATAATAATCTAAATGAGTAACCAGCAATACTGAGTGCTACTCACAGCCCAGTGCTCTGAGACGCGTCTGTAACTTGTAATGTTAGTGAATCCTGGTTATGTCCTTCCAGAGCTCATCTACCAACTCCAACCTCATCGAGCACAGCTAACGTAACCTCACTCTCCATTTTACTGATAGGCTCACAAGTACGGAAAGACCACCAAACATCTTGGCCCAGTTTTAGACTTTAGCTTGTGTTCAAGCTTTTAGCTCAGGCTGTATCACTCTCCTGTTTCTCTTTATTCTGCTCCTCTGTCCTTTTTCTGTCCGACAGTTAAGCTCCAGTGTCCACCATCACTACAAAATTAATCATAGAAATAATTTTTAGCAGAGAAAAACAGATCTCTCTTCTCACTACTTAACTTCATCAGCTGGAGTGGTGTTGTTATAGAGAGTTCAACGTGCTATAATCAATTATGTCCTGTCCAACCCAATGCAGAAACTGAGAAATCAGCTCCTTAAAGTATCTTATCAGGTTGAAATGTCATTTCACAGTTAATTTTTAAATAAATCTTCTTTGATCCTTTAGAAAATTTCAAGTTTAATGTTGATGATTTAACATTTCTATCAGTATTTTGTTGTTGACATACACTCACCTGCCTCTTTATAAGGAACACCTGTTTTTCTGCTCCTTTACACAAACATCTCATCAGCCAATCACATAGCAGCAAATCATTACATTTAGTCATAATTGAAGGACATAATGAAACAACAATGAATACATTCAAAACTCAAAGGAACACATTCACAACTGAGCTTATTGACACCAGATCTGAGCCAGCCCCTCAGTAAGAGACTGAACCAAAACAACTGAGACTGAAAGAGTAAATCTAATGGGCTCTGAAATTGTGGCAAGAAGAACAAACATGTGGTCTGCAAACACCAAAACTAGACCCAACAGTTGGGCATTACAGATATCTGCTGCACTGCTGCTACCTGCTGGTGAGGATCAGTGACTACAGCTGTGGTTTAATTTGTGATATAATTTCATACATGTAAGCGCTTTATGGTGTTACAGCAAAAATAAAAAGCCAAAGATGAAATATTATCAACACAAACTGAAAAGGTTATGAGAAGATGTGAATGTCGGCCAGAACGAGATACAATTGATTCACACAGTGTCTGCATTATTGTTACATATTCCTGACATCAATGTTTCATTATGAAAGTCCCAGTTTTGACCTTTCTGTTTTCCATAAATAAACTGAGGGGGTCCATGCTTACCTGCAGCATTGCTGGTGTGAGAGAGGCAGTAGGTAGGGAGGGGCTGCAGAGGTTCATGGGGGAGAAGTCAGACGCAGTGACAAGCAGAGTCGGGGGGCTGATCTGGAGGATTTTGGGGGGCTTGCGTGTCTTTCCTGAGCTCTGAGTGCTGAGCGTGGTACAGCTGCTCACTGAAGATGAGCTGGTTTCAGTGTCCACCAAGCTGGTCTCCTCCACTGACAGACCGATGCAGTCGTCCACCTGGTGGGAAAAAAACCAAAGAGGGGTTAAAGAAAAGGTTCAGGGTGTTTTTTAGCCCGCACTGAAAGAAGTTTGAATATTTTCTCACTTTCTCCAGTGTCTGGGAGTCTGCAGGCTGAGATGATCCAGACTCAATGTCGCTGTCGATCACCAGCTCCTGGGCGGAGTCAGGCACGAGGCTTGGAGACGGGCTGGCTGAGGTGAGGTCTGGGAGGCTGAATGCTGGTTCGGATGGACGGATCTGCTCGAACGAGTAGATGGACTGGGAGGGCAGGGAGGAGTGTGTGGCGACGTCCTCAGCCCTCGTGGACTGTGCTTGCAGATGATCCAAGTGGCTTGGGATCAGCGTGGGCTCCATTACAGCCTGAGGAGGAGGAGGTGCTGCTGCTGGTGCTGGCTTTGGAGGGAGGTTTCCAAACTTGATGACGGATGGCGAAGAAGCCGGCTGTTGTTGCTGAGGCGGCTGCTCCTGGTTCCGAGCCGTGGCTGCGACGCTTCTTCTGTCGGCCATCTTTTCTGCCGGGTTTTCGATCTTGATGGATTTGAAGAGCTGTCGCCCATTCTGCAGCGAGTTGAGGGTGAAGGAGGTGTAAAGGCCGGAGTGGATGTAGTCGTTCCGATTTGACTGCTTGATGCTGGAGCCCAGAGGTGCTGTGCTTCCTCCCAGCTTGGTGCCACAGTCATCCTCCTGCTGGATGCCGTCTCCTCTCTTTGACAGGGAAGAGACGCCGCGAGCAACAACATCCCCGGCCTCTGTTCGAGTGGCAACATCTCCCTTCAGGATGTCAGGATATGAAACAAATCGATAGACAAACTTCTGACCGTTCACTTTCTTTATGATGTTCTGAAAAAAACACAAGAGAGAAGAAGAAGATCTGTTAGATTTGTTTGTTCTTGCAGCATTAAACCAGTCAGAGTTAAATTCTCAGTACAAAGACAGCCTGCAGACAGCGTGAGAAGAAACAAGATGTTTCTTTCTGCCTCTAACAAAGAAAAAATAGAAGAGTGAGACCACAGCAGAGCCCTGTGCGTGGGACAGCTCTGTCTTTCCTGTCTGCACCAAACAGCCTGTAAAGCTGCTGCCAAACATACCAGAGCAGCCCTGCCCAGATCGCCCACAGGGTCAGGCTGCGTTCTGTCTAACCACAGCCAGAGTGGGTGACTGACAGCAACCCCCTCACTGCTCGTCTCTGAGCAGGACTTTGACCATCCTGAGGAGCAATTAACTTGTGTTTATTGTGCTGGTGCTCTCTGTGGTTTGAAGAAGACAGCCCCCAAGGTGTGTATCAACTGCCTCATGGCTTTAATTGTAATTCTATGCCGAGTACATGTGGTTTATTATTGAAAACACACAGCTCAACTAAAAAACATCACAGGGAGGAAATGACCAAAGATCTGTTCTGCCATCTGAAACAACACATTGTTGCAAAAAATGAGAACTGCTGAATGTCAATTATGCACGGATACAACCATAAACTCGTAGGGCCGTAACATTCATGGTAGACTGATTTCAGGGTTTAACGACGAGATAATAAAGAAAAAATATGATGTCAAACAGTAACTTGACTTCACTGCTTCAGTAAAAGGAAAACAGCAGGGGTTGTTGTTTATTTACCAGTTTAGTAATTCAAAGAGAAACTTTCAGAAGAAAACCAATTTCTGAAATGTTTAACTTTTGTAAAGTTCATTTTAAAGTTTGCCAGCTTTAAGCCTTGTTTCCACCAAGCAGTCTGGTTTAGATCGGTACAGTTTGGCTCACTTAAAGTGATACTCCGGGATGGAACAAGTTGGGTCCTATCACAAGGTTTAGGGCAGAAATTACCCCTACAGCAGTGTTTTTGTGCAGCAGAAGCCCAGAGCGCATGCACTAAACACCCCCTCCCTGCTCCTCTGCCGGTTTCCTCTGCACTCAGACGGGGCCATATTTTACTTGACCAAAAACACAAAATGTATGTGCTTTTAGTCTGCACACATCTTATACAAACTTAATTTCACTCTGCTGATCACTTTCACATTTGATCATGTACTAAATATCGTTTACTGAGGCCGTGTCCACACATACCCGGGCATTTAAAAAAAAAATCCTCCCCTTGTTCGTTTTTAAAAATACTTCCATCCACATCCACATGCAGGGGGTAAATCCGCTGATAAGAGTGGCTCAAGGCATGCCAAACCCATATCTGGTAGTGTTTTCCAGATGTAAAGCCCGTGCCAGCCAATCAGAATAAGTGACACTTGAGAACCAAAATCTCAGTTTACTGGCGTCTACACGAAACCATGAAACCAGAGTTTTTTCAAAATCTTCACCTTGGCCAGAGTTTCCAGAAAACATTGTTTTTAGTGATGTAAAGTTGTGGTTATGTGTGGAATACAGGCGTAAACATATAAAAAATATGCGTTTCCCTTCGTGTGCACGTACCAAATCACTCATCGACTGTTGTTTAGTGACTGAACGCACTGAACGGCAGCTTTGCCTCTGAATCTCTCCCCTCCTTTCAGCCACACAGTAAGTAAATGATTTACACACTGACCGTAATAAAAAGAACAGTCAGGGAAATTATTGTTTTGGCAGCTTTCAAAATGTAGCTTTAAATCACTATATTCTCAGCTCATTGGCTCATTATTCACCAGCTGCCGTTCTCAGACTGATGGCAAGTAGAGCTCAACATTTGGCCGTGTTTCAGCTTAGAGCTGCAGAGTACTAAACGATTCGGTGACTGAATCTTTTAAACAAATCACTTTACTCTACTGATTCTAATGATTCGGTACAATGAAAATACCTGGTTTTTCATCACTATATCAGAAGTTTAAAGCAAGAGACAACGGCAGAAAAAGCTGTTTGGCATTGGCAGGGCTCTGCTGCTCATCTCACACATCTATGTTTGGTATAGATTTAAAATAAGAAGTTTTGTAACGACAAAGAAATAATAAAGCAAACACAAAAGTCCTTACTTTTTGTGCTACATGTATATAACTGTCAAAATTTGAGAGAATTGGTCAAAAATCTGCATGAAGTAGCAGCATAATGAACAAAATGTTACAGTTAAAATGAAATAAAATAAAGTTTCTTGCAGGATTTGGGTGTTGAACTATTTCCTGCAGCCAGTTTAATGAGAAGCTCTGTTTTGATAGTGAAAACTAATAAAGATCTTAACCATTTTTCCAGCAGCTTGAGGGGTCTGGAAATTCTACGACTGTCTAATGAAAGAGCAACGGGCAGCAGAAACATAAGACGTTAATTAAAGCTCCAGTCTATCCACCACGCTGTGGTGAATCCACCAGTCAGGGGTCATTTCAGACCAACCATACACTGACATCAGTGTACCCTCGGAGGCTAACATCTGACATTTGAAGATGAATGAAAGGCTGAAATTGTTTCAAAGTTTGACACAGCAGAGGAGCAACACATGCTTACAGTGCTGGTTCGGCTTGACAGGCAAAGGAGTTAAAGATAGTGAGAGTATTTAGGGAATGTGTCCGATCTGGTTTCCTTCAGAGGCAGCAACTCGTGTGAAAATCATAAAACATAAGCAGGAATCAGTCAGCCAATCCAGATTTGCTCCTGTGGTGATGTGTAAAAAGTACGACCACACATAACACAGCTGAGGCTTGAAACACAGTGACAGTCAGCAGGTCAGGCTGACTTTACCTTGTCGTAGTAGTATCTCAGAGCCCTGCTGAGTTTGTCGTAGTTCATGTTGGGCTTGTTCTTGCGGGCTCCCCACAGCCGGGCCACCTCCTCTGCCTGCAGCAGTTTGAATTCGCCCTCCTCATTGGTCCAGCAGATCAGCTGCTCATTACTGGGATCCACTAGGAGCTGGAGAAGAAACTGCCACAGGGTGACAGAGTTGTCCATGTCTCTCACTGAATAAAACAGAAGATAAGAAAAACAGTCTGATTATCAAAAAATGACAGAAGATTTTGGGGTTCCCTGAGTGTATTGGTGTGAGCCTGTTGAGGAAATCCAGATTATTCCAACACGACACAAATAAAACACGAAAAAGCATCATTTATCTGTTGTTTTATACACCCACCCATGTTCAAACACACAGTCAGTACATTTACATGCATGCAGCAGCCCGTCTAAGACCATAGCTTGATTGTAAAGCCACAGCAGGGGGTCTAGTCTTGTGTGCATTTCCATGCAGAAAAGAGAACTGGACTTCTGGCTCAGAACTAATCACTTACCCTTGATAAGTGGCACTGTGTCCTGTTTTGATAAGCGAGCCTGCAGGCATATCAAATCAGTTTCAGTCCACCCGAAGAGAAAAAACAACATTCTAACAACGATAGTCCAGATGGATGCAGCTGGAGCTCTCTGTTTTTATGTCAGTATGTGCCATGGTGTTTGTTTTTGTGTCAGAGCCACAGACTGAGCGTAGTCATCTACTTCCTTGTCCAGCTGAACGCTGAGGCATACCGAGACATGCCAAGTCCTGCTGAATCCAACCATTGCTGGATAGCAGTCACGCTATCTATGTGCATTGAGCGAGCTATGCTTAGTCCAGTTTCTATTTGACTAAGCTGTTTACATGAATTCCATTAGTCCAGTTATGTTCTGACTAAGTTCATAGTCCGATTTCTAAAGCTGCATGTAAACATACTGAGTGTTTGCATAGAAAGCAGTCAACAGGAACAACATAAGGTTGCTGATGTAAAGGAGTAGATTTCACAAAAAAATCCAATCTAATTAAATACAAACAGTTATTTAGCCAATGATTAAGGACACAGTCAGACTGGCAAACTGTACTATGCTTGACCACGCTTTAACCCTGGAGTCCTGTTCGTTGGCTGACATTTTTTCAAGAATCCTGCAGAACACGGGATTCCCATGGGATTCCTGTGGGTTTGGGAGTCAACTTCACTATTATGGAATTGGGACGGTACAGGATAAAAAGTTGACGGAAGCGGAATCTAATCAGGAAGATAAAACATAATATATGACATCCACCGCCATTTTGTAGTTTATTTCCAATAAGCCTGAACTCTAACGCAAGTGTAAAGAACTACACTTCCCAGAAGCCAACAGTAATCTAGAAAAAAATGTGGAGAAAATCAAATCAAATTCAATGTATTGCCTAGAAATTAAAAGAAGGGGAAAATGGGAGTGGTACAGGAGTGGGAGTCTTTTTACTAGGAGTGGGATGGGACAGGATTTGTTTTTTACTCTGGCCCAGGATTGGGAAGGGATGGGATTTGTTTCTGTGGGAGTGGGGTGGGACCGGAGTGAAAATCCACTCCTCATTGTGCTGACTGATGAGATTGCGCTTCATGTAAACAGACGCTTCACAATGACATTAGGGTTGGGTACCAAAGCAGGTACTTTTTTGGGTACCGACCGAATTCTGACAAAATCACCATGTACCGACTCATGTAAAGTAAAGTCAAAAGGTACCATGTTTAGTTACCTGAATGCATCCTTGTGACTTTGAGGGAGTGGAAGAGTAGGCGGTTTTCCATGCTGTACATGAACACAGCATTCCAAGTTTAAATATTGAATGATAAATATGTTAAATTGAAAAAAAATATATTTTATTATTAGACAAATTGATATTTTTTACCACATTAACACACAAAAGTACCGAAAATTGGTACCGTTGAGTACCAGTATCGATTGCCAGGTACCGGGCATTGGTACCATATCGTTTCAAAAGTGAAAGGTACCTATCCCTTCACATTGGAGTAGTGTGACTGCTGGCCGTACTCTCTCCAATCATGCTTGAGTAGTCTATGGTTCAAACGTTCAGTGTGACGGCACCTTAAGGGACTGTTCAACAGCTTCAGGTGCACTGTTTGGTAAAAATCATCTTATGGTTCCTTTATTCCAGGTTCCCAAATGGTTTCCATATTCCAGTGTGATAAAACCAGCATGCATCCAGTGGAGCCACTTCCTGAGATGTTACATATGGATGAAGTCAAACGCTTCCTATGACATGAAGTCAGGAGCTTCAGGAAAACCTCCACCTTCTTTATTTCCTGGTAAACCAGAGACGATGACAGGCTCTCAAGGTGAAGGTGACAGAGACAAATTACTTTTCTAAGGTCGCTGCTAATGCTAGATCAAGACCCTGAGTCGGCCACTTTCTATAATACTGAAATAACACCTCATTAAAAGTTCATATGACTTCTTTCAAGGAAACATATAAACTGTAGCACTGTGAGCTGGATTTTTATTAGTCCCCGTCAAGGCCAAACATCTTGCTCACATCTGGCCTTCAAAGAGTGGCGTAACAACATATGCAATGGAAAATGAACCAAGCCCTCACAGAGATAAGTGATGAATGATCATGGGGCTGGTTGAGGAGACAAACTGAGAAAGCAGATTTTTTAAGAGAGGAGTGTTGGTTTAAATGCTGTATCCATGCTAAAAAATTAATACACTTTTGTTGTGACACTGTATTTCGTTTCTTGTGTGAGTGTAGGGATGTGTTCTGATCAGAGGTTTATCTCAGGAGGGGAATAAGTAACAGACTGCATGCATGATCACTGCGTGCACACTCTGAATAATGATATGAGAGTTTTTTTGTACACATCCTTTTATGTAGGTCACCAGATGTCTGTCCTTGGTACATAAACTATACGCTGTGTCCTATTCTGGTAAGTGAAGCTGCAGTTTCTGTTCACCCTAAGAGGAAACAGCATTCCAACAACAATGGCCGAGATGGATGCAGCTGTAGCTCTCTATGTTTTCATGTATGTGTCATGGTGTTTGTTGTGTTGGAGCACAGCAACCCCATGCATCATGATCATCAACTTTGTCTCCTGGGTGAAAGTTGCTTGCGCTGACTGCCGACTCCTGCGGTATCGAGCTATGCTCAGTCTGTTCTTAGTCCCACTAAGCGGTTTACATGAATTTCAATAGTCCAATCATGTTCTGACTAAGCTCATAGTCTGTATGTAAACGTACTGACTAGTTGCCCAGTCTAATAGTAGCAGATATTGTCTTTTTGTGCTCTTATATCATAACTTTTATCTAAAACTGATGGTACGGAAGGGAAAAAAAGAGACTTTGAGGATATACTCATCAGTCTTTAGTTTGCCTGGATTAGAAGAGATCATAGCATCTGCTAAAACAGCCTCCTGCATAAAAACAAGGAAAGCAGAGCAAGTTGTGAAGTACTCAGCAGCCATGTTCCAGCTTCCTACAGTTGGCAGCCCTTCATAACCTGGATTTACAACTTGGAAAATGACAAAATTTGACTTCTTATATCATAACTTTATTCTCAGGATCCTGTTGTGGAAAATCCCCCCCTTCTCCCCTGACTCTCCCGTACCTCTTTTTGCCACTGGAGTGAGAAGAGCTTGAGAGATAGTAAGACACAGGCCATGAGAAAAATGGAGCTGGACTGAGTATTTCAGCGGTGAGCTGCCTTTTGTTTTAGTTTTTTAGTCTGGTTAGTCTTTACTTTATTTCTGATTTGATTTACTGAGAGCTATAAGTTATATTCCTATTTTTGGATGAACAAATTGTGTTTTTTATTTAACTTATTCATAGTTTTGATGACTGTACAATACTTCTTTGTTAGCTTTATTCCTTTCAAGAGAAACCAGGTGATATTATTAAAACAAAGCTCTGAGCAGGGAATCCTTCTTCATGCTCATCTCCCATAAACCAGTGAACTTTAAGGAAACAGCTCCACTTTCTTAAACTTAAAGGGGCTGTGAGGAGTTTGAAAGTGATCTTGAAAAAAACTCCCTTCTACATATATGCCTGATCTTAATGTACACTTCAAAATGAGATTATCAGCGCCAATATGGGTTATTTCAAAATGCTACTTCATAGTCACTTGGTAGCGAGCCGATCGGGTTGAGCAGGACTGGATTGATTTACGGCATGTCCAAGTCTCTATGACAACACCACGCCAGCTGACAAAGTTTAGTTGAGAGAAGAGAGATCTGTGTTTTTGTCTGCTGGAAACAATTTCTGTGATTAATTTTGTAGTGATGGTGGACACTGGAGCCTAACTGTCAGACAGAAAAAGGACAGAAGAGCAGAAGAAAGATAAACAGGAGAGAGATAGAGCACCAGGTAAAGGTTAAGCTCTTTGTGCTAATGTCCATTTCAACCCACAGTCAGCAGTTATTCTGCAGTGGTCTGTTCAAACCTGAGAGTCTATCAATAAAATGAAGAGTGAGGTTATGTTAGCTCTGCTTGGTAGATGACTGGCAGGACGTGACCAGGATTCACTAACGTTACACACAGGGCCAGCGGCCATTGTCAGGCAGAACCGGCTGTTGACAGACCTGCAGCACCGACCTTCGTCGGGCTGAACCGGCCTTTCAATGACCGACAGCCACGGCCGGTAGAGGTGTCCCAGTCTGATATTGATATCGGCTATCGGTCCGATATCAGCAAAAAAAAAAAATATCGGTATCGTATCGGAATGCATCTAAAATCCCTGATATAAGCAGTTTCTGTTATCCATTGGTTAATAATAAATGGGTCAGTTTTTGCTCATACCTACTGTTGCTGACTACTGTTCTTTGTTTGAATAATATCACTTAATCAAGCCTTTTCTAACATGACAGACATACTACAAAATAAGTAATAAAAGTATGCATGTTTAATGTTGATATCGTATCGGATTAATATCGGTATCCACCAATATCGGGGTTGAGGGGTCACGTTGTTATGGGCTGGGTCGAGTTAAAGCCCAGGGCTGTTTTTCAGTCCCAGTCCGCCACTGGTTACACATTACAAACACATCTCAGAGCACCAGGCTGTCACTAGCACTACATATGGCTGGCTAATAAAATACTGTACAAACTGTCAGTTTGCTTGTTGACACGTTAGCCTACGCATACATACATACATACATACATACTTAGCACCAGGCAGCTAGTAGTTATATATAGCCGGCTACTGACGCACGGTACAAACTTACGTTTGCTTGTTGTCACGTTTCAAACAACAGCGCTACATAACTGTACTGATAAATACTTTGCCTTGTCATAAGAGTTGTCTTGAACAAAGAAAATGTGTTCCAAAGGAAACACGCGCCTGGTTAAAAAGTCAAATCTTTATAATAGTGTGTCTGACTCCAGGCCAGAAGGTGGCGAGGCAGTCCAATTAAAATAGATCCTCCTCAAAGCATCTTTAACGTGGCTAACCTGAGTAAAAAAAATACCCTTCCTCAGTAGAAAGGAGTGGAAGAAAGAAAGGTAACTGTTCTCCACATGTTTGATGTTACAGAAGCACCTTAACAATGCAGCATCACGGCAAGGTCAACACACACCCTCTGCTTACATGGTTAAGAAAGTCGATTTTAGCTTAAGCAGTATCTCTCTCTGAGGCCGTAGGCACATCTTTAAAAGGGTCACACGGGTCTCCTTTATATATTAGATCATGTTCATCATTATCCACCTCTCCTTTGTCACCCCATCTGTGATTAGGAATAAGTCAAGTTTTTCAATAATAAAACATCTTATACTTCACTTGACTGTTATCTGATCCTATATTTTCCATGATTTCCTGTATGCACCTGTCTTAAGCCTCAGTTCTCAACGATGGGGTGGTACGCTTTAACTAAAGGTTTAAACACACATCTGTGCGTGCTGAGATCCGTTCACTCAGAGCACATATGGAGTTGATCCAGGAGGCCTTTGTCCACATTGGTCTGACTTTGGAGCACATCGTCAGGTTTGCACTTGTCTAGAAAAGGAGCTACCTGCAGATAAACACACAGGGTGGATGGATGAGAGGGCTCGTGCTGTGAGGAACAATGTCTCATTGAAAACAGCGGCAAAGCCCTGCTTTCAGAACAGATGCAGCGCTCCTTCTCCTGCTGTCTCTCTGCATCCTGACAGCCTGCAATTGTCTGGGAGATGAAAAAAGAGGAAACCTACTCCCCATAGAAATTTGCAGAGTCCAAAAGAAACTCTTTTCCTGAAACGGTTTGATTTCTTCAGGGTTATGAAAGGAGACATTTTAAATTCCCTTTTTCCAGGAGTTTACTCAGTTTCACAATCAGCTGGCTGATTAATGTACTGAAGGGGCCTGTTGACTGAGGCCTCGTACGCCGAGTCCTGCTGTCATTATCATTATCTCTCTTGTGTTTTCTCACTAAGTTGGCATAAAATTTGAGTCCCAGTGTGTGATTACACGCTACTGGTTACAGAAGTGTGTCACACACACACACACACACACACACACACACAGATAGCACCTGCCACCTCTGAGGTTACACATCACCTCCTTCTTTCCTTCATTACACCTCTGTTAGTCCACGTGAGGGAGGATCAAACGTGAAACATCTTTGAGCGCCACGCTGCCTCCATTCATCAGACACTACAGACTACACACGACGACTTACAGGGACGTAAATATCCCGCCCTGAGGTAGTAGTGTGTAAGCGCCTTAAGTCAGCCTACTGCCCTCCTCTCCCCCTGTCTGGACGAGCTGAGGCTGTTAAAAGATCAACATCGATCATGGTGACGTGAGCTCACGGTAACAGGAGTCTGATAACAAGTGTTAACTTTCTCTTGGTGCCAACACGACCTGGGGAACAAATGTTTCAGCTTCTTTCCTGCATAACCTACATTTTGGCACTTTTGTTTCTCTTGCTCCCTCTGCATACTTGTGTGAGTGTGTGTGTGTGTGTGTGTGTGTGTGTGTGTGTGTGTGTGTGTGTGTGTGTGTGTGTGTGTGTGTGTGTGTGTGTGTGTGTGTGTGTTCTGTGTGCTGATACACCCAGCTTGGCACAGCAGCTAAAAGAGATAACACTGGATTTGCAGGACAGAAACTCTTCTTTATCACTTGTTGTTTGGTATGTAGTCAGACAGTACATCAAGTTGTTTTTTCATGTTTGTTTTTTAACGCTCGCTATTTGTCCTGGAACTGAGTCTGTCAACAAACATAAACAAACATATAAAAATGTGTTTTGAGACAGTTTTGGGAAAGGTTGTGAAGACGGATAAAAGCCTGATTTTTTTCAATCACTCACTATCGTCTTTTTTTTTTCTTTTCTTAATGTTAACACAGTTTTCTCAAACAAAAAGGTGGTTAATCATTTCTAAAAGCGTTTATGGATATCATTTGATATAAATCATCTTATAATGTATAGAAAATTAAGACTGCTTTCACCTCACATATCTGTACCACAGGGTTGTCCAAGTTTTTTCCATAGAGAGTCACATTTGAATTTGTAAAAATGACCAGGAGCTGCTGGAGTCTGGTTGTAGAAAGAACAGAAAGCTTGTACACACCATGCCAAAACAACAGACTTCACTGACATATAGGCCTGTCACAATAATCAATAAATCAATTAACCGAACGATAAATAAAAACATCCTCGGTAAGTTTGCCAGCCTCGATAAACTGACACGTGCATGCATGTTTGCTTTCCTCCTCTCTTTCGACTAAAGAAGCTGAATGAGAAGATGGCTCACTACGTCTATCTTTCCTAACATCGGAATGCATAGGTTCTATAGCGGGTAGCAGAGTGAGCATCTGTCAAAAATGCGATCTTTGGGGTGAAGAAGGGGCTGCTCTCGCGTACACACAGAGAGAGCTGAAGCGAGCGTCCTGAGGGGTAAGGAGGAAACACACGCTTATATGAGTGATGGCACAAAAGATACGGTTCTTAAGCCGCCTGCCACAGTCCCAGTGTGGGAATATTTTGTTTTTTATCAGAATGAACAAAGTGTGAGCTCATGAACACCAACGAGCTGATATGTTGCATTTGTTTGAAAATAGTGGCGACGAAGAAGAAGGGGAGGTGCAGCGGAGCCTTGTTCTTTGACAATCCGCTCTTACTGAGGCTTTTGGTCGGCAAAGTAAATAGAAATAAAAGCGCCAAATGGTGAGCGCTCAAAGACAGCTACATTGCCAAAGAAATGCAGCCCTTCAATACGGTTGAAAGCCAGAAATGTTCAAAATGTTTGACAGACAGTACGGATTGACTGGGAAAAAGTACATGTTACAAACAATTCAGGAACTGTATAAACTCCCTTTTATTTAGGCTAGTTTTTATTGTTGTTGTTTTTTGGGGGAGTTTCGTTTTTTTCTTTAGAGACAGGGTCTATGTTTCATTGTTTTTGATTAGTATTAATTATTTTCATTGACATGTATTTTTTTTCTAAAAGAGAGTCCATTTCATTTTCATTGTATTTTTTTTTCTCTTTTTCGTTTGTTAAATTTATTATATTTTTTGTTTGATTTATTTCATTTAAAAGATCCTGACCTTTTAATTACAGTTAAATACTCTTAAGAAATTAAAGTTTCTTGCTTTTGATATGGTGTACTCACTTTATTATCCCATTTATCATAATGACATCAATGAAAAAATGGGGAAAAAATCAAAATAAAATTGACAATAATATCATTTATCGGCAATAATATTTTGGAAAATTATCGTCTAGCAAAATTTGTTATCGTGACAGGCCTCCTGGCATTAGAAACACATTTACAGCCCGGTTCAAAAAAACAGCTTGGGTCTAAAACACTGATTTCACATTTGCTAAACACTGTATGAGGGGGGATGATTTTTTTTTTAACTTAGCAGTTTAGTTGATACTAGGATCATCTGATTGCCCAATCAGAGGCACAACTCAGCTCAACTGATGGGCGCCCTGTAGCTGTAGGAAAGGAAGCTCAAAGACCGCATCATATCCTCTGTGGCTGTGTCCACAGATCGGCTTCATTTCAGTATCAGGAACAAACAGGTGACATCACGGTGACTACGTCCATGTTTTATTCAGTCTGTGATGGGAAGGCTCTTTTTGTTAACTGTTTCTTTTAGTGGCATCTTAGAAAATCAGTCAGTACGTGTGCTCAAACAAACTTGTTCCATCATCACAGACTTATGAAACCAAACCTCACCTGTCTCTCAGGTGTCTATTGATACCAGATGATCAGTGGTCAGTTTTCTCCAGTGTTACGTGCTGCGTAAACATCAGAAAACTCTGCTTCTGATCAAGGAACATGTTCTCCATTAGGGAGCGATATGGGGAAAATATGTCAGGGGTTAAAGTTGCATATTGCAATTTAAAAAAAAAACCTTATTTTTATTAAATTATAGTTTCAATCAGAGTTTATGTGACTCATAAACTAACAATTAAACTACAAAGTCCTGTGAGATTTTGTGTGGATGAATGCGAGAATGCCAAACAAAGGATCTTTTGATAAAAGGCAACCAAAAGATCTGAGTCTGACAACACTCTTTTCAGCAAATACAACATTTCCTACATAGATTAACTTGTGAAAAAACTGTTCATATGCAACATTATACTTATGAGTGTGGAAATGTTGCACACACACCAAATATCAAGCATGACCAGACAACTGAGATACCATACAAGAGATTGCTGTCAGCAGATAAACAGATCTGTCTGCACACTGCCCTCCACGTTGGTTTCTGTTAGTGTGTATGAGAATGTGTGTGTGTCTCTCTTTGTGTAAGCTCCTTATAGATACGGGTAAATCTGCCAGATTCATCCAGACCTGCTGGAATGAAGACACACCCCCCTCACACACACAATCTGCCCCAAACTGTCATTATTAAAGCGGGTAAAAATAGGACAGCATCAGAACTGTTGCCAGAGAAAAAGATAACAGATGAACGTTATGTAACATCCTACATTAACAGCGAATGTTATCTACGAAGCACTGCTATAACCATGGCCAGAACAAATCAGCAGTTTAACATGGGTTTCTGATGTGCTCTGACTGGAGAGACTGGTTTCCACTGTCACAGAGCCAGGCACCCACACAGAGCAAAATAAAAGACCACTTGTTGATGATCAACGTTAGTTTCGATACCTTTCAACCCACACAACTAGTTATCCCCCCACAGCTCAAACTCCTAGTATCACTCTCATCTGCTAAACCTCTTGAATACTCGCCTGAAATCAGCCACAGAGTAAAATGAATAATTTTATTTACGGTTGTTTGCTAACTGAAGGATAGCTGTAAGCTAGCTCCGTTAGCATGTCAGCTAACATTACCTCGCTTGTAGAGCCCGCTGAATTTCTGAGTCGTCGCGCCGCGTCGAAATGATCCCAAAACATCATTGGAAATGTTTCTATTCTGCCATGATTTAGAAAATAAGTTTCATGATAAATGTCGTGAGAGTTCAATAATATTAAATGCATTAAACTCTCTTTAGCTCTCACGGGCGATATTTCCTTACGAGAAGAAAAAAATGTTGCATTCACTGTACCTCGTTCATCAAGAACTCACGGCGGTAGGTGCTTTGATTCGAACTGAGCAAAAAGCGGATTTTGTTCGAAATCGGCTGTTTGTACCCAGGTGTCATGCACCACTTCAAAAAAAAAAAAAAATTATCGATAGTAACCCAGATGTTTTTTCTTAATTATTCTTGCCATACAAAAAAACAATAACTGCAATACAAATAAAGCAATGGCATCATGTTTTTTTTAATATAACATCAAAGATTGATATACTATTCGCAGTGTTACTAGCTGATACACCCCCAAACAAGGGCCTGATAGCATATTTAGTGCGCACCTGTTTGCTTGTTTGTGCAAAGCAGTTATATTTCCGTTTTTTTCCGAAAGCCCGTAAATGTATCACTAGGTCGTGCTGAGATCACTTCCTCTCTTGTGTCAGTTGTTGTGTGTTGTGTTTAAAATTCAATTACTTGACTACACTTTTACAAAATCCCCTTAAATTAAAATGCATATTGATAGAATGACACTAACTTGTACGACTAATGATTGTTTTTTTGAAAATTAGCCTCGAGTTGGTAATGTGTAGCCAGTTGATTTGACATCTAACTTAGGAAGAGGAGAAATCTTTGCACCACTTGGTTTTCTAAAAAGAGACATGTTGTTGGTTTTCTCATGTAAATTTGCAGCTCAGGAACTTAAAAGACAAATGAATAGCCTGTTAAATAATTTGATTCCTTTCCCATATAAGGGAGTGCATTACATCAGTGTAGCACCTTGAGCGAGGGCATTGTGTGGTTATCGTGTAGGCACCTGTGAATAATTAGCCACAGTTATGAAAGGAATGAAATCAAAAGGTGTGTGGCTAAAGCAGCCTAGTGTGTCACCACAATGCATTTCTCTTTTCTTCATTAGAGATATATATTTTTCTGGTTATCTCATCATGTATTGGGCTGGTAAAAAGAACACCAGTTTTTACCAAGACACCACACACATAGAATCAGTCCCCCCAGAGATTCATTTGATGGGAATTTGCATTATAACTCAGTAACCCCAAAAAATCATTCATAGTTCAGTAGGCTGCAGAATCCTTATTAGGCATACAACTTTATCCTCTGGCTTCTTTCTGTATTAGTGCTTCCTGCAGTGAATGTTTGCTGCTGCTGAGTAAATTACAGTTGCTGACTTTGAAACACAGTCTCAATCGTCAGTGTTACATCACGAAGATCATTCAGGGAGACAGATTTATGGATTATTATACAAGGCAACTATGGGTTTCCCCTTCCTAAATTACCCAGCTATTGAATAAGGACCTAGGACATTAAATAAGGATCCAGAGCTTTTTGAAATACAGACACAGTCAGAGCTCTACTAATTATTTGATAGACATTTTTGTAAAGAATCAATTCACTTTTTAGAACCAAATGCAGAATGCTGATGATGTTGTTTTAAGCCCTTAGATTGTATGTTGACTTAACCAGTCAGGTCTTAGAGTTTTACCACCAAGTTTTAAGAAGTTTATAAATATATCTGACGTACAGTCTCGAGCAAATTTTGACCTAAAATATTTTATACTTCATTCCAGACCCATTGGTCCATATCTGTATATGTTTGTACCAATGTTTTGAGTAACAAGATGAGAACCTTGTGTCGCTCATTGTGAGTTGAGTAAGTGACTTTATTATTCCATTTTTTATTCAATCAATCCACCCATAACTTTCTACATAAAATTTCTTAATACAGCATGAAATGTGGACACATTAATGGTAACAAACATGTGACTAGTGCTCATCCATCTACTAAATTTCAGAAATATTCTGAATGCATCATTGAAAGCTATCTGAGCACTGTGCAGGGGAGTACAGTAGGCCTTAAAAAGCTCAATTTCAATGCGTCTGTACACATCTGAAATTTGTGTGCCAGCATATTAGCTTGTGCATCAGCTTCATCACACAAATGATTTCACGTTTTTAAGAGGTAGACAATGAACTGTTGGCAGTTCATAATGATTGACTTTTATTTCTCTCCAGACACCATAAATATAGTATACTATATAACCCTTGCATCTGTAAGTATGTATTCCAGTAAACCACCAAGTGGCAGCAAACAATAGCTGTGTTTCACCACCATGCAGCAGCACTAATTCATTTTAAGAGCAATTCTTTAAACATATGCAGTTTTCTTAAATAGGAACACAGGCAAAAACTAAAGCAAAACAACACTTTTGAAAAAAAAAAACACTTTGATTACATTTCATAAAGCAAAAGCTATAGTGTTGTAATTTTAAGAGCATGTTTAATGATTGACATGCTATAAAAAATCACAGAAAAATGCACAAATGCAAGCACACTACAAATGAAACATTCAGCAGATGTCGCTGGCTCAGATGAGATTAGAGGAGTTTAAAATGGATTTGGATTTCTGCGACCGCAAGTGAAACTGCCCCACCAGGCCAAAATAATGATGAGGGATCAGTTTAACAAAAAGATGACATCACCAAAAACACACAAAGATTAAAAGAAAAAAAATGTTTCCGGGAATGATTCTGACATTCAGCTAAAAAAAGAAAAAAAAAAAAAAAACATCAAGAAGATTGAGATGGATGATTATTTATAGAGTGGTGTTTCAGGTTTCACCCCCTGTCTGACTCATCACAATAGCAGGAGGAAATATCAAAGCTCCTGTGAGGAACTTTCTGTTTGTGATGAATTTGTGATCATCTTAATCTTAAACAATCATATTCTGCTTTATTTGAAATAATACCCCTGACTGTGAATATATGAAGTGGAAAACCCCCTGCAGTGGTTTCAGGTATTCAAAATTACTAAATTATAAATCATCAAACATTTTGCAAATGGTGTTATTTTGCTTTTATGAGTCATGAATATGAATCCTCCTTTCTGATAACCACATCAAAACTCACCACAGGAGCTTGTGTTTAGTTTCCTGTCATTAACAAATTATAAACCTGTTGGAAGTCAGTCTGCAGTGACTATGAAAATACAACACAGAAGAGAAATATCAATTAAAAACAAATTTCTTTGGCTTGTCATAACTTGATAAATCATTGATCCTAGTTCAGATCACTTGGATTGGAGCAGTGAGAACCAACACATTAAAGCTCCTTAGAGGAACTTTACATCCCTAGACCAAGCCTAACATCTAATTTCCTCAGCTCATTTAGTCCTTTACGATTGCAAGAGGCAGTATTCATTTCAAACCGTGCCCTGATGCCTTTTGCCAATCAAACACATTTATTATTGTGAACATGTGTTAATAAAGAGTCTCTCAAATGTCTCCTCATAAGACACCTGCCCTCCTGAAAGTGGTTACAAGCATGAAGATTACTAAATCTGTCATGTGTAAAAAAGTAGAGCTGGTTGGTTCCAGACCATCATGGTGAGCTTTACTGAACAGTATTGTTCTGCAGAAAGTCGTGTAACGCTTCATACTGGTTTAATGTATTTTATTTAAATTATTGATACTGTGCAATAGGGATGTTCTGAATGTAATTGTGATGTGTTTGTGACTGTGTTGTTTGTGCTATGAATTTGTGCTGCTCTTTTATGACTGCAGGACCAGCAAGGAGCCCATGACAAATTTCCCCATGGGGACAATATAGTATATGAAATGAAATGAAATGAAATGAAATTGAAACACACTAAAATGACCAGGAAAAGGTAATTCATGCAGAAAGAGAGACGGAGCATCAGAACATTTACAGAAACAGGTCTTTACTACAGAGAAATGAAGTCAAAGAAAGTCAAGGTGAGCTCAGTGAGGAGAGTTTCCTTCAGCATCTGAAGACACTCACAAACAGGGACTGGAGACTCTGACAGGAAGAGGTCTGGCAGAGCCAAACCAGAACCAGAACCAGAAGACCAGTTTCTGAGAGTCAACAGCTTCAAGCTTCACAGCTTCAAAGAGGTGGTAGTGTCTCAGTCTCATTTTCAGTTACTGTGAAGAGAAGACTTTGAGATGCAGCTTTGACAGGTCAGACTGCAGAAAGACATCCATCACTGAGACAGAGGCAGAAGAAGAGAAAGAGGCTGGACTAGACCATCAGACACCACCAATGGATTACTGAAGACAGGAAGATGGAGATATGGACGAATGAGTCAGAGTTTGAGTAGATAAAAGCATGGTTCCTCAGTGTGTGACATCAAATGTAAAGATGGAGGACAAGCTGTGAGAGGCACCCTGACCAAAAAAAAGGCTCCCACAGTATTCTTCAGCGCCTTGTTGGTCAGGGTTTCATCCTTCAGTGAGATAAGTAGCCCAAACATCAGTTCAAGCTCTGCCAGAACCACTTTAAGAATAAAGAAGAAGATAATCAGCTTGGAAACATGGAGGGCGCTGTCAGCACAGTCTCAGTCTGCAGACTTAAACCCTGTGGAGCTGGTCTGGGATGAACTGGACAGAAGAGTGAGAACAAAAAACAAAACCTACAAACATTTAGAGGAACTTCAATTGGAAAAGAGCTGGAAGAGCTTTATGAAGAAAATTTGATTTCCATTGTTGAAAGAACGACATGAGTGAGTCCAGCTGTTAGATCTGCTTAATATGGAAACTTTGAGTTTAGCTTATACTGTATTTTGGTTTATAAATTATTCCTTTTTTTTAATTCAACTCATTTTAAAGTTCCAGTTCCAGTAAAACTGGAAAATTGGGGTGTTCTAAAACTGTCTGTGTTACTTGACTCATAGGATCAGTTATCAATAAGGGATGAAATATTTATTAGTGTGTAATTGAGTCTTGATTTCACTGCTTTTCTGCTTTTCTGATTCCAACACTGGTTCAATTTCCTAGAAAGAGTCGTGAGAGAGCAATGAAGAAGGAACAAGGAAATCAAAGAGACGGTGTAATAAGTTCTTATGAAGATAACAAGAAAACAACAAAGTCTCTCTGTTCGACAGCTTCAGGAGAAAGATGTTCTTGTCACAGTGGTTAATCAAAGGAATTAAAGCTTATTATAGCCTCTTAGAAATCCTTTCAGCTGCTCAAAGTAGACAGTAGAGGTTTTTGTTGCAGAATAACTTCAAGTCAGGACTGATGTCAGCTACTGTTAAAATATTATCACCGAAGTCTTTAACAGTCTTCCCTCTGTTTAGGCCCACTTTGGTTTAGCCTGACTATGAATCTGCTTTAGTTTCTGAATATATCAGGATCAAGGTTTATATATTTTGCTCTTATAGAGCAGTAAATGAGAGAAGAGTGATGTGTCTGATGTAAAGCAGCTCTCTGTTTCCCCTGGGTGTCCCATTCTTGCCAAACACAACCAAAGAGCACCAAAAAAACAAAAATCCCAACTCTATAAGCGTGCAGCCCGATCCGCTGCTGCTGCTTCCAGAGTACTGAGCTGAGAGATGCTGCACCACACTGCAGCAGGGAGATGAGTGTTGGAGGGTAACTATGGGATTGAAACCTGCCTGCAGCATTTTTTTTTTCTCATTCAGAGACTCAGCATCGTGGCCTTGATGTGGTTACCCTGCCAACCCACTCTGCAGTAATCCCTGCTGTCATTCAGCTCTGCAGGGGATTCAGACTGGTGTCATTTCACTGAGACTGTCGCTGGGTAAATTAGCGGAGAGGAGGTGACTTGAGCAAAATGCTATGACAGTAGAGGTAACACGATGTGTCTGTTTGAAGTAAATGCTGCAGGTTTGTTTTAGACCCTTACATTTATCACATTGAGATCTGAAGGGACAGCATTGTTTTTTTTTTGTTTTTAATAACTGTGTCTGACGCTTCTACATGACCTAGTTCAGATAAATTAAGTATTCTGATGTGAAGTATAAGGTCCTGTTTACAGATGTTAGCCATTCATCATTTAGAGTTTCATAAAATCTAAAACAAGCATCGAAGGGAAAATAAAAGGGATGACAGGGATTGACAGAGACTTCCTCATCTTAGGCTTTTTGGTTTCATTTTGTTCATTCTTTTGTTTTGGAAAAATCTCTTCACATCAGCTTTAATCAAATCACAAAATCACAGAAAAACATTTCTTTGGCACACGGCCACTGGCTCATGTTAACGCCTCCTCAGTTGCAGGAGTTAAACGTATTACAAAAAGCTCAGTAGTAAAAGTCAGTTTGGTTGCCAACCTTTCCAGCTTTTGGAGTTTATTTAGTAGCATCAGAATAAATTTTTGTCTGCCAGCTCAAACTCCTCAGAGGAGCTTTGGAGAGGAAATGTCATGCAGAAAAAGGCTTGGGTTGGGATTAAACCCCAGCCTGCTGCAGCCAGGAAGCAGCTTCACTGGTGGAAAGGGGGGTAAATTATGAGTGCTTCATCCAGCTGCCCTGATAGAGGTTTACACACAGGGTGTCCATAAAATGTCTTTACAATTTAAAACATTTATAGCAAAAGCAAATGATCAGACAAATATGTGGAACTTGGAACAAAATGAGGAGAAAAAATAGTAGTTTTTGTTTTCTTTTTAACTAATTTGATAGAAGAACCTATGGTGGCCAGTAGGTGTCACAAGATTTCCAAAAGCCACAACACAAATGCAAAAGCAATAACGCAGCAGAAGTATTGCCACAACAGAAGTTAAGAGGTCAGTTATCCAAACAGACAGAGAAAAGTTTTGAAAGTAAGTAAATGGTTGTTTTCGTTTTTTAACTCCAGCACTGATAAAGGTAGTTAACATGCTAACATAATGACATGACTGATTCATAAAGCTATATAAGAAGACACACTACGTAATGTTATTATTATTATAGTATTTTTTGCACTTTCTATACTCTTTCTTACTTTTGTTTTCTTAAATGCTGCGGTGACTCCTGAATTTCCCCTCGGGGATAAATAAAGTATTTTCTATTCTATTCTATTCTATTCTATTCTTTTCTATTCTATTCTAACATATAGAAATAGTTCTATAGAAAGTTCTATAAAGGATATCACAAGGTGAGACCCCTACAGAGTTAGTTAGAAACAAAACAATCTTTTACTTACTTCACAACTTTTCTCTTTTTGTTCGAATAACCCTCTTAACTTTGGTTGTGTTGTTGCTTTTGAATTTGTGTTTTGACTTTTGTAAACTGTCTGACACCTATCAGCCACCATAAGAACTAATTTTGAAGGAGAACTCTGAAAGGCTTGTCAGGGGTTTCCTCAGATGTTCTTGGTCGCCCACCCCTACCTTTATCTGACTTTGTCTGCATGAAATTCTCCTGACGTAAATTACTTTTAGTAAGGTGTGTGTTTGTTTTGGGATTAAATGCAAATGTTGTCGTAGCTGACATCAGCAGCCCGGTGGTCTGACGTATTTGTAGGCTAACGTGTCAACAAGCTAACACTGTCAGTTTGTAAGTAGTTTAGTAGCCATTTACATTTAGCTCAGCTGACAGCCCGGTGCTTTAAGATGGTTATAATGTGTAACATTAGTGAATCCTGGTTATGTCCTGCCGTTCATCTACCAATCAGAGCTAACGTAACCTCACTCTTCATTTTATTGATAAACATTCAAGTTTGAACAGAGCACTGCAGAATAACTGCTGACTGTGGGCTGGAATGAACATTATCACAAACAGTTTAGCCCCCTGTGTTATAATACAGCCCAAGCTAAAGGCTAATTAGCCTTTAGCTCAGGCAGTTATGCTCCAATGTCCACCATCACTACAAAATTAGTTATAAAAATTTTTACCAGAGAAAAACACAGATATCTGGGTTTTGTCTTCATAAATTAACCCAATCGGGAAGCTAAAAGTAGCGATTTGAATTAACCTGTAATATTGGTGCTGATAATCTCATTTTAAAGTGTGGATTATAATCAGGCAAACATTTAGAAGGGAGACTTTTTCAAGATCACTGTCAAACTCCTCACAGCCCCTATAACAAGTAGCCATTGTGAATTTAACAGTACTAATTTTATCGATGAAAGCCCTGAAACACTCAAATGTAATCTGATTAAAAACTTTGATAAATTCTGAGTAAATACAAAAACCTTATGAAGACATCTCATCAGTTGCCTTTGTAGAATATTTTCTAGATTGCAAAGAGACTTTATGGACACCCTGTATGTAGTCCCTCATTGTTTCCAGCCCTAATGAACAACTGTTTTTCAGTGTGACCTCATTATTCTTGTTTCCTGCCACAACAGTCAGTTTCCTCTAGAGTGAAAACCTGATAAACCCACTCCCCACCACCAGAAGCTCACAGTTAAGCATTTAGCCGCTTAAGACAAGTTTTTTCAATTATTAGTACGTACAGAATGAAAACTAAGTCACTATTTGGATTTGTTGTGTCATGGGCCAGAAAAACAGCTTTAACCCAATGCACTTGGTGCTTCCTAAGTTTTATAAATAGCCAACTGTTTGCTAACCAACAAACGGTTTTTACTTTGTGTACTGAACAATGTAAGCAGCTGCAAGTACATTAAATGTAAATCAACACCACTAACAGCCGTGGTGTTTGGTGTAACCACTGTAAGCAAACATGGAGCAGGCAATGTCAAAACACGACTGTGTCATTTCACACAACAACCTCATTATAGTGCGCTGTCAGATAGTTGTAGGGGGTTACAGGGCCTTGTCACAATACTGCAATTACCAAATTTTTCAGCACTGGGTGTGAACTGAACCATAACTGTAGCACAGATATTTCAGACAAGAATTATTCAAACAACAACATAGGAGATCTCACAGTGATACATTTTTTTTGTCACGTTTATTTTTGCAAATAGGAAAATAGCATTTCTGGTAATCAAAAAACAAAACAAAAAAAAAACAATAACAGCCCATGTTTAACCAGATCCACGGGCAGGACTGAGAGAGAAAGAGAATTGGATGATGATGATTAGGGAATACAGGTCTGGATGTAGGTCAGTAGGAGCAGCCTGGGGAGGCTCAGACACAAAGACGGCACCAGTTCAGACAGATAAACACGTCTGCCCGTCTGTCTGCTTCCAATGGGTTTCTACATTGCTAAGCATAGTTGTTTTCTATAGAGTGAAATCTCATGTATCCATTATTACCAGAGATGAGGATGATTGCTGTGTAAATACATGTGCACTGCTACATATTGAAGTGCTCTGCTTTTAGAGTTCATCTGGAAAAAAAAAGCACCAATGTTGCCGAGCAAAGTTTACAACGTGAGTAACAACCTGCAGTTTGTAGTATTTAATATCTGCTGGAACAGAGATAATCCAGTGCAGAGTGTTATACAGTCTCTTATGTGAAGCACTGGTAGATTAACAAGCACCAAAGTGTTGAGATCGAAGATAAAAAGACGAGAGCGACTGCATTGTGCGGCGCAGTACATCCATCCTATGGAGATACCTGTGAGTTGATTTTCTGTTTGTTTGTTTTTTGGCATTTCATTGGTTCCAGTTAATTTTAAGGAACTGCCATAAGAGCATGAGTGTTTCTCAGCCTTCACCAGTACAAGTGCACTTGAAACCAGCAGACTCAGCTTAATGGTTTGTGAATGGACAGAGCTGGACTCCAAATCCCAGACTGTAATAAGTCTGACATTCCACAGATTGATCACGCTACAATCAAACCCACGTAACAGACCAAGAAACCTTCCAGGAGACACCTTAGAATAGCTTAATGCACTGATTGAAGATAGTCTTTGATTAAAAAAACATCTATATACAAGCTACCAGCTGTACATGTTATCTTTGTCCTTTATGTTCAGTACACATATTAATAAGTACGCAAATACAGATGATTGAATAGATGTTAGCTGCCTTGCCAGCTGTGGAATCTATTAGCTTTTCTTGCTGCTATGAACAACGAATGAATGTTTTACAGTAAAAGCTACCGTAAAGAATAAAGAGCAGTGTTTACATCACTTCTGCACCACTGAGCTTATACAGAGCATATAGACCGAGACGTTTTGTAGGCCACAAGAGTCGGCTGCACAACGATTTCATGAACATTTCTGAGAACAAAGAGCTTATAAACTGTCACGCACCAACGGTATAGTTTTCATGCTCTCACAGGGCAAGAACAGGGATTTCTGGTTTGGCAACCCCCACCTCAGAATCACAGTTAAATAAGAGCAGTCATATGATAACAGTAGGATCAAGTGAGGTTTTGTGAGATGGACAAAGGCATCGATAGAGATTAGGGCATTCTGGGGCTGAGAAAAGGCATACGAGTCAAAACAGGGTGGATTAGGACTGAAAGGCCGAGCTTGGATGCAAAAAAATAAGGTTCTTTTGGCTTTGCCAAATTGTGAGCTTAGCCACAGGTTAGGTCTGACCAAATAATGTCAGCAAGAGTCAAACTGTCAATTCAGGGTGAAGTGTAACCTTCAAAGTGTTTAGAGGAGATTCAGAGGCTTTATATTTTCACCCTACAATAAACTGTCCATTGTAAGCCCTATGAGTTGAACACATGGCGTACACTTTACACTAAATAAAGTAGATTTTTAATTTAACAAAGTACAAAATGTTGTGAAGCTTTATCCATGTGGACCCTGGAGTTTGGCTTCGATAAGGAAGGGGAATCTGACAATAAGAAAGGAAACTATTGACTTACAGACACTCCTCTTACTGTTCCAACAGCACCACAAGAACAGAAGGCAAGTAGTGATTGTAAGAAGGGGCCACTGTAAGACTGTAACCTACTGTGTGTTTTTAAAGTATCTGCGTGTAGAAGGCCAGGAAATCCACTTCCCGTGGAAGCTGTTCGGTCAGCATCAGGCGAGCTGCTCAGGAGGAAGAGTTAAAGATAAACAAGGGTGAAAGGAAGGAAACTATGAAGGGGCCACAGCAGCTGGCTCAATATTCTTCTGAAAGTTCTGCTTATAAAGCACCAAAAGTCTTGAGGGAGCCCCCCTGGACCAGGCTGAACCAGGTCAGGAGGGGTTAGCTGGAGTGGGCAGGGGTTGTAGCCTGCTGGAAGTGTCACACAGTGGCTCTAATAATCCTGCTGGGCCTGGAGCTGCGGTGGACCTTTGTGTGTTTGGATAAGTGGTCGCTGCGGGCGAACTTCTTCTCACACAGTGAGCACTCGTATGGCTTGACGCCCGAGTGAGAGCGGCGGTGACGAGACAGTTCGTCAGATCGGGAGAACCTGGGGATGAAAGAGCCGACAGGAGGAGTGAGGAGGACGATCACAAGAAGAGGAAGACAAAGGTTCACATTAGGCACGGACTAGTTAAGCAGTTTTCCATTAAGGATTTGTGGGGTGCTATCTCACCACAATTCTACCCAGAAGCAAGATTAGCCTTGGGTGCCCCTACCATCCCAGACACCCTGGGTTTTAATCTGTATATAGTGGCACAAACAACACAATTCAACTAGTAGGATCACTTTTTCATTTCACTCTGGTGTATGAAAAAAAGAAGACAGCTAATGACAATGACCGAACACAAAAACACTTAGCGGACAAGTTTGTCTCTTCAGTGCTGGGGTATAAACATGGCTGATAGACGGGAGAGAACACACTCCTGTGTCGATTTATGTGTCTATATGAACAATAACAAAAGAATTGGTAATTTCAAGGTTAGACCATTTCTCTCTTCTTCTGATTGAGAAAAGATCATCCATGCTTTTATCACTTCAACACGTGACTCCTATAAGGCGCTCTACTCTGGTTTGGTAAGGGAAACCTTCACAGGCTACAGATTACACAAAATGCTGCAGCACAGCTTTTAACCCTTTGTAACAGAAGTTAACCTATAACTCCTGTTGATTTTCTGACTTTCACTGGCAGTTAGTTCTAAAATTGATTTCAAGATTTTATTACTTGTTTTAACGCCTTACATGCACAGCCACCACCTTATATTGACCTGTGTGTGTATTCCAGATTGCTGTTTCAGTTCCTCTGGCAGGAACTTTCTTTATGTCTCTGCCTCTAAGCTGCCCATAGATGATCTCAGGCTGTCCTCTTTAAAATCCTAATTTCTTAGATTCTTTGACTGTAAAAAAAAAAAAAAGCTAGTGTACCACTGACATTTTATTTGTTCCATTCTTGTTGTTTTAATTTCTTAATATGGCTGTTTTACCTGCTTAATTTAATGTATATTTGTATAGCGCCTTGTAAATTTGGATTTACAGGTGCATTATAAATAAAACTCTATATTATTACAATAGTATTACAATGTCATTTTCCATTTTCAACTGAGTCTGTTCTGCTAAGAGCTGAAAATTCTTCACAGTGTATTCATGGGCTGTATAATACACTGACACAGTCTCTGTGATGTCATCCATTTGTTTATAAATTAGAGTTTTAAAGCAAATCATCGACAGTGGCCATATTGGAAATGACTGAGGTGGGCTTTAGGTTTCCACACTCACAGGTATAGGGCGCCCACCTATTCATCAGAGCTGTGCCTGTCCCAATCAGAGGCACAGAGAACTTGCATTCCTCATATCTTCTAAGCTGCTAAGTAAGAAAAAAAATCATCTCCTGTACAGTGTGTGCCAATAAAGAAATTAGCTATTGAGGCAGGAGCCATTTTTTGTACCAGGCTGTGAACCTCTTTATTTTGGCTTGGTGTGTTTGTGGTTTTCAGTACTACAAGAGCCAGATGATACTCCACTGACTGCAGGTTTTAGCACTTCTGCATTGCCTCAGTTTTTTAAACCAGAGGTCGGCACATGACTGTACCCTTAAAAAATGCTTTTCGTTTGTTTTGAGACTTTATTCTTGAAATGTAAAACGCAACAAAGGTGAGGTTCAGCTTTTACTTTAATCAAATAAGTTCTCTTACCCTGGAAAATTTTAGTGCAGACACCAACTATTAACTGATTATATGGGCGCATATATATATATATATATATATATATATATATATATATATATATATATATATATATATATATTTATATACACACACACACACTCAGAACCCTTTATTGCTTCAGAAGTCTGAATCTCAATGGGCCGCTACTGTTTACAGGCAACTGGCAAAAATGTGTCTCATGTTATTATGGAAGTTTTTTGTTATTTGGCAGCAGGAATGAGATAAGATAATAGACACATGTATTAATCCTTTTATATTATCAAACCATTATATGAATAATTTAAAAAAAATCATGACTCATCCCTTATTGATACTGTTCCTATTTTCATCAAAGATTAACAAATGATTCAATCTCTTTCTTCTCTCATTCTCTACTTTTTTGTTCCCAGTTCCATGTAAGCTCCAAACTGAGGAGGTTATGAATAAATAGACATTAGAGAACATGCATTTGAGACCAACAGATGCAGCATTGTGTCTCAATGTAGTTCTTTATTTTTAGGTGAGTCACTTCCTTCTGATGATGGTCTGACTGCACTCGTTATTTACCAGTCATGGAACAGAGGAACTAATGTTTCTATTCTTTGATCTCCTGGTGGGTTAGGGCACATCCAGACGAGCACTGGACCAGTGATCCGGGATTATGTGGCATAATAGCAAAACCATAGTACCATAGTTTTAGTGAACCCACAAATCATCAGGAATATGTTCATCCACAGAAATGTCTGTGACTGCCTTTAATCAATCTCTGAACTGGAGAGAAACTGATTGCTGTTATAAGCCTCAAAACAGTGTTTACCTGTTGTATAAATCTTCTAACTCACTGATCTGTAGCAGTACATGTCTCCCTCCTCTGAGAATGTTTAAAAGCAACCTCCAGTGCAGAGCATTAAATTCATCTTTTAGCTTTATCTTGTGTAATTTAATCCGGTGCAGTGTACATGATGACACATACCTCCAGCCGCACTCAGGCCAGCTACATGTGTAGGGCTTCTCCCCTGTGTGCCGGCGGAAGTGAGCCTTCAGGTGGCTGCTCTTAGTGTACATCTTCCCACAGCCGGGGTGTGAGCACTTATGGACTCTCTCTGTGGGGGGCACTCTGGTAACCCGGGGGGCAACAGTCTTCAACACACCGCTGCTCTGACCTCCAACCGCCGTCACACCTGTGATCTCTAGAGTCCTCATGGTGATGGGCAGGGGGGCGATCTTCACGTACTTGTGGTCAGCTGACTTGATGTCTCCGCTGTTAAGTGCTAGCAGGGTGGTGGTGGTGGTGGTGGTGGAGGGGGAAGAGGGGGGCACCTGAGGGGCCAGAAGGGTGACATTTTGTCCCGATGCACCATGGAGCCCCATCACAAGATGTGTGAGCCAAATGCCACTCTGGGTCCCAGGAGGAGAGCCCGCTGAAGTCTGAGGCTGGGTCAGAGGGAGGGGCTGCAGCTGGAGTACCAACGGACCACCAAGGAGCACAGGTGGGGTTGAGGAGGAGGAGGAGGGTGAAGGGTGCACTTCGGCAGATAGGGACGGATCAGCTGGGTGGGGGCTGCTCTGCTCGTTCTTCGGAGTGCTTGGACTTGGAGTGCAATAAGAGGAACTAGTCCCGGGCTCACTGCCCGTCTCTGTGGAAGAAGATGGAGGTACATCAGACGGTGGAGTGATACTGCATGGTAGGGGGCTGGCTTCCTCTTTAGGAACCAGCAGCCCCTCTTTCACCAGCTCCATCTTTTCCCTCAAGAACTCCTCAATGTCCTCCAGGGTGGGGGAGAATGGGGAGGAGGGATGGAAGGGGAATTCTGGCATATTTGGCCCCTGTCTCTCTGGTTCCTCTCCTAGAATAATCTGCAGAATTGTCCCTTCATCTTCGTCCTCCTCTTGCTCGTCATCATCCTCCTCTCCAGGGCTGGAGATGTGCATAGCCTCCAGCTCCCCTGCCTCAGGGCTGTCACAGGAGGCTGAACTGCCCTCCTCGCTGCAGGCGCCATCTCCCAGGTCGAGAGAGAACAGGCCGCTGTCCCTGAACAGGTCATTCTCCGAACTCAGCGTTCTGCTGCTGAGAGACACCATTGATCCAGGCCCAATGCAGAGCAGAGGATGAGGTTTGAAACTCTATCCAGAGACAGGATCACAAAATCCTGCAAAGGCAAAAAAATGACAATGGATTTTTTTAATAGCTTGCACAAAGTAGATGAGCATAGAAAGCAGCTTTCTGACCCAGTTATAAGCCCCAAAGTTTGATCTGAGGACAGGACCCAGAAGACATTTAATCCAACACACAGTTTGCTGAATTCTTGGAGAACATTTGGATTATGTTCAAGGTTTAAAACACTACATGTGTTCTTCTGTTGACTCTATCATAAACTAACTCATCACACACGTAGAACAAGAACCTAAAAAACTGTAAAAACAATATTCCAGGTTTACAACAACAATCTTCTCATATACCAGAGGGAGGAAAAAATTATACTGGTGACATCATGTGTATCACCACTTAGTTCCTCAACTCATTCAAATGCAATATCTGCATTTTAACATGAATTCTGCATAGGTATGGGTACTGAATTAGGTGCTTTTTAGGTACCAACCAAATTCTATCAATAGTACCAAATACCAATTCATATAAAATCAAACAGTACCATGTTTCCGGACCTAAATGTATCCTTGTGACTGTGAGGGAGTCAAAGAGTAGGCGATTTTCCACACTGGACATGAACACAGCATTGCAAGTTGAGAAATAAATGTTAAACTACAAAAACTTTGAGATTTTATAACCTAACTAACTAATTACTACACAAACACACACAATAGTACTGAAAATTGGTACGGTCAAGTACTGATGTTGATTGCCAGGTACCAGGCATCGGTACCATATCTTTTCAGATGTGAAAGGTACCCATCCCTTATTCTGCAAAATATGTCTGCATATGCAGATGCCTCAGAGAAGCATCCTAGTTCAAGGTCTTGCTCAGGATACTCTGACATTTAAAAGGGCAGGAAGAGCCAGAATCACACCAGCAACCCAATAAAAAATGTCCCATCATGCAATACCTGCCTTTGGTGGTTACAGTTATTCGTTGGTACATATTCTTGATCTAATTCACATCAAGTATAAAAAATTGGTGACATGCTGTGAGACAGTGGGTCACAGTGCCAGTTTTAATCTGCAGGTCAGTCTCACCTTTAGTATGTTAAACACAGTAATCCCTGAAACCCTTTATTTAGATTCGTTGTTAAAAATCTCAAAGTACCCTAAAGTTCAATATCAAACTGCTAAGGTGTGGAAAATGGTTGTTGGGCAAATTAAAAGTTAACCCTGAAGCAGAAGGGACAGTAATTTCAGACCCCAACAATCCTTAAGTTTGAAACCTGAGTCCCGACAGCTCTTTAGTGAAGGGGGACTTCCTCTGCTTATGTAAAGGATGTTCGGAGCTGCTGTCAGACGGTCTGGCACATGTTGCAGCAGGGCCTCATACTCAACACAGTGCACGAACGAGGCGCTGGGTAAACACGGCCCGCACTGACGCGCCCAGACCCGTATGGCGAAGAAAACTAACATGAACCAACAATCGGTTTATCAAAGCGCATAAAACCACACACTGGAGCGGTTCATATAAGAAAAAGCGACCGATCACATGGTAATCCGCCTGAATACAACAGCTCCTCTGTGGAAATCCACGGGTCTCAAGTTCGGCTGGGTCAAAAAATGTTCTATTTATACTCCGTCTCTCCGGAGGATCCGCGGAAGAGGATCCCGAACATTTGGCTCGACCTACCGTGTGTGGTTCGAAGAAAGCTCGGTAAAGAACTGCAGCTCCGTCGATGTGTGTCGGAATCCTCGTGTTGTCGTTTTCCTTCGTCGTGTTATTGTCACAGCACACTCACATCCCGTCCTTGCCACGGGTCCATGTTGGCATTCCTTTTCCACACATCACGTGACCGCATCGCTGCACAGTCAATGTGCACTACTCAGAGGCACGGTTCTGCTTCCGCGCTTCTGATTGGCTGGGCGCCTTGGAGGCTCGCCCTAAAAGGAGCTCTCTGATTGGCTTCCGCTCGATAAATTCTGTCTGCCATGTGTAGATGGAGGGATCGCTTCAGCAACACTTCACCACCGGATGCAATGTGGCTGAGCGATGGCGAGCACATGAAATACTAACAGCTGTTTTACACTTCAGATAGCTGTCCTAATCAAACAAAATCTTCATGTATCCGCGGCACACGCCCTTAAAATGTAAAGAAATTTGGGTAAAAAGGGAAATTGGGAGTTTTTTTTGACGCAGTGACATATCTCGATTCGTATTGATTGAGAAAAACAAATCTACAGCCATCCACCAAATGGTCATGGCCCTTCTGAAAACTACAGTGCTTGTAAAATGACTGTGATTTGTTCAGTTTCACGTGATTTATTTGCAGCTGGCTGCTATAAAAACTCAGAACAGCCAGATTAATAAATAAATATAAAATAAAATTCATATTTTAAACAACCCCCCCCCCAAAAAAAACAAACAAACAAACAAAAAAAAAACAGTTGAACTAGTTCTTGACTATTTATTCAAAGAGTGTGCAAACATTTGGGGTCCTTCATTAACATGCGAATTAAAGTTCACTTCTAAGTATGGACAATGCAGCACTGTAAACTATGGAATACAGATGTGATCTTCGGGAAAATCAGGATCAGACACTTTGACAGCCATGGTTTTGCTCCTTTTTTCTTTTTGAAAGAAGTCAATACTTTGGCCTGGCTCTCAGCACAAAAGCACGAGTCACTCTGCGCAGGACTCTGAGCACAGATCATGGTGCCCTAAAGTCCCCTTTGTGTCCTTATTTTTTCCAAATGGTCCTACAGTGTCCTCACATTTTTCAGAATATGTCTTTTAGCATGGCATCAACTTAAAGCAAAAACAGACTTCAAGCAACTCTTGATGAGAAGAGAAGTGGTATCGAGCTGTGCAAAAGGAATAATGCAACAACAGCAAGTAAAGAAGTATGTACTCTCCTTGTATTGTATTTACAAACAGGATAAGTTAAGATGAGATAATACTTTATTATACGATTACTTAGAAATTTGTTTTGCAATGTCCAGCTCATCCAACAATGCAGTATTATCACATTATAAAAAGAGCCTCACATAAAAAATATCCTAAAAGATTTTTAAAAAAGTCCAACCATCCAACTACAGTGTAAATACAAATAAAGCCTAAATATGTAAAAAAAAAAAAAAAAAAAAAAAAAACACGTTGAATAAATTTTGATAAAAATAAATGTAGCTGTGTCATTCCCATCAATAATAACTACAATTTATGTCACAGCTGCTACACAGCACCACAGGGTCATCCACTGAAGTCAGAGTGACCAGGAACTTCTCGCCGCATGCCTGCGACCAGTGTGGACGAGCCTTCGCTAAGAAGCTCTACCTGGAGACTCACAAGCGAAGTCATCGTAATGTAGCAACGGCAGCGGCCAGCAGGAGGAAAGGAGTCAGCACCCGCTCCAGATCTCTGTTCTGGTGAAACACGTCTGGCAGGATAATGAAAGAGAAACACTTCTGATGAAGATATCAAGCTGTTTCATCAAGATATCAGCCCCTACACAGCTGTTATAAAAATGAATTCAGTGTTTCATAAATTGGTTTCAAACCCAGAAATTCATTTGAAGTGTTGTCAAAACCTCCAATTTTGTATGTATTACTCCATCACAGCCTAGTGAAAGATTTTCAGAAGCTTGTAGTTTAGACACAAGCAATCTTACCCATCATCCATCAATCCATCCATCCATCCATTTTCTGCCGCTTAATCGGGGGTCGGGTCGCGGGGGAAGCAGCCTAAGCAGGGAAGCCCAGACTTCCCTCTCCCTAGCTACTTCGTCCAGCTCTTCCCGAGGGATCCCGAGATGTTCCCAGGCCAGCCGAGAGATGTGTCCTGGGTCTGCCCCGGGGTCTCCTCCCGGTGGGATGTGCCCTGAACACCTCACCAGGGAGGCGTCCGGGGGGCATCCTCGACAGATGCCCGAACCACTGATTGAATGAACCACGACAGACCTGTGCAGAGTCTGCATTACTGCTGACGCTGCACCGTTCTGCCTGTCGATCTCTCGCTCCATCCTTCCCCCACTCGTGAACAAGACCCCAAGATACTCAAACTCCTCCACTTGGGGCAGGATCTCATCCCCGACTTGGAGAGGGCACTCCATCCTTTTCCGGCTGAGGACCATAGACTCAGATTTGGAGGTGCTGATTCTCATCCAAGCTGCTTCACACTGGGCTGAGAACCGATGCTGCGCCTAGAAATTCTGTCCATAAAAGTTATGAACAGAATCAGTAACAAAGGGCAGCCCTGGCGGAGTCCAACCTTCACTGGAAACAAGTCCGGCTCACTGCCAGTTATGCGGACCAAGCTCTGGCACTGGTCGTACAAGCTACGGACGGCTTGTAACAGGCAGCCCAACAGGCAGCCCAACACCCCATACTCCCAGAGAACCCCCCCACAGGACTCCCTGAGGGACACGGTCCAATGCCTTCTCCAAGTCCACATAACACATGCGGACAGGTTGGGCAAACTCCCATGCACCCTCGAGGACCCTGCTGAGGGTATAGAGCTGGTCCACAGTTCCACAGCCAGGACGAAAACCACATTGCTCCTCCTGAATCTGAGGTTCAACTGCAGACCCTCCTCTCCAGCACCCCTGAATAGACCTTACCAGGGAGGCTGAGGAGTGTGATCCCCCTGTAGTTGGAACACACCCTCCGGTCCCCTTCTTAAAAAGAGGGACTACCACCCCAGTCTGCCAATCCAGAGGCACTGCCCCCGATGTCCACGCGATGTTGCAAAGTCATGGCAGCCACGACAGACCCACAACATCCAGGGCCTTAAGGAACTCTGAGCAGATCTCATCCACCCCTGGGGCCCTGCCACCGAGGAGCTTTTCAACCAACTCGGCGACCTCAACTCCAGAGATGGAAGAGCCCACCCCTACATTCCCAGGCCCTGCTTCCTCCAAGGAAGGCGTGCCAGTGGGATTGAGGAGGTCTTCCAAGTATTCCTTCCACCGATCCACAACATCCTGAGTCGAGGTCAGCAGTGCACCATCCCCACCGAACACAGTGTTTGAACTGTTTTTACTTCCTACAGCTGTCTTTGTGTGCGTGCCCTGTATGACTAAAAACAGAAGCATTTAATTTCTTTAGCCAATAAAAACCTGGTGCTGTGTCGGCTAATTCATGTTGATATCAAGCATTTGGCGAAAACTTTAGTCACACTTTCAGCATGACAAAGTCAATAAAAATTTGCCATTACATCTATCTGAAGAGATTGTTGCCATTCTTATAAACAGAAACTACCCATGTGTATTTTGATCTTGTGAGGATTTTTCTGTAAGATATCTGTTCATTTATCTATGAGTTAAGAGCAAAGATGAAGTACAACAAGCACAACAACTTTTCATGAAATGAACTCTTCCATTGAAGCGTCATGGTGTTAAGCTTTTGGTCAGCTGGTCAAAGACGCCCCCTGCTGGATTGATGGAGATCATGAAGCCAGGGGGTGCACCTCAAAGCAATAAAGTTCCATCCTTCCTTCCTCCACTTGTGTCGTTCACTTGCGTCTTAGTCCCTCCCACCAGAGATGATGGAGAGACACGAGGAGATGAAGAGAGGATGGAAGAGATTTTTTTTTAGAGCAAGGAGACATCCTCTTCTCTGGAGCGTCACATGGAGCGACATGTTGCAGGGATGAGGGCATCAGCTGATCACCTCTGGATCATCTGTCAGTCAGCTCTGACAGCTGTTTGTGTGTCTGCACATGTGCGCTGTAATAACTGATCAAACAGAAACAGTAACAGAGATTTGTCTGTTCCTTTAACCTGTTTAACAAACACACTACCATGAAGAAAACCTGCTCCCTGTTTATTCTGTGTGCTGTTTAGAAGCTCATAGAATAGAATAGAATAGAATAGAATAGAATAGAATAGAATAGAATAGAATAGAAAATACTTCATTTATCCCCGAGGGGAAATTCAGGAGTCACCACAGCATTTAAGAAAACAAAAGTAAGAAAGAGTATAGAAAGTGCAAAAAAAGTCCATAAGAAATTAGATGACGACATCCCGTCCACCACTCGTCCACCACTCTCCAGCCCAGCCAGTCTCCACCTCCACAGGGTCCAGGACTGAGCCTCCCCAGCAGTCTGTTCAGTCTCTGTCTCCTGGATCCTGTCAGCTCACAGCAGGCGAAGCTCCTCCAATGTGGCGCCGGCGTCCGATGTCAGCTCCGTCAGCCACGTCCATGAACAGCACAATGCCGCTGGGTTAGCACAGCTAGCTCGTCCATCCCCCGGAGCTAGATCCCACGTTCCCAACAAGGATGGATGGAAGGACAGGTCCACGTCGTCACCTCCCAGCTCACATCCGAGAACCAGCACGTCATCCTCACCTCCTCCTCCTCAGCTCGAGGGAAATCATCAAGCCCTACACTAGTTAGCATTGACATGCTACAGGCTGCTAACAGCTGAGTTCACATGTAAACAATGCAGCCATGGTTACATGTAGGATCTCCAGACAAACACAGGAGAAAAGAAGTAAAAATATCGCCGAAGCCACAAAAAGTTTGGTGTCCGTGACCGAAAATGAACCATACAAAATGATGATCCACTCCAAATACAAAGATTACGAAAAAGAGACAAAAAAAATTACAAGAAACGGACAAAGACGAGAGAGCTGCTGCAACAGGCAGCTACTTGGGTAGCGCCTAGCAACGGAAAAAGATGGATCATGGATCGCTTTACCTGTAAAATGCGTAATTTTTATATTATTTATGAATTATTCAGTCCTTATCTAGAGCGCATCTGATCGTGAACTCTGAAACTAATTAATATAACCTAGTTTATGGTGTCTCAGGAAGAGACAAGAAGGTTTTTGTCCTGGCCGTGGAACTGTGGACCAGCTCTATACCCTCAGTAGGGTCCTCGAGGGTGCATGGGAGTTTGCCCAACCTGTCCACATCATGTGTTTTGTGGGCTTGGAGAAGGCATTCGACTGTGTCCCTCGGGGAGTCTATGTATATATATATATATATATATCATACATTTGTGTTTTGTAGTAGATTTATTTTTATATTTCTTATATCCTTATAATATATTAATATTTATATTTCTATATAAAAATTTAACCCGGCAATATTTTCTCTTCTCTTTTCTACACAAGCATTTCTCTGGTTTCATACATTTCTTGCACACACAGAACAATGTGTACTGTATTCTGTTGGCTTCAGCTGTGCAGAAAACTTTAATATAAATGTAACAACATTAAATACATGTTGCAGGACATTTGCTCAGTAGTAATGTGTAAGTGGCTCTTAAAAGAGCCGTTTTTTACGAGTGCTTGCACACTAGACGTTGTCTGGCCACAGGACCACTCCCTCTGCAGAGAAGTAGGCTGTAGAGGCCCTTCCGAACCCTGATGGCTCTCCTGGCGTTCTCCTGGAGTTGTTCACAGCCAGTCTTTCCAGAGGGCTCCACATCACCGTCTGGGAGGCCTCATCGCAGACACTGGGGTGGTCTTCTGCAAGATGTGGTGCACGACAGAGGTGGCCTTGACACACCTTCCAACAAAGTTGGGCTGAAGCTCCATGGGAAGCCATTATTTTTCAATTCACTGAAAATGTCGTAGCCGTAAGCTCAAGTGGTTTGTAGTAACGTTTCAGTTTCAGACCGTCTCTTTTCCTCATTGATTAAGTAAGTCCTCTTTCGAAAGTATTTGTTTCCAGGCTACATGATCACTATTAATCATAATATTCATAATCATAATAATCACATAACTATTTTGGTGATTGTCTCACTATTTTCCTGTACAATTTTTGGCTAAAATTTTATTATTATTATTGAAGATAATTTAAAATTGTAAAAACACAATTATTAGTTTAACTTATTATTTAAGGTTAAAATAATCATTTGGAAAATATTTTTTAAACAAATGTAACACCTTTTATTTTATGGAAAAAAAAGCTCTGTGCCAATTTATTGAATATTTGTGCACTGAAATGTTGCTTTTTGTTTTTTAATCAAAAAAGACTGCTATACCTGCTACCCCCCCCCCCCCCCCCCCCCCCCCCCCCCACCACCACCACCACCACCACCACCACCACCACCATCGGAAGACAAATAAATAACTTTATTCTGCAATTAAAGATTTATTTTTGAAAATATTCAAGTCTAGTTAACCTATTTTTAATTCAGGCAAAGAAAACTAAGTTAACAACATTATGTCAACATATGTCTCACCTCCTCCTGCTCCTGTTTCACTTTCTCATGTTGGTCCTGTTTTGGTTTGGCCTGCTGTCTCCAGCTCTGCTCCACATCCTGTAGGAGTCTTTCTAACTCCTCCTCCTCCAGTCTCAGTTTTTCATCCTCCTCCTGTTTTTCCTTTTGTCTCCTCCATCTGTTCTCCAACATCTGTTGTCTTTCAACATCTTCCTTGATCTGCATCTTCCTCTTCTCCTCCTCCAGTCTACCTTCTTGCTGTCTCAGTCTCTGCTCCTCCTCCTGTATGAATCTCTCCTCTTCTTCCTGTCTCAGTTTCTCCTCTTCTTCAAGTCTCAGTCTCTCCTTTTCCTCCTCCTGTCTCAGTCTCTGCTGCTCCTCCTGTATGAATGTCTCCACTTCTTCCATGTCAGTTTCTCCTCTTCTTCAAGTCTCAGTCTCTCCTTTCCCTCCTGTCTCGGTCTCTGCTCCTCCTCCTGTATCAGTCTTTCTTCTTCCCCATCCAGTCTTAGTTTCTCCTCCTCCTTCTCTCTTAATCTCTGCAACTCCTCCATTCTCAGTTTCTCCTTTTCTTCAAGTCTCAGTCTCTCCACGTCCTCCTCCTGTCTCAATATGTGCTCCTCCTCAAGTCTGAATTTCTCTTCCTCCTCTTGCCTCAGTCTCTCCCCGTCCTCCTGTCTCAGTCTCTGCTCCTCCTCCTGTCTCAGTCTCTGCTCCTCCTCCTGTATCAGTCCTTCTTCTTCCCCATCTAGTCTTAGTTTCTCCTCCTCCATCTCTTTTAGTCTCCGCAACTCCTCCATTCTTAGTTTCTCCTTTTCTTCAAATCTTTGTCTCTCCTCGTCCTCCTGTCTCAGTCTTCTTTCTTTCATCATGTTTTCTCCTTCTCTCCATACTTACCTGTCTGTCACTTACCTCCGGCTCTTGTTTGAGTCTCTCCTCCTCCTCCTGCATCTTTAGAGTCTCTTCCCTCTGCAGTCTGAGTCTCTCCTCCTCCTCTTCCTGTCTCAGTCTTCTTTCCCTTTGTCTTCTCCTTCTCTCCATACCTACCTGTCTATCTTTTTCCTCCTGCTCCACTTCAAGTTTCTCCTCCTCCCCCTGTCTCAGTCTTTCCTCCTCCTCAAATCTGTGTCTATCCTCCTCTTCAAGTCTATGTCTATCCCCCTCCAGTCTAAGTGTCTCCTCCTTCTTCTCCTCCTCAAGTCTAAGTCTCTTCTCCTCCTCCTGTCTCAGTCTTCTCTCTTTGCGTCTCCTCCTTCTCTCCATACTTACCTGACTATCTTTTTCCTCTTGCTCCTCTCTAAGTCTCTCCTCTTCCTCCATCATTTTGAGTTTCTTTTCCTTCCCAAGTCTGAGTCTCTCCTCCTCCTCTTGCCTCACTCTTCTCTCTCTTCGTCTTCTCCTTCTCTCCATTCTTTCCTGTCTGTCACTTTCCTCCTGCTCTCCTTTCCTCCTCCTCTCCTCCTTCAGTCTAAGTCTCTCCTCCTTCTCCAGTCTCAGTCTCTTCTCTTCCTCTGCCTGTCTCAGTCTCTGCTCCTCCTCCTGTATCAGTCCTTCTTCTTCCCCATCTAGTCTTAGTTTCTCCTCCTCCATCTCTTTTAGTCTCCGCAACTCCTCCATTCTTAGTTTCTCCTTTTCTTCAAATCTTTCTTAGTTTCTCCTTTTTCAAAGAAAACTAAGTTAACAACATTATGTCAACATATGTCTCACCTCCTCCTGCTCCTGTTTCACTTTCTCATGTTGGTCCTGTTTTGGTTTGGCCTGCTGTCTCCAGCTCTGCTCCACATCCTGTAGGAGTCTTTCTAACTCCTCCTCCTCCAGTCTCAGTTTTTCATCCTCCTCCTGTTTTTCCTTTTGTCTCCTCCATCTGTTCTCCAACATCTGTTGTCTTTCAACATCTTCCTTGATCTGCATCTTCCTCTTCTCCTCCTCCAGTCTACCTTCTTGCTGTCTCAGTCTCTGCTCCTCCTCCTGTATGAATCTCTCCTCTTCTTCCTGTCTCAGTTTCTCCTCTTCTTCAAGTCTCAGTCTCTCCTTTTCCTCCTCCTGTCTCAGTCTCTGCTGCTCCTCCTGTATGAATGTCTCCACTTCTTCCATGTCAGTTTCTCCTCTTCTTCAAGTCTCAGTCTCTCCTTTCCCTCCTGTCTCGGTCTCTGCTCCTCCTCCTGTATCAGTCTTTCTTCTTCCCCATCCAGTCTTAGTTTCTCCTCCTCCTTCTCTCTTAATCTCTGCAACTCCTCCATTCTCAGTTTCTCCTTTTCTTCAAGTCTCAGTCTCTCCACGTCCTCCTCCTGTCTCAATATGTGCTCCTCCTCAAGTCTGAATTTCTCTTCCTCCTCTTGCCTCAGTCTCTCCCCGTCCTCCTGTCTCAGTCTCTGCTCCTCCTCCTGTCTCAGTCTCTGCTCCTCCTCCTGTATCAGTCCTTCTTCTTCCCCATCTAGTCTTAGTTTCTCCTCCTCCATCTCTTTTAGTCTCCGCAACTCCTCCATTCTTAGTTTCTCCTTTTCTTCAAATCTTTGTCTCTCCTCGTCCTCCTGTCTCAGTCTTCTTTCTTTCATCATGTTTTCTCCTTCTCTCCATACTTACCTGTCTGTCACTTACCTCCGGCTCTTGTTTGAGTCTCTCCTCCTCCTCCTGCATCTTTAGAGTCTCTTCCCTCTGCAGTCTGAGTCTCTCCTCCTCCTCTTCCTGTCTCAGTCTTCTTTCCCTTTGTCTTCTCCTTCTCTCCATACCTACCTGTCTATCTTTTTCCTCCTGCTCCACTTCAAGTTTCTCCTCCTCCCCCTGTCTCAGTCTTTCCTCCTCCTCAAATCTGTGTCTATCCTCCTCTTCAAGTCTATGTCTATCCCCCTCCAGTCTAAGTGTCTCCTCCTTCTTCTCCTCCTCAAGTCTAAGTCTCTTCTCCTCCTCCTGTCTCAGTCTTCTCTCTTTGCGTCTCCTCCTTCTCTCCATACTTACCTGACTATCTTTTTCCTCTTGCTCCTCTCTAAGTCTCTCCTCTTCCTCCATCATTTTGAGTTTCTTTTCCTTCCCAAGTCTGAGTCTCTCCTCCTCCTCTTGCCTCACTCTTCTCTCTCTTCGTCTTCTCCTTCTCTCCATTCTTTCCTGTCTGTCACTTTCCTCCTGCTCTCCTTTCCTCCTCCTCTCCTCCTTCAGTCTAAGTCTCTCCTCCTTCTCCAGTCTCAGTCTCTTCTCTTCCTCTGCCTGTCTTGGTCTCTCCTCCCACAGCAGTCTCCGTTGGTTTCTTACATACAGGTTCTTTTCCCTTCTCATGTCAAGTATCACCTGTCTTAACTCCTCCTCGGTCAGACCTCTTGGCTCCTCCTCCAGCAGTCTGAGTCTCTCCTCCTCCATCTGTCTCAGTATTCTCTCTCTTTCTTCTCTCCTTTTCTCCATACTTGCCTGTCTCTCTTTTTCCTCCTGTTCCAGTTTTAGTCTCTCCTCCTCTTCTTCCTCCCGCAGAATTCTCAGTCTCTCCTCCAGCTTCAGTCTCATCCTTTTCCTCTCCTCCTCCATCTGTCTCTGTCTTCTCTCGATTAGTCTCCTCCTGTTCTCCATCCTTATCTCCCTCTCTCTTTCCACCTTCTCAATTTTCAGAATTTCTAGAATTCTCAGTCTGTCCTGCTGGAATCTTTGGTCCTCTTGTCTGAGTCTCTCCTCCTCTCTCCTTCTTTCCTCCATACTTACCTGTTTGTCTTTTTCCTCCTGCTCTTTTTTCAGCCTCTCCCTCTTCTTAAGTCTATCCCTCTCCTCCTGCTCCTGTCTGTGTTTCCTCTCTCTCCTTGTCATCCTGGCCTTACTTACTGGTACCTCCCTTTCTGCTCTCTCCCTCTCCTCCTCCTCCAGTCTCAGTCTCAGCTCTTCTTCCTGTCTTTGACTTTCCATCTCAAGTGTCAGTCTTCTCTCCCTTCTCCTCTCCATCTTATCCTGCCTCTCTGTTTCTGCCCTGTCCTTCCTCAGCCTGGCCATACCTACCTTTCTCCCTCCCTCCTCCTGCTCCCATCTGGGGCTCCTCTCCTCCTGGTTCTATGTGACCTCCATCATCCACCTCTCCCTCTCCTCTTGCTCCTGGCTCTGTCTCATCTCTCTCCTCCTAAGCCTGGTCATACTTACCTTTCTCTCTCCCTTCGTCTGCTCTTGTCTTGGTCTCTCCATAGTTTTGATCCCTCTCCTCAAGCCTCTCCTGTCTCTCTCCTCTCCTCTCCTCTGTCTGCGCTCCTCTCTCCTTCCATTTGTAGTTTTGAATCAATTTGTTTTGCTTTCGCTTCAGTGTTCTGAATCATAAATTGATCACAGTATTTGTTTAATTTCAAAACAAATTCACATTTTTTTTTTGTTTTATGTCGTTCTTAAATATTATTTATCTCTTTATATTTATTTACTGTTTAAAAAATGATTGTTTGTGTGAAATGAATCATTATAAGGAAGCTAAAATGTTAAGGACCATTTATTTAAAGTTCTGACTCATAAGCTATGTTCAAGTGGTAGTCAGGGTTATGATAACACCAAAATCTTACACTGTACTTTGACACCAGTCCAAAGCACAATTTTCAAATCTCTTTGCAAACAACAGAATCAAGTCATGTCAGTATCACAGAAACAGTCCCAAAGACATTTCAACATATTTGTATTGATCAAAATGATAAAGGCTTTAAGAAGGCTTTGCTTTAACTTTTTACAGAAAAACTGTGGTCAGCACATTAGAATAGAAAATTCATTTTAGAAGATAAAAAACAGCATCGTTATCTTTCAAATGACAGATAACTGCCGACACACGTCTGCTCAGTAAAAGTAAAAACAGAATGTTTAAGGAAAAAAAAAAATCCTCTGTCCCTCCTGTTGTTTTTAAAATGAACAGCAAAATAATTCAATTTCTATTTAATTTATTAGTCAACAGCAAAACAGAGCTAGTCACTGCTAGCTAAAACCCGACATGTGTTATTAAAAATGCAGCAGTGTGTGAGCTGTTGATGTATGATATACTGCGGACACCTCAGCTGAAAATATTAGTAGGACAGACATATTTAACGGTAGTAAAGTTATCTCTGTGGCCCATTAAGGTACGCTACACTAATATTCTGTCCTCAATGTATGTTTACCAATGTGCTGCAGCAAGTTAAAACTTATATGTTAGCCGAAAAATGTGTAAACAGATCAGAAACTAGCTTGTGTTGTCATATAGCACCGGGAGGGTTGCCAACAGTCCCGTATTAGCCGGGACGTCCCGTATTTGAGCCAAAAGAGGCGCGTCCCGTACGGGACGTTGTTTGTCCCGGCCTCAGAGGTAAAGGCAAGATGCATATATTTTTCCTCTCTGTGTGCTATGCATTGTGTGTCTGGCTGCCTGCCATGGCCGTGTTGACGGTCGTGTGACCCAGTCCCAGTGCGTGCGCACTGTACTGTGTAGCGAGCGTAGACTGTACGGTAGCGAGAGACTACCTACCTACCCCCCCCACCCCGTTCTGTGCAGCGAGGACCCCCCCCCCCCCCCCCCCCCCCCCCGCGTCCCGTATCTCTCTGCCTCAAAGTTGGCAACCCTACGCGGCAGAAATTGTCCAGTTTGAAGTCACTTATACCTTTTAAAATCATATGAATGATGTAAAAAAACAAAAGACAAACCAACACTGAGTTTACTAGTAGTTTAAACACAAAGCGTTTCTATCTTTCGACACAAATCTTAAAGATAGCTTTGTTTTTGCTCAACTTCCAAGTATAAATTTGATGCGGAAAATGTCCACAGCTGAAGCTATCACAGCTTAAAGGTACGAAACATAGACCAACAGTGGTCGGCACAATAGAATATAAAATTCATTTTGAAAAAGAAAAAAAAAAACTGCATTTTAATCTGTCAAACTAGAGATAACTGCTGACACACGTCTGCTTAATAAAAGTAAAAACAGAATGTTTCAGAAAAAAAAAAAAAAAAAAATCCTCTATCCATCCTGTTATTTTTAAAGTGAACAGCATAATAATTTGAAAGTTATCTAATTTATCTGTCAACAGCAAAACAGCACTGTGGTGCAGCAAGTTATAACTTATATGTTAGCTGAAAAATGTGTAAACAGATCAGAAACTAGCTTGTGTTGCCATAGCACCGGCCTTGCGACTACCGAGTTTACGCGGCAGAAATTGTCCTGTTTACAGTCACTTCTACCAATCAAATTTATATTAATTGCGGTAAAAAAGAAAAAAAAAAGAAACAGACAAACACCGAGTTAACTTTGCATGTTCAAACACAAAACGTTTCTGTCTTTCTACACAAATCTGAAGGATAACCTTGTTTTTGCTCAACTTCCAAGTATAAATTCGATGCGGCAAATGTCCACAGCTGAAGCTATCACAGCTTGAAGCTACAAAAAAAAGAGTCTTACTTCAAATTCATACTGAGAATTACACTAGGAAATAAAGTTAAGCATCCCTTTTATACTAATTATGATCAAAGATCCGTTTTAGCACAACAGATGACTTCATCTCCGTCAAACCTTTTAAGAAAGTCATAGTTTTTCACATGAAACACTTAAATACATTCATGAAACACACGATATGAAGCTTATTCCGACTTAAATTGCATTTTATTAGGTTAAGCTAAAGCTAGCCAAGCTTTGGCAGAAAAAAGTGCGACATACCTCTCCAAGTGCCTTGGTGAACAAGGCGGAAGGAACGTTCAGCGTGATTTTATACCCTGATGGAATTACTGTATTCTATATGTGTTTGATTTTTCAAGTGCATTTAACACCATCCAGCCCATGATATTGAGAGATAAGCTCAAAGACATAGGAGTCAACCCATCCTTTGTCTCCTGGATCACAGACTATCTCACAGAGAGGCCACGGTTTGTCAGGTTGGGAAACTGCGTCTCTGGGACGGTCATGAGCAGCACGGGGGCTCCACAAGGAACTGTTCTGGCTCCATTCCTATTCACACTTTATACCGCAGACTTCAAATACAACTCTGAGTCCTGCCACATCCAAAAATACTCCGATGACACTGCTATTGTGGCGTGTATCCAAAATGGACAGGAATCTGAATACAGGGATCTGATAAAGGCTTTCTGTGACTGGAGTCATAGAAATTGTCTCCTACTGAACACCTCAAAAACAAAGGAAATGATTGTGGATTTCCGAAAGTCTGGGCTCTGCCATCAGCCAGTTAACATCCATGGGGTGGATGTGGAGGTGGTGCCAACCTACAAATATCTTGGTGTACATCTGGACAACAAGTTGGACTGGTCCCTTAATACAGATGCACTCTTTAAGAAGGGGCAGAGCCGTCTCTTTTTCTTAAGGAAGCTCAGATCAATTGACATCTGTGGAAAGCTGCTGCAGATGTTTTATCAGTCTGTGGTAGCCAGTGCTTTGTTTTATGGTGCAGTCTGCTGGGGAAATAGTTTAAAGCAGAAGGACAAGAGGCGACTGGAAAAACTGGTGAAGAGAGCTAGCTCCGTGGTTGGATCCAGTTTGGACTCACTGGAGGCTGTGGTGGAAAGGTATACACAGAAGAAAGTGGAGGCCATCATCTGTCACTCTGATCACCCACTTCACACCATCATAGTCCAGAGAAAAAGCAGCAGGGGATGACTCTGTGCGCTGCAGGACCGAGAGGTACCGAAGATCTTTCCTCCCTGCAGCCATCAGAGTGTACAATTCTTTGCTTGGAAGAGAGCCCAAACAACATGAATTTTCCTTCGGGGATCAATAAAGTATATCTTATCTTTTCTTATCTTATCTTATCTTATCTTATCTTATCTTATCTTATCTTATCTTGTCTTATCTTATTTTATCTTATCTTATCTTATCTTATCTTAGAATTCATCTGCACCAATCAAATTCAGACATAACCTTTGTTTCCCTGACGTTAAAATAATAACAATTTATTTATTCATATTTTTGAAATATTAAAAAGTTTAATCAAAGCTCAAATCACCAACACTCCAATGCATGCTCGTGTTGATAGAAAAAATATTTTATTTCTTTTTCAAATAATTGATTTTTTTTTAACACACGTCCACTGTGGTGGTCCCTGGTTGGAGAATGGGATTGATCCTCATTCATGACAGAAGCGACATATTTGGACCTGAGGTACATCAGGTTCAGTGTGAATTGGCTTTATAACGTCTTGATCATTAAACTTCTACTTGTTTCCTCTACAGATCAGGCAGGCTCTGGTGAAACTGAGTCAGCGTATTCTTGGAGCCTGCAGCATGGTCCAGAGAGCCCTGCAGAGTTTCCTCAACAACACACCTCAGAGCTGTTACTATGGGACCATCGGCTTTCTTCGGGTGAACAAGAGATGTAGTTTTTAAACAACGCTAACCTGCTTTTCTATTTCTTTAACTTTCTGTTAACATCAAAATATTATCTGAGCCATTCCAGGGACATGTTGAATAGACAAGAATAACTGAAAAGTTTTTATATGGTAAACAGTAGTGATGTTACAAGATGTGCCGAGGCTTTGAAGCGTGTACCGAGAAATGGAGGGGGCGTTTCCGCGAAGCGCGTATCGAGGCTTGCTCGTATCGAGCCAAAAATGATGACGTCCGAAGCCTCGTTGCCCGACTGTACCACGTGACTGATTTGGAAAGTGGTTCAGTGCTTACCGCGAGGTTTGACAGCAGTTTAAGCCTATCAGGCTCCATTCATAATGTAGGCTTTTGATAGAGAGTTGATCAGTCACTGATAGTGTTGATACTAGAGTTGGGAAAGCGTTTTTAGTTTGAAAATAGTTTGGAACAGTTGAAGAATCGTTAGTTCAAAATGAAAATAAGTAAAATCCCCCCTGTACTGTATATTATATTGCCCATAAATAAGCATATTCAGGGCTCCCTAGTTCCACACTTTCACTGTGCTCTGCCTGTTTGAGCTCATGCAATTTTCCTAAGGCAACAGAAAAGTATTATTACACAACCTGCCATATCATTGATACCACCATTTATGGGAAATTTACACACAGAATATTAAAAAAATGCTGTTTTATATGAATATGTGTTCATTTATGTAGAGAATTTCTTTGGTTGAACATTTTTTTATTTTCAATTTTGGTAATTAACAGTCGTTCCCAAGAGCAAAAACAGGCACAGAAGTTCAATGAATCACACATTATGTGGTTAAGCTATAACTGCCTGTGATTATGTGCCTGACCAGCAGGTGGTTTCTTGAGCAAATGAAGCTTCGTGGGATGAACCCTTTCTCGAACCACTTGGCTCAAGTGGTTTGATGCTTCATGAGGCTTCATCTCACCATCACTAGTAAACAGTCTGAGGGGAGGAGGAGGAGGAGTTTGTACGTTTTATTATCTTTCTCTAACAGTAACGCAAGACTGACCAAACAGTTTTTCTTTTTCTCCTCAGTACAACTCAGAGCTGTGTTTTTACCAGCCATCCCTGGTCCCCGGCCTCAGCCTCGTCATGCCTTCAGGAGCCCTGTATCTCATGGTCAGTACTTGAAGTGAGAGTTTAATGGACATGGCAACAGTCATGTGGTTTCACATCACTCATTTAAACTTTGGCATCTCAATGGATCAATCAAATATTCTTACTGATACTTAAAACACTTGTATGCATAATTGTTGTTCTTTATGCTTGGTACTTTCTCTAAATTGTTTGTGCTTGCGTGTTTGTCCAGGTGGGGTTTGGGACAGATCACTTCCCAGATTTGAAGAATGATGTGGACTTCACTGAGAACCTGCTGACCAAGCGGTCTGTCTTTTGTCTGCCTGCTTCAGTAAGAAATACTCCTTGTTAATCCGTTCATCTGAGTAAACACTTACATTCAGGATAATGGTGTCATTTATGTCATAACTCACCTTATCTTCATACAGTCCTCCTGCAGGCATTTGAGTATCAAAACTTCCCCCGTGTCGTGGTGAGGGTACCGGAGGAGCTGATGATAGAGGCCTCCCATCTAGTCAAGTTAGAGGTGTTGAAATGTGAGTCAACACTGTTCTGAAACTGTCACAGCTGCGACTGTGAGCTGGGAAACGGCACATCTGAAGCTCCATCCGTGGTGTAATTTCTGATTAAATGAACTGACATAATGTTTATATTTTTGACAAACAACCTGTATTTGAAACTCAAATCATACTGACAAGGATTAGCGTAAAACATGGAGGCTGGATTGGTTCAGTGTGGAACACATCCCTCATAGAGCTGGAAGAAAAAACTTGGTACATTACATCAAACTAAAAACAATTAGATCCATTTGTGCTGCATACAGTTGACAGGAAATACAGACAGAAAAGAAACATGGATCCATCCATCCTGCTGCTGCTGCTGGTGTAATGGTGTGGGGGAGATTTTCTTGACTCACTCTGAGCCCCTTAGTACCCACTGAGCATGGTTTAAAGTTCACAGCTTAGCTTGTTGCTGACCAGCACCTTGTTGAATCTGTGAGACCACAATCAACCTGACACTAGCATAATTGGTCCTTGGTTTGAAACAAATTAAGCGTAGCGTTAGTTCAGGCAGGCCAGGACATCAAGCTCTAACACCTTAACTGTCATCATCAGTGCAGATCAGCTGATGGCTTGGCTGACTCCGTGTCTGCCTCCTATTGGAAAATTGCATTCAGAGCCCAGCCTTCTCCCTGTTTCCTCTGCTGGCATTTTGCAACCCACCTCCACCCCAGCTCCTCCTGTCTTTTTATTCATGTCGATTGCTCTGCTCTGGCTGGGGTTTTATTTTTGCTGCTGTGCTCCCTTCTTATGCCGTTCATGATGGCTCGTGATGGGCAGGAAGGTGTGCTCTTCCTGCCTCAGGCTTTCCACGTAAGTGCGTGGAAGTTCAGGGAGTCCCAGAACAGAACCATACCGCCAAATGAAGCTGTGCAAGTTAACAAAAATTATTTTTGACAGAGTGGTCCTGACTGAATTGAAGAAACGCTGCTCCAGTCTATACAGCAAATCATTTAATTGTGCAGAGAAATATCCAAGTTTCTAAGTTTTTATGCACAGGGTAAGAAAACATGTTTCCTTGCACCATTATATGTCCGTCTGCACAGAGTACACATAGTAATCACTTTAAATCTTACAGTAACTGTTAAAATTGATTACTTAGAAATGTATTAGGTGCTGTATTTGATACAGCTTTTGAAACATATGCACAGCAGCTCAAACTTGCACATCATTGCAGCTAAATGCAACTTTGTTTATTTGCAGCCATTATAGCCTAACGGAGCATAAGGGCACGAATGGAATAAAACAGGCAGTATTTACATGTAAATCAACAGGCATCAACAGCTGTTAGCCCTGACAGGATGAGATTTTTTGTCAGAAACTATGTCGAAAACATGGACACGACAAAATGGGAAAAGATGTATGGTGTGCGTTTTTGTCAACAGGGGGGTGCCAAAGTCAATACAAAGCCCAAGCTGCTCTAAATTAAAGAAAATCAAGTTTTATATTGACGCTTTTTTTTTTTTTTTTAATAAACATATAAACTCTTTTGTTTAAATGTTATTAAAATGAATATGATGACCCTATACACACACTTTTTAAGTTCCTATTAATAAACCACAAACCTGTAACTGACTGCACAGTTAGATTAACAGACTTGATTATAAGTGATTCAAATTATGACTTATTAATTGTACCATCGATATATGGTGAGATGTTTTAACAGTTTCTGAGATTAATGTTGAATTTTTAAGGTAAATGTGATGTTTATAAACATGTTTGTATGTGTGTGTCTATTGATAATGAGAGCTGATCCCTAGAATAAAAAGTTGTTAGTACAGTGAGCTACTCTCCGTGTCTGCAGACTGAGTGAGAATATTGTGGCGTGTGTGCGCGCTCTACTGGCAGCTTTAGAGAACTGCAAATGTCAGCCTTGAGGTTTTATGCAGTGATGGCTGATTGGGGCTTTGCTGATGCTGTGTCACTTGCATGTGTAGTTTCACTACCGGAGGCTTCAATGACACACAGTGCTACAGTAGGACATCTAGTGGTCAATAACACAAAGAGCAATCCATGCCTGTTACTGGCTCATGAACTGTTCGGGATTTGATTCACCTGCACATTCCCTGTGAAACTACACTTAGCACATCTGTTTGTAACCCCTGTATGCTCCATTTATTTGTATTAAGAAATCTTTGAGTGGTTCTGTAACATTCATAAGATGTGCTCTACAAACAAAGGCTGATGCCATGATCATATGGGGCTGGTGCAAATACTGATCATTTAATGGGTTTTGGCAAAGTATGTTTTGGTTTTTGCAGCACCACAAGTACAACGAAATTGAAGTCACAGCAGCAATCAAGAAAAAAAAAGTAAGAAAGTTTATAGAAAGTGCAAGTCCACAAGAAAATAGATGATGACAGCTTGTCCATCATTCTCCAGTTCAGCCGGCCTCCACCTCCACAGGGTCCAGGACTGAGCTTCTTCAGCAGTCTGTTCAGTCTCTGTCTCCTGGATCCTGTCTGCTCACAGCAGGTGAAGCTCTTTCAATGTGGCGTTTGTGTCTGGTGTTAGCTCCATTAGCCATGTCTGTGAACAGCATGATGCTACTCTTCCTTCTGGTATCCCCTCTGGTGCTGGGTTAGCACAGCTAGCTCATCCATCTTATTGGAGACAGATCATATGTTTCCAATAACGATGGATGGATGGAAGGACAGGCAGATGTCGTCACTTCTTAGCTCACACCTGAGCACGTCCTGTAATAATATAGTAATGCCCCAAATGTAATAGTGTAATACATTTATAAATCATTATGTTATGATGCTACATTTTGTGATAATCTGACAAATTCTGTCATAAAAGTCTTCAATGCCGTATGTAATTTTTTTTTTTTTTGCTGCATTACATTATAGTCTGCGTCATCACAAAGATGTGTACGCATCTTGACCGCAGAAGCAGCTTTTAGCTCCATTCATTCAGACGAGTTAGCGTTTGTTAAACACTAAATTCACCTTTTTAGCTGCATCAAAATATTCGACTGTTCTGTGTTCTGTGTTTAGCAGTGGGGAACCCTCAGGGCCTTCAAGGTATTCAGTGAAGGCCTAATAAAAAATATTGAAAGAATTTTTGTAATCCTAAATAATTATTTTATTTCTTTATTTTGTTTTATTTTGTTTTTATTTATTCATTTTACTCAATGAAATCATAGCAATGAGCTTAATATTATTTTTTATAAACTTGTCCTGGCAACAATGGGTTAATATAACTAAATGGAAAATGGACCAATCACAATTTTCCTGTTGATGGTATCTGGGTAAATCAGCGACACATTCTGGCAGGCAGGGCCTTCAGTAACTGCAACGAATGCCTGTGTAACTCAAGCGAATGTGGCCACAATTTGACAATGACAGCTGTCTTAGCCAATCATATTTTGTTAAGTTGTGGGCGGGATCATTTCCTGACATCTTCCGGGTATTCGCGAATACCTACCAAACACCGCCTCCCTGCTCCTCTGCACTTAGACGGGGCATTTTTACTTAAAAACACAAATAAACGGACTCCCACCGAAAAATTCTAATATCGGTCTGCATTCACGCTTTATTTAGAGAATTTTCGGCACGTTACTTTCACACAAAAACACCGCTAAATAAGGCACTAGTTCTCATAGTGTTGTAAAACGGCGCTTCCTCCGCTGCAGAGCCACAGCTGGCTACGAGACTCTCGCCGCTTAGTGTATCAGTCCGCGCGCAGCGCGCAATATATAAACAAACGCAGGTAGTCTGCCGGGACGAAGAGACACGATGAGAACCAGAGCCTTATGTAGCGGTGTTTTGTGTGAAAGTAACGCGCTGAAAATTCTCTAAATAAAGCGTGAATGCAGACAGATATCAGATTTTTTCGGTGGGAGTCCGTTTATTTGAGTTTTTGGTCAAGTAAAATATGGCCCCGTCTGAGTGCAGAGGAAAGAACCTGACGAGCAGGGAGGGGGTGTTTGGTGCGTGCGCCCTGGGCTTCTGCTGCACAAAATCACTGCTGTAGGGGTAATTTCTGCCCTAAACCTTGTGATAGGACCCAACTTGTTCCATCCCGGAGTATCACTTTAATGGATAAGCGCTGAACTGTAGCTGTGAGTGAGTGAGGAGAAAAGAGAAGATCTAGTTGGCAGAACGTGAAGAGAAATGGCGGAAAGTAATGGAGAAGACTGTGTGGTTGCTGGATTACTTGGTACTCAGTTGTTTTTTTTGTTTTTTTTCAATTTTATATCTTTTTTTTTTTTTTATAATTGTTTGACGTTGTGTTAGGTGTTGCAGTGTTCGGGCACATGATAAATTTGTAATCCCACAAAACTATCAATATACTAAACTTCCATGTCACATGATTTTGGCTACGTTTTTATTTCTTGGTTTGATTGTTTATTGCCACGTGTGGTCCCATGGTCCTACTGAAGGCCCAGTGGCTCGGGCCACGGTTCGCCACTGGTGTTTAGAAACAATACTATAATACAGAGGCAGCGTGTCTCAAGTTTTAATCATCACAGAGCAACTGGTGTTTTGGAGTTAATAGCCAACACGCTAACTGGTGACTGACAAAAACTGGATATTCAGACACAAATTTAGCACAGTTTATTGGTTTGGCGCTTTCATGATGTTCTGCTCAGTGATTAGCTGCCGTCGACGTCAACCTGGGAGGCTCCTGCAACGTGGCTGCTCCATCTGCTGCTGCAGAGACTCACCAGAGCAAAGATGGCGGCAATTTAAATGGACTGAGGGAAGGGAAATGTTTTGTTTGTCCTTTTAAAGCTTGAATTTTGTAAATTTGTTGCTGTGTTCGTGTTTTGGACTATCACTGAGCTTATTCAGTCTGTTGTACCGAGTTGACCTGCTGTGCTAACGTAGTTACCGGTCTATTTAGAGCTCTCCACTGCAGCCACATGTGGATGTGTTCCCATGTGAAACTTTTCAAAACTATCAGCAAGTGACAAAAGCTTTAAACTTAAAGGCGTTAAACTCAAAGGGCTGGCCTACACGTTCTGAGCTAATTTTGGGAAAACCCAAAACAGAGGTTTTAGCCCTTATACTTGATTCAGTATGCATTTTTGTCATCTTGGACTGCATGGGCTTCAAAGGGGGACACACATTTCATGAAATTTCAGCCAAAACTGAAAGGTCAAAATTTGGCTCGAAATTCCAGTTCCGGGCCAAGACTTCTGAGCTAAATTTGGGTACAACCATACAGGTTTTAGCTTTAAGACTTGATTTAAGCTGTTTTACCAGGGAAATTAGGCCTGTATTTAGCCTCTCATGAAAGGGGCCGGAACTCCAAGAAACGTAGCCAAAAGGCTCTGAAACTTCTAGGGTGTGTCCCTCAGGTCCCTTAGGTCATCCCCAGTGGGTTTTCTCAGAACCGGGTTTGGGGTCCAATTTTTGTAAAAATCCCACATTTGTGCGGGATGTTTAACTAGGCCAATAAGGCCTATATTAAGCCTCACATTAAAGGGGCTGTAACTCCACAAAATGTAGCCCGAGGGCTCTGTAACTTCTAGGGTGCGTCCGTCAGGTCGCTAGGGTCATCCCCAGTGGGTTTTCTCAGAACCAGGTATGGGATCCAATTTTTGTAAAAATCGCACATTTGTGCGGGATGTTTAACCAGTTGAATTAGGCCTATATTTAGCCTCTCACTTAAGGGGTGATAACTCCACAAACTGTAGCCTGAGGGCTCTGAAACTTCTAGTGTGCATCCGTCAGGTTCCTTGGGTCATCCCCTGTGGGTTTACTCAGAACAGGGTTTGGGGTCAATTTTTGTAAAAATTGCACATTTGTGCGGGATGTTTAACCAGTTGAATTAGGCCTATATTTAGCCTCTCACTTAAGGGGTGATAACTCCACAAACTGTAGCCTGAGGGCTCTGAAACTTCTAGTGTGCATCCGTCAGGTTCCTTGGGTCATCCCCTGTGGGTTTACTCAGAACCGGGTTCGGGGTCCAATTTTTGTAAAAATCGCACATTTGTGCGGGATGTTTAACCAGGCAAATAAAGCCTGTATTTAGCCTCTCATTAAAGGGGCTGTAACTCCACAAAATGTAGCGTAAGGGCTCTGAAACTTCGAGGGTGCGTCCGTCAGGTCCCTAGGGTCGTCCCCAGTGGGTTTTCTCAGAACAGGGTTTGGGGTCCAATTTTTGTAAAAATAGCACATTTGTGCGGGCCGTTTTATCAGGCAAATAAGGCCTATATTTAGCCTCTCATTAGAGGGTCTGTAACTCCAAGAAATCAGCCCGAGGGCTCCAAAACTTCTTGGGTGTTTTTGTGGGCTGTTTTTTCAGGGGGAATAAGGCCTATTTTTAGCCTCTCACCAAATGGGCCATAACTTTACACAGACCAAGGGATCCAAAACTTCTAGGGTGTGTCCGGTGGGTCCCTAGGAGTGTCCCCATTGGGTTTTCTCAGAACCTGGTTTGGGGTCCAACTTTGAAAACCACAGTTTTTTGTGGGCAATTTTAAGTGGGACATTAGGCCTGTTTTAAGCTTTCCACCAAATGGGCTGTAACTCCACAAACGTAGCCTAAGGCTCAGAAACTTTTAGGGTGCATCTGTCAAGTCCCTAGGAGCGTCCCCAGTGGGTTTTCTCAGAACCAGGTTTCAGGTCCAATTTTCAGGAAAATGCAGTTTTTTTGTGGTCTGTTTTTTCAGGGGGAATAAGGCCTGCTTTTAGCCTCTCACCAAATGGGCTATAACTTCACACAGACCAAAGGCTCCAAAACTTCTAGGGTGTGTCGGTGTGGTCCCTAGGAGCGTCCCCCGTGTTCTCAGAACCGGCATTCAGGTCCAATTTTCGGGAAAATGCAGTTTTTTGGGGGCTTTTTTTAGGGGAAAGTAGGCCCGTTTTTTTGCCTCTCACCAAACGGGCTGTAACTCCACAAAACATAGCCCAAAGGGCTCCGAAACTTCTATGGTGTGTCCAGGAGGTCTCTAGGAGCATCCCCAGTGGATTTTTTCAGAACTCGGTTTCGGGTCCAACTTTCGGAAAAATGCATTTTTTTGCGGACAATTTTCAGTGGGAAATTTGGCCTGGTTTTAGCCTTACACCAATTGGGCTGTGACTTCACAAAACGTAGCCTGATGGCTCAGAAACTACTAGGGCGTCCCGGAGGTCTCTCTGAAGGAGCGCTGTCAGAAACAGTGATAGGGGTGGCAGGCTTGGCTCATTTTTTTGCCCCCTGTCCATGGCTGTTGGCATTGACATTTCCCTGTATGTTTTTGTTACAGGTGTCAGTGTATAAGAATGTGTTGTCTACACCAGGGGTGTTTTCCCCTGGTGTCTCTGTAACAGGGGTTTTTTGCCCCTTCCTTTTCCTCAGGTTGTCGTTACTCATTTTGTCAAATCACAAGGAAAACTTCTCTGGGCTTGGCTGGGCTGTCTGATGTGTAGTGAAACAGATTGTGTCTGTGGTCGTGTTTATAGACTTTGCTTTAGACTTTACTTTCCTGCAATTTGTTTACTTCAAATTTATTTAGACTTCACAGACATTTTTAAAATAGATTGAATTGATTGATCCTTTGAGGAGCTGGTGATGTTTTACCTCCTAGCACAGTGACACACTCTCAGGTCCTCTAATGAAGTCCTTCCTGAGAGACACGAAGTGTTTTACAAAGGTCCTGAGATGTAGTTTAAGATCATTCGAGAAGAAATCAACTTTATAAGTGCAATCTAAAGTTCATTTAGAAAAGAAAATAAGAGAAACTGATACCTGTTGTTACCCTTTCACTCAATTTATCACTCTTCTAACAAAAAAACTTGTCTCACACCCACAGCAGCCATGTTCTCCACATGTCTGAGGAAAGCTCAGAGGGTGAAACATCACCGTCAGAGTTCACATCTTTCACTTGATATTATACAAAGCGATATGTCAAATGATAACTTTTTTTTTTTTTTATGATGCCTTTTTACAACTATCTGCAAAAATATCCCTGTTTGCTGCTGAAGTATTCAGCCTGCTATGAGCTAACACCGCAGTCATAAATGTTAAAGTTAGCTCGAGATTTCTGCCTCTCCTACAGTTGTCTGTTACACTCTTAAGGTGTAGCTGAATGCTAACGCCACCTGTTTGCTTGGAGTATAATTTCAGTTACAGGGTTGCTTTTTTTATCATTGTTTGGTTTAAACTTGAAAGTTAGCCTCCTGTTTTTTCAGATTTCACTTATCATCAATTTTTCTGTCACTGATGAATCAGGGATACAGAGGCCCTAAGAGGACATAGGGAGAAAAAATAGAAATATCTTTCTTGTGCTCACAAGAAAGTTTCTTGTGAGTATGAGTTAGTTTCTTGTGTGCACAATATATCAGGTGTAAAACACAAACCAGCTAGTATTAGCCTTCTTTTACGGAGCCCCAAAAGGGACATAGACACACAAAATAAAAAAATTGTGTTCCTTGTGTACACGTGAATGTTTTTTTTTTTTTCTCTCTCCGCCTATGTCCTTTTAGGGGCTCTGTACAGGGAGGAGTGAAATAATGATTTTCAGATTTCCTAATGGTAAAATTTAAAGACCTACAAAAAGACCAGAAAAAAATGATCCATTTTTGTCATTACATAATTTAATTTTCCACTTGATTGGAGGTCTTCGAGATGCTTTAGTACAGAGGTTGGTAAGGACCACAGACTGTATAATTAATGGACGTAGTCTCCCCGATGTCACCCATCTGTTTCTGAAACAAGTTTTTAAAGCAATTCTGCTATTGCAGCCATATGCTATCGCAGCTGATCACGCCCAGCTGTGATCAGCTGACAGGCTGATGTTCAATCTCTAACCCCTCTCAACCAATCAGCATGTGTCAGACAACAAGGCAGCGTATTCAAATCACGTCTTCACTCTGTTTTATCCCTGCTACCTCTTTGCTACCCAGCTGCTGTTGTCTTAATAATTCCTCCTCCACCCCAGACTCCTCCTATTAAGACTCTACGAATGTATCCTATTGATCTGTATGCATCCTTTTAACCCTTATGGATCTGTATCTTGTTTAATCTGTATGTATCTGTATTTTTTTGTCTTAAACACCAATTCTAACTGTATCCATTTGGCAATAAATGGTTCAATCTATGATGAGTGTTCCTGGCTGAATTTAAATAATACTTCATAAACAACAGTGCAGCAATGCACAATTTAACATAAGTTGTAAGTGTGTTTGTTTTTCCAGAGGACCCTTTTTCTGTTGAGTAATTAGCTCCTCATCAGCTTCATTTAGTTATCTCCTTGCCTGCTGAAAGAGGAGGAGCAGAGCAGAGCATGAGGATGAGGATACTGCAGCAAAATGCAGCACATGAGGCAAGTCAAGGCTCCGGTGCGGTTTCTTAGCAACAGTACACAGCAGGATATCGCTCCCTATTACTGCCTATACAAGCAGAGAATGAAAACAACCCAAGTTGTCCATATAAACACTGTTTCTGTGCGTTTTTTGCGTTTCCAACCATCATTTGCTGTGAACACAAATGTATCCTCTTCTCATCACTGGCTGAAATGTTGGAGTTTGTTGTTTTCACTTGCCATAATAATAATTCATAAAATCACAAAAAGACTTGATTTTATCCCAAAACATTAATTTGCAGACTGTGTTCAGTTAGACTTGGTGAGGTTGTACAGACAGAGGGCATAAAAGCCCTACCACAGTCAGACTGAACTGAGGCCTGTGACCAGCTGCAGCACCTGCAATAAATAACATTTCAAATAACATTATAACAAAAAAAATTAACATTTTAAATTGCTAATATTCAGGAAAAAATATTAGTCCGTATCCTTACCTCCAATTTCTTCACTTAACCCTATTTAAACTCTGTTATTTCTCACAAAGCACAGTTTAAAATACCTTCCTCTTTAATTACACCCAAGAATATGTTTGAATTAAATTTCATTTATTTGTTTTCTGTTGTTTTGATAGTTCGTTTTTCTTTGTTAGTCCAGTGATAACAAGGTAATTGTCAAGAAAAGTCCCGAGGGAAAAAAACCAAAAAGGTGGAGGACCCAAATGCAGATGGAAATGAAACTTTATTTAAACTGAACTCAAAAACTCAAACATGAAAACTCCAACAAAAGAAACAAAACCAAAAACACCAAGAAACTCACTAAAGGCACTGGGGACACAGGAGGCACGAAGACACCGAGACAGGAACAGGAACAGCCAACAAGGACAGCATACAATGAACCCACACCAAACCAACTGCACACAGAGACTATATAGACAGGGAGTGATTGGCACAGGTGGGAAACAAGACACAGGTGAAACACATGAGGAGCAATCAACAAGGAGGGAAACACTAGGAGAACCAAACCAAACACAGGGAAACTCAAGACAGCTACTAAATACATAAAAGACACCAAAACACTAGAAATGATCACAAGAAGACAAACGCATGACAAGAAGCAAATCAAAACCACAAGAGGCACAAACTAAAGACAAGAGACACAGACATTCCACAAGACAAACACAGGTGACACAGAACCAGAACAGAATACAATGAAACACAAGGGCAAAAACACAAGAAAACTCAGAAACCAAAAACCCAAACCATGACAGTACCCCCCCTCAAAGGACAGATACCAGATGTCCCAAAAAGAAAAAACAAAAATCTCAGAAGGCCCAACTCGTGCGGGTGGAGGGGGCAAGGCTGGAGGGACACAGTACTCAAAAAGTCAGGGAGGCCGGCCAGGTAGTTGGCCGCACAAAAGGCAAAGTTCAAAAGGCCGGCCAGGTGCCGAGCAACGCAAAGGGGAATGTTCAGGAGGCCGGCCAGGTGGCCAGCCACACGAGGGAGAATGTTCAGGAGGCGGGCCACACGAGGGGGAATGTTCAGGAGGCCGGCCAGGTGGCGGGCCACACGAAGGAGGCTGTACAGGAGGCCGGCCAGGTGGCGGGCCACACGAAGGGGACTGTTCAGGGGGCCGGCCAGGTGGCAGGCCACACAAAGGAGACTGTTCCGGGGGCCGGCCAGGTGGCAGGCCACACAAAGGAGACTGTTCAGGGGGCCGGCCAGGTGGCCGGCGACGAAAAGCAACAGGAGAAGGTGTCAGCATGGAAGCCAAGCCAGGAGCAGGTGTCAGCCTGGGGGCAGCCGAGCGGGGCACAGGTGTCCGCCAAGGGACGGCTGAGCCGGTCTCTGGTATCGGCCTGGGGACTGCCGAGCGAGGCACTGGTGTCGGCCTGGGAGCCGAGCGAGGCACTGGTGTCGGCCTGGGAGCCGGGAGAGGCACAGGTGTCGGCCTGGGGACAGCCGAGCGGGGCACTGGTGTCGGCCTGGGAGCCGAGCGGGGCACTGGTGTCGGCCTGGGAGCCGAGCGGGGCACTGGTGTCGGCCTGGGAGCCGAGCGGGGCACTGGTGTCGGCCTGGGAGCCGAGAGAGGCACAGGTGTCGGCCTGGGGACAGCCGAGCGGGGCACTGGTGTCGGCCTGGGAGCCGAGCGGGTCACTGGTGTCGGCCTGGGAGCCGAGCGGGGCACTGGTGTCGGCCTGGGAGCCGAGCGGGGCACTGGTGTCGGCCTGGGAGCCGAGCGGGGCACTGGTGTCGGCCTGGGAGCCGAGCGAGGCGCAGGTGTCGGCCTGGGGACTGCAGAGCGAGGCACAGGTGTCGGCCTGGGGACGGCAGAGCGAGGCACAGGTGTCGGCCTGGGGACGGCCGAGCGAGGCACAGGTGTCGGCCTGGGGACGGCCGAGTGAGGCACAGGTGTCGGCCTGGGGACGGCCGAGCGGGGAGAAGGAGTCGGCCTGGGGACGGCCGAGCGGGGAGCAGGAGTCGGCCTGGGGACGGCCAAGCGGGGAGCAGGAGTTGGCCTGGGGACAGCCAAGAGAGGAGCAGGAGTCGGCCTGGGGACGGCCGAGCGGGGAGAAGGAGTCGGCCTGGGGACGGCCGAGCGGGGAGCAGGAGTCGGCCTGGGGACGGCCAAGCGGGGAGCAGGAGTTGGCCTGGGGAGGGCCGGGCGAGTCACTGGGGACGGCCATTGAACAGAGAGAGTCACTGGGGACGGCCTGAGAGCCGAGAGAGCCACTAGGGTCTTGCCCTCCGAGCCAGGAAGGGTGCTTGGCAGGACCTCCGAGCGAGGACTGGTGCTTGGCAGGACCTCCGAGCGAGGACTGGAGCTTGGCAGGACCTCCGAGCGAGGAAGGGTGCTCGGCAGGACCTCCGAGCGAGGACTGGTGCTCGGCAGGACCTCCGGGCGAGGACTGGTGCTCGGCAGGACCCCCGGGCGAGGACTGGTGCTCGGCAGGACCTCCGGGTGAGGAGTTGTGCTCGGCAGGACCTCCGGGCGAGGACTGGTGCTCGGCAGGACCTCCGGGCGAGGAACGATGCTCGGCAGGACCTCCGAGCGTGGGAGGGTGCTCGGCAGGACCTCCGGGCGAGGAAGGGTGCTCGGCAGGACCTCCGGGCGAGGAAGGGTGCTCGGCAGGACCTCCGGGTGAGGAGTTGTGCTCGGCAGGACCTCCAGGCGAGGACTGGTGCTCGGCAGGACCTCCGGGCGAGGACTGGTGCTCGGCAGGACCTCCGGGCGAGGACTGGTGCTTGGCAGGACCTCCGAGCGAGGAAGGGTGCTCGGCAGGACCTCCGGGCGAGGAAGGGTGCTCGGCAGGACCCCCGGGCGAGGAAAGATGCTCGGCAGGACCCCCGGGCGAGGAACAGTGCTCGGCAGGACCCCCGGGCGAGGAACGATGCTCGGCAGGACCTCCGGGCGAGGAACAGTGCTCGGCAGGACCCCCGGGCGAGGAACAGTGCTCGGCAGGACCTCCGGGCGAGGAACAGTGCTCGGCAGGACCCCCGGGCGAGGAACAGTGCTCGGCAGGACCCCCGGGCAAGGAGCAGGGCTGGGTAGGACCCCAGAACGAAAAGCTGTGCTCTGCAGGTCCTCAGGAGCAGGGAGTGGGTGGTGCCCTGCTGGTTGCAGGGTAGGATTGGCAGTCCTAACTGGCTGTGGGGGACCACCACGCCTCTTGTGGCGGCCTCCCCGGGTGCCAGGAAAAATGGCCAGTCTGGTTCCCCTCCAGGGAGACTGACTCTGGCCCTCCTTAATCCATTCAGGACCGCGAAAAAAAGATTGAAAATAAGAAATTCTAGAACAAAAGTCCATAGAAAGTAAAAAATCTGCTGGGTCCTCTTTTGGTGGGTTCATTCTGTCAAGAAAAGTCCCGAGGGAAAAAAACCAAAAAGGTGGAGGACCCAAATGCAGATGGAAATGAAACTTTATTTAAACTGAACTCAAAAACTCAAACATGAAAACTCCAACAAAAGAAACAAAACCAAAAACACCAAGAAACTCACTAAAGGCACTGGGGACACAGGAGGCACGAAGACACCGAGACAGGAACAGGAACAGCCAACAAGGACAGCATACAATGAACCCACACCAAACCAACTGCACACAGAGACTATATAGACAGGGAGTGATTGGCACAGGTGGGAAACAAGACACAGGTGAAACACATGAGGAGCAATCAACAAGGAGGGAAACACTAGGAGAACCAAACCAAACACAGGGAAACTCAAGACAGCTACTAAATACATAAAAGACACCAAAACACTAGAAATGATCACAAGAAGACAAACGCATGACAAGAAGCAAATCAAAACCACAAGAGGCACAAACTAAAGACAAGAGACACAGACATTCCACAAGACAAACACAGGTGACACAGAACCAGAACAGAATACAATGAAACACAAGGGCAAAAACACAAGAAAACTCAGAAACCAAAAACCCAAACCATGACAGTAATGAAACTAATGCGCAGACTCTAATGAGCATGCTCCTTATCCTCCACTGGATGCTGACATTGAGGAGGGACACTGATGTTGTTTTACTTTGAAGGTTCAATCAAATCAAAGTGTAGTCCTTTTGCTCTCTTAGCCATGTTTGCTTTAACCGTCCATTAGATCAATGTGGTTTCAGTTTTGTCCATTGTTTCATATTCTTACTTGTTTTGAGGGAGAAATAAGTTCAGAGCACAAGATATTTAAATGTGAGTTCAAGCTAAGAAGAACAGTGATCTGGGCATCACTTTATTGTAGGAAAATGTGAATAAAAAAGCAAAACTGATTTGAACGTTGTCCCAGCTGCATGGTGGTGCAGTGGTTCACACTGTAGCCTCACACCAAGAAGGTTTCCTGTTTGATTCCTTTGCTTCTGCATGTTCTCCATGTGCATGTGTGAGTTCTTCTCAGCTTTCTCCCATGGTTCAAAAAAGTGCTCATCACATTGATTGGTCCCTCTAAATTGCTGTCTGTAGGTTTGAATTTGTGTGTGCGAATCTGTCTCTACATGTTCATGTGCAGGGTGTACCTGGCCTTGTGCCCCCCACCCAGAAAGGGAATAATCAGAAAAAAGATGATGGATGTAGACCTTTTTATGATCTTGGTGATTTAAAGAGGCTGTGAGGAGTTTCTGAGTGATCTTGAAAACGTCTGTCTTCTAGATATATGTCTGATTGTAATCCACAAACTGATTGTAAAAACAAACTGAGTCGACAAATTTATGTGAAGTAAAATATCCCCAGGGGTAAAATGTGTTGGTAAAATTTGAGGAGGGTTCATTTCTGCTGTCTGGTAAAGTTGTTTTTTTAACTCTTCACACAGAAGCTAACAGCTGTAGGCTGGTTCGTTCCCTTACAGCAGCAAAGCTGGGCTCATTTCCTGAGGTAGAAAATGTGGCTACTGTGAAGAACAGGTCATGGCAGCATAAGGACTGGGACAGTCCAAGTTACAGCTCAAAAGAACTTTTTCTTTGTGATGTTTTGGCGCCCCCTATGGGTAAAGTGATACCCCATCACTTACACTGCTGTCTGTTGCTGATTCACTGGGAATGTTTCCTGTAGAAAAAAGTAGAAGAGGATTTTCTCCACTTTTGTGAAGCACCTTGTCTGACACCTGCCCCTCACAGCAGTTACCGGCATTAAATATGACATTATAGGAAATGTCAGTCTTTTTGCTAATGGTCTCCTTCACTTCTGTAGGTCATGATGGGGCATCGGTATTAGAGTTTGTCAGTATTGTAAGCGGCTGAGAAGTCATAACAGGAGCTTTAAGAGTTCTTTTCACAGGGTTCGGTTTTTTTAGAAAAACAAAAACAGACCAGCAACTCAATTTGGTTTATGTGCTTTACAGATTTGAAATAAATCCCTGGACATTCTGAAACTTGATTAAAATTGAAAATGGTAAGCTTTGGTATTTCTAATGGGTAGCTTGATATTGTGTTGCTAAGCTAAAACTACAGCCAACATATTTTGTTTTACATAAAAATGAATCCTTGGTACTTTAATTTTAATTTTTTTTAAAACTCATTGATTAGAAAAGTTATATTCCGTTATTGGTGGAAAAACCCTGAATCTTTAAACTGTGGCTAGAAATTTTGTATCTGAAGTGCCAAAAAAAATGCCTAACATTCACCACAGCTGAAATACACCAGATGCATTTCCAATCCAATCATGTAGGTTTCCATTCAAGTCAATCTGTCAACTTTAACTGGATCGGTCTGGCCGTGTGGCTGTCTGGGAGGTCGCAGGTAGCCACCCTGTTTTTGCTGGATGCCAGAACTGTGGCGTATGAATTTAGCGTGGGGAGATCGAGCAAGACAGAAAGTCATGCATGGAAACTACCTACAACACCTAGTGACTTTCAAAATTAAACGGACTGTGTCAAAACCATATTGTATATAACTTGACTACAACAACAAATGGACATAATTAACAGAGCCAGACCAGGGTTCAACAGGTTTAAGGTTTTACAGCCCAACATGAATGAAGACAGACTTGCCAATGAAGCAGGAATTCCTTGGTCTTGCAACTCCAGCTGTCTGTCAGTCATGCAACTGGTGAGAGTTGACAAATATAGTCAATATGCAACAGAGCAGAGCTGGACTGCAGATGTATCTGGTGTATTTGAGGCGTTACGCTTCAAGTCAGAACAAACTCTGTAACGTTTGTTAAACAACAGCAATGTAACAAACTTTATCACTTGGCTTAACTGATGGCATAAAGTTGGTTTCTTCAAGGACACCAGCCTCTAGACCACATGGCATCTTTGGCTGTGTTTGGTTCTGGGTGCTGATCATTGTACATGACACACAACACTTAAATTAAGGAGTTCCCAAAAGTGTTGCTGGTAATTGGTTTTCAGTTTTGGACCATTTTCAAACTGAGTCTTCAAAACACAAAGAGAACTTCCACAGCACTGGTATTATTTCTATCTTAACACAAATACATTTTAAACTCTAAATATTTGATATAAGCAGGCCCAAAAAAACAGACAGCAGGCTAAAACATAAAGTCTTACACTTGCCTGAATGAATAAATTGCAGTATTGGGAAGAGCAGATGGTGATGAATAAAATCAGATTTAGTGTTGCTGGTTGGCATTGGGACATTTTTCAGTTTCGGTGTCTGTGAGTGTTATTCTACTCAGCATGTGAATAATACCATAAGTAAACTGTTAATGGACGCTTAATTGTTCCCTGCCTTGACAATCAATAAATCCAAAGTGTGGAAATTGGCATGAGTTGAAGAAATTAAGCACAGGGGGACTCATTCATGCCTTCACATTAAAACAGACACTGATACCACACACTGATCCACAGTTTGTTGAAACAACTGACAAGTGACTGGAAGCTGAAGCAGTGTGCAAGAAGAGGACAAAACACATAGACGGTAAACTGATGGAGATCCATTATTTGATCTTCCCACTAAAATGTTGGTTTGGTTAGTTTGTCTTAACCTGTGAAACAGAAATCCACTTGGCAGCTGGGTATGAGCGCCCAGTCGAGGAGCGGTCGCTGTTAGCATCCATTAAATCAAACTGTTATACACACAAAAAGCTCCATTTCAGCCATTCCACTACTTCCAAATAAACCTCATTACTGTATCTCTGCTTCGTTCCTTCTGGACTGCCTTGGAGCAGTAACTACTGAAACATGTGATTCTGCAGACTGAAGAGAATTACACAAAAACAAGCTAGCTCCTGTCATTAAAGAGAGGTCACTTATTCTTGTTTTTTCAGTGAGGGCAAAACAAAATTTTTGACTACTTTGAAGTTATAGCTGTTAGCAAACTTCACATTCAGAACAGTCAACAGCAAATGAAACCGTTTTGGTTGTGTTTGGTACGCTATTAGAGGAATATGCCCGTTTTAACCACAATACACTACACCAGGGCTAGTGCAATGGCCAGAGCCACACAGGGGTAACAGCTCCACTCACTTCATTCCTCAGTTAGTTCACAACACTTTTTCTTTTTTCTTTGCATTAAACTATTGACACATTAGGTTGCTTTGACCTTGATGTATTTCAGTATTTGCCCTTACATTGTTTAAATTCAGCGCGTACATTTTTACAATGCAAGATTAGACACATTTGTGTTGCACTAACCATCATTTCTTTGATTTGACTTACCTGGCTGCTAGGGGAGGGCACTTCCTGGAGTGAGCAAAAGGCGGGTCCAAGTGCAACCAATGCTTTTATTCTGGAGGCTGTCAATTGGAAGAGTCCAACTATTCCGATGTCGGGGGGGACTTACTTAGCTTTGTTTTATATTAGGTTGCACATAAACTGTGTCCCAATTCAGGGGCTGCAGCCTACGGAGGCTGGATTTGTAGACCGATTACGTCACAGCGGTGCGTCGGAGGCTGTCCCAATAGACTAATCCTATGGCTGATTTGCGGGCGCCGCCATCATGGCTGGCCGCCATTAATGCGGTGGAACAGCGGTATCTACTACCACCCGCTGGCTGTGCGAGCGATAGAAATGTTGGTAATAAAAACGTTGCAGAACCACAAGAGTACTGAAATCAGAGGGACATAAGGCTTAAGTTATGTTTTACAGATGAATGATTTTGCCCATGTCAAACATTTATTTAAAAAATAACGTAAAAAATTTGAATTTAGGTCCAGAGTTCACGCTTGACTCTATATGCGACCAACCTCCAGAATTTACTCATACCACTTGCGGTTATAGCCAGCCTTTAACAGCAACAAAACAGCCTGAAACACAAACGCTCACCTAGTATCATGTCTTACAAGAGCAACGATGAAGCCACACACTTTAGTGGTCCTACAAAATACTACCTGAGTTAAAGAAAAGAAAAAGCCGAACCCAACTGTGTTGTTCTGTTTCATATAACAAGAACTTGATAAGCTCATTTTTGATTCAAGAGCTTTATTGTCCAACATGACATCTGACCACATGCTCCAACATCAAGCTGATCTGTCTGTATCGTTTGTGTGACCCTTAACCTCAATCACAGTCCACACACATCTAAATCATGACTCCACAGCGACACCATGTGATAGGGGTATTTACATCTAATCATCACATCCTCCTTTCCTTGGGTTATAACAAACAATCTGACATTAACTTTTTTTTTTTTTTTTTTTTTTAAACATATGAAAAAACATTAACATCTGTCATGAAAACATCTAGGATGAACTAAAACAGACTGCTTCAACCTGTCAACTTACATAAACAACATACTTTTTTTTTTTTTAACTTGTCTTTGCTCAGATATTAAGTCTGTCAGGTTTTTTAATTTCCCTTTTAGATCTTCTGACTGCAGGTTGAGCTGTCGTCTCTGTGTGGTTGTCACCATCAGTGTTTGTTAAAGGTGCTGGATGAGCTTCACTGCGTGATTCATTTTGCTCTGAAGCAGGATCTGGTATCTTCATAAGACTTCGACGATTGCGTCTAAAGATTTGTCCTTCCTCAGTCTTCACTGTGAATGACCTTGGGGCAACCTCTTCAAGCACGGTGGCTTTTGTTTTCCATCCATCAGGACTCTCAATCCTGACTGTGTCATTACATGACAGCAGTGAAAGCTGTTTTGCTGTTTTGTCATAAAATGTCTTCTGCTTACTCTTTTGTTTCTGTAGTCTTTGCTTGAGCTTTGGACATTCCTTTTGTTTTGAGTAGCTTGGCAGTGTCGTGCGTAATTTCCGATTCATGAGTAGTTCAGCAGGTGATAATCCACACTCAAGCGGTAATGCTCTGTAGCTGAGTAAAGCAAGATATGGATCTGATTTGCTGTCATCAGCCTTTTTAAGGAGTTGTTTGAGAATGTGGACTCCTTTCTCAGCTTTTCCATTTGCTTGTGGATAGAGTGGACTTGAGGTTTGATGCCTGAAGTTGTAATGTTGAGCAAACTCTTGCCACTCTTTGCTGTCAAAACAAGGTCCGTTGTCACTAACAACTGTGTTTGGAATACCATGTCTGGCAAAGATGGATTTTGCATGTGTTATGACACAGGTTGACGATGTGTTCGACAGCATTGCCATCTCAGGGTAATTTGAGTAGTAGTCAATGACCACTAAGTAGTCTTTGCCTTTGAGGTGGAATAAATCCATCCCTACTTTGTGCCATGGTGCAGGTGGTACAGCTGTCACTATCATTGGCTCTTTTGTCTGCTTACTTCTGTGCGTCTGGCATGTTTCACACTTGCTTACATGTCTTTCAATGTCTCTCTCAGGCCAGAAAACACTGTCTCTCGCCCTTCTTTTACATTTTTCAACACCGAGATGTCCTTCATGAATTCTTTTCAAAATGTCTTGTCTCAGTGTTTGTGGAATAACTATTCTGCTTTGTTTCAGTAAAAGTCCATTAATTACAGTCAGTTCACCTCTGATGTGATAGAAGAGTGGACAGGATCCTACAGGCCATCCTTAGTTATATGAAACAGAACAACACACCAACTTCAACCTGAGCTGACGATCGTGTTATCACACTGCAGCCCATCTTTAACTACACTACGGGATCTCGAAAGTGACTGGAAAAAGTCACTACTCCATCTATTTGCTTTCAAGTTGGATAGAAAAAGTAAAAAAAAGTATGACTACTGCCTCTTGTTTATATTTTGATGCATTTCATACAGTAAACAATCAGTACCTTCAGTAAACTCCCAGTTAGCTTCTTAGCTTCTTTTTTCTATCATGAGCAGCTCACAGCTACGTTTCCACAACACAAAAAACCCACAAACACTCTGCAGGATGTCGCAAAACTTTGAATGAACTTTTTCGCTCACCCATTGATGACTTAAGTCCTCAAAGTCTGATAAATCCAGCTGCAACCGCTGTTCACCTTAAACTTTGACATCCAGCCGTCCTGCTATCCTCGCCATAAAAGTTAAGTGATGTCCTCCGTTTGTTGAAAGTTACCTGCGGTCCTCCGGTTATTGATAGTTAACTGCTGTCCTTTGTTGTTTATTTCTCCATCAGATGAGCTGAAGTTACGTCTTAGTGCTGTGAGCCTGCACATGCTAACCAGCTAAGTCTTCGTATTTAGCTCATGAATATTCAATTAGCCATGTGCTGCTTGGGAACAAGCAGGATAATCGCTACCTGGTATCCGCACAAAGAAAGTTCTTCATATAAAATAAAAACAATAACTATGAACTAATATATAGGAAAATATAAAGTATTTAATTATCATTTTTCATTAACTTACACCGTGTGGCTGATTACTGGGTACCATCTTGTGGTGATCTACCGTAACTGCAATGGAAAGTACAGTGAAGGACAGTAGCGCAGTCCATAAGGTGTCAGACAGGGACACTCCGCCCGAAGCAAAGGCTTGTGCTGAAAACACTCATTTTTTTCAAAAGATGTAGTTTTCCACTGCTATTATGGCAGCCTAAAACTGCACACATTCTTCCAGATCTTCATGGCATAGTTATATTACGGTGGTAAAGCAGAAATATTATGGTTTTGGTTAATTCGTCTGACCGCTCTGATTTAAACATATGCTAGTTAAGGAGCGTTTTCCAACGCAGTAATGGCGGCTCGTCACCTCGCGAGGTTCTCAGGATTGGTCTATACATCCGGGTATTTCTCGCGAACACAATCTTTTCATACTATTTAATGTGAACGCACTACATACTATTTTTGACGTCACACTAAGTATGAGTAGTACGTTAGTATGCCATTTCGGACACAGCCTGTGCCTGTTTTCGAATTCGCCTACTACATACTACTTTCATAAGCAGTATGTAGTATGACTGTTCAGTTGGGTTAATTTTTGTAGTATGCTACGCTGGTCTTCAGTTCAAAGAAAACAGAAGTTGGGTATGGCTGACTTTTTTTCCCCAAAAAACTTTATTGAAAATGTACAAAATAAACAAACCACAAGGAACTTATCTGCAAATATATAATCAGAGAGAGCATTGTATATTAACTTTCAGTGGTGGAGATGATGAGGATTTAAAGATTAAAAAGAAACGGCTCTCACATTTATATTCCTCTGCTACTCCGGTTGTTGTTGCTCCGCTCTCGGCCATTTTCATTTCTGATATGGGACCAGGCGCGTTGCATTATGGGTAACAGTAGGCGAAGCAGACTGGTCCGATGCATACTGTGGATTTTTCCCGATTCAGTACGTCATCCGGGTGTTTTTCTCATACTACATCTCTGACATTTGTTCGCATACTGCATACTGCATACTGCATACTACATTTTGGTCGAATCAGTAGGCACTGCTAGTATAGTGTGCGAATTCGAAAACAGCCTGTGTCTTTGGTTCTTAAATGCCAAGCTAAATGACAGGGGTTGATTCTGATTGGCTGACATAGGTTTAAGTTATAAGGTTACTTCAGCTTTTATCTGTAAATCGACGTGTATTTTTCATTTTTGTTCGTGCCATGTACTTAGAACTTTCAATAATTTCAAACTAACAATTGCTTGATCATAATTTGTAATGCTGCTCAGGAGAGCTCCATGATGACATGCAGGTTATGTGAGAAGTGGAAATGTGTTGTCCCAATTTTGCCATCTATAAGAATAGTGTATCAGACACAGGGGGGCATTTATACAGCATCCAAAAACACGTCATCATAGTTGCCACTTTGGACAGGAACATGAAAAAGAGTCAGTATCTACCCGTTCAAGAATAAGACATACAGGATGCAATCTGAATGTAAACTCAGACAACACCTAACAGGACTCTGTGAAAGTTGTAAGACGGCAGAAACAGTATAACATGTTCTCGTTGAGTGTACTCAACATGTAAAAGGAAGACAACAGGTGATATACCAGCTTGTTAAGGAAAACTTGGTTCTTCTCCTTGGGTCAGCAGCAGACAAAAAATATGAGCCTTTAATGAAATACTTGAGGGAGACTGGTTTAATGTGCAGAATTTAACCTTGGAATTTTGGATGTGTGTGCATATAAACATATGTGTGTGTGTGTGTGTGTGTGTGTGTGTGTGTGTGTATGTATGTGTGTGTATAATTTTTGTTTATATTATTATTTACTCCACAATTTCCTGTGTCACACTCCAATCCTACAGGTGGCGGCAATACACCTTAAGCTAGCTGTCAACGGCTAATAAAAAAAGAAGAAGAAAAAGAAGAAGAAGAAGAAGAAGAAGAAGAAGAAGAAGAAGAAGAAGAAGAAGAAGACAACTCAGAAAAAGACCTCAGCGTTTTGTTTTCTTTTTCGTCTTTGACTGTGTGAAGAGATGTCCAGATTTCAGGATCTTAAAGATTTATACGAGCGGCGGCTGCTCACTGCATTTATGAGATATGGATGAGCAAAGAACAACGCCAGCGTACGAAGAGGATCTCCAACACCAGAGAGAACTACTGGAGGAAAGAGAAAACATCTCTAGCACTGTTTATAAACATGCTTATTCAGGTGCAGCCAGGGCTTAGGTTATAAAGAGGCCTGGCTGCTCCCAGGTCATTTTTCTCTCCGAAGATGGAAAGAAGGTTGTATTCACTGTATCAGGGACTAACCCTAACCTTAACCTTCCAATAAAATAAGGAGAAGGTGTGAGGTGTGCACCTCAAAAAGAAAAATGTAAATCATTTGCTCCAAATGTGAAAAGCCTGCCTGCAAGGCCCACTATGAAGTGGTCTGCAAGACCTGCTGCCCCTGAGCGCGTCCACACACATGCAAAAGCACACTCATACACATCTAACGGGGGTTTCGAGGGTTAAAATTCTAAATCAATCACTGCACAAAAACTAGAAATGAATTTTAATCAGTGTTGCTGTTAATAAAATCTTAGAATGTATTATTATTACGTAAGAATTATTGATGGCACTGAGAATATATAAAAATGTAAACTTTGAGGGTTTTTTCCAACAGGTGCATTGCGTAAACAAATTGGCATTTGAAGGGTTAAAAACAAAAAGTTGTGAATATTTCATACTTAATGACAAGCACAGATGTTTGATAACTTTATGCAGTAAAAGTAGCAAAAAACATACATAATAATAATAATAATAAAAAAATCTGGATCACTCTGTAGGTGGGCCTTTTTTTGGACAATCATGAAAAAAGTGTGATGTCATTTTACAGGCCAGAGAGTTAAATAAGTCTGACCAGTTAATATTGTCAGCCGAGATTGTCTCATACCACAAAAGCTCACACACAGCTCTTAATTAATGCCAGGGGCTAGCTAGCATAGATTCTGTTTCACTGTTGACAGACTAACTAGATAACCATGAAAGCAGTATAACTCTAAAAACAACACGATGGATACAGGATTAATTTTCTTCCCATTCAAACATCCTGCTTTTTAAACTCCTACTTAAAAATGTGTTACAGCAATTCCGTGGATAAATTTGACATATGACAGTGATGGTGATTTAAAAATGCTGACTTCATTTTATGAAAAGTGAATTTCTATTCTTGTGATGACTACAGTTGGTCTATAAATTGTGTAAGAAAAGCCTCCTTGTTAAGCCTTCATGATTGATACCAACGTGTTGACATGTCTTCAGGGACTGTTTCTGTAACACTTCAATAAAAATACTTTTTTTTCTGTCGTTTGCCAAGAGATTAAAGTATCACCCTTTTACAGTGGTGTCAAAGTGAAGTGAATTTTGGTGTTATTATTATGACTCTAACTACCATTTTGATTCATCACAACTTTGTGTTAATCAGCCAGAACTTAAAATACACAGTCCTTAAGTTGCACCTTCTTCATACTGATTAATGTCAGGACAAAGTGTCCTTTAGTAAACTGTAAATAAGTTTGAAGAGATGAATGACATTAGATAGAGACGTGCTATATTGGAAAGTTAAATCTTTTTCATTTCACTAAAACAAATGTTATGATTGATTGATGTTTCAGGACACTGAAGCGAGCGAAACTCAAAACCTAACTGATTCAAAACCACCACCGGAAGGAGAGAGGAGGACAGAAAGAGGAGAGGAGAGAGGCAGGAGAGGCTTGAGGAGAGACAAAGTATGGAGACACCAAGACAGGAGCAGGGGACAGAAGTAAGACAAGTATGGAGGAGACAAGGAGAGAAGAAATGAGACTAGAGCAAAAGGAGAAGGAGAAACCAGGACAGGAGCAGGGGACAAAAGACAGACAGGTGAGTGTGGAAGGAGAGGAAAGGAAAGAGGGAGGAGAGGAGAGAGGCAGGAAGGGCTTGAGGAGAGAAATTGAAAGTATGGAGAGTCCACAACAGGAGCAGGGGACAAGAGAAATACAGGTAAGTATGGGGAGACAAGGAGTGAAGAAATGAGACTAGAGCAAGAGGAGAAAGAGAAACCCGGCTGGGAGCAGAGGACAGAAGAAGGACCAGGAAGTATGGAGGACACAAGGAAATATGACTGGATACTGGAGGAAAAGGGGAAGGAGAGACCAATTCAGGAGCAAAGGACAGAAGTGTCAGGCAGGAAACAAATTCTGAACCCACGAGCAGAACACAGGGACTGGAATTCAGATCAGTGTTCAAAAAATGTTTATTGATTACAAAAAAACTATTTTTCAGCAAGTCCGGGATTGTTTAGTCCAAAAAAGAGTCCAGGGAGGGGAAAGTGAATGTCCAATGTGGGGGGTAAATCTGGTAATGTAGATGAATCCAGGGATGTAGAGAAGGGTTTGGCAGGCTGGGGTTCCAGAGCAGGTTCTAAACAGAGAAGAACAGGATTGAGCTGGGGCATCAAAAAAGGCACAAAAGAATTATAGTAGTAATGCTGGAGCTAGACTAACTGTTAAGCAGAGACTAAGATCTGGCGGCTTGGTGGAGTCCGAGCCCAGTATTTAAAGGGGAGTGATTAGGATGCAGCTCAGGTGTTGCCCACTCCCACACACCTGACTCCACTCCTGAAAATTAAGCACACAGTCACACACTCAAGCACACCAGCAAACACACACACACACACACACACACACACACACACACACACACACACACACACACACACACACACACACACACACACACACACACACACACACACACACACAAGCACACACGCCCACACACAAGGTGGAAAAGGAAGCCTCCTGGCTACCTTGAAGTGGAGGGCATGACAAGAAGAAAGACAGGTAAGTATGGAAGGAGAGAAAAGGACAGAAAGAGGAGAGGAGAGAGGCAGGAGAGACTTTAAGAGAGACATTAGAAGTATGGAGAGACCAAGACAGGAGCAGGGGACAGAAGAAAGACAGGTAAGTATAGAGGAGACAAGGAGAGGAGCCAGGGGACAGAGATTAGAGCAAGAGGAGAAGGACAGACTGGGGATGGAGGAGACATTGAGACAGGATCAAAAGGACAGGCAGGAGGATGTGAAAAGACAGACAGGAACAAGAGAAAGGACTGACACAGGACAGGGAAGAGGAGGACAGACAGATGAAAGGAGTAGAGGATAGACAACTGAAACTGGAGGAGGAGGACAGAGAGAGACAGGAGATAAAGGAGACACTGATAGAGGAGCAAAAGAAGGGACTAACACAGGAGACAGACGAAAAACCAAAATAGGAGGAAGACAAAGGGCTTAGACAGGACAGGGAGGAAGAAAAAAGACAGGAGGAAGAGGAGAGACTTAGACAGGAGAAGATGGAGAGACGAAGAATGAGACAGGAGAGAAGACAAAGAAAGAAGGAGGAGAGGGAGGCAATGAGACTAGAGATGGAGAGACCAGTCAGTTTAGCAGGGATAAGATGGAGGGAGAAGAGACAAAGACGGGAGCAAGAAGAAAGAGAGGGACGAGAGACAGAGGAAAAATTGACACAGAAGCAAAAGAAAAGAATGAGACGGGAGGAAGAGGAGAGGCAAAGACAGGAAGAGGAGAGACAGAGACAGGAGGAAGAGGAGAAAGAAAGACAGGAGGAAGAGGAGAGACAGAGACAGGAAGAGGAGAGACAAAGACAGCAGAAAGAGGAGAGACAAATGATGGGAGGTGGAAGTAAAAAGACACATAAATGATGTAGAGTCAAAGGAGGAGAAGGGAACAAAAACTTTGACAGGAGAAGAAGGAGGAGCTGAGGAATGACAGAGATGAAGTAAAAGACAGGAGAAGAAGGAAAGAAAAACAAGGGAAAGAAAAGGAAGACCAAGACAGGAAGAGGAAAAGACATCAAGTCAAGAGATGGAGACCAGTCAGTGTAGTGAGGATAAGAAGGAGGAATAAGAGACAGAGACGGGAGCAAGAAAAAAGAGAGACAAGAAAAGGAGGAAAAATTGAGACAGGTGCAAAAGGAAAGACAAAGACAGGAAGAAATGGAAAAACAGAGACAGGAGGAAGAGAAGACAGAGAAAACAGCAGGAGGAGCAACACTGACAACTTTTCATGGAGAAGATGAGTAGAAGGAATGAGAGAATACTGAGAGGGCATGTACATCTGAGGAAGACAAAAAACGCAGAAAGGAGAGAAAGGGGGCCTAAAAAAGGAGGAAGAGAAAAAAAAGAGGACAAAAAGAGGGAGGAGGGGGGAAGAAGACAGCATGAAATAAAGAGACAAAGACAAGTTTGTCAAAAAAACTTCTGTCCTGATAAGTCTATTCAGACTCTTCTGTCCCAATAAGTCTATTCAGACTCTTCTGTCCTAATAAGTCTATACAGACTCTTCTGCTGGTTCAGAATGCTGTAGCTCAGGTACTGACAGGGACCAGGAGGAGAGAGCACATATCTCCAGTGTCAGCGTCTCTACACTGGTTACCTTTAAGATCTAGAAAAGAGTTTAAAATTCTTCTTCTGACTTACAAAGCGCTTAATGGCATCAGGCCATCCTATTTTAAAGAGATTATTGTTCCGTATTATCCGTCCAGGTCACTGCATTGTCAGCACACAGGTCTGCTCGTCATACCTTGGGTCTTCAACATAAAAAGTAGTCTGGGAGGTGGAACCTTTAGTTATCAGGCTCCTCTTCTTTGGAACCACCTACCAGTTGAGGTCTGGGGGGCAGACACAGTCCCTACTCTTAGAGTTGACTTAGAACTTCCCTTTTTGATAAAGCTTTTAGTTAGAGCTGGATCAGGTCAGAACTAGCTCTTAGTTCTGCTGCTATAGTGACCGTCCAGGGGAAACTAACACACAGAGCTCCTGATACCCTCCTTCCTTTATCTGTTGGTTTAACTTCTAGTCTTAATGTCCTGTTATAGTTACTGACCATACACCTCTCTGGGAGGCTCTGAGTTTGTCTTGTAGGTTCCTCTGGATCAGTGATGTGGACGGCCTGCTGCTGTGGACCTGTCAGACTCCAGCTGCCACGGCTTTAGATTGTTCCTGTGGACTGCCTGCTGTCTTGGACCCACAAGTTTCACCTTAACCATCGCCACGGCGCCGAACTACCGGCTGTGTGTTCCTGTGTGTGTCTCTCTACTTCACTCCCTCTCTCTTCACTTTATTGTCACCAGTAGTGTGGCATGGGGATTTTTTTAAGGAAACCACTTGAGACAAAGCCTCTAATCTGTATGTTTTTTAGGGAGTGGGGTACATAAAAAAACTATATTGCAGCTTGTATATGGCTATTTCATGTAATGGAATGATCTGTTCAGAGCGCCCAGAGAGCGCTTATTTTACTTACACATGCTTGTTATGTAACTGATACTATGAACATCGACACGCGCCCTTTCTCTCTCCCACCCTCAGTCACTCATTCACACACGAACATTTTCCTCTTGACTTAGCTTAAATATCTTTATTTACTTAACTGCCCACTCGAATGCACAATGTGATAACTTCCCTGATTTCATTCAGTGGATTGATGATGACGATACTGTGATTTGATTGGTTTGAGGCCAAAGACAGGGTGGCTTGTCTTGACACAGTCTTGGCCAATCACAGGTGAGCAGTGTCATGACCGCAGCCTTATCTGATTGGTTAATCATTTTTGTGTTTTTTTTTCACCAAGGGACACCAACTCGGCTTGGCCTCCTTGCAGACAACAGTGTGCAACGTCGTATTTTCACCACTCATTCGCCACATAACATTTAGAAATGCTCAATAAGTAGAGGAGAGAAATAAGGAAGAGATGACAGTGACAAAACACAGAAGAATAATTGAAAGTGTGTTGTTGGGCACCCAAGTTTAACGTTCTCTGTGAGAATTTATATGGACTTGAATAGTTAATAGCTAAATTAAATACTCTTATTTTGTGAGTTTCTATCACAGAATTGAGGGAAATAAATATGCTGTTCAAAAACTCTCTTCTTTGGTCTGTTGGAATCCTCTGGGGAACCTCAAACTGGTAAACAAATTTGAGTATGAACCCAGTGACCTCTGCCCCAGACTTGGATTTGATGGCATAAGCCTGTGTCCATCTTGTGCAATAATCAATCATAACATAAATGCATTGGTCTGTTTGCACTAGCTTGCCAATCAGGTCCATACCAACCAGTTCAAATGTTTTTTGGTCTATTAAAAAGAAGAAAAAAGCATTTAATTTAGGGCAGACAATTAGTAAAATCAAATGTAAAACATCTAACCAACATCTACTTGACCTGGACATTTAATCAATTATTAAGAAAATTTCAGGAAAAAACAAGGGTTTGGGGTTCATGTCAGCGTTACACTCATGCTAGAGAAATTAGATAAGAACATCGAAATATTTTAGTTAAAATTAAAAAAAAAAAAAGAAAAAAGGAAAAATTGTGCATTCTACTATCTTACAATACACTGTCTAACCAAAACAAAACACAACAACCTCAAAAAAAAAGAAAAAAAAAGCAGTTGGTGATATTTCTTTTGGATAGACAGTGTATTTGTGTATACAGAAAAATGCTTAAATATGACCACAGACTCATAAGCATCCTGTCTAACAGTTGTATCCGTCAGCGAGAGAGTCCACTTATTCTTTGTATCGCGAGGGCTCCATCGACAGTGAGTAAATTTCAATTAACCGAAGGAAAATTAAACATTAAAGTCCGCAAAAAATGGCGAATAGACGAATGATTATCACTCAGGATAGCCAAAATGTTTCACCTGTTAATTGACAACTAAAGAGGACCTGTGGTTGGTGGACAGTAAAATCCTGTGTTCTAATTGGAGCTTATTGGTAAGGGGAGGTGACCCCTGTGTTTTTGACTGTGTGATGATCCATAATAGGAATAGGATGACCAAGACCCATGGATAAGATGTTTAGGTGTTTAATTAATTATGTGAGTAAAGCAGGGTCACATTATCTGATGGTCTATCAGAGTCTGTGATCCCTGTGTTCTGATTCATGTGATGATCCTTAATAAGAGAACTAGAGTCCAGATCAATGTGAGAGGATGAAAAACACCCACAGAAAAGTTATTTAGGTGTTTTAATACATTATTATGTGAGTAAAGCAGGGTCACATTATCTGATGGCTACACTGTTGTCTCCTTCCATTCGGTTTCAAAATTAGACTATTTTCCAAATGACAGACACATCACTTGTTTTTAAAATTGTCTTCATTATGCAACATGTTTAGAGGGATTACATTATCTAATGTTTGTGAATTAAAATATGAATAAACAAAAAAGTTAATTTAAAAGGAGGTTTTGCACATGTACATGTCACATATTCCGATGGTCACAGATTTCAGTGCAACACCGCTCTGTTGAGAGAGTGCCTCCAACATGGTTGAGCACCAGTTGATGACATCACGTGAAAATACTTGAATGGATGGAGATAGAAGTGCCCGGTAAAATGTGATTTTAAAATGTCTTATCCACCAACAAGTGTGGAAAAAGCACAGAACACACTCAAACCTACAGTGAAGGTCTCAACTAGAAAGAAAAAGAATTTTTCTTTGGAAAATTACGCCTAATTAGCGGGAGAGACCCATACGAGGAGTTAGCATCTTTTGCGTCATCTACCTAAAGGTATGAAAACATTGATGTTACTGGGATATTTAACATGGGAGAGGGGGGCCACGGAATAAATGATGTACCTTTGGGAGAGGCTTACTTTCCAGGCACTTTAAAAAAGACCCTGAAAGACACTGAGTTTACCTAATTACTATTTATTGCTGTAATTACCTCTCAGTCAAAGTTATACCTTATCACTATGTATTGGTTACACTATTTTGTGATTTTAAAATTCCATGGACAGAGAATATGATATGCTGTGACTAGACTAAAATGACTGGGTTGTTTGCACTCCTCACCTCGACTTGCAATTATTTTTGGTTGTCAAACACATATGATGTGCCTTTTTTTCGGCCCGACCTAGAGCAGTGAAAAAAAAAAAATGCAGCAATAACTTGCCATTTTGTGTGACAATAATCCTACATACCTGCTAGCTCCATTCCGTTCTGTTGTGAGAGTGCCTCCATCATGGTCAAGCTCCAGTTGACGTGAACACACTCTATAGAAATACAGCGTCCATGCCTATTATAGTTTCAATGGCGGCTATGCAGTTTGTGATTTTTGTGCAAATACCCTTTGTGTGTATTTCTCTCACTGTGCTGAGCTTCTCCACTCCTTTTTGTACCTCAGAGCTACTGCACCGACACTCATCAGTCAGTTTATTACTGTCATTTCTTAGCCATATGTCTTAACTTTGTGTATATTGTGTTCTGTTTTTATTCTGTGAATTTAGTCTGCACTTTTTTTAGTTTGTTCAATTATCCTACTCAATTTTATTTTGTTGTATTGTGGTTTATTTTATTATGCTGTATTTTCCCCACTGTGTTCTTATTGTATGTACTCTAACATTCACATAGTGTGATCTTTTCTCATCTTTTCTTACTTTATCTTTCAGCTACTGTAAAATAACCGACAAATGCTCCAAAATGCTTCTCACATTATTCACTCACTTTATATATGAATGTAAAAGACATGCTTTTAGAGTCTTGCAAATAAATTCTGTTTTTTCTCCAAAACAAACATGTGATTCCAGGTTGTATGGGCCTTTTATTTGAAGTCTATCAGCTATAAAGACAGTTTGTGAACAAGAGAACAAATAGGCTGTTTTTAGGCCATCTGTGTCTATCAGTTATGCTAAAACTCAGCACTGTCAGCTTTGACAGTTCAGTTAAGGGGCCACTGAAACTGGCAGCTTTCTGACCCCTGCTGTATAAAAATGGAACCACAGGACACTATCTCACAGCTGACATCTGAAAGACAAGTACTGATAAAAGTTGCAGTGTGCAGTCAGCACCTGTTTGCAGAACCAAATAAGTGTAAATAGGATACACTGTTTATGTAAGCTATGTTAATTAAGCTAAAATGAGTGTACAATTATCCACAAAAAAGTTGTCTCCTTTTTTTTTTTCTAATTTATATTTTTATTTTCCAGAAACCACAAAGACAATGACAGGGTATATTTATTGAAAGCAAACTCCAAACTTATATTTTGTATCGATCTTAGACTGCATTTTATTTTTTTATGTTATATATTTGTCTTAGGTTAACATTTTTATATATTTCAAGGCATATTGTTTTTAAAAATATTATAGTTACACATTGATCCATTCATCTTTTTGTTTTAAATTAGTTGGGTGCTTTTTTATTTAGCTATCTGTTATCGCCCCTCAACACATCTTCATCTTTTTTTTTTTTTTTTTTTTTAAATTGGAAACTATTATTCTCTTTACTGGTTTTATCTTTTAGCATTCTATTGATGTATTTTTTTTCAATTGGTTTTCAATTTAGTAACTTGGTTTGATTACTTCAGCTCTTGTGTTTTTACATTTTAATCTACCAGCAGTGTTTCCTACGTCTATCTGGTACCGTTAAGTCTGATTGATTGACTGATACACCCATCATCACGTAGGTTGAATGCGATTGTGAGAACTTATTCTCTATGTGTTTACCTTGGCCCAGCTCAGATGTCTGATGATGTGTGACTATTCCTGCCGAATTTTTCTCTCCCATGCCATTTGTTTTTGTGCCAACATTAGGCAAACAAACCTGGTTTCCTCTCTGCATCGTACAGTCTATGGTTCCCTTTCATTTATTTGTTTTTACCACCAGGGGGTGTCCAAACCCCACCAGCACTACAATCCAAGCTGTGCCACGGACAGTACATTTGCAGGGTGCAAGAATTAGGCTCTTTGCTTTTGCTTTTCCCCCACTTTCTTATGAAATACTGAAAAGGATGCACACTTTCCATTCAGCACTTTTATGATGTATTATCAGTGTTACTCTAATATGAACACTTTTTTTTCAAGATCATTTAGTCTAACATGTTACTATCTCCTAACTAGTAATCAGTATTAAGATACTTAGCCAAGTCGCTGTATGCTACTATTTTTATTTATTTACTGCCATTTTTATTTAGTAAAACCATATATTTGCTTTCTTCCTGCATTTTGGGGAGTGATGGACGTACGTATGCGTTAAGTCATGTTTTCAGCTTGAGAACAACTTGCATGTAACACGTATGGCCATAAGAGCTTGAGAAGTTGTTTGACTTCTACCTGGGGGAAAACTGAGCCCGGTCTTTGCTGTAATTCCCTTTGTTCCATGAGCTGAACCCTCCGTTTAACATTAATCCATTCATTGATGAGCAGAACAAGGCACACGCTGACGAGCAGGGGCGTGTTTAGACATTATAAGATTTGGGTGCTCTGACCTAGGGGAATGGGCAGAGGTTTTAAGAGTACTGAAATATTTTACCCAAGTAAAAGTACTGTTACTTTAATGAAATTTTACTTAAGTAAAAGTACCTGTTAAAAATGTACTCAAAATAAAAGTAAAAAGTAGCTGGTTTAAGATGTACTGAGTTACTTTTATTCTAACAGCAGATCACTCCTTGGGAATGTACATACACAAGGATTTTAATTTCAAAGTTGTCATTGTTAGATTAAGGGAAATCTTTACAAGTAAAAATGTATGAACAACAGAAAACATGTCAACATGAAAAAATATTACCTGCCAAAGCACACCTCCGCTTTACCTTGTCAAACTAAACTATGAAACATAACTCAACTTCCATTGCAATGGCAGAAATATTTAAATTTATCTTAGCTTCACGTGTTTGTGCAGGTTTTATGTATAGTTTTTATAGGCTTCTTCATCTTCATCATTCTTGTGATTTAGCACCAGGTAGTTGTTCTGCCCATCATTCACTCCTGGTTTTCAACTCTTTCTCTGTGGAGTTTGTTTGTGGTGGCCATAGTTGTCTCTTGAGAAATGTGTTTCTGATTGTTTTTTTGTTTGTTTGTTTGTTTTTATCATTGTTTTTATCTTTTTAAATTTATTTTCAGCCTATTGTTTTTAGTTACGTAACTAAAAAAATCTACCTAGGTTAAAGTAAAAGTACAGATTTTAAAAATTACTGAAAAAGTATCAAGTAGCAACACAAAAAATCTACTCAATAGCACACAGTAACGTAAGTAAATGTGATGTATTACTTTCACTTCTGGCAATGGGGATAGTGTGAGCCCACAAACCAATGTCATTTATTTTTGCTTCTTTGTATTACAGATACAGGATCAACCAGCTACAGTGTGAACAAACAGTCTGGTAGACAGATAGTACAGTAAAATACAGATTTGACCACTGTTTGTTCTTTCAATTCACCTTTGCACCAGAGTTAAGGAAAAATCTCAGTACATGTCTAAGGTGTGATTTGGCACAGTGATAAAGACAATGACTTTTAGCTGTTGAATGATTTCATTTATTCACCACAAATCACAAAAAGTATGTTTACAATACTGCTGACTTTATCCAAAGCTTAATGACCAAACACTGTATCTGTTCTTCAAAACAGAGTTACACATTTTACCGCAAGATGGCGGTAAAGTATAAAAAGTGGTCTTGCAAGAGTGTAGTGGAGTAAGATTCCACTTGCCATCTCGTCTTATGAGATGTCTTTGTTTTGTTTCATGTGTTGTTTGAGTCTTGTATATGTAAGTGTGTATCCACGGGGAGCTAATGTGGCGTCAGCGCCCTCAATTGGCGCCCGTGCAGACTTGGGTGGTGCAGCCCTTGTTTCCATGCCAGTCTGTATGTTGCCATCCTCGTGGTAAGTTGCTAAGTTATTAGTTCTGCTAAATGTCTTCTATACGTTTGTTTTCTTAAGTAAATGTCATGCCTCTATGTTTTAAATGTGTAAAAGGAACTCTGGGTTTGGTTTTAGGAGTTTCTGGTGGTTGTAATGCTTTGTACACATCGTTAGCCTCACCATGTGCTGTAGATTCCTGCTTGAATATGAACGAACTCTGGTGTAGCATCAAGCAGTTAGCTCTCTTCTTATATGTTGTTGTTCTGTTTTAGCTGTTCAATGCTAAAGACTGCCCATGACGACGTGAGACACCAATATTTCCTCTGTGTTAATCAGATTAAACGGCGCGTTGGTGCCAGAGATATCAAGTTTTTGCCTGATTCATCACACAACGCAATGACGAGTACACAGCCGCTACAAGAGCACAGCAGCTCATACATATGAGCAAATGTAAAAAGCTCCTTTTGGGAATTTGTTCCGTTTTTGAAGACCAAGGTCAGAAAGCAAACAGTAAACAGAGGCACTTGTTATGCTAAACTTTAAGCATTACATGTTGAAATTTTTTATCCATTATACTGAAATCATTCTGGGGCAGCATCAGGGTCCGCTGAACAAGAGCTTTCATTAAGGACAAGGAGATTTGTCTCAAAATGCAGACTGAAATGTTTTCAAAAGGTAAAACCCCAAAGAATTAGGCTGGTTAAGACTTAATATGGGTCAGTCTGATCACTGAAAGACATTTGTTTTTATCTGAATCAAAAAGTTTGAAAATAATAAATGTATTTTTTGTGTCTTTGCAAAGATACATGAATTGTTGCTTCTCTAAAGTGAGTCTTTCAGCATTTTCAGACAGAAAGTGGAGCAGGTTTTTGCCTCCACAAAACGTAGCCCAGGCGCTCCGAAACTTCAATGGTGTGTCCGTGAGGTCCCTAGGAGCGTCCCCAGTGGGTTTCCTCAGAACCGCGTTTGGGGTCCAATTTTGGGAAAAACAAATTTTTTTGTGGGCTATTTTTTGAGAGAAATTAGACCTGTTTTTAGGCTTTCGGCCAATGGTCCTGAACTCCAAAAAATGTAACCTGAGGGCTCTGAAACTTCCAGAGTGCATGAGTGAGGTCCCTAGGAGCGTCCCCAGTGGGCTTTCTCAGAACCGGGTTTTGGATCTGATTGTGGGAAAAAAAAAAGTTTTTAAGCGGGACATTTTTAAAGGGAAATATGGCCTGTTTAAAAACTTTCACCAAATGGGCTAAAACTCCATAAAACATGGCAGTATCAGTTTGGCTGAAATTACGTGAAATATGTGTCCCCTGAAGAAGCCCATGCCATCCCAGGTGAGAAAAATGTATCCTGAATCAAGTCTGAGGGCTAAAACCTCTGTTTTCGGGTTTTACCACATTGAGCTCAGAACGTAAGGTCCGGACCTGAAATTTGGAGCCAAAAATCAAATTTTCAGTTTGGCTGAAATTACATGAAATGTGTGTCCCCCGAAGAAGCCCATGCCATCCCAGGTGAGAAAAATGCATCCTGAATCAAGTCTGAGAGCTAAAACCTCTATAACGGGTTTTACCACATTGAGCTCAGAACGTAAGGTCGGGACCTGAAATTTGGAGCCAAAAATCAAATTTTCAGTTTGGCTGAAATTACATGAAATGTGTGTCCCCCGAAGAAGCCCATGCCATCCCAGGTGAGAAAAATGCATCCTGAATCAAGTCTGAGGGCTAAAACCTCAGTAACGGGTTTTATCACATTGAGCTCAGAACGTAAGGTTGGGACCTGAAATTTGGAGCCCTAAATCAAATTTTCAGTTTGGCTGAAATTACATGAAATATGTGTCCCCTGAAGAAGCCCATGCCATCCCAGGTGAGAAAAATGCATCCGGAATAAAGTCTGAGGGCGAAATCCTCTATAACAGGTTTTAAAACATTCAACTCAGAACGTAAGGTCGGGACCTGAAATTTGGAGCCAAAAATCAAATTTTCAGTTTGGCTGAAATTACATGAAATATGTGTCCCCTGTGGAAGCCCATGCCATCCCAGGTGAGAAAAATGCATCCTGAATCAAGTCTTGGGGCTAAAACCTCTGTTTTCGGGTTTTACCACATTGAACTCAGAACGTAAGGTCCGGACCTGAAATTTGGAGCCAAAAATCAAATTTTCAGTTTGGCTGAAATTACATGAAATATGTGTCCCCTGAAGAAGCCTATGCTATCCCAGGTGAGAAAAATGCATCCTGAATAAAGTCTGAGGGCTAAATCCTCTATAACAGGTTTTACCACATTGAGCTCAGAACGTAAGGTCCGGACCTGAAATCTGGAGCCAAAAATCAAATTTTCAGTTTGGCTGAAATTACATGAAATATGTGTCCCCCGAAGAAGCCCATGCCATCCCAGGTGAGAAAAATGCATCCTGAATCAAGTCTGAGGGCTAAAACCTCTGTTTTCAGGTTTTACCACATTGAGCTCAGAACGTAAGGTCCGGACCTGAAATTTGGAGCCAAAAATCAAATTTTCAGTTTGGCTGAAATTACATGAAATGTGTGTCCCCCGAAGAAGCACATGCCATCCCAGGTGAGAAAAATGCATCCTGAATCAAGTCTGAGGGCTAAAACCTCAGTAACGGGTTTTACCACATTGAGCTCAGAACGTAAGGTCGGGACCTGAAATTTGGAGCCAAAAATCAAATTTTCAGTTTGGCTGAAATTACATGAAATGTGTGTCCCCCGAAGAAGCACATGCCATCCCAGGTGAGAAAAATGCATCCTGAATCAAGTCTGAGAGCTAAAACCTCTATAACGGGTTTTACCACATTGAGCTCAGAACGTAAGGTTCGGACCTGAAATTTGGAGCCAAAAATCAAATTTTCAGTTTGGCTGAAATTACATGAAATATGTGTCCCCCGAAGAAGCCCATGCCATCCCAGGTGAGAAAAATGCATCCTGAATCAAGTCTGAGGGCTAAAACCTCTGTTTTCAGGTTTTACCACATTGAGCTCAGAACGTAAGGTCCGGACCTGAAATTTGGAGCCAAAAATCAAATTTTCAGTTTGGCTGAAATTACATGAAATGTGTGTCCCCCGAAGAAGCCCATGCCATCCCAGGTGAGAAAAATGCATCCTGAATCAAGTCTGAGGGCTAAAACCTCAGTAACAGGTTTTACCACATTGAGCTCAGAACGTAAGGTCGGGACCTGAAATTTGGAGCCAAAAATCAAATTTTCAGTTTGGCTGAAATTGCATGAAATGTGTGTCCCCCGAAGAAGCCCATGCCATCCCAGGTGAGAAAAATGCATCCTGAATCAAGTCTGAGGGCTAAAACCTCTGTTTTCGGGTTTTACCACATTGAGCTCAGAACGTAAGGTCCGGACCTGAAATTTGGAGCCAAAAATCAAATTTTCAGTTTGGCTGAAATTACATGAAATATGTGTCCCCTGAAGAAGCCCATGCCATCCCAGGTGAGAAAAATGCATCCTGAATCAAGTCTGAGGGCTAAAACCTCTGTTTTCAGGTTTTACCACATTGAGCTCAGAACGTAAGGTCCGGACCTGAAATTTGAAGCCAAAAATAAATTTTCCATTTGGCTGAAATTGCATGAAATATGTGTCCCCTGTGAAAGCCCATGCCATCCCAGGTGAGAAAAATGCATCCTGAATCAAGTCTTGGGGCTAAAACCTCTGTTTTCAGGTTTTACCACATTGAGCTCAGAACGTAAGGTCCGGACCTGAAATTTGGAGCCAAAAATCAAATTTTCAGTTTGGCTGAAATTGCATGAAATATGTGTCCCCTGAAGAAGCCCATGCCATCCCAGGTGAGAAAAATGCATCCTGAATCAAGTCTGAGAGCTAAAACCTCTATAACGGGTTTTACCACATTGAGCTCAGAACGTAAGGTCCGGACCTGAAATTTGGAGCCAAAAATAAATTTTCCGTTTGGCTGAAATTGCATGAAATATGTGTCCCCTGTGGAAGCCCATGCCATCCCAGGTGAGAAAAATGCATCCTGAATCAAGTCTAAGGGCTAAAACCTCTGTTTTCGGGTTTTACCACATTGAGCTCAGAACGTAAGGTCCGGACCTGAAATTTGGAGCCAAAAATCAAATTTTCAGTTTGGCTGAATTGACATGAAATATGTGTCCCCTGAAGAAGCCTATGCTATCCCAGGTGAGAAAAATGCATCCTGAATCAAGTCTGAGGGCTAAAACCTCAGTAAGTTTTACCACATTGAGCTCAGAACGTAAGGTCGGGACCTGAAATTTGGAGCCAAAAATCAAATTTTCAGTTTGGCTGAAAATACATGAAATATGTGTCCCCTGAAGAAGCCCATGCCATCCCAGGTGAGAAAAATGCATGCTGAATTAAGAATTAGGGCTAAAACCTCTGTTTTCGGGATTTACCACATTGAGCTCAGAACGTAAGGTCTGGACCTGAAATTTGGAGCCAAAAATCAAATTTTCAGTTTGGCTGAAATTACATGAAATGTGTGTCCCCCGAAGAAGCCTATGCCATCCCAGGTGAGAAAAATGCATCCTGAATCAAGTCTGAGGGCTAAAACCTCTGTTTTCGGGATTTACCACATTGAGCTCAGAACGTAAGGTCTGGACCTGAAATTTGGAGACAAAAATCAAATTTTCAGTTTGGCTGAAATTACATGAAATGTGTGTCCCCCGAAGAAGCCCATGCCATCCCAGGTGAGAAAAATGCATCCTGAATCAAGTCTGAGAGCTAAAACCTCTATAACGGGTTTTACCACATTGAGCTCAGAACGTAAGGTCCGGACCTGAAATTTTGAGCCAAAAATCAAATTTTCAGTTTGGCTGAAATTACATGAAATATGTGTCCCCCGAAGAAGCCCATGCCATCCCAGGTGAGAAAAATGCATCCTAAATCAAGTCTGAGGGCTAAAACCTCTGTAACGGGTTTTACCACATTGAGCTCAGAACGTAAGGTCCGGACCTGAAATTTGGAGCCAAAAATCAAATTTTCAGTTTGGCTGAAATTACATGAAATATGTGTCCCCCGAAGAAGCCCATGCCATCCCAGGTGAGAAAAATGCATCCTGAATCAAGTCTGAGGGCTAAAACCACTATAACAGGTTTTACCACATTCAGCTCAGAACGTAAGGTCCGGACCTGAAATTTGGAGCCAAAAATCAAATTTTCAGTTTGGCTGAAATTACATGAAATATGTGTCCCCCGAAGAAGCCCATGCCATCCCAGGTGAGAAAAATGCATCCTGAATCAAGTCTGAGGGCTAAAACCACTATAACAGGTTTTACCACATTCAGCTCAGAACGTAAGGTCCGGACCTGAAATTTGGAGCCAAAAATCAAATTTTCAGTTTGGCTCAAATTACATGAAATGTGTGTCCCTTGTGGAAGCCCATGCCATCCCAGGTGAGAAAAATGCATCCTGAATCAAGTCTGAGGGCTAAAACCACTATAACAGGTTTTAAAACATTCAGCTCAGAACGTAAGGTCGGGACCTGAAATTTGGAGCCAAAAATCAAATTTTCAGTTTGGCTGAAATTACATGAAATATGTGTCCCCCAAAGAAGCCCATGCCATCCCAGGTGAGAAAAATGCATCCTGAATCAAGTCTGAGAGCTAAAACCTCTATAACGGGTTTTACCACATTGAGCTCAGAACGTAAGGTCCGGACCTGAAATTTTGAGCCAAAAATCAAATTTTCAGTTTGGCTGAAATTACATGAAATATGTGTCCCCCGAAGAAGCCCATGCCATCCCAGGTGAGAAAAATGCATCCTAAATCAAGTCTGAGGGCTAAAACCTCTATAACGGGTTTTACCACATTGAGCTCAGAACGTAAGGTCCGGACCTGAAATTTGGAGCCAAAAATCAAATTTTCAGTTTGGCTGAAATTACATGAAATATGTGTCCCCCGAAGAAGCCCATGCCATCCCAGGTGAGAAAAATGCATCCTGAATCAAGTCTGAGGGCTAAAACCACTATAACAGGTTTTACCACATTCAGCTCAGAACGTAAGGTCCGGACCTGAAATTTGGAGCCAAAAATCAAATTTTCAGTTTGGCTCAAATTACATGAAATGTGTGTCCCTTGTGGAAGCCCATGCCATCCCAGGTGAGAAAAATGCATCCTGAATCAAGTCTGAGGGCTAAAACCACTATAACAGGTTTTAAAACATTCAGCTCAGAACGTAAGGTCGGGACCTGAAATTTGGAGCCAAAAATCAAATTTTCAGTTTGGCTGAAATTACATGAAATATGTGTCCCCCAAAGAAGCCCATGCCATCCCAGGTGAGAAAAATGCATCCTGAATCAAGTCTGAGGGCTAAAACCACTATAACAGGTTTTAAAACATTCAGCTCAGAACGTAAGGTCGGGACCTGAAATTTGGAGCCAAAAATCAAATTTTCAGTTTGGCTGAAATTACATGAAATATGTGTCCCCTGAAGAAGCCCATGCCATCCCAGGTGAGAAAAATGCATTCTGAATCAAGTCTGAGGGCTAAACCCCCGGTTTCGGGTTTTACCCCATTGAGCTCAGAACGTAAGGTCCGGACCTGAAATTTGGAGCCAAAAATCAAATTTTCAGTTTGGCTGAAATTACATGAAATATGTGTCCCCCGAAGAAGCCCATGCCATCCCAGGTGAAAAAAAAGGAATCCTGAATCAAGTCTGAGAGCTAAAACCTCTATAACGGGTTTTACCACATTGAGCTCAGAACGTAAGGTCCGGACCTGAAATTTTGAGCCAAAAATCAAATTTTCAGTTTGGCTGAAATTACATGAAATATGTGTCCCCTGAAGAAGCCCATGCCATCCCAGGTGAGAAAAATGCATCCTGAATCAAGTCTGAGGGCTAAATCCTCTGTTTTCGGGTTTTACCACATTGAGCTCAGAACGTAAGGTCGGGACCTGAAATTTGGAGCCAAAAATCAAATTTTCAGTTTGGCTGAAATTACATGAAATGTGTGTCCCCCGAAGAAGCCAATGCCATCCCAGGTGAGAAAAATGCATCCTAAATCAAGTCTGAGAGCTAAAACCTCTATAACGGGTTTTACCACATTGAGCTTAGAACGTAAGGTCCGGACCTGAAATTTGGGGCCAAAAATCAAATTTTCAGTTTGGCTGAAATTACATGAAATATGTGTCCCCTGAAGAAGCCCATGCCATCCCAGGTGAGAAAAATGCATCCTGAATCAAGTCTGAGGGCTTAAACCACTATAACAGGTTTCAAAACATTGAGCTCAGAACGTAAGGTCGGGACCTGAAATTTGGAGCCAAAAATCAAATTTTCAGTTTGGCTGAAATTACATGAAATATGTGTCCCCCAAAGAAGCCCATGCCATCCCAGGTGAGAAAAATGCATCCTGAATCAAGTCTGAGGGCTAATACCTCTATAACGGGTTTTACCACTTTGAGCTCAGAACGTAAGGTCCGGACCTGAAATTTGGAGCCAAAAATCAAATTTTCAGTTTGGCTGAAATTACATGAAATATGTGTCCCCTGAAGAAGCCCATGCCATCCCAGGTGAGAAAAATGCATGCTGAATCAAGTCTGAGAGCTAAAACCTCTGTTTTCGGGATTTACCACATTGAGCTCAGAACGTAAGGTCTGGACCTGAAATTTGGAGCCAAAAATCAAATTTTCAGTTTGGCTGAAATTACATGAAATGTGTGTCCCCCGAAGAAGCCTATGCCATCCCAGGTGAGAAAAATGCATCCTGAATCAAGTCTGAGGGCTAAAACCTCTGTTTTCGGGATTTACCACATTGAGCTCAGAACGTAAGGTCTGGACCTGAAATTTGGAGCCAAAAATCAAATTTTCAGTTTGGCTGAAATTACATGAAATGTGTGTCCCCCGAAGAAGCCCATGCCATCCCAGGTGAGAAAAATGCATCCTGAATCAAGTCTGAGAGCTAAAACCTCTATAACGGGTTTTACCACATTGAGCTCAGAACGTAAGGTCCGGACCTGAAATTTTGAGCCAAAAATCAAATTTTCAGTTTGGCTGAAATTACATGAAATATGTGTCCCCCGAAGAAGCCCATGCCATCCCAGGTGAGAAAAATGCATCCTAAATCAAGTCTGAGGGCTAAAACCTCTGTAACGGGTTTTACCACATTGAGCTCAGAACGTAAGGTCCGGACCTGAAATTTGGAGCCAAAAATCAAATTTTCAGTTTGGCTGAAATTACATGAAATATGTGTCCCCCGAAGAAGCCCATGCCATCCCAGGTGAGAAAAATGCATCCTGAATCAAGTCTGAGGGCTAAAACCACTATAACAGGTTTTACCACATTCAGCTCAGAACGTAAGGTCCGGACCTGAAATTTGGAGCCAAAAATCAAATTTTCAGTTTGGCTGAAATTACATGAAATATGTGTCCCCCGAAGAAGCCCATGCCATCCCAGGTGAGAAAAATGCATCCTGAATCAAGTCTGAGGGCTAAAACCACTATAACAGGTTTTACCACATTCAGCTCAGAACGTAAGGTCCGGACCTGAAATTTGGAGCCAAAAATCAAATTTTCAGTTTGGCTCAAATTACATGAAATGTGTGTCCCTTGTGGAAGCCCATGCCATCCCAGGTGAGAAAAATGCATCCTGAATCAAGTCTGAGGGCTAAAACCACTATAACAGGTTTTAAAACATTCAGCTCAGAACGTAAGGTCGGGACCTGAAATTTGGAGCCAAAAATCAAATTTTCAGTTTGGCTGAAATTACATGAAATATGTGTCCCCCAAAGAAGCCCATGCCATCCCAGGTGAGAAAAATGCATCCTGAATCAAGTCTGAGAGCTAAAACCTCTATAACGGGTTTTACCACATTGAGCTCAGAACGTAAGGTCCGGACCTGAAATTTGGAGCCAAAAATCAAATTTTCAGTTTGGCTGAAATTACATGAAATATGTGTCCCCCGAAGAAGCCCATGCCATCCCAGGTGAGAAAAATGCATCCTAAATCAAGTCTGAGGGCTAAAACCTCTATAACGGGTTTTACCACATTGAGCTCAGAACGTAAGGTCCGGACCTGAAATTTGGAGCCAAAAATCAAATTTTCAGTTTGGCTGAAATTACATGAAATATGTGTCCCCCGAAGAAGCCCATGCCATCCCAGGTGAGAAAAATGCATCCTGAATCAAGTCTGAGGGCTAAAACCTCTATAACGGGTTTTACCACATTGAGCTCAGAACGTAAGGTCCGGACCTGAAATTTGGAGCCAAAAATCAAATTTTCAGTTTGGCTGAAATTACATGAAATATGTGTCCCCCGAAGAAGCCCATGCCATCCCAGGTGAGAAAAATGCATCCTGAATCAAGTCTGAGGGCTAAAACCACTATAACAGGTTTTACCACATTCAGCTCAGAACGTAAGGTCCGGACCTGAAATTTGGAGCCAAAAATCAAATTTTCAGTTTGGCTCAAATTACATGAAATGTGTGTCCCTTGTGGAAGCCCATGCCATCCCAGGTGAGAAAAATGCATCCTGAATCAAGTCTGAGGGCTAAAACCACTATCACAGGTTTTAAAACATTCAGCTCAGAACGTAAGGTCGGGACCTGAAATTTGGAGCCAAAAATCAAATTTTCAGTTTGGCTGAAATTACATGAAATATGTGTCCCCCAAAGAAGCCCATGCCATCCCAGGTGAGAAAAATGCATCCTGAATCAAGTCTGAGGGCTAAAACCACTATAACAGGTTTTAAAACATTCAGCTCAGAACGTAAGGTCGGGACCTGAAATTTGGAGCCAAAAATCAAATTTTCAGTTTGGCTGAAATTACATGAAATATGTGTCCCCTGAAGAAGCCCATGCCATCCCAGGTGAGAAAAATGCATTCTGAATCAAGTCTGAGGGCTAAACCCCCGGTTTCGGGTTTTACCCCATTGAGCTCAGAACGTAAGGTCCGGACCTGAAATTTGGAGCCAAAAATCAAATTTTCAGTTTGGCTGAAATTACATGAAATATGTGTCCCCCGAAGAAGCCCATGCCATCCCAGGTGAAAAAAAAGGAATCCTGAATCAAGTCTGAGAGCTAAAACCTCTATAACGGGTTTTACCACATTGAGCTCAGAACGTAAGGTCCGGACCTGAAATTTTGAGCCAAAAATCAAATTTTCAGTTTGGCTGAAATTACATGAAATATGTGTCCCCTGAAGAAGCCCATGCCATCCCAGGTGAGAAAAATGCATCCTGAATCAAGTCTGAGGGCTAAATCCTCTGTTTTCGGGTTTTACCACATTGAGCTCAGAACGTAAGGTCGGGACCTGAAATTTGGAGCCAAAAATCAAATTTTCAGTTTGGCTGAAATTACATGAAATGTGTGTCCCCCGAAGAAGCCAATGCCATCCCAGGTGAGAAAAATGCATCCTAAATCAAGTCTGAGAGCTAAAACCTCTATAACGGGTTTTACCACATTGAGCTTAGAACGTAAGGTCCGGACCTGAAATTTGGGGCCAAAAATCAAATTTTCAGTTTGGCTGAAATTACATGAAATATGTGTCCCCTGAAGAAGCCCATGCCATCCCAGGTGAGAAAAATGCATCCTGAATCAAGTCTGAGGGCTTAAACCACTATAACAGGTTTCAAAACATTGAGCTCAGAACGTAAGGTCGGGACCTGAAATTTGGAGCCAAAAATCAAATTTTCAGTTTGGCTGAAATTACATGAAATATGTGTCCCCCAAAGAAGCCCATGCCATCCCAGGTGAGAAAAATGCATCCTGAATCAAGTCTGAGGGCTAATACCTCTATAACGGGTTTTACCACTTTGAGCTCAGAACGTAAGGTCCGGACCTGAAATTTGGAGCCAAAAATCAAATTTTCAGTTTGGCTGAAATTACATGAAATATGTGTCCCCCGAAGAAGCCCATGCCATCCCAGGTGAGAAAAATGCATGCTGAACCGAGAATTAGGGCTAAAACCTCTGTTTTCGGGATTTACCACATTGAGCTCAGAACGTAAGGTCTGGACCTGAAATTTTGAGCCAAAAATCAAATTTTCAGTTTGGCTGAAATTACATGAAATATGTGTCCCCTGAAGAAGCCCATGCCATCCCAGGTGAGAAAAATGCATCCTGAATCAAGTCTGAGGGCTAAATCCTCTGTTTTCGGGTTTTACCACATTGAGCTCAGAACGTAAGGTCGGGACCTGAAATTTGGAGCCAAAAATCAAATTTTCAGTTTGGCTGAAATTACATGAAATGTGTGTCCCCCGAAGAAGCCAATGCCATCCCAGGTGAGAAAAATGCATCCTAAATCAAGTCTGAGAGCTAAAACCTCTATAACGGGTTTTACCACATTGAGCTTAGAACGTAAGGTCCGGACCTGAAATTTGGGGCCAAAAATCAAATTTTCAGTTTGGCTGAAATTACATGAAATATGTGTCCCCTGAAGAAGCCCATGCCATCCCAGGTGAGAAAAATGCATCCTGAATCAAGTCTGAGGGCTTAAACCACTATAACAGGTTTCAAAACATTGAGCTCAGAACGTAAGGTCGGGACCTGAAATTTGGAGCCAAAAATCAAATTTTCAGTTTGGCTGAAATTACATGAAATATGTGTCCCCCAAAGAAGCCCATGCCATCCCAGGTGAGAAAAATGCATCCTGAATCAAGTCTGAGGGCTAAAACCACTATAACAGGTTTTAAAACATTCAGCTCAGAACGTAAGGTCGGGACCTGAAATTTGGAGCCAAAAATCAAATTTTCAGTTTGGCTGAAATTACATGAAATATGTGTCCCCCAAAGAAGCCCATGCCATCCCAGGTGAGAAAAATGCATCCTGAATCAAGTCTGAGGGCTAAAACCACTATAACAGGTTTTAAAACATTCAGCTCAGAACGTAAGGTCGGGACCTGAAATTTGGAGCCAAAAATCAAATTTTCAGTTTGGCTGAAATTACATGAAATATGTGTCCCCTGAAGAAGCCCATGCCATCCCAGGTGAGAAAAATGCATTCTGAATCAAGTCTGAGGGCTAAACCCCCGGTTTCGGGTTTTACCCCATTGAGCTCAGAACGTAAGGTCCGGACCTGAAATTTGGAGCCAAAAATCAAATTTTCAGTTTGGCTGAAATTACATGAAATATGTGTCCCCCGAAGAAGCCCATGCCATCCCAGGTGAAAAAAAAGGAATCCTGAATCAAGTCTGAGAGCTAAAACCTCTATAACGGGTTTTACCACATTGAGCTCAGAACGTAAGGTCCGGACCTGAAATTTTGAGCCAAAAATCAAATTTTCAGTTTGGCTGAAATTACATGAAATATGTGTCCCCTGAAGAAGCCCATGCCATCCCAGGTGAGAAAAATGCATCCTGAATCAAGTCTGAGGGCTAAATCCTCTGTTTTCGGGTTTTACCACATTGAGCTCAGAACGTAAGGTCGGGACCTGAAATTTGGAGCCAAAAATCAAATTTTCAGTTTGGCTGAAATTACATGAAATGTGTGTCCCCCGAAGAAGCCAATGCCATCCCAGGTGAGAAAAATGCATCCTAAATCAAGTCTGAGAGCTAAAACCTCTATAACGGGTTTTACCACATTGAGCTTAGAACGTAAGGTCCGGACCTGAAATTTGGGGCCAAAAATCAAATTTTCAGTTTGGCTGAAATTACATGAAATATGTGTCCCCTGAAGAAGCCCATGCCATCCCAGGTGAGAAAAATGCATCCTGAATCAAGTCTGAGGGCTTAAACCACTATAACAGGTTTCAAAACATTGAGCTCAGAACGTAAGGTCGGGACCTGAAATTTGGAGCCAAAAATCAAATTTTCAGTTTGGCTGAAATTACATGAAATATGTGTCCCCCAAAGAAGCCCATGCCATCCCAGGTGAGAAAAATGCATCCTGAATCAAGTCTGAGGGCTAATACCTCTATAACGGGTTTTACCACTTTGAGCTCAGAACGTAAGGTCCGGACCTGAAATTTGGAGCCAAAAATCAAATTTTCAGTTTGGCTGAAATTACATGAAATATGTGTCCCCTGAAGAAGCCCATGCCATCCCAGGTGAGAAAAATGCATGCTGAATTAAGAATTAGGGCTAAAACCTCTGTTTTCGGGATTTACCACATTGAGCTCAGAACGTAAGGTCTGGACCTGAAATTTGGAGCCAAAAATCAAATTTTCAGTTTGGCTGAAATTACATGAAATGTGTGTCCCCCGAAGAAGCCTATGCCATCCCAGGTGAGAAAAATGCATCCTGAATCAAGTCTGAGGGCTAAAACCTCTGTTTTCGGGATTTACCACATTGAGCTCAGAACGTAAGGTCTGGACCTGAAATTTGGAGCCAAAAATCAAATTTTCAGTTTGGCTGAAATTACATGAAATGTGTGTCCCCCGAAGAAGCCCATGCCATCCCAGGTGAGAAAAATGCATCCTGAATCAAGTCTGAGAGCTAAAACCTCTATAACGGGTTTTACCACATTGAGCTCAGAACGTAAGGTCCGGACCTGAAATTTTGAGCCAAAAATCAAATTTTCAGTTTGGCTGAAATTACATGAAATATGTGTCCCCCGAAGAAGCCCATGCCATCCCAGGTGAGAAAAATGCATCCTAAATCAAGTCTGAGGGCTAAAACCTCTGTAACGGGTTTTACCACATTGAGCTCAGAACGTAAGGTCCGGACCTGAAATTTGGAGCCAAAAATCAAATTTTCAGTTTGGCTGAAATTACATGAAATATGTGTCCCCCGAAGAAGCCCATGCCATCCCAGGTGAGAAAAATGCATCCTGAATCAAGTCTGAGGGCTAAAACCACTATAACAGGTTTTACCACATTCAGCTCAGAACGTAAGGTCCGGACCTGAAATTTGGAGCCAAAAATCAAATTTTCAGTTTGGCTGAAATTACATGAAATATGTGTCCCCCGAAGAAGCCCATGCCATCCCAGGTGAGAAAAATGCATCCTGAATCAAGTCTGAGGGCTAAAACCACTATAACAGGTTTTACCACATTCAGCTCAGAACGTAAGGTCCGGACCTGAAATTTGGAGCCAAAAATCAAATTTTCAGTTTGGCTCAAATTACATGAAATGTGTGTCCCTTGTGGAAGCCCATGCCATCCCAGGTGAGAAAAATGCATCCTGAATCAAGTCTGAGGGCTAAAACCACTATAACAGGTTTTAAAACATTCAGCTCAGAACGTAAGGTCGGGACCTGAAATTTGGAGCCAAAAATCAAATTTTCAGTTTGGCTGAAATTACATGAAATATGTGTCCCCCAAAGAAGCCCATGCCATCCCAGGTGAGAAAAATGCATCCTGAATCAAGTCTGAGAGCTAAAACCTCTATAACGGGTTTTACCACATTGAGCTCAGAACGTAAGGTCCGGACCTGAAATTTTGAGCCAAAAATCAAATTTTCAGTTTGGCTGAAATTACATGAAATATGTGTCCCCCGAAGAAGCCCATGCCATCCCAGGTGAGAAAAATGCATCCTAAATCAAGTCTGAGGGCTAAAACCTCTATAACGGGTTTTACCACATTGAGCTCAGAACGTAAGGTCCGGACCTGAAATTTGGAGCCAAAAATCAAATTTTCAGTTTGGCTGAAATTACATGAAATATGTGTCCCCCGAAGAAGCCCATGCCATCCCAGGTGAGAAAAATGCATCCTGAATCAAGTCTGAGGGCTAAAACCACTATAACAGGTTTTACCACATTCAGCTCAGAACGTAAGGTCCGGACCTGAAATTTGGAGCCAAAAATCAAATTTTCAGTTTGGCTCAAATTACATGAAATGTGTGTCCCTTGTGGAAGCCCATGCCATCCCAGGTGAGAAAAATGCATCCTGAATCAAGTCTGAGGGCTAAAACCACTATAACAGGTTTTAAAACATTCAGCTCAGAACGTAAGGTCGGGACCTGAAATTTGGAGCCAAAAATCAAATTTTCAGTTTGGCTGAAATTACATGAAATATGTGTCCCCCAAAGAAGCCCATGCCATCCCAGGTGAGAAAAATGCATCCTGAATCAAGTCTGAGGGCTAAAACCACTATAACAGGTTTTAAAACATTCAGCTCAGAACGTAAGGTCGGGACCTGAAATTTGGAGCCAAAAATCAAATTTTCAGTTTGGCTGAAATTACATGAAATATGTGTCCCCTGAAGAAGCCCATGCCATCCCAGGTGAGAAAAATGCATTCTGAATCAAGTCTGAGGGCTAAACCCCCGGTTTCGGGTTTTACCCCATTGAGCTCAGAACGTAAGGTCCGGACCTGAAATTTGGAGCCAAAAATCAAATTTTCAGTTTGGCTGAAATTACATGAAATATGTGTCCCCCGAAGAAGCCCATGCCATCCCAGGTGAAAAAAAAGGAATCCTGAATCAAGTCTGAGAGCTAAAACCTCTATAACGGGTTTTACCACATTGAGCTCAGAACGTAAGGTCCGGACCTGAAATTTTGAGCCAAAAATCAAATTTTCAGTTTGGCTGAAATTACATGAAATATGTGTCCCCTGAAGAAGCCCATGCCATCCCAGGTGAGAAAAATGCATCCTGAATCAAGTCTGAGGGCTAAATCCTCTGTTTTCGGGTTTTACCACATTGAGCTCAGAACGTAAGGTCGGGACCTGAAATTTGGAGCCAAAAATCAAATTTTCAGTTTGGCTGAAATTACATGAAATGTGTGTCCCCCAAAGAAGCCAATGCCATCCCAGGTGAGAAAAATGCATCCTAAATCAAGTCTGAGAGCTAAAACCTCTATAACGGGTTTTATCACATTGAGCTTAGAACGTAAGGTCCGGACCTGAAATTTGGGGCCAAAAATCAAATTTTCAGTTTGGCTGAAATTACATGAAATATGTGTCCCCTGAAGAAGCCCATGCCATCCCAGGTGAGAAAAATGCATCCTGAATCAAGTCTGAGGGCTTAAACCACTATAACAGGTTTCAAAACATTGAGCTCAGAACGTAAGGTCCGGACCTGAAATTTGGAGCCAAAAATCAAATTTTCAGTTTGGCTGAAATTACATGAAATATGTGTCCCCCAAAGAAGCCCATGCCATCCCAGGTGAGAAAAATGCATCCTGAATCAAGTCTGAGGGCTAATACCTCTATAACGGGTTTTACCACTTTGAGCTCAGAACGTAAGGTCCGGACCTGAAATTTGGAGCCAAAAATCAAATTTTCAGTTTGGCTGAAATTACATGAAATATGTGTCCCCTGAAGAAGCCCATGCCATCCCAGGTGAGAAAAATGCATGCTGAACCGAGAATTAGGGCTAAAACCTCTGTTTTCGGGATTTACCACATTGAGCTCAGAACGTAAGGTCTGGACCTGAAATTTGGAGCCAAAAATCAAATTTTCAGTTTGGCTGAAATTACATGAAATGTGTGTCCCCCGAAGAAGCCTATGCCATCCCAGGTGAGAAAAATGCATCCTGAATCAAGTCTGAGGGCTAAAACCTCTGTTTTCGGGATTTACCACATTGAGCTCAGAACGTAAGGTCTGGACCTGAAATTTGGAGCCAAAAATCAAATTTTCAGTTTGGCTGAAATTACATGAAATATGTGTCCCCCGAAGAAGCCCATGCCATCCCAGGTGAGAAAAATGCATCCTGAATCAAGTCTGAGGGCCAAAACCTCTGTTTTCAGGTTTTACCACATTGAGCTCAGAACGTAAGGTCCGGACCTGAAATTTGGAGCCAAAAATCAAATTTTCAGTTTGGCTGAAATTACGTGAAATATGTGTCCCCAGAAGAAGCCCATGCCATCCCAGGTGAGAAAAATGCATCCTGAATCAAGTCTGAGAGCCAAAACCTCTATAACGGGTTTTACCACATTGAGCTCAGAACGTAAGGTCCGGACCTGAAATTTGGAGCCAAAAATCAAATTTTCAGTTTGGCTGAAATTACATGAAATATGTGTCCCCTGAAGAAGCCCATGCCATCCCAGGTGAGAAAAATGCATCCTGAATCAAGTCTGAGGGCTAAAACCTCTGTTTTCGGGATTTACCACATTGAGCTCAGAACGTAAGGTCGGGACCTGAAATTTGGAGCCAAAAATCAAATTTTCAGTTTGGCTGAAATTACATGAAATATGTGTCCCCCAAAGAAGCCCATGCCATCCCAGGTGAGAAAAATGCATCCTGAATCAAGTCTGAGGGCTAATACCTCTATAACGGGTTTTACCACATTGAGCTCAGAACGTAAGGTCGGGACCTGAAATTTGGAGCCAAAAATCAAATTTTCAGTTTGGCTGAAATTACATGAAATATGTGTCCCCCGAAGAAGCCCATGCCATCCCAGGTGAGAAAAATGCATCCTGAATCAAGTCTGAGGGCTAAAACCACTATAACAGGTTTCACCACATTGAGCTCAGAACGTAAGGTCCGGACCTGAAATTTGGAGCCAAAAATCAAATTTTCTGTTTGGCTGAAATTACATGAAATATGTGTCCCCCGAAGAAGCCCATGCCATCCCAGGTGAGAAAAATGCATCCTGAATCAAGTCTGAGGGCTAAAACCTCTGTTTTCGGGTTTTACCACATTGAGCTCAGAACGTAAGGTCGGGACCTGAAATTTGGAGCCAAAAATCAAATTTTCAGTTTGGCTGAAATTACATGAAATGTGTGTCCCCTGAAGAAGCCTATGCCATCCCAGGTGAGAAAAATGCATCCTGAATTAAGAATTAGGGCTAAAACCTCTGTTTTCGGGATTTACCACATTGAGCTCAGAACGTAAGGTCTGGACCTGAAATTTGGAGCCAAAAATCAAATTTTCAGTTTGGCTGAAATTACATGAAATATGTGTCCCCCGAAGAAGCCCATGCCATCCCAGGTGAGAAAAATGCATCCTGAATCAAGTCTGAGAGCTAAAACCTCTATAACGGGTTTTACCACATTGAGCTCAGAACGTAAGGTCCGGACCTGAAATTTGGAGCCAAAAATCAAATTTTCAGTTTGGCTGAAATTACATGAAATATGTGTCCCCCGAAGAAGCCCATGCCATCCCAGGTGAGAAAAATGCATCCTGAATCAAGTCTGAGAGCTAAAACCTCTATAACGGGTTTTACCACATTGAGCTCAGAACGTAAGGTCCGGACCTGAAATTTTGAGCCAAAAATCAAATTTTCAGTTTGGCTGAAATTACATGAAATGTGTGTCCCCCGAAGAAGCCCATGCCATCCCAGGTGAGAAAAATGCATCATAAATCAAGTCTGAGGGCTAAAACCTCTATAACGGGTTTTACCACATTGAGCTCAGAACGTAAGGTCCGGACCTGAAATTTGGAGCCAAAAATCAAATTTTCAGTTTGGCTGAAATTACATGAAATATGTGTCCCCCGAAGAAGCCCATGCCATCCCAGGTGAGAAAAATGCATCCTGAATCAAGTCTGAGGGCTAAAACCAGTATAACAGGTTTTACCACATTCAGCTCAGAACGTAAGGTCCGGACCTGAAATTTGGAGCCAAAAATCAAATTTTCAGTTTGGCTCAAATTACATGAAATGTGTGTCCCTTGTGGAAGCCCATGCCATCCCAGGTGAGAAAAATGCATCCTGAATCAAGTCTGAGGGCTAAAACCACTATAACAGGTTTTAAAACATTCAGCTCAGAACGTAAGGTCGGGACCTGAAATTTGGAGCCAAAAATCAAATTTTCAGTTTGGCTGAAATTACATGAAATATGTGTCCCCCGAAGAAGCCCATGCCATCCCAGGTGAGAAAAATGCATCCTGAATCAAGTCTGAGGGCTAAAACCAGTATAACAGGTTTTACCACATTCAGCTCAGAACGTAAGGTCCGGACCTGAAATTTGGAGCCAAAAATCAAATTTTCAGTTTGGCTCAAATTACATGAAATGTGTGTCCCTTGTGGAAGCCCATGCCATCCCAGGTGAGAAAAATGCATTCTGAATCAAGTCTGAGGGCTAAACCCCCGGTTTCGGGTTTTACCACATTGAGCTCAGAACGTAAGGTCCGGACCTGAAATTTGGAGCCAAAAATCAAATTTTCAGTTTGGCTGAAATTACATGAAATATGTGTCCCCCGAAGAAGCCCATGCCATCCCAGGTGAAAAAAAAGGAATCCTGAATCAAGTCTGAGAGCTAAAACCTCTATAACGGGTTTTACCACATTGAGCTCAGAACGTAAGGTCCGGACCTGAAATTTTGAGCCAAAAATCAAATTTTCAGTTTGGCTGAAATTACATGAAATATGTGTCCCCTGAAGAAGCCCATGCCATCCCAGGTGAGAAAAATGCATCCTGAATCAAGTCTGAGGGCTAAATCCTCTGTTTTCGGGTTTTACCACATTGAGCTCAGAACGTAAGGTCGGGACCTGAAATTTGGAGCCAAAAATCAAATTTTCAGTTTGGCTGAAATTACATGAAATATGTGTCCCCTGAAGAAGCCCATGCCATCCCAGGTGAGAAAAATGCATCCTGAATCAAGTCTGAGGGCTAAAACCACTATAACAGGTTTCAAAACTTTGAGCTCAGAACGTAAGGTCGGGACCTGAAATTTGGAGCCAAAAATCAAATTTTCAGTTTGGCTGAAATTACATGAAATATGTGTCCCCCAAAGAAGCCCATGCCATCCCAGGTGAGAAAAATGCATCCTGAATCAAGTCTGAGGGCTAATACCTCTATAACGGGTTTTACCACTTTGAGCTCAGAACGTAAGGTCCAGACCTGAAATTTGGAGCCAAAAATCAAATTTTCAGTTTGGCTGAAATTACATGAAATATGTGTCCCCTGAAGAAGCCCATGCCATCCCAGGTGAGAAAAATGCATCCTGAATCAAGAATTAGGGCTAAAACCACTATAACAGGTTTCAAAACTTTGAGCTCAGAACGTAAGGTCGGGACCTGAAATTTGGAGCCAAAAATCAAATTTTCAGTTTGGCTGAAATTACATGAAATATGTGTCCCCCAAAGAAGCCCATGCCATCCCAGGTGAGAAAAATGCATCCTGAATCAAGTCTGAGGGCTAATACCTCTATAACGGGTTTTACCACTTTGAGCTCAGAACGTAAGGTCCAGACCTGAAATTTGGAGCCAAAAATCAAATTTTCAGTTTGGCTGAAATTACATGAAATATGTGTCCCCTGAAGAAGCCCATGCCATCCCAGGTGAGAAAAATGCATCCTGAATCAAGAATTAGGGCTAAAACCTCTGTTTTCGGGATTTACCACATTGAGCTCAGAACGTAAGGTCTGGACCTGAAATTTGGAGGCAAAAATCAAATTTTCAGTTTGGCTGAAATTACATGAAATGTGTGTCCCCCGAAGAAGCCTATGCCATCCCAGGTGAGAAAAAATGCATCCTGAATCAAGTCTGAGGGCTAAAACCTCTGTTTTCGGGATTTACCACATTGAGCTCAGAACGTAAGGTCGGGACCTGAAATTTGGAGCCAAAAATCAAATTTTCAGTTTGGCTGAAATTACATGAAATGTGTGTCCCCCGAAGAAGCCCATGCCATCCCAGGTGAGAAAAATGCATCCTGAATCAAGTCTGAGGGCCAAAACCTCTGTTTTCAGGTTTTACCACATTGAGCTCAGAACGTAAGGTCTGGACCTGAAATTTGGAGCCAAAAATCAAATTTTCAGTTTGGCTGAAATTACATGAAATGTGTGTCCCTTGTGGAAGCCCATGCCATCCCAGGTGAGAAAAATGCATCCTGAATCAAGTCTGAGGGCTAAAACCACTATAACAGGTTTTAAAACATTCAACTCAGAACGTAAGGTCGGGACCTGAAATTTGGAGCCAAAAATCAAATTTTCAGTTTGGCTGAAATTACATGAAATATGTGTCCCCCGAAGAAGCCCATGCCATCCCAGGTGAGAAAAATGCATCCTGAATCAAGTCTGAGAGCCAAAACCTCTATAACGGGTTTTACCACATTGAGCTCAGAACGTAAGGTCGGGACCTGAAATTTGGAGCCAAAAATCAAATTTTCAGTTTGGCTGAAATTACATGAAATATGTGTCCCCTGAAGAAGCCCATGCCATCCCAGGTGAGAAAAATGCATCCTGAATCAAGTCTGAGGGCTAAAACCTCAGTAACGGGTTTTACCCCATTGAGCTCAGAACGTAAGGTCGGGACCTGAAATTTGGAGCCAAAAATCAAATTTTCAGTTTGGCTGAAATTACATGAAATATGTGTCCCCCAAAGAAGCCCATGCCATCCCAGGTGAGAAAAATGCATCCTGAATCAAGTCTGAGGGCTAATACCTCTATAACGGGTTTTACCACATTGAGCTCAGAACGTAAGGTCGGGACCTGAAATTTGGAGCCAAAAATCAAATTTTCAGTTTGGCTGAAATTACATGAAATATGTGTCCCCCGAAGAAGCCAATGCCATCCCAGGTGAGAAAAATGCATCCTGAATCAAGTCTGAGGGCTAAAACCACTATAACAGGTTTTACCACATTCAGCTCAGAACGTAAGGTCGGGACCTGAAATTTGGAGCCAAAAATCAAATTTTCAGTTTGGCTGAAATTACATGAAATGTGTGTCCCCCGTAGAAGCCTATGCCATCCCAGGTGAGAAAAATTGCATCCTGAATCAAGTCTGAGGGCTAAAACCTCTGTTTTCGGGATTTACCACATTGAGCTCAGAACTTAAGGTCTGGACCTGAAATTTGGAGCCAAAAATCAAATTTTCAGTTTGGCTGAAATTACATGAAATGTATGTCCCCCAAAGAAGCCCATGCCATCCCAGGTGAGAAAAATGCATCCTGAATCAAGTCTGAGGGCTAAAACCTCTGTTTTCGGGTTTTACCACATTGAGCTCAGAACGTAAGGTCGGGACCTGAAATTTGGAGCCAAAAATCAAATTTTCAGTTTGGCTGAAATTACATGAAATGTGTGTCCCCCAAAGAAGCCCATGCCATCCCAGGTGAGAAAAATGCATCCTGAATCAAGTCTGAGGGCTAAAACCTCTGTTTTCGGGTTTTACCACATTGAGCTCAGAACGTAAGGTCGGGACCTGAAATTTGGAGCCAAAAATCAAATTTTCAGTTTGGCTGAAATTACATGAAATGTGTGTCCCCCGTAGAAGCCTATGCCATCCCAGGTGAGAAAAATTGCATCCTGAATCAAGTCTGAGGGCTAAAACCTCTGTTTTCGGGTTTTACCACATTGAGCTCAGAACGTAAGGTCCAGACCTGAAATTTTGAGCCAAAAATCAAATTTTCAGTTTGGCTGAAATTACATGAAATATGTGTCCCCTGAAGAAGCCCATGCCATCCCAGGTGAGAAAAATGCATCCTGAATCAAGTCTGAGGGCTAAATCCTCTATTTTCGGGTTTTACCACATTGAGCTCAGAACGTAAGGTCGGGACCTGAAATTTGGAGCCAAAAATCAAATTTTCAGTTTGGCTGAAATAACATTAAATGTGTGTCCCCTGAAGAAGCCCATGCCATCCCAGGTGAGAAAAATGCATCCTGAATCAAGTCTGAGGGCTAAAACCACTATAACAGGTTTCAAAACATTCAGCTCAGAACGTAAGGTCCAGACCTGAAATTTGGAGCCAAAAATCAAATTTTCAGTTTGGCTGAAATGACGTGAAATATGTGTCCCCTGAAGAAGCCCATGCCATCCCAGGTGAGAAAAATGCATCCTGAATCAAGTCTGAGGGCTAAAACCTCTATAACGGGTTTTACCACATTGAGCTCAGAACGTAAGGTCGGGACCTGAAATTTGGAGCCAAAAATCAAATTTTCAGTTTGGCTGAAATTACATGAAATGTGTGTCCCCCAAAGAAGCCCATGCCATCCCAGGTGAGAAAAATGCATCCTGAATCAAGTCTGAGGGCTAAAACCTCTGTTTTCGGGTTTTACCACATTGAGCTCAGAACGTAAGGTCGGGACCTGAAATTTGGAGCCAAAAATCAAATTTTCAGTTTGGCTGAAAATACATGAAATGTGTGTCCCCCGTAGAAGCCTATGCCATCCCAGGTGAGAAAAATTGCATCCTGAATCAAGTCTGAGGGCTAAAACCTCTGTTTTCGGGTTTTACCACATTGAGCTCAGAACGTAAGGTCCAGACCTGAAATTTGGAGCCAAAAATCAAATTTTCAGTTTGGCTGAAATTACATGAAATGTGTGTCCCCCGAAGAAGCACATGCCATCCCAGGTGAGAAAAATGCATCCTGAATAAAGTCTGAGGGCTAAAACCTCTATAACGGGTTTTACCACATTGAGCTCAGAACGTAAGGTCCGGACCTGAAATTTGGAGCCAAAAATCAAATTTTCAGTTTGGCTGAAATTACATGAAATATGTGTCCCCCGAAGAAGCCCATGCCATCCCAGGTGAGAAAAATGCATCCTGAATCAAGTCTGAGGGCTAAAACCTCTGTTTTCGGGATTTACCACATTGAGCTCAGAACGTAAGGTCTGGACCTGAAATTTGGAGCCAAAAATCAAATTTTCAGTTTGGCTGAAATTACATGAAATGTGTGTCCCCCAAAGAAGCCCATGCCATCCCAGGTGAGAAAAATGCATCCTGAATCAAGTCTGAGGGCTAAAACCTCTGTTTTCGGGTTTTACCACATTGAGCTCAGAACGTAAGGTCGGGACCTGAAATTTGGAGCCAAAAATCAAATTTTCAGTTTGGCTGAAAATACATGAAATGTGTGTCCCCCGTAGAAGCCTATGCCATCCCAGGTGAGAAAAATTGCATCCTGAATCAAGTCTGAGGGCTAAAACCTCTGTTTTCGGGTTTTACCACATTGAGCTCAGAACGTAAGGTCCAGACCTGAAATTTGGAGCCAAAAATCAAATTTTCAGTTTGACTGAAATTACATGAAATGTGTGTCCCCCGAAGAAGCACATGCCATCCCAGGTGAGAAAAATGCATCCTGAATCAAGTCTGAGGGCTAAAACCTCTATAACGGGTTTTACCACATTGAGCTCAGAACGTAAGGTCCGGACCTGAAATTTGGAGCCAAAAATCAAATTTTCAGTTTGGCTGAAATTACATGAAATATGTGTCCCCTGAAGAAGCCCATGCCATCCCAGGTGAGAAAAATGCATCCTGAATCAAGTCTGAGGGCTAAAACCTCTGTTTTCGGGATTTACCACATTGAGCTCAGAACGTAAGGTCCAGACCTGAAATTTGGAGCCAAAAATCAAATTTTCAGTTTGGCTGAAATTACATGAAATGTGTGTCCCCCGAAGAAGCCCATGCCATCCCAGGTGAGAAAAATGCATCCTGAATCAAGTCTGAGGGCTAAAACCTCTGTTTTCAGGTTTTACCACATTGAGCTGAGAACGTAAGGTCCGGACCTGAAATTTGGAGCCAAAAATCCAATTTTCAGTTTGGCTGAAAATACATGAAATGTGTGTCCCCCGAAGAAGCCTATGCCATCCCAGGTGAGAAAAATGCATCCTGAATCAAGTCTGAGGGCTAAAACCTCTGTTTTCGGGTTTTATCACATTGAACTCAGAACGTAAGGTCGGGACCGGTAATTTGGAGCCAAAAATCAAATTTTCAGTTTGGCTGAAATTACATGAAATATGTGTCCCCCGAAGAAGCCCATGCCATTCCAGGTGAGAAAAATGCATCCTGAATCAAGTCTGAGGGCTAAAACCTCTGTTTTCGGGTTTTACCACATTGAGCTCAGAACGTAAGGTCGGGACCTGAAATTTGGAGCCAAAAATCAAATTTTCAGTTTGGCTGAAATTACATGAAATGTGTGTCCCCCAAAGAAGCCCATGCCATCCCAGGTGAGAAAAATGCATCCTGAATCAAGTCTGAGGGCTAAAACCTCTGTTTTCGGGTTTTACCACATTGAGCTCAGAACGTAAGGTCGGGACCTGAAATTTGGAGCCAAAAATCAAATTTTCAGTTTGGCTGAAATTACATGAAATGTGTGTCCCCCGTAGAAGCCTATGCCATCCCAGGTGAGAAAAATTGCATCCTGAATCAAGTCTGAGGGCTAAAACCTCTGTTTTCGGGTTTTACCACATTGAGCTCAGAACGTAAGGTCCAGACCTGAAATTTTGAGCCAAAAATCAAATTTTCAGTTTGGCTGAAATTACATGAAATATGTGTCCCCTGAAGAAGCCCATGCCATCCCAGGTGAGAAAAATGCATCCTGAATCAAGTCTGAGGGCTAAATCCTCTATTTTCGGGTTTTACCACATTGAGCTCAGAACGTAAGGTCGGGACCTGAAATTTGGAGCCAAAAATCAAATTTTCAGTTTGGCTGAAATTACATGAAATGTGTGTCCCCCGAAGAAGCCCATGCCATCCCAGGTGAGAAAAATGCATCCTAAATCAAGTCTGAGAGCTAAACCCTCAAAAACGGGTTTTACCACATTGAGCTCAGAACGTAAGGTCCGGACCTGAAATTTGGAGCCAAAAATCAAATTTTCAGTTTGGCTGAAATAACATTAAATGTGTGTCCCCTGAAGAAGCCCATGCCATCCCAGGTGAGAAAAATGCATCCTGAATCAAGTCTGAGGGCTAAAACCACTATAACAGGTTTCAAAACATTCAGCTCAGAACGTAAGGTCCAGACCTGAAATTTGGAGCCAAAAATCAAATTTTCAGTTTGGCTGAAATGACGTGAAATATGTGTCCCCTGAAGAAGCCCATGCCATCCCAGGTGAGAAAAATGCATCCTGAATCAAGTCTGAGGGCTAAAACCTCTATAACGGGTTTTACCACATTGAGCTCAGAACGTAAGGTCGGGACCTGAAATTTGGAGCCAAAAATCAAATTTTCAGTTTGGCTGAAATTACATGAAATGTGTGTCCCCCAAAGAAGCCCATGCCATCCCAGGTGAGAAAAATGCATCCTGAATCAAGTCTGAGGGCTAAAACCTCTGTTTTCGGGTTTTACCACATTGAGCTCAGAACGTAAGGTCGGGACCTGAAATTTGGAGCCAAAAATCAAATTTTCAGTTTGGCTGAAAATACATGAAATGTGTGTCCCCCGTAGAAGCCTATGCCATCCCAGGTGAGAAAAATTGCATCCTGAATCAAGTCTGAGGGCTAAAACCTCTGTTTTCGGGATTTACCACATTGAGCTCAGAACGTAAGGTCCAGACCTGAAATTTGGAGCCAAAAATCAAATTTTCAGTTTGGCTGAAATTACATGAAATGTGTGTCCCCCGAAGAAGCACATGCCATCCCAGGTGAGAAAAATGCATCCTGAATAAAGTCTGAGGGCTAAAACCTCTATAACGGGTTTTACCACTTTGAGCTCAGAACGTAAGGTCCGGACCTGAAATTTGGAGCCAAAAATCAAATTTTCAGTTTGGCTGAAATTACATGAAATATGTGTCCCCCGAAGAAGCCCATGCCATCCCAGGTGAGAAAAATGCATCCTGAATCAAGTCTGAGGGCTAAAACCTCTGTTTTCGGGATTTACCACATTGAGCTCAGAACGTAAGGTCTGGACCTGAAATTTGGAGCCAAAAATCAAATTTTCAGTTTGGCTGAAATTACATGAAATGTGTGTCCCCCAAAGAAGCCCATGCCATCCCAGGTGAGAAAAATGCATCCTGAATCAAGTCTGAGGGCTAAAACCTCTGTTTTCGGGTTTTACCACATTGAGCTCAGAACGTAAGGTCGGGACCTGAAATTTGGAGCCAAAAATCAAATTTTCAGTTTGGCTGAAATTACATGAAATGTGTGTCCCCCGTAGAAGCCTATGCCATCCCAGGTGAGAAAAATTGCATCCTGAATCAAGTCTGAGGGCTAAAACCTCTGTTTTCGGGTTTTACCACATTGAGCTCAGAACGTAAGGTCCAGACCTGAAATTAGGAGCCAAAAATCAAATTTTCAGTTTGGCTGAAATTACATGAAATGTGTGTCCCCCGAAGAAGCACATGCCATCCCAGGTGAGAAAAATGCATCCTGAATCAAGTCTGAGGGCTAAAACCTCTATAACGGGTTTTACCACATTGAGCTCAGAACGTAAGGTCCGGACCTGAAATTTGGAGCCAAAAATCAAATTTTCAGTTTGGCTGAAATTACATGAAATATGTGTCCCCTGAAGAAGCCCATGCCATCCCAGGTGAGAAAAATGCATCCTGAATCAAGTCTGAGGGCTAAAACCTCTGTTTTCGGGATTTACCACATTGAGCTCAGAACGTAAGGTCCAGACCTGAAATTTGGAGCCAAAAATCAAATTTTCAGTTTGGCTGAAATTACATGAAATGTGTGTCCCCCGAAGAAGCCCATGCCATCCCAGGTGAGAAAAATGCATCCTGAATCAAGTCTGAGGGCTAAAACCTCTATAACGGGTTTTACCACATTGAGCTCAGAACGTAAGGTCGGGACCTGAAATTTGGAGCCAAAAATCAAATTTTCAGTTTGGCTGAAATTACATGAAATGTGTGTCCCCCGAAGAAGCCTATGCCATCCCAGGTGAGAAAAATGCATCCTGAATCAAGTCTGAGGGCTAAAACCTCTGTTTTCAGGTTTTACCACATTGAGCTGAGAACGTAAGGTCCGGACCTGAAATTTGGAGCCAAAAATCCAATTTTCAGTTTGGCTGAAAATACATGAAATGTGTGTCCCCCGAAGAAGCCTATGCCATCCCAGGTGAGAAAAATGCATCCTGAATCAAGTCTGAGGGCTAAAACCTCTGTTTTCGGGTTTTATCACATTGAACTCAGAACGTAAGGTCGGGACCGGTAATTTGGAGCCAAAAATCAAATTTTCAGTTTGGCTGAAATTACATGAAATATGTGTCCCCCGAAGAAGCCCATGCCATTCCAGGTTAGAAAAATGCATCCTGAATCAAGTCTGAGGGCTAAAACCACTATAACAGGTTTTAAAACATTCAGCTCAGAACCTAAGGTCGGGACCTGAAATTTTGAGCCAAAAATCAAATTTTCAGTTTGGCTGAAATTACATGAAATATGTGTCCCCCAAAGAAGCCCATGCCATCCCAGGTGAGAAAAATGCATCCTGAATCAAGTCTGAGAGGTAAAACCTCTATAACGGGTTTTACCACATTGAGCTCAGAACGTAAGGTCCGGACCTGAAATTTGGAGCCAAAAATCAAATTTTCAGTTTGGCTGAAATTACATGAAATGTGTGTCCCCTGTGGAAGCCAATGCCATCCTAGGTGAGAAAAATGCATCCTGAATCAAGTCTGAGGGCTAAAACCACTATAACAGGTTTTACCACATTGAGCTCAGAACGTAAGGTCGGGACCTGAAATTTGGAGCCAAAAATCAAATTTTCAGTTTGGCTGAAATTACATGAAATGTGTGTCCCCCAAAGAAGCCCATGCCATCCCAGGTGAGAAAAATGCATCCTGAATCAAGTCTGAGAGCCAAAACCTCTATAACGGGTTTTACCACATTGAGCTCAGAACGTAAGGTCCGGACCTGAAATTTGGAGCCAAAAATCAAATTTTCAGTTTGGCTGAAATTACATGAAATATGTGTCCCCTGAAGAAGCCCATGCCATCCCAGGTGAGAAAAATGCATCCTGAATCAAGTCTGAGGGCTAAATCCTCTGTTTTCGGGTTTTACCACATTGAGCTCAGAACGTAAGGTCCGGACCTGAAATTTGGAGCCAAAAATCAAATTTTCAGTTTGGCTGAAATTACATGAAATATGTGTCCCCTGAAGAAGCCCATGCCATCCCAGGTGAGAAAAATGCATCCTGAATCAAGTCTGAGGGCTAAATCCTCTGTTTTCGGGTTTTACCACATTGAGCTCAGAACGTAAGGTCGGGACCTGAAATTTGGAGCCAAAAATCAAATTTTCAGTTTGGCTGAAATTACATGAAATATGTGTCCCCCGAAGAAGCCCATGCCATCCCAGGTGAGAAAAATGCATCCTGAATCAAGTCTGAGAGATAAAACCTCTATGACGGGTTTTACCACATTGAGCTCAGAACGTAAGGTCGGGACCTGAAATTTTGAGCCAAAAATCAAATTTTCAGTTTGGCTGAAATTACATGAAATATGTGTCCCCTGAAGAAGCCCATGCCATCCCAGGTGAGAAAAATGCATCCTGAATCAAGTATTAGGGCTAAAACCTCTGTTTTCGGGATTTACCACATTGAGCTCAGAACGTAAGGTCTGGACCTGAAATTTGGAGCCAAAAATCAAATTTTCAGTTTGGCTGAAATTACATGAAATGTGTGTCCCCCGAAGAAGCACATGCCATCCCAGGTGAGAAAAATGCATCCTGAATCAAGTCTGAGGGCTAAAACCTCTATAACGGGTTTTACCACATTGAGCTCAGAACGTAAGGTCCAGACCTGAAATTTGGAGCCAAAAATCAAATTTTCAGTTTGGCTGAAATTACATGAAATATGTGTCCCCTGAAGAAGCCCATGCCATCCCAGGTGAGAAAAATGCATGCTGAATCAAGTATTAGGGCTAAAACCTCTGTTTTCGGGATTTACCACATTGAGCTCAGAACGTAAGGTCGGGACCTGAAATTTGGAGCCAAAAATCAAATTTTCAGTTTGGCTGAAATTACATGAAATGTGTGTCCCCCGAAGAAGCCTATGCCATCCCAGGTGAGAAAAATGCATCCTGAATCAAGTCTGAGGGCTAAAACCTCTGTTTTCGGGATTTACCACATTGAGCTCAGAACGTAAGGACTGGACCTGAAATTTGGAGCCAAAAATCAAATTTTCAGTTTGGCTGAAATTACATGAAATGTGTGTCCCCCGAAGAAGCCCATGCCATCCCAGGTGAGAAAAATGCATCCTGAATCAAGTCTGAGGGCTAAAACCTCTGTTTTCAGGTTTTACCACATTGAGCTCAGAACGTAAGGTCCAGACCTGAAATTTGGAGCAAAAAATCAAATTTTCAGTTTGGCTGAAATTACATGAAATATGTGTCCCCTGAAGAAGCCCATGCCATCCCAGGTGAGAAAAATGCATGCTGAATCAAGTATTAGGGCTAAAACCTCTGTTTTCGGGATTTACCACATTGAGCTCAGAACGTAAGGTCTGGACCTGAAATTTGGAGCCAAAAATCAAATTTTCAGTTTGGCTGAAATTACATGAAATGTGTGTCCCCCGAAGAAGCCTATGCCATCCCAGGTGAGAAAAATGCATCCTGAATCAAGTCTGAGGGCTAAAACCTCTGTTTTCGGGATTTACCACATTGAGCTCAGAACGTAAGGTCGGGACCTGAAATTTGGAGCCAAAAATCAAATTATCAGTTTGGCTGAAATTACATGAAATATGTGTCCCCTGAAGAAGCCCATGCCATCCCAGGTGAGAAAAATGCATCCTGAATCAAGTCTGAGGGCTAAATCCTCTGTTTTCGGGTTTTACCACATTGAGCTCAGAACGTAAGGTCGGGACCTGAAATTTGGAGCCAAAAATCAAATTTTCAGTTTGGCTGAAATTACATGAAATATGTGTCCCCCGAAGAAGCCCATGCCATCCCAGGTGAGAAAAATGCATCCTGAATCAAGTCTGAGAGATAAAACCTCTATAACGGGTTTTACCACATTGAGCTCAGAACGTAAGGTCCGGACCTGAAATTTTGAGCCAAAAATCAAATTTTCAGTTTGGCTGAAATTACATGAAATATGTGTCCCCTGAAGAAGCCCATGCCATCCCAGGTGAGAAAAATGCATCCTGAATCAAGTCTGAGGGCTAAATCCTCTGTTTTCGGGTTTTACCACATTGAGCTCAGAACGTAAGGTCCAGACCTGAAATTTGGAGCCAAAAATCAAATTTTCAGTTTGGCTGAAATTACATGAAATGTGTGTCCCCCGAAGAAGCACATGCCATCCCAGGTGAGAAAAATGCATCCTGAATCAAGTCTGAGAGCTAAAACCTCTATAACGGGTTTTACCACATTGAGCTCAGAACGTAAGGTCCGGACCTGAAATTTTGAGCCAAAAATCAAATTTTCAGTTTGGCTGAAATTACATGAAATGTGTGTCCCCTGAAGAAGCCTATGCCATCCCAGGTGAGAAAAATGCATCCTGAATCAAGTCTGAGGGCTAAAACCTCTGTTTTCGGGATTTACCACATTGAGCTCAGAACCTAAGGTCTGGACCTGAAATTTGGAGCCAAAAATCAAATTTTCAGTTTGGCTGAAATTACATGAAATGTGTGTCCCCCGAAGAAGCACATGCCATCCCAGGTGAGAAAAATGCATGCTGAATCAAGTCTGAGGGCTAAAACCTCTATAACGGGTTTTACCACATTGAGCTCAGAACGTAAGGTCCAGACCTGAAATTTGGAGCCAAAAATCAAATTTTCAGTTTGGCTGAAATTACATGAAATATGTGTCCCCCGAAGAAGCCTATGCCATCCCAGGTGAGAAAAATGCATCCTGAATCAAGTCTGAGGGCTAAAACCTCTGTTTTCGGGATTTACCACATTGAGCTCAGAACGTAAGGTCTGGACCTGAAATTTGGAGCCAAAAATCAAATTTTCAGTTTGGCTGAAATTACATGAAATGTGTGTCCCTTGTGGAAGCCCATGCCATCCCAGGTGAGAAAAATGCATCCTGAATCAAGTCTGAGGGCTAAAACCACTATAACAGGTTTTAAAACATTCAGCTCAGAACGTAAGGTCGGGACCTGAAATTTGGAGCCAAAAATCAAATTTTCAGTTTGGCTGAAAATTCCATGAAATATGTGTCCCCCGAAGAAGCCCATGCCATCCCAGGTGAGAAAAATGCATCCTGAATCAAGTCTGAGAGCTAAAACCTCTATAACGGGTTTTACCACATTGAGCTCAGAACGTAAGGTCCGGACCTGAAATTTGGAGCCAAAAATCAAATTTTCAGTTTGGCTGAAATTACATGAAATATGTGTCCCCTGAAGAAGCCCATGCCATCCCAGGTGAGAAAAATGCATCCTGAATCAAGTCTGAGGGCTAAATCCTCTGTTTTCGGGTTTTACCACATTGAGCTCAGAACGTAAGGTCGGGACCTGAAATTTGGAGCCAAAAATCAAATTTTCAGTTTGGCTGAAATTACATGAAATATGTGTCCCCCAAAGAAGCCCATGCCATCCCAGGTGAGAAAAATGCATCCTGAATCAAGTCTGAGGGCTAATACCTCTATAACGGGTTTTACCACATTGAGCTCAGAACGTAAGGTCGGGACCTGAAATTTGGAGCCAAAAATCAAATTTTCAGTTTGGCTGAAATTACATGAAATATGTGTCCCCCGAAGAAGCCCATGCCATCCCAGGTGAGAAAAATGCATCCTGAATCAAGTCTGAGAGCTAAAACCTCTATAACGGGATTTAACACATTGAGCTCAGAACGTAAGGTCGGGACCTGAAATTTTGAGCCAAAAATCAAATTTTCAGTTTGGCTGAAATTACATGAAATATGTGTCCCCTGAAGAAGCCCATGCCATCCCAGTTGAGAAAAATGCATCCTTAATCAAGTCTGAGGGCTAAATCCTCTGTTTTCGGGTTTTACCACATTGAGCTCAGAACGTAAGGTCGGGACCTGAAATTTGGAGCCAAAAATCAAATTTTCAGTTTGGCTGAAATTTCATGAAATATGTGTCCCCCGAAGAAGCCCATGCCATCCCAGGTGAGAAAAATGCATCCTAAATCAAGTCTGAGAGCTAAAACCTCTATAACGGGTTTTACCACATTGAGCTCAGAACGTAAGGTCCAGACCTGAAATTTGGAGCCAAAAATCAAATTTTCAGTTTGGCTGAAATTACATGAAATATGTGTCCCCTGAAGAAGCCCATGCCATCCCAGGTGAGAAAAATGCATCCTGAATCAAGTCTGAGGGCTAAAACCACTATAACAGGTTTCAAAACATTCAGCTCAGAACGTAAGGTCGGGACCTGAAATTTGGAGCCAAAAATCAAATTTTCAGTTTGGCTGAAATTACATGAAATATGTGTCCTCCAAAGAAGCCCATGCCATCCCAGGTGAGAAAAATGCATCCTGAATCAAGTCTGAGGGCTAATACCTCTATAACGGGTTTTACCACATTGAGCTCAGAACGTAAGGTCCGGACCTGAAATTTGGAGCCAAAAATCAAATTTTCAGTTTGGCTGAAATTACATGAAATATGTGTCCCCTGAAGAAGCCCATGCCATCCCAGGTGAGAAAAATGCATCCTTAATCAAGTCTGAGGGCTAAATCCTCTATTTTCGGGTTTTACCACATTGAGCTCAGAACGTAAGGTCGGGACCTGAAATTTGGAGCCAAAAATCAAATTTTCAGTTTGGCTGAAATTTCATGAAATGTGTGTCCCCCGAAGAAGCCCATGCCATCCCAGGTGAGAAAAATGCATCCTAAATCAAGTCTTAGAGCTAAAACCTCTATAACGGGTTTTACCACATTGAGCTCAGAACGTAAGGTCCAGACCTGAAATTTGGAGCCAAAAATCAAATTTTCAGTTTGGCTGAAATTACATGAAATATGTGTCCCCTGAAGAAGCCCATGCCATCCCAGGTGAGAAAAATGCATCCTGAATCAAGTCTGAGGGCTAAAACCACTATAACAGGTTTCAAAACATTCAGCTCAGAACGTAAGGTCCGGACCTGAAATTTGGAGCCAAAAATCAAATTTTCAGTTTGGCTGAAATTACATGAAATATGTGTCCTCCAAAGAAGCCCATGCCATCCCAGGTGAGAAAAATGCATCCTGAATCAAGTCTGAGGGCTAATACCTCTATAACGGGTTTTACCACATTGAGCTCAGAACGTAAGGTCCGGACCTGAAATTTGGAGCCAAAAATCAAATTTTCAGTTTGGCTGAAATTACATGAAATATGTGTCCCCTGAAGAAGCCCATGCCATCCCAGGTGAGAAAAATGCATGCTGAATCAAGTCTGAGGGCTAAAACCTCTGTTTTCGTGTTTTACCACATTGAGCTCAGAACGTAAGGTCCAGACCTGAAATTTGGAGCCAAAAATCAAATTTTCAGTTTGGCTGAAATTACATGAAATATGTGTCCCCTGAAGAAGCCCATGCCATCCCAGGTGAGAAAAATGCATCCTGAATCAAGTCTGAGGGCTAAAACCTCTGTTTTCCGGTTTTACCACATTGAGCTCAGAACGTAAGGTCGGGACCTGAAATTTGGAGCCAAAAATCAAATTTTCAGTTTGGCTGAAATTACATGAAATATGTGTCCCCTGAAGAAGCCCATGCCATCCCAGGTGAGAAAAATGCATCCTGAATCAAGTCTGAGGGCTAAAACTTCAGTAAAGGGTTTTACCACATTGAGCTCAGAACGTAAGGTCCGGACCTGAAATTTGGAGCCAAAAATCAAATTTTCAGTTTGGCTGAAATTACATGAAATATGTGTCCCCCGAAGAAGCCCATGCCATCCCAGGTGAGAAAAATGCATCCTGAATCGAGTCTGAGAGCCAAAACCTCTATAACGGGTTTTACCACATTGAGCTCAGAACGTAAGGTCCGGACCTGAAATTTGGAGCCAAAAATCAAATTTTCAGTTTGGCTGAAATTACATGAAATATGTGTCCCCTGAAGAAGCCCATGCCATCCCAGGTGAGAAAAATGCATCCTGAATCAAGTCTGAGGGCTAAATCCTCTGTTTTCGGGTTTTACCACATTGAGTTCAGAACGTAAGGTCGGGACCTGAAATTTTGAGCCAAAAATCAAATTTTCAGTTTGGCTGAAATTACATGAAATATGTGTCCCCCGAAGAAGCCCATGCCATCCCAGGTGAGAAAAATGCATCCTGAATCAAGTCTGAGAGCTAAAACCTCTATAACGGGTTTTACCACATTGAGCTCAGAACGTAAGGTCGGGACCTGAAATTTTGAGCCAAAAATCAAATTTTCAGTTTGGCTGAAATTACATGAAATATGTGTCCCCCAAAGAAGCCCATGCCATCCCAGGTGAGAAAAATGCATCCTTAATCAAGTCTGAGGGCTAAATCCTCTATTTTCGGGTTTTACCACATTGAGCTCAGAACATAAGGTCGGGACCTGAAATTTGGAGCCAAAAATCAAATTTTCAGTTTGGCTGAAATTACATGAAATGTGTGTCCCCCGAAGAAGCCCATGCCATCCCAGGTGAGAAAAATGCATCCTAAATCAAGTCTGAGAGCTAAAACCTCTATAACGGGTTTTACCACATTGAGCTCAGAACGTAAGGTCCGGACCTGAAATTTGGAGCCAAAAATCAAATTTTCAGTTTGGCTGAAATTACATGAAATATGTGTCCCCTGAAGAAGCCCATGCCATCCCAGGTGAGAAAAATGCATCCTGAATCAAGTCTGAGGGCTAAAACCACTATAACAGGTTTCAAAACATTCAGCTCAGAACGTAAGGTCGGGACCTGAAATTTGGAGCCAAAAATCAAATTTTCAGTTTGGCTGAAATTACATGAAATATGTGTCCCCCAAAGAAGCCCATGCCATCCCAGGTGAGAAAAATGCATCCTGAATCAAGTCTGAGAGCTAAAACCTCTATAACGGGTTTTACCACATTGAGCTCAGAACGTAAGGTCAGGACCTGAAATTTGGAGCCAAAAATCAAATTTTCAGTTTGGCTGAAATTACATGAAATATGTGTCCCCTGTGGAAGCCCATGCCATTCCAGGTGAGAAAAATGCATCTGAATCAAGTCTGAGGGCTAAAACCTCTGTTTTCGGGTTTTACCACATTGAGCTCAGAACGTAAGGTCAGGACCTGAAATTTGGAGCCAAAAATTAAATTTTCAGTTTGACTGAAATTACATGAAATATGTGTCCCCCGAAGAAGCCCATGCCATCCCAGGTGAGAAAAATGCATCCTGAATCAAGTCTGAGAGCTAAAACCTCTATAACATGTTTTAAAACATTCAGCTCAGAACGTAAGGTCCGGACCTGAAATTTGGAGCCAAAAATCAAATTTTCAGTTTGGCTGAAATAACATGAAATATGTGTCCCCCGAAGAAGCCCATGCCATCCCAGGTGAGAAAAATGCATCCTTAATCAAGTCTGAGGGCTAAAACCTCTGTTTTCGGGTTTTTCCACATTGAGCTCAGAACGTAAGGTCCGGACCTGAAATTTGGAGCCAAAAATCAAATTTTCAGTTTGGCTGAAATGACGTGAAATATGTGTCCCCCGAAGAAGCCCATGCCATCCCAGGTGAGAAAAATGCATCCTGAATCAAGTCTGAGGGCTAAAACCTCTATAACATGTTTTAAAACATTCAGCTCAGAACGTAAGGTCCGGACCTGAAATTTGGAGCCAAAAATCAAATTTTCAGTTTGGCTGAAATTACGTGAAATATGTGTCCCCCGAAGAAGCCCATGCCATCCCAGGTGAGAAAAATGCATCCTGAATCAAGTCTGAGGGCTAAAACCTCTATAACATGTTTTAAAACATTCAGCTCAGAACGTAAGGTCCGGACCTGAAATTTGGAGCCAAAAATCAAATTTTCAGTTTGGCTGAAATTACGTGAAATATGTGTCCCCTGAAGAAGCCCATGCCATCCCAGGTGAGAAAAATGCATCCTGAATCAAGTCTGAGGGCTAAAACCTCTATAACGGGTTTTACCACATTGAGCTCAGAACGTAAGGTCGGGACCTGAAATTTTGAGCCAAAAATCAAATTTTCAGTTTGGCTGAAATTACATGAAATGTGTGTCCCCCAAAGAAGCCCATGCCATCCCAGGTGAGAAAAATGCATCCTGAATCAAGTCTGAGGGCTAAAACCTCTGATTTCGGGTTTTACCACATTCAGCTCAGAACGTAAGGTCCGGACCTGAAATTTGGAGCCAAAAATAAAATTTTCAGTTTGGCTGAAATTACATGAAATGTGTGTCCCCCAAAGAAGCCCATGCCATCCCAGGTGAGAAAAATGCATCCTGAATCAAGTCTGAGGGCTAAAACCTCTGTTTTCGGGTTTTACCACATTGAGCTCAGAACGTAAGGTCCAGACCTGAAATTTGGAGCCAAAAATCAAATTTTCAGTTTGGCTGAAATTACATGAAATGTGTGTCCCCCGTAGAAGCCTATGCCATCCCAGGTGAGAAAAATGCATCCTGAATCAAGTCTGAGGGCTAAAACCTCTGTTTTCGGGTTTTACCACATTGAGCTCAGAACGTAAGGTCCAGACCTGAAATTTGGAGCCAAAAATCAAATTTTCAGTTTGGCTGAAATTACATGAAATATGTGCCTCCTGAAGAAGCCCATGCCATCCCAGGTGAGAAAAATGCATCTTGAATCAAGTCTGAGGGCTAAAACCACTATAACAGGTTTTACCACATTCAGCTCAGAACGTAAGGTCGGGACCTGAAATTTGGAGCCAAAAATCAAATTTTTAGTTTGGCTCAAATAACATGAAATGTGTGTCCCTTGTGGAAGCCCATGCCATCCCAGGTGAGAAAAATGCATCCTGAATCAAGTCTGAGGGCTAAAACCACTATAACAGGTTTTAAAACATTCAGCTCAGAACGTAAGGTCGGGACCTGAAATTTGGAGCCAAAAATCAAATTTTCAGTTTGGCTGAAATTACATGAAATATGTGTCCCCCAAAGAAGCCCATGCCATCCCAGGTGAGAAAAATGCATCCTGAATCAAGTCTGAGAGCCAAAACGTCTATAACGGGTTTTACCACATTGAGCTCAGAACGTAAGGTCCGGACCTGAAATTTGGAGCCAAAAATCAAATTATCAGTTTGGCTGAAATTACATGAAATATGTGTCCCCTGAAGAAGCCCATGCCATCCCAGGTGAGAAAAATGCATCCTGAATCAAGTCTGAGGGCTAAATCCTCTGTTTTCGGGTTTTACCACATTGAGCTCAGAACGTAAGGTCAGGACCTGAAATTTGGAGCCAAAAATCAAATTTTCAGTTTGGCTGAAATTACATGAAATGTGTGTCCCCCGAAGTAGCCCATGCCATCCCAGGTGAGAAAAATGCATCCTGAATCAAGTCTGAGGGCTAAAACCTCTGTTTTCGGGTTTTTCCACATTGAGCTCAGAACGTAAGGTCGGGACCTGAAATTTGGAGCCAAAAATCAAATTTTCAGTTTTGCTGAAATTACATGAAATATGTGTCCCCCGAAGAAGCCCATGCCATCCCAGGTGAGAAAAATGCATCCGGAATCAAGTCTGAGGGCTAAAACCTCTGTTTTCGGGTTTTACCACATTGAGCTCAGAACGTAAGGTCGGGACCTGATATTTGGAGCCAAAAATCAAATTTTCAGTTTGGCTGAAATTACGTGAAATATGTGTCCCCCGAAAAAGCCCATGCCATCCCAGGTGAGAAAAATGCATCCTGAATCAAGTCTGAGGGCTAAAACCTCTATAACATGTTTTAAAACATTCAGCTCAGAACGTAAGGTCCGGACCTGAAATTTGGAGCCAAATATCAAATTTTCAGTTTGGCTGAAATTACGTGAAATATGTGTCCCCCGAAGAAGCCCATGCCATCCCAGGTGAGAAAAATGCATCCTGAATCAAGTCTGAGGGCTAAAACCTCTGTTTTCGGGTTTTACCACATTGAGCTCAGAACGTAAGGTCCGGACCTGAAATTTGGAGCCAAAAATCAAATTTTCAGTTTGGCTGAAATTACGTGAAATATGTGTCCCCCGAAGAAGCCCAAGCCATCCCAGGTGAGAAAAATGCATCCTGAATCAAGTCTGAGAGCTAAAACCTCTAAAACGGGTTTTACCACATTGAGCTCAGAACGTAAGGTCCGGACCTGAAATTTGGAGCCAAAAATCAAATTTTCAGTTTGGCTGAAATTACGTGAAATATATGTCCCCTGTGGAAGCCCATGCCATCCCAGGTGAGAAAATTGCATCCGGAATCAAGTCTGAGGTCTAAAACCTCTGTAACGGGTTTTACCACATTGAGCTCAGAACGTAAGGTCGGGACCTGAAATTTGGAGCCAAACATCAAATTTTCAGTTTGGCTGAAATTGCAAGGAATATATTTCCCCCGAAGAAGCCCATGCCATCCCAAGTGAGAAAAATGCATCCTGAATCAAGTCTGAGGGCTAAAACCTCTGTTTTCGGGTTTTACCACATTGAGCTCAGAACGTAAGGTCGGGACCTGAAATTTGGAGCCAAAAATCAAATTTTCAGTTTGGCTGAAATTACATGAAATATGTGTCCCCTGAAGAAGCCCATGCCATCCCAGGTGAGAAAAATGCATCCTGAATCAAGTCTGAGGGCTAAAACCTCTGTTTTCGGGTTTTACCACATTGAGCTCAGAACGTAAGGTCCGGACCTGAAATTTGGAGCCAAAAATCAAATTTTCAGTTTGGCTGAAATTACATGAAATGTGTGTCCCCTGTGGAAGCCCATGCCATCCCAGGTGAGAAAATTGCATCCTGAATCAAGTCTGAGGGCTAAAACCTCTGTAACGGGTTTTACCACATTGAGCTCAGAACGTAAGGTCGGGACCTGAAATTTGAAGCCAGAAATCAAATTTTCACATTGGCTGAAATTACATGAAATATGTGTCCCCCGAAGAAGCCCATGCCATCCCAGGTGAGAAAAATGCATCCTGAATCAAGTCTGAGGGCTAAAACCTCTGTTTTCGGGTTTTACCACATTGAGCTCAGAACGTAAGGTCCAGACCTGAAATTTGGAGCCAAAAATCAAATTTTCAGTTTGGCTGAAATTACATGAAATGTGTGTCCCCCGAAGAAGCCCATGCCATCCCAGGTGAGAAAAATGCATCCTGAATCAGGTCTGAGGGCTAAAACCTCAGTAACGGGTTTTACCACATTGAGCTCAGAACGTAAGGTCGGGACCTGAAATTTGGAGCCAAAAATCAAATTTTCAGTTTGACTGAAATTACTTGAAATGTGTGTCTCCCGAAGAAGCCCATGCCATCCCAGGTGAGAAAAATGCATCCTGAATCAGGTCTGAGGGCTATAGCCTCAGTAACAGGTTTTACCTCATTGAGCTCAGAACTTAAGGTCGGGACCTGAAATTTGGAGCCAAAAATCAAATTTTCAGTTTGGCTGAAATTACATGAAATGTGTGTCCCCCGAAGAAGCCCATGCCATCCCAGGTGAGAAAAATGCATCCTGAATCAAGTCTGAGGGCTAAAACCTCTGTTTTTGGGTTTTACCACATTGAGCTCAGAACGTAAGGTCGGGACCTGAAATTTGGAGCCAAAAATCAAATTTTCAGTTTGGCTGAAATTACATGAAATGTGTGTCCCCCAAAGAAGCCCATGCCATCCCAGGTGAGAAAAATGCATCCTGAATCAAGTCTGAGGGCTAAAACCTCTGTAACGGGTTTTACCACATTGAGCTCAGAACGTAAGGTCGGGACCTGAAATTTGGAGCCAAACATCAAATTTTCAGTTTGGCTGAAATTACATGAAATATGTGCCTCCTGAAGAAGCCCATGCCATCCCAGGTGAGAAAAATGCATCCTGAATCAAGTCTGAGGGCTAAAACCTTTTTTTTTTCGGGTTTTACCACATCGAGCTCAGAACGTAAGGTCGGGACCTGAAATTTGGAGCCAAAAATCAAATTTTCAGTTTGACTGAAATTACTTGAAATGTGTGTCTCCCGAAGAAGCCCATGCCATCCCAGGTGAGAAAAATGCATCCTGAATCAGGTCTGAGGGCTATAGCCTCAGTAACGGGTTTTACCTCATTGAGCTCAGAACTTAAGGTCGGGACCTGAAATTTGGAGCCAAAAATCAAATTTTCAGTTTGGCTGAAATTACATGAAATGTGTGTCCCCCGAAGAAGCCCATGCCATCCCAGGTGAGAAAAATGCATCCTGAATCAAGTCTGAGGGCTAAAACCTCTGTTTTTGGGTTTTACCACATTGAGCTCAGAACGTAAGGTCGGGACCTGAAATTTGGAGCCAAAAATCAAATTTTCAGTTTGGCTGAAATTACATGAAATGTGTGTCCCCCGAAGAAGCCCATGCCATCCCAGGTGAGAAAAATGCATCCTGAATCAAGTCTGAGGGCTAAAACATCTGTAACGGGTTTTACCACATTGAGCTCAGAACGTAAGGTCGGGACCTGAAATTTGGAGCCAAACATCAAATTTTCAGCTTGGCTGAAATTACATGAAATATGTGCCTCCTGAAGAAGCCCATGCCATCCCAGGTGAGAAAAATGCATCCTGAATCAAGTCTGAGGGCTAAAACCTTTTTTTTTTCGGGTTTTACCACATCGAGCTCAGAACGTAAGGTCGGGACCTGAAATTTGGAGCCAAAAATCAAATTTTCAGTTTGGCTGAAATTACATGAAATATGTGTCCCCCGAAGAAGCACATGCCATCCCAGGTGAGAAAAATGCATCCTGAATCAAGTCTGAGGGCTAAAACCTCTATAACGGGTTTTACCACATTGAGCTCAGAACGTAAGGTCGGGACCTGAAATTTGGAGCCAAAAATCAAATTTTCAGTTTGGCTGAAATTACATGAAATGTGTGTCCCCCGAAGAAGCCCATGCCATCCCAGGTGAGAAAAATGCATCCTGAATCAAGTCTGAGGGCTAAAACCTCTGTAACGGGTTTTACCACATTGAGCTCAGAACGTAAGGTCGGGACCTGAAATTTGGAGCCAAAAATCAAATTTTCAGTTTGGCTGAAATTACATGAAATGTGTGTCCCCCGAAGAAGCCCATGCCATCCCAGGTGAGAAAAATGCATCCTGAATCAAGTCTGAGGGCTAAAACCTCTGTAACGGGTTTTACCACATTGAGCTCAGAACGTAAGGTCGGGACCTGAAATTTGGAGCCAAACATCAAATTTTCAGTTTGGCTGAAATTACATGAAATATGTGCCTCCTGAAGAAGCCCATGCCATCCCAGGTGAGAAAAATGCATCCTGAATCAAGTCTGAGGGCTAAAACCTCTGTAACGGGTTTTACCACATTGAGCTCAGAACGTAAGGTCGGGACCTGAAATTTGGAGCCAAACATCAAATTTACAGTTTGGCTGAAATTACATGAAATATGTGCCTCCTGAAGAAGCCCATGCCATCCCAGGTGAGAAAAATGCATCCTGAATCAAGTCTGAGGGCTAAAACCTTTTTTTTTTCGGGTTTTACCACATCGAGCTCAGAACGTAAGGTCTGGACCTGAAATTTGGAGCCAAAAATCAAATTTTCAGTTTGGCTGAAATTACGTGAAATATGTGTCCCCAGAAGAAGCCCATGCCATCCCAGGTGAGAAAAATGCATCCTGAATCAAGTCTGAGGGCTAAAACCTCTATAACGGGTTTTACCACATTGAGCTCAGAACGTAAGGTCCGGACCTGAAATTTTGAGCCAAAAATCAAATTTTCAGTTTGGCTGAAATTACATGAAATGTGTGTCCCCCGAAGAAGCCCATGCCATCCCAGTTGAGAAAAATGCATCCTGAATCAAGTCTGAGGGCTAAAACCTCTGTTTTCGGGTTTTACCACATTGAGCTCAGAACGTAAGGTCCGGACCTGAAATTTGGAGCCAAAAATCAAATTTTCAGTTTGGCTGAAATTACGTGAAATATGTGTCCCCCGAAGAAGCCCAAGCCATCCCAGGTGAGAAAAATGCATCCTGAATCAAGTCTGAGAGCTAAAACCTCTATAACGGGTTTTACCACATTGAGCTCAGAGCGTAAGGTCGGGACCTGAAATTTGGAGCCAAAAATCAAATTTTCAGTTTGGCTAAAATTACGTGAAATATATGTCCCCTGTGGAAGCCCATGCCATCCCAGGTGAGAAAATTGCATCCTGAATGAAGTCTGAGGGCTAAAACCTCTGTAACGGGTTTTACCACATTGAGCTCAGAACGTAAGGTCCGGACCTGAAATTTGGAGCCAAAAATCAAATTTTCAGTTTGGCTGAAATTACATGAAATATGTGTCCCCCGAAGAAGCCCATGCCATCCCAGGTGAGAAAAATGCATCCTGAATCAGGTCTGAGAGCTAAAACCTCTGTTTTCGGGTTTTACCACATCGAGCTCAGAACTTAAGGTCGGGACCTGAAATTTGGAGCCAAACATCAAATTTTCAGTTTGGCTGAAATTGCAAGGAATATATTTCCCCCGAAGAAGCCCATGCCATCCCAAGTGAGAAAAATGCATCCTGAATCAAGTCTGAGGGCTAAAACCTCTGTTTTCGGGTTTTACCACATTGAGCTCAGAACGTAAGGTGGGGACCTGAAATTTGGAGCCAAAAATCAAATTTTCAGTTTGGCTGAAATTACATGAAATATGTGTCCCCTGAAGAAGCCCATGCCATCCCAGGTGAGAAAAATGCATCCCGAATCAAGTCTGAGGGCTAAAACCACTTTAACAGGTTTTACCTCATTGAGCTCAGAACTTAAGGTCCGGACCTGAAATTCGGAGCCAAAAATCAAATTTTCAGTTTGGCTGAAATTACATGAAATGTGTGTCCCCTGTGGAAGCCCATGCCATCCCAGGTGAGAAAATTGCATCCTGAATCAAGTCTGAGGGCTAAAACCTCTGTAACGGGTTTTACCACATTGAGCTCAGAACGTAAGGTCGGGACCTGAAATTTGAAGCCAGAAATCAAATTTTCACATTGGCTGAAATTACATGAAATATGTGTCCCCCGAAGAAGCCCATGCCATCCCAGGTGAGAAAAATGCATCCTGAATCAAGTCTGAGGGCTAAAACCTCTGTTTTCGGGTTTTACCACATTGAGCTCAGAACGTAAGGTCCAGACCTGAAATTTGGAGCCAAAAATCAAATTTTCAGTTTGGCTGAAATTACATGAAATGTGTGTCCCCCGAAGAAGCCCATGCCATCCCAGGTGAGAAAAATGCATCCTGAATCAGGTCTGAGGGCTAAAACCTCAGTAACGGGTTTTACCACATTGAGCTCAGAACGTAAGGTCGGGACCTGAAATTTGGAGCCAAAAATCAAATTTTCAGTTTGACTGAAATTACTTGAAATGTGTGTCTCCCGAAGAAGCCCATGCCATCCCAGGTGAGAAAAATGCATCCTGAATCAGGTCTGAGGGCTATAGCCTCAGTAACGGGTTTTACCTCATTGAGCTCAGAACTTAAGGTCGGGACCTGAAATTTGGAGCCAAAAATCAAATTTTCAGTTTGGCTGAAATTACATGAAATGTGTGTCCCCCGAAACAGCCCATGCCATCCCAGGTGAGAAAAATGCATCCTGAATCAAGTCTGAGGGCTAAAACCTCTGTTTTTGGGTTTTACCACATTGAGCTCAGAACGTAAGGTCGGGACCTGAAATTTGGAGCCAAAAATCAAATTTTCAGTTTGGCTGAAATTACATGAAATGTGTGTCCCCCGAAGAAGCCCATGCCATCCCAGGTGAGAAAAATGCATCCTGAATCAAGTCTGAGGGCTAAAACCTCTGTAACGGGTTTTACCACATTGAGCTCAGAACGTAAGGTCGGGACCTGAAATTTGGAGCCAAACATCAAATTTTCAGTTTGGCTGAAATTACATGAAATATGTGCCTCCTGAAGAAGCCCATGCCATCCCAGGTGAGAAAAATGCATCCTGAATCAAGTCTGAGGGCTAAAACCTTTTTTTTTTCGGGTTTTACCACATCGAGCTCAGAACGTAAGGTCGGGACCTGAAATTTGGAGCCAAAAATCAAATTTTCAGTTTGACTGAAATTACTTGAAATGTGTGTCTACCGAAGAAGCCCATGCCATCCCAGGTGAGAAAAATGCATCCTGAATCAGGTCTGAGGGCTATAGCCTCAGTAACGGGTTTTACCTCATTGAGCTCAGAACTTAAGGTCGGGACCTGAAATTTGGAGCCAAAAATCAAATTTTCAGTTTGGCTGAAATTACATGAAATGTGTGTCCCCCGAAACAGCCCATGCCATCCCAGGTGAGAAAAATGCATCCTGAATCAAGTCTGAGGGCTAAAACCTCTGTTTTTGGGTTTTACCACATTGAGCTCAGAACGTAAGGTCGGGACCTGAAATTTGGAGCCAAAAATCAAATTTTCAGTTTGGCTGAAATTACATGAATTGTGTGTCCCCCAAAGAAGCCCATGCCATCCCAGGTGAGAAAAATGCATCCTGAATCAAGTCTGAGGGCTAAAACCTCTGTTTTCGGGCTTTACCACATTGAGCTCAGAACGTAAGGTCCGGATCTGAAATTTGGAGCCAAAAATCAAATTTTCAGTTTGGCTGAAATTACGTGAAATATGTGTCCCCCGAAGAAGCCCAAGCCATCCCAGGTGAGAAAAATGCATCCTGAATCAAGTCTGAGAGCTAAAACCTCTATAACGGGTTTTACCACATTGAGCTCAGAACGTAAGGTCGGGACCTGAAATTTGGAGCCAGAAATCAAATTTTCAGTTTGGCTGAAATTACATGAAATGTGTGTCCCCCGAAGAAGCCCATGCCATCCCAGGTGAGAAAAATGCATCCTGAATCAAGTCTGAGGGCTAAAACCTCAGTAACAGGTTTTACCACATTGAGCTCAGAACGTAAGGTCCGGACCTGAAATTTGGAGCCAAAAATCAAATTTTCAGTTTGGCTGAAATTACATGAAATATGTGTCCCCCGAAGAAGCCCATGCCATCCCAGGTGAGAAAAATGCATCCTGAATCAAGTCTGAGGGCTAAAACCTCTGTTTTCGGGTTTTACCACATTGAGCTCAGAACGTAAGGTCCGGACCTGAAATTTGGAGCCAAAAATCAAATTTTCAGTTTGGCTGAAATTACGTGAAATATGTGTCCCCCGAAGAAGCCCAAGCCATCCCAGGTGAGAAAAATGCATCCTGAATCAAGTCTGAGAGCTAAAACCTCTATAACGGGTTTTACCACATTGAGCTCAGAACGTAAGGTCCGGACCTGAAATTTGGAGCCAAAAATCAAATTTTCAGTTTGGCTGAAATTACATGAAATATGTGTTCCCTGTGGAAGCCCATGCCATCCCAGGTGAGAAAATTGCATCCTGAATGAAGTCTGAGGGCTAAAACCTCTGTAACGGGTTTTACCACATTGAGCTCAGAACGTAAGGTCCGGACCTGAAATTTGGAGCCAAAAATCAAATTTTCAGTTTGGCTGAAATTACATGAAATATGTGTCCTCCGAAGAAGCCCATGCCATCCCAGGTGAGAAAAATGCATCCTGAATCAGGTCTGAGAGCTAAAACCTCTGTTTTCGGGTTTTACCACATCGAGCTCAGAACGTAAGGTCGGGACCTGAAATTTGGAGCCAAACATCAAATTTTCAGTTTGGCTGAAATTGCAAGGAATATATTTCCCCCGAAGAAGCCCATGCCATCCCAAGTGAGAAAAATGCATCCTGAATCAAGTCTGAGGGCTAAAACCTCTGTTTTCGGGTTTTACCACATTGAGCTCAGAACGTAAGGTCGGGACCTGAAATTTGGAGCCAAAAATCAAATTTTCAGTTTGGCTGAGATTACATGAAATATGTGTCCCCTGAAGAAGCCCATGCCATCCCAGGTGAGAAAAATGCATCCTGAATCAAGTCTGAGGGCTAAAACCTCCTTTTTCGGGTTTTACCACATTGAGCTCAGAACGTAAGGTCGGGACCTGAAATTTGGAGCCAAAAATCAAATTTTCAGTTTGGCTGAAATTACATGAAATATGTGTCCCCCGAAGAAGCCCATGCCATCCCAGGTGAGAAAAATGCATCCTGAATCAGGTCTGAGAGCTAAAACCTCTATAACGGGTTTTACAACATTGAGCTCAGAACGTAAGGTCGGGACCTGAAATTTGGAGCCAAAAATCAAATTTTCAGTTTGGCTGAAATTACATGAAATATGTGTCCCCTGAAGAAGCCCATGCCATCCCAGGTGAGAAAAATGCATCCTGAATCAAGTCTGAGGTCTAAAACCACTATAACAGGTTTTGAAACATTCAGCTCAGAACGTAAGGTCCGGACCTGAAATTTGGAGCCAAAAATCTAATTTTCAGTTTGGCTGAAATTACATGAAATATGTGTCCCCCGAAGAAGCCCATGCCATCCCAGGTGAGAAAAATGCATCCTGAATCAAGTCTGAGGGCTAAAACCTCAGTAACGGGTTTTACCACATTGAGCTCAGAACGTAAGGTCGGGACCTGAAATTTGGAGCAAAAAATCAAATTTTCAGTTTGGCTGAAATTACATGAAATGTGTGTCCCCTGTGGAAGCCCATGCCATCCCAGGTGAGAAAAATGCATCCTGAATCAGGTCTGAGGGCTAAAACCTCTGTTTTCGGGTTTTACCACATTGAGCTCAGAACGTAAGGTCCGGACCTGAAATTTGGAGCCAAAAATCAAATTTTCAGTTTGGCTGAAATTACATGAAATGTGTGTCCCCCGAAGAAGCCCATGCCATCCCAGGTGAGAAAAATGCATCCTGAATCAAGTCTGAGGGCTAAATCCTCTGTTTTCGGGTTTTACCACATTGAGCTCAGAACGTAAGGTCCGGACCTGAAATTTGGAGCCAAAAATCAAATTATTAGTTTGGCTGAAATTACATGAAATATGTGTCCCCTGAAGAAGCCCATGCCATCCCAGGTGAGAAAAATGCATCCTGAATCAAGTCTGAGGGCTAAAACCTCTGTTTTCAGGTTTTACCACATTGAGCTCAGAACGTAAGGTCTGGACCTGAAATTTGGAGCCAAAAATCAAATTTTCAGTTTGGCTGAAATTACATGAAATGTGTGTCCCCTGTGGAAGCCTATGCCATCCCAGGTGAGAAAAATGCATCCTGAATCAAGTCTGAGGGCTAAAACCTCTGTTTTCGGGTTTTACCACATTGAGCTCAGAACGTAAGGTCCGGACCTGAAATTTGGAGCCAAAAATCAAATTTTCAGTTTGGCTGAAATTACATGAAATATGTGTCCCCTGAAGAAGCCCGTGCCATCCCAGGTGAGAAAAATGCATCCTGAATCAAGTCTGAGGGCTAAAACCTCAGTAACGGGTTTTACCACATTGAGCTCAGAACTAAGGTCCGGACCTGAAATTTGGAGCCAAAAATCAAATTTTCAGTTTGGCTGAAATTACATGAAATATGTGTCCCCCGAAGAAGCCCATGCCATCCCAGGTGAGAAAAATGCATCCTGAATCAAGTCTGAGGGCTAAAACCTCTGTTTTCGGGTTTTACCACATTGAGCTCAGAACGTAAGGTCGGGACCTGAAATTTGGAGCCAAAAATCAAATTTTCAGTTTGGCTGAAATTACATGAAATATGTGTCCCCTGTGGAAGCCCATGCCATCCCAGGTGAGAAAATTGCATCCTGAATCAAGTCTGAGGGCTAAAACCTCTGTAACGGGTTTTACCACATTGAGCTCAGAACGTAAGGTCCGGACCTGAAATTTGGAGCCAAAAATCAAATTTTCAGTTTGGCTGAAATTACATGAAATATGTGTCCCCCGAAGAAGCCCATGCCATCCCAGGTGAGAAAAATGCATCCTGAATCAGGTCTGAGAGCTAAAACCTCTGTTTTCGGGTTTTACCACATCGAGCTCAGAACGTAAGGTCGGGACCTGAAATTTGGAGCCAAAAATCAAATTTTCAGTTTGGCTGAAATTACATGAAATGTGTGTCCCCTGTGGAAGCCCATGCCATCCCAGGTGAGAAAAATGCATCCTGAATCAAGTCTGAGGGCTAAAACCTCTGTAACGGGTTTTACCACATTGAGCTCAGAACGGAAGGTCGGGACCTGAAATTTGGAGCCAAAAATCAAATTTTCACATTGGCTTAAATTACATGAAATATGTGTCCCCCGAAGAAGCCCATGCCATCCCAGGTGAGAAAAATGCATCCTGAATCAAGTCTGAGGGCTAAAACCTCTGTTTTCGGGTTTTACCACATTGAGCTCAGAACGTAAGGTCGGGACCTGAAATTTGGAGCCAAAAATCAAATTTTCAGTTTGGCTGAAATTACATGAAATATGTGTCCCCCGAAGAAGCCCAAGCCATCCCAGGTGAGAAAAATGCATCCTGAATCAAGTCTGAGAGCCAAAACCTCTATAACGGGTTTTACCACATTGAGCTCAGAACGTAAGGTCGGGACCAGAAATTTGGAGCCAAAAAACAAATTTTCAGTTTGGCCGAAATTACATGAAATATGTGTCCCCTGTGGATGCCCATGCCATCCCAGGTGAGAAAATTGCATCCTGAATCAAGTCTGAGGGCTAAAACCTCTGTAACGGGTTTTACCACATTGAGCTCAGAACGTAAGGTCCGGACCTGAAATTTGGAGCCAAAAATCAAATTTTCAGTTTGGCTGAAATTACATGAAATATGTGTCCCCCGAAGAAGCCCATGCCATCCCAGGTGAGAAAAATGCATCCTGAATCAGGTCTGAGAGCTAAAACCTCTGTTTTCGGGTTTTACCAAATCGAGCTCAGCACGTAAGGTCGGGACCTGAAATTTGGAGCCAAACATCAAATTTTCAGTTTGGCTGAAATTGCAAGGAATATATTTCCCCCGAAGAAGCCCATGCCATCCCAAGTGAGAAAAATGCATCCTGAATCAAGTCTGAGGGCTAAAACCTCTGTTTTCGGGTTTTACCACATTGAGCTCAGAACGTAAGGTCGGGACCTGAAATTTGGAGCCAAAAATCAAATTTTCAGTTTGGCTGAAATTACATGAATTGTGTGTCCCCCAAAGAAGCCCATGCCATCCCAGGTGAGAAAAATGCATCCTGAATCAAGTCTGAGGGCTAAAACCTCAGTAACGGGTTTTACCACATTGAGCTCAGAACGTAAGGTCGGGACCTGAAATTTGGAGCCAAAAATCAAATTTTCAGTTTGGCTGAAATTACATGAAATGTGTGTCCCCCGAAGAAGCCCATGCCATCCCAGGTGAGAAAAATGCATCCTGAATCAGGTCTGAGGGCTAAAACCTCTGTTTTCGGGTTTTACCACATTGAGCTCAGAACGTAAGGTCCGGACCTGAAATTTGGAGCCAAAAATCTAATTTTCAGTTTGGCTGAAATTACATGAAATATGTGTCCCCCGAAGAAGCCCATGCCATCCCAGGTGAGAAAAATGCATCCTGAATCAAGTCTGAGAGCTAAAACCTCTATAATGGGTTTTACCACATTGAGCTTAGAATGTAAGGTCGGGACCTGAAATTTGGAGCCAAAAATCAAATTTTCAGTTTGGCTGAAATTACATGAAATATGTGTCCCCCGAAGAAGCCCATGCCATCCCAGGTGAGAAAAATGCATCCTGAATCAAGTCTGAGGGCTAAAACCTCAGTAACGGGTTTTACCACATTGAGCTCAGAACGTAAGGTCCGGACCTGAAATTTGGAGCCAAAAATCAAATTTTCAGTTTGGCTGAAATTACATGAAATATGTGTCCCCCGAAGAAGCCCATGCCATCCCAGGTGAGAAAAATGCATCCTGAATCAAGTCTGAGGGCTTAAACCTCAGTAACGGGTTTTACCACATTGAGCTCAGAACGTAAGGTCCGGACCTGAAATTTGGAGCCAAAAATCAAATTTTCAGTTTGGCTGAAATTACATGAAATATGTGTCCCCTGAAGAAGCCCATGCCATCCCAGGTGAGAAAAATGCATCCTGAATCAAGTCTGAGGGCTAAAACCTCTGTTTTCGGGTTTTACCACATTGAGCTCAGAACGGAAGGTCCGGACCTGAAATTTGGAGCCAAAAATCTAATTTTCAGTTTGGCTGAAATTACATGAAATATGTGTCCCCTGAAGAAGCCCATGCCATCCCAGGTGAGAAAAATGCATCCTGAATCAAGTCTGAGGTCTAAAACCTCTGTAACGGGTTTTACCACATTGAGCTCAGAACGTAAGGTCGGGACCTGAAATTTGAAGCCAGAAATCAAATTTTCACATTGGCTGAAATTACATGAAATATGTGTCCCCTGAGGAAGCCCATGCCATCCCAGGTGAGAAAAATGCATCCTGAATCAAGTCTGAGGGCTAAAAACTCTGTAACGGGTTTTACCACATTGAGCTCAGAACGTAAGGTCCGGACCTGAAATTTGAAGCCAAAAATCAAATTTTCAGTTTGGCTGAAATTACATGAATTGTGTGTCCCCCAAAGAAGCCCATGCCATCCCAGGTGAGAAAAATGCATCCTGAATCAAGTCTGAGGGCTAAAACCTCTGTTTTCGGGCTTTACCACATTGAGCTCAGAACGTAAGGTCCGGACCTGAAATTTGGAGCCAAAAATCAAATTTTCAGTTTGGCTGAAATTACGTGAAATATGTGTCCCCCGAAGAAGCCCAAGCCATCCCAGGTGAGAAAAATGCATCCTGAATCAAGTCTGAGAGCTAAAACCTCTATAACGGGTTTTACCACATTGAGCTCAGAACGTAAGGTCGGGACCTGAAATTTGGAGCCAGAAATCAAATTTTCAGTTTGGCTGAAATTACATGAAATGTGTGTCCCCCGAAGAAGCCCATGCCATCCCAGGTGAGAAAAATGCATCCTGAATCAAGTCTGATGGCTAAAACCTCAGTAACGGGTTTTACCACATTGAGCTCAGAATGAAGGTCCGGACCTGAAATTTGGAGCCAAAAATCAAATTTTCAGTTTGGCTGAAATTACATGAAATATGTGTCCCCCGAAGAAGCCCATGCCATCCCAGGTGAGAAAAATGCATCCTGAATCAAGTCTGAGGGCTAAAACCTCTGTTTTCGGGTTTTACCACATTGAGCTCAGAACGTAAGGTCCGGACCTGAAATTTGGAGCCAAAAATCAAATTTTCAGTTTGGCTGAAATTACGTGAAATATGTGTCCCCCGAAGAAGCCCAAGCCATCCCAGGTGAGAAAAATGCATCCTGAATCAAGTCTGAGGGCTAAAACCTCTGTTTTCGGGTTTTACCACATTGAGCTCAGAACGTAAGGTCCGGACCTGAAATTTGGAGCCAAAAATCAAATTTTCAGTTTGGCTGAAATTACATGAAATATGTGTCCCCTGAAGAAGCCCATGCCATCCCAGGTGAGAAAAATGCATCCTGAATCAAGTCTGAGGTCTAAAACCTCTGTAACGGGTTTTACCACATTGAGCTCAGAACGTAAGGTCGGGACCTGAAATTTGAAGCCAGAAATCAAATTTTCACATTGGCTGAAATTACATGAAATATGTGTCCCCTGAGGAAGCCCATGCCATCCCAGGTGAGAAAAATGCATCCTGAATCAAGTCTGAGGGCTAAAAACTCTGTAACGGGTTTTACCACATTGAGCTCAGAACGTAAGGTCGGGACCTGAAATTTGGAGCCAAAAATCAAATTTTCAGTTTGGCTGAAATTACATGAATTGTGTGTCCCCCAAAGAAGCCCATGCCATCCCAGGTGAGAAAAATGCATCCTGAATCAAGTCTGAGGGCTAAAACCTCTGTTTTCGGGCTTTACCACATTGAGCTCAGAACGTAAGGTCCGGACCTGAAATTTGGAGCCAAAAATCAAATTTTCAGTTTGGCTGAAATTACGTGAAATATGTGTCCCCCGAAGAAGCCCAAGCCATCCCAGGTGAGAAAAATGCATCCTGAATCAAGTCTGAGAGCTAAAACCTCTATGACGGGTTTTACCACATTGAGCTCAGAACGTAAGGTCGGGACCTGAAATTTGGAGCCAGAAATCAAATTTTCAGTTTGGCTGAAATTACATGAAATGTGTGTCCCCCGAAGAAGCCCATGCCATCCCAGGTGAGAAAAATGCATCCTGAATCAAGTCTGATGGCTAAAACCTCAGTAACGGGTTTTACCACATTGAGCTCAGAATGAAGGTCCGGACCTGAAATTTGGAGCCAAAAATCAAATTTTCAGTTTGGCTGAAATTACATGAAATATGTGTCCCCCGAAGAAGCCCATGCCATCCCAGGTGAGAAAAATGCATCCTGAATCAAGTCTGAGGGCTAAAACCTCTGTTTTCGGGTTTTACCACATTGAGCTCAGAACGTAAGGTCCGGACCTGAAATTTGGAGCCAAAAATCAAATTTTCAGTTTGGCTGAAATTACGTGAAATATGTGTCCCCCGAAGAAGCCCAAGCCATCCCAGGTGAGAAAAATGCATCCTGAATCAAGTCTGAGAGCTAAAACCTCTATAACGGGTTTTACCACATTGAGCTCAGAACGTAAGGTCGGGACCTGAAATTTGGAGCCAAACATCAAATTTTCAGTTTGGCTGAAATTGCAAGGAATATATTACCCCCGAAGAAGCCCATGCCATCCCAAGTGAGAAAAATGCATCCTGAATCAAGTCTGAGGGCTAAAACCTCTGTTTTCGGGTTTTACCACATTGAGCTCAGAACGTAAGGTCCGGACCTGAAATTTGGAGCCAAAAATCAAATTTTCAGTTTGGCTGAAATTACATGAAATATGTGTCCCCTGAAGAAGCCCATGCCATCCCAGGTGAGAAAAATGCATCCTGAATCAAGTCTGAGGGCTAAAACCTCCTTTTTCGGATTTTACCACATTGAGCTCAGAACGTAAGGTCGGGACCTGAAATTCGGAGCCAAAAATCAAATTTTCAGTTTGGCTGAAATTACATGAAATATGTGTCCCCCGAAGAAGCCCATGCCATCGCAGGTGAGAAAAATGCATCCTGAATCAGGTCTGAGAGCTAAAACCTCTATAACGGGTTTTACAACATTGAGCTCAGAACGTAAGGTCGGGACCTGAAATTTGGAGCCAAAAATCAAATTTTCAGTTTGGCTGAAATTACATGAAATATGTGTCCCCTGAAGAAGCCCATGCCATCCCAGGTGAGAAAAATGCATCCTGAATCAAGTCTGAGGTCTAAAACCACTATAACAGGTTTTAAAACATTCAGCTCAGAACGTAAGGTCCGGACCTGAAACTGGAGCCAAAAATCAAATTTTCAGTTTGGCTGAAATTACATGAAATATGTGTCCCCCGAAGGAGCCCATGCCATCCCAGGTGAGAAAAATGCATCCTGAATCAGGTCTGAGAGCTAAAACCTCTATAACGGGTTTTACCAAATTGAGCTCAGAACGTAAGGTCCGGACCTGAAATTTGGAGCCAAAAATCAAATTTTCAGTTTGGCTGAAATTACATGAAATATGTGTCCCCTGAAGAAGCCCATGCCATCCCAGGTGAGAAAAATGCATCCTGAATCAAGTCTGAGGGCTAAATCCTCTGTTTTCGGGTTTTACCACATTGAGCTCAGAACGTAAGGTCCGGACCTGAAATTTGGAGCCAAAAATCAAATTATTAGTTTGGCTGAAATTACATGAAATATGTGTCCCCTGAGGAAGCCCATGCCATCCCAGGTGAGAAAAATGCATCCTGAATCAAGTCTGAGGGCTAAAACCTCTATAACGGGTTTTACCACATTGAGCTCAGAACGTAAGGTCCGGACCTGAAATTTGGAGCCAAAAATCAAATTTTCAGTTTGGCTGAAATTACATGAAATGTGTGTCCCCCGAAGAAGCCCATGCCATCCCAGGTGAGAAAAATGCATCCTGAATCAAGTCTGAGGGCTAAAACCTCTATAACGGGTTTTACCACATTGAGCTCAGAACGTAAGGTCCGGACCTGAAATTTGGAGCCAAAAATCAAATTTTCAGTTTGGCTGAAATGACGTGAAATATGTGTCCCCTGAAGAAGCCCATGCCATCCCAGGTGAGAAAAATGCATCCTGAATCAAGTCTGAGGGCTAAAACCACTATAACAGGTTTCAAAACATTCAGCTCAGAACGTAAGGTCGGGACCTGAAATTTGGAGCCAAAAATCAAATTTTCAGTTTGGCTGAAATTACATGAAATATGTGTCCTCCAAAGAAGCCCATGCCATCCCAGGTGAGAAAAATGCATCCTGAATCAAGTCTGAGGGCTAATACCTCTATAACGGGTTTTACCACATTGAGCTCAGAACATAAGGTCCGGACCTGAAATTTGGAGCCAAAAATCAAATTTTCAGTTTGGCTGAAATTACATGAAATATGTGTCCCCTGAAGAAGCCCATGCCATCCCAGGTGAGAAAAATGCATGCTGAATCAAGTCTGAGGGCTAAAACCTCTGTTTTCGTGTTTTACCACATTGAGCTCAGAACGTAAGGTCCAGACCTGAAATTTGGAGCCAAAAATCAAATTTTCAGTTTGGCTGAAATTACATGAAATATGTGTCCCCTGAAGAAGCCCATGCCATCCCAGGTGAGAAAAATGCATCCTGAATCAAGTCTGAGGGCTAAAACCTCTGTTTTCAGGTTTTACCACATTGAGCTCAGAACGTAAGGTCGGGACCTGAAATTTGGAGCCAAAAATCAAATTTTCAGTTTGGCTGAAATTACATGAAATATGTGTCCCCTGAAGAAGCCCATGCCATCCCAGGTGAGAAAAATGCATCCTGAATCAAGTCTGAGGGCTAAAACCTCTGTTTTCGGGTTTTACCACATTGAGCTCAGAACGTAAGGTCCGGACCTGAAATTTGGAGCCAAAAATCAAATTTTCAGTTTGGCTGAAATTACATGAAATGTGTGTCCCCCGAAGAAGCCCATGCCATCCCAGGTGAGAAAAATGCATCCTGAATCAAGTCTGAGGGCTAAAACCTCTATAACGGGTTTTACCACATTGAGCTCAGAACGTAAGGTCCGGACCTGAAATTTGGAGCCAAAAATCAAATTTTCAGTTTGGCTGAAATTACATGAAATATGTGTCCCCTGAAGAAGCCCATGCCATCCCAGGTGAGAAAAATGCATCCTGAATCAAGTCTGAGGGCTAAAACCTCTGTTTTAAGGTTTCACCACACTGAGCTCAGATTGAAGGTCCGGACCTGAAATTTGGAGCCAAAAATCACATTTTCAGTTTGGCTGACATTACATGAAATATCAGTCCTATGTGGAAGCCCATGCCATCCCAGGTCAGAAAAATGCATCCTGAATCAAGTCTAAGGGCTAAAACCTCTATAACAGGTTTTACCACATTGAGCTCAGAACGTGAGGTCGGGACCTGAAATTTGGAGCCAAAAATCAAATTTTCAGTTTGGCTGAAATTACATGAAATATGTGTCCCCTGAAGAAGCCCATGCCATCCCAGGTGAGAAAAATGCATCCTGAATCAAGTCTGAGGTCTAAAACCACTATAACAGGTTTTAAAACATTCAGCTCAGAACGTAAGGTCCGGACCTGAAATTTGGAGCCAAAAATCAAATTTTCAGTTTGGCTGAAATTACATGAAATATGTGTCCCCCGAAGAAGCCCATGCCATCCCAGGTGAGAAAAATGCATCCTGAATCAGGTCTGAGAGCTAAAACCTCTATAACGGGTTTTACCAAATTGAGCTCAGAACGTAAGGTCCGGACCTGAAATTTGGAGCCAAAAATCAAATTTTCAGTTTGGCTGAAATTACATGAAATATGTGTCCCCTGAAGAAGCCCATGCCATCCCAGGTGAGAAAAATGCATCCTGAATCAAGTCTGAGGGCTAAATCCTCTGTTTTCGGGTTTTACCACATTGAGCTCAGAACGTAAGGTCCGGACCTGAAATTTGGAGCCAAAAATCAAATTATTAGTTTGGCTGAAATTACATGAAATATGTGTCCCCTGAGGAAGCCCATGCCATCCCAGGTGAGAAAAATGCATCCTGAATCAAGTCTGAGGGCTAAAACCTCTATAACGGGTTTTACCACATTGAGCTCAGAACGTAAGGTCCGGACCTGAAATTTGGAGCCAAAAATCAAATTTTCAGTTTGGCTGAAATTACATGAAATGTGTGTCCCCCGAAGAAGCCCATGCCATCCCAGGTGAGAAAAATGCATCCTGAATCAAGTCTGAGGGCTAAAACCTCTATAACGGGTTTTACCACATTGAGCTCAGAACGTAAGGTCCGGACCTGAAATTTGGAGCCAAAAATCAAATTTTCAGTTTGGCTGAAATGACGTGAAATATGTGTCCCCTGAAGAAGCCCATGCCATCCCAGGTGAGAAAAATGCATCCTGAATCAAGTCTGAGGGCTAAAACCACTATAACAGGTTTCAAAACATTCAGCTCAGAACGTAAGGTCGGGACCTGAAATTTGGAGCCAAAAATCAAATTTTCAGTTTGGCTGAAATTACATGAAATATGTGTCCTCCAAAGAAGCCCATGCCATCCCAGGTGAGAAAAATGCATCCTGAATCAAGTCTGAGGGCTAATACCTCTATAACGGGTTTTACCACATTGAGCTCAGAACATAAGGTCCGGACCTGAAATTTGGAGCCAAAAATCAAATTTTCAGTTTGGCTGAAATTACATGAAATATGTGTCCCCTGAAGAAGCCCATGCCATCCCAGGTGAGAAAAATGCATGCTGAATCAAGTCTGAGGGCTAAAACCTCTGTTTTCGTGTTTTACCACATTGAGCTCAGAACGTAAGGTCCAGATCTGAAATTTGGAGCCAAAAATCAAATTTTCAGTTTGGCTGAAATTACATGAAATATGTGTCCCCTGAAGAAGCCCATGCCATCCCAGGTGAGAAAAATGCATCCTGAATCAAGTCTGAGGGCTAAAACCTCTGTTTTCAGGTTTTACCACATTGAGCTCAGAACGTAAGGTCGGGACCTGAAATTTGGAGCCAAAAATCAAATTTTCAGTTTGGCTGAAATTACATGAAATATGTGTCCCCTGAAGAAGCCCATGCCATCCCAGGTGAGAAAAATGCATCCTGAATCAAGTCTGAGGGCTAAAACCTCTGTTTTCGGGTTTTACCACATTGAGCTCAGAACGTAAGGTCCGGACCTGAAATTTGGAGCCAAAAATCAAATTTTCAGTTTGGCTGAAATTACATGAAATGTGTGTCCCCCGAAGAAGCCCATGCCATCCCAGGTGAGAAAAATGCATCCTGAATCAAGTCTGAGGGCTAAAACCTCTATAACGGGTTTTACCACATTGAGCTCAGAACGTAAGGTCCGGACCTGAAATTTGGAGCCAAAAATCAAATTTTCAGTTTGGCTGAAATTACATGAAATATGTGTCCCCTGAAGAAGCCCATGCCATCCCAGGTGAGAAAAATGCATCCTGAATCAAGTCTGAGGGCTAAAACCTCTGTTTTAAGGTTTCACCACACTGAGCTCAGATTGAAGGTCCGGACCTGAAATTTGGAGCCAAAAATCACATTTTCAGTTTGGCTGACATTACATGAAATATCAGTCCTATGTGGAAGCCCATGCCATCCCAGGTCAGAAAAATGCATCCTGAATCAAGTCTAAGGGCTAAAACCTCTATAACAGGTTTTACCACATTGAGCTCAGAACGTGAGGTCGGGACCTGAAATTTGGAGCCAAACATCAAATTTTCAGTTTGGCTGAAATAACATGAAATATCAGTCCTATGTGGAAGCCCATGCCATCCCAGGTGAGAAAAATGCATCCTGAATCAAGTCTAAGGGCTAAAACCTCTATAACAGGTTTTACCACATTGAGCTCAGAACGTAAGGTCGGGACCTGAAATTTGGAGCCAAAAATCAAATTTTCAGTTTGGCTGAAATTACATGAAATGTGTGTCCCCTGAAGAAGCCCATGCCATCCCAGGTGAGAAAAATGCATCCTGAATCAAGTCTGAGGGCTTAAACCTCTATAACAGGTTTTAAAACATTCAGCTCAGAACGTAAGGTCGGGACCTGAAATTTGGAGCCAAAAATCAAATTTTCAGTTTGGCTGAAATTACATGAAATGTGTGTCCCCTGTGGAAGCCCATGCCATCCCAGGTGAGAAAAATGCATCCTGAATCAAGTCTGAGGGCTAAAACCTCTGTAACGGGTTTTACCACATTGAGCTCAGAACGTAAGGTCCGGACCTGAAATTTGGAGCCAAAAATCAAATTTTCAGTTTGGCTGAAATTACATGAAATATGTGTCCCCCGAAGAAGCCCATGCCATCCCAGGTGAGAAAAATGCATCCTGAATCAAGTCTAAGGGCTAAAACCTCTATAACAGGTTTTACCACATTGAGCTCAGAACGTAAGGTCCGGACCTGAAATTTGGAGCCAAAAATCAAATTTTCAGTTTGGCTGAAATAACATGAAATATCAGTCCTATGTGGAAGCCCATGCCATCACAGGTGAGAAAAATGCATCCTGAATCAAGTCTGAGGGCTAAATCCTCTTTTTTCGGGTTTTACCACATTGAGCTCAGAACGTAAGGTCCGTACCTGAAATTTGGAGCCAAAAATCAAATTTTCAGTTTGGCTGAAATATCATGAAATGTGTGTCCCCCGAAGAAGCCCATGCCATCCCAGGTGAGAAAAATGCATCCTGAATCAAGTCTGAGAGCTAAAACCTCTGTTTTCGGGTTTTACCACATTGAGCTCAGGACGTAAGGTCCGGACCTGAAATTTGGAGCCAAAAATCAAATTTTCAGTTTGGCTGAAATTACATGAAATATGTGTCCCCTGAAGAAGCCCATGCCATCCCAGGTGAGAAAAATGCATCCTGAATCAAGTCTGAGGGCTAAAACCTCCTTTTTCGGGTTTTACCACATTGAGCTCAGAACGTAAGGTCCGGACCTGAAATTTGGAGCCAAAAATCAAATTTTCAGTTTGGCTGAAATTACATGAAATGTGTGTCCCCCCGAAGAAGCCCATGCCATCCCAGGTGAGAAAAATGCATCCTGAATCAAGTCTGAGGGCTAAAACCTCTGTTTTAAGGTTTCACAACAGTGATCTCAGATTGAAGGTCGGGACCTTAAATTTGGAGCCAAAATTCAAAGTTTCAGTTTGGCTGAAATTACATGAAATATCAGTCCCCTGTGGAAGCCCATGCCATCCCAGGTGAGAAAAATGCATCCTGAATCAAGTCTGAGGGCTAAAACCTCTGTACCTGGATTTACCATATTGAGCTCAGAACGTAAGGTCCGGACCTGAAATTTGGAGCCAAAAATCAAATTTTCAGTTTTGCTGAAATTACATGAAATATGTGTCCCCCGAAGAAGCCCATGCCATCCCAGGTGAGAAAAATGCATCCTGAATCAAGTCTAAGGGCTAAAACCTCTATAACAGGTTTTACCACATTGAGCTCAGAACGTGAGGTCGGGACCTGAAATTTGGAGCCAAAAATCAAATTTTCAGTTTGGCTGAAATAACATGAAATATCAGTCCTATGTGGAAGCCCATGCCATCACAGGTGAGAAAAATGCATCCTGAATCAAGTCTGAGGGCTAAATCCTCTTTTTTCGGGTTTTACCACATTGAGCTCAGAACGTAAGGTCCGTACCTGAAATTTGGAGCCAAAAATCAAATTTTCAGTTTGGCTGAAATTACATGAAATGTGTGTCCCCCGAAGAAGCCCATGCCATCCCAGGTGAGAAAAATGCATCCTGAATCAAGTCTGAGAGCTAAAACCTCTGTTTTCGGGTTTTACCACATTGAGCTCAGAACGTAAGGTCCGGACCTGAAATTTGGAGCCAAAAATCAAATTTTCAGTTTGGCTGAAATTACATGAAATATGTGTCCCCTGAAGAAGCCCATGCCATCCCAGGTGAGAAAAATGCATCCTGAATCAAGTCTGAGGGCTAAAACCTCCTTTTTCGGGTTTTACCACATTGAGCTCAGAACGTAAGGTCCGGACCTGAAATTTGGAGCCAAAAATCAAATTTTCAGTTTGGCTGAAATTACATGAAATGTGTGTCCCCCCGAAGAAGCCCATGCCATCCCAGGTGAGAAAAATGCATCCTGAATCAAGTCTGAGGGCTAAAACCTCTGTTTTAAGGTTTCACAACAGTGATCTCAGATTGAAGGTCGGGACCTTAAATTTGGAGCCAAAATTCAAAGTTTCAGTTTGGCTGAAATTACATGAAATATCAGTCCCCTGTGGAAGCCCATGCCATCCCAGGTGAGAAAAATGCATCCTGAATCAAGTCTGAGGGCTAAAACCTCTGTTTTCGGGTTTTACCACATTGAGCTCAGAACGTAAGGTCGGGACCTGAAATTTGGAGCCAAAAATCAAATTTTCAGTTTGGCTGAAATTACATGAAATGTGTGTCCCCCGAAGAAGCCCATGCCATCCCAGGTGAGAAAAATGCATCCTGAATCAAGTCTGAGGGCTAAAACCTCTATAATGGTTTTTACCATATTGAGCTCAGAACGTAAGGTCCGGACCTGAAATTTGGAGCCAAAAATCAAATTTTCAGTTTGGCTGAAATTACATGAAATATGTGTCCCCCGAAGAAGCCCATGCCATCCCAGGTGAGAAAAATGCATCCTGAATCAAGTCTGAGGGCTAAAACCTCTGTTTTCGGGTTTTACCACATTGAGCTCAGAACGTAAGGTCGGGACCTGAAATTTGGAGCCAAAAATCAAATTTTCAGTTTGGCTGAAATTACATGAAATGTGTGTCCCCCGAAGAAGCCCATGCCATCCCAGGTGAGAAAAATGCATCCTGAATCAAGTCTGAGGGCTAAAACCTCTATAATGGTTTTTACCATATTGAGCTCAGAACGTAAGGTCCAGACCTGAAATTTGGAGCCAAAAATCAAATTTTCAGTTTGGCTGAAATTACATGAAATATGTGTCCCCTGAAGAAGCCCATGCCATCCCAGGTGAGAAAAATGCATCCTGAATCAAGTCTGAGGGCTAAAACCACTTTAACAGGTTTTAAAACATTCAGCTCAGAACGTAAGGTCGGGACCTGAAATTTGGAGCCAAAAATCAAATTTTCAGTTTGGCTGAAATTACATGAAATATGTGTCCCCTGAGGAAGCCCATGCCATCCCAGGTGAGAAAAATGCATCCTGAATCAAGTCTGAGGGCTAAAAACTCTGTAACGGGTTTTACCACATTGAGCTCAGAACGTAAGGTCGGGACCTGAAATTTGAAGCCAAAAATCAAATTTTCAGTTTGGCTGAAATTACATGAATTGTGTGTCCCCCAAAGAAGCCCATGCCATCCCAGGTGAGAAAAATGCATCCTGAATCAAGTCTGAGTGCTAAAACCTCTGTAACGGGTTTTACCACATTGAGCTCAGAACGTAAGGTCGGGACCTGAAATTTGAAGCCAAAAATCAAATTTTCAGTTTGGCTGAAATTACATGAAATATGTGTCCCCCGAAGAAGCCCATGCCATCCCAGGTGAGAAAAATGCATCCTGAATCAAGTCTGAGGGCTAAAACCTCTGTTTTCGGGTTTTACCACATTGAGCTCAGAACGTAAGGTCGGGACCTGAAATTTGGAGCCAAAAATAAAATTTTCAGTTTGGCTGAAAATACATGAAATATGTGTCCCCTGAAGAAGCCCATGCCATCCCAGTTGAGAAAAATGCATCCTGAATCAAGTCTGAGGGCTAAAACCTCTATAACGGAATTTACTACATTGAGCTCAGAACGTAAGGTCGGGACCTGAAATTTGGAGCCAAAAATCAAATTTTCAGTTTGGCTGAAATTACATGAAATATGTGTGTCCCCTGAAGAAGCCCATGCCATCCCAGGTGAGAAAAATGCATCCTGAATCAAGTCTGAGGGCTAAAACCTCTATAACAGGTTTTACCACATTCAGCTCAGAACGTAAGGTCGGGACCTGAAATTTGGAGCCAAAAATCAAATTTTCAGTTTGGCTGAAATTACATGAAATATGTGTCCCCCGAAGAAGCCCATGCCATCCCAGGTGAGAAAAATGCATCCTGAATCAAGTCTGAGGGCTAAAACCTCAGTAACGGGTTTTACCACATTGAGCTCAGAACGTAAGGTCGGGACCTGAAATTTGGAGCCAAAAATCAAATTTTCAGTTTGGCTGAAAATACATGAAATATGTGTCCCCTGAAGAAGCCCATGCCATCCCAGGTGAGAAAAATGCATCCTGAATCAAGTCTGAGGGCTAAAACCTCCTTTTTCGGGTTTTACCACATTGAGCTCAGAACGTAAGGTCGGGACCTGAAATTTGGAGCCAAAAATCAAATTTTCAGTTTGGCTGAAATTTCATGAAATATGTGTCCCCCGAAGAAGCCCATGCCATCCCAGGTGAGAAAAATGCATCCTGAATCAGGTCTGAGAGCTAAAACCTCTATAACGGGTTTTACAACATTGAGCTCAGAACGTAAGGTCGGGACCTGAAATTTGGAGCCAAAAATCAAATTTTCAGTTTGGCTGAAATTACATGAAATGTGTGCCCCCGAAGAAGCCCATGCCATCCCAGGTGAGAAAAATGCATCCTGAATCAAGTCGGAGGGCTAAAACCTCTATAACGGGTTTTACCACATTGAGCTCAGAACGTAAGGTCCGGACCTGAAATTTGGAGCCAAAAATCAAATTTTCAGTTTGGCTGAAATTACATGAAATATGTGTCCCCCGAAGAAGCCCATGCCATCCCAGGTGAGAAAAATGCATCCTGAATCAAGTCTGAGGTCTAAAACCTCTGTTTTCGGGTTTTACAACATTGAGCTCAGAACGTAAGGTCCGGGACCTGAAATTTGAAGCCAGAAATCAAATTTTCACATTGGCTGAAATTACATGAAATATGTGTCCCCTGAGGAGGCCCATGCCATCCCAGGTGAGAAAAATGCATCCTGAATCAAGTCTGAGAGCTAAAACCTCTATAAGAGGTTTTACAACATTGAGCTCAGAACGTAAGGTCCGGACCTGAAATTTGGAGCCAAAAATCAAATTTTCAGTTTGGCTGAAATAACACGAAATATGTGTCCCCTGAAGAAGCCCATGCCATCCCAGGTGAGAAAAATGCATCCTGAATCAGGTCAGAGAGCTAAAACCTCTATAACGGGATTTACAACATTGAGCTCAGAACGTAAGGTCCGGGACCTGAAATTTGAAGCCAGAAATCAAATTTTCACATTGGCTGAAATTACATGAAATATGTGTCCCCTGAGGAAGCCCATGCCATCCCAGGTGAGAAAAATGCATCCTGAATCAAGTCTGAGGGCTAAAACCTCTGTTTTCGGGTTTTACCACATTGAGCTCAGAACGTAAGGTCCGGACCTGAAATTTGGAGCCAAAAATCAAATTTTCAGTTTGGCTAAAATTACGTGAAATATGTGTCCCCTGTGGGAGCCCATGCCATCCCAGGTGAGAAAAATGCATCCTGAATCAAGTCTGAGGGCTAAAACCTCTGTTTTCGGGTTTTACCACATTGAGCTCAGAACGTAAGGTCCGGACCTGAAATTTGGAGCCAAAAATCAAATTTTCAGTTTGGCTGAAATTACATGAAATATGTGTCCCCTGAGGAAGCCCATGCCATCCCAGGTGAGAAAAATGCATCCTGAATCAAGTCTGAGGGCTAAAACCTCTGTAACGGGTTTTACCACATTGAGCTCAGAACGTAAGGTCCGGACCTGAAATTTGGAGCCAAAAATCAAATTTTCAGTTTGGCTGAAATTACATGAAATATGTGTCCCCTGAAGAAGCCCATGCCATCCCAGGTGAGAAAAATGCATACTGAATCAAGTCTGAGAGCTAAAACCTCTATAACAGGTTTTACCACATTGAGCTCAGAAAATAAGGTCCGGACCTGAAATTTGGAGCCAAAAATCAAATTTTCAGTTTGGCTGAAATTACGTGAAATATGTGTCCCCCGAAGAAGCCCATGCCATCCCAGGTGAGAAAAATGCATCCTGAATCAAGTCTGAGAGCTAAAACCTCTATAACAGGCTTTACCACATTGAGTTCAGAACGTAAGGTCGGGACCTGAAATTTGGAGCCAAAAATCAAATTTTCAGTTTGGCTGAAATTACATGAAATGTGTGTCCCCCGAAGAAGCCCATGCCATCCCAGGTGAGAAAAATGCATCCTGAATCAAGTCTGAGGGCTAAAACCTCTGTTTTCGGGTTTTACCACATTGAGCTCAGAACGTAAGGTCCGGACCTGAAATTTGGAGCCAAAAATCAAATTTTCAGTTTGGCTGAAATTACATAAATTTGTGTCCCCTGAGGAAGCCCATGCCATCCCAGGTGAGAAAAATGCATCCTGAATCAAGTCTGAGGGCTAAAACCTCTGTAACGGGTTTTACCACATTGAGCTCAGAACGTAAGGTCCGGACCTGAAATTTGGAGCCAAAAATCAAATTTTCAGTTTGGCTGAAATTACATGAAATGTGTGTCCCCTGAAGAAGCCCATGCCATCCCAGTTGAGAAAAATGCATCCTGAATCAAGTCTGAGGGCTAAAACCTCTATAACAGGTTTTACCACATTCAGCTCAGAACGTAAGGTCGGGACCTGAAATTTGGAGCCAAAAATCAAATTTTCAGTTTTGCTGAAATTACATGAAATATGTGTCCCCCGAAGAAGCCCATGCCATCCCAGGTGAGAAAAATGCATCCTGAATCAAGTCTGAGGGCTAAAACCTCAGTAACGGGTTTTACCACATTGAGCTCAGAACGTAAGGTCGGGACCTGAAATTTGGAGCCAAAAATCAAATTTTCAGTTTGGCTGAAATTACATGAAATATGTGTCCCCTGAAGAAGCCCATGCCATCCCAGGTGAGAAAAATGCATCCTGAATCAAGTCTGAGGGCTAAAACCTCCTTTTTCGGGTTTTACCACATTGAGCTCAGAACGTAAGGGAGGGACCTGAAATTTGGAGCCAAAAATCAAATTTTCAGTTTGGCTGAAATTTCATGAAATATGTGTCCCCCGAAGAAGCCCATGCCATCCCAGGTGAGAAAAATGCATCCTGAATCAGGTCTGAGAGCTAAAACCTCTATAACGGGTTTTACAACATTGAGCTCAGAACGTAAGGTCGGGACCTGAAATTTGGAGCCAAAAATCAAATTTTCAGTTTGGCTGAAATTACATGAAATGTGTGCCCCCGAAGAAGCCCATGCCATCCCAGGTGAGAAAAATGCATCCTGAATCAAGTCTGAGGGCTAAAACCTCTATAACGGGTTTTACCACATTGAGCTCAGAACGTAAGGTCCGGACCTGAAATTTGGAGCCAAAAATCAAATTTTCAGTTTGGCTGAAATTACATGAAATATGTGTCCCCTGTGGAAGCCCATGCCATCCCAGGTGAGAAAAATGCATCCTGAATCAAGTCTGAGGGCTAAAACCTCTATAACGGGTTTTACCACATTGAGCTCAGAACGTAAGGTCCGGACCTGAAATTTGGAGCCAAAAATCAAATTTTCAGTTTGGCTGAAATTACATGAAATATGTGTCCCCTGAGGAAGCCCATGCCATCCCAGGTGAGAAAAATGCATCCTGAATCAAGTCTGAGGGCTAAAACCTCTGTAACGGGTTTTACCACATTGAGCTCAGAACGTAAGGTCCGGACCTGAAATTTGGAGCCAAAAATCAAATTTTCAGTTTGGCTGAAATTACATGAAATATGTGTCCCCTGAAGAAGCCCATGCCATCCCAGGTGAGAAAAATGCATACTGAATCAAGTCTGAGAGCTAAAACCTCTATAACGGGTTTTACCACATTGAGCTCAGAACGTAAGGTCCGGGACCTGAAATTTGAAGCCAGAAATCAAATTTCACATTGGCTGAAATTACATGAAATATGTGTCCCCTGAGGAAGCCCATGCCATCCCAGGTGAGAAAAATGCATCCTGAATCAAGTCTGAGGGCTAAAACCTCTGTTTTCGGGTTTTACCACATTGAGCTCAGAACGTAAGGTCCGGACCTGAAATTTGGAGCCAAAAATCAAATTTTCAGTTTGGCTGAAATTACATGAAATATGTGTCCCCTGAGGAAGCCCATGCCATCCCAGGTGAGAAAAATGCATCCTGAATCAAGTCTGAGGGCTAAAACCTCTGTAACGGGTTTTACCACATTGAGCTCAGAACGTAAGGTCCGGACCTGAAATTTGGAGCCAAAAATCAAATTTTCAGTTTGGCTGAAATTACATGAAATATGTGTCCCCTGAAGAAGCCCATGCCATCCCAGGTGAGAAAAATGCATCCTGAATCAAGTCTGAGGTCTAAAACCACTAAAACAGGTTTTAAAACATTCAGCTCAGAACGTAAGGTCGGGACCTGAAATTTGGAGCCAAAAATCAAATTTTCAGTTTGGCTGAAATTACATGAAATGTGTGTCCCCTGTGGAAGCCCATGCCATCCCAGGTGAGAAAAATGCATCCTGAATCAAGTCTGAGAGCTAAAACCTCTGTAACGGGTTTTACCACATTGAGCTCAGAACGTAAGGTCGGGACCTGAAATTTGGAGCCAAAAATCAAATTTTCAGTTTGGCTGAAATTACATGAAATATTTGTCCCCTGAAGAAGCCCATGCCATCCCAGGTGAGAAAAATGCATCCTGAATCAAGTCTGAGGGCTAAAACCTCTGTTTTCAGGTTTTACCACATTAAGCTCAGAACGTAAGGTCCGGACCTGAAATTTGGAGCCAAAAATCAAATTTTCAGTTTGGCTGAAATTACATGAAATGTGTGTCCCCCGAAGAAGCCCATGCCATCCCAGGTGAGAAAAATGCATCCTGAATCAAGTCTGAGGGCTAAAACCTCTATAACGGGTTTTACCACATTGAGCTCAGAACGTGAGGTCGGGACCTGAAATTTGAAGCCAGAAATCAAATTTCACATTGGCTGAAATTACATGAAATATGTGTCCCCTGAGGAAGCCCATGCCATCCCAGGTGAGAAAAATGCATCCTGAATCAAGTCTGAGGGTTACCTCTGTAACGGGTTTTACCACATTGAGCTCAGAACGTAAGGTCGGGACCTGAAATTTGGAGCCAAAAATCAAATTTTCAGTTTGGCTGAAATTACATGAAATATGTGTCCCCTGAAGAAGCCCATGCCATCCCAGGTGAGAAAAATGCATCCTGAATCAAGTCTGAGGTCTAAAACCACTATAACAGGTTTTAAAACATTCAGCTCAAAACGTAAGGTCGGGACCTGAAATTTGGAGCCAAAAATCAAATTTTCAGTTTGGCTGAAATTACATGAAATGTGTGTCCCCTGTGGAAGCCCATGCCATCCCAGGTGAGAAAAATGCATCCTGAATCAAGTCTGAGGGCTAAATCCTCTGTAACGGGTTTTACCACATTGAGCTCAGAACGTAAGGTCGGGACCTGAAATTTGGAGCCAAAAATCAAATTTTCAGTTTGGCTGAAATTACATGAAATATGTGTCCCCCGAAGAAGCCCATGCCATCCCAGGTGAGAAAAATGCATCCTGAATCAAGTCTGAGGGCTAAATCCTCTGTTTTCGGGTTTTACCACATTGAGCTCAGAACGTAAGGTCGGGACCTGAAATTTGGAGCCAAAAATCAAATTTTCAGTTTGGCTGAAATTATGTGAAATATGTGTCCCCCGAAGAAGCCCAAGCCATCCCAGGTGAGAAAAATGCATCCTGAATCAAGTCTGAGAGCTAAAACCTCTATAACGGGTTTTACCACATTGAGCTCAGAACGTAAGGTCGGGACCTGAAATTTGGAGCCAAAAATCAAATTTTCAGTTTGGCTGAAATTACATGAAATGTGTGTCCCCCGAAGAAGCCCATGCCATCCCAGGTGAGAAAAATGCATCCTGAATCAGGTCTAAGGGCTAAAACCTCAGTAACGGGTTTTACCACATTGAGCTCAGAACGTAAGGTCGGGACCTGAAATTTGGAGCCAAAAATCCAATTTTCAGTTTGGCTGAAATTACTTGAAATGTGTGTCTCCCGAAGAAGCCCATGCCATCCCAGGTGAGAAAAATGCATCCTGAATCAGGTCTGAGGGCTATAGCCTCAGTAACGGGTTTTACCACATTGAGCTCAGAACGTAAGGTCGGGACCTGAAATTTGGAGCCAAAAATCAAATTTTCAGTTTGGCTGAAATTACATGAAATGTGTGTCCCCCGAAGAAGCCCATGCCATCCCAGGTGAGAAAAATGCATCCTGAATCAAGTCTGAGGGCTAAATCCTCTGTTTTCGGGTTTTACCACATTGAGCTCAGAACGTAAGGTCGGGACCTGAAATTTGGAGCCAAAAATCAAATTTTCAGTTTGGCTGAAATTACATGAAATATTTGTCCCCTGAAGAAGCCCATGCCATCCCAGGTGAGAAAAATGCATCCTGAATCAAGTCTGAGGGCTAAAACCTCTGTTTTCAGGTTTTACCACATTGAGCTCAGAACGTAAGGTCCGGACCTGAAATTTGGAGCCAAAAATCAAATTTTCAGTTTGGCTGAAATTACATGAAATGTGTGTCCCCCGAAGAAGCCCATGCCATCCCAGGTGAGAAAAATGCATCCTGAATCAAGTCTGAGGGCTAAAACCTCTATAACGGGTTTTACAACATTGAGCTCAGAACGTGAGGTCGGGACCTGAAATTTGGAGCCAAAAATCAAATTTTCAGTTTGGCTGAAATAACATGAAATATCAGTCCTATGTGGAAGCCCATGCCATCCCAGGTCAGAAAAATGCATCCTGAATCAAGTCTAAGGGCTAATACCTCTATAACAGGTTTTACCACATTGAGCTCAGAACGTGAGGTCGGGACCTGAAATTTGGAGCCAAAAATCAAATTTTCAGTTTGGCTGAAATTACATGAAATGTGTGTCCCCTGAAGAAGCCCATGCCATCCCAGGTGAGAAAAATGCATCCTGAATCAAGTCTGAGGGCTAAAACCTCTATAACAGGTTTTAAAACATTCAGCTCAGAACGTAAGGTCGGGACCTGAAATTTGGAGCCAAAAATCAAATTTTCAGTTTGGCTGAAATTACATGAAATGTGTGTCCCCTGTGGAAGCCCATGCCATCCCAGGTGAGAAAAATGCATCCTGAATCAAGTCTAAGGGCTAAAACCTCTATAACAGGTTTTACCACATTGAGCTCAGAACGTAAGGTCGGGACCTGAAATTTGGAGCACATAAAACAAATTTTCAGTTAGGCTGAAATTACATGAAATGTGTGCCCCCGAAGAAGCCCATGCCATCCCAGGTGAGAAAAATGCATCCTGAATCAAGTCTGAGGGCTAAAACCTCTATAACGGGTTTTACCACATTGAGCTCAGAACGTAAGGTCCGGGACCTGAAATTTGAAGCCAGAAATCAAATTTTCACATTGGCTGAAATTACATGAAATATGTGTCCCCTGAGGAAGCCCATGCCATCCCAGGTGAGAAAAATGCATCCGGAATCAAGTCTGAGGGCTAAAACCTCTGTTTTCGGGTTTTACCACATTGAGCTCAGAACGTAAGGTCCGGACCTGAAATTTGGAGCCAAAAATCAAATTTTCAGTTAGGCTGAAATAACATGAAATATGTGTCCCCTGAAGAAGCCCATGCCATCCCAGGTGAGAAAAATGCATCCTGAATCAAGTCTGAGAGCTAAAACCTCTATAACATGTTTAAAAACATTCAACTCAGAACGAAAGGTCGGGACCTGAAATTTGGAGCCAAAAATCAAATTTTCAGTTTGGCTGAAATAACATGAAATATGTGTCCCCTGAGGAAGCCCATGCCATCCCAGGTGAGAAAAATGCATCCTGAATCAAGTCTGAGGGCTAAAACCTCTGTTTTCGGGTTTTACCACATTGAGCTCAGAACGTAAGGTGCGGACCTGAAATTTGGAGCCAAAAATCAAATTTTCAGTTTGGCTGAAATTACATGAAATATGTGTCCCCTGAAGAAGCCCATGCCATCCCAGGTGAGAAAAATGCATCCTGAATCAAGTCTGAGGGCTAAAACCTCTGTTTTCGGGTTTTACCACATTGAGCTCAGAACGTAAGGTCCGGACCTGAAATTTGGAGCGAAAAATCAAATTTTCAGTTTGGCTGAAATTACATGAAATATGTGTCCCCCGAAGAAGCCCATGCCATCCCAGGTGAGAAAAATGCATCCTGAATCAAGTCTGAGGGCTAAAACCTCTGTTTTCGGGTTTTACCACATTGAGCTCAGAACGTAAGGTCCGGACCTGAAATTTGGAGCCAAAAATCAAATTTTCAGTTTGGCTGAAATTACATGAAATATGTGTCCCCTGAAGAAGCCCATGCCATCCCAGGTGAGAAAAATGCATCCTGAATCAAGTCTAAGGGCTAAAACCTCTATAACGGGTTTTACCACATTGAGCTCAGAACGTAAGGTCCGGACCTGAAATTTGGAGCCAAAAATCAAATTTTCAGTTTGGCTGAAATTACGTGAAATATGTGTCCCCCGAAGAAGCCCATGCCATCCCAGGTGAGAAAAATGCATCCTGAATCAAGTCTGAGAGCTTAAACCTCTATAATGGGTTTTACCACATTGAGCTCAGAACGTAAGGTCGGGACCTGAAATTTGGAGCCAAAAATCAAATTTTCAGTTTGGCTGAAATTACATGAAATGTGTGTCCCCCGAAGAAGCCCATGCCATCCCAGGTGAGAAAAATGCATCCTGAATCAAGTCTGAGGGCTAAAACCTCTGTAACGGGTTTTACCACATTGAGCTCAGAACGTAAGGTCGGGACCTGAAATTTGGAGCCAAAAATCAAATTTTCAGTTTGGCTGAAATTACATGAAATATGTGTCTCCTGAAGAAGCCCATGCCATCCCAGGTGAGAAAAATGCATCCTGAATCAAGTCTGAGGGCTAAAACCTTTTTTTTTTCGGGTTTTACCACATTGAGCTCAGAACGTAAGGTCGGGACCTGAAATTTGGAGCCAAAAATCAAATTTTCAGTTTGGCTGAAATTACATGAAATGTGTGTCCCCTGTGGAAGCCCATGCCATCCCAGGTGAGAAAAATGCATCCTGAATCAAGTCTGAGAGCTAAAACCTCTATAACATGTTTTACCACATTGAGCTCAGAACGTAAGGTCGGGACCTGAAATTTGGAGCCAAAAATCAAATTTTCAGTTTGGCTGAAATTACATGAAATGTGTGTCCCCCGAAGAAGCCCATGCCATCCCAGGTGAGAAAAATGCATCCTGAATCAAGTCTGAGGGCTAAAACCTCTGTTTTCGGGTTTTACCACATTGAGCTCAGAACGTAAGGTCGGGACCTGAAATTTGGAGCCAAAAATCAAATTTTCAGTTTGGCTGAAATTACATGAAATATGTGTCAACCGAAGAAGCCCATGCCATCCCAGGTGAGAAAAATGCATCCTGAATCAAGTCTGAGGGCTAAAACCTCAGTAACGGGTTTTACCACATTGAGCTCAGAACGTAAGGTCCGGACCTGAAATTTGGAGCCAAAAATCAAATTTTCAGTTTGGCTGAAATTACATGAAATATGTGTCCCCTGAAGAAGCCCATGCCATCCCAGGTGAGAAAAATGCATCCTGAATCAGGTCAGAGAGCTAAAACCTCTATAACGGGATTTACAACATTGAGCTCAGAACGTAAGGTCCGGGACCTGAAATTTGAAGCCAGAAATCAAATTTTCACATTGGCTGAAATTACATGAAATATGTGTCCCCTGAGGAAGCCCATGCCATCCCAGGTGAGAAAAATGCATCCGGAATCAAGTCTGAGGGCTAAAACCTCTGTTTTCAGGTTTTACCACATTGAGCTCAGAACGTAAGGTCCGGACCTGAAATTTGGAGCCAAAAATCAAATTTTCAGTTTGGCTGAAATTACATGAAATATGTGTCCCCTGAAGAAGCCCATGCCATCCCAGGTGAGAAAAATGCATCCTGAATCAAGTCTGAGAGCTAAAACCTCTATAACATGTTTTAAAACATTCAACGCAGAACGTAAGGTCGGGACCTGAAATTTGGAGCCAAAAATCAAATTTTCAGTTTGGCTGAAATTACATGAAATGTGTGTCCCCTGTGGAAGCCCATGCCATCCCAGGTGAGAAAAATGCATCCGGAATCAAGTCTGAGGGCTAAAACCTCTGTTTTCGGGTTTTACCACATTGAGCTCAGAACGTAAGGTCCGGACCTGAAATTTGGAGCCAAAAATCAAATTTTCAGTTAGGCTGAAATAACATGAAATATGTGTCCCCTGAAGAAGCCCATGCCATCCCAGGTGAGAAAAATGCATCCTGAATCAAGTCTGAGAGCTAAAACCTCTATAACATGTTTTAAAACATTCAACTCAGAACGAAAGGTCGGGACCTGAAATTTGGAGCCAAAAATCAAATTTTCAGTTTGGCTGAAATTACATGAAATATGTGTCCCCTGAGGAAGCCCATGCCATCCCAGGTGAGAAAAATGCATCCTGAATCAAGTCTGAGGGCTAAAACCTCTGTTTTCGGGTTTTACCACATTGAGCTCAGAACGTAAGGTGCGGACCTGAAATTTGGAGCCAAAAATCAAATTTTCAGTTTGGCTGAAATTACATGAAATATGTGTCCCCTGAAGAAGCCCATGCCATCCCAGGTGAGAAAAATGCATCCTGAATCAAGTCTGAGGGCTAAAACCTCTGTTTTCGGGTTTTACCACATTGAGCTCAGAACGTAAGGTCCGGACCTGAAATTTGGAGCGAAAAATCAAATTTTCAGTTTGGCTGAAATTACATGAAATGTGTGTCCCCCGAAGAAGCCCATGCCATCCCAGGTGAGAAAAATGCATCCTGAATCAAGTCTGAGGGCTAAAACCTCTGTTTTCGGGTTTTACCACATTGAGCTCAGAACGTAAGGTCCGGACCTGAAATTTGGAGCCAAAAATCAAATTTTCAGTTTGGCTGAAATTACATGAAATATGTGTCCCCTGAAGAAGCCCATGCCATCCCAGGTGAGAAAAATGCATCCTGAATCAAGTCTGAGAGCTAAAACCTCTATAACGGGTTTTACCACATTGAGCTCAGAACGTAAGGTCCGGACCTGAAATTTGGAGCCAAAAATCAAATTTTCAGTTTGGCTGAAATTACGTGAAATATGTGTCCCCCGAAGAAGCCCATGCCATCCCAGGTGAGAAAAATGCATCCTGAATCAAGTCTGAGAGCTTAAACCTCTATAACGGGATTTACAACATTGAGCTCAGAACGTAAGGTCCGGGACCTGAAATTTGAAGCCAGAAATCAAATTTTCACATTGGCTGAAATTACATGAAATATGTGTCCCCTGAGGAAGCCCATGCCATCCCAGGTGAGAAAAATGCATCCGGAATCAAGTCTGAGGGCTAAAACCTCTGTTTTCAGGTTTTACCACATTGAGCTCAGAACGTAAGGTCCGGACCTGAAATTTGGAGCCAAAAATCAAATTTTCAGTTTGGCTGAAATTACATGAAATATGTGTCCCCTGAAGAAGCCCATGCCATCCCAGGTGAGAAAAATGCATCCTGAATCAAGTCTGAGAGCTAAAACCTCTATAACATGTTTTAAAACATTCAACGCAGAACGTAAGGTCGAAACCTGAAATTTGGAGCCAAAAATCAAATTTTCAGTTTGGCTGAAATTACATGAAATGTGTGTCCCCCAAAGAAGCCTATGCCATCCCAGGTGAGAAAAATGCATCCTGAATCAAGTCTGAGAGCTAAAACCTCTATAACGGGTTTTACCACATTGAGCTCAGAACGTAAGGTCCGGACCTGAAATTTGGAGCCAAAAATCAAATTTTCAGTTTGGCTGAAATTGCATGAAATATGTGTCCCCTGAAGAAGCCCATGCCATCCCAGGTGAGAAAAATGCATCCTGAATCAAGTCTGAGAGCTAAAACCTCTATAACATGTTTTAAAACATTCAACGCAGAACGTAAGGTCGGGACCTGAAATTTGGAGCCAAAAATCAAATTTTCAGTTTGGCTGAAATTACATGAAATGTGTGTCCCCTGTGGAAGCCCATGCCATCCCAGGTGAGAAAAATGCATCCTGAATCAAGTCTGAGGGCTAAAACCTCTGTTTTCGGGTTTTACCACATTGAGCTCAGAACGTAAGGTCCGGACCTGAAATTTGGAGCCAAAAATCAAATTTTCAGTTTGGCTGAAATTGCATGAAATATGTGTCCCCTGAAGAAGCCCATGCCATCCCAGGTGAGAAAAATGCATCCTGAATCAAGTCTGAGGGCTAAAACCTCTGTTTTCGGGTTTTACCACATTGAGCTCAGAACGTAAGGTCCGGACCTGAAATTTGGAGCCAAAAATCAAATTTTCAGTTTGGCTGAAATTACATGAAATGTGTGTCCCCCAAAGAAGCCCATGCCATCCCAGGTGAGAAAAATGCATCCTGAATCAAGTCTGAGGGCTAAAACCTCTGTTTTCGGATTTTACCACATTGAGCTCAGAACGTAAGGTCCGGACCTGAAATTTGGAGCCAAAAATCAAATTTTCAGTTAGGCTGAAATTACATGAAATATGTGTCCCCTGAAGAAGCCCATGCCATCCCAGGTGAGAAAAATGCATCCTGAATCAAGTCTGAGAGCTAAAACCTCTATAACGGGTTTTACCACATTGAGCTCAGAACGTAAGGTCCGGACCTGAAATTTGGAGCCAAAAATCAAATTTTCAGTTTGGCTGAAATTACGTGAAATATGTGTCCCCCGAAGAAGCCCATGCCATCCCAGGTGAGAAAAATGCATCCTGAATCAGGTCAGAGAGCTAAAACCTCTATAATGGGTTTTACCACATTGAGCTCAGAACGTAAGGTCGGGACCTGAAATTTGGAGCCAAAAATCAAATTTTCAGTTTGGCTGAAATAACATGAAATGTGTGTCCCCCGAAGAAGCCCATGCCATCCCAGGTGAGAAAAATGCATCCTGAATCAAGTCTGAGGGCTAAAACCTCTGTTTTCGGGTTTTACCACATTGAGCTCAGAACGTAAGGTCGGGACCTGAAATTTGGAGCCAAAAATCAAATTTTCAGTTTGGCTGAAATTACATGAAATGTGTGTCCCCCGAAGAAGCCCATGCCATCCCAGGTGAGAAAAATGCATCCTGAATCAGGTCTAAGGGCTAAAACCTCAGTAACGGGTTTTACCACATTGAGCTCAGAACGTAAGGTCGGGACCTGAAATTTGGAGCCAAAAATCAAATTTTCAGTTTGGCTGAAATTACATGAAATATGTGTCCCCTGTGGAAGCCCATGCCATCCCAGGTGAGAAAATTGCATCCTGAATCAAGTCTGAGGGCTAAAACCTCTGTAACGGGTTTTACCACATTGAGCTCAGAACGTAAGGTCGGGACCTGAAATTTGAAGCCAGAAATCAAATTTTCACATTGGCTGAAATTACATGAAATATGTGTCCCCCAAAGAAGCCCATGCCATCCCAGGTGAGAAAAATGCATCCTGAATCAAGTCTGAGGGCTAAAACCTCTGTTTTCTGGTTTTACCACATTGAGCCCAGAACGTAAGGTCCGGACCTGAAATTTGGAGCCAAAAATCAAATTTTCAGTTTGGCTGAAATTACATGAAATGTGTGTCCCCCGAAGAAGCCCATGCCATCCCAGGTGAGAAAAATGCATCCTGAATCAGGTCTAAGGGCTAAAACCTCAGTAACGGGTTTTACCACATTGAGCTCAGAACGTAAGGTCGGGACCTGAAATTTGGAGCCAAAAATCAAATTTTCAGTTTGGCTGAAATTACTTGAAATGTGTGTCTCCCGAAGAAGCCCATGCCATCCCAGGTGAGAAAAATGCATCCTGAATCAGGTCTGAGGGCTATAGCCTCAGTAACGGGTTTTACCACATTGAGCTCAGAACGTAAGGTCGGGACCTGAAATTTGGAGCCAAAAATCAAATTTTCAGTTTGGCTGAAATTACATGAAATGTGTGTCCCCCGAAGAAGCCCATGCCATCCCAGGTGAGAAAAATGCATCCTGAATCAAGTCTGAGGGCTAAAACCTCTGTTATCGGGTTTTACCACATTGAGCTCAGAACGTAAGGTCGGGACCTGAAATTTGGAGCCAAAAATCAAATTTTCAGTTTGGCTGAAATTACATGAAATATGTGTCCCCTGTGGAAGCCCATGCCATCCCAGGTGAGAAAATTGCATCCTGAATCAAGTCTGAGGGCTAAAACCTCTGTAACAGGTTTTACAACATTGAGCTCAGAACGTAAGGTCCGGACCTGAAATTCGGAGCCAAAAATCAAATTTTCAGTTTGGCTGAAATTACATGAAATGTGTGTCCCCTGTGGAAGCCCATGCCATCCCAGGTGAGAAAAATGCATCCTGAATCAAGTCTGAGAGCTAAAACCTCTGTAACGGGTTTTACCACATTGAGCTCAGAACGTAAGGTCCGGACCTGAAATTTGGAGCCAAAAATCAAATTTTCAGTTTGGCTGAAATTACATGAAATGTGTGTCCCCCAAAGAAGCCCATGCCATCCCAGGTGAGAAAAATGCATCCTGAATCAAGTCTGAGGGCTAAAACCTCTGTTTTCGGGTTTTACCACATTGAGCTCAGAACGTAAGGTCCGGACCTGAAATTTGGAGCCAAAAATCAAATTTTCAGTTAGGCTGAAATTACATGAAATATGTGTCCCCTGAAGAAGCCCATGCCATCCCAGGTGAGAAAAATGCATCCTGAATCAAGTCTGAGAGCTAAAACCTCTATAACGGGTTTTACCACATTGAGCTCAGAACGTAAGGTCCAGACCTGAAATTTGGAGCCAAAAATCAAATTTTCAGTTTGGCTGAAATTACGTGAAATATGTGTCCCCCGAAGAAGCCCATGCCATCCCAGGTGAGAAAAATGCATCCTGAATCAAGTCTGAGAGCTTAAACCTCTATAATGGGTTTTACCACATTGAGCTCAGAACGTAAGGTCGGGACCTGAAATTTGGAGCCAAAAATCAAATTTTCAGTTTGGCTGAAATTACATGAAATGTGTGTCCCCCGAAGAAGCCCATGCCATCCCAGGTGAGAAAAATGCATCCTGAATCAAGTCTGAGGGCTAAAACCTCTGTTTTCGGGTTTTACCACATTGAGCTCAGAACGTAAGGTCGGGACCTGAAATTTGGAGCCAAAAATCAAATTTTCAGTTTGGCTGAAATTACATGAAATATGTGTCCCCCGAAGAAGCCCATGCCATCCCAGGTGAGAAAAATGCATCCTGAATCAAGTCTTAGGGCTAAAACCTCTGTTATCGGGTTTTACCACATTGAGCTCAGAACGTAAGGTCGGGACCTGAAATTTGGAGCCAAAAATCAAATTTTCAGTTTGGCTGAAATTACATGAAATGTGTATCCCCCGAAGAAGCCCATGCCATCCCAGGTGAGAAAAATGCATCCTGAATCAAGTCTGAGGGCTAAAACCTCAGTAACGGGTTTTACCACATTGAGCTCAGAATGTAAGGTCGGGACCTGAAATTTGGAGCCAAAAATCAAATTTTCAGTTTGGCTGAAATTACATGAAATATGTGTCCCCTGAAGAAGCCCATGCCATCCCAGGTGAGAAAAATGCATCCTGAATCAGGTCAGAGAGCTAAAACCTCTATAATGGGTTTTACCACATTGAGCTCAGAACGTAAGGTCGGGACCTGAAATTTGGAGCCAAAAATCAAATTTTCAGTTTGGCTGAAATAACATGAAATGTGTGTCCCCGAAGAAGCCCATGCCATCCCAGGTGAGAAAAATGCATCCTGAATCAAGTCTGAGGGCTAAAACCTCTGTTTTCGGGTTTTACCACATTGAGCTCAGAACGTAAGGTCGGGACCTGAAATTTGGAGCCAAAAATCAAATTTTCAGTTTGGCTGAAATTACATGAAATGTGTGTCCCCCGAAGAAGCCCATGCCATCCCAGGTGAGAAAAATGCATCCTGAATCAAGTCTGAGGGCTAAAACCTCTGTTTTCAGGTTTTACCACATTGAGCTCAGAACGTAAGGTCGAAACCTGAAATTTGGAGCCAAAAATCAAATTTTCAGTTTGGCTGAAATTACATGAAATATGTGTCCCCCGAAGAAGCCCATGCCATCCCAGGTGAGAAAAATGCATCCTGAATCAAGTCTGAGGGCTAAAACCTCTGTTTTCGGGTTTTACCACATTGAGCTCAGAACGTAAGGTCGGGACCTGAAATTTGGAGCCAAAAATCAAATTTTCAGTTTGGCTGAAATTACATGAAATGTGTGTCCCCTGTGGAAGCCCATGCCATCCCAGGTGAGAAAATTGCATCCTGAATCAAGTCTGAGGGCTAAAACCTCTGTAACGGGTTTTACCACATTGAGCTCAGAACGTAAGGTCGGGACCTGAAATTTGAAGCCAGAAATCAAATTTTCACATTGGCTGAAATTACATGAAATATGTGTCCCCCAAAGAAGCCCATGCCATCCCAGGTGAGAAAAATGCATCCTGAATCAAGTCTGAGGGCTAAAACCTCTGTTTTCTGGTTTTACCACATTGAGCCCAGAACGTAAGGTCCGGACCTGAAATTTGGAGCCAAAAATCAAATTTTCAGTTTGGCTGAAATTACATGAAATGTGTGTCCCCCGAAGAAGCCCATGCCATCCCAGGTGAGAAAAATGCATCCTGAATCAGGTCTAAGGGCTAAAACCTCAGTAACGGGTTTTACCACATTGAGCTCAGAACGTAAGGTCGGGACCTGAAATTTGGAGCCAAAAATCCAATTTTCAGTTTGGCTGAAATTACTTGAAATGTGTGTCTCCCGAAGAAGCCCATGCCATCCCAGGTGAGAAAAATGCATCCTGAATCAGGTCTGAGGGCTATAGCCTCAGTAACAGGTTTTACCACATTGAGCTCAGAACGTAAGGTCGGGACCTGAAATTTGGAGCCAAAAATCAAATTTTCAGTTTGGCTGAAATTACATGAAATGTGTGTCCCCCGAAGAAGCCCATGCCATCCCAGGTGAGAAAAATGCATCCTGAATCAAGTCTGAGGGCTAAAACCTCTATAACGGGTTTTACCACATTGAGCTCAGAACGTAAGGTCGGGACCTGAAATTTGGAGCCAAAAATCAAATTTTCAGTTTGGCTGAAATAACATGAAATATGTGTCCCCTGTGGAAGCCCATGCCATCCCAGGTGAGAAAATTGCATCCTGAATCAAGTCTGAGGGCTAAAACCTCTGTAACAGGTTTTACAACATTGAGCTCAGAACGTAAGGTCCGGACCTGAAATTCGGAGCCAAAAATCAAATTTTCAGTTTGGCTGAAATTACATGAAATGTGTGTCCCCTGTGGAAGCCCATGCCATCCCAGGTGAGAAAAATGCATCCTGAATCAAGTCTGATGGCTAAAACCTCTGTAACGGGTTTTACCACATTGAGCTCAGAACGTAAGGTCGGGACCTGAAATTTGAAGCCAGAAATCAAATTTTCACATTGGCTGAAATTACATGAAATATGTGTCCCCCGAAGAAGCCCATGCCATCCCAGGTGAGAAAAATGCATCCTGAATCAAGTCTGAGGGCTAAAACCTCTGTTTTCGGGTTTTACCACATTGAGCTCAGAACGTAAGGTCGGGACCTGAAATTTGGAGCCAAAAATCAAATTTTCAGTTTGGCTGAAATTACATGAAATGTGTGTCCCCTGTGGAAGCCCATGCCATCCCAGGTGAGAAAAATGCATCCTGAATCAGGTCAGAGAGCTAAAACCTCTATAACGGGATTTACAACATTGAGCTCAGAACGTAAGGTCCGGGACCTGAAATTTGAAGCCAGAAATCAAATTTTCACATTGGCTGAAATTACATGAAATATGTGTCCCCTGAGGAAGCCCATGCCATCCCAGGTGAGAAAAATGCATCCGGAATCAAGTCTGAGGGCTAAAACCTCTGTTTTCAGGTTTTACCACATTGAGCTCAGAACGTAAGGTCCGGACCTGAAATTTGGAGCCAAAAATCAAATTTTCAGTTTGGCTGAAATTACATGAAATATGTGTCCCCTGAAGAAGCCCATGCCATCCCAGGTGAGAAAAATGCATCCTGAATCAAGTCTGAGAGCTAAAACCTCTATAACATGTTTTAAAACATTCAACTCAGAACGTAAGGTCGGGACCTGAAATTTGGAGCCAAAAATCAAATTTTCAGTTTGGCTGAAATTACATGAAATGTGTGTCCCCTGTGGAAGCCCATGCCATCCCAGGTGAGAAAAATGCATCCTGAATCAAGTCTGAGGGCTAAAACCTCTGTTTTCAGGTTTTACCACATTGAGCTCAGAACGTAAGGTCGAAACCTGAAATTTGGAGCCAAAAATCAAATTTTCAGTTTGGCTGAAATTACATGAAATATGTGTCCCCCGAAGAAGCCCATGCCATCCCAGGTGAGAAAAATGCATCCTGAATCAAGTCTGAGGGCTAAAACCTCTGTTTTCGGGTTTTACCACATTGAGCTCAGAACGTAAGGTCGGGACCTGAAATTTGGAGCCAAAAATCAAATTTTCAGTTTGGCTGAAATTACATGAAATGTGTGTCCCCTGTGGAAGCCCATGCCATCCCAGGTGAGAAAATTGCATCCTGAATCAAGTCTGAGGGCTAAAACCTCTGTAACGGGTTTTACCACATTGAGCTCAGAACGTAAGGTCGGGACCTGAAATTTGAAGCCAGAAATCAAATTTTCACATTGGCTGAAATTACATGAAATATGTGTCCCCCAAAGAAGCCCATGCCATTCCAGGTGAGAAAAATGCATCCTGAATCAAGTCTGAGGGCTAAAACCTCTGTTTTCTGGTTTTACCACATTGAGCCCAGAACGTAAGGTCCGGACCTGAAATTTGGAGCCAAAAATCAAATTTTCAGTTTGGCTGAAATTACATGAAATGTGTGTCCCCCGAAGAAGCCCATGCCATCCCAGGTGAGAAAAATGCATCCTGAATCAGGTCTAAGGGCTAAAACCTCAGTAACGGGTTTTACCACATTGAGCTCAGAACGTAAGGTCGGGACCTGAAATTTGGAGCCAAAAATCAAATTTTCAGTTTGGCTGAAATTACTTGAAATGTGTGTCTCCCGAAGAAGCCCATGCCATCCCAGGTGAGAAAAATGCATCCTGAATCAGGTCTGAGGGCTATAGCCTCAGTAACGGGTTTTACCACATTGAGCTCAGAACGTAAGGTCGGGACCTGAAATTTGGAGCCAAAAATCAAATTTTCAGTTTGGCTGAAATTACATGAAATGTGTGTCCCCTGTGGAAGCCCATGCCATCCCAGGTGAGAAAAATGCATCCTGAATCAAGTCTGAGGGCTAAAACCTCTGTAACGGGTTTTACCACATTGAGCTCAGAACGTAAGGTCCGGACCTGAAATTTGGAGCCAAAAATCAAATTTTCAGTTTGGCTGAAATTACATGAAATGTGTGTCCCCCGAAGAAGCCCATGCCATCCCAGGTGAGAAAAATGCATCCTGAATCAAGTCTGAGGGCTAAAACCTCTGTTTTCGGGTTTTACCACATTGAGCTCAGAACGTAAGGTCGGGACCTGAAATTTGGAGCCAAAAATCAAATTTTCAGTTTGGCTGAAATTACATGAAATGTGTGTCCCCTGTGGAAGCCCATGCCATCCCAGGTGAGAAAATTGCATCCTGAATCAAGTCTGAGGGCTAAAACCTCTGTAACGGGTTTTACCACATTGAGCTCAGAACGTAAGGTCGGGACCTGAAATTTGAAGCCAGAAATCAAATTTTCACATTGGCTGAAATTACATGAAATATGTGTCCCCCAAAGAAGCCCATGCCATCCCAGGTGAGAAAAATGCATCCTGAATCAAGTCTGAGGGCTAAAACCTCTGTTTTCTGGTTTTACCACATTGAGCCCAGAACGTAAGGTCGGGACCTGAAATTTGGAGCCAAAAATCAAATTTTCAGTTTGGCTGAAATTACTTGAAATGTGTGTCTCCCGAAGAAGCCCATGCCATCCCAGGTGAGAAAAATGCATCCTGAATCAGGTCTAAGGGCTAAAACCTCAGTAACGGGTTTTACCACATTGAGCTCAGAACGTAAGGTCGGGACCTGAAATTTGGAGCCAAAAATCAAATTTTCAGTTTGGCTGAAATTACTTGAAATGTGTGTCTCCCGAAGAAGCCCATGCCATCCCAGGTGAGAAAAATGCATCCTGAATCAGGTCTGAGGGCTATAGCCTCAGTAACGGGTTTTACCACATTGAGCTCAGAACGTAAGGTCGGGACCTGAAATTTGGAGCCAAAAATCAAATTTTCAGTTTGGCTGAAATTACATGAAATGTGTGTCCCCCGAAGAAGCCCATGCCATCCCAGGTGAGAAAAATGCATCCTGAATCAAGTCTGAGGGCTAAAACCTCTGTTATCGGGTTTTACCACATTGAGCTCAGAACGTAAGGTCGGGACCTGAAATTTGGAGCCAAAAATCAAATTTTCAGTTTGGCTGAAATTACATGAAATATGTGTCCCCTGTGGAAGCCCATGCCATCCCAGGTGAGAAAATTGCATCCTGAATCAAGTCTGAGGGCTAAAACCTCTGTAACAGGTTTTACAACATTGAGCTCAGAACGTAAGGTCCGGACCTGAAATTCGGAGCCAAAAATCAAATTTTCAGTTTGGCTGAAATTACATGAAATGTGTGTCCCCTGTGGAAGCCCATGCCATCCCAGGTGAGAAAAATGCATCCTGAATCAAGTCTGAGGGCTAAAACCTCTGTTTTCGGGTTTTACCACATTGAGCTCAGAACGTAAGGTCCGGACCTGAAATTCGGAGCCAAAAATCAAATTTTCAGTTAGGCTGAAATTACATGAAATATGTGTCCCCTGAAGAAGCCCATGCCATCCCAGGTGAGAAAAATGCATCCTGAATCAAGTCTGAGAGCTAAAACCTCTATAACGGGTTTTACCACATTGAGCTCAGAACGTAAGGTCCGGACCTGAAATTTGGAGCCAAAAATCAAATTTTCAGTTTGGCTGAAATTACGTGAAATATGTGTCCCCCGAAGAAGCCCATGCCATCCCAGGTGAGAAAAATGCATCCTGAATCAAGTCTGAGAGCTTAAACCTCTATAATGGGTTTTACCACATTGAGCTCAGAACGTAAGGTCGGGACCTGAAATTTGGAGCCAAAAATCAAATTTTCAGTTTGGCTGAAATTACATGAAATGTGTGTCCCCCGAAGAAGCCCATGCCATCCCAGGTGAGAAAAATGCATCCTGAATCAAGTCTGAGGGCTAAAACCTCTGTTTTCGGGTTTTACCACATTGAGCTCAGAACGTAAGGTCGGGACCTGAAATTTGGAGCCAAAAATCAAATTTTCAGTTTGGCTGAAATTACATGAAATATGTGTCCCCCGAAGAAGCCCATGCCATCCCAGGTGAGAAAAATGCATCCTGAATCAAGTCTAAGGGCTAAAACCTCTGTTATCGGGTTTTACCACATTGAGCTCAGAACGTAAGGTCGGGACCTGAAATTTGGAGCCAAAAATCAAATTTTCAGTTTGGCTGAAATTACATGAAATGTGTGTCCCCCGAAGAAGCCCATGCCATCCCAGGTGAGAAAAATGCATCCTGAATCAAGTCTGAGGGCTAAAACCTCAGTAACGGGTTTTACCACATTGAGCTCAGAATGTAAGGTCGGGACCTGAAATTTGGAGCCAAAAATCAAATTTTCAGTTTGGCTGAAATAACACGAAATATGTGTCCCCTGAAGAAGCCCATGCCATCCCAGGTGAGAAAAATGCATCCTGAATCAGGTCAGAGAGCTAAAACCTCTATAATGGGTTTTACCACATTGAGCTCAGAACGTAAGGTCGGGACCTGAAATTTGGAGCCAAAAATCAAATTTTCAGTTTGGCTGAAATAACATGAAATGTGTGTCCCCGAAGAAGCCCATGCCATCCCAGGTGAGAAAAATGCATCCTGAATCAAGTCTGAGGGCTAAAACCTCTGTTTTCGGGTTTTACCACATTGAGCTCAGAACGTAAGGTCGGGACCTGAAATTTGGAGCCAAAAATCAAATTTTCAGTTTGGCTGAAATTACATGAAATGTGTGTCCCCCGAAGAAGCCCATGCCATCCCAGGTGAGAAAATTGCATCCTGAATCAAGTCTGAGGGCTAAAACCTCTGTAACGGGTTTTACCACATTGAGCTCAGAACGTAAGGTCGGGACCTGAAATTTGAAGCCAAAAATCAAATTTTCACATTGGCTGAAATTACATGAAATATGTGTCCCCCAAAGAAGCCCATGCCATCCCAGGTGAGAAAAATGCATCCTGAATCAAGTCTGAGGGCTAAAACCTCTGTTTTCTGGTTTTACCACATTGAGCCCAGAACGTAAGGTCCGGACCTGAAATTTGGAGCCAAAAATCAAATTTTCAGTTTGGCTGAAATTACATGAAATGTGTGTCCCCCGAAGAAGCCCATGCCATCCCAGGTGAGAAAAATGCATCCTGAATCAGGTCTAAGGGCTAAAACCTCAGTAACGGGTTTTACCACATTGAGCTCAGAACGTAAGGTCGGGACCTGAAATTTGGAGCCAAAAATCCAATTTTCAGTTTGGCTGAAATTACTTGAAATGTGTGTCTCCCGAAGAAGCCCATGCCATCCCAGGTGAGAAAAATGCATCCTGAATCAGGTCTGAGGGCTATAGCCTCAGTAACGGGTTTTACCACATTGAGCTCAGAACGTAAGGTCGGGACCTGAAATTTGGAGCCAAAAATCAAATTTTCAGTTTGGCTGAAATTACATGAAATGTGTGTCCCCTGTGGAAGCCCATGCCATCCCAGGTGAGAAAATTGCATCCTGAATCAAGTCTGAGGGCTAAAACCTCTGTAACGGGTTTTACCACATTGAGCTCAGAACGTAAGGTCGGGACCTGAAATTTGAAGCCAGAAATCAAATTTTCACATTGGCTGAAATTACATGAAATATGTGTCCCCCAAAGAAGCCCATGCCATCCCAGGTGAGAAAAATGCATCCTGAATCAAGTCTGAGGGCTAAAACCTCTGTTTTCTGGTTTTACCACATTGAGCCCAGAACGTAAGGTCCGGACCTGAAATTTGGAGCCAAAAATCAAATTTTCAGTTTGGCTGAAATTACATGAAATGTGTGTCCCCCGAAGAAGCCCATGCCATCCCAGGTGAGAAAAATGCATCCTGAATCAGGTCTAAGGGCTAAAACCTCAGTAACGGGTTTTACCACATTGAGCTCAGAACGTAAGGTCGGGACCTGAAATTTGGAGCCAAAAATCCAATTTTCAGTTTGGCTGAAATTACTTGAAATGTGTGTCTCCCGAAGAAGCCCATGCCATCCCAGGTGAGAAAAATGCATCCTGAATCAGGTCTGAGGGCTATAGCCTCAGTAACGGGTTTTACCACATTGAGCTCAGAACGTAAGGTCGGGACCTGAAATTTGGAGCCAAAAATCAAATTTTCAGTTTGGCTGAAATTACATGAAATGTGTGTCCCCCGAAGAAGCCCATGCCATCCCAGGTGAGAAAAATGCATCCTGAATCAAGTCTGAGGGCTAAAACCTCTGTTATCGGGTTTTACCACATTGAGCTCAGAACGTAAGGTCGGGACCTGAAATTTGGAGCCAAAAATCAAATTTTCAGTTTGGCTGAAATTACATGAAATATGTGTCCCCTGTGGAAGCCCATGCCATCCCAGGTGAGAAAATTGCATCCTGAATCAAGTCTGAGGGCTAAAACCTCTGTAACAGGTTTTACAACATTGAGCTCAGAACGTAAGGTCCGGACCTGAAATTCGGAGCCAAAAATCAAATTTTCAGTTTGGCTGAAATTACATGAAATGTGTGTCCCCTGTGGAAGCCCATGCCATCCCAGGTGAGAAAAATGCATCCTGAATCAAGTCTGAGGGCTAAAACCTCTGTTTTCGGGTTTTACCACATTGAGCTCAGAACGTAAGGTCCGGACCTGAAATTCGGAGCCAAAAATCAAATTTTCAGTTTGGCTGAAATTACATGAAATGTGTGTCCCCTGTGGAAGCCCATGCCATCCCAGGTGAGAAAAATGCATCCTGAATCAAGTCTGAGGGCTAAAACCTCTGTTTTCGGGTTTTACCACATTGAGCTCAGAACGTAAGGTCCGGACCTGAAATTCGGAGCCAAAAATCAAATTTTCAGTTAGGCTGAAATTACATGAAATATGTGTCCCCCGAAGAAGCCCATGCCATCCCAGGTGAGAAAAATGCATCCTGAATCAAGTCTGAGAGCTTAAACCTCTATAATGGGTTTTACCACATTGAGCTCAGAACGTAAGGTCGGGACCTGAAATTTGGAGCCAAAAATCAAATTTTCAGTTTGGCTGAAATTACATGAAATGTGTGTCCCCCGAAGAAGCCCATGCCATCCCAGGTGAGAAAAATGCATCCTGAATCAAGTCTGAGGGCTAAAACCTCTGTTTTCGGGTTTTACCACATTGAGCTCAGAACGTAAGGTCGGGACCTGAAATTTGGAGCCAAAAATCAAATTTTCAGTTTGGCTGAAATTACATGAAATATGTGTCCCCCGAAGAAGCCCATGCCATCCCAGGTGAGAAAAATGCATCCTGAATCAAGTCTAAGGGCTAAAACCTCTGTTATCGGGTTTTACCACATTGAGCTCAGAACGTAAGGTCGGGACCTGAAATTTGGAGCCAAAAATCAAATTTTCAGTTTGGCTGAAATTACATGAAATGTGTGTCCCCCGAAGAAGCCCATGCCATCCCAGGTGAGAAAAATGCATCCTGAATCAAGTCTGAGGGCTAAAACCTCAGTAACGGGTTTTACCACATTGAGCTCAGAATGTAAGGTCCGGACCTGAAATTTGGAGCCAAAAATCAAATTTTCAGTTTGGCTGAAATAACACGAAATATGTGTCCCCTGAAGAAGCCCATGCCATCCCAGGTGAGAAAAATGCATCCTGAATCAGGTCAGAGAGCTAAAACCTCTATAATGGGTTTTACCACATTGAGCTCAGAACGTAAGGTCGGGACCTGAAATTTGGAGCCAAAAATCAAATTTTCAGTTTGGCTGAAATAACATGAAATGTGTGTCCCCGAAGAAGCCCATGCCATCCCAGGTGAGAAAAATGCATCCTGAATCAAGTCTGAGGGCTAAAACCTCTGTTTTCGGGTTTTACCACATTGAGCTCAGAACGTAAGGTCGGGACCTGAAATTTGGAGCCAAAAATCAAATTTTCAGTTTGGCTGAAATTACATGAAATGTGTGTCCCCCGAAGAAGCCCATGCCATCCCAGGTGAGAAAAATGCATCCTGAATCAAGTCTGAGGGCTAAAACCTCTGTAACGGGTTTTACCACATTGAGCTCAGAACGTAAGGTCGGGACCTGAAATTTGAAGCCAGAAATCAAATTTTCACATTGGCTGAAATTACATGAAATATGTGTCCCCCAAAGAAGCCCATGCCATCCCAGGTGAGAAAAATGCATCCTGAATCAAGTCTGAGGGCTAAAACCTCTGTTTTCTGGTTTTACCACATTGAGCCCAGAACGTAAGGTCCGGACCTGAAATTTGGAGCCAAAAATCAAATTTTCAGTTTGGCTGAAATTACATGAAATGTGTGTCCCCCGAAGAAGCCCATGCCATCCCAGGTGAGAAAAATGCATCCTGAATCAGGTCTAAGGGCTAAAACCTCAGTAACGGGTTTTACCACATTGAGCTCAGAACGTAAGGTCGGGACCTGAAATTTGGAGCCAAAAATCAAATTTTCAGTTTGGCTGAAATTACTTGAAATGTGTGTCTCCCGAAGAAGCCCATGCCATCCCAGGTGAGAAAAATGCATCCTGAATCAGGTCTGAGGGCTATAGCCTCAGTAACGGGTTTTACCACATTGAGCTCAGAACGTAAGGTCGGGACCTGAAATTTGGAGCCAAAAATCAAATTTTCAGTTTGGCTGAAATTACATGAAATGTGTGTCCCCCGAAGAAGCCCATGCCATCCCAGGTGAGAAAAATGCATCCTGAATCAAGTCTGAGGGCTAAAACCTCTGTTATCGGGTTTTACCACATTGAGCTCAGAACGTAAGGTCGGGACCTGAAATTTGGAGCCAAAAATCAAATTTTCAGTTTGGCTGAAATTACATGAAATATGTGTCCCCTGTGGAAGCCCATGCCATCCCAGGTGAGAAAATTGCATCCTGAATCAAGTCTGAGGGCTAAAACCTCTGTAACAGGTTTTACAACATTGAGCTCAGAACGTAAGGTCCGGACCTGAAATTCGGAGCCAAAAATCAAATTTTCAGTTTGGCTGAAATTACATGAAATGTGTGTCCCCTGTGGAAGCCCATGCCATCCCAGGTGAGAAAAATGCATCCTGAATCAAGTCTGATGGCTAAAACCTCTGTAACGGGTTTTACCACATTGAGCTCAGAACGTAAGGTCGGGACCTGAAATTTGAAGCCAGAAATCAAATTTTCACATTGGCTGAAATTACATGAAATATGTGTCCCCCGAAGAAGCCCATGCCATCCCAGGTGAGAAAAATGCATCCTGAATCAAGTCTGAGGGCTAAAACCTCTGTTTTCGGGTTTTACCACATTGAGCTCAGAACGTAAGGTCGGGACCTGAAATTTGGAGCCAAAAATCAAATTTTCAGTTTGGCTGAAATTACATGAAATGTGTGTCCCCTGTGGAAGCCCATGCCATCCCAGGTGAGAAAAATGCATCCTGAATCAAGTCTGAGGGCTTAAACCTCTGTTTTCGGGTTTTACCACATTGAGCTCAGAACGTAAGGTCGGGACCTGAAATTTGGAGCCAAAAATCAAATTTTCAGTTTGGCTGAAATTACATGAAATATGTGTCCCCCGAAGAAGCCCATGCCATCCCAGGTGAGAAAAATGCATCCTGAATCAAGTCTGAGAGCTAAAACCTCTATAACGGGTTTTACCACATTGAGCTCAGAACGTAAGGTCGGGACCTGAAATTTGGAGCCAGAAATCAAATTTTCAGTTTGGCTGAAATAACATGAAATGTGTGTCCCCCGAAGAAGCCCATGCCATCCCAGGTGAGAAAAATGCATCCTGAATCAGGTCTGAGAGCTAAAACCTCTGTTTTCGGGTTTTACCACATTGAGCTCAGAACGTAAGGTCGGGACCTGAAATTTGGAGCCAAACATCAAATTTTCAGTTTGGCTGAAATTACATGAAATGTGTGTCCCCTGTGGAAGCCCATGCCATCCCAGGTGAGAAAAATGCATCCTGAATCAAGTCTGAGGGCTAAAACCTCTGTAACGGGTTTTACCACATTGAGCTCAGAACGTAAGGTCGGGACCTGAAATTTGGAGCCAAAAATCAAATTTTCAGTTTGGCTGAAATTACATGAAATATGTGTCCCCCGAAGAAGCCCATGCCATCCCAGGTGAGAAAAATGCATCCTGAATCAAGTCTGAGGGCTAAAACCTCTGTTTTCGGGTTTTACCACATTGAGCTCAGAACATAAGGTCCGGACCTGAAATTTGGAGCCAAAAATCAAATTTTCAGTTTGGCTGAAATTACGTGAAATATGTGTCCCCCGAAGAAGCCCAAGCCATCCCAGGTGAGAAAAATGCATCCTGAATCAAGTCTGAGAGCTAAAACCTCTATAACGGGTTTTACCACATTGAGCTCAGAACGTAAGGTTGGGACCTGAAATTTGGAGCCAAAAATCAAATTTTCAGTTTGGCTGAAATTACATGAAATATGTGTCCCCTGTGGAAGCCCATGCCATCCCAGGTGAGAAAATTGCATCCTGAATCAGGTCTGAGAGCTAAAACCTCTGTTTTCGGGTTTTACCACATCGAGCTCAGAACGTAAGGTCCGGACCTGAAATTTGGAGCCAAACATCAAATTTTCAGTTTGGCTGAAATTGCAAGGAATATATTTCCCCCGAAGAAGCCCATGCCATGCCAAGTGAGAAAAATGCATCCTGAATCAAGTCTGAGGGCTAAAACCTCTGTTTTCGGGTTTTACCACATTGAGCTCAGAACGTAAGGTCGGGACCTGAAATTTGGAGCCAAAAATCAAATTTTCAGTTTGGCTGAAATTACATGAAATATGTGTCCCCTGAAGAAGCCCATGCCATCCCAGGTGAGAAAAATGCATCCTGAATCAAGTCTGAGGGCTAAAACCTCAGTAACGAGTTTTACCACATTGAGCTCAGAACTAAGGTCCGGACCTGAAATTTGGAGCCAAAAATCAAATTTTCAGTTTGGCTGAAATTACGTGAAATATGTGTCCCCCGAAGAAGCCCATGCCATCCCAGGTGAGAAAAATGAATCCTGAATCAAGTCTGAGGGCTAAAACCTCAGTAACGGGTTTTACCACATTGAGCTCAGAACGTAAGGTCCGGACCTGAAATTTGGAGCCAAAAGTCAAATTTTCAGTTTGGCTGAAATTACATGAAATATGTGTCCCCTGAAGAAGCCCATGCCATCCCAGGTGAGAAAATTGCATCCTGAATCAAGTCTGAGGGCTAAAACCTCTGTAACGGGTTGTACCACATTGAGCTCAGAACGTAAGGTCCGACCCTGAAATTCGGAGCCAAAAATCAAATTTTCAGTTTGGCTGAAATTACATGAAATGTGTGTCCCCTGTGGAAGCCCATGCCATCCCAGTTGAGAAAAATGCATCCTGAATCAAGTCTGAGGGCTAAAACCTCTGTTTTTGGGTTTTACCACATTGAGCTCAGAACGTAAGGTCCGGACCTGAAATTTGGAGCCAAAAATCAAATTTTCAGTTTGGCTGAGATTACATGAAATGTGTGTCCCCCGAAGAAGCCCATGCCATCCCAGGTGAGAAAAATGCATCCTGAATCAGGTCTGAGGGCAAAAACCTCAGTAACGGGTTTTACCACATTGAGCTCAGAACGTAAGGTCGGGACCTGAAATTTGGAGCCAAAAATCAAATTTTCAGTTTGGCTGAAATTACATGAAATATGTGTCCCCTGAAGAAGCCCATGCCATCCCAGGTGAGAAAAATGCATCCTGAATCAAGTCTGAGGGCTAAAACCTCTGTTTTCGGGTTTTACCACATTGAGCTCAGAACGTAAGGTCGGGACCTGAAATTTGGAGCCAAAAATCAAATTTTCAGTTTGGCTGAAATTACATGAAATATGTGTCCCCCGAAGAAGCCCATGCCATCCCAGGTGAGAAAATTGCATCCTGAATCAAGTCTGAGGCCTAAAACCTCTGTAACAGGTTTTACAACATTGAGCTCAGAACGTAAGGTCCGGACCTGAAATTCGGAGCCAAAAATCAAATTTTCAGTTTGGCTGAAATTACATGAAATGTGTGTCCCCTGTGGAAGCCAATGCTATCCCAGGTGAGAAAAATGCATCCTGAATCAAGTCTGAGGGCTAAAACCTCTGTAACGGGTTTTACCACATTGAGCTCAGAACTTAAGGTCGGGACCTGAAATTTGAAGCCAGAAATCAAATTTTCACATTGGCTGAAATTACATGAAATATGTGTCCCCCGAAGAAGCCCATGCCATCCCAGGTGAGAAAAATGCATCCAGAATCAAGTCTGAGGGCTAAAACCTCTGTTTTCGGGTTTTACCACATTGAGCTCAGAACGTAAGGTCGGGACCTGAAATTTGGAGCCAAAAGTCAAATTTTCAGTTTGGCTGAAATTACATGAAATATGTGTCCCCTGAAGAAGCCCATGCCATCCCAGGTGAGAAAAATGCATCCTGAATCAAGTCTGAGGGCTAAAACCTCTGTTTTCGGGTTTTACCACATTGAGCTCAGAACGTAAGGTCCGGACCTGAAATTTGGAGCCAAAAATCAAATTTTCAGTTTGGCTGAAATTACATGAATTGTGTGTTCCCCAAAGAAGCCCATGCCATCCCAGGTGAGAAAAATGCATCCTGAATCAAGTCTGAGGGCAAAAACCTCTGTTTTCGGGCTTTACCACATTGAGCTCAGAATGTAAGGTCCGGACCTGAAATTTGGAGCCAAAAATCAAATTTTCAGTTTGGCTGAAATTATGTGAAATATGTGTCCCCCGAAGAAGCCCAAGCCATCCCAGGTGAGAAAAATGCATCCTGAATCAAGTCTGAGAGCTAAAACCTCTATAACGGGTTTTACCACATTGAGCTCAGAACGTAAGGTCGGGACCTGAAATTTGGAGCCAAAAATCAAATTTTCAGTTTGGCTGAAATTACGTGAAATATATGTCCCCCGAAGAAGCCCAAGCCATCCCAGGTGAGAAAAATGCATCCTGAATCAAGTCTGAGGGCTAAAACCTCTGTAACGGGTTTTACCACATTGAGCTCAGAACGTAAGGTCCGGACCTGAAATTTGGAGCCAAAAATCAAATTTTCACATTGGCTGAAATTACATGAAATATGTGTCCCCCGAAGAAGCCCATGCCATCCCAGGTGAGAAAAATGCATCCAGAATCAAGTCTGAGGGCTAAAACCTCTGTTTTTGGGTTTTACCACATTGAGCTCAGAACGTAAGGTCGGGACCTGAAATTTGGAGCCAAAAATCAAACTTTCAGTTTGGCTGAAATTACATGAAATATGTGTCCCCTGAAGAAGCCCATGCCATCCCAGGTGAGAAAAATGCATCCTGAATCAAGTCTGAGGGCTAAAACCTCCTTTTTCGGGTTTTACCACATTGAGCTCAGAACGTAAGGTCGGGACCTGAAATTTGGAGCCAGAAATCAAATTTTCAGTTTGGCTGAAATTACATGAAATATGTGTCCCCCGAAGAAGCCCATGCCATCCCAGGTGAGAAAAATGCATCCTGAATCAAGTCTGAGAGCTAAAACCTCTATAATGGGTTTTACCACATTGAGCTCAGAACGCAAGGTCGGGACCTGAAATTTGGAGACAATAATCAAATTTTCAGTTTGGCTGAAATTACATGAAATATGTGTCCCCCGAAGAAGCCCATGCCATCCCAGGTGAGAAAAATGAATCCTGAATCAAGTCTGAGGGCTAAAATCTCAGTAACGGGTTTTACCACATTGAGCTCAGAACGTAAGGTCGGGACCTGAAATTTGGAGCCAAAAGTCAAATTTTCAGTTTGGCTGAAATTACATGAAATATGTGTCCCCTGAAGAAGCCCATGCCATCCCAGGTTAGAAAATTGCATCCTGAATCAAGTCTGAGGGCTAAAACCTCTGTAACGGGTTTTACCACATTGAGCTCAGAACGTAAGGTCGGGACCTGAAATTTGAAGCCAGAAATCAAATTTTCACATTGGCTGAAATTACGTGAAATATATGTCCCGAAGAAGCCCAAGCCATCCCAGGTGAGAAAAATGCATCCTGAATCAAGTCTGAGGGCTAAAACCTCTGTAACGGGTTTTACCACATTGAGCTCAGAACGTAAGGTCCGGACCTGAAATTTGGAGCCAAAAATCAAATTTTCAGTTTGGCTGAAATTATGTGAAATATGTGTCCCCCGAAGAAGCCCAAGCCATCCCAGGTGAGAAAAATGCATCCTGAATCAAGTCTGAGAGCTAAAACCTCTATAACGGGTTTTACCACATTGAGCTCAGAACGTAAGGTCGGGACCTGAAATTTGGAGCCAGAAATCAAATTTTCAGTTTGGCTGAAATTACATGAAATATGTGTGTCCCCCGAAGAAGCCCATGCCATCCCAGGTGAGAAAAATGCATCCTGAATCAAGTCTGAGGGCTAAAACCTCAGTAACGGGTTTTACCACATTGAGCTCAGAACTAAGGTCCGGACCTGAAATTTGGAGCCAAAAATCAAATTTTCAGTTTGGCTGAAATTACATGAAATATGTGTCCCCCGAAGAAGCCCATGCCATCCCAGGTGAGAAAAATGCATCCTGAATCAAGTCTGAGGGCTAAAACCTCTGTTTTTGGGTTTTACCACATTGAGCTCAGAACGTAAGGTCTGGACCTGAAATTTGGAGCCAAAAATCAAATTTTCAGTTTGGCTGAAATTACGTGAAATATATGTCCCCCGAAGAAGCCCAAGCCATCCCAGGTGAGAAAAATGCATCCTGAATCAGGTCTGAGGGCTATAGCCTCAGTAACAGGTTTTACCACATTGAGCTCAGAACGTAAGGTCGGGACCTGAAATTTGGAGCCAAAAATCAAATTTTCAGTTTGGCTGAAATTGCAAGGAATATATTTCCCCCGAAGAAGCCCATGCCATGCCAAGTGAGAAAAATGCATCCTGAATCAAGTCTGAGGGCTAAAACCTCAGTAACGGGTTTTACCACATTGAGCTCAGAACGTAAGGTCGGGACCTGAAATTTGGAGCCAAAAATCAAATTTTCAGTTTGGCTGAAATTACGTGAAATATATGTCCCCCGAAGAAGCCCAAGCCATCCCAGGTGAGAAAAATGCATCCTGAATCAGGTCTGAGGGCTATAGCCTCAGTAACAGGTTTTACCACATTGAGCTCAGAACGCAAGGTCGGGACCTGAAATTTGGAGACAAAAATCAAATTTTCAGTTTGGCTGAAATTACATGAAATATGTGTCCCCCGAAGAAGCCCATGCCATCCCAGGTGAGAAAAATGAATCCTGAATCAAGTCTGAGGGCTAAAACCTCAGTAACGGGTTTTACCACATTAAGCTCAGAACGTAAGGTCGGGACCTGAAATTTGGAGCCAAAAGTCAAATTTTCAGTTTGGCTGAAATTACATGAAATATGTGTCCCCTGAAGAAGCCCATGCCATCCCAGGTGAGAAAATTGCATCCTGAATCAAGTCTGAGGGCTAAAACCTCTGTAACGGGTTTTACCACATTGAGCTCAGAACGTAAGGTCCGGACCTGAAATTCGGAGCCAAAAATCAAATTTTCAGTTTGGCTGAAATTACATGAAATGTGTGTCCCCTGTGGAAGCCCATGCCATCCCAGGTGAGAAAAATGCATCCTGAATCAAGTCTGAGGGCTAAAACCTCTGTTTTTGGGTTTTACCACATTGAGCTCAGAACGTAAGGTCGGGACCTGAAATTTGGAGCCAAAAATCAAATTTTCAGTTTGGCTGAAATTACTTGAAATGTGTGTCTCCCGAAGAAGCCCATGCCATCCCAGGTGAGAAAAATGCATCCTGAATCAGGTCTGAGGGCTATAGCCTCAGTAACAGGTTTTACCACATTGAGCTCAGAACGTAAGGTCGGGACCTGAAATTTGGAGCCAAAAATCAAATTTTCAGTTTGGCTGAAATTACTTGAAATGTGTGTCTCCCGAAGAAGCCCATGCCATCCCAGGTGAGAAAAATGCATCCAGAATCAAGTCTGAGGGCTAAAACCTCTGTTTTCCGGTTTTACCACATTGAGCTCAGAACGTAAGGTCGGGACCTGAAATTTGGAGCCAAAAATCAAATTTTCAGTTTGGCTGAAATTACATGAAATATGTGTCCCCTGAAGAAGCCCATGCCATCCCAGGTGAGAAAAATGCATCCTGAATCAAGTCTGAGGGCTAAAACCTCTGTTTTCGGGTTTTACCACATTGAGCTCAGAACGTAAGGTCCAGACCTGAAATTTGGAGCCAAAAATCAAATTTTCAGTTTGGCTGAAATTACATGAATTGTGTGGTCCCCAAAGAAGCCCATGCCATCCCAGGTGAGAAAAATGCATCCTGAATCAAGTCTGAGGGCTAAAACCTCTGTTTTCGGGCTTTACCACATTGAGCTCAGAACGTAAGGTCCGGACCTGAAATTTGGAGCCAAAAATCAAATTTTCAGTTTGGCTGAAATTATGTGAAATATGTGTCCCCCGAAGAAGCCCAAGCCATCCCAGGTGAGAAAAATGCATCCTGAATCAAGTCTGAGAGCTAAAACCTCTATAACGGGTTTTACCACATTGAGCTCAGAACGTAAGGTCGGGACCTGAAATTTGGAGCCAGAAATCAAATTTTCAGTTTGGCTGAAATTACATGAAATGTGTGTCCCCCGAAGAAGCCCATGCCATCCCAGGTGAGAAAAATGCATCCTGAATCAAGTCTGAGGGCTAAAACCTCAGTAACGGGTTTTACCACATTGAGCTCAGAACTAAGGTCCGGACCTGAAATTTGGAGCCAAAAATCAAATTTTCAGTTTGGCTGAAATTACATGAAATATGTGTCCCCCGAAGAAGCCCATGCCATCCCAGGTGAGAAAAATGCATCCTGAATCAAGTCTGAGGGCTAAAACCTCTGTTTTCGGGTTTTACCACATTGAGCTCAGAACGTAAGGTCCGGACCTGAAATTTGGAGCCAAAAATCAAATTTTCAGTTTGGCTGAAATTACTTGAAATGTGTGTCTCCGGTGGAAGCCCATGCCATCCCAGGTGAGAAAAATGCATCCTGAATCAGGTCTGAGGGCTATAGCCTCAGTAACAGGTTTTACCACATTGAGCTCAGAACGTAAGGTCGGGACCTGAAATTTGGAGCCAAAAATCAAATTTTCAGTTTGGCTGAAATTATGTGAAATATGTGTCCCCCGAAGAAGCCCATGCCATCCCAGGTGAGAAAAATGCATCCTGAATCAAGTCTGAGGGCTAAAACCTCTGTTTTCGGGTTTTACCACATTGAGCTCAGAACGTAAGGTCGGGACCTGAAATTTGGAGCCAAAAATCAAATTTTCAGTTTGGCTGAAATTACATGAAATATGTGTCCCCCGAAGAAGCCCATGCCATCCCAGGTGAGAAAATTGCATCCTGAATCAAGTCTGAGGCCTAAAACCTCTGTAACAGGTTTTACAACATTGAGCTCAGAACGTAAGGTCCGGACCTGAAATTCGGAGCCAAAAATCAAATTTTCAGTTTGGCTGAAATTACATGAAATGTGTGTCCCCTGTGGAAGCCCATGCCATCCCAGGTGAGAAAAATGCATCCTGAATCAAGTCTGAGGGCTAAAACCTCTGTAACGGGTTTTACCACATTGAGCTCAGAACGTAAGGTCGGGACCTGAAATTTGAAGCCAGAAATCAAATTTTCACATTGGCTGAAATTACATGAAATATGTGTCCCCCGAAGAAGCCCATGCCATCCCAGGTGAGAAAAATGCATCCAGAATCAAGTCTGAGGGCTAAAACCTCTGTTTTCGGGTTTTACCACATTGAGCTCAGAACGTAAGGTCGGGACCTGAAATTTGGAGCCAAAAATCAAATTTTCAGTTTGGCTGAAATTACATGAAATATGTGTCCCCCGAAGAAGCCCATGCCATCCCAGGTGAGAAAATTGCATCCTGAATCAAGTCTGAGGGCTAAAACCTCTGTTTTCGGGTTTTACCACATTGAGCTCAGAACGTAAGGTCGGGACCTGAAATTTGGAGCCAAAAATCAAATTTTCAGTTTGGCTGAAATTACATGAAATATGTGTCCCCTGAAGAAGCCCATGCCATCCCAGGTGAGAAAAATGCATCCTGAATCAAGTCTGAGGGCTAAAACCTCTGTTTTCGGGTTTTACCACATTGAGCTCAGAACGTAAGGTCCGGACCTGAAATTTGGAGCCAAAAATCAAATTTTCAGTTTGGCTGAAATTACATGAATTGTGTGTTCCCCAAAGAAGCCCATGCCATCCCAGGTGAGAAAAATGCATCCTGAATCAAGTCTGAGGGCTAAAACCTCTGTTTTCGGGCTTTACCACATTGAGCTCAGAACGTAAGGTCCGGACCTGAAATTTGGAGCCAAAAATCAAATTTTCAATTTGGCTGAAATTATGTGAAATTAGTGTCCCCCGAAGAAGCCCAAGCCATCCCAGGTGAGAAAAATGCATCCTGAATCAAGTCTGAGAGCTAAAACCTCTATAACGGGTTTTACCACATTGAGCTCAGAACGTAAGGTCGGGACCTGAAATTTGGAGCCAAAAATCAAATTTTCAGTTTGGCTGAAATTACATGAAATGTGTGTCCCCCGAAGAAGCCCATGCCATCCCAGGTGAGAAAATTGCATCCTGAATCAAGTCTGAGGGCTAAAACCTCTATAACGGGTTTTACCACATTGAGCTCAGAACGTAAGGTCCGGACCTGAAATTTGGAGCCAAAAATCAAATTTTCAGTTTGGCTGAAATTACATGAAATATGTGTCCCCCGAAGAAGCCCATGCCATCCCAGGTGAGAAAAATGCATCCTGAATCAAGTCTGAGGGCTAAAACCTCTGTTTTCGGGTTTTACAACATTGAGCTCAGAACGTAAGGTCGGGACCTGAAATTTGGAGCCAAATATCAAATTTTCACATTGGCTGAAATTACATGAAATATGTGTCCCCTGAGGAAGCCCATGCCATCCCAGGTGAGAAAAATGCATCCTGAATCAGGTCAGAGAGCTAAAACCTCTATAACGGGTTTTACAACATTGAGCTCAGAACGTAAGGTCCGGGACCTGAAATTTGAAGCCAGAAATCAAATTTCACATTGGCTGAAATTACATGAAATATGTGTCCCCTGAGGAAGCCCATGCCATCCCAGGTGAGAAAAATGCATCCTGAATCAAGTCTGAGGGCTAAAACCTCTGTAACGGGTTTTACCACATTGAGCTCAGAACGTAAGGTCCGGACCTGAAATTTGGAGCCAAAAATCAAATTTTCAGTTTGGCTGAAATTACATGAAATATGTGTCCCCCGAAGAAGCCCATGCCATCCCAGGTGAGAAAAATGCATCCTGAATCAAGTCTGAGGGCTAAAACCTCTGTAACGGGTTTTACCACATTGAGCTCAGAACTAAGGTCCGGACCTGAAATTTGGAGCCAAAAATCAAATTTTCAGTTTGGCTGAAATTACATGAAATGTGTGTCCCCTGTGGAAGCCCATGCCATCCCAGGTGAGAAAAATGCATCCTGAATCAAGTCGGAGGGCTAAAACCTCTGTAACGGGTTTTACCACATTGAGCTCAGAACGTAAGGTCCGGACCTGAAATTTGGAGCCAAAAATCAAATTTTCAGTTTGGCTGAAATTACATGAATTGTGTGTCCCCCAAAGAAGCCCATGCCATCCCATGTGAGAAAAATGCATCCTGAATCAAGTCTGAGTGCTAAAACCTCTGTAACGGGTTTTACCACATTGAGCTCAGAACGTAAGGTCCGGACCTGAAATTTGAAGCCAAAAATCAAATTTTCAGTTTGGTTTAAATTACATGAAATATGTGTCCCCCGAAGAAGCCCATGCCATCCCAGGTGAGAAAAATGCATCCTGAATCAAGTCTGAGGGCTAAAACCTCTGTTTTCGGGTTTTACCACATTGAGCTCAGAACGTAAGGTCGGGACCTGAAATTTGGAGCCAAAAATCAAATTTTCAGTTTGGCTGAAATTACATGAAATATGTGTCCCCTGAAGAAGCCCATGCCATCCCAGGTGAGAAAAATGCATCCTGAATCAAGTCTGAGGGCTAAAACCTCTGTTTTCGGGTTTTACCACATTGAGCTCAGAACGTAAGGTCGGGACCTGAAATTTGGAGACAAAAATCAAATTTTCAGTTTGGCTGAAATTACATGAAATATGTGTCCCCCGAAGAAGCCCATGCCATCCCAGGTGAGAAAAATGAATCCTGAATCAAGTCTGAGGGCTAAAACCTCAGTAACGGGTTTTACCACATTGAGCTCAGAACGTAAGGTCGGGACCTGAAATTTGGAGCCAAAAGTCAAATTTTCAGTTTGGCTGAAATTACTTGAAATATGTGTCCCCTGAAGAAGCCCATGCCATCCCAGGTGAGAAAATTGCATCCTGAATCAAGTCTGAGGGCTAAAACCTCTGTAACGGGTTTTACCACATTGAGCTCAGAACGTAAGGTCCGGACCTGAAATTCGGAGCCAAAAATCAAAATTTCAGTTTGGCTGAAATTACATGAAATGTGTGTCCCCTGTGGAAGCCCATGCCATCCCAGGTGAGAAAAATGCATCCTGAATCAAGTCTGAGGGCTAAAACCTCTGTTTTTGGGTTTTACCACATTGAGCTCAGAACGTAAGGTCGGGACCTGAAATTTGGAGCCAAAAATCAAATTTTCAGTTTGGCTGAAATTACTTGAAATGTGTGTCTCCCGAAGAAGCCCATGCCATCCCAGGTGAGAAAAATGCATCCTGAATCAGGTCTGAGGGCTATAGCCTCAGTAACAGGTTTTACCACATTGAGCTCAGAACGTAAGGTCGGGACCTGAAATTTGGAGCCAAAAATCAAATTTTCAGTTTGGCTGAAATTACATGAAATATGTGTCCCCCGAAGAAGCCCATGCCATCCCAGGTGAGAAAAATGCATCCTGAATCAAGTCTGAGGGCTAAAACCTCTGTTTTCGGGTTTTACCACATTGAGCTCAGAACGTAAGGTCGGGACCTGAAATTTGGAGCCAAAAATCAAATTTTCAGTTTGGCTGAAATTACATGAAATATGTGTCCCCCGAAGAAGCCCATGCCATCCCAGGTGAGAAAATTGCATCCTGAATCAAGTCTGAGGCCTAAAACCTCTGTAACAGGTTTTACAACATTGAGCTCAGAACGTAAGGTCCGGACCTGAAATTCGGAGCCAAAAATCAAATTTTCAGTTTGGCTGAAATTACATGAAATGTGTGTCCCCTGTGGAAGCCCATGCCATCCCAGGTGAGAAAAATGCATCCTGAATCAAGTCTGAGGGCTAAAACCTCTGTAACGGGTTTTACCACATTGAGCTCAGAACGTTAGGTCGGGACCTGAAATTTGAAGCCAGAAATCAAATTTTCACATTGGCTGAAATTACATGAAATATGTGTCCCCCGAAGAAGCCCATGCCATCCCAGGTGAGAAAAATGCATCCAGAATCAAGTCTGAGGGCTAAAACCTCTGTTTTCGGGTTTTACCACATTGAGCTCAGAACGTAAGGTCGGGACCTGAAATTTGGAGCCAAAAATCAAATTTTCAGTTTGGCTGAAATTACATGAAATATGTGTCCCCTGAAGAAGCCTTTGCCATCCCAGGTGAGAAAAATGCATCCTGAATCAAGTCTGAGGGCTAAAACCTCTGTTTTCGGGTTTTACCACATTGAGCTCAGAACGTAAGGTCGGGACCTGAAATTTGGAGCCAAAAATCAAATTTTCAGTTTGGCTGAAATTACTTGAAATGTGTGTCTCCCGAAGAAGCCCATGCCATCCCAGGTGAGAAAAATGCATCCTGAATCAGGTCTGAGGGCTATAGCCTCAGTAACAGGTTTTACCACATTGAGCTCAGAACGTAAGGTCGGGACCTGAAATTTGGAGCCAAAAATCACATTTTCAGTTTGGCTGAAATTACATGAAATATGTGTCCCCCGAAGAAGCCCATGCCATCCCAGGTGAGAAAAATGCATCCTGAATCAAGTCTGAGGGCTAAAACCTCTGTTTTCGGGTTTTACCACATTGAGCTCAGAACGTAAGGTCGGGACCTGAAATTTGGAGCCAAAAATCAAATTTTCAGTTTGGCTGAAATTACATGAAATATGTGTCCCCCGAAGAAGCCCATGCCATCCCAGGTGAGAAAATTGCATCCTGAATCAAGTCTGAGGCCTAAAACCTCTGTAACAGGTTTTACAACATTGAGCTCAGAACGTAAGGTCCGGACCTGAAATTCGGAGCCAAAAATCAAATTTTCAGTTTGGCTGAAATTACATGAAATGTGTGTCCCCTGTGGAAGCCCATGCCATCCCAGGTGAGAAAAATGCATCCTGAATCAAGTCTGAGGGCTAAAACCTCTGTAACGGGTTTTACCACATTGAGCTCAGAACGTTAGGTCGGGACCTGAAATTTGAAGCCAGAAATCAAATTTTCACATTGGCTGAAATTACATGAAATATGTGTCCCCCGAAGAAGCCCATGCCATCCCAGGTGAGAAAAATGCATCCAGAATCAAGTCTGAGGGCTAAAACCTCTGTTTTCGGGTTTTACCACATTGAGCTCAGAACGTAAGGTCCAGACCTGAAATTTGGAGCCAAAAATCAAATTTTCAGTTTGGCTGAAATTACATGAAATATGTGTCCCCTGAAGAAGCCTTTGCCATCCCAGGTGAGAAAAATGCATCCTGAATCAAGTCTGAGGGCTAAAACCTCTGTTTTCGGGTTTTACCACATTGAGCTCAGAACGTAAGGTCCAGACCTGAAATTTGGAGCCAAAAATCAAATTTTCAGTTTGGCTGAAATTACATGAATTGTGTGTTCCCCAAAGAAGCCCATGCCATCCCAGGTGAGAAAAATGCATCCTGAATCAAGTCTGAGGGCTAAAACCTCTGTTTTCGGGCTTTACCACATTGAGCTCAGAACGTAAGGTCCGGACCTGAAATTTGGAGCCAAAAATCAAATTTTCAGTTTGGCTGAAATTATGTGAAATATGTGTCCCCCGAAGAAGCCCAAGCCATCCCAGGTGAGAAAAATGCATCCTGAATCAAGTCTGAGAGCTAAAACCTCTATAACGGGTTTTACCACATTGAGCTCAGAACGTAAGGTCGGGACCTGAAATTTGGAGCCAGAAATCAAATTTTCAGTTTGGCTGAAATTACATGAAATGTGTGTCCCCCGAAGAAGCCCATGCCATCCCAGGTGAGAAAAATGCATCCTGAATCAAGTCTGAGGGCTAAAACCTCAGTAACGGGTTTTACCACATTGAGCTCAGAACTAAGGTCCGGACCTGAAATTTGGAGCCACAAATCAAATTTTCAGTTTGGCTGAAATTACATGAAATATGTGTCCCCCGAAGAAGCCCATGCCATCCCAGGTGAGAAAAATGCATCCTGAATCAAGTCTGAGGGCTAAAACCTCTGTTTTCGGGTTTTACCACATTGAGCTCAGAACGTAAGGTCCGGACCTGAAATTTGGAGCCAAAAATCAAATTTTCAGTTTGGCTGAAATTACTTGAAATGTGTGTCTCCCGAAGAAGCCCATGCCATCCCAGGTGAGAAAAATGCATCCTGAATCAGGTCTGAGGGCTATAGCCTCAGTAACAGGTTTTACCACATTGAGCTCAGAACGTAAGGTCGGGACCTGAAATTTGGAGCCAAAAATCAAATTTTCAGTTTGGCTGAAATTACATGAAATATGTGTCCCCCGAAGAAGCCCATGCCATCCCAGGTGAGAAAAATGCATCCTGAATCAAGTCTGAGGGCTAAAACCTCTGTTTTCGGGTTTTACCACATTGAGCTCAGAACGTAAGGTCGGGACCTGAAATTTGGAGCCAGAAATCAAATTTTCAGTTTGGCTGAAATTACATGAAATGTGTGTCCCCCGAAGAAGCCCATGCCATCCCAGGTGAGAAAAATGCATCCTGAATCAAGTCTGAGGGCTAAAACCTCAGTAACGGGTTTTACCACATTGAGCTCAGAACTAAGGTCCGGACCTGAAATTTGGAGCCAAAAATCAAATTTTCAGTTTGGCTGAAATTACATGAAATATGTGTCCCCCGAAGAAGCCCATGCCATCCCAGGTGAGAAAAATGCATCCTGAATCAAGTCTGAGGGCTAAAACCTCTGTTTTCGGGTTTTACCACATTGAGCTCAGAACGTAAGGTCGGGACCTGAAATTTGGAGCCAAAAATCAAATTTTCAGTTTGGCTGAAATTACGTGAAATATGTGTCCCCCGAAGAAGCCCAAGCCATCCCAGGTGAGAAAAATGCATCCTGAATCAAGTCTGAGAGCTAAAACCTCTATAACGGGTTTTACCACATTGAGCTCAGAACGTAAGGTCGGGACCTGAAATTTGGAGCCAAAAATCAAATTTTCAGTTTGGCTGAAATTACATGAAATGTGTGTCCCCCGAAGAAGCCCATGCCATCCCAGGTGAGAAAAATGCATCCTGAATCAAGTCTGAGGGCTAAAACCTCTGTAACGGGTTTTACCACATTGAGCTCAGAACGTAAGGTCCGGACCTGAAATTTGGAGCCAAAAATCAAATTTTCAGTTTGGCTGAAATTACATGAAATATGTGTCCCCCGAAGAAGCCCATGCCATCCCAGGTGAGAAAAATGCATCCTGAATCAGGTCTGAGAGCTAAAACCTCTGTTTTCGGGTTTTACCACATCGAGCTCAGAACGTAAGGTCGGGACCTGAAATTTGGAGCCAAACATCAAATTTTCAGTTTGGCTGAAATTGCAAGGAATATATTTCCCCCGAAGAAGCCCATGCCATCCCAAGTGAGAAAAATGCATCCTGAATCAAGTCTGAGGGCTAAAACCTCTGTTTTCGGGTTTTACCACATTGAGCTCAGAACGTAAGGTCGGGACCTGAAATTTGGAGCCAAAAATCAAATTTTCAGTTTGGCTGAGATTACATGAAATATGTGTCCCCTGAAGAAGCCCATGCCATCCCAGGTGAGAAAAATGCATCCTGAATCAAGTCTGAGGGCTAAAACCTCCTTTTTCGGGTTTTACCACATTGAGCTCAGAACGTAAGGTTGGGACCTGAAATTTGGAGCCAAAAATCAAATTTTCAGTTTGGCTGAAATTACATGAAATATGTGTCCCCCGAAGAAGCCCATGCCATCCCAGGTGAGAAAAATGCATCCTGAATCAGGTCTGAGAGCTAAAACCTCTATAACGGGTTTTACAACATTGAGCTCAGAACGTAAGGTCGGGACCTGAAATTTGGAGCCAAAAATCAAATTTTCAGTTTGGCTGAAATAACATGAAATATGTGTCCCCTGAAGAAGCCCATGCCATCCCAGGTGAGAAAAATGCATCCTGAATCAAGTCTGAGGTCTAAAACCACTATAACAGGTTTTAAAACATTCAGCTCAGAACGTAAGGTCGGGACCTGAAATTTGGAGCCAAAAATCAAATTTTCAGTTTGGCTGAAATAACATGAAATGTGTGTCCCCTGTGGAAGCCCATGCCATCCCAGGTGAGAAAAATGCATCCTGAATCAAGTCTGAGGGCTAAATCCTCTGTAACGGGTTTTACCACATTGAGCTCAGAACGTAAGGTCGGGACCTGAAATTTGGAGCCAAAAATCAAATTTTCAGTTTGGCTGAAATTACATGAAATATGTGTCCCCCGAAGAAGCCCATGCCATCCCAGGTGACAAAAATGCATCCTGAATCAAGTCTGAGGGCTAAAACCTCTGTTTTCGGGTTTTACCACATTGAGCTCAGAACGTAAGGTCGGGACCTGAAATTTGGAGCCAAAAATCAAATTTTCAGTTTGGCTGAAATAACATGAAATATCAGTCCTATGTGGAAGCCCATGCCATCCCAGGTCAGAAAAATGCATCCTGAATCAAGTCTAAGGGCTAAAACCTCTATAACAGGTTTTACCACATTGAGCTCAGAACGTAAGGTCCGGGACCTGAAATTTGGAGCCAAAAATCAAATTTTCAGTTTGGCTGAAATTACATGAAATGTGTGTCCCCCGAAGAAGCCCATGCCATCCCAGGTGAGAAAAATGCATCCTGAATCAAGTCTGAGGGCTAAAACCTCTATAACGGGTTTTACCACATTGAGCTCAGAACGTAAGGTCGGGACCTGAAATTTGGAGCCAAAAATCAAATTTTCAGTTTGGCTGAAATTACATGAAATGTGTGTCCCCTGTGGAAGCCCATGCCATCCCAGGTGAGAAAAATGCATCCTGAATCAAGTCTAAGGGCTAAAACCTCTATAACAGGTTTTACCACATTGAGCTCAGAACGTAAGGTCGGGACCTGAAATTTGGAGCACAAAAACAAATTTTCAGTTTGGCTGAAATTACATGAAATGTGTGTCCCCCGAAGAAGCCCATGCCATCCCAGGTGAGAAAAATGCATCCTGAATCAAGTCTGAGGGCTAAAACCTCTATAACGGGTTTTACCACATTGAGCTCAGAACGTAAGGTCCGGACCTGAAATTTGGAGCCAAAAATCAAATTTTCAGTTTGGCTGAAATTACATGAAATATGTGTCCCCCGAGAAGCCCATGCCATCCCAGGTGAGAAAAATGCATCCTGAATCAAGTCTGAGGGCTAAAACCTCTGTTTTCGGGTTTTACCACATTGAGCTCAGAACGTAAGGTCGGGACCTGAAATTTGGAGCCAAAAATCAAATTTTCAGTTAGGCTGAAATAACATGAAATATGTGTCCCCTGAAGAAGCCCATGCCATCCCAGGTGAGAAAAATGCATCCTGAATCAAGTCTGAGAGCTAAAACCTCTATAACATGTTTTAAAACATTCAACTCAGAACGAAAGGTCGGGACCTGAAATTTGGAGCCAAAAATCAAATTTTCAGTTTGGCTGAAATAACATGAAATATGTGTCCCCTGAGGAAGCCCATGCCATCCCAGGTGAGAAAAATGCATCCTGAATCAAGTCTGAGGGCTAAAACCTCTGTTTTCGGGTTTTACCACATTGAGCTCAGAACGTAAGGTGCGGACCTGAAATTTTGAGCCAAAAATCAAATTTCTAGTTTGGCTGAAATTACATGAAATATGTGTCCCCTGAAGAAGCCCATGCCATCCCAGGTGAGAAAAATGCATCCTGAATCAAGTCTGAGGGCTAAAACCTCTGTTTTCGGGTTTTACCACATTGAGCTCAGAACGTAAGGTCGGGACCTGAAATTTGGAGCCAAACATCAAATTTTCAGTTTGACTGAAATTACATGAAATGTGTGTCCCCCGAAGAAGCCCATGCCATCCCAGGTGAGAAAAATGCATCCTGAATCAAGTCTGAGGGCTAAAACCTTTTTTTTTTTCGGGTTTTACCACATTGAGCTCAGAACGTAAGGTCGGGACCTGAAATTTGGAGCCAAAAATCAAATTTTCAGTTTGGCTGAAATTACATGAAATATGTGTCCCCCGAAGAAGCCCATGCCATCCCAGGTGAGAAAAATGCATCCTGAATCAAGTCTGAGGGCTAAAACCTCAGTAACTGGTTTTACCACATTGAGCTCAGAACGTAAGGTCGGGACCTGAAATTTGGAGCCAAAAATCAAATTTTCAGTTTGGCTGAAATTACATGAAATGTGTGTCCCCTGAGGAAGCCCATGCCATCCCAGGTGAGAAAAATGCATCCTGAATCAAGTCTGAGGGCTAAAACCTCTGTTTTCGGGTTTTACCACATTGAGCTCAGAATGTAAGGTCGGGACCTGAAATTTGGAGCCAAAAATCAAATTTTCAGTTTGGCTGAAATTACATGAAATATGTGTCCCCCGAAGAAGCCCATGCCATCCCAGGTGAGAAAAATGCATCCTGAATCAAGTCTTAGGGCTAAAACCTCTGTTATCGGGTTTTACCACATTGAGCTCAGAACGTAAGGTCGGGACCTGAAATTTGGAGCCAAAAATCAAATTTTCAGTTTGGCTGAAATTACATGAAATATGTGTCCCCCGAAGAAGCCCATGCCATCCCAGGTGAGAAAAATGCATCCAGAATCAAGTCTGAGGGCTAAAACCTCTGTTTTCGGGTTTTACCACATTGAGCTCAGAACGTAAGGTCGGGACCTGAAATTTGGAGCCAAAAATCAAATTTTCAGTTTGGCTGAAATTACATGAAATATGTGTCAACCGAAGAAGCCCATGCCATCCCAGGTGAGAAAAATGCATCCTGAATCAAGTCTGAGGGCTAAAACCTCAGTAACGGGTTTTACCACATTGAGCTCAGAACGTAAGGTCGGGACCTGAAATTTGGAGCCAAAAATCAAATTTTCAGTTTGGCTGAAATTACACGAAATATGTGTCCCCTGTGGAAGCCCATGCCATCCCAGGTGAGAAAAATGCATCCTGAATCAGGTCAGAGAGCTAAAACCTCTATAACGGGATTTACAACATTGAGCTCAGAACGTAAGGTCCGGGACCTGAAATTTGAAGCCAGAAATCAAATTTTCAGTTTGGCTGAAATTACATGAAATACGTGTCCCCTGAGGAAGCCCATGCCATCCCAGGTGAGAAAAATGCATCCGGAATCAAGTCTGAGGGCTAAAACCTCTGTTTTCGGGTTTTACCACATTGAGCTCAGAACGTAAGGTCCGGACCTGAAATTTGGAGCCAAAAATCAAATTTTCAGTTTGGCTGAAATTACATGAAATATGTGTCCCCTGAAGAAGCCCATGCCATCCCAGGTGAGAAAAATGCATCCTGAATCAAGTCTGAGAGCTAAAACCTCTATAACATGTTTTAAAACATTCAACTCAGAACGTAAGGTCGGGACCTGAAATTTGGAGCCAAAAATCAAATTTTCAGTTTGGCTGAAATTACATGAAATATGTGTCCCCTGAAGAAGCCCATGCCATCCCAGGTGAGAAAAATGCATCCTGAATCAAGTCTTAGGGCTAAAACCTCTGTTATCGGGTTTTACCACATTGAGCTCAGAACGTAAGGTCGGGACCTGAAATTTGGAGCCAAAAATCAAATTTTCAGTTTGGCTGAAATGACATGAAATATGTGTCCCCCGAAGAAGCCCATGCCATCCCAGGTGAGAAAAATGCATCCAGAATCAAGTCTGAGGGCTAAAACCTCTGTTTTCGGGTTTTACCACATTGAGCTCAGAACGTAAGGTCGGGACCTGAAATTTGGAGCCAAAAATCAAATTTTCAGTTTGGCTGAAATTACATGAAATATGTGTCAACCGAAGAAGCCCATGCCATCCCAGGTGAGAAAAATGCATCCTGAATCAAGTCTGAGGGCTAAAACCTCAGTAACGGGTTTTACCACATTGAGCTCAGAACGTAAGGTCGGGACCTGAAATTTGGAGCCAAAAATCAAATTTTCAGTTTGGCTGAAATTGCATGAAATATGTGTCCTCTGAAGAAGCCCATGCCATCCCAGGTGAGAAAAATGCATCCTGAATCAAGTCTGAGGGCTAAAACCTCTGTTTTCGGGTTTTACCACATTGAGCTCAGAACGTAAGGTCCGGACCTGAAATTTGGAGCCAAAAATCAAATTTTCAGTTTGGCTGAAATTACATGAAATGTGTGTCCCCCGAAGAAGCCCATGCCATCCCAGGTGAGAAAAATGCATCCTGAATCAAGTCTGAGGGCTAAAACCTCTGTTTTCGGGTTTTACCACATTGAGCTCAGAACGTAAGGTCCGGACCTGAAATTTGGAGCCAAAAATCAAATTTTCAGTTTGGCTGAAATTACATGAAATGTGTGTCCCCTGAAGAAGCCCATGCCATCCCAGGTGAGAAAAATGCATCCTGAATCAAGTCTGAGGGCTAAAACCTCTGTTTTCGGGTTTTACCACATTGAGCTCAGAACGTAAGGTCCGGACCTGAAATTTGGAGCCAAAAATCAAATTTTCAGTTAGGCTGAAATTACATGAAATATGTGTCCCCTGAAGAAGCCCATGCCATCCCAGGTGAGAAAAATGCATCCTGAATCAAGTCTGAGAGCTAAAACCTCTATAACAGGTTTTACCACATTGAGCTCAGAACGTAAGGTCCGGACCTGAAATTTGGAGCCAAAAATCAAATTTTCAGTTTGGCTGAAATTACGTGAAATATGTGTCCCCTGAAGAAGCCCATGCCATCCCAGGTGAGAAAAATGCATCCTGAATCAGGTCAGAGAGCTAAAACCTCTATAATGGGTTTTACCACATTGAGCTCAGAACGAAAGGTCGGGACCTGAAATTTGGAGCCAAAAATCAAATTTTCAGTTTGGCTGAAATTACATGAAATGTGTGTCCCCCGAAGAAGCCCATGCCATCCCAGGTGAGAAAAATGCATCCTGAATCAAGTCTGAGGGCTAAAACCTCTGTTTTCAGGTTTTACCACATTGAGCTCAGAACGTAAGGTCGAAACCTGAAATTTGGAGCCAAAAATCAAATTTTCAGTTTGGCTGAAATTACATGAAATGTGTGTCCCCTGTGGAAGCCCATGCCATCCCAGGTGAGAAAAATGCATCCTGAATCAAGTCTGAGGGCTAAAACCTCTGTAACGGGTTTTACCACATTGAGCTCAGAACGTAAGGTCGGGACCTGAAATTTGGAGCCAAAAATCAAATTTTCAGTTTGGCTGAAATTACATGAAATGTGTGTCCCCTGTGGAAGCCCATGCCATCCCAGGTGAGAAAATTGCATCCTGAATCAAGTCTGAGGGCTAAAACCTCTGTAACGGGTTTTACCACATTGAGCTCAGAACGAAAGGTCGGGACCTGAAATTTGAAGCCAGAAATCAAATTTTCACATTGGCTGAAATTACATGAAATATGTGTCCCCCAAAGAAGCCCATGCCATCCCAGGTGAGAAAAATGCATCCTGAATCAAGTCTGAGGGCTAAAACCTCTGTTTTCTGGTTTTACCACATTGAGCCCGGAACGTAAGGTCCGGACCTGAAATTTGAAGCCAAAAATCAAATTTTCAGTTTGGCTGAAATTACATGAAATATGTGTCCCCTGAAGAAGCCCATGCCATCCCAGGTGAGAAAATTGCATCCTGAATCAAGTCTGAGGGCTAAAACCTCTGTAACGGGTTGTACCACATTGAGCTCAGAACGTAAGGTCCGGACCTGAAATTCGGAGCCAAAAATCAAATTTTCAGTTTGGCTGAAATTACATGAAATGTGTGTCCCCCGAAGAAGCCCATGCCATCCCAGTTGAGAAAAATGCATCCTGAATCAAGTCTGAGGGCTAAAACCTCTGTTTTTGGGTTTTACCACATTGAGCTCAGAACGTAAGGTCCGGACCTGAAATTTGGAGCCAAAAATCAAATTTTCAGTTTGGCTGAAATTACATGAATTGTGTGTTCCCCAAAGAAGCCCATGCCATCCCAGGTGAGAAAAATGCATCCTGAATCAAGTCTGAGGGCAAAAACCTCTGTTTTCGGGTTTTACCACATTGAGCTCAGAACGTAAGGTCCAGACCTGAAATTTGGAGCCAAAAATCAAATTTTCAGTTTGGCTGAAATTACATGAAATATGTGTCCCCCGAAGAAGCCCATGCCATCCCAGGTGAGAAAAATGCATCCTGAATCAAGTCTGAGGGCTAAAACCTCTGTTTTCGGGTTTTACCACATTGAGCTCAGAACGTAAGGTCGGGACCTGAAATTTGGAGCCAAAAATCAAATTTTCAGTTTGGCTGAAATTACATGAAATATGTGTCCCCCGAAGAAGCCCATGCCATCCCAGGTGAGAAAATTGCATCCTGAATCAAGTCTGAGGCCTAAAACCTCTGTAACAGGTTTTACAACATTGAGCTCAGAACGTAAGGTCCGGACCTGAAATTCGGAGCCAAAAATCAAATTTTCAGTTTGGCTGAAATTACATGAAATGTGTGTCCCCTGTGGAAGCCCATGCCATCCCAGGTGAGAAAAATGCATCCTGAATCAAGTCTGAGGGCTAAAACCTCTGTAACGGGTTTTACCACATTGAGCTCAGAACGTAAGGTCGGGACCTGAAATTTGAAGCCAGAAATCAAATTTTCACATTGGCTGAAATAACATGAAATATGTGTCCCCCGAAGAAGCCCATGCCATCCCAGGTGAGAAAAATGCATCCAGAATCAAGTCTGAGGGCTAAAACCTCTGTTTTCTGGTTTTACCACATTGAGCTCAGAACGTAAGGTCGGGACCTGAAATTTGGAGCCAAAAATCAAATTTTCAGTTTGGCTGAAATTACATGAAATATGTGTCCCCTGAAGAAGCCCATGCCATCCCAGGTGAGAAAAATGCATCCTGAATCAAGTCTGAGGGCTAAAACCTCTGTTTTGGGGTTTTACCACATTGAGCTCAGAACGTAAGGTCCGGACCTGAAATTTGGAGCCAAAAATCAAATTTTTCAGTTTGGCTGAAATTACATGAATTGTGTGTTCCCCAAAGAAGCCCATGCCATCCCAGGTGAGAAAAATGCATCCTGAATCAAGTCTGAGGGCTAAAACCTCTGTTTTCGGGCTTTACCACATTGAGCTCAGAACGTAAGGTCCGGACCTGAAATTTGGAGCCAAAAATCAAATTTTCAGTTTGGCTGAAATTATGTGAAATATGTGTCCCCCGAAGAAGCCCAAGCCATCCCAGGTGAGAAAAATGCATCCTGAATCAAGTCTGAGAGCTAAAACCTCTATAACAGGTTTTACCACATTGAGCTCAGAACGTAAGGTCGGGACCTGAAATTTGGAGCCAGAAATCAAATTTTCAGTTTGGCTGAAATTACATGAAATGTGTGTCCCCCGAAGAAGCCCATGCCATCCCAGGTGAGAAAAATGCATCCTGAATCAAGTCTGAGGGCTAAAACCTCTGTTTTCGGGTTTTACAACATTGAGCTCAGAACGTAAGGTCGGGACCTGAAATTTGGAGCCAAAAATCAAATTTTCAGTTTGGCTGAAATTACATGAAATATGTGTCCCCCGAAGAAGCCCATGCCATCCCAGGTGAGAAAAATGCATCCTGAATCAAGTCTGAGGGCTAAAACCTCTGTTTTTGGGTTTTACCACATTGAGCTCAGAACGTAAGGTCCGGACCTGAAATTTGGAGCCAAAAATCAAATTTTCAGTTTGGCTGAAATTACGTGAAATATATGTCCCCCGAAGAAGCCCAAGCCATCCCAGGTGAGAAAAATGCATCCTGAATCAAGTCTGAGGGCTAAAACCTCTGTAACGGGTTTTACCACATTGAGCTCAGAACGTAAGGTCGGGACCTGAAATTTGAAGCCAGAAATCAAATTTTCACATTGGCTGAAATTACATGAAATATGTGTCCCCCGAAGAAGCCCATGCCATCCCAGGTGAGAAAAATGCATCCAGAATCAAGTCTGAGGGCTAAAACCTCTGTTTTTGGGTTTTACCACATTGAGCTCAGAACGTAAGGTCGGGACCTGAAATTTGGAGCCAAAAATCAAATTTTCAGTTTGGCTGAAATTACATGAAATATGTGTCCCCTGAAGAAGCCCATGCCATCCCAGGTGAGAAAAATGCATCCTGAATCAAGTCTGAGGGCTAAAACCTCCTTTTTCGGGTTTTACCACATTGAGCTCAGAACGTAAGGTCGGGACCTGAAATTTGGAGCCAGAAATCAAATTTTCAGTTTGGCTGAAATTACGTGAAATATGTGTCCCCCAAAGAAGCCCATGCCATCCCAGGTGAGAAAAATGCATCCTGAATCAAGTCTGAGAGCTAAAACCTCTATAATGGGTTTTACCACATTGAGCTCAGAACGCAAGGTCGGGACCTGAAATTTGGAGACAATAATCAAATTTTCAGTTTGGCTGAAATTACATGAAATATGTGTCCCCCGAAGAAGCCCAAGCCATCCCAGGTGAGAAAAATGAATCCTGAATCAAGTCTGAGGGCTAAAACCTCAGTAACGGGTTTTACCACATTGAGCTCAGAACGTAAGGTCGGGACCTGAAATTTGGAGCCAAAAGTCAAATTTTCAGTTTGGCTGAAATTACATGAAATATGTGTCCCCTGAAGAAGCCCATGCCATCCCAGGTTAGAAAATTGCATCCTGAATCAAGTCTGAGGGCTAAAACCTCTGTAACGGGTTTTACCACATTGAGCTCAGAACGTAAGGTCGGGACCTGAAATTTGAAGCCAGAAATCAAATTTTCACATTGGCTGAAATTACATGAAATATGTGTCCCCCGAAGAAGCCCATGCCATCCCAGGTGAGAAAAATGCATCCAGAATCAAGTCTGAGGGCTAAAACCTCTGTTTTTGGGTTTTACCACATTGAGCTCAGAACGTAAGGGAGGGACCTGAAATTTGGAGCCAAAAATCAAATTTTCAGTTTGGCTGAAATTACATGAAATATGTGTCCCCTGAAGAAGCCCATGCCATCCCAGGTGAGAAAAATGCATCCTGAATCAAGTCTGAGGGCAAAAACCTCTGTTTTCAGGCTTTACCACATTGAGCTCAGAACGTAAGGTCCGGACCTGAAATTTGGAGCCAAAAATCAAATTTTCAGTTTGGCTGAAATTATGTGAAATATGTGTCCCCCGAAGAAGCCCAAGCCATCCCAGGTGAGAAAAATGCATCCTGAATCAAGTCTGAGGGCAAAAACCTCTGTTTTCAGGCTTTACCACATTGAGCTCAGAACGTAAGGTCCGGACCTGAAATTTGGAGCCAAAAATCAAATTTTCAGTTTGGCTGAAATTATGTGAAATATGTGTCCCCCGAAGAAGCCCAAGCCATCCCAGGTGAGAAAAATGCATCCTGAATCAAGTCTGAGAGCTAAAACCTCTATAACAGGTTTTACCACATTGAGCTCAGAACGTAAGGTCGGGACCTGAAATTTGGAGCCAGAAATCAAATTTTCAGTTTGGCTGAAATTACATGAAATGTGTGTCCCCCGAAGAAGCCCATGCCATCCCAGGTGAGAAAAATGCATCCTGAATCAAGTCTGAGGGCTAAAACCTCTGTTTTCGGGTTTTACAACATTGAGCTCAGAACGTAAGGTCGGGACCTGAAATTTGGAGCCAAAAATCAAATTTTCAGTTTGGCTGAAATTACATGAAATATGTGTCCCCCGAAGAAGCCCATGCCATCCCAGGTGAGAAAAATGCATCCTGAATCAAGTCTGAGGGCTAAAACCTCTGTTTTTGGGTTTTACCACATTGAGCTCAGAACGTAAGGTCCGGACCTGAAATTTGGAGCCAAAAATCAAATTTTCAGTTTGGCTGAAATTACGTGAAATATATGTCCCCCGAAGAAGCCCAAGCCATCCCAGGTGAGAAAAATGCATCCTGAATCAAGTCTGAGGGCTAAAACCTCTGTAACGGGTTTTACCACATTGAGCTCAGAACGTAAGGTCGGGACCTGAAATTTGAAGCCAGAAATCAAATTTTCACATTGGCTGAAATTACATGAAATATGTGTCCCCCGAAGAAGCCCATGCCATCCCAGGTGAGAAAAATGCATCCAGAATCAAGTCTGAGGGCTAAAACCTCTGTTTTTGGGTTTTACCACATTGAGCTCAGAACGTAAGGTCGGGACCTGAAATTTGGAGCCACAAATCAAATTTTCAGTTTGGCTGAAATTACATGAAATATGTGTCCCCTGAAGAAGCCCATGCCATCCCAGGTGAGAAAAATGCATCCTGAATCAAGTCTGAGGGCTAAAACCTCCTTTTTCGGGTTTTACCACATTGAGCTCAGAACGTAAGGTCGGGACCTGAAATTTGGAGCCAGAAATCAAATTTTCAGTTTGGCTGAAATTACGTGAAATATGTGTCCCCCAAAGAAGCCCATGCCATCCCAGGTGAGAAAAATGCATCCTGAATCAAGTCTGAGAGCTAAAACCTCTATAATGGGTTTTACCACATTGAGCTCAGAACGCAAGGTCGGGACCTGAAATTTGGAGACAATAATCAAATTTTCAGTTTGGCTGAAATTACATGAAATATGTGTCCCCCGAAGAAGCCCAAGCCATCCCAGGTGAGAAAAATGAATCCTGAATCAAGTCTGAGGGCTAAAACCTCAGTAACGGGTTTTACCACATTGAGCTCAGAACGTAAGGTCGGGACCTGAAATTTGGAGCCAAAAGTCAAATTTTCAGTTTGGCTGAAATTACATGAAATATGTGTCCCCTGAAGAAGCCCATGCCATCCCAGGTGAGAAAAATGCATCCTGAATCAAGTCTGAGGGCTAAAACCTCTGTAACGGGTTTTACCACATTGAGCTCAGAACGTAAGGTCGGGACCTGAAATTTGAAGCCAGAAATCAAATTTTCACATTGGCTGAAATTACATGAAATATGTGTCCCCCGAAGAAGCCCATGCCATCCCAGGTGAGAAAAATGCATCCAGAATCAAGTCTGAGGGCTAAAACCTCTGTTTTTGGGTTTTACCACATTGAGCTCAGAACGTAAGGGAGGGACCTGAAATTTGGAGCCAAAAATCAAATTTTCAGTTTGGCTGAAATTACATGAAATATGTGTCCCCTGAAGAAGCCCATGCCATCCCAGGTGAGAAAAATGCATCCTGAATCAAGTCTGAGGGCAAAAACCTCTGTTTTCAGGCTTTACCACATTGAGCTCAGAACGTAAGGTCCGGACCTGAAATTTGGAGCCAAAAATCAAATTTTCAGTTTGGCTGAAATTATGTGAAATATGTGTCCCCCGAAGAAGCCCAAGCCATCCCAGGTGAGAAAAATGCATCCTGAATCAAGTCTGAGAGCTAAAACCTCTATAACGGGTTTTACCACATTGAGCTCAGAACGTAAGGTCGGGACCTGAAATTTGGAGCCAGAAATCAAATTTTCAGTTTGGCTGAAATTACATGAAATGTGTGTCCCCCGAAGAAGCCCATGCCATCCCAGGTGAGAAAAATGCATCCTGAATCAAGTCTGAGGGCTAAAACCTCAGTAACGGGTTTTACCACATTGAGCTCAGAACTAAGGTCCGGACCTGAAATTTGGAGCCAAAAATCAAATTTTCAGTTTGGCTGAAATTACATGAAATATGTGTCCCCCGAAGAAGCCCATGCCATCCCAGGTGAGAAAAATGCATCCTGAATCAAGTCTGAGGGCTAAAACCTCAGTAACGGGTTTTACCACATTGAGCTCAGAACGTAAGGTCGGGACCTGAAATTTGGAGCCAAAAATCAAATTTTCAGTTTGGCTGAAATTACATGAAATATGTGTCCCCCGAAGAAGCCCATGCCATCCCAGGTGAGAAAAATGAATCCTGAATCAAGTCTGAGGGCTAAAACCTCAGTAACGGGTTTTACCACATTGAGCTCAGAACGTAAGGTCGGGACCTGAAATTTGGAGCCAAAAGTCAAATTTTCAGTTTGGCTGAAATTACATGAAATATGTGTCCCCTGAAGAAGCCCATGCCATCCCAGGTGAGAAAATTGCATCCTGAATCAAGTCTGAGGGCTAAAACCTCTGTAACGGGTTTTACAACATTGAGCTCAGAACGTAAGGTCCGGAACTGAAATTCGGAGCCAAAAATCAAATTTTCAGTTTGGCTGAAATTACATGAAATGTGTGTCCCCTGTGGAAGCCCATGCCATCCCAGGTGAGAAAAATGCATCCTGAATCAAGTCTGAGGGCTAAAACCTCTGTTTTTGGGTTTTACCACATTGAGCTCAGAACGTAAGGTCGGGACCTGAAATTTGGAGCCAAAAATCAAATTTTCAGTTTGGCTGAAATTACTTGAAATGTGTGTGTCCCGAAGAAGCCCATGCCATCCCAGGTGAGAAAAATGCATCCTGAATCAGGTCTGAGGGCTATAGCCTCTGTAACAGGTTTTACAACATTGAGCTCAGAACGTAAGGTCCGGACCTGAAATTCGGAGCCAAAAATCAAATTTTCAGTTTGGCTGAAATTACATGAAATGTGTGTCCCCTGTGGAAGCCCGTGCCATCCCAGGTGAGAAAAATGCATCCTGAATCAAGTCTGAGGGCTAAAACCTCTGTAATGGGTTTTACCACATTGAGCTCAGAACGTAAGGTCGGGACCTGAAATTTGGAGCCAGAAATCAAATTTTCACATTGGCTGAAATTACATGAAATATGTGTCCCCCGAAGAAGCCCATGCCATCCCAGGTGAGAAAAATGCATCCAGAATCAAGTCTGAGGGCTAAAACCTCTGTAACGGGTTTTACCACATTGAGCTCAGAACGTAAGGTCCGGACCTGAAATTTGGAGCCAAAAATCAAATTTTCAGTTTGGCTGAAATTACATGAATTGTGTGTTCCCCAAAGAAGCCCATGCCATCCCAGGTGAGAAAAATGCATCCTGAATCAAGTCTGAGGGCTAAAACCTCTGTTTTCGGGCTTTACCACATTGAGCTCAGAACGTAAGGTCCGGACCTGAAATTTGGAGCCAAAAATCAAATTTTCAGTTTGGCTGAAATTATGTGAAATTAGTGTCCCCCGAAGAAGCCCAAGCCATCCCAGGTGAGAAAAATGCATCCTGAATCAAGTCTGAGAGCTAAAACCTCTATAACGGGTTTTACCACATTGAGCTCAGAACGTAAGGTCGGGACCTGAAATTTGGAGCCAGAAATCAAATTTTCAGTTTGGCTGAAATTACATGAAATGTGTGTCCCCCGAAGAAGCCCATGCCATCCCAGGTGAGAAAAATGCATCCTGAATCAAGTCTGAGGGCTAAAACCTCAGTAACGGGTTTTACCACATTGAGCTCAGAATTAAGGTCCGGACCTGAAATTTGGAGCCAAAAATCAAATTTTCAGTTTGGCTGAAATTACATGAAATATGTGTCCCCCGAAGAAGCCCATGCCATCCCAGGTGAGAAAAATGCATCCTGAATCAAGTCTGAGGGCTAAAACCTCTGTTTTCGGGTTTTACCACATTGAGCTCAGAACGTAAGGTCCGGACCTGAAATTTGGAGCCAAAAATCAAATTTTCAGTTTGGCTGAAATTACGTGAAATATGTGTCCCCCGAAGAAGCCCAAGCCATCCCAGGTGAGAAAAATGCATCCTGAATCAAGTCTGAGAGCTAAAACCTCTATAACGGGTTTTACCACATTGAGCTCAGAACGTAAGGTCGGGACCTGAAATTTGGAGCCAAAAATCAAATTTTCAGTTTGGCTGAAATTACATGAAATATATGTTCCCTGTGGAAGCCCATGCCATCCCAGGTGAGAAAATTGCATCCTGAATCAAGTCTGAGGGCTAAAACCTCTGTAACGGGTTTTACCACATTGAGCTCAGAACGTAAGGTCCGGACCTGAAATTTGGAGCCAAAAATCAAATTTTCAGTTTGGCTGAAATTACATGAAATATGTGTCCCCCGAAGAAGCCCATGCCATCCCAGGTGAGAAAAATGCATCCTGAATCAGGTCTGAGAGCTAAAACCTCTGTTTTCGGGTTTTACCACATTGAGCTCAGAACGTAAGGTCGGGACCTGAAATTTGGAGCCAAACATCAAATTTTCAGTTTGGCTGAAATTGCAAGGAATATATTTCCCCCGAAGAAGCCCATGCCATGCCAAGTGAGAAAAATGCATCCTGAATCAAGTCTGAGGGCTAAAACCTCTGTTTTCGGGTTTTACCACATTGAGCTCAGAACGTAAGGTCGGGACCTGAAATTTGGAGCCAAAAGTCAAATTTTCAGTTTGGCTGAAATTACATGAAATATGTGTCCCCTGAAGAAGCCCATGCCATCCCAGGTGAGAAAAATGCATCCTGAATCAAGTCTGAGGGCTAAAACCTCAGTAACGGGTTTTACCACATTGAGCTCAGAACTAAGGTCCGGACCTGAAATTTGGAGCCAAAAATCAAATTTTCAGTTTGGCTGAAATTACGTGAAATATGTGTCCCCCGAAGAAGCCCATGCCATCCCAGGTGAGAAAAATGCATCCTGAATCAACTCTGAGAGCTAAAACCTCTATAATGGGTTTTACCACATTGAGCTCAGAACGCAAGGTTGGGACCTGAAATTTGGAGACAAAAATCAAATTTTCAGTTTGGCTGAAATTACATGAAATATGTGTCCCCCGAAGAAGCCCATGCCATCCCAGGTGAGAAAAATGAATCCTGAATCAAGTCTGAGGGCTAAAACCTCAGTAACGGGTTTTACCACATTGAGCTCAGAACGTAAGGTCGGGACCTGAAATTTGGAGCCAAAAGTCAAATTTTCAGTTTGGCTGAAATTACATGAAATATGTGTCCCCTGAAGAAGCCCATGCCATCCCAGGTGAGAAAATTGCATCCTGAATCAAGTCTGAGGGCTAAAACCTCTGTAACGGGTTGTACCACATTGAGCTCAGAACGTAAGGTCCGGACCTGAAATTCGGAGCCAAAAATCAAATTTTCAGTTTGGCTGAAATTACATGAAATGTGTGTCCCCTGTGGAAGCCCATGCCATCCCAGTTGAGAAAAATGCATCCTGAATCAAGTCTGAGGGCTAAAACCTCTGTTTTTGGGTTTTACCACATTGAGCTCAGAACGTAAGGTCCGGACCTGAAATTTGGAGCCAAAAATCAAATTTTCAGTTTGGCTGAAATTACATGAATTGTGTGTTCCCCAAAGAAGCCCATGCCATCCCAGGTGAGAAAAATGCATCCTGAATCAAGTCTGAGGGCAAAAACCTCTGTTTTCGGGTTTTACCACATTGAGCTCAGAACGTAAGGTCCAGACCTGAAATTTGGAGCCAAAAATCAAATTTTCAGTTTGGCTGAAATTACATGAAATATGTGTCCCCCGAAGAAGCCCATGCCATCCCAGGTGAGAAAAATGCATCCTGAATCAAGTCTGAGGGCTAAAACCTCTGTTTTCGGGTTTTACCACATTGAGCTCAGAACGTAAGGTCGGGACCTGAAATTTGGAGCCAAAAATCAAATTTTCAGTTTGGCTGAAATTACATGAAATATGTGTCCCCCGAAGAAGCCCATGCCATCCCAGGTGAGAAAAATGCATCCTGAATCAAGTCTGAGGGCTAAAACCTCCTTTTTCGGGTTTTACCACATTGAGCTCAGAACGTAAGGTTGGGACCTGAAATTTGGAGCCAAAAATCAAATTTTCAGTTTGGCTGAAATTACATGAAATGTGTGTCCCCTGTGGAAGCCCATGCCATCCCAGGTGAGAAAAATGCATCCTGAATCAAGTCTGAGGGCTAAAACCTCTGTAACGGGTTTTACCACATTGAGCTCAGAACGTAAGGTCCGGACCTGAAATTTGGAGCCAAAAATCAAATTTTCAGTTTGGCTGAAATTACATGAATTGTGTGTCCCCCAAAGAAGCCCATGCCATCCCATGTGAGAAAAATGCATCCTGAATCAAGTCTGAGTGCTAAAACCTCAGTAACGGGTTTTACCACATTGAGCTCAGAACGTAAGGTCGGGACCTGAAATTTGGAGCCAGAAATCAAATTTTCAGTTTGGCTGAAATTACATGAAATATGTGTCCCCCGAAGAAGCCCATGCCATCCCAGGTGAGAAAAATGCATCCTGAATCAAGTCTGAGGGCTAAAACCTCTGTAACGGGTTTTACCACATTGAGCTCAGAACGTAAGGTCGGGACCTGAAATTTGGAGCCAGAAATCAAATTTTCAGTTTGGCTGAAATTACATGAAATGTGTGTCCCCCGAAGAAGCCCATGCCATCCCAGGTGAGAAAAATGCATCCTGAATCAAGTCTGAGGGCTAAAACCACTTTAACAGGTTTTAAAACGTTCAGCTCAGAACGTAAGGTTGGGACCTGAAATTTGGAGCCAAAAATCAAATTTTCAGTTTGGCTGAAATTACATGAAATGTGTGTCCCCTGAAGAAGCCCATGCCATCCCAGGTGAGAAAAATGCATCCTGAATCAAGTCTGAGAGCTAAAACCTCTATAACATGTTTTAAAACATTCAACTCAGAACGTAAGGTCGGGACCTGAAATTTGGAGCCAAAAATCAAATTTTCAGTTTGGCTGAAATTACATGAAATGTGTGTCCCCCGAAGAAGCCCATGCCATCCCAGGTGAGAAAAATGCATCCTGAATCAGGTCTGAGGGCTAAAACCTCAGTAACGGGTTTTACCACATTGAGCTCAGAACGTAAGGTCGGGACCTGAAATTTGGAGCCAAAAATCAAATTTTCAGTTTGGCTGAAATTACTTGAAATGTGTGTCTCCCGAAGAAGCCCATGCCATCCCAGGTGAGAAAAATGCATCCTGAATCAGGTCTGAGGGCTATAGCCTCAGTAACGGGTTTTACCACATTTATGCTCAGAACGTAAGGTCGGGACCTGAAATTTGGAGCCAAAAATCAAATTTTCAGTTTGGCTGAAATTACATGAAATGTGTGTCCCCCGAAGAAGCCCATGCCATCCCAGGTGAGAAAAATGCATCCTGAATCAAGTCTGAGGGCTAAAACCTCTATAACGGGTTTTACCACATTGAGCTCAGAACGTAAGGTTGGGACCTGAAATTTGGAGCCAAAAATCAAATTTTCAGTTTGGCTGAAATTACATGAAATATGTGTCCCCTGTGGAAGCCCATGCCATCCCAGGTGAGAAAATTGCATCCTGAATCAAGTCTGAGGGCTAAAACCTCTGTAACAGGTTTTACAACATTGAGCTCAGAACGTAAGGTCCGGACCTGAAATTCGGAGCCAAAAATCAAATTTTCAGTTTGGCTGAAATTACATGAAATGTGTGTCCCCTGTGGAAGCCCATGCCATCCCAGGTGAGAAAAATGCATCCTGAATCAAGTCTGAGGGCTAAAACCTCTGTAACGGGTTTTACCACATTGAGCTCAGAACGTAAGGTCGGGACCTGAAATTTGAAGCCAGAAATCAAATTTTCACATTGGCTGAAATTACATGAAATATGTGTCCCCCGAAGAAGCCCATGCCATCCCAGGTGAGAAAAATGCATCCTGAATCAAGTCTGAGGGCTAAAACCTCAGTAACGGGTTTTACCACATTGAGCTCAGAACGTAAGGTCGGGACCTGAAATTTGGAGCCAAAAATCAAATTTTCAGTTTGGCTGAAATTACATGAAATGTGTGTCCCCTGTGGAAGCCCATGCCATCCCAGGTGAGAAAAATGCATCCTGAATCAAGTCTGAGGGCTAAAACCTCTGTTTTCTGGTTTTACCACATTGAGCTCAGAACGTAAGGTCGGGACCTGAAATTTGGAGCCAAAAATCAAATTTTCAGTTTGGCTGAAATTACGTGAAATATGTGTCCCCCGAAGAAGCCCAAGCCATCCCAGGTGAGAAAAATGCATCCTGAATCAAGTCTGAGAGCTAAAACCTCTATAACGGGTTTTACCACATTGAGCTCAGAACGTAAGGTCGGGACCTGAAATTTGGAGCCAGAAATCAAATTTTCAGTTTGGCTGAAATTACATGAAATGTGTGTCCCCTGTGGAAGCCCATGCCATCCCAGGTGAGAAAAATGCATCCTGAATCAAGTCTGAGGGCTAAAACCTCTGTAACGGGTTTTACCACATTGAGCTCAGAACGTAAGGTCGGGACCTGAAATTTGGAGCCAAAAATCAAATTTTCAGTTTGGCTGAAATTACATGAAATATGTGTCCCCCGAAGAAGCCCATGCCATCCCAGGTGAGAAAAATGCATCCTGAATCAAGTCTGAGGGCTAAAACCTCTGTTTTCGGGTTTTACCACATTGAGCTCAGAACATAAGGTCCGGACCTGAAATTTGGAGCCAAAAATCAAATTTTCAGTTTGGCTGAAATTACGTGAAATATGTGTCCCCCGAAGAAGCCCAAGCCATCCCAGGTGAGAAAATTGCATCCTGAATCAAGTCTGAGGGCTAAAACCTCTGTAACAGGTTTTACCACATTGAGCTCAGAACGTAAGGTTGGGACCTGAAATTTGGAGCCAAAAATCAAATTTTCAGTTTGGCTGAAATTACATGAAATATGTGTCCCCTGTGGAAGCCCATGCCATCCCAGGTGAGAAAATTGCATCCTGAATCAGGTCTGAGAGCTAAAACCTCTGTTTTCGGGTTTTACCACATCGAGCTCAGAACGTAAGGTCGGGACCTGAAATTTGGAGCCAAACATCAAATTTTCAGTTTGGCTGAAATTGCAAGGAATATATTTCCCCGAAGAAGCCCATGCCATGCCAAGTGAGAAAAATGCATCCTGAATCAAGTCTGAGGGCTAAAACCTCTGTTTTCGGGTTTTACCACATTGAGCTCAGAACGTAAGGTCGGGACCTGAAATTTGGAGACAAAAATCAAATTTTCAGTTTGGCTGAAATTACATGAAATATGTGTCCCCCGAAGAAGCCCATGCCATCCCAGGTGAGAAAAATGAATCCTGAATCAAGTCTGAGGGCTAAAACCTCAGTAACGGGTTTTACCACATTGAGCTCAGAACGTAAGGTCGGGACCTGAAATTTGGAGCCAAAAGTCAAATTTTCAGTTTGGCTGAAATTACATGAAATATGTGTCCCCTGAAGAAGCCCATGCCATCCCAGGTGAGAAAATTGCATCCTGAATCAAGTCTGAGGGCTAAAACCTCTGTAACGGGTTTTACCACATTGAGCTCAGAACGTAAGGTCCGGACCTGAAATTCGGAGCAAAAAATCAAAATTTCAGTTTGGCTGAAATTACATGAAATGTGTGTCCCCTGTGGAAGCCCATGCCATCCCAGGTGAGAAAATTGCATCCTGAATCAAGTCTGAGGGCTAAAACCTCTATAACGGGTTTTACCACATTGAGCTCAGAACGTAAGGTCGGGACCTGAAATTTGGAGCCAGAAATCAAATTTTCAGTTTGGCTGAAATTACATGAAATGTGTGTCCCCCGAAGAAGCCCATGGCATCCCAGGTGAGAAAAATGCATCCTGAATCAGGTCTGAGAGCTAAAACCTCTGTTTTCGGGTTTTACCACATTGAGCTCAGAACGTAAGGTCGGGACCTGAAATTTGGAGCCAAACATCAAATTTTCAGTTTGGCTGAAATTACATGAAATGTGTGTCCCCTGTGGAAGCCCATGCCATCCCAGGTGAGAAAAATGCATCCTGAATCAAGTCTGAGGGCTAAAACCTCTGTAACGGGTTTTACCACATTGAGCTCAGAACGTAAGGTCGGGACCTGAAATTTGGAGCCAAAAATCAAATTTTCAGTTTGGCTGAAATTACATGAAATATGTGTCCCCCGAAGAAGCCCATGCCATCCCAGGTGAGAAAAATGCATCCTGAATCAAGTCTGAGGGCTAAAACCTCTGTTTTTGGGTTTTACCACATTGAGCTCAGAACATAAGGTCCGGACCTGAAATTTGGAGCCAAAAATCAAATTTTCAGTTTGGCTGAAATTACGTGAAATATGTGTCCCCCGAAGAAGCCCAAGCCATCCCAGGTGAGAAAATTGCATCCTGAATCAAGTCTGAGGGCTAAAACCTCTGTAACAGGTTTTACCACATTGAGCTCAGAACGTAAGGTTGGGACCTGAAATTTGGAGCCAAAAATCAAATTTTCAGTTTGGCTGAAATTACATGAAATATGTGTCCCCTGTGGAAGCCCATGCCATCCCAGGTGAGAAAATTGCATCCTGAATCAGGTCTGAGAGCTAAAACCTCTGTTTTCGGGTTTTACCACATCGAGCTCAGAACGTAAGGTCGGGACCTGAAATTTGGAGCCAAACATCAAATTTTCAGTTTGGCTGAAATTGCAAGGAATATATTTCCCCCGAAGAAGCCCATGCCATGCCAAGTGAGAAAAATGCATCCTGAATCAAGTCTGAGGGCTAAAACCTCTGTTTTCGGGTTTTACCACATTGAGCTCAGAACGTAAGGTCGGGACCTGAAATTTGGAGCCAAAAATCAAATTTTCAGTTTGGCTGAAATTACATGAAATATGTGTCCCCTGAAGAAGCCCATGCCATCCCAGGTGAGAAAAATGCATCCTGAATCAAGTCTGAGGGCTAAAACCTCCTTTTTCGGGTTTTACCACATTGAGCTCAGAACGTAAGGTCGGGACCTGAAATTTGGAGACAAAAATCAAATTTTCAGTTTGGCTGAAATTACATGAAATATGTGTCCCCCGAAGAAGCCCATGCCATCCCAGGTGAGAAAAATGAATCCTGAATCAAGTCTGAGGGCTAAAACCTCAGTAACGGGTTTTACCACATTGAGCTCAGAACGTAAGGTCGGGACCTGAAATTTGGAGCCAAAAGTCAAATTTTCAGTTTGGCTGAAATTACATGAAATATGTGTCCCCTGAAGAAGCCCATGCCATCCCAGGTGAGAAAATTGCATCCTGAATCAAGTCTGAGGGCTAAAACCTCTGTAACGGGTTTTACCACATTGAGCTCAGAACGTAAGGTCCGGACCTGAAATTCGGAGCAAAAAATCAAAATTTCAGTTTGGCTGAAATTACATGAAATGTGTGTCCCCTGTGGAAGCCCATGCCATCCCAGGTGAGAAAATTGCATCCTGAATCAAGTCTGAGGGCTAAAACCTCTGTAACGGGTTTTACCACATTGAGCTCAGAACGTAAGGTCGGGACCTGAAATTTGAAGCCAGAAATCAAATTTTCACATTGGCTGAAATTACATGAAATATGTGTCCCCCGAAGAAGCCCATGCCATCCCAGGTGAGAAAAATGCATCCTGAATCAAGTCTGAGGGCTAAAACCTCTGTTTTTGGGTTTTACCACATTGAGCTCAGAACGTAAGGTCCGGACCTGAAATTCGGAGCCAAAAATCAAATTTTCAGTTTGGCTGAAATTACATGAAATGTGTGTCCCCTGTGGAAGCCCATGCCATCCCAGTTGAGAAAAATGCATCCTGAATCAAGTCTGAGGGCTAAAACCTCTGTAACGGGTTTTACCACATTGAGCTCAGAACGTAAGGTCCGGACCTGAAATTTGAAGCCAAAAATCAAAATTTCAGTTTGGCTGAAATTACATGAAATGTGTGTCCCCTGTGGAAGCCCATGCCATCCCAGGTGAGAAAAATGCATCCTGAATCAAGTCTGAGGGCAAAAACCCCTGTTTTCAGGCTTTACCACATTGAGCTCAGAACGTAAGGTCCGGACCTGAAATTTGGAGCCAAAAATCAAATTTTCAGTTTGGCTGAAATTATGTGAAATATGTGTCCCCCGAAGAAGCCCAAGCCATCCCAGGTGAGAAAAATGCATCCTGAATCAAGTCTGAGAGCTAAAACCTCTATAACGGGTTTTACCACATTGAGCTCAGAACGTAAGGTCGGGACCTGAAATTTGGAGCCAAAAATCAAATTTTCAGTTTGGCTGAGATTACATGAAATGTGTGTCCCCCAAAGAAGCCCATGCCATCCCAGGTTAGAAAAATGCATCCTGAATCAGGTCTGAGGGCTAAAACCTCAGTAACGGGTTTTACCACATTGAGCTCAGAACGTAAGGTCGGGACCTGAAATTTGGAGCCAAAAATCAAATTTTCAGTTTGGCTGAAATTACTTGAAATGTGTGTCTCCCGAAGAAGCCCATGCCATCCCAGGTGAGAAAAATGCATCCTGAATCAGGTCTGAGGGCTATAGCCTCAGTAACAGGTTTTACCACATTGAGCTCAGAACGTAAGGTCGGGACCTGAAATTTGGAGCCAAAAATCAAATTTTCAGTGTGGCTGAAATTACATGAAATATGTGTCCCCCGAAGAAGCCCATGCCATCCCAGGTGAGAAAATTGCATCCTGAATCAAGTCTGAGGGCTAAAACCTCTGTAACAGGTTTTACAACATTGAGCTCAGAACGTAAGGTCCGGACCTGAAATTCGGAGCCAAAAATCAAATTTTCAGTTTGGCTGAAATTACATGAAATGTGTGTCCCCTGAAGAAGCCCATGCCATCCCAGGTGAGAAAATTGCATCCTGAATCAAGTCTGAGGGCTAAAACCTCCTTTTTCGGGTTTTACCACATTGAGCTCAGAACGTAAGGTCGGGACCTGAAATTTGGAGCCAAACATCAAATTTTCAGTTTGGCTGAAATTGCAAGGAATATATTTCCCCCGAAGAAGCCCATGCCATGCCAAGTGAGAAAAATGCATCCTGAATCAAGTCTGAGGGCTAAAACCTCTGTTTTCGGGTTTTACCACATTGAGCTCAGAACGTAAGGTCGGGACCTGAAATTTGGAGCCAAAAATCAAATTTTCAGTTTGGCTGAAATTACATGAAATATGTGTCCCCTGAAGAAGCCCATGCCATCCCAGGTGAGAAAAATGCATCCTGAATCAAGTCTGAGGGCTAAAACCTCAGTAACGGGTTTTACCACATTGAGCTCAGAACGTAAGGTCGGGACCTGAAATTTGGAGCCAAAAATCAAATTTTCAGTTTGGCTGAAATTACGTGAAATATGTGTCCCCCGAAGAAGCCCATGCCATCCCAGGTGAGAAAAATGCATCCTGAATCAACTCTGAGAGCTAAAACCTCTATAATGGGTTTTACCACATTGAGCTCAGAACGCAAGGTTGGGACCTGAAATTTGGAGACAAAAATCAAATTTTCAGTTTGGCTGAAATTACATGAAATATGTGTCCCCCGAAGAAGCCCATGCCATCCCAGGTGAGAAAAATGAATCCTGAATCAAGTCTGAGGGCTAAAACCTCAGTAACGGGTTTTACCACATTGAGCTCAGAACGTAAGGTCGGGACCTGAAATTTGGAGCCAAAAGTCAAATTTTCAGTTTGGCTGAAATTACATGAAATATGTGTCCCCTGAAGAAGCCCATGCCATCCCAGGTGAGAAAATTGCATCCTGAATCAAGTCTGAGGGCTAAAACCTCTGTAACGGGTTGTACCACATTGAGCTCAGAACGTAAGGTCCGGACCTGAAATTCGGAGCCAAAAATCAAATTTTCAGTTTGGCTGAAATTACATGAAATGTGTGTCCCCTGTGGAAGCCCATGCCATCCCAGTTGAGAAAAATGCATCCTGAATCAAGTCTGAGGGCTAAAACCTCTGTTTTTGGGTTTTACCACATTGAGCTCAGAACGTAAGGTCCGGACCTGAAATTTGGAGCCAAAAATCAAATTTTCAGTTTGGCTGAGATTACATGAAATGTGTGTCCCCCGAAGAAGCCCATGCCATCCCAGGTGAGAAAAATGCATCCTGAATCAGGTCTGAGGGCTAAAACCTCAGTAACGGGTTTTACCACATTGAGCTCAGAACGTAAGGTCGGGACCTGAAATTTGGAGCCAAAAATCAAATTTTCAGTTTGGCTGAAATTACTTGAAATGTGTGTCTCCCGAAGAAGCCCATGCCATCCCAGGTGAGAAAAATGCATCCTGAATCAGGTCTGAGGGCTATAGCCTCAGTAACAGGTTTTACCACATTGAGCTCAGAACGTAAGGTCGGGACCTGAAATTTGGAGCCAAAAATCAAATTTTCAGTTTGGCTGAAATTACATGAAATATGTGTCCCCTGAAGAAGCCCATGCCATCCCAGGTGAGAAAAATGCATCCTGAATCAAGTCTGAGGGCTAAAACCTCAGTAACGGGTTTTACCACATTGAGCTCAGAACGTAAGGTCCGGACCTGAAATTTGGAGCCAAAAATCAAATTTTCAGTTTGGCTGAAATTACGTGAAATATGTGTCCCCCGAAGAAGCCCATGCCATCCCAGGTGAGAAAAATGCATCCTGAATCAACTCTGAGAGCTAAAACCTCTATAATGGGTTTTACCACATTGAGCTCAGAACGCAAGGTTGGGACCTGAAATTTGGAGACAAAAATCAAATTTTCAGTTTGGCTGAAATTACATGAAATATGTGTCCCCCGAAGAAGCCCATGCCATCCCAGGTGAGAAAAATGAATCCTGAATCAAGTCTGAGGGCTAAAACCTCAGTAACGGGTTTTACCACATTGAGCTCAGAACGTAAGGTCGGGACCTGAAATTTGGAGCCAAAAGTCAAATTTTCAGTTTGGCTGAAATTACATGAAATATGTGTCCCCTGAAGAAGCCCATGCCATCCCAGGTGAGAAAATTGCATCCTGAATCAAGTCTGAGGGCTAAAACCTCTGTAACGGGTTGTACCACATTGAGCTCAGAACGTAAGGTCCGGACCTGAAATTCGGAGCCAAAAATCAAATTTTCAGTTTGGCTGAAATTACATGAAATGTGTGTCCCCTGTGGAAGCCCATGCCATCCCAGTTGAGAAAAATGCATCCTGAATCAAGTCTGAGGGCTAAAACCTCTGTTTTTGGGTTTTACCACATTGAGCTCAGAACGTAAGGTCCGGACCTGAAATTTGGAGCCAAAAATCAAATTTTCAGTTTGGCTGAGATTACATGAAATGTGTGTCCCCCGAAGAAGCCCATGCCATCCCAGGTGAGAAAAATGCATCCTGAATCAGGTCTGAGGGCTAAAACCTCAGTAACAGGTTTTACCACATTGAGCTCAGAACGTAAGGTCGGGACCTGAAATTTGGAGCCAAAAATCAAATTTTCAGTTTGGCTGAAATTACATGAAATATGTGTCCCCTGAAGAAGCCCATGCCATCCCAGGTGAGAAAATTGCATCCTGAATCAAGTCTGAGGGCTAAAACCTCTGTTTTCGGGCTTTACCACATTTGCTCAGAACGTAAGGTCCGGACCTGAAATTCGGAGCAAAAAATCAAAATTTCAGTTTGGCTGAAATTACATGAAATGTGTGTCCCCTGTGGAAGCCCATGCCATCCCAGGTGAGAAAATTGCATCCTGAATCAAGTCTGAGGGCTAAAACCTCTGTTTTCGGGTTTTACCACATTGAGCTCAGAACGTAAGGTCAGGACCTGAAATTTGAAGCCAGAAATCAAATTTTCACATTGGCTGAAATTACATGAAATATGTGTCCCCCGAAGAAGCCCATGCCATCCCAGGTGAGAAAAATGCATGCTGAATCAAGTCTGAGGGCTAAAACCTCTGTTTTTGGGTTTTACCACATTGAGCTCAGAACGTAAGGTCGGGACCTGAAATTTGGAGCCAAAAATCAAATTTTCAGTTTGGCTGAGATTACATGAAATGTGTGTCCCCCGAAGAAGCCCATGCCATCCCAGGTTAGAAAAATGCATCCTGAATCAAGTCTGAGGGCTAAAACCTCTATAACGGGTTTTACCACATTGAGCTCAGAACGTAAGGTCGGGACCTGAAATTTGGAGCCAAAAATCAAATTTTCAGTTTGGCTGAAATTACGTGAAATATGTGTCCCCCGAAGAAGCCCATGCCATCCCAGGTGAGAAAAATGCATCCTGAATCAGGTCTGAGGGCTAAAACCTCTGTTTTCGGGTTTTACCACATTGAGCTCAGAACGTAAGGTCCGGACCTGAAATTTGGAGCCAAAAATCAAATTTTCAGTTTGGCTGAAATTACATGAATTGTGTGTTCCCCAAAGAAGCCCATGCCATCCCAGGTGAGAAAAATGCATCCTGAATCAAGTCTGAGGGCAAAAACCTCTGTTTTCGGGCTTTACCACATTGAGCTCAGAACGTAAGGTCCGGACCTGAAATTTGGAGCCAAAAATCAAATTTTCAGTTTGGCTGAAATTATGTGAAATATGTGTCCCCCGAAGAAGCCCAAGCCATCCCAGGTGAGAAAAATGCATCCTGAATCAAGTCTGAGGGCTAAAACCTCTATAACGGGTTTTACCACATTGAGCTCAGAACGTAAGGTCGGGACCTGAAATTTGGAGCCAAAAATCAAATTTTCAGTTTGGCTGAAATTACGTGAAATATGTGTCCCCCGAAGAAGCCCATGCCATCCCAGGTGAGAAAAATGCATCCTGAATCAAGTCTGAGAGCTAAAACCTCTATAATGGGTTTTACCACATTGAGCTCAGAACGCAAGGTCGGGACCTGAAATTTGGAGACAAAAATCAAATTTTCAGTTTGGCTGAAATTACATGAAATATGTGTCCCCCGAAGAAGCCCATGCCATCCCAGGTGAGAAAAATGAATCCTGAATCAAGTCTGAGGGCTAAAACCTCAGTAACGGGTTTTACCACATTGAGCTCAGAACGTAAGGTCGGGACCTGAAATTTGGAGCCAAAAGTCAAATTTTCAGTTTGGCTGAAATTACATGAAATATGTGTCCCCTGAAGAAGCCCATGCCATCCCAGGTGAGAAAATTGCATCCTGAATCAAGTCTGAGGGCTAAAACCTCTGTTTTCGGGCTTTACCACATTGAGCTCAGAACGTAAGGTCCGGACCTGAAATTCGGAGCAAAAAATCAAAATTTCAGTTTGGCTGAAATTACATGAAATGTGTGTCCCCTGTGGAAGCCCATGCCATCCCAGGTGAGAAAATTGCATCCTGAATCAAGTCTGAGGGCTAAAACCTCTGTTTTCGGGTTTTACCACATTGAGCTCAGAACGTAAGGTCGGGACCTGAAATTTGAAGCCAGAAATCAAATTTTCACATTGGCTGAAATTACATGAATTGTGTGTTCCCCAAAGAAGCCCATGCCATCCCAGGTGAGAAAAATGCATCCTGAATCAAGTCTGAGGGCAAAAACCTCTGTTTTCGGGCTTTACCACATTGAGCTCAGAACGTAAGGTCCGGACCTGAAATTTGGAGCCAAAAATCAAATTTTCAGTTTGGCTGAAATTATGTGAAATATGTGTCCCCCGAAGAAGCCCAAGCCATCCCAGGTGAGAAAAATGCATCCTGAATCAAGTCTGAGAGCTAAAACCTCTATAACGGGTTTTACCACATTGAGCTCAGAACGTAAGGTCGGGACCTGAAATTTGGAGCCAAAAATCAAATTTTCAGTTTGGCTGAAATTACGTGAAATATGTGTCCCCCGAAGAAGCCCATGCCATCCCAGGTGAGAAAAATGCATCCTGAATCAAGTCTGAGAGCTAAAACCTCTATAATGGGTTTTACCACATTGAGCTCAGAACGCAAGGTCGGGACCTGAAATTTGGAGACAAAAATCAAATTTTCAGTTTGGCTGAAATTACATGAAATATGTGTCCCCCGAAGAAGCCCATGCCATCCCAGGTGAGAAAAATGAATCCTGAATCAAGTCTGAGGGCTAAAACCTCAGTAACGGGTTTTACCACATTGAGCTCAGAACGTAAGGTCGGGACCTGAAATTTGGAGCCAAAAGTCAAATTTTCAGTTTGGCTGAAATTACATGAAATATGTGTCCCCTGAAGAAGCCCATGCCATCCCAGGTGAGAAAATTGCATCCTGAATCAAGTCTGAGGGCTAAAACCTCTGTTTTCGGGCTTTACCACATTGAGCTCAGAACGTAAGGTCCGGACCTGAAATTCGGAGCAAAAAATCAAAATTTCAGTTTGGCTGAAATTACATGAAATGTGTGTCCCCTGTGGAAGCCCATGCCATCCCAGGTGAGAAAATTGCATCCTGAATCAAGTCTGAGGGCTAAAACCTCTGTTTTCGGGTTTTACCACATTGAGCTCAGAACGTAAGGTCGGGACCTGAAATTTGAAGCCAGAAATCAAATTTTCACATTGGCTGAAATTACATGAAATATGTGTCCCCCGAAGAAGCCCATGCCATCCCAGGTGAGAAAAATGCATCCTGAATCAAGTCTGAGGGCTAAAACCTCTGTTTTTGGGTTTTACCACATTGAGCTCAGAACGTAAGGTCGGGACCTGAAATTTGGAGCCAAAAATCAAATTTTCAGTTTGGCTGAGATTACATGAAATGTGTGTCCCCCGAAGAAGCCCATGCCATCCCAGGTTAGAAAAATGCATCCTGAATCAAGTCTGAGGGCTAAAACCTCTATAACGGGTTTTACCACATTGAGCTCAGAACGTAAGGTCGGGACCTGAAATTTGGAGCCAAAAATCAAATTTTCAGTTTGGCTGAAATTACGTGAAATATGTGTCCCCCGAAGAAGCCCATGCCATCCCAGGTGAGAAAAATGCATCCTGAATCAGGTCTGAGGGCTAAAACCTCTGTTTTCGGGTTTTACCACATTGAGCTCAGAACGTAAGGTCCGGACCTGAAATTTGGAGCCAAAAATCAAATTTTCAGTTTGGCTGAAATTACATGAATTGTGTGTTCCCCAAAGAAGCCCATGCCATCCCAGGTGAGAAAAATGCATCCTGAATCAAGTCTGAGGGCAAAAACCTCTGTTTTCGGGCTTTACCACATTGAGCTCAGAACGTAAGGTCCGGACCTGAAATTTGGAGCCAAAAATCAAATTTTCAGTTTGGCTGAAATTATGTGAAATATGTGTCCCCCGAAGAAGCCCAAGCCATCCCAGGTGAGAAAAATGCATCCTGAATCAAGTCTGAGAGCTAAAACCTCTATAACGGGTTTTACCACATTGAGCTCAGAACGTAAGGTCGGGACCTGAAATTTGGAGCCAAAAATCAAATTTTCAGTTTGGCTGAAATTACGTGAAATATGTGTCCCCCGAAGAAGCCCATGCCATCCCAGGTGAGAAAAATGCATCCTGAATCAAGTCTGAGAGCTAAAACCTCTATAATGGGTTTTACCACATTGAGCTCAGAACGCAAGGTCGGGACCTGAAATTTGGAGACAAAAATCAAATTTTCAGTTTGGCTGAAATTACATGAAATATGTGTCCCCCGAAGAAGCCCATGCCATCCCAGGTGAGAAAAATGAATCCTGAATCAAGTCTGAGGGCTAAAACCTCAGTAACGGGTTTTACCACATTGAGCTCAGAACGTAAGGTCGGGACCTGAAATTTGGAGCCAAAAGTCAAATTTTCAGTTTGGCTGAAATTACATGAAATATGTGTCCCCTGAAGAAGCCCATGCCATCCCAGGTGAGAAAATTGCATCCTGAATCAAGTCTGAGGGCTAAAACCTCTGTTTTCGGGCTTTACCACATTGAGCTCAGAACGTAAGGTCCGGACCTGAAATTCGGAGCAAAAAATCAAAATTTCAGTTTGGCTGAAATTACATGGAATGTGTGTCCCCTGTGGAAGCCCATGCCATCCCAGGTGAGAAAATTGCATCCTGAATCAAGTCTGAGGGCTAAAACCTCTGTTTTCGGGTTTTACCACATTGAGCTCAGAACGTAAGGTCGGGACCTGAAATTTGAAGCCAGAAATCAAATTTTCACATTGGCTGAAATTACATGAAATATGTGTCCCCCGAAGAAGCCCATGCCATCCCAGGTGAGAAAAATGCATCCTGAATCAAGTCTGAGGGCTAAAACCTCTGTTTTTGGGTTTTACCACATTGAGCTCAGAACGTAAGGTCGGGACCTGAAATTTGGAGCCAAAAATCAAATTTTCAGTTTGGCTGAGATTACATGAAATGTGTGTCCCCCGAAGAAGCCCATGCCATCCCAGGTTAGAAAAATGCATCCTGAATCAGGTCTGAGGGCTAAAACCTCAGTAACGGGTTTTACCACATTGAGCTCAGAACGTAAGGTCGGGACCTGAAATTTGGAGCCAAAAATCAAATTTTCAGTTTGGCTGAAATTACTTGAAATGTGTGTCTCCCGAAGAAGCCCATGCCATCCCAGGTGAGAAAAATGCATCCTGAATCAGGTCTGAGGGCTATAGCCTCAGTAACAGGTTTTACCACATTGAGCTCAGAACGTAAGGTCGGGACCTGAAATTTGGAGCCAAAAATCAAATTTTCAGTTTGGCTGAAATTACATGAAATATGTGTCCCCCGAAGAAGCCCATGCCATCCCAGGTGAGAAAAATGCATCCTGAATCAAGTCTGAGGGCTAAAACCTCTGTTTTCGGGTTTTACCACATTGAGCTCAGAACGTAAGGTCGGGACCTGAAATTTGGAGCCAAAAATCAAATTTTCAGTGTGGCTGAAATTACATGAAATATGTGTCCCCCGAAGAAGCCCATGCCATCCCAGGTGAGAAAATTGCATCCTGAATCAAGTCTGAGGGCTAAAACCTCTGTAACAGGTTTTACAACATTGAGCTCAGAACGTAAGGTCCGGACCTGAAATTCGGAGCCAAAAATCAAATTTTCAGTTTGGCTGAAATTACATGAAATGTGTGTCCCCTGTGGAAGCCCATGCCATCCCAGGTGAGAAAAATGCATCCTGAATCAAGTCTGAGGGCTAAAACCTCTGTAACGGGTTTTACCACATTGAGCTCAGAACGTAAGGTCGGGACCTGAAATTTGAAGCCAGAAATCAAATTTTCACATTGGCTGAAATTACATGAAATATGTGTCCCCCGAAGAAGCCCATGCCATCCCAGGTGAGAAAAATGCATCCAGAATCAAGTCTGAGGGCTAAAACCTCTGTTTTCGGGTTTTACCACATTGAGCTCAGAACGTAAGGTCGGGACCTGAAATTTGGAGCCAAAAATCAAATTTTCAGTTTGGCTGAAATTACATGAAATATGTGTCCCCTGAAGAAGCCCATGCCATCCCAGGTGAGAAAAATGCATCCTGAATCAAGTCTGAGGGCTAAAACCTCTGTTTTCGGGTTTTACCACATTGAGCTCAGAACGTAAGGTCCGGACCTGAAATTTGGAGCCAAAAATCAAATTTTCAGTTTGGCTGAAATTATGTGAAATATGTGTCCCCCGAAGAAGCCCAAGCCATCCCAGGTGAGAAAAATGCATCCTGAATCAAGTCTGAGAGCTAAAACCTCTATAACGGGTTTTACCACATTGAGCTCAGAACGTAAGGTCGGGACCTGAAATTTGGAGCCAAAAATCAAATTTTCAGTTTGGCTGAAATTACGTGAAATATGTGTCCCCCGAAGAAGCCCATGCCATCCCAGGTGAGAAAAATGCATCCTGAATCAAGTCTGAGAGCTAAAACCTCTATAATGGGTTTTACCACATTGAGCTCAGAACGCAAGGTCGGGACCTGAAATTTGGAGACAAAAATCAAATTTTCAGTTTGGCTGAAATTACATGAAATATGTGTCCCCCGAAGAAGCCCATGCCATCCCAGGTGAGAAAAATGAATCCTGAATCAAGTCTGAGGGCTAAAACCTCAGTAACGGGTTTTACCACATTGAGCTCAGAACGTAAGGTCGGGACCTGAAATTTGGAGCCAAAAGTCAAATTTTCAGTTTGGCTGAAATTACATGAAATATGTGTCCCCTGAAGAAGCCCATGCCATCCCAGGTGAGAAAATTGCATCCTGAATCAAGTCTGAGGGCTAAAACCTCTGTTTTCGGGCTTTACCACATTGAGCTCAGAACGTAAGGTCCGGACCTGAAATTCGGAGCAAAAAATCAAAATTTCAGTTTGGCTGAAATTACATGAAATGTGTGTCCCCTGTGGAAGCCCATGCCATCCCAGGTGAGAAAATTGCATCCTGAATCAAGTCTGAGGGCTAAAACCTCTGTTTTCGGGTTTTACCACATTGAGCTCAGAACGTAAGGTCGGGACCTGAAATTTGAAGCCAGAAATCAAATTTTCACATTGGCTGAAATTACATGAAATATGTGTCCCCCGAAGAAGCCCATGCCATCCCAGGTGAGAAAAATGCATCCTGAATCAAGTCTGAGGGCTAAAACCTCTGTTTTTGGGTTTTACCACATTGAGCTCAGAACGTAAGGTCGGGACCTGAAATTTGGAGCCAAAAATCAAATTTTCAGTTTGGCTGAGATTACATGAAATGTGTGTCCCCCGAAGAAGCCCATGCCATCCCAGGTTAGAAAAATGCATCCTGAATCAAGTCTGAGGGCTAAAACCTCTATAACGGGTTTTACCACATTGAGCTCAGAACGTAAGGTCCGGACCTGAAATTTGGAGCCAAAAATCAAATTTTCAGTTTGGCTGAAATTACGTGAAATATGTGTCCCCCGAAGAAGCCCATGCCATCCCAGGTGAGAAAAATGCATCCTGAATCAGGTCTGAGGGCTATAGCCTCAGTAACAGGTTTTACCACATTGAGCTCAGAACGTAAGGTCGGGACCTGAAATTTGGAGCCAAACATCAAATTTTCAGTTTGGCTGAAATTGCAAGGAATATATTTCCCCCGAAGAAGCCCATGCCATGCCAAGTGAGAAAAATGCATCCTGAATCAAGTCTGAGGGCTAAAACCTCTGTTTTCGGGTTTTACCACATTGAGCTCAGAACGTAAGGTCGGGACCTGAAATTTGGAGCCAAAAGTCAAATTTTCAGTTTGGCTGAAATTACATGAAATATGTGTCCCCTGAAGAAGCCCATGCCATCCCAGGTGAGAAAAATGCATCCTGAATCAAGTCTGAGGGCTAAAACCTCAGTAACGGGTTTTACCACATTGAGCTCAGAACGTAAGGTCCGGACCTGAAATTTGGAGCCAAAAATCAAATTTTCAGTTTGGCTGAAATTACGTGAAATATGTGTCCCCCGAAGAAGCCCATGCCATCCCAGGTGAGAAAAATGCATCCTGAATCAACTCTGAGAGCTAAAACCTCTATAATGGGTTTTACCACATTGAGCTCAGAACGCAAGGTTGGGACCTGAAATTTGGAGACAAAAATCAAATTTTCAGTTTGGCTGAAATTACATGAAATATGTGTCCCCCGAAGAAGCCCATGCCATCCCAGGTGAGAAAAATGAATCCTGAATCAAGTCTGAGGGCTAAAACCTCAGTAACGGGTTTTACCACATTGAGCTCAGAACGTAAGGTCGGGACCTGAAATTTGGAGCCAAAAGTCAAATTTTCAGTTTGGCTGAAATTACATGAAATATGTGTCCCCTGAAGAAGCCCATGCCATCCCAGGTGAGAAAATTGCATCCTGAATCAAGTCTGAGGGCTAAAACCTCTGTAACGGGTTGTACCACATTGAGCTCAGAACGTAAGGTCCGGACCTGAAATTCGGAGCCAAAAATCAAATTTTCAGTTTGGCTGAAATTACATGAAATGTGTGTCCCCTGTGGAAGCCCATGCCATCCCAGTTGAGAAAAATGCATCCTGAATCAAGTCTGAGGGCTAAAACCTCTGTTTTTGGGTTTTACCACATTGAGCTCAGAACGTAAGGTCCGGACCTGAAATTTGGAGCCAAAAATCAAATTTTCAGTTTGGCTGAAATTACATGAATTGTGTGTTCCCCAAAGAAGCCCATGCCATCCCAGGTGAGAAAAATGCATCCTGAATCAAGTCTGAGGGCAAAAACCTCTGTTTTCGGGTTTTACCACATTGAGCTCAGAACGTAAGGTCCAGACCTGAAATTTGGAGCCAAAAATCAAATTTTCAGTTTGGCTGAAATTACATGAAATATGTGTCCCCCGAAGAAGCCCATGCCATCCCAGGTGAGAAAAATGCATCCTGAATCAAGTCTGAGGGCTAAAACCTCTGTTTTCGGGTTTTACCACATTGAGCTCAGAACGTAAGGTCGGGACCTGAAATTTGGAGCCAAAAATCAAATTTTCAGTTTGGCTGAAATTACATGAAATATGTGTCCCCCGAAGAAGCCCATGCCATCCCAGGTGAGAAAATTGCATCCTGAATCAAGTCTGAGGCCTAAAACCTCTGTAACAGGTTTTACAACATTGAGCTCAGAACGTAAGGTCCGGACCTGAAATTCGGAGCCAAAAATCAAATTTTCAGTTTGGCTGAAATTACATGAAATGTGTGTCCCCTGTGGAAGCCCATGCCATCCCAGGTGAGAAAAATGCATCCTGAATCAAGTCTGAGGGCTAAAACCTCTGTAACGGGTTTTACCACATTGAGCTCAGAACGTAAGGTCGGGACCTGAAATTTGAAGCCAGAAATCAAATTTTCACATTGGCTGAAATAACATGAAATATGTGTCCCCCGAAGAAGCCCATGCCATCCCAGGTGAGAAAAATGCATCCAGAATCAAGTCTGAGGGCTAAAACCTCTGTTTTCTGGTTTTACCACATTGAGCTCAGAACGTAAGGTCGGGACCTGAAATTTGGAGCCAAAAATCAAATTTTCAGTTTGGCTGAAATTACATGAAATATGTGTCCCCTGAAGAAGCCCATGCCATCCCAGGTGAGAAAAATGCATCCTGAATCAAGTCTGAGGGCTAAAACCTCTGTTTTGGGGTTTTACCACATTGAGCTCAGAACGTAAGGTCCGGACCTGAAATTTGGAGCCAAAAATCAAATTTTCAGTTTGGCTGAAATTACATGAATTGTGTGTTCCCCAAAGAAGCCCATGCCATCCCAGGTGAGAAAAATGCATCCTGAATCAAGTCTGAGGGCAAAAACCTCTGTTTTCGGGCTTTACCACATTGAGCTCAGAACGTAAGGTCCGGACCTGAAATTTGGAGCCAAAAATCAAATTTTCACATTGGCTGAAATTATGTGAAATATGTGTCCCCCGAAGAAGCCCAAGCCATCCCAGGTGAGAAAAATGCATCCTGAATCAAGTCTGAGAGCTAAAACCTCTATAACAGGTTTTACCACATTGAGCTCAGAACGTAAGGTCGGGACCTGAAATTTGGAGCCAGAAATCAAATTTTCAGTTTGGCTGAAATTACATGAAATGTGTGTCCCCCGAAGAAGCCCATGCCATCCCAGGTGAGAAAAATGCATCCTGAATCAAGTCTGAGGGCTAAAACCTCTGTTTTCGGGTTTTACAACATTGAGCTCAGAACGTAAGGTCCGGACCTGAAATTTGGAGCCAAAAATCAAATTTTCAGTTTGGCTGAAATTACATGAAATATGTGTCCCCCGAAGAAGCCCATGCCATCCCAGGTGAGAAAAATGCATCCTGAATCAAGTCTGAGGGCTAAAACCTCTGTTTTTGGGTTTTACCACATTGAGCTCAGAACGTAAGGTCCGGACCTGAAATTTGGAGCCAAAAATCAAATTTTCAGTTTGGCTGAAATTACGTGAAATATATGTCCCCCGAAGAAGCCCAAGCCATCCCAGGTGAGAAAAATGCATCCTGAATCAAGTCTGAGGGCTAAAACCTCTGTAACGGGTTTTACCACATTGAGCTCAGAACGTAAGGTCGGGACCTGAAATTTGAAGCCAGAAATCAAATTTTCACATTGGCTGAAATTACATGAAATATGTGTCCCCCGAAGAAGCCCATGCCATCCCAGGTGAGAAAAATGCATCCAGAATCAAGTCTGAGGGCTAAAACCTCTGTTTTTGGGTTTTACCACATTGAGCTCAGAACGTAAGGTCGGGACCTGAAATTTGGAGCCAAAAATCAAATTTTCAGTTTGGCTGAAATTACATGAAATATGTGTCCCCTGAAGAAGCCCATGCCATCCCAGGTGAGAAAAATGCATCCTGAATCAAGTCTGAGGGCTAAAACCTCCTTTTTCGGGTTTTACCACATTGAGCTCAGAACGTAAGGTCGGGACCTGAAATTTGGAGCCAGAAATCAAATTTTCAGTTTGGCTGAAATTACGTGAAATATGTGTCCCCCAAAGAAGCCCATGCCATCCCAGGTGAGAAAAATGCATCCTGAATCAAGTCTGAGAGCTAAAACCTCTATAATGGGTTTTACCACATTGAGCTCAGAACGCAAGGTCGGGACCTGAAATTTGGAGACAATAATCAAATTTTCAGTTTGGCTGAAATTACATGAAATATGTGTCCCCCGAAGAAGCCCAAGCCATCCCAGGTGAGAAAAATGAATCCTGAATCAAGTCTGAGGGCTAAAACCTCAGTAACGGGTTTTACCACATTGAGCTCAGAACGTAAGGTCGGGACCTGAAATTTGGAGCCAAAAGTCAAATTTTCAGTTTGGCTGAAATTACATGAAATATGTGTCCCCTGAAGAAGCCCATGCCATCCCAGGTTAGAAAATTGCATCCTGAATCAAGTCTGAGGGCTAAAACCTCTGTAACGGGTTTTACCACATTGAGCTCAGAACGTAAGGTCGGGACCTGAAATTTGAAGCCAGAAATCAAATTTTCACATTGGCTGAAATTACATGAAATATGTGTCCCCCGAAGAAGCCCATGCCATCCCAGGTGAGAAAAATGCATCCAGAATCAAGTCTGAGGGCTAAAACCTCTGTTTTTGGGTTTTACCACATTGAGCTCAGAACGTAAGGTCCGGACCTGAAATTTGGAGCCAAAAATCAAATTTTCAGTTTGGCTGAAATTACATGAAATATGTGTCCCCTGAAGAAGCCCATGCCATCCCAGGTGAGAAAAATGCATCCTGAATCAAGTCTGAGGGCAAAAACCTCTGTTTTCAGGCTTTACCACATTGAGCTCAGAACGTAAGGTCCGGACCTGAAATTTGGAGCCAAAAATCAAATTTTCAGTTTGGCTGAAATTATGTGAAATATGTGTCCCCCGAAGAAGCCCAAGCCATCCCAGGTGAGAAAAATGCATCCTGAATCAAGTCTGAGAGCTAAAACCTCTATAACGGGTTTTACCACATTGAGCTCAGAACGTAAGGTCGGGACCTGAAATTTGGAGCCAGAAATCAAATTTTCAGTTTGGCTGAAATTACATGAAATGTGTGTCCCCCGAAGAAGCCCATGCCATCCCAGGTGAGAAAAATGCATCCTGAATCAAGTCTGAGGGCTAAAACCTCAGTAACGGGTTTTACCACATTGAGCTCAGAACTAAGGTCCGGACCTGAAATTTGGAGCCAAAAATCAAATTTTCAGTTTGGCTGAAATTACATGAAATATGTGTCCCCCGAAGAAGCCCATGCCATCCCAGGTGAGAAAAATGCATCCTGAATCAAGTCTGAGGGCTAAAACCTCTGTAACGGGTTTTACCACATTGAGCTCAGAACGTAAGGTCGGGACCTGAAATTTGGAGCCAAAAATCAAATTTTCAGTTTGGCTGAAATTACATGAAATATGTGTCCCCCGAAGAAGCCCATGCCATCCCAGGTGAGAAAAATGAATCCTGAATCAAGTCTGAGGGCTAAAACCTCAGTAACGGGTTTTACCACATTGAGCTCAGAACGTAAGGTCGGGACCTGAAATTTGGAGCCAAAAGTCAAATTTTCAGTTTGGCTGAAATTACATGAAATATGTGTCCCCTGAAGAAGCCCATGCCATCCCAGGTGAGAAAATTGCATCCTGAATCAAGTCTGAGGGCTAAAACCTCTGTAACGGGTTTTACAACATTGAGCTCAGAACGTAAGGTCCGGACCTGAAATTTGGAGCCAAAAATCAAATTTTCAGTTTGGCTGAAATTACATGAAATGTGTGTCCCCTGTGGAAGCCCATGCCATCCCAGGTGAGAAAAATGCATCCTGAATCAAGTCTGAGGGCTAAAACCTCTGTTTTTGGGTTTTACCACATTGAGCTCAGAATGAAGGTCGGGACCTGAAATTTGGAGCCAAAAATCAAATTTTCAGTTTGGCTGAAATTACTTGAAATGTGTGTGTCCCGAAGAAGCCCATGCCATCCCAGGTGAGAAAAATGCATCCTGAATCAGGTCTGAGGGCTATAGCCTCTGTAACAGGTTTTACAACATTGAGCTCAGAACATAAGGTCCGGACCTGAAATTCGGAGCCAAAAATCAAATTTTCAGTTTGGCTGAAATTACATGAAATGTGTGTCCCCTGTGGAAGCCCGTGCCATCCCAGGTGAGAAAAATGCATCCTGAATCAAGTCTGAGGGCTAAAACCTCTGTAATGGGTTTTACCACATTGAGCTCAGAACGTAAGGTCGGGACCTGAAATTTGAAGCCAGAAATCAAATTTTCACATTGGCTGAAATTACATGAAATATGTGTCCCCCGAAGAAGCCCATGCCATCCCAGGTGAGAAAAATGCATCCAGAATCAAGTCTGAGGGCTAAAACCTCTGTAACGGGTTTTACCACATTGAGCTCAGAACGTAAGGTCCGGACCTGAAATTTGGAGCCAAAAATCAAATTTTCAGTTTGGCTGAAATTACATGAATTGTGTGTTCCCCAAAGAAGCCCATGCCATCCCAGGTGAGAAAAATGCATCCTGAATCAAGTCTGAGGGCTAAAACCTCTGTTTTCGGGCTTTACCACATTGAGCTCAGAACGTAAGGTCCGGACCTGAAATTTGGAGCCAAAAATCAAATTTTCAGTTTGGCTGAAATTATGTGAAATTAGTGTCCCCCGAAGAAGCCCAAGCCATCCCAGGTGAGAAAAATGCATCCTGAATCAAGTCTGAGAGCTAAAACCTCTATAACGGGTTTTACCACATTGAGCTCAGAACGTAAGGTCGGGACCTGAAATTTGGAGCCAGAAATCAAATTTTCAGTTTGGCTGAAATTACATGAAATGTGTGTCCCCCGAAGAAGCCCATGCCATCCCAGGTGAGAAAAATGCATCCTGAATCAAGTCTGAGGGCTAAAACCTCAGTAACGGGTTTTACCACATTGAGCTCAGAACTAAGGTCCGGACCTGAAATTTGGAGCCAAAAATCAAATTTTCAGTTTGGCTGAAATTACATGAAATATGTGTCCCCCGAAGAAGCCCATGCCATCCCAGGTGAGAAAAATGCATCCTGAATCAAGTCTGAGGGCTAAAACCTCTGTTTTCGGGTTTTACCACATTGAGCTCAGAACGTAAGGTCCGGACCTGAAATTTGGAGCCAAAAATCAAATTTTCAGTTTGGCTGAAATTACGTGAAATATGTGTCCCCCGAAGAAGCCCAAGCCATCCCAGGTGAGAAAAATGCATCCTGAATCAAGTCTGAGAGCTAAAACCTCTATAACGGGTTTTACCACATTGAGCTCAGAACGTAAGGTCGGGACCTGAAATTTGGAGCCAAAAATCAAATTTTCAGTTTGGCTGAAATTACATGAAATATATGTTCCCTGTGGAAGCCCATGCCATCCCAGGTGAGAAAATTGCATCCTGAATCAAGTCTGAGGGCTAAAACCTCTGTAACGGGTTTTACCACATTGAGCTCAGAACGTAAGGTCCGGACCTGAAATTTGGAGCCAAAAATCAAATTTTCAGTTTGGCTGAAATTACATGAAATATGTGTCCCCCGAAGAAGCCCATGCCATCCCAGGTGAGAAAAATGCATCCTGAATCAGGTCTGAGAGCTAAAACCTCTGTTTTCGGGTTTTACCACATTGAGCTCAGAACGTAAGGTCGGGACCTGAAATTTGGAGCCAAACATCAAATTTTCAGTTTGGCTGAAATTGCAAGGAATATATTTCCCCCGAAGAAGCCCATGCCATCCCAAGTGAGAAAAATGCATCCTGAATCAAGTCTGAGAGCTAAAACCTCTATAACAGGTTTTACCACATTGAGCTCAGAACGTAAGGTCGGGACCTGAAATTTGGAGCCAGAAATCAAATTTTCAGTTTGGCTGAAATTACATGAAATGTGTGTCCCCCTAAGAAGCCCATGCCATCCCAGGTGAGAAAAATGCATCCTGAATCAAGTCTGAGGGCTAAAACCTCTGTTTTCGGGTTTTACAACATTGAGCTCAGAACGTAAGGTCGGGACCTGAAATTTGGAGCCAAAAATCAAATTTTCAGTTTGGCTGAAATTACATGAAATATGTGTCCCCCGAAGAAGCCCATGCCATCCCAGGTGAGAAAAATGCATCCTGAATCAAGTCTGAGGGCTAAAACCTCTGTTTTTGGGTTTTACCACATTGAGCTCAGAACGTAAGGTCGGGACCTGAAATTTGGAGCCAAAAATCAAATTTTCAGTTTGGCTGAAATTACGTGAAATATATGTCCCCCGAAGAAGCCCAAGCCATCCCAGGTGAGAAAAATGCATCCTGAATCAAGTCTGAGGGCTAAAACCTCTGTAACGGGTTTTACCACATTGAGCTCAGAACGTAAGGTCGGGACCTGAAATTTGAAGCCAGAAATCAAATTTTCACATTGGCTGAAATTACATGAAATATGTGTCCCCCGAAGAAGCCCATGCCATCCCAGGTGAGAAAAATGCATCCAGAATCAAGTCTGAGGGCTAAAACCTCTGTTTTTGGGTTTTACCACATTGAGCTCAGAACGTAAGGTCGGGACCTGAAATTTGGAGCCAAAAATCAAATTTTCAGTTTGGCTGAAATTACTTGAAATGTGTGTGTCCCGAAGAAGCCCATGCCATCCCAGGTGAGAAAAATGCATCCAGAATCAAGTCTGAGGGCTAAAACCTCAGTAACGGGTTTTACCACATTGAGCTCAGAACGTAAGGTCGGGACCTGAAATTTGGAGCCAAAAGTCAAATTTTCAGTTTGGCTGAAATTACATGAAATATGTGTCCCCTGAAGAAGCCCATGCCATCCCAGGTGAGAAAAATGCATCCTGAATCAAGTCTGAGGGCTAAAACCTCTGTAACGGGTTTTACCACATTGAGCTCAGAACGTAAGGTCGGGACCTGAAATTTGAAGCCAGAAATCAAATTTTCACATTGGCTGAAATTACATGAAATATGTGTCCCCCGAAGAAGCCCATGCCATCCCAGGTGAGAAAAATGCATCCAGAATCAAGTCTGAGGGCTAAAACCTCTGTTTTTGGGTTTTACCACATTGAGCTCAGAACGTAAGGTCGGGACCTGAAATTTGGAGCCAAAAATCAAATTTTCAGTTTGGCTGAAATTACATGAAATATGTGTCCCCTGAAGAAGCCCATGCCATCCCAGGTGAGAAAAATGCATCCTGAATCAAGTCTGAGGGCAAAAACCTCTGTTTTCAGGCTTTACCACATTGAGCTCAGAACGTAAGGTCCGGACCTGAAATTTGGAGCCAAAAATCAAATTTTCAGTTTGGCTGAAATTATGTGAAATATGTGTCCCCCGAAGAAGCCCAAGCCATCCCAGGTGAGAAAAATGCATCCTGAATCAAGTCTGAGGGCAAAAACCTCTGTTTTCAGGCTTTACCACATTGAGCTCAGAACGTAAGGTCCGGACCTGAAATTTGGAGCCAAAAATCAAATTTTCAGTTTGGCTGAAATTATGTGAAATATGTGTCCCCCGAAGAAGCCCAAGCCATCCCAGGTGAGAAAAATGCATCCTGAATCAAGTCTGAGAGCTAAAACCTCTATAACGGGTTTTACCACATTGAGCTCAGAACGTAAGGTCCGGACCTGAAATTTGGAGCCAAAAATCAAATTTTCAGTTTGGCTGAAATTACATGAATTGTGTGTTCCCCAAAGAAGCCCATGCCATCCCAGGTGAGAAAAATGCATCCTGAATCAAGTCTGAGGGCTAAAACCTCTGTTTTCGGGCTTTACCACATTGAGCTCAGAACGTAAGGTCCGGACCTGAAATTTGGAGCCAAAAATCAAATTTTCAGTTTGGCTGAAATTATGTGAAATTAGTGTCCCCCGAAGAAGCCCAAGCCATCCCAGGTGAGAAAAATGCATCCTGAATCAAGTCTGAGAGCTAAAACCTCTATAACGGGTTTTACCACATTGAGCTCAGAACGTAAGGTCGGGACCTGAAATTTGGAGCCAGAAATCAAATTTTCAGTTTGGCTGAAATTACATGAAATGTGTGTCCCCCGAAGAAGCCCATGCCATCCCAGGTGAGAAAAATGCATCCTGAATCAAGTCTGAGGGCTAAAACCTCAGTGACGGGTTTTACCACATTGAGCTCAGAACTAAGGTCCGGACCTGAAATTTGGAGCCAAAAATCAAATTTTCAGTTTGGCTGAAATTACATGAAATATGTGTCCCCCGAAGAAGCCCATGCCATCCCAGGTGAGAAAAATGCATCCTGAATCAAGTCTGAGGGCTAAAACCTCTGTTTTCGGGTTTTACCACATTGAGCTCAGAACGTAAGGTCCGGACCTGAAATTTGGAGCCAAAAATCAAATTTTCAGTTTGGCTGAAATTACGTGAAATATGTGTCCCCCGAAGAAGCCCAAGCCATCCCAGGTGAGAAAAATGCATCCTGAATCAAGTCTGAGAGCTAAAACCTCTATAACGGGTTTTACCACATTGAGCTCAGAACGTAAGGTCGGGACCTGAAATTTGGAGCCAAAAATCAAATTTTCAGTTTGGCTGAAATTACATGAAATATATGTTCCCTGTGGAAGCCCATGCCATCCCAGGTGAGAAAATTGCATCCTGAATCAAGTCTGAGGGCTAAAACCTCTGTAACGGGTTTTACCACATTGAGCTCAGAACGTAAGGTCCGGACCTGAAATTTGGAGCCAAAAATCAAATTTTCAGTTTGGCTGAAATTACATGAAATATGTGTCCCCCGAAGAAGCCCATGCCATCCCAGGTGAGAAAAATGCATCCTGAATCAGGTCTGAGAGCTAAAACCTCTGTTTTCGGGTTTTACCACATTGAGCTCAGAACGTAAGGTCGGGACCTGAAATTTGGAGCCAAACATCAAATTTTCAGTTTGGCTGAAATTGCAAGGAATATATTTCCCCCGAAGAAGCCCATGCCATCCCAAGTGAGAAAAATGCATCCTGAATCAAGTCTGAGAGCTAAAACCTCTATAACAGGTTTTACCACATTGAGCTCAGAACGTAAGGTCGGGACCTGAAATTTGGAGCCAGAAATCAAATTTTCAGTTTGGCTGAAATTACATGAAATGTGTGTCCCCCTAAGAAGCCCATGCCATCCCAGGTGAGAAAAATGCATCCTGAATCAAGTCTGAGGGCTAAAACCTCTGTTTTCGGGTTTTACAACATTGAGCTCAGAACGTAAGGTCGGGACCTGAAATTTGGAGCCAAAAATCAAATTTTCAGTTTGGCTGAAATTACATGAAATATGTGTCCCCCGAAGAAGCCCATGCCATCCCAGGTGAGAAAAATGCATCCTGAATCAAGTCTGAGGGCTAAAACCTCTGTTTTTGGGTTTTACCACATTGAGCTCAGAACGTAAGGTCCGGACCTGAAATTTGGAGCCAAAAATCAAATTTTCAGTTTGGCTGAAATTACGTGAAATATATGTCCCCCGAAGAAGCCCAAGCCATCCCAGGTGAGAAAAATGCATCCTGAATCAAGTCTGAGGGCTAAAACCTCTGTAACGGGTTTTACCACATTGAGCTCAGAACGTAAGGTCGGGACCTGAAATTTGAAGCCAGAAATCAAATTTTCACATTGGCTGAAATTACATGAAATATGTGTCCCCCGAAGAAGCCCATGCCATCCCAGGTGAGAAAAATGCATCCAGAATCAAGTCTGAGGGCTAAAACCTCTGTTTTTGGGTTTTACCACATTGAGCTCAGAACGTAAGGTCGGGACCTGAAATTTGGAGCCAAAAATCAAATTTTCAGTTTGGCTGAAATTACTTGAAATGTGTGTGTCCCGAAGAAGCCCATGCCATCCCAGGTGAGAAAAATGCATCCAGAATCAAGTCTGAGGGCTAAAACCTCAGTAACGGGTTTTACCACATTGAGCTCAGAACGTAAGGTCGGGACCTGAAATTTGGAGCCAAAAGTCAAATTTTCAGTTTGGCTGAAATTACATGAAATATGTGTCCCCTGAAGAAGCCCATGCCATCCCAGGTGAGAAAAATGCATCCTGAATCAAGTCTGAGGGCTAAAACCTCTGTAACGGGTTTTACCACATTGAGCTCAGAACGTAAGGTCGGGACCTGAAATTTGAAGCCAGAAATCAAATTTTCACATTGGCTGAAATTACATGAAATATGTGTCCCCCGAAGAAGCCCATGCCATCCCAGGTGAGAAAAATGCATCCAGAATCAAGTCTGAGGGCTAAAACCTCTGTTTTTGGGTTTTACCACATTGAGCTCAGAACGTAAGGTCGGGACCTGAAATTTGGAGCCAAAAATCAAATTTTCAGTTTGGCTGAAATTACATGAAATATGTGTCCCCTGAAGAAGCCCATGCCATCCCAGGTGAGAAAAATGCATCCTGAATCAAGTCTGAGGGCAAAAACCTCTGTTTTCAGGCTTTACCACATTGAGCTCAGAACGTAAGGTCCGGACCTGAAATTTGGAGCCAAAAATCAAATTTTCAGTTTGGCTGAAATTATGTGAAATATGTGTCCCCCGAAGAAGCCCAAGCCATCCCAGGTGAGAAAAATGCATCCTGAATCAAGTCTGAGAGCTAAAACCTCTATAACGGGTTTTACCACATTGAGCTCAGAACGTAAGGTCCGGACCTGAAATTTGGAGCCAGAAATCAAATTTTCAGTTTGGCTGAAATTACATGAAATGTGTGTCCCCCGAAGAAGCCCATGCCATCCCAGGTGAGAAAAATGCATCCTGAATCAAGTCTGAGGGCTAAAACCTCAGTAACGGGTTTTACCACATTGAGCTCAGAACTAAGGTCCGGACCTGAAATTTGGAGCCAAAAATCAAATTTTCAGTTTGGCTGAAATTACATGAAATATGTGTCCCCCGAAGAAGCCCATGCCATCCCAGGTGAGAAAAATGCATCCTGAATCAAGTCTGAGGGCTAAAACCTCTGTAACGGGTTTTACCACATTGAGCTCAGAACGTAAGGTCGGGACCTGAAATTTGGAGCCAAAAATCAAATTTTCAGTTTGGCTGAAATTACATGAAATATGTGTCCCCCGAAGAAGCCCATGCCATCCCAGGTGAGAAAAATGCATCCTGAATCAAGTCTGAGGGCTAAAACCTCAGTAACGGGTTTTACCACATTGAGCTCAGAACGTAAGGTCGGGACCTGAAATTTGGAGCCAAAAGTCAAATTTTCAGTTTGGCTGAAATTACATGAAATATGTGTCCCCTGAAGAAGCCCATGCCATCCCAGGTGAGAAAATTGCATCCTGAATCAAGTCTGAGGGCTAAAACCTCTGTAACGGGTTTTACCACATTGAGCTCAGAACGTAAGGTCCGGACCTGAAATTCGGAGCCAAAAATCAAATTTTCAGTTTGGCTGAAATAACATGAAATGTGTGTCCCCTGTGGAAGCCCATGCCATCCCAGGTGAGAAAAATGCATCCTGAATCAAGTCTGAGGGCTAAAACCTCTGTTTTTGGGTTTTACCACATTGAGCTCAGAACGTAAGGTCGGGACCTGAAATTTGGAGCCAAAAATCAAATTTTCAGTTTGGCTGAAATTACTTGAAATGTGTGTGTCCCGAAGAAGCCCATGCCATCCCAGGTGAGAAAAATGCATCCTGAATCAGGTCTGAGGGCTATAGCCTCTGTAACAGGTTTTACAACATTGAGCTCAGAACGTAAGGTCCGGACCTGAAATTTGGAGCCAAAAATCAAATTTTCAGTTTGGCTGAAATTACATGAAATGTGTGTCCCCTGTGGAAGCCCGTGCCATCCCAGGTGAGAAACATGCATCCTGAATCAAGTCTGAGGGCTAAAACCTCTGTAACGGGTTTTACCACATTGAGCTCAGAACGTAAGGTCGGGACCTGAAATTTGAAGCCAGAAATCAAATTTTCACATTGGCTGAAATTACATGAAATATGTGTCCCCCGAAGAAGCCCATGCCATCCCAGGTGAGAAAAATGCATCCAGAATCAAGTCTGAGGGCTAAAACCTCTGTTTTCGGGTTTTACCACATTGAGCTCAGAACGTAAGGTCGGGACCTGATATTTGGAGCCAAAAATCAAATTTTCAGTTTGGCTGAAATTACATGAAATATGTGTCCCCTGAAGAAGCCCATGCCATCCCAGGTGAGAAAAATGCATCCTGAATCAAGTCTGAGGGCTAAAACCTCTGTTTTCGGGTTTTACCACATTGAGCTCAGAACGTAAGGTCCGGACCTGAAATTTGGAGCCAAAAATCAAATTTTCAGTTTGGCTGAAATTACATGAAATATGTGTCCCCTGAAGAAGCCCATGCCATCCCAGGTGAGAAAAATGCATCCTGAATCAAGTCTGAGGGCTAAAACCTCTGTTTTCGGGCTTTACCACATTGAGCTCAGAACGTAAGGTCCGGACCTGAAATTTGGAGCCAAAAATCAAATTTTCAGTTTGGCTGAAATTACATGAAATGTGTGTCCCCCGAAGAAGCCCAAGCCATCCCAGGTGAGAAAAATGCATCCTGAATCAAGTCTGAGAGCTAAAACCTCTATAACGGGTTTTACCACATTGAGCTCAGAACGTAAGGTCGGGACCTGAAATTTGGAGCCAGAAATCAAATTTTCAGTTTGGCTGAAATTACATGAAATGTGTGTCCCCCGAAGAAGCCCATGCCATCCCAGGTGAGAAAAATGCATCCTGAATCAAGTCTGAGGGCTAAAACCTCAGTAACGGGTTTTACCACATTGAGCTCAGAACTAAGGTCCGGAACCTGAAATTTGGAGCCAAAAATCAAATTTTCAGTTTGGCTGAAATTACATGAAATATGTGTCCCCCGAAGAAGCCCATGCCATCCCAGGTGAGAAAAATGCATCCTGAATCAAGTCTGAGGGCAAAAACCTCTGTTTTCGGGCTTTACCACATTGAGCTCAGAACGTAAGGTCCGGACCTGAAATTTGGAGCCAAAAATCAAATTTTCAGTTTGGCTGAAATTATGTGAAATATGTGTCCCCCGAAGAAGCCCAAGCCATCCCAGGTGAGAAAAATGCATCCTGAATCAAGTCTGAGGGCTATAGCCTCAGTAACAGGTTTTACCACATTGAGCTCAGAACGTAAGGTCGGGACCTGAAATTTGGAGCCAAAAATCAAATTTTCAGTTTGGCTGAAATTACATGAAATATGTGTCCCCCGAAGAAGCCCATGCCATCCCAGGTGAGAAAAATGCATCCTGAATCAAGTCTGAGGGCTAAAACCTCTGTTTTCGGGTTTTACCACATTGAGCTCAGAACATAAGGTCCGGACCTGAAATTTGGAGCCAAAAATCAAATTTTCAGTTTGGCTGAAATTACGTGAAATATGTGTCCCCCGAAGAAGCCCAAGCCATCCCAGGTGAGAAAATTGCATCCTGAATCAAGTCTGAGGGCTAAAACCTCTGTAACAGGTTTTACCACATTGAGCTCAGAACGTAAGGTCGGGACCTGAAATTTGGAGCCAAAAATCAAATTTTCAGTTTGGCTGAAATTACATGAAATATGTGTCCCCTGTGGAAGCCCATGCCATCCCAGGTGAGAAAATTGCATCCTGAATCAGGTCTGAGAGCTAAAACCTCTGTTTTCGGGTTTTACCACATCGAGCTCAGAACGTAAGGTCGGGACCTGAAATTTGGAGCCAAACATCAAATTTTCAGTTTGGCTGAAATTGCAAGGAATATATTTCCCCCGAAGAAGCCCATGCCATGCCAAGTGAGAAAAATGCATCCTGAATCAAGTCTGAGGGCTAAAACCTCTGTTTTCGGGTTTTACCACATTGAGCTCAGAACGTAAGGTCGGGACCTGAAATTTGGAGACAAAAATCAAATTTTCAGTTTGGCTGAAATTACATGAAATATGTGTCCCCCGAAGAAGCCCATGCCATCCCAGGTGAGAAAAATGAATCCTGAATCAAGTCTGAGGGCTAAAACCTCAGTAACGGGTTTTACCACATTGAGCTCAGAACGTAAGGTCGGGACCTGAAATTTGGAGCCAAAAGTCAAATTTTCAGTTTGGCTGAAATTACATGAAATATGTGTCCCCTGAAGAAGCCCATGCCATCCCAGGTGAGAAAATTGCATCCTGAATCAAGTCTGAGGGCTAAAACCTCTGTAACGGGTTTTACCACATTGAGCTCAGAACGTAAGGTCCGGACCTGAAATTCGGAGCAAAAAATCAAAATTTCAGTTTGGCTGAAATTACATGAAATGTGTGTCCCCTGTGGAAGCCCATGCCATCCCAGGTGAGAAAATTGCATCCTGAATCAAGTCTGAGGGCTAAAACCTCTATAACGGGTTTTACCACATTGAGCTCAGAACGTAAGGTCGGGACCTGAAATTTGGAGCCAGAAATCAAATTTTCAGTTTGGCTGAAATTACATGAAATGTGTGTCCCCCGAAGAAGCCCATGCCATCCCAGGTGAGAAAAATGCATCCTGAATCAGGTCTGAGAGCTAAAACCTCTGTTTTCGGGTTTTACCACATTGAGCTCAGAACGTAAGGTCGGGACCTGAAATTTGGAGCCAAACATCAAATTTTCAGTTTGGCTGAAATTACATGAAATATGTGTCCCCCGAAGAAGCCCATGCCATCCCAGGTGAGAAAAATGCATCCTGAATCAAGTCTGAGGGCTAAAACCTCTGTAACGGGTTTTACCACATTGAGCTCAGAACGTAAGGTCGGGACCTGAAATTTGGAGCCAAAAATCAAATTTTCAGTTTGGCTGAAATTACATGAAATATGTGTCCCCCGAAGAAGCCCATGCCATCCCAGGTGAGAAAAATGCATCCTGAATCAAGTCTGAGGGCTAAAACCTCAGTAACGGGTTTTACCACATTGAGCTCAGAACGTAAGGTCGGGACCTGAAATTTGGAGCCAAAAGTCAAATTTTCAGTTTGGCTGAAATTACATGAAATATGTGTCCCCTGAAGAAGCCCATGCCATCCCAGGTGAGAAAATTGCATCCTGAATCAAGTCTGAGGGCTAAAACCTCTGTAACGGGTTTTACCACATTGAGCTCAGAACGTAAGGTCCGGACCTGAAATTCGGAGCCAAAAATCAAATTTTCAGTTTGGCTGAAATTACATGAAATGTGTGTCCCCTGTGGAAGCCCATGCCATCCCAGGTGAGAAAAATGCATCCTGAATCAAGTCTGAGGGCTAAAACCTCTGTTTTTGGGTTTTACCACATTGAGCTCAGAACGTAAGGTCGGGACCTGAAATTTGGAGCCAAAAATCAAATTTTCAGTTTGGCTGAAATTACTTGAAATGTGTGTGTCCCGAAGAAGCCCATGCCATCCCAGGTGAGAAAAATGCATCCTGAATCAGGTCTGAGGGCTATAGCCTCTGTAACAGGTTTTACAACATTGAGCTCAGAACGTAAGGTCCGGACCTGAAATTTGGAGCCAAAAATCAAATTTTCAGTTTGGCTGAAATTACATGAAATGTGTGTCCCCTGTGGAAGCCCGTGCCATCCCAGGTGAGAAAAATGCATCCTGAATCAAGTCTGAGGGCTAAAACCTCTGTAACGGGTTTTACCACATTGAGCTCAGAACGTAAGGTCGGGACCTGAAATTTGAAGCCAGAAATCAAATTTTCACATTGGCTGAAATTACATGAAATATGTGTCCCCCGAAGAAGCCCATGCCATCCCAGGTGAGAAAAATGCATCCAGAATCAAGTCTGAGGGCTAAAACCTCTGTTTTCGGGTTTTACCACATTGAGCTCAGAACGTAAGGTCGGGACCTGAAATTTGGAGCCAAAAATCAAATTTTCAGTTTGGCTGAAATTACATGAAATATGTGTCCCCTGAAGAAGCCCATGCCATCCCAGGTGAGAAAAATGCATCCTGAATCAAGTCTGAGGGCTAAAACCTCTGTTTTCGGGTTTTACCACATTGAGCTCAGAACGTAAGGTCCGGACCTGAAATTTGGAGCCAAAAATCAAATTTTCAGTTTGGCTGAAATTACATGAAATATGTGTCCCCTGAAGAAGCCCATGCCATCCCAGGTGAGAAAAATGCATCCTGAATCAAGTCTGAGGGCTAAAACCTCTGTTTTCGGGCTTTACCACATTGAGCTCAGAACGTAAGGTCCGGACCTGAAATTTGGAGCCAAAAATCAAATTTTCAGTTTGGCTGAAATAACATGAAATGTGTGTCCCCCGAAGAAGCCCAAGCCATCCCAGGTGAGAAAAATGCATCCTGAATCAAGTCTGAGAGCTAAAACCTCTATAACGGGTTTTACCACATTGAGCTCAGAACGTAAGGTCGGGACCTGAAATTTGGAGCCAGAAATCAAATTTTCAGTTTGGCTGAAATTACATGAAATGTGTGTCCCCCGAAGAAGCCCATGCCATCCCAGGTGAGAAAAATGCATCCTGAATCAAGTCTGAGGGCTAAAACCTCAGTAACGGGTTTTACCACATTGAGCTCAGAACTAAGGTCCGGAACCTGAAATTTGGAGCCAAAAATCAAATTTTCAGTTTGGCTGAAATTACATGAAATATGTGTCCCCCGAAGAAGCCCATGCCATCCCAGGTGAGAAAAATGCATCCTGAATCAAGTCTGAGGGCAAAAACCTCTGTTTTCGGGCTTTACCACATTGAGCTCAGAACGTAAGGTCCGGACCTGAAATTTGGAGCCAAAAATCAAATTTTCAGTTTGGCTGAAATTATGTGAAATATGTGTCCCCCGAAGAAGCCCAAGCCATCCCAGGTGAGAAAAATGCATCCTGAATCAAGTCTGAGGGCTATAGCCTCAGTAACAGGTTTTACCACATTGAGCTCAGAACGTAAGGTCGGGACCTGAAATTTGAAGCCAAAAATCAAATTTTCAGTTTGGCTGAAATTACATGAAATATGTGTCCCCCGAAGAAGCCCATGCCATCCCAGGTGAGAAAAATGCATCCTGAATCAAGTCTGAGGGCTAAAACCTCTGTTTTCGGGTTTTACCACATTGAGCTCAGAACATAAGGTCCGGACCTGAAATTTGGAGCCAAAAATCAAATTTTCAGTTTGGCTGAAATTACGTGAAATATGTGTCCCCCGAAGAAGCCCAAGCCATCCCAGGTTAGAAAATTGCATCCAGAATCAAGTCTGAGGGCTAAAACCTCTGTAACAGGTTTTACCACATTGAGCTCAGAACGTAAGGTTGGGACCTGAAATTTGGAGCCAAAAATCAAATTTTCAGTTTGGCTGAAATTACATGAAATATGTGTCCCCTGTGGAAGCCCATGCCATCCCAGGTGAGAAAATTGCATCCTGAATCAGGTCTGAGAGCTAAAACCTCTGTTTTCGGGTTTTACCACATCGAGCTCAGAACGTAAGGTCGGGACCTGAAATTTGGAGCCAAACATCAAATTTTCAGTTTGGCTGAAATTGCAAGGAATATATTTCCCCCGAAGAAGCCCATGCCATGCCAAGTGAGAAAAATGCATCCTGAATCAAGTCTGAGGGCTAAAACCTCTGTTTTCGGGTTTTACCACATTGAGCTCAGAACGTAAGGTCGGGACCTGAAATTTGGAGACAAAAATCAAATTTTCAGTTTGGCTGAAATTACATGAAATATGTGTCCCCCGAAGAAGCCCATGCCATCCCAGGTGAGAAAAATGAATCCTGAATCAAGTCTGAGGGCTAAAACCTCAGTAACGGGTTTTACCACATTGAGCTCAGAACGTAAGGTCGGGACCTGAAATTTGGAGCCAAAAGTCAAATTTTCAGTTTGGCTGAAATTACATGAAATATGTGTCCCCTGAAGAAGCCCATGCCATCCCAGGTGAGAAAATTGCATCCTGAATCAAGTCTGAGGGCTAAAACCTCTGTAACGGGTTTTACCACATTGAGCTCAGAACGTAAGGTCCGGACCTGAAATTCGGAGCAAAAAATCAAAATTTCAGTTTGGCTGAAATTACATGAAATGTGTGTCCCCTGTGGAAGCCCATGCCATCCCAGGTGAGAAAATTGCATCCTGAATCAAGTCTGAGGGCTAAAACCTCTATAACGGGTTTTACCACATTGAGCTCAGAACGTAAGGTCGGGACCTGAAATTTGGAGCCAGAAATCAAATTTTCAGTTTGGCTGAAATTACATGAAATGTGTGTCCCCCGAAGAAGCCCATGCCATCCCAGGTGAGAAAAATGCATCCTGAATCAGGTCTGAGAGCTAAAACCTCTGTTTTCGGGTTTTACCACATTGAGCTCAGAACGTAAGGTCGGGACCTGAAATTTGGAGCCAAACATCAAATTTTCAGTTTGGCTGAAATTACATGAAATGTGTGTCCCCTGTGGAAGCCCATGCCATCCCAGGTGAGAAAAATGCATCCTGAATCAAGTCTGAGGGCTAAAACCTCTGTAACGGGTTTTACCACATTGAGCTCAGAACGTAAGGTCGGGACCTGAAATTTGGAGCCAAAAATCAAATTTTCAGTTTGGCTGAAATTACATGAAATATGTGTCACCCGAAGAAGCCCATGCCATCCCAGGTGAGAAAAATGCATCCTGAATCAAGTCTGAGGGCTAAAACCTCTGTTTTCGGGTTTTACCACATTGAGCTCAGAACATAAGGTCCTGACCTGAAATTTGGAGCCAAAAATCAAATTTTCAGTTTGGCTGAAATTACGTGAAATATGTGTCCCCCGAAGAAGCCCAAGCCATCCCAGGTGAGAAAATTGCATCCTGAATCAAGTCTGAGGGCTAAAACCTCTGTAACAGGTTTTACCACATTGAGCTCAGAACGTAAGGTTGGGACCTGAAATTTGGAGCCAAAAATCAAATTTTCAGTTTGGCTGAAATTACATGAAATATGTGTCCCCTGTGGAAGCCCATGCCATCCCAGGTGAGAAAATTGCATCCTGAATCAGGTCTGAGAGCTAAAACCTCTGTTTTCGGGTTTTACCACATCGAGCTCAGAACGTAAGGTCGGGACCTGAAATTTGGAGCCAAACATCAAATTTTCAGTTTGGCTGAAATTGCAAGGAATATATTTCCCCCGAAGAAGCCCATGCCATGCCAAGTGAGAAAAATGCATCCTGAATCAAGTCTGAGGGCTAAAACCTCTGTTTTCGGGTTTTACCACATTGAGCTCAGAACGTAAGGTCGGGACCTGAAATTTGGAGCCAAAAATCAAATTTTCAGTTTGGCTGAAATTACATGAAATATGTGTCCCCTGAAGAAGCCCATGCCATCCCAGGTGAGAAAAATGCATCCTGAATCAAGTCTGAGGGCTAAAACCTCCTTTTTCGGGTTTTACCACATTGAGCTCAGAACGTAAGGTCGGGACCTGAAATTTGGAGCCAAAAATCAAATTTTCAGTTTGGCTGAAATTACGTGAAATATGTGTCCCCCGAAGAAGCCCAAGCCATCCCAGGTGAGAAAAATGCATCCTGAATCAAGTCTGAGAGCTAAAACCTCTATAATGGGTTTTACCACATTGAGCTCAGAACGCAAGGTCGGGACCTGAAATTTGGAGACAAAAATCAAATTTTCAGTTTGGCTGAAATTACATGAAATATGTGTCCCCCGAAGAAGCCCATGCCATCCCAGGTGAGAAAAATGAATCCTGAATCAAGTCTGAGGGCTAAAACCTCAGTAACGGGTTTTACCACATTGAGCTCAGAACGTAAGGTCGGGACCTGAAATTTGGAGCCAAAAGTCAAATTTTCAGTTTGGCTGAAATTACATGAAATATGTGTCCCCTGAAGAAGCCCATGCCATCCCAGGTGAGAAAATTGCATCCTGAATCAAGTCTGAGGGCTAAAACCTCTGTAACGGGTTTTACCACATTGAGCTCAGAACGTAAGGTCCGGACCTGAAATTCGGAGCAAAAAATCAAAATTTCAGTTTGGCTGAAATTACATGAAATGTGTGTCCCCTGTGGAAGCCCATGCCATCCCAGGTGAGAAAATTGCATCCTGAATCAAGTCTGAGGGCTAAAACCTCTGTAACGGGTTTTACCACATTGAGCTCAGAACGTAAGGTCGGGACCTGAAATTTGAAGCCAGAAATCAAATTTTCACATTGGCTGAAATTACATGAAATATGTGTCCCCCGAAGAAGCCCATGCCATCCCAGGTGAGAAAAATGCATCCTGAATCAAGTCTGAGGGCTAAAACCTCTGTTTTTGGGTTTTACCACATTGAGCTCAGAACGTAAGGTCGGGACCTGAAATTTGGAGCCAAAAATCAAATTTTCAGTTTGGCTGAGATTACATGAAATGTGTGTCCCCCGAAGAAGCCCATGCCATCCCAGGTTAGAAAAATGCATCCTGAATCAGGTCTGAGGGCTAAAACCTCAGTAACGGGTTTTACCACATTGAGCTCAGAACGTAAGGTCGGGACCTGAAATTTGGAGCCAAAAATCAAATTTTCAGTTTGGCTGAAATTACTTGAAATGTGTGTCTCCCGAAGAAGCCCATGCCATCCCAGGTGAGAAAAATGCATCCTGAATCAGGTCTGAGGGCTATAGCCTCAGTAACAGGTTTTACCACATTGAGCTCAGAACGTAAGGTCGGGACCTGAAATTTGGAGCCAAAAATCAAATTTTCAGTGTGGCTGAAATTACATGAAATATGTGTCCCCCGAAGAAGCCCATGCCATCCCAGGTGAGAAAATTGCATCCTGAATCAAGTCTGAGGGCTAAAACCTCTGTAACAGGTTTTACAACATTGAGCTCAGAACGTAAGGTCCGGACCTGAAATTCGGAGCCAAAAATCAAATTTTCAGTTTGGCTGAAATTACATGAAATGTGTGTCCCCTGAAGAAGCCCATGCCATCCCAGGTGAGAAAATTGCATCCTGAATCAAGTCTGAGGGCTAAAACCTCCTTTTTCGGGTTTTACCACATTGAGCTCAGAACGTAAGGTCGGGACCTGAAATTTGGAGCCAAACATCAAATTTTCAGTTTGGCTGAAATTGCAAGGAATATATTTCCCCCGAAGAAGCCCATGCCATGCCAAGTGAGAAAAATGCATCCTGAATCAAGTCTGAGGGCTAAAACCTCTGTTTTCGGGTTTTACCACATTGAGCTCAGAACGTAAGGTCGGGACCTGAAATTTGGAGCCAAAAATCAAATTTTCAGTTTGGCTGAAATTACATGAAATATGTGTCCCCTGAAGAAGCCCATGCCATCCCAGGTGAGAAAAATGCATCCTGAATCAAGTCTGAGGGCTAAAACCTCAGTAACGGGTTTTACCACATTGAGCTCAGAACGTAAGGTCCGGACCTGAAATTTGGAGCCAAAAATCAAATTTTCAGTTTGGCTGAAATTACGTGAAATATGTGTCCCCCGAAGAAGCCCATGCCATCCCAGGTGAGAAAAATGCATCCTGAATCAACTCTGAGAGCTAAAACCTCTATAATGGGTTTTACCACATTGAGCTCAGAACGCAAGGTTGGGACCTGAAATTTGGAGACAAAAATCAAATTTTCAGTTTGGCTGAAATTACATGAAATATGTGTCCCCCGAAGAAGCCCATGCCATCCCAGGTGAGAAAAATGAATCCTGAATCAAGTCTGAGGGCTAAAACCTCAGTAACGGGTTTTACCACATTGAGCTCAGAACGTAAGGTCGGGACCTGAAATTTGGAGCCAAAAGTCAAATTTTCAGTTTGGCTGAAATTACATGAAATATGTGTCCCCTGAAGAAGCCCATGCCATCCCAGGTGAGAAAATTGCATCCTGAATCAAGTCTGAGGGCTAAAACCTCTGTAACGGGTTGTACCACATTGAGCTCAGAACGTAAGGTCCGGACCTGAAATTCGGAGCCAAAAATCAAATTTTCAGTTTGGCTGAAATTACATGAAATGTGTGTCCCCTGTGGAAGCCCATGCCATCCCAGTTGAGAAAAATGCATCCTGAATCAAGTCTGAGGGCTAAAACCTCTTTTTTTGGGTTTTACCACATTGAGCTCAGAACGTAAGGTCCGGACCTGAAATTTGGAGCCAAAAATCAAATTTTCAGTTTGGCTGAGATTACATGAAATGTGTGTCCCCCGAAGAAGCCCATGCCATCCCAGGTGAGAAAAATGCATCCTGAATCAGGTCTGAGGGCTAAAACCTCAGTAACGGGTTTTACCACATTGAGCTCAGAACGTAAGGTCGGGACCTGAAATTTGGAGCCAAAAATCAAATTTTCAGTTTGGCTGAAATTACTTGAAATGTGTGTCTCCCGAAGAAGCCCATGCCATCCCAGGTGAGAAAAATGCATCCTGAATCAGGTCTGAGGGCTATAGCCTCAGTAACAGGTTTTACCACATTGAGCTCAGAACGTAAGGTCGGGACCTGAAATTTGGAGCCAAAAATCAAATTTTCAGTTTGGCTGAAATTACATGAAATATGTGTCCCCTGAAGAAGCCCATGCCATCCCAGGTGAGAAAAATGCATCCTGAATCAAGTCCGAGGGCTAAAACCTCAGTTACGGGTTTTACCACATTGAGCTCAGAACGTAAGGTCCGGACCTGAAATTTGGAGCCAAAAATCAAATTTTCAGTTTGGCTGAAATTACGTGAAATATGTGTCCCCCGAAGAAGCCCATGCCATCCCAGGTGAGAAAAATGCATCCTGAATCAACTCTGAGAGCTAAAACCTCTATAATGGGTTTTACCACATTGAGCTCAGAACGCAAGGTTGGGACCTGAAATTTGGAGACAAAAATCAAATTTTCAGTTTGGCTGAAATTACATGAAATATGTGTCCCCCGAAGAAGCCCATGCCATCCCAGGTGAGAAAAATGAATCCTGAATCAAGTCTGAGGGCTAAAACCTCAGTAACGGGTTTTACCACATTGAGCTCAGAACGTAAGGTCGGGACCTGAAATTTGGAGCCAAAAGTCAAATTTTCAGTTTGGCTGAAATTACATGAAATATGTGTCCCCTGAAGAAGCCCATGCCATCCCAGGTGAGAAAATTGCATCCTGAATCAAGTCTGAGGGCTAAAACCTCTGTAACGGGTTGTACCACATTGAGCTCAGGACGTAAGGTCCGGACCTGAAATTCGGAGCCAAAAATCAAATTTTCAGTTTGGCTGAAATTACATGAAATGTGTGTCCCCTGTGGAAGCCCATGCCATCCCAGTTGAGAAAAATGCATCCTGAATCAAGTCTGAGGGCTAAAACCTCTGTTTTTGGGTTTTACCACATTGAGCTCAGAACGTAAGGTCGGGACCTGAAATTTGGAGCCAAAAATCAAATTTTCAGTTTGGCTGAAATTACTTGAAATGTGTGTCTCCCGAAGAAGCCCATGCCATCCCAGGTGAGAAAAATGCATCCTGAATCAGGTCTGAGGGCTATAGCCTCAGTAACAGGTTTTACCACATTGAGCTCAGAACGTAAGGTCGGGACCTGAAATTTGGAGCCAAAAATCAAATTTTCAGTTTGGCTGAAATTACATGAAATATGTGTCCCCTGAAGAAGCCCATGCCATCCCAGGTGAGAAAATTGCATCCTGAATCAAGTCTGAGGGCTAAAACCTCTGTTTTCGGGCTTTACCACATTTGCTCAGAACGTAAGGTCCGGACCTGAAATTCGGAGCAAAAAATCAAAATTTCAGTTTGGCTGAAATTACATGAAATGTGTGTCCCCTGTGGAAGCCCATGCCATCCCAGGTGAGAAAATTGCATCCTGAATCAAGTCTGAGGGCTAAAACCTCTGTTTTCGGGTTTTACCACATTGAGCTCAGAACGTAAGGTCGGGACCTGAAATTTGAAGCCAGAAATCAAATTTTCACATTGGCTGAAATTACATGAAATATGTGTCCCCCGAAGAAGCCCATGCCATCCCAGGTGAGAAAAATGCATCCAGAATCAAGTCTGAGGGCTAAAACCTCTGTTTTTGGGTTTTACCACATTGAGCTCAGAACGTAAGGTCCGGACCTGAAATTTGGAGCCAAAAATCAAATTTTCAGTTTGGCTGAGATTACATGAAATGTGTGTCCCCCGAAGAAGCCCATGCCATCCCAGGTTAGAAAAATGCATCCTGAATCAGGTCTGAGGGCTAAAACCTCTGTTTTCGGGTTTTACCACATTGAGCTCAGAACGTAAGGTCCGGACCTGAAATTTGGAGCCAAAAATCAAATTTTCAGTTTGGCTGAAATTACATGAATTGTGTGTTCCCCAAAGAAGCCCATGCCATCCCAGGTGAGAAAAATGCATCCTGAATCAAGTCTGAGGGCAAAAACCTCTGTTTTCGGGCTTTACCACATTGAGCTCAGAACGTAAGGTCCGGACCTGAAATTTGGAGCCAAAAATCAAATTTTCAGTTTGGCTGAAATTATGTGAAATATGTGTCCCCCGAAGAAGCCCAAGCCATCCCAGGTGAGAAAAATGCATCCTGAATCAAGTCTGAGAGCTAAAACCTCTATAACGGGTTTTACCACATTGAGCTCAGAACGTAAGGTCGGGACCTGAAATTTGGAGCCAAAAATCAAATTTTCAGTTTGGCTGAAATTACTTGAAATGTGTGTCTCCCGAAGAAGCCCATGCCATCCCAGGTGAGAAAAATGCATCCTGAATCAGGTCTGAGGGCTATAGCCTCAGTAACAGGTTTTACCACATTGAGCTCAGAACGTAAGGTCGGGACCTGAAATTTGGAGACAAAAATCAAATTTTCAGTTTGGCTGAAATTACATGAAATATGTGTCCCCCGAAGAAGCCCATGCCATCCCAGGTGAGAAAAATGAATCCTGAATCAAGTCTGAGGGCTAAAACCTCTGTTTTCGGGTTTTACCACATTGAGCTCAGAACGTAAGGTCGGGACCTGAAATTTGGAGCCAAAAGTCAAATTTTCAGTTTGGCTGAAATTACATGAAATGTGTGTCCCCTGAAGAAGCCCATGCCATCCCAGGTGAGAAAATTGCATCCTGAATCAAGTCTGAGGGCTAAAACCTCTGTTTTCGGGCTTTACCACATTGAGCTCAGAACGTAAGGTCCGGACCTGAAATTCGGAGCAAAAAATCAAAATTTCAGTTTGGCTGAAATTACATGAAATGTGTGTCCCCTGTGGAAGCCCATGCCATCCCAGGTGAGAAAATTGCATCCTGAATCAAGTCTGAGGGCTAAAACCTCTGTTTTCGGGTTTTACCACATTGAGCTCAGAACGTAAGGTCGGGACCTGAAATTTGAAGCCAGAAATCAAATTTTCACATTGGCTGAAATTACATGAATTGTGTGTTCCCCAAAGAAGCCCATGCCATCCCAGGTGAGAAAAATGCATCCTGAATCAAGTCTGAGGGCTAAAACCTCTGTTTTCGGGCTTTACCACATTGAGCTCAGAACGTAAGGTCCGGACCTGAAATTTGGAGCCAAAAATCAAATTTTCAGTTTGGCTGAAATTATGTGAAATATGTGTCCCCCGAAGAAGCCCAAGCCATCCCAGGTGAGAAAAATGCATCCTGAATCAAGTCTGAGAGCTAAAACCTCTATAACGGGTTTTACCACATTGAGCTCAGAACGTAAGGTCGGGACCTGAAATTTGGAGCCAAAAATCAAATTTTCAGTTTGGCTGAAATTACGTGAAATATGTGTCCCCCGAAGAAGCCCATGCCATCCCAGGTGAGAAAAATGCATCCTGAATCAAGTCTGAGAGCTAAAACCTCTATAATGGGTTTTACCACATTGAGCTCAGAACGCAAGGTCGGGACCTGAAATTTGGAGACAAAAATCAAATTTTCAGTTTGGCTGAAATTACATGAAATATGTGTCCCCCGAAGAAGCCCATGCCATCCCAGGTGAGAAAAATGAATCCTGAATCAAGTCTGAGGGCTAAAACCTCAGTAACGGGTTTTACCACATTGAGCTCAGAACGTAAGGTCGGGACCTGAAATTTGGAGCCAAAAGTCAAATTTTCAGTTTGGCTGAAATTACATGAAATATGTGTCCCCTGAAGAAGCCCATGCCATCCCAGGTGAGAAAATTGCATCCTGAATCAAGTCTGAGGGCTAAAACCTCTGTTTTCGGGCTTTACCACATTGAGCTCAGAACGTAAGGTCCGGACCTGAAATTCGGAGCAAAAAATCAAAATTTCAGTTTGGCTGAAATTACATGAAATGTGTGTCCCCTGTGGAAGCCCATGCCATCCCAGGTGAGAAAATTGCATCCTGAATCAAGTCTGAGGGCTAAAACCTCTGTTTTCGGGTTTTACCACATTGAGCTCAGAACGTAAGGTCGGGACCTGAAATTTGAAGCCAGAAATCAAATTTTCACATTGGCTGAAATTACATGAAATATGTGTCCCCCGAAGAAGCCCATGCCATCCCAGGTGAGAAAAATGCATCCTGAATCAAGTCTGAGGGCTAAAACCTCTGTTTTTGGGTTTTACCACATTGAGCTCAGAACGTAAGGTCGGGACCTGAAATTTGGAGCCAAAAATCAAATTTTCAGTTTGGCTGAGATTACATGAAATGTGTGTCCCCCGAAGAAGCCCATGCCATCCCAGGTTAGAAAAATGCATCCTGAATCAAGTCTGAGGGCTAAAACCTCTATAACGGGTTTTACCACATTGAGCTCAGAACGTAAGGTCGGGACCTGAAATTTGGAGCCAAAAATCAAATTTTCAGTTTGGCTGAAATTACGTGAAATATGTGTCCCCGGAAGAAGCCCATGCCATCCCAGGTGAGAAAAATGCATCCTGAATCAGGTCTGAGGGCTAAAACCTCTGTTTTCGGGTTTTACCACATTGAGCTCAGAACGTAAGGTCCGGACCTGAAATTTGGAGCCAAAAATCAAATTTTCAGTTTGGCTGAAATTACATGAATTGTGTGTTCCCCAAAGAAGCCCATGCCATCCCAGGTGAGAAAAATGCATCCTGAATCAAGTCTGAGGGCAAAAACCTCTGTTTTCGGGCTTTACCACATTGAGCTCAGAACGTAAGGTCCGGACCTGAAATTTGGAGCCAAAAATCAAATTTTCAGTTTGGCTGAAATTATGTGAAATATGTGTCCCCCGAAGAAGCCCAAGCCATCCCAGGTGAGAAAAATGCATCCTGAATCAAGTCTGAGAGCTAAAACCTCTATAACGGGTTTTACCACATTGAGCTCAGAACGTAAGGTCGGGACCTGAAATTTGGAGCCAAAAATCAAATTTTCAGTTTGGCTGAAATTACGTGAAATATGTGTCCCCCGAAGAAGCCCATGCCATCCCAGGTGAGAAAAATGCATCCTGAATCAAGTCTGAGGGCTAAAACCTCTATAATGGGTTTTACCACATTGAGCTCAGAACGCAAGGTCGGGACCTGAAATTTGGAGACAAAAATCAAATTTTCAGTTTGGCTGAAATTACATGAAATATGTGTCCCCCGAAGAAGCCCATGCCATCCCAGGTGAGAAAAATGAATCCTGAATCAAGTCTGAGGGCTAAAACCTCAGTAACGGGTTTTACCACATTGAGCTCAGAACGTAAGGTCGGGACCTGAAATTTGGAGCCAAAAGTCAAATTTTCAGTTTGGCTGAAATTACATGAAATATGTGTCCCCTGAAGAAGCCCATGCCATCCCAGGTGAGAAAATTGCATCCTGAATCAAGTCTGAGGGCTAAAACCTCTGTTTTCGGGCTTTACCACATTGAGCTCAGAACGTAAGGTCCGGACCTGAAATTCGGAGCAAAAAATCAAAATTTCAGTTTGGCTGAAATTACATGAAATGTGTGTCCCCTGTGGAAGCCCATGCCATCCCAGGTGAGAAAATTGCATCCTGAATCAAGTCTGAGGGCTAAAACCTCTGTTTTCGGGTTTTACCACATTGAGCTCAGAACGTAAGGTCGGGACCTGAAATTTGAAGCCAGAAATCAAATTTTCACATTGGCTGAAATTACATGAAATATGTGTCCCCCAAAGAAGCCCATGCCATCCCAGGTGAGAAAAATGCATCCTGAATCAAGTCTGAGGGCTAAAACCTCTGTTTTTGGGTTTTACCACATTGAGCTCAGAACGTAAGGTCGGGACCTGAAATTTGGAGCCAAAAATCAAATTTTCAGTTTGGCTGAGATTACATGAAATGTGTGTCCCCCGAAGAAGCCCATGCCATCCCAGGTTAGAAAAATGCATCCTGAATCAGGTCTGAGGGCTAAAACCTCAGTAACGGGTTTTACCACATTGAGCTCAGAACGTAAGGTCGGGACCTGAAATTTGGAGCCAAAAATCAAATTTTCAGTTTGGCTGAAATTACTTGAAATGTGTGTCTCCCGAAGAAGCCCATGCCATCCCAGGTGAGAAAAATGCATCCTGAATCAGGTCTGAGGGCTATAGCCTCAGTAACAGGTTTTACCACATTGAGCTCAGAACGTAAGGTCGGGACCTGAAATTTGGAGCCAAAAATCAAATTTTCAGTTTGGCTGAAATTACATGAAATATGTGTCCCCCGAAGAAGCCCATGCCATCCCAGGTGAGAAAAATGCATCCTGAATCAAGTCTGAGGGCTAAAACCTCTGTTTTCGGGTTTTACCACATTGAGCTCAGAACGTAAGGTCGGGACCTGAAATTTGAAGCCAGAAATCAAATTTTCAGTTTGGCTGAAATTACATGAAATATGTGTCCCCCGAAGAAGCCCATGCCATCCCAGATGAGAAAATTGCATCCTGAATCAAGTCTGAGGGCTAAAACCTCTGTAACAGGTTTTACAACATTGAGCTCAGAACGTAAGGTCCGGACCTGAAATTCGGAGCCAAAAATCAAATTTTCAGTTTGGCTGAAATTACATGAAATGTGTGTCCCCTGTGGAAGCCCATGCCATCCCAGGTGAGAAAAATGCATCCTGAATCAAGTCTGAGGGCTAAAACCTCTATAACGGGTTTTACAACATTGAGCTCAGAACGTAAGGCCCGGACCTGAAATCTGGAGCCAAAAATCAAATTTTCAGTTTGGCTGAAATTACATGAAATATGTGTCCCCCGAAGAAGCCCATGCCATCCCAGGTGAGAAAAATGCATCCTGAATCAAGTCTGAGGGCTAAAACCTCCGTTTTCAGGTTTTACCACAGTGAGCTCAGAACGTAAGGTCGGGACCTGAAATTTGGAGCCAAAAATCAAATTTTCACATTGGCTGAAATTAAATGAAATATGTGTCCCCTGTGGAAGCCCATGCCATCCCACGTGAGAAAAATGCATCCTGAATCAAGTCTGAGGGCTAAAACCTCTGTAACGGGTTTTACCACATTGAGCTCAGAACGTAAGGTTGGGACCTGAAATTTGAAGCCAGAAATCAAATTTTCACATTGGCTGAAATTACATGAAATATGTGTCCCCCGAAGAAGCCCATGCCATCCCAGGTGAGAAAATTGCATCCTGAATCAAGTCTGAGGGCTAAAACCTCTGTTTTCGGGCTTTACCACATTGAGCTCAGAACGTAAGGTCCGGACCTGAAATTCGGAGCAAAAAATCAAAATTTCAGTTTGGCTGAAATTACATGAAATGTGTGTCCCCTGAAGAAGCCCATGCCATCCCAGGTGAGAAAAATGCATCCTGAATCAAGTCTGAGGGCTAAAACCTCTGTTTTCGGGTTTTACCACATTGAGCTCAGAACGTAAGGTCCGGACCTGAAATTTGGAGCCAAAAATCAAATTTTCAGTTTGGCTGAAATTACATGAATTGTGTGTCCCCCGAAGAAGCCCAAGCCATCCCAGGTGAGAAAAATGCATCCTGAATCAAGTCTGAGGGCAAAAACCTCTGTTTTCGGGCTTTACCACATTGAGCTCAGAACGTAAGGTCCGGACCTGAAATTTGGAGCCAAAAATCAAATTTTCAGTTTGGCTGAAATTATGTGAAATATGTGTCCCCCGAAGAAGCCCAAGCCATCCCAGGTGAGAAAAATGCATCCTGAATCAAGTCTGAGAGCTAAAACCTCTATAACGGGTTTTACCACATTGAGCTCAGAACGTAAGGTCGGGACCTGAAATTTGGAGCCAAAAATCAAATTTTCAGTTTGGCTGAAATTACGTGAAATATGTGTCCCCCGAAGAAGCCCATGCCATCCCAGGTGAGAAAAATGCATCCTGAATCAAGTCTGAGAGCTAAAACCTCTATAATGGGTTTTACCACATTGAGCTCAGAACGCAAGGTCGGGACCTGAAATTTGGAGACAAAAATCAAATTTTCAGTTTGGCTGAAATTACATGAAATATGTGTCCCCCGAAGAAGCCCATGCCATCCCAGGTGAGAAAAATGAATCCTGAATCAAGTCTGAGGGCTAAAACCTCAGTAACGGGTTTTACCACATTGAGCTCAGAACGTAAGGTCGGGACCTGAAATTTGGAGCCAAAAGTCAAATTTTCAGTTTGGCTGAAATTACATGAAATATGTGTCCCCTGAAGAAGCCCATGCCATCCCAGGTGAGAAAATTGCATCCTGAATCAAGTCTGAGGGCTAAAACCTCTGTTTTCGGGCTTTACCACATTGAGCTCAGAACGTAAGGTCCGGACCTGAAATTCGGAGCAAAAAATCAAAATTTCAGTTTGGCTGAAATTACATGAAATGTGTGTCCCCTGTGGAAGCCCATGCCATCCCAGGTGAGAAAATTGCATCCTGAATCAAGTCTGAGGGCTAAAACCTCTGTTTTCGGGTTTTACCACATTGAGCTCAGAACGTAAGGTCGGGACCTGAAATTTGAAGCCAGAAATCAAATTTTCACATTGGCTGAAATTACATGAAATATGTGTCCCCCGAAGAAGCCCATGCCATCCCAGGTGAGAAAAATGCATCCTGAATCAAGTCTGAGGGCTAAAACCTCTGTTTTTGGGTTTTACCACATTGAGCTCAGAACGTAAGGTCGGGACCTGAAATTTGGAGCCAAAAATCAAATTTTCAGTTTGGCTGAGATTACATGAAATGTGTGTCCCCCGAAGAAGCCCATGCCATCCCAGGTTAGAAAAATGCATCCTGAATCAAGTCTGAGAGCTAAAACCTCTATAACGGGTTTTACCACATTGAGCTCAGAACGTAAGGTCGGGACCTGAAATTTGGAGCCAAAAATCAAATTTTCAGTTTGGCTGAAATTACGTGAAATATGTGTCCCCCGAAGAAGCCCATGCCATCCCAGGTGAGAAAAATGCATCCTGAATCAGGTCTGAGGGCTATAGCCTCAGTAACAGGTTTTACCACATTGAGCTCAGAACGTAAGGTCGGGACCTGAAATTTGGAGCCAAACATCAAATTTTCAGTTTGGCTGAAATTGCAAGGAATATATTTCCCCCGAAGAAGCCCATGCCATGCCAAGTGAGAAAAATGCATCCTGAATCAAGTCTGAGGGCTAAAACCTCTGTTTTCGGGTTTTACCACATTGAGCTCAGAACGTAAGGTCGGGACCTGAAATTTGGAGCCAAAAGTCAAATTTTCAGTTTGGCTGAAATTACATGAAATATGTGTCCCCTGAAGAAGCCCATGCCATCCCAGGTGAGAAAAATGCATCCTGAATCAAGTCTGAGGGCTAAAACCTCAGTAACGGGTTTTACCACATTGAGCTCAGAACTAAGGTCCGGACCTGAAATTTGGAGCCAAAAATCAAATTTTCAGTTTGGCTGAAATTACGTGAAATATGTGTCCCCCGAAGAAGCCCATGCCATCCCAGGTGAGAAAAATGCATCCTGAATCAACTCTGAGAGCTAAAACCTCTATAATGGGTTTTACCACATTGAGCTCAGAACGCAAGGTTGGGACCTGAAATTTGGAGACAAAAATCAAATTTTCAGTTTGGCTGAAATTACATGAAATATGTGTCCCCTGAAGAAGCCCATGCCATCCCAGGTGAGAAAATTGCATCCTGAATCAAGTCTGAGGGCTAAAACCTCTGTAACGGGTTGTACCACATTGAGCTCAGAACGTAAGGTCCGGACCTGAAATTCGGAGCCAAAAATCAAATTTTCAGTTTGGCTGAAATTACATGAAATGTGTGTCCCCTGTGGAAGCCCATGCCATCCCAGTTGAGAAAAATGCATCCTGAATCAAGTCTGAGGGCTAAAACCTCTGTTTTTGGGTTTTACCACATTGAGCTCAGAACGTAAGGTCGGGACCTGAAATTTGGAGCCAAAAATCAAATTTTCAGTTTGGCTGAAATTACATGAATTGTGTGTTCCCCAAAGAAGCCCATGCCATCCCAGGTGAGAAAAATGCATCCTGAATCAAGTCTGAGGGCAAAAACCTCTGTTTTCGGGCTTTACCACATTGAGCTCAGAACGTAAGGTCCGGACCTGAAATTTGGAGCCAAAAATCAAATTTTCAGTTTGGCTGAAATTATGTGAAATATGTGTCCCCCGAAGAAGCCCAAGCCATCCCAGGTGAGAAAAATGCATCCTGAATCAAGTCTGAGAGCTAAAACCTCTATAACAGGTTTTACCACATTGAGCTCAGAACGTAAGGTCGGGACCTGAAATTTGGAGCCAGAAATCAAATTTTCAGTTTGGCTGAAATTACATGAAATGTGTGTCCCCCGAAGAAGCCCATGCCATCCCAGGTGAGAAAAATGCATCCTGAATCAAGTCTGAGGGCTAAAACCTCAGTAACGGGTTTTACCACATTGAGCTCAGAACTAAGGTCCGGACCTGAAATTTGGAGCCAAAAATCAAATTTTCAGTTTGGCTGAAATTACATGAAATATGTGTCCCCCGAAGAAGCCCATGCCATCCCAGGTGAGAAAAATGCATCCTGAATCAAGTCTGAGGGCTAAAACCTCTGTTTTTGGGTTTTACCACATTGAGCTCAGAACGTAAGGTCCGGACCTGAAATTTGGAGCCAAAAATCAAATTTTCAGTTTGGCTGAAATTACGTGAAATATATGTCCCCCGAAGAAGCCCAAGCCATCCCAGGTGAGAAAAATGCATCCTGAATCAAGTCTGAGGGCTAAAACCTCTGTAACGGGTTTTACCACATTGAGCTCAGAACGTAAGGTCGGGACCTGAAATTTGAAGCCAGAAATCAAATTTTCACATTGGCTGAAATTACATGAAATATGTGTCCCCCGAAGAAGCCCATGCCATCCCAGGTGAGAAAAATGCATCCAGAATCAAGTCTGAGGGCTAAAACCTCTGTTTTTGGGTTTTACCACATTGAGCTCAGAACGTAAGGTCGGGACCTGAAATTTGGAGCCAAAAATCAAATTTTCAGTTTGGCTGAAATTACATGAAATATGTGTCCCCTGAAGAAGCCCATGCCATCCCAGGTGAGAAAAATGCATCCTGAATCAAGTCTGAGGGCTAAAACCTCCTTTTTCGGGTTTTACCACATTGAGCTCAGAACGTAAGGTCGGGACCTGAAATTTGGAGCCAGAAATCAAATTTTCAGTTTGGCTGAAATTACGTGAAATATGTGTCCCCCAAAGAAGCCCATGCCATCCCAGGTGAGAAAAATGCATCCTGAATCAAGTCTGAGAGCTAAAACCTCTATAATGGGTTTTACCACATTGAGCTCAGAACGCAAGGTCGGGACCTGAAATTTGGAGACAATAATCAAATTTTCAGTTTGGCTGAAATTACATGAAATATGTGTCCCCCGAAGAAGCCCAAGCCATCCCAGGTGAGAAAAATGAATCCTGAATCAAGTCTGAGGGCTAAAACCTCAGTAACGGGTTTTACCACATTGAGCTCAGAACGTAAGGTCGGGACCTGAAATTTGGAGCCAAAAGTCAAATTTTCAGTTTGGCTGAAATTACATGAAATATGTGTCCCCTGAAGAAGCCCATGCCATCCCAGGTTAGAAAATTGCATCCTGAATCAAGTCTGAGGGCTAAAACCTCTGTAACGGGTTTTACCACATTGAGCTCAGAACGTAAGGTCAGGACCTGAAATTTGAAGCCAGAAATCAAATTTTCACATTGGCTGAAATTACATGAAATATGTGTCCCCCGAAGAAGCCCATGCCATCCCAGGTGAGAAAAATGCATCCAGAATCAAGTCTGAGGGCTAAAACCTCTGTTTTTGGGTTTTACCACATTGAGCTCAGAACGTAAGGTCCGGACCTGAAATTTGGAGCCAAAAATCAAATTTTCAGTTTGGCTGAAATTACATGAAATATGTGTCCCCTGAAGAAGCCCATGCCATCCCAGGTGAGAAAAATGCATCCTGAATCAAGTCTGAGGGCAAAAACCTCTGTTTTCAGGCTTTACCACATTGAGCTCAGAACGTAAGGTCGGGACCTGAAATTTGAAGCCAGAAATCAAATTTTCAGTTTGGCTGAAATTACATGAAATGTGTGTCCCCCGAAGAAGCCCATGCCATCCCAGGTGAGAAAAATGCATCCTGAATCAAGTCTGAGAGCTAAAACCTCTATAACGGGTTTTACCACATTGAGCTCAGAACGTAAGGTCCGGACCTGAAATTTGGAGCCAGAAATCAAATTTTCAGTTTGGCTGAAATTACATGAAATGTGTGTCCCCCGAAGAAGCCCATGCCATCCCAGGTGAGAAAAATGCATCCTGAATCAAGTCTGAGGGCTAAAACCTCAGTAACGGGTTTTACCACATTGAGCTCAGAACTAAGGTCCGGACCTGAAATTTGGAGCCAAAAATCAAATTTTCAGTTTGGCTGAAATTACATGAAATATGTGTCCCCCGAAGAAGCCCATGCCATCCCAGGTGAGAAAAATGCATCCTGAATCAAGTCTGAGGGCTAAAACCTCTGTAACGGGTTTTACCACATTGAGCTCAGAACGTAAGGTCGGGACCTGAAATTTGGAGCCAAAAATCAAATTTTCAGTTTGGCTGAAATTACATGAAATATGTGTCCCCCGAAGAAGCCCATGCCATCCCAGGTGAGAAAAATGCATCCTGAATCAAGTCTGAGGGCTAAAACCTCAGTAACGGGTTTTACCACATTGAGCTCAGAACGTAAGGTCGGGACCTGAAATTTGGAGCCAAAAGTCAAATTTTCAGTTTGGCTGAAATTACATGAAATATGTGTCCCCTGAAGAAGCCCATGCCATCCCAGGTGAGAAAATTGCATCCTGAATCAAGTCTGAGGGCTAAAACCTCTGTAACGGGTTTTACCACATTGAGCTCAGAACGTAAGGTCCGGACCTGAAATTCGGAGCCAAAAATCAAATTTTCAGTTTGGCTGAAATTACATGAAATGTGTGTCCCCTGTGGAAGCCCATGCCATCCCAGGTGAGAAAAATGCATCCTGAATCAAGTCTGAGGGCTAAAACCTCTGTTTTTGGGTTTTACCACATTGAGCTCAGAACGTAAGGTAGGGACCTGAAATTTGGAGCCAAAAATCAAATTTTCAGTTTGGCTGAAATTACTTGAAATGTGTGTGTCCCGAAGAAGCCCATGCCATCCCAGGTGAGAAAAATGCATCCTGAATCAGGTCTGAGGGCTATAGCCTCTGTAACAGGTTTTACAACATTGAGCTCAGAACGTAAGGTCCGGACCTGAAATTTGGAGCCAAAAATCAAATTTTCAGTTTGGCTGAAATTACATGAAATGTGTGTCCCCTGTGGAAGCCCGTGCCATCCCAGGTGAGAAAAATGCATCCTGAATCAAGTCTGAGGGCTAAAACCTCTGTAACGGGTTTTACCACATTGAGCTCAGAACGTAAGGTCGGGACCTGAAATTTGAAGCCAGAAATCAAATTTTCACATTGGCTGAAATTACATGAAATATGTGTCCCCCGAAGAAGCCCATGCCATCCCAGGTGAGAAAAATGCATCCAGAATCAAGTCTGAGGGCTAAAACCTCTGTTTTCGGGTTTTACCACATTGAGCTCAGAACGTAAGGTCGGGACCTGAAATTTGGAGCCAAAAATCAAATTTTCAGTTTGGCTGAAATTACATGAAATATGTGTCCCCTGAAGAAGCCCATGCCATCCCAGGTGAGAAAAATGCATCCTGAATCAAGTCTGAGGGCTAAAACCTCTGTTTTCGGGTTTTACCACATTGAGCTCAGAACGTAAGGTCCGGACCTGAAATTTGGAGCCAAAAATCAAATTTTCAGTTTGGCTGAAATTACATGAAATGTGTGTCCCCCGAAGAAGCCCAAGCCATCCCAGGTGAGAAAAATGCATCCTGAATCAAGTCTGAGAGCTAAAACCTCTATAACGGGTTTTACCACATTGAGCTCAGAACGTAAGGTCGGGACCTGAAATTTGGAGCCAAAAATCAAATTTTCAGTTTGGCTGAAATTACATGAAATGTGTGTCCCCCGAAGAAGCCCAAGCCATCCCAGGTGAGAAAAATGCATCCTGAATCAAGTCTGAGAGCTAAAACCTCTATAACGGGTTTTACCACATTGAGCTCAGAACGTAAGGTCGGGACCTGAAATTTGGAGCCAGAAATCAAATTTTCAGTTTGGCTGAAATTACATGAAATGTGTGTCCCCCGAAGAAGCCCATGCCATCCCAGGTGAGAAAAATGCATCCTGAATCAAGTCTGAGGGCTAAAACCTCAGTAACGGGTTTTACCACATTGAGCTCAGAACTAAGGTCCGGAACCTGAAATTTGGAGCCAAAAATCAAATTTTCAGTTTGGCTGAAATTACATGAAATATGTGTCCCCCGAAGAAGCCCATGCCATCCCAGGTGAGAAAAATGCATCCTGAATCAAGTCTGAGGGCAAAAACCTCTGTTTTCGGGCTTTACCACATTGAGCTCAGAACGTAAGGTCCGGACCTGAAATTTGGAGCCAAAAATCAAATTTTCAGTTTGGCTGAAATTATGTGAAATATGTGTCCCCCGAAGAAGCCCAAGCCATCCCAGGTGAGAAAAATGCATCCTGAATCAAGTCTGAGGGCTATAGCCTCAGTAACAGGTTTTACCACATTGAGCTCAGAACGTAAGGTCGGGACCTGAAATTTGGAGCCAAAAATCAAATTTTCAGTTTGGCTGAAATTACATGAAATATGTGTCCCCCGAAGAAGCCCATGCCATCCCAGGTGAGAAAAATGCATCCTGAATCAAGTCTGAGGGCTAAAACCTCTGTTTTCGGGTTTTACCACATTGAGCTCAGTACGTAAGGTTGGGACCTGAAATTTGGAGCCAAAAATCAAATTTTCAGTTTGGCTGAAATTACATGAAATATGTGTCCCCCGAAGAAGCCCATGCCATCCCAGGTGAGAAAATTGCATCCTGAATCAAGTCTGAGGCCTAAAACCTCTGTAACAGGTTTTACAACATTGAGCTCAGAACGTAAGGTCCGGACCTGAAATTCGGAGCCAAAAATCAAATTTTCAGTTTGGCTGAAATTACATGAAATGTGTGTCCCCTGTGGAAGCCCATGCCATCCCAGGTGAGAAAAATGCATCCTGAATCAAGTCTGAGGGCTAAAACCTCTGTAACGGGTTTTACCACATTGAGCTCAGAACGTAAGGTCGGGACCTGAAATTTGAAGCCAGAAATCAAATTTTCACATTGGCTGAAATTACATGAAATATGTGTCCCCCGAAGAAGCCCATGCCATCCCAGGTGAGAAAAATGCATCCAGAATCAAGTCTGAGGGCTAAAACCTCTGTTTTCGGGTTTTACCACATTGAGCTCAGAACGTAAGGTCGGGACCTGAAATTTGGAGCCAAAAATCAAATTTTCAGTTTGGCTGAAATTACATGAAATATGTGTCCCCTGAAGAAGCCCATGCCATCCCAGGTGAGAAAAATGCATCCTGAATCAAGTCTGAGGGCTAAAACCTCTGTTTTCGGGTTTTACCACATTGAGCTCAGAACGTAAGGTCGGGACCTGAAATTTGGAGCCAAAAATCAAATTTTCAGTTTGGCTGAAATTACATGAAATATGTGTCCCCTGAAGAAGCCCATGCCATCCCAGGTGAGAAAAATGCATCCTGAATCAAGTCTGAGGGCTAAAACCTCTGTTTTCGGGTTTTACCACATTGAGCTCAGAACGTAAGGTCGGGACCTGAAATTTGGAGCCAAAAATCAAATTTTCAGTTTGGCTGAAATTACATGAAATATGTGTCCCCTGAAGAAGCCCATGCCATCCCAGGTGAGAAAAATGCATCCTGAATCAAGTCTGAGGGCTAAAACCTCTGTTTTCGGGCTTTACCACATTGAGCTCAGAACGTAAGGTCCGGACCTGAAATTTGGAGCCAAAAATCAAATTTTCAGTTTGGCTGAAATTACATGAAATATGTGTCCCCCGAAGAAGCCCAAGCCATCCCAGGTGAGAAAAATGCATCCTGAATCAAGTCTGAGAGCTAAAACCTCTATAACGGGTTTTACCACATTGAGCTCAGAACGTAAGGTCGGGACCTGAAATTTGGAGCCAGAAATCAAATTTTCAGTTTGGCTGAAATTACATGAAATGTGTGTCCCCCGAAGAAGCCCATGCCATCCCAGGTGAGAAAAATGCATCCTGAATCAAGTCTGAGGGCTAAAACCTCAGTAACGGGTTTTACCACATTGAGCTCAGAACTAAGGTCCGGACCTGAAATTTGGAGCCAAAAATCAAATTTTCAGTTTGGCTGAAATTACATGAAATATGTGTCCCCCGAAGAAGCCCATGCCATCCCAGGTGAGAAAAATGCATCCTGAATCAAGTCTGAGGGCTAAAACCTCTGTTTTCGGGTTTTACCACATTGAGCTCAGAACGTAAGGTCCGGACCTGAAATTTGGAGCCAAAAATCAAATTTTCAGTTTGGCTGAAATTACGTGAAATATGTGTCCCCCGAAGAAGCCCAAGCCATCCCAGGTGAGAAAAATGCATCCTGAATCAAGTCTGAGAGCTAAAACCTCTATAACGGGTTTTACCACATTGAGCTCAGAACGTAAGGTCGGGACCTGAAATTTGGAGCCAAAAATCAAATTTTCAGTTTGGCTGAAATTACATGAAATATATGTTCCCTGTGGAAGCCCATGCCATCCCAGGTGAGAAAATTGCATCCTGAATCAAGTCTGAGGGCTAAAACCTCTGTAACGGGTTTTACCACATTGAGCTCAGAACGTAAGGTCGGGACCTGAAATTTGGAGCCAGAAATCAAATTTTCACATTGGCTGAAATTACATGAAATATGTGTCCCCTGAGGAAGCCCATGCCATCCCAGGTGAGAAAAATGCATCCTGAATCAGGTCTGAGAGCTAAAACCTCTGTTTTCGGGTTTTACCACATTGAGCTCAGAACGTAAGGTCGGGACCTGAAATTTGGAGCCAAACATCAAATTTTCAGTTTGGCTGAAATTGCAAGGAATATATTTCCCCCGAAGAAGCCCATGCCATCCCAAGTGAGAAAAATGCATCCTGAATCAAGTCTGAGGGCTAAAACCTCTGTTTTCGGGTTTTACCACATTGAGCTCAGAACGTAAGGTCGGGACCTGAAATTTGGAGCCAAAAATCAAATTTTCAGTTTGGCTGAAATTACATGAAATATGTGTCCCCTGAAGAAGCCCATGCCATCCCAGGTGAGAAAAATGCATCCTGAATCAAGTCTGAGGGCTAAAACCTCCTTTTTCGGGTTTTACCACATTGAGCTCAGAACGTAAGGTCGGGACCTGAAATTTGGAGCCAAAAATCAAATTTTCAGTTTGGCTGAAATTACATGAAATGTGTGTCCCCCGAAGAAGCCCATGCCATCCCAGGTGAGAAAAATGCATCCTGAATCAAGTCGGAGGGCTAAAACCTCTATAACGGGTTTTACCACATTGAGCTCAGAACGTAAGGTCCGGACCTGAAATTTGGAGCCAAAAATCAAATTTTCAGTTTGGCTGAAATTACATGAAATATGTGTCCCCCGAAGAAGCCCATGCCATCCCAGGTGAGAAAAATGCATCCTGAATCAAGTCTGAGGGCTAAAACCTCTGTTTTCGGGTTTTACAACATTGAGCTCAGAACGTAAGGTCGGGACCTGAAATTTGGAGCCAGAAATCAAATTTTCACATTGGCTGAAATTACATGAAATATGTGTCCCCTGAGGAAGCCCATGCCATCCCAGGTGAGAAAAATGCATCCTGAATCAGGTCAGAGAGCTAAAACCTCTATAACGGGTTTTACAACATTGAGCTCAGAACGTAAGGTCCGGGACCTGAAATTTGAAGCCAGAAATCAAATTTTCAGTTTGGCTGAAATTACATGAAATATGTGTCCCCTGAGGAAGCCCATGCCATCCCAGGTGAGAAAAATGCATCCTGAATCAAGTCTGAGGGCTAAAACCTCTGTAACGGGTTTTACCACATTGAGCTCAGAACGTAAGGTCCGGACCTGAAATTTGGAGCCAAAAATCAAATTTTCAGTTTGGCTGAAATTACATGAAATATGTGTCCCCCGAAGAAGCCCATGCCATCCCAGGTGAGAAAAATGCATCCTGAATCAAGTCTGAGGGCTAAAACCTCAGTAACGGGTTTTACCACATTGAGCTCAGAACGTAAGGTCGGGACCTGAAATTTGGAGCCAAAAATCAAATTTTCAGTTTGGCTGAGATTACATGAAATATGTGTCCCCTGAAGAAGCCCATGCCATCCCAGGTGAGAAAAATGCATCCTGAATCAAGTCTGAGGGCTAAAACCTCCTTTTTCGGGTTTTACCACATTGAGCTCAGAACGTAAGGTCGGGACCTGAAATTTGGAGCCAAATATCAAATTTTCAGTTTGGCTGAAATTGCAAGGAATATATTTCCCCCGAAGAAGCCCATGCCATCCCAAGTGAGAAAAATGCATCCTGAATCAAGTCTGAGGGCTAAAACCTCTGTTTTCGGGTTTTACCACATTGAGCTCAGAACGTAAGGTCGGGACCTGAAATTTGGAGCCAAAAATCAAATTTTCAGTTTGGCTGAGATTACATGAAATATGTGTCCCGTGAAGAAGCCCATGCCATCCCAGGTGAGAAAAATGCATCCTGAATCAAGTCTGAGGGCTAAAACCTCCTTTTTCGGGTTTTACCACATTGAGCTCAGAACGTAAGGTCGGGACCTGAAATTTGGAGCCAAAAATCAAATTTTCAGTTTGGCTGAAATTACATGAAATATGTGTCCCCCGAAGAAGCCCATGCCATCCCAGGTGAGAAAAATGCATCCTGAATCAGGTCTGAGAGCTAAAACCTCTATAACGGGTTTTACAACATTGAGCTCAGAACGTAAGGTCGGGACCTGAAATTTGGAGCCAAAAATCAAATTTTCAGTTTGGCTGAAATTACATGAAATGTGTGTCCCCCGAAGAAGCCCATGCCATCCCAGGTGAGAAAAATGCATCCTGAATCAAGTCGGAGGGCTAAAACCTCCTTTTTCGGGTTTTACCACATTGAGCTCAGAACGTAAGGTCGGGACCTGAAATTTGGAGCCAGAAATCAAATTTTCACATTGGCTGAAATTACATGAAATATGTGTCCCCTGAGGAAGCCCATGCCATCCCAGGTGAGAAAAATGCATCCTGAATCAGGTCAGAGAGCTAAAACCTCTATAACGGGTTTTACAACATTGAGCTCAGAACGTAAGGTCCGGGACCTGAAATTTGAAGCCAGAAATCAAATTTTCAGTTTGGCTGAAATTACATGAAATATGTGTCCCCTGAGGAAGCCCATGCCATCCCAGGTGAGAAAAATGCATCCTGAATCAAGTCTGAGGGCTAAAACCTCTGTAACGGGTTTTACCACATTGAGCTCAGAACGTAAGGTCGGGACCTGAAATTTGAAGCCAGAAATCAAATTTTCACATTGGCTGAAATTACATGAAATATGTGTCCCCCGAAGAAGCCCATGCCATCCCAGGTGAGAAAAATGCATCCAGAATCAAGTCTGAGGGCTAAAACCTCTGTTTTCGGGTTTTACCACATTGAGCTCAGAACGTAAGGTCGGGACCTGAAATTTGGAGCCAAAAATCAAATTTTCAGTTTGGCTGAAATTACATGAAATATGTGTCCCCTGAAGAAGCCCATGCCATCCCAGGTGAGAAAAATGCATCCTGAATCAAGTCTGAGGGCTAAAACCTCTGTTTTCGGGTTTTACCACATTGAGCTCAGAACGTAAGGTCGGGACCTGAAATTTGGAGCCAAAAATCAAATTTTCAGTTTGGCTGAAATTACATGAAATATGTGTCCCCTGAAGAAGCCCATGCCATCCCAGGTGAGAAAAATGCATCCTGAATCAAGTCTGAGGGCTAAAACCTCTGTTTTCGGGTTTTACCACATTGAGCTCAGAACGTAAGGTCGGGACCTGAAATTTGGAGCCAAAAATCAAATTTTCAGTTTGGCTGAAATTACATGAAATATGTGTCCCCTGAAGAAGCCCATGCCATCCCAGGTGAGAAAAATGCATCCTGAATCAAGTCTGAGGGCTAAAACCTCTGTTTTCGGGCTTTACCACATTGAGCTCAGAACGTAAGGTCCGGACCTGAAATTTGGAGCCAAAAATCAAATTTTCAGTTTGGCTGAAATTATGTGAAATTAGTGTCCCCCGAAGAAGCCCAAGCCATCCCAGGTGAGAAAAATGCATCCTGAATCAAGTCTGAGAGCTAAAACCTCTATAACGGGTTTTACCACATTGAGCTCAGAACGTAAGGTCGGGACCTGAAATTTGGAGCCAGAAATCAAATTTTCAGTTTGGCTGAAATTACATGAAATGTGTGTCCCCCGAAGAAGCCCATGCCATCCCAGGTGAGAAAAATGCATCCTGAATCAAGTCTGAGGGCTAAAACCTCAGTAACGGGTTTTACCACATTGAGCTCAGAACGTAAGGTCCGGACCTGAAATTTGGAGCCAAAAATCAAATTTTCAGTTTGGCTGAAATTACATGAAATATGTGTCCCCCGAAGAAGCCCATGCCATCCCAGGTGAGAAAAATGCATCCTGAATCAAGTCTGAGGGCTAAAACCTCTGTTTTCGGGTTTTACAACATTGAGCTCAGAACGTAAGGTCGGGACCTGAAATTTGGAGCCAGAAATCAAATTTTCACATTGGCTGAAATTACATGAAATATGTGTCCCCTGAGGAAGCCCATGCCATCCCAGGTGAGAAAAATGCTTCCTGAATCAGGTCAGAGAGCTAAAACCTCTATAACGGGTTTTACAACATTGAGCTCAGAACGTAAGGTCCGGGACCTGAAATTTGAAGCCAGAAATCAAATTTTCAGTTTGGCTGAAATTACATGAAATATGTGTCCCCTGAGGAAGCCCATGCCATCCCAGGTGAGAAAAATGCATCCTGAATCAAGTCTGAGGGCTAAAACCTCTGTAACGGGTTTTACCACATTGAGCTCAGAACGTAAGGTCCGGACCTGAAATTTGGAGCCAAAAATCAAATTTTCAGTTTGGCTGAAATTACATGAAATATGTGTCCCCCGAAGAAGCCCATGCCATCCCAGGTGAGAAAAATGCATCCTGAATCAAGTCTGAGGGCTAAAACCTCAGTAACGGGTTTTACCACATTGAGCTCAGAACGTAAGGTCGGGACCTGAAATTTGGAGCCAAAAATCAAATTTTCAGTTTGGCTGAGATTACATGAAATATGTGTCCCCTGAAGAAGCCCATGCCATCCCAGGTGAGAAAAATGCATCCTGAATCAAGTCTGAGGGCTAAAACCTCCTTTTTCGGGTTTTACCACATTGAGCTCAGAACGTAAGGTCGGGACCTGAAATTTGGAGCCAAATATCAAATTTTCAGTTTGGCTGAAATTGCAAGGAATATATTTCCCCCGAAGAAGCCCATGCCATCCCAAGTGAGAAAAATGCATCCTAAATCAAGTCTGAGGGCTAAAACCTCTGTTTTCGGGTTTTACCACATTGAGCTCAGAACGTAAGGTCGGGACCTGAAATTTGGAGCCAAAAATCAAATTTTCAGTTTGGCTGAGATTACATGAAATATGTGTCCCGTGAAGAAGCCCATGCCATCCCAGGTGAGAAAAATGCATCCTGAATCAAGTCTGAGGGCTAAAACCTCCTTTTTCGGGTTTTACCACATTGAGCTCAGAACGTAAGGTCGGGACCTGAAATTTGGAGCCAAAAATCAAATTTTCAGTTTGGCTGAAATTACATGAAATATGTGTCCCCCGAAGAAGCCCATGCCATCCCAGGTGAGAAAAATGCATCCTGAATCAGGTCTGAGAGCTAAAACCTCTATAACGGGTTTTACAACATTGAGCTCAGAACGTAAGGTCGGGACCTGAAATTTGGAGCCAAAAATCAAATTTTCAGTTTGGCTGAAATTACATGAAATGTGTGTCCCCCGAAGAAGCCCATGCCATCCCAGGTGAGAAAAATGCATCCTGAATCAAGTCGGAGGGCTAAAACCTCTATAACGGGTTTTACCACATTGAGCTCAGAACGTAAGGTCCGGACCTGAAATTTGGAGCCAAAAATCAAATTTTCAGTTTGGCTGAAATTACATGAAATATGTGTCCCCCGAAGAAGCCCATGCCATCCCAGGTGAGAAAAATGCATCCTGAATCAAGTCTGAGGGCTAAAACCTCCTTTTTCGGGTTTTACCACATTGAGCTCAGAACGTAAGGTCGGGACCTGAAATTTGGAGCCAGAAATCAAATTTTCACATTGGCTGAAATTACATGAAATATGTGTCCCCTGAGGAAGCCCATGCCATCCCAGGTGAGAAAAATGCATCCTGAATCAGGTCAGAGAGCTAAAACCTCTATAACGGGTTTTACAACATTGAGCTCAGAACGTAAGGTCCGGGACCTGAAATTTGAAGCCAGAAATCAAATTTTCAGTTTGGCTGAAATTACATGAAATATGTGTCCCCTGAGGAAGCCCATGCCATCCCAGGTGAGAAAAATGCATCCTGAATCAAGTCTGAGGGCTAAAACCTCTGTAACGGGTTTTACCACATTGAGCTCAGAACGTAAGGTCCGGACCTGAAATTTGGAGCCAAAAATCAAATTTTCAGTTTGGCTGAAATTACATGAAATATATTTCCCCCGAAGAAGCCCATGCCATCCCAAGTGAGAAAAATGCATCCTGAATCAAGTCTGAGGGCTAAAACCTCTGTTTTCGGGTTTTACCACATTGAGCTCAGAACGTAAGGTCGGGACCTGAAATTTGGAGCCAAAAATCAAATTTTCAGTTTGGCTGAGATTACATGAAATATGTGTCCCCTGAAGAAGCCCATGCCATCCCAGGTGAGAAAAATGCATCCTGAATCAAGTCTGAGGGCTAAAACCTCCTTTTTCGGGTTTTACCACATTGAGCTCAGAACGTAAGGTCGGGACCTGAAATTTGGAGCCAAAAATCAAATTTTCAGTTTGGCTGAAATTACATGAAATATGTGTCCCCCGAAGAAGCCCATGCCATCCCAGGTGAGAAAAATGCATCCTGAATCAGGTCTGAGAGCTAAAACCTCTATAACGGGTTTTACAACATTGAGCTCAGAACGTAAGGTCGGGACCTGAAATTTGGAGCCAAAAATCAAATTTTCAGTTTGGCTGAAATTACATGAAATGTGTGTCCCCCGAAGAAGCCCATGCCATCCCAGGTGAGAAAAATGCATCCTGAATCAAGTCGGAGGGCTAAAACCTCTATAACGGGTTTTACCACATTGAGCTCAGAACGTAAGGTCCGGACCTGAAATTTGGAGCCAAAAATCAAATTTTCAGTTTGGCTGAAATTACATGAAATATGTGTCCCCCGAAGAAGCCCATGCCATCCCAGGTGAGAAAAATGCATCCTGAATCAAGTCTGAGGGCTAAAACCTCCTTTTTCGGGTTTTACCACATTGAGCTCAGAACGTAAGGTCGGGACCTGAAATTTGGAGCCAGAAATCAAATTTTCACATTGGCTGAAATTACATGAAATATGTGTCCCCTGAGGAAGCCCATGCCATCCCAGGTGAGAAAAATGCATCCTGAATCAGGTCAGAGAGCTAAAACCTCTATAACGGGTTTTACAACATTGAGCTCAGAACGTAAGGTCCGGGACCTGAAATTTGAAGCCAGAAATCAAATTTTCAGTTTGGCTGAAATTACATGAAATATGTGTCCCCTGAGGAAGCCCATGCCATCCCAGGTGAGAAAAATGCATCCTGAATCAAGTCTGAGGGCTAAAACCTCTGTAACGGGTTTTACCACATTGAGCTCAGAACGTAAGGTCCGGACCTGAAATTTGGAGCCAAAAATCAAATTTTCAGTTTGGCTGAAATTACATGAAATATATTTCCCCCGAAGAAGCCCATGCCATCCCAAGTGAGAAAAATGCATCCTGAATCAAGTCTGAGGGCTAAAACCTCTGTTTTCGGGTTTTACCACATTGAGCTCAGAACGTAAGGTCGGGACCTGAAATTTGGAGCCAAAAATCAAATTTTCAGTTTGGCTGAGATTACATGAAATATGTGTCCCCTGAAGAAGCCCATGCCATCCCAGGTGAGAAAAATGCATCCTGAATCAAGTCTGAGGGCTAAAACCTCCTTTTTCGGGTTTTACCACATTGAGCTCAGAACGTAAGGTCGGGACCTGAAATTTGGAGCCAAAAATCAAATTTTCAGTTTGGCTGAAATTACATGAAATATGTGTCCCCCGAAGAAGCCCATGCCATCCCAGGTGAGAAAAATGCATCCTGAATCAGGTCTGAGAGCTAAAACCTCTATAACGGGTTTTACAACATTGAGCTCAGAACGTAAGGTCGGGACCTGAAATTTGGAGCCAAAAATCAAATTTTCAGTTTGGCTGAAATTACATGAAATGTGTGTCCCCCGAAGAAGCCCATGCCATCCCAGGTGAGAAAAATGCATCCTGAATCAAGTCGGAGGGCTAAAACCTCTATAACGGGTTTTACCACATTGAGCTCAGAACGTAAGGTCCGGACCTGAAATTTGGAGCCAAAAATCAAATTTTCAGTTTGGCTGAAATTACATGAAATATGTGTCCCCCGAAGAAGCCCATGCCATCCCAGGTGAGAAAAATGCATCCTGAATCAAGTCTGAGGGCTAAAACCTCCTTTTTCGGGTTTTACCACATTGAGCTCAGAACGTAAGGTCGGGACCTGAAATTTGGAGCCAGAAATCAAATTTTCACATTGGCTGAAATTACATGAAATATGTGTCCCCTGAGGAAGCCCATGCCATCCCAGGTGAGAAAAATGCATCCTGAATCAGGTCAGAGAGCTAAAACCTCTATAACGGGTTTTACAACATTGAGCTCAGAACGTAAGGTCCGGGACCTGAAATTTGAAGCCAGAAATCAAATTTTCAGTTTGGCTGAAATTACATGAAATATGTGTCCCCTGAGGAAGCCCATGCCATCCCAGGTGAGAAAAATGCATCCTGAATCAAGTCTGAGGGCTAAAACCTCTGTAACGGGTTTTACCACATTGAGCTCAGAACGTAAGGTCCGGACCTGAAATTTGGAGCCAAAAATCAAATTTTCAGTTTGGCTGAAATTACATGAAATATGTGTCCCCCGAAGAAGCCCATGCCATCCCAGGTGAGAAAAATGCATCCTGAATCAAGTCTGAGGGCTAAAACCTCAGTAACGGGTTTTACCACATTGAGCTCAGAACGTAAGGTCGGGACCTGAAATTTGGAGCCAAAAATCAAATTTTCAGTTTGGCTGAGATTACATGAAATATGTGTCCCCTGAAGAAGCCCATGCCATCCCAGGTGAGAAAAATGCATCCTGAATCAAGTCTGAGGGCTAAAACCTCTGTAACGGGTTTTACCACATTGAGCTCAGAACGTAAGGTCCGGACCTGAAATTTGGAGCCAAAAATCAAATTTTCAGTTTGGCTGAAATTACATGAATTGTGTGTCCCCCAAAGAAGCCCATGCCATCCCATGTGAGAAAAATGCATCCTGAATCAAGTCTGAGTGCTAAAACCTCTGTAACGGGTTTTACCACATTGAGCTCAGAACGTAAGGTCCGGACCTGAAATTTGAAGCCAAAAATCAAATTTTCAGTTTGGCTTAAATTACATGAAATATGTGTCCCCCGAAGAAGCCCATGCCATCCCAGGTGAGAAAAATGCATCCTGAATCAAGTCTGAGGGCTAAAACCTCTGTAACGGGTTTTACCACATTGAGCTCAGAACGTAAGGTCGGGACCTGAAATTTGGAGCCAAAAATCAAATTTTCAGTTTGGCTGAAATTACATGAAATGTGTGTCCCCCGAAGAAGCCCATGCCATCCCAGGTGAGAAAAATGCATCCTGAATCAAGTCTGAGGGCTAAAACCACTTTAACAGGTTTTAAAACATTCAGCTCAGAACGTAAGGTCGGGACCTGAAATTTGGAGCCAAAAATCAAATTTTCAGTTTGGCTGAAATTACATGAAATGTGTGTCCCCTGAAGAAGCCCATGCCATCCCAGGTGAGAAAAATGCATCCTGAATCAAGTCTGAGAGCTAAAACCTCTATAACATGTTTCAAAACATTCAACTCAGAACGTAAGGTCGGGACCTGGAATTTGGAGCCAAAAATCAAATTTTCAGTTTGGCTTAAATTACATGAAATATGTGTCCCCTGAAGAAGCCCATGCCATCCCAGGTGAGAAAAATGCATCCTGAATCAAGTCTGAGGGCTAAAACCACTTTAACAGGTTTTAAAACATTCAGCTCAGAACGTAAGGTCGGGACCTGAAATTTGGAGCCAAAAATCAAATTTTCAGTTTGGCTGAAATTACATGAAATATGTGTCCCCTGAAGAAGCCCATGCCATCCCAGGTGAGAAAAATGCATCCTGAATCAAGTCTGAGGGTTAAAAACTCTGTAACAGGTTTCACCACATTGAGCTCAGAACGTAAGGTCGGGACCTGAAATTTGGAGCCAAAAATCAAATTTTCAGTTTGGCTGAAATTACATGAATTGTGTGTCCCCCAAAGAAGCCCATGCCATCCCAGGTGAGAAAAATGCATCCTGAATCAAGTCTGAGGGCTAAAACCTCTGTTTTCGGGTTTTACCACATTGAGCTCAGAACGTAAGGTCCGGACCTGAAATTTGGAGCCAAAAATCAAATTTTCAGTTTGGCTGAAATTACTTGAAATATATGTCCCCCGAAGAAGCCCAAGCCATTCCAGGTGAGAAAAATGCATCCTGAATCAAGTCTGAGAGCTAAAACCTCTATAATGGGTTTTACCACATTGAGCTCAGAACGTAAGGTCGGGACCTGAAATTTGGAGCCAAAAATCAAATTTTCAGTTTGGCTGAAATTACATGAAATATGTGTTCCCTGTGGAAGCCCATGCCATCCCAGGTGAGAAAATTGCGTCCTGAATCAAGTCTGAGGGCTAAAACCTCTGTAACGGGTTTTACCACATTGAGCTCAGAACGTAAGGTCGGGACCTGAAATTTGGAGCCAAAAATCAAATTTTCAGTTTGGCTGAAATTACATGAAATGTGTGTCCCCTGTGGAAGCCCATGCCATCCCAGGTGAGAAAAATGCATCCTGAATCAGGTCTGAGAGCTAAAACCTCTGTTTTCGGGTTTTACCACATCGAGCTCAGAACGTAAGGTCGGGACCTGAAATTTGGAGCCAAAAATCAAATTTTCAGTTTGGCTGAAATTACATGAAATATGTGTCCCCCAAAGAAGCCCATGCCATCCAAGGTGAGAAAAATGCATCCTGAATCAGGTCTGAGGGCTATAGCCTCAGTAACAGGTTTTACCACATTGAGCTCAGAACGTAAGGTCGGGACCTGAAATTTGGAGCCAAAAATCAAATTTTCAGTTTGGCTGAAATTGCAAGGAATATATTTCCCCCGAAGAAGCCCATGCCATGCCAAGTGAGAAAAATGCATCCTGAATCAAGTCTGAGGGCTAAAACCTCTGTTTTCGGGTTTTACCACAATGAGCTCAGAACGTAAGGTCGGGACCTGAAATTTGGAGCCAAAAATCAAATTTTCAGTTTGGCTGAAATTACATGAAATATGTGTCCCCTGAAGAAGCCCATGCCATCCCAGGTGAGAAAAATGCATCCTGAATCAAGTCTGAGGGCTAAAACCTCCTTTTTCGGGTTTTACCACATTGAGCTCAGAACGTAAGGTCGGGACCTGAAATTTGGAGCCAGAAATCAAATTTTCAGTTTGGCTGAAATTACATGAAATATGTGTCCCCCGAAGAAGCCCATGCCATCCCAGGTGAGAAAAATGCATCCTGAATCAAGTCTGAGAGCTAAAACCTCTATAATGGGTTTTACCACATTGAGCTCAGAACGCAAGGTCGGGACCTAAAATTTGGAGACAATAATCAAATTTTCAGTTTGGCTGAAATTACATGAAATATGTGTCCCCCGAAGAAGCCCATGCCATCCCAGGTGAGAAAAATGAATCCTGAATCAAGTCTGAGGGCTAAAACCTCAGTAACGGGTTTTACCACATTGAGCTCAGAACGTAAGGTCGGGACCTGAAATTTGGAGCCAAAAGTCAAATTTTCAGTTTGGCTGAAATTACATGAAATATGTGTCCCCTGAAGAAGCCCATGCCATCCCAGGTGAGAAAAATGCATCCTGAATCAAGTCTGAGGGCTAAAACCTCTGTAACGGGTTTTACCACATTGAGCTCAGAACGTAAGGTCGGGACCTGAAATTTGAAGCCAGAAATCAAATTTTCACATTGGCTGAAATTACATGAAATATGTGTCCCCCGAAGAAGCCCATGCCATCCCAGGTGAGAAAAATGCATCCAGAATCAAGTCTGAGGGCTAAAACCTCTGTTTTTGGGTTTTACCACATTGAGCTCAGAACGTAAGGTCGGGACCTGAAATTTGGAGCCAAAAATCAAATTTTCAGTTTGGCTGAAATTACATGAAATATGTGTCCCCTGAAGAAGCCCATGCCATCCCAGGTGAGAAAAATGCATCCTGAATCAAGTCTGAGGGCTAAAACCTCTGTTTTCGGGTTTTACCACATTGAGCTCAGAACGTAAGGTCCGGACCTGAAATTTGGAGCCAAAAATCAAATTTTCAGTTTGGCTGAAATTACATGAATTGTGTGTTCCCCAAAGAAGCCCATGCCATCCCAGGTGAGAAAAATGCATCCTGAATCAAGTCTGAGGGCAAAAACCTCTGTTTTCGGGCTTTACCACATTGAGCTCAGAACGTAAGGTCGGGACCTGAAATTTGAAGCCAGAAATCAAATTTTCACATTGGCTGAAATTACATGAAATATGTGTCCCCCGAAGAAGCCCATGCCATCCCAGGTGAGAAAAATGCATCCTGAATCAAGTCTGAGGGCTAAAACCTCAGTAACGGGTTTTACCACATTGAGCTCAGAACGTAAGGTCGGGACCTGAAATTTGGAGCCAGAAATCAAATTTTCAGTTTGGCTGAAATTACATGAAATGTGTGTCCCCCGAAGAAGCCCATGCCATCCCAGGTGAGAAAAATGCATCCTGAATCAAGTCTGAGGGCTAAAACCTCAGTAACGGGTTTTACCACATTGAGCTCAGAACTAAGGTCGGGACCTGAAATTTGGAGCCAAAAATCAAATTTTCAGTTTGGCTGAAATTACATGAAATATGTGTCCCCCGAAGAAGCCCATGCCATCCCAGGTGAGAAAAATGCATCCTGAATCAAGTCTGAGGGCTAAAACCTCTGTTTTTGGGTTTTACCACATTGAGCTCAGAACGTAAGGTCCGGACCTGAAATTTGGAGCCAAAAATCAAATTTTCAGTTTGGCTGAAATTACGTGAAATATATGTCCCCCGAAGAAGCCCAAGCCATCCCAGGTGAGAAAAATGCATCCTGAATCAGGTCTGAGGGCTATAGCCTCAGTAACAGGTTTTACCACATTGAGCTCAGAACGTAAGGTCCGGACCTGAAATTTGGAGCCAAAAATCAAATTTTCAGTTTGGCTGAAATTACTTGAAATGTGTGTCTCCCGAAGAAGCCCATGCCATCCCAGGTGAGAAAAATGCATCCTGAATCAGGTCTGAGGGCTATAGCCTCAGTAACAGGTTTTACCACATTGAGCTCAGAACGTAAGGTCGGGACCTGAAATTTGGAGCCAAAAATCAAATTTTCAGTTTGGCTGAAATTACATGAAATGTGTGTCCCCCGAAGAAGCCCATGCCATCCCAGGTGAGAAAAATGCATCCTGAATCAAGTCGGAGGGCTAAAACCTCTATAACGGGTTTTACCACATTGAGCTCAGAACGTAAGGTCGGGACCTGAAATTTGGAGCCAAAAATCAAATTTTCAGTTTGGCTGAAATTACATGAAATATGTGTCCCCCGAAGAAGCCCATGCCATCCCAGGTGAGAAAATTGCATCCTGAATCAAGTCTGAGGCCTAAAACCTCTGTAACAGGTTTTACAACATTGAGCTCAGAACGTAAGGTCCGGACCTGAAATTCGGAGCCAAAAATCAAATTTTCAGTTTGGCTGAAATTACATGAAATGTGTGTCCCCTGTGGAAGCCCATGCCATCCCAGGTGAGAAAAATGCATCCTGAATCAAGTCTGAGGGCTAAAACCTCTGTAACGGGTTTTACCACATTGAGCTCAGAACGTAAGGTCGGGACCTGAAATTTGACGCCAGAAATCAAATTTTCACATTGGCTGAAATTACATGAAATATGTGTCCCCCGAAGAAGCCCATGCCATCCCAGGTGAGAAAAATGCATCCAGAATCAAGTCTGAGGGCTAAAACCTCTGTTTTCGGGTTTTACCACATTGAGCTCAGAACGTAAGGTCGGGACCTGAAATTTGGAGCCAAAAATCAAATTTTCAGTTTGGCTGAAATTACATGAAATATGTGTCCCCTGAAGAAGCCCATGCCATCCCAGGTGAGAAAAATGCATCCTGAATCAAGTCTGAGGGCTAAAACCTCTGTTTTCGGGTTTTACCACATTGAGCTCAGAACGTAAGGTCCAGACCTGAAATTTGGAGCCAAAAATCAAATTTTCAGTTTGGCTGAAATTACATGAATTGTGTGTTCCCCAAAGAAGCCCATGCCATCCCAGGTGAGAAAAATGCATCCTGAATCAAGTCTGAGGGCTAAAACCTCTGTTTTCGGGTTTTACCACATTGAGCTCAGAACGTAAGGTCGGGACCTGAAATTTGGAGCCAAAAATCAAATTTTCAGTTTGGCTGAAATTACATGAAATATGTGTCCCCCGAAGAAGCCCATGCCATCCCAGGTGAGAAAATTGCATCCTGAATCAAGTCTGAGGCCTAAAACCTCTGTAACAGGTTTTACAACATTGAGCTCAGAACGTAAGGTCGGAACCTGAAATTCGGAGCCAAAAATCAAATTTTCAGTTTGGCTGAAATTACATGAAATGTGTGTCCCCTGTGGAAGCCCATGCCATCCCAGGTGAGAAAAATGCATCCTGAATCAAGTCTAAGGGCTAAAACCTCTGTAACGGGTTTTACCACATTGAGCTCAGAACGTAAGGTCGGGACCTGAAATTTGGAGCCAAAAATCAAATTTTCAGTTTGGCTGAAATTACATGAAATATGTGTCCCCCGAAGAAGCCGATGCCATCCCAGGTGAGAAAAATGCATCCTGAATCAGGTCTGAGAGCTAAAACCTCTATAACGGGTTTTACAACATTGAGCTCAGAACGTAAGGTCGGGACCTGAAATTTGGAGCCAAAAATCAAATTTTCAGTTTGGCTGAAATTACATGAAATGTGTGTCCCCCGAAGAAGCCCATGCCATCCCAGGTGAGAAAAATGCATCCTGAATCAAGTCTGAGGGCTAAAACCTCTATAACGGGTTTTACCACATTGAGCTCAGAACGTAAGGTCCGGACCTGAAATTTGGAGCCAAAAATCAAATTTTCAGTTTGGCTGAAATTACATGAAATATGTGTCCCCCGAAGAAGCCCATGCCATTCCAGGTGAGAAAAATGCATCCTGAATCAAGTCTGAGGGCTAAATCCTCTTTTTTCGGGTTTTACCACATTGAGCTCAGAACGTAAGGTCCGTACCTGAAATTTGGAGCCAAAAATCAAATTTTCAGTTTGGCTGAGATTACATGAAATATGTGTCCCCTGAAGAAGCCCATGCCATCCCAGGTGAGAAAAATGCATCCTGAATCAAGTCTGAGGGCTAAAACCTCTGTAACGGGTTTTACCACATTGATCTCAGAACGTAAGGTCGGGACCTGAAATTTGGAGCCAAAAATCAAATTTTCAGTTTGGCTGAAATTACATGAAATATGTGTCCCCCGAAGAAGCCCATGCCATCCCAGGTGAGAAAAATGCATCCTGAATCAGGTCTGAGAGCTAAAACCTCTATAACGGGTTTTACAACATTGAGCTCAGAACGTAAGGTCGGGACCTGAAATTTGGAGCCAAAAATCAAATTTTCAGTTTGGCTGAAATTACATGAAATGTGTGTCCCCCGAAGAAGCCCATGCCATCCCAGGTGAGAAAAATGCATCCTGAATCAAGTCGGAGGGCTAAAACCTCCTTTTTCGGGTTTTACCACATTGAGCTCAGAACGTAAGGTCGGGACCTGAAATTTGGAGCCAGAAATCAAATTTTCACATTGGCTGAAATTACATGAAATATGTGTCCCCTGAGGAAGCCCATGCCATCCCAGGTGAGAAAAATGCATCCTGAATCAGGTCAGAGAGCTAAAACCTCTATAACGGGTTTTACAACATTGAGCTCAGAACGTAAGGTCCGGGACCTGAAATTTGAAGCCAGAAATCAAATTTTCAGTTTGGCTGAAATTACATGAAATATGTGTCCCCTGAGGAAGCCCATGCCATCCCAGGTGAGAAAAATGCATCCTGAATCAAGTCTGAGGGCTAAAACCTCTGTAACGGGTTTTACCACATTGAGCTCAGAACGTAAGGTCGGGACCTGAAATTTGAAGCCAGAAATCAAATTTTCACATTGGCTGAAATTACATGAAATATGTGTCCCCCGAAGAAGCCCATGCCATCCCAGGTGAGAAAAATGCATCCAGAATCAAGTCTGAGGGCTAAAACCTCTGTTTTCGGGTTTTACCACATTGAGCTCAGAACGTAAGGTCGGGACCTGAAATTTGGAGCCAAAAATCAAATTTTCAGTTTGGCTGAAATTACATGAAATATGTGTCCCCTGAAGAAGCCCATGCCATCCCAGGTGAGAAAAATGCATCCTGAATCAAGTCTGAGGGCTAAAACCTCTGTTTTCGGGTTTTACCACATTGAGCTCAGAACGTAAGGTCGGGACCTGAAATTTGGAGCCAAAAATCAAATTTTCAGTTTGGCTGAAATTACATGAAATATGTGTCCCCTGAAGAAGCCCATGCCATCCCAGGTGAGAAAAATGCATCCTGAATCAAGTCTGAGGGCTAAAACCTCTGTTTTCGGGTTTTACCACATTGAGCTCAGAACGTAAGGTCGGGACCTGAAATTTGGAGCCAAAAATCAAATTTTCAGTTTGGCTGAAATTACATGAAATATGTGTCCCCTGAAGAAGCCCATGCCATCCCAGGTGAGAAAAATGCATCCTGAATCAAGTCTGAGGGCTAAAACCTCTGTTTTCGGGCTTTACCACATTGAGCTCAGAACGTAAGGTCCGGACCTGAAATTTGGAGCCAAAAATCAAATTTTCAGTTTGGCTGAAATTATGTGAAATTAGTGTCCCCCGAAGAAGCCCAAGCCATCCCAGGTGAGAAAAATGCATCCTGAATCAAGTCTGAGAGCTAAAACCTCTATAACGGGTTTTACCACATTGAGCTCAGAACGTAAGGTCGGGACCTGAAATTTGGAGCCAGAAATCAAATTTTCAGTTTGGCTGAAATTACATGAAATGTGTGTCCCCCGAAGAAGCCCATGCCATCCCAGGTGAGAAAAATGCATCCTGAATCAAGTCTGAGGGCTAAAACCTCAGTAACGGGTTTTACCACATTGAGCTCAGAACGTAAGGTCCGGACCTGAAATTTGGAGCCAAAAATCAAATTTTCAGTTTGGCTGAAATTACATGAAATATGTGTCCCCCGAAGAAGCCCATGCCATCCCAGGTGAGAAAAATGCATCCTGAATCAAGTCTGAGGGCTAAAACCTCTGTTTTCGGGTTTTACAACATTGAGCTCAGAACGTAAGGTCGGGACCTGAAATTTGGAGCCAGAAATCAAATTTTCACATTGGCTGAAATTACATGAAATATGTGTCCCCTGAGGAAGCCCATGCCATCCCAGGTGAGAAAAATGCATCCTGAATCAGGTCAGAGAGCTAAAACCTCTATAACGGGTTTTACAACATTGAGCTCAGAACGTAAGGTCCGGGACCTGAAATTTGAAGCCAGAAATCAAATTTTCAGTTTGGCTGAAATTACATGAAATATGTGTCCCCTGAGGAAGCCCATGCCATCCCAGGTGAGAAAAATGCATCCTGAATCAAGTCTGAGGGCTAAAACCTCTGTAACGGGTTTTACCACATTGAGCTCAGAACGTAAGGTCCGGACCTGAAATTTGGAGCCAAAAATCAAATTTTCAGTTTGGCTGAAATTACATGAAATATGTGTCCCCCGAAGAAGCCCATGCCATCCCAGGTGAGAAAAATGCATCCTGAATCAAGTCTGAGGGCTAAAACCTCAGTAACGGGTTTTACCACATTGAGCTCAGAACGTAAGGTCGGGACCTGAAATTTGGAGCCAAAAATCAAATTTTCAGTTTGGCTGAGATTACATGAAATATGTGTCCCCTGAAGAAGCCCATGCCATCCCAGGTGAGAAAAATGCATCCTGAATCAAGTCTGAGGGCTAAAACCTCCTTTTTCGGGTTTTACCACATTGAGCTCAGAACGTAAGGTCGGGACCTGAAATTTGGAGCCAAATATCAAATTTTCAGTTTGGCTGAAATTGCAAGGAATATATTTCCCCCGAAGAAGCCCATGCCATCCCAAGTGAGAAAAATGCATCCTAAATCAAGTCTGAGGGCTAAAACCTCTGTTTTCGGGTTTTACCACATTGAGCTCAGAACGTAAGGTCGGGACCTGAAATTTGGAGCCAAAAATCAAATTTTCAGTTTGGCTGAGATTACATGAAATATGTGTCCCGTGAAGAAGCCCATGCCATCCCAGGTGAGAAAAATGCATCCTGAATCAAGTCTGAGGGCTAAAACCTCCTTTTTCGGGTTTTACCACATTGAGCTCAGAACGTAAGGTCGGGACCTGAAATTTGGAGCCAAAAATCAAATTTTCAGTTTGGCTGAAATTACATGAAATATGTGTCCCCCGAAGAAGCCCATGCCATCCCAGGTGAGAAAAATGCATCCTGAATCAGGTCTGAGAGCTAAAACCTCTATAACGGGTTTTACAACATTGAGCTCAGAACGTAAGGTCGGGACCTGAAATTTGGAGCCAAAAATCAAATTTTCAGTTTGGCTGAAATTACATGAAATGTGTGTCCCCCGAAGAAGCCCATGCCATCCCAGGTGAGAAAAATGCATCCTGAATCAAGTCGGAGGGCTAAAACCTCTATAACGGGTTTTACCACATTGAGCTCAGAACGTAAGGTCCGGACCTGAAATTTGGAGCCAAAAATCAAATTTTCAGTTTGGCTGAAATAACATGAAATATGTGTCCCCCGAAGAAGCCCATGCCATCCCAGGTGAGAAAAATGCATCCTGAATCAAGTCTGAGGGCTAAAACCTCCTTTTTCGGGTTTTACCACATTGAGCTCAGAACGTAAGGTCGGGACCTGAAATTTGGAGCCAGAAATCAAATTTTCACATTGGCTGAAATTACATGAAATATGTGTCCCCTGAGGAAGCCCATGCCATCCCAGGTGAGAAAAATGCATCCTGAATCAGGTCAGAGAGCTAAAACCTCTATAACGGGTTTTACAACATTGAGCTCAGAACGTAAGGTCCGGGACCTGAAATTTGAAGCCAGAAATCAAATTTTCAGTTTGGCTGAAATTACATGAAATATGTGTCCCCTGAGGAAGCCCATGCCATCCCAGGTGAGAAAAATGCATCCTGAATCAAGTCTGAGGGCTAAAACCTCTGTAACGGGTTTTACCACATTGAGCTCAGAACGTAAGGTCCGGACCTGAAATTTGGAGCCAAAAATCAAATTTTCAGTTTGGCTGAAATTACATGAAATATATTTCCCCCGAAGAAGCCCATGCCATCCCAAGTGAGAAAAATGCATCCTGAATCAAGTCTGAGGGCTAAAACCTCTGTTTTCGGGTTTTACCACATTGAGCTCAGAACGTAAGGTCGGGACCTGAAATTTGGAGCCAAAAATCAAATTTTCAGTTTGGCTGAGATTACATGAAATATGTGTCCCCTGAAGAAGCCCATGCCATCCCAGGTGAGAAAAATGCATCCTGAATCAAGTCTGAGGGCTAAAACCTCCTTTTTCGGGTTTTACCACATTGAGCTCAGAACGTAAGGTCGGGACCTGAAATTTGGAGCCAAAAATCAAATTTTCAGTTTGGCTGAAATTACATGTAATATGTGTCCCCCGAAGAAGCCCATGCCATCCCAGGTGAGAAAAATGCATCCTGAATCAGGTCTGAGAGCTAAAACCTCTATAACGGGTTTTACAACATTGAGCTCAGAACGTAAGGTCCGGACCTGAAATTTGGAGCCAAAAATCAAATTTTCAGTTTGGCTGAAATTACATGAAATGTGTGTCCCCCGAAGAAGCCCATGCCATCCCAGGTGAGAAAAATGCATCCTGAATCAAGTCGGAGGGCTAAAACCTCTATAACGGGTTTTACCACATTGAGCTCAGAACGTAAGGTCCGGACCTGAAATTTGGAGCCAAAAATCAAATTTTCAGTTTGGCTGAAATTACATGAAATATGTGTCCCCCGAAGAAGCCCATGCCATCCCAGGTGAGAAAAATGCATCCTGAATCAAGTCTGAGGGCTAAAACCTCCTTTTTCGGGTTTTACCACATTGAGCTCAGAACGTAAGGTCGGGACCTGAAATTTGGAGCCAGAAATCAAATTTTCACATTGGCTGAAATTACATGAAATATGTGTCCCCTGAGGAAGCCCATGCCATCCCAGGTGAGAAAAATGCATCCTGAATCAGGTCAGAGAGCTAAAACCTCTATAACGGGTTTTACAACATTGAGCTCAGAACGTAAGGTCCGGGACCTGAAATTTGAAGCCAGAAATCAAATTTTCAGTTTGGCTGAAATTACATGAAATATGTGTCCCCTGAGGAAGCCCATGCCATCCCAGGTGAGAAAAATGCATCCTGAATCAAGTCTGAGGGCTAAAACCTCTGTAACGGGTTTTACCACATTGAGCTCAGAACGTAAGGTCCGGACCTGAAATTTGGAGCCAAAAATCAAATTTTCAGTTTGGCTGAAATTACATGAAATATGTGTCCCCCGAAGAAGCCCATGCCATCCCAGGTGAGAAAAATGCATCCTGAATCAAGTCTGAGGGCTAAAACCTCAGTAACGGGTTTTACCACATTGAGCTCAGAACGTAAGGTCGGGACCTGAAATTTGGAGCCAAAAATCAAATTTTCAGTTTGGCTGAGATTACATGAAATATGTGTCCCCTGAAGAAGCCCATGCCATCCCAGGTGAGAAAAATGCATCCTGAATCAAGTCTGAGGGCTAAAACCTCTGTAACGGGTTTTACCACATTGAGCTCAGAACGTAAGGTCCGGACCTGAAATTTGGAGCCAAAAATCAAATTTTCAGTTTGGCTGAAATTACATGAATTGTGTGTCCCCCAAAGAAGCCCATGCCATCCCATGTGAGAAAAATGCATCCTGAATCAAGTCTGAGTGCTAAAACCTCTGTAATGGGTTTTACCACATTGAGCTCAGAACGTAAGGTCCGGACCTGAAATTTGAAGCCAAAAATCAAATTTTCAGTTTGGCTTAAATTACATGAAATATGTGTCCCCCGAAGAAGCCCATGCCATCCCAGGTGAGAAAAATGCATCCTGAATCAAGTCTGAGGGCTAAAACCTCTGTAACGGGTTTTACCACATTGAGCTCAGAACGTAAGGTCGGGACCTGAAATTTGGAGCCAAAAATCAAATTTTCAGTTTGGCTGAAATTACATGAAATGTGTGTCCCCCGAAGAAGCCCATGCCATCCCAGGTGAGAAAAATGCATCCTGAATCAAGTCTGAGGGCTAAAACCACTTTAACAGGTTTTAAAACATTCAGCTCAGAACGTAAGGTCGGGACCTGAAATTTGGAGCCAAAAATCAAATTTTCAGTTTGGCTGAAATTACATGAAATGTGTGTCCCCTGAAGAAGCCCATGCCATCCCAGGTGAGAAAAATGCATCCTGAATCAAGTCTGAGAGCTAAAACCTCTATAACATGTTTCAAAACATTCAACTCAGAACGTAAGGTCGGGACCTGGAATTTGGAGCCAAAAATCAAATTTTCAGTTTGGCTTAAATTACATGAAATATGTGTCCCCTGAAGAAGCCCATGCCATCCCAGGTGAGAAAAATGCATCCTGAATCAAGTCTGAGGGCTAAAACCACTTTAACAGGTTTTAAAACATTCAGCTCAGAACGTAAGGTCGGGACCTGAAATTTGGAGCCAAAAATCAAATTTTCAGTTTGGCTGAAATTACATGAAATATGTGTCCCCTGAAGAAGCCCATGCCATCCCAGGTGAGAAAAATGCATCCTGAATCAAGTCTGAGGGTTAAAAACTCTGTAACAGGTTTCACCACATTGAGCTCAGAACGTAAGGTCGGGACCTGAAATTTGGAGCCAAAAATCAAATTTTCAGTTTGGCTGAAATTACATGAATTGTGTGTCCCCCAAAGAAGCCCATGCCATCCCAGGTGAGAAAAATGCATCCTGAATCAAGTCTGAGGGCTAAAACCTCTGTTTTCGGGTTTTACCACATTGAGCTCAGAACGTAAGGTCCGGACCTGAAATTTGGAGCCAAAAATCAAATTTTCAGTTTGGCTGAAATTACTTGAAATATATGTCCCCCGAAGAAGCCCAAGCCATTCCAGGTGAGAAAAATGCATCCTGAATCAAGTCTGAGAGCTAAAACCTCTATAATGGGTTTTACCACATTGAGCTCAGAACGTAAGGTCGGGACCTGAAATTTGGAGCCAAAAATCAAATTTTCAGTTTGGCTGAAATTACATGAAATATGTGTTCCCTGTGGAAGCCCATGCCATCCCAGGTGAGAAAATTGCGTCCTGAATCAAGTCTGAGGGCTAAAACCTCTGTAACGGGTTTTACCACATTGAGCTCAGAACGTAAGGTCGGGACCTGAAATTTGGAGCCAAAAATCAAATTTTCAGTTTGGCTGAAATTACATGAAATGTGTGTCCCCTGTGGAAGCCCATGCCATCCCAGGTGAGAAAAATGCATCCTGAATCAGGTCTGAGAGCTAAAACCTCTGTTTTCGGGTTTTACAACATCGAGCTCAGAACGTAAGGTCGGGACCTGAAATTTGGAGCCAAAAATCAAATTTTCAGTTTGGCTGAAATTACATGAAATATGTGTCCCCCAAAGAAGCCCATGCCATCCAAGGTGAGAAAAATGCATCCTGAATCAGGTCTGAGGGCTATAGCCTCAGTAACAGGTTTTACCACATTGAGCTCAGAACGTAAGGTCCGGACCTGAAATTTGGAGCCAAAAATCAAATTTTCAGTTTGGCTGAAATTACATGAAATGTGTGTCCCCTGTGGAAGCCCATGCCATCCCAGGTGAGAAAAATGCATCCTGAATCAGGTCTGAGAGCTAAAACCTCTGTTTTCGGGTTTTACAACATCGAGCTCAGAACGTAAGGTCGGGACCTGAAATTTGGAGCCAAAAATCAAATTTTCAGTTTGGCTGAAATTACATGAAATATGTGTCCCCCAAAGAAGCCCATGCCATCCAAGGTGAGAAAAATGCATCCTGAATCAGGTCTGAGGGCTATAGCCTCAGTAACAGGTTTTACCACATTGAGCTCAGAACGTAAGGTCGGGACCTGAAATTTGGAGCCAAAAATCAAATTTTCAGTTTGGCTGAAATTGCAAGGAATATATTTCCCCCGAAGAAGCCCATGCCATGCCAAGTGAGAAAAATGCATCCTGAATCAAGTCTGAGGGCTAAAACCTCTGTTTTCGGGTTTTACCACATTGAGCTCAGAACGTAAGGTCGGGACCTGAAATTTGGAGCCAAAAATCAAATTTTCAGTTTGGCTGAAATTACATGAAATATGTGTCCCCTGAAGAAGCCCATGCCATCCCAGGTGAGAAAAATGCATCCTGAATCAAGTCTGAGGGCTAAAACCTCCTTTTTCGGGTTTTACCACATTGAGCTCAGAACGTAAGGTCGGGACCTGAAATTTGGAGCCAGAAATCAAATTTTCAGTTTGGCTGAAATTACATGAAATATGTGTCCCCCGAAGAAGCCCATGCCATCCCAGGTGAGAAAAATGCATCCTGAATCAAGTCTGAGAGCTAAAACCTCTATAATGGGTTTTACCACATTGAGCTCCGAACGCAAGGTCGGGACCTAAAATTTGGAGACAATAATCAAATTTTCAGTTTGGCTGAAATTACATGAAATATGTGTCCCCCGAAGAAGCCCATGCCATCCCAGGTGAGAAAAATGAATCCTGAATCAAGTCTGAGGGCTAAAACCTCAGTAACGGGTTTTACCACATTGAGCTCAGAACGTAAGGTCGGGACCTGAAATTTGGAGCCAAAAGTCAAATTTTCAGTTTGGCTGAAATTACATGAAATATGTGTCCCCTGAAGAAGCCCATGCCATCCCAGGTGAGAAAAATGCATCCTGAATCAAGTCTGAGGGCTAAAACCTCTGTAACGGGTTTTACCACATTGAGCTCAGAACGTAAGGTCGGGACCTGAAATTTGAAGCCAGAAATCAAATTTTCACATTGGCTGAAATTACATGAAATATGTGTCCCCCGAAGAAGCCCATGCCATCCCAGGTGAGAAAAATGCATCCAGAATCAAGTCTGAGGGCTAAAACCTCTGTTTTTGGGTTTTACCACATTGAGCTCAGAACGTAAGGTCGGGACCTGAAATTTGGAGCCAAAAATCAAATTTTCAGTTTGGCTGAAATTACATGAAATATGTGTCCCCTGAAGAAGCCCATGCCATCCCAGGTGAGAAAAATGCATCCTGAATCAAGTCTGAGGGCTAAAACCTCTGTTTTCGGGTTTTACCACATTGAGCTCAGAACGTAAGGTCCGGACCTGAAATTTGGAGCCAAAAATCAAATTTTCAGTTTGGCTGAAATTACATGAATTGTGTGTTCCCCAAAGAAGCCCATGCCATCCCAGGTGAGAAAAATGCATCCTGAATCAAGTCTGAGGGCAAAAACCTCTGTTTTCGGGCTTTACCACATTGAGCTCAGAACGTAAGGTCGGGACCTGAAATTTGAAGCCAGAAATCAAATTTTCACATTGGCTGAAATTACATGAAATATGTGTCCCCCGAAGAAGCCCATGCCATCCCAGGTGAGAAAAATGCATCCTGAATCAAGTCTGAGAGCTAAAACCTCAGTAACGGGTTTTACCACATTGAGCTCAGAACGTAAGGTCGGGACCTGAAATTTGGAGCCAGAAATCAAATTTTCAGTTTGGCTGAAATTACATGAAATGTGTGTCCCCCGAAGAAGCCCATGCCATCCCAGGTGAGAAAAATGCATCCTGAATCAAGTCTGAGGGCTAAAACCTCAGTAACGGGTTTTACCACATTGAGCTCAGAACTAAGGTCGGGACCTGAAATTTGGAGCCAAAAATCAAATTTTCAGTTTGGCTGAAATTACATGAAATATGTGTCCCCCGAAGAAGCCCATGCCATCCCAGGTGAGAAAAATGCATCCTGAATCAAGTCTGAGGGCTAAAACCTCTGTTTTTGGGTTTTACCACATTGAGCTCAGAACGTAAGGTCCGGACCTGAAATTTGGAGCCAAAAATCAAATTTTCAGTTTGGCTGAAATTACGTGAAATATATGTCCCCCGAAGAAGCCCAAGCCATCCCAGGTGAGAAAAATGCATCCTGAATCAGGTCTGAGGGCTATAGCCTCAGTAACAGGTTTTACCACATTGAGCTCAGAACGTAAGGTCCGGACCTGAAATTTGGAGCCAAAAATCAAATTTTCAGTTTGGCTGAAATTACTTGAAATGTGTGTCTCCCGAAGAAGCCCATGCCATCCCAGGTGAGAAAAATGCATCCTGAATCAGGTCTGAGGGCTATAGCCTCAGTAACAGGTTTTACCACATTGAGCTCAGAACGTAAGGTCGGGACCTGAAATTTGGAGCCAAAAATCAAATTTTCAGTTTGGCTGAAATTACATGAAATGTGTGTCCCCCGAAGAAGCCCATGCCATCCCAGGTGAGAAAAATGCATCCTGAATCAAGTCGGAGGGCTAAAACCTCTATAACGGGTTTTACCACATTGAGCTCAGAACGTAAGGTCGGGACCTGAAATTTGGAGCCAAAAATCAAATTTTCAGTTTGGCTGAAATTACATGAAATATGTGTCCCCCGAAGAAGCCCATGCCATCCCAGGTGAGAAAATTGCATCCTGAATCAAGTCTGAGGCCTAAAACCTCTGTAACAGGTTTTACAACATTGAGCTCAGAACGTAAGGTCCGGACCTGAAATTCGGAGCCAAAAATCAAATTTTCAGTTTGGCTGAAATTACATGAAATGTGTGTCCCCTGTGGAAGCCCATGCCATCCCAGGTGAGAAAAATGCATCCTGAATCAAGTCTGAGGGCTAAAACCTCTGTAACGGGTTTTACCACATTGAGCTCAGAACGTAAGGTCGGGACCTGAAATTTGACGCCAGAAATCAAATTTTCACATTGGCTGAAATTACATGAAATATGTGTCCCCCGAAGAAGCCCATGCCATCCCAGGTGAGAAAAATGCATCCAGAATCAAGTCTGAGGGCTAAAACCTCTGTTTTCGGGTTTTACCACATTGAGCTCAGAACGTAAGGTCGGAACCTGAAATTTGGAGCCAAAAATCAAATTTTCAGTTTGGCTGAAATTACATGAAATATGTGTCCCCTGAAGAAGCCCATGCCATCCCAGGTGAGAAAAATGCATCCTGAATCAAGTCTGAGGGCTAAAACCTCTGTTTTCGGGTTTTACCACATTGAGCTCAGAACGTAAGGTCCAGACCTGAAATTTGGAGCCAAAAATCAAATTTTCAGTTTGGCTGAAATTACATGAATTGTGTGTTCCCCAAAGAAGCCCATGCCATCCCAGGTGAGAAAAATGCATCCTGAATCAAGTCTGAGGGCTAAAACCTCTGTTTTCGGGTTTTACCACATTGAGCTCAGAACGTAAGGTCGGGACCTGAAATTTGGAGCCAAAAATCAAATTTTCAGTTTGGCTGAAATTACATGAAATATGTGTCCCCCGAAGAAGCCCATGCCATCCCAGGTGAGAAAATTGCATCCTGAATCAAGTCTGAGGCCTAAAACCTCTGTAACAGGTTTTACAACATTGAGCTCAGAACGTAAGGTCGGAACCTGAAATTCGGAGCCAAAAATCAAATTTTCAGTTTGGCTGAAATTACATGAAATGTGTGTCCCCTGTGGAAGCCCATGCCATCCCAGGTGAGAAAAATGCATCCTGAATCAAGTCTAAGGGCTAAAACCTCTGTAACGGGTTTTACCACATTGAGCTCAGAACGTAAGGTCGGGACCTGAAATTTGGAGCCAAAAATCAAATTTTCAGTTTGGCTGAAATTACATGAAATATGTGTCCCCCGAAGAAGCCGATGCCATCCCAGGTGAGAAAAATGCATCCTGAATCAGGTCTGAGAGCTAAAACCTCTATAACGGGTTTTACAACATTGAGCTCAGAACGTAAGGTCGGGACCTGAAATTTGGAGCCAAAAATCAAATTTTCAGTTTGGCTGAAATTACATGAAATGTGTGTCCCCCGAAGAAGCCCATGCCATCCCAGGTGAGAAAAATGCATCCTGAATCAAGTCTGAGGGCTAAAACCTCTATAACGGGTTTTACCACATTGAGCTCAGAACGTAAGGTCCGGACCTGAAATTTGGAGCCAAAAATCAAATTTTCAGTTTGGCTGAAATTACATGAAATATGTGTCCCCCGAAGAAGCCCATGCCATTCCAGGTGAGAAAAATGCATCCTGAATCAAGTCTGAGGGCTAAATCCTCTTTTTTCGGGTTTTACCACATTGAGCTCAGAACGTAAGGTCCGTACCTGAAATTTGGAGCCAAAAATCAAATTTTCAGTTTGGCTGAGATTACATGAAATATGTGTCCCCTGAAGAAGCCCATGCCATCCCAGGTGAGAAAAATGCATCCTGAATCAAGTCTGAGGGCTAAAACCTCTGTAACGGGTTTTACCACATTGAGCTCAGAACGTAAGGTCGGGACCTGAAATTTGGAGCCAAAAATCAAATTTTCAGTTTGGCTGAAATTACATGAAATATGTGTCCCCCGAAGAAGCCCATGCCATCCCAGGTGAGAAAAATGCATCCTGAATCAGGTCTGAGAGCTAAAACCTCTATAACGGGTTTTACAACATTGAGCTCAGAACGTAAGGTCGGGACCTGAAATTTGGAGCCAAAAATCAAATTTTCAGTTTGGCTGAAATTACATGAAATGTGTGTCCCCCGAAGAAGCCCATGCCATCCCAGGTGAGAAAAATGCATCCTGAATCAAGTCGGAGGGCTAAAACCTCCTTTTTCGGGTTTTACCACATTGAGCTCAGAACGTAAGGTCGGGACCTGAAATTTGGAGCCAGAAATCAAATTTTCACATTGGCTGAAATTACATGAAATATGTGTCCCCTGAGGAAGCCCATGCCATCCCAGGTGAGAAAAATGCATCCTGAATCAGGTCAGAGAGCTAAAACCTCTATAACGGGTTTTACAACATTGAGCTCAGAACGTAAGGTCCGGGACCTGAAATTTGAAGCCAGAAATCAAATTTTCAGTTTGGCTGAAATTACATGAAATATGTGTCCCCTGAGGAAGCCCATGCCATCCCAGGTGAGAAAAATGCATCCTGAATCAAGTCTGAGGGCTAAAACCTCTGTAACGGGTTTTACCACATTGAGCTCAGAACGTAAGGTCGGGACCTGAAATTTGAAGCCAGAAATCAAATTTTCACATTGGCTGAAATTACATGAAATATGTGTCCCCCGAAGAAGCCCATGCCATCCCAGGTGAGAAAAATGCATCCAGAATCAAGTCTGAGGGCTAAAACCTCTGTTTTCGGGTTTTACCACATTGAGCTCAGAACGTAAGGTCGGGACCTGAAATTTGGAGCCAAAAATCAAATTTTCAGTTTGGCTGAAATTACATGAAATATGTGTCCCCTGAAGAAGCCCATGCCATCCCAGGTGAGAAAAATGCATCCTGAATCAAGTCTGAGGGCTAAAACCTCTGTTTTCGGGTTTTACCACATTGAGCTCAGAACGTAAGGTCGGGACCTGAAATTTGGAGCCAAAAATCAAATTTTCAGTTTGGCTGAAATTACATGAAATATGTGTCCCCTGAAGAAGCCCATGCCATCCCAGGTGAGAAAAATGCATCCTGAATCAAGTCTGAGGGCTAAAACCTCTGTTTTCGGGTTTTACCACATTGAGCTCAGAACGTAAGGTCGGGACCTGAAATTTGGAGCCAAAAATCAAATTTTCAGTTTGGCTGAAATTACATGAAATATGTGTCCCCTGAAGAAGCCCATGCCATCCCAGGTGAGAAAAATGCATCCTGAATCAAGTCTGAGGGCTAAAACCTCTGTTTTCGGGCTTTACCACATTGAGCTCAGAACGTAAGGTCCGGACCTGAAATTTGGAGCCAAAAATCAAATTTTCAGTTTGGCTGAAATTATGTGAAATTAGTGTCCCCCGAAGAAGCCCAAGCCATCCCAGGTGAGAAAAATGCATCCTGAATCAAGTCTGAGAGCTAAAACCTCTATAACGGGTTTTACCACATTGAGCTCAGAACGTAAGGTCGGGACCTGAAATTTGGAGCCAGAAATCAAATTTTCAGTTTGGCTGAAATTACATGAAATGTGTGTCCCCCGAAGAAGCCCATGCCATCCCAGGTGAGAAAAATGCATCCTGAATCAAGTCTGAGGGCTAAAACCTCAGTAACGGGTTTTACCACATTGAGCTCAGAACGTAAGGTCCGGACCTGAAATTTGGAGCCAAAAATCAAATTTTCAGTTTGGCTGAAATTACATGAAATATGTGTCCCCCGAAGAAGCCCATGCCATCCCAGGTGAGAAAAATGCATCCTGAATCAAGTCTGAGGGCTAAAACCTCTGTTTTCGGGTTTTACAACATTGAGCTCAGAACGTAAGGTCGGGACCTGAAATTTGGAGCCAGAAATCAAATTTTCACATTGGCTGAAATTACATGAAATATGTGTCCCCTGAGGAAGCCCATGCCATCCCAGGTGAGAAAAATGCATCCTGAATCAGGTCAGAGAGCTAAAACCTCTATAACGGGTTTTACAACATTGAGCTCAGAACGTAAGGTCCGGGACCTGAAATTTGAAGCCAGAAATCAAATTTTCAGTTTGGCTGAAATTACATGAAATATGTGTCCCCTGAGGAAGCCCATGCCATCCCAGGTGAGAAAAATGCATCCTGAATCAAGTCTGAGGGCTAAAACCTCTGTAACGGGTTTTACCACATTGAGCTCAGAACGTAAGGTCCGGACCTGAAATTTGGAGCCAAAAATCAAATTTTCAGTTTGGCTGAAATTAAATGAAATATGTGTCCCCCGAAGAAGCCCATGCCATCCCAGGTGAGAAAAATGCATCCTGAATCAAGTCTGAGGGCTAAAACCTCAGTAACGGGTTTTACCACATTGAGCTCAGAACGTAAGGTCGGGACCTGAAATTTGGAGCCAAAAATCAAATTTTCAGTTTGGCTGAGATTACATGAAATATGTGTCCCCTGAAGAAGCCCATGCCATCCCAGGTGAGAAAAATGCATCCTGAATCAAGTCTGAGGGCTAAAACCTCCTTTTTCGGGTTTTACCACATTGAGCTCAGAACGTAAGGTCGGGACCTGAAATTTGGAGCCAAATATCAAATTTTCAGTTTGGCTGAAATTGCAAGGAATATATTTCCCCCGAAGAAGCCCATGCCATCCCAAGTGAGAAAAATGCATCCTAAATCAAGTCTGAGGGCTAAAACCTCTGTTTTCGGGTTTTACCACATTGAGCTCAGAACGTAAGGTCGGGACCTGAAATTTGGAGCCAAAAATCAAATTTTCAGTTTGGCTGAGATTACATGAAATATGTGTCCCGTGAAGAAGCCCATGCCATCCCAGGTGAGAAAAATGCATCCTGAATCAAGTCTGAGGGCTAAAACCTCCTTTTTCGGGTTTTACCACATTGAGCTCAGAACGTAAGGTCGGGACCTGAAATTTGGAGCCAAAAATCAAATTTTCAGTTTGGCTGAAATTACATGAAATATGTGTCCCCCGAAGAAGCCCATGCCATCCCAGGTGAGAAAAATGCATCCTGAATCAGGTCTGAGAGCTAAAACCTCTATAACGGGTTTTACAACATTGAGCTCAGAACGTAAGGTCGGGACCTGAAATTTGGAGCCAAAAATCAAATTTTCAGTTTGGCTGAAATTACATGAAATGTGTGTCCCCCGAAGAAGCCCATGCCATCCCAGGTGAGAAAAATGCATCCTGAATCAAGTCGGAGGGCTAAAACCTCTATAACGGGTTTTACCACATTGAGCTCAGAACGTAAGGTCCGGACCTGAAATTTGGAGCCAAAAATCAAATTTTCAGTTTGGCTGAAATAACATGAAATATGTGTCCCCCGAAGAAGCCCATGCCATCCCAGGTGAGAAAAATGCATCCTGAATCAAGTCTGAGGGCTAAAACCTCCTTTTTCGGGTTTTACCACATTGAGCTCAGAACGTAAGGTCGGGACCTGAAATTTGGAGCCAGAAATCAAATTTTCACATTGGCTGAAATTACATGAAATATGTGTCCCCTGAGGAAGCCCATGCCATCCCAGGTGAGAAAAATGCATCCTGAATCAGGTCAGAGAGCTAAAACCTCTATAACGGGTTTTACAACATTGAGCTCAGAACGTAAGGTCCGGGACCTGAAATTTGAAGCCAGAAATCAAATTTTCAGTTTGGCTGAAATTACATGAAATATGTGTCCCCTGAGGAAGCCCATGCCATCCCAGGTGAGAAAAATGCATCCTGAATCAAGTCTGAGGGCTAAAACCTCTGTAACGGGTTTTACCACATTGAGCTCAGAACGTAAGGTCCGGACCTGAAATTTGGAGCCAAAAATCAAATTTTCAGTTTGGCTGAAATTACATGAAATATATTTCCCCCGAAGAAGCCCATGCCATCCCAAGTGAGAAAAATGCATCCTGAATCAAGTCTGAGGGCTAAAACCTCTGTTTTCGGGTTTTACCACATTGAGCTCAGAACGTAAGGTCGGGACCTGAAATTTGGAGCCAAAAATCAAATTTTCAGTTTGGCTGAGATTACATGAAATATGTGTCCCCTGAAGAAGCCCATGCCATCCCAGGTGAGAAAAATGCATCCTGAATCAAGTCTGAGGGCTAAAACCTCCTTTTTCGGGTTTTACCACATTGAGCTCAGAACGTAAGGTCGGGACCTGAAATTTGGAGCCAAAAATCAAATTTTCAGTTTGGCTGAAATTACATGAAATATGTGTCCCCCGAAGAAGCCCATGCCATCCCAGGTGAGAAAAATGCATCCTGAATCAGGTCTGAGAGCTAAAACCTCTATAACGGGTTTTACAACATTGAGCTCAGAACGTAAGGTCCGGACCTGAAATTTGGAGCCAAAAATCAAATTTTCAGTTTGGCTGAAATTACATGAAATGTGTGTCCCCCGAAGAAGCCCATGCCATCCCAGGTGAGAAAAATGCATCCTGAATCAAGTCGGAGGGCTAAAACCTCTATAACGGGTTTTACCACATTGAGCTCAGAACGTAAGGTCCGGACCTGAAATTTGGAGCCAAAAATCAAATTTTCAGTTTGGCTGAAATTACATGAAATATGTGTCCCCCGAAGAAGCCCATGCCATCCCAGGTGAGAAAAATGCATCCTGAATCAAGTCTGAGGGCTAAAACCTCCTTTTTCGGGTTTTACCACATTGAGCTCAGAACGTAAGGTCGGGACCTGAAATTTGGAGCCAGAAATCAAATTTTCACATTGGCTGAAATTACATGAAATATGTGTCCCCTGAGGAAGCCCATGCCATCCCAGGTGAGAAAAATGCATCCTGAATCAGGTCAGAGAGCTAAAACCTCTATAACGGGTTTTACAACATTGAGCTCAGAACGTAAGGTCCGGGACCTGAAATTTGAAGCCAGAAATCAAATTTTCAGTTTGGCTGAAATTACATGAAATATGTGTCCCCTGAGGAAGCCCATGCCATCCCAGGTGAGAAAAATGCATCCTGAATCAAGTCTGAGGGCTAAAACCTCTGTAACGGGTTTTACCACATTGAGCTCAGAACGTAAGGTCCGGACCTGAAATTTGGAGCCAAAAATCAAATTTTCAGTTTGGCTGAAATTACATGAAATATGTGTCCCCCGAAGAAGCCCATGCCATCCCAGGTGAGAAAAATGCATCCTGAATCAAGTCTGAGGGCTAAAACCTCAGTAACGGGTTTTACCACATTGAGCTCAGAACGTAAGGTCGGGACCTGAAATTTGGAGCCAAAAATCAAATTTTCAGTTTGGCTGAGATTACATGAAATATGTGTCCCCTGAAGAAGCCCATGCCATCCCAGGTGAGAAAAATGCATCCTGAATCAAGTCTGAGGGCTAAAACCTCTGTAACGGGTTTTACCACATTGAGCTCAGAACGTAAGGTCCGGACCTGAAATTTGGAGCCAAAAATCAAATTTTCAGTTTGGCTGAAATTACATGAATTGTGTGTCCCCCAAAGAAGCCCATGCCATCCCATGTGAGAAAAATGCATCCTGAATCAAGTCTGAGTGCTAAAACCTCTGTAATGGGTTTTACCACATTGAGCTCAGAACGTAAGGTCCGGACCTGAAATTTGAAGCCAAAAATCAAATTTTCAGTTTGGCTTAAATTACATGAAATATGTGTCCCCCGAAGAAGCCCATGCCATCCCAGGTGAGAAAAATGCATCCTGAATCAAGTCTGAGGGCTAAAACCTCTGTAACGGGTTTTACCACATTGAGCTCAGAACGTAAGGTCGGGACCTGAAATTTGGAGCCAAAAATCAAATTTTCAGTTTGGCTGAAATTACATGAAATGTGTGTCCCCCGAAGAAGCCCATGCCATCCCAGGTGAGAAAAATGCATCCTGAATCAAGTCTGAGGGCTAAAACCACTTTAACAGGTTTTAAAACATTCAGCTCAGAACGTAAGGTCGGGACCTGAAATTTGGAGCCAAAAATCAAATTTTCAGTTTGGCTGAAATTACATGAAATGTGTGTCCCCTGAAGAAGCCCATGCCATCCCAGGTGAGAAAAATGCATCCTGAATCAAGTCTGAGAGCTAAAACCTCTATAACATGTTTCAAAACATTCAACTCAGAACGTAAGGTCGGGACCTGGAATTTGGAGCCAAAAATCAAATTTTCAGTTTGGCTTAAATTACATGAAATATGTGTCCCCTGAAGAAGCCCATGCCATCCCAGGTGAGAAAAATGCATCCTGAATCAAGTCTGAGGGCTAAAACCACTTTAACAGGTTTTAAAACATTCAGCTCAGAACGTAAGGTCGGGACCTGAAATTTGGAGCCAAAAATCAAATTTTCAGTTTGGCTGAAATTACATGAAATATGTGTCCCCTGAAGAAGCCCATGCCATCCCAGGTGAGAAAAATGCATCCTGAATCAAGTCTGAGGGTTAAAAACTCTGTAACAGGTTTCACCACATTGAGCTCAGAACGTAAGGTCGGGACCTGAAATTTGGAGCCAAAAATCAAATTTTCAGTTTGGCTGAAATTACATGAATTGTGTGTCCCCCAAAGAAGCCCATGCCATCCCAGGTGAGAAAAATGCATCCTGAATCAAGTCTGAGGGCTAAAACCTCTGTTTTCGGGTTTTACCACATTGAGCTCAGAACGTAAGGTCCGGACCTGAAATTTGGAGCCAAAAATCAAATTTTCAGTTTGGCTGAAATTACTTGAAATATATGTCCCCCGAAGAAGCCCAAGCCATTCCAGGTGAGAAAAATGCATCCTGAATCAAGTCTGAGAGCTAAAACCTCTATAATGGGTTTTACCACATTGAGCTCAGAACGTAAGGTCGGGACCTGAAATTTGGAGCCAAAAATCAAATTTTCAGTTTGGCTGAAATTACATGAAATATGTGTTCCCTGTGGAAGCCCATGCCATCCCAGGTGAGAAAATTGCGTCCTGAATCAAGTCTGAGGGCTAAAACCTCTGTAACGGGTTTTACCACATTGAGCTCAGAACGTAAGGTCGGGACCTGAAATTTGGAGCCAAAAATCAAATTTTCAGTTTGGCTGAAATTACATGAAATGTGTGTCCCCTGTGGAAGCCCATGCCATCCCAGGTGAGAAAAATGCATCCTGAATCAGGTCTGAGAGCTAAAACCTCTGTTTTCGGGTTTTACAACATCGAGCTCAGAACGTAAGGTCGGGACCTGAAATTTGGAGCCAAAAATCAAATTTTCAGTTTGGCTGAAATTACATGAAATATGTGTCCCCCAAAGAAGCCCATGCCATCCAAGGTGAGAAAAATGCATCCTGAATCAGGTCTGAGGGCTATAGCCTCAGTAACAGGTTTTACCACATTGAGCTCAGAACGTAAGGTCGGGACCTGAAATTTGGAGCCAAAAATCAAATTTTCAGTTTGGCTGAAATTGCAAGGAATATATTTCCCCCGAAGAAGCCCATGCCATGCCAAGTGAGAAAAATGCATCCTGAATCAAGTCTGAGGGCTAAAACCTCTGTTTTCGGGTTTTACCACATTGAGCTCAGAACGTAAGGTCGGGACCTGAAATTTGGAGCCAAAAATCAAATTTTCAGTTTGGCTGAAATTACATGAAATATGTGTCCCCTGAAGAAGCCCATGCCATCCCAGGTGAGAAAAATGCATCCTGAATCAAGTCTGAGGGCTAAAACCTCCTTTTTCGGGTTTTACCACATTGAGCTCAGAACGTAAGGTCGGGACCTGAAATTTGGAGCCAGAAATCAAATTTTCAGTTTGGCTGAAATTACATGAAATATGTGTCCCCCGAAGAAGCCCATGCCATCCCAGGTGAGAAAAATGCATCCTGAATCAAGTCTGAGAGCTAAAACCTCTATAATGGGTTTTACCACATTGAGCTCAGAACGCAAGGTCGGGACCTAAAATTTGGAGACAATAATCAAATTTTCAGTTTGGCTGAAATTACATGAAATATGTGTCCCCCGAAGAAGCCCATGCCATCCCAGGTGAGAAAAATGAATCCTGAATCAAGTCTGAGGGCTAAAACCTCAGTAACGGGTTTTACCACATTGAGCTCAGAACGTAAGGTCGGGACCTGAAATTTGGAGCCAAAAGTCAAATTTTCAGTTTGGCTGAAATTACATGAAATATGTGTCCCCTGAAGAAGCCCATGCCATCCCAGGTGAGAAAAATGCATCCTGAATCAAGTCTGAGGGCTAAAACCTCTGTAACGGGTTTTACCACATTGAGCTCAGAACGTAAGGTCGGGACCTGAAATTTGAAGCCAGAAATCAAATTTTCACATTGGCTGAAATTACATGAAATATGTGTCCCCCGAAGAAGCCCATGCCATCCCAGGTGAGAAAAATGCATCCAGAATCAAGTCTGAGGGCTAAAACCTCTGTTTTTGGGTTTTACCACATTGAGCTCAGAACGTAAGGTCGGGACCTGAAATTTGGAGCCAAAAATCAAATTTTCAGTTTGGCTGAAATTACATGAAATATGTGTCCCCTGAAGAAGCCCATGCCATCCCAGGTGAGAAAAATGCATCCTGAATCAAGTCTGAGGGCTAAAACCTCTGTTTTCGGGTTTTACCACATTGAGCTCAGAACGTAAGGTCCGGACCTGAAATTTGGAGCCAAAAATCAAATTTTCAGTTTGGCTGAAATTACATGAATTGTGTGTTCCCCAAAGAAGCCCATGCCATCCCAGGTGAGAAAAATGCATCCTGAATCAAGTCTGAGGGCAAAAACCTCTGTTTTCGGGCTTTACCACATTGAGCTCAGAACGTAAGGTCGGGACCTGAAATTTGAAGCCAGAAATCAAATTTTCACATTGGCTGAAATTACATGAAATATGTGTCCCCCGAAGAAGCCCATGCCATCCCAGGTGAGAAAAATGCATCCTGAATCAAGTCTGAGAGCTAAAACCTCAGTAACGGGTTTTACCACATTGAGCTCAGAACGTAAGGTCGGGACCTGAAATTTGGAGCCAGAAATCAAATTTTCAGTTTGGCTGAAATTACATGAAATGTGTGTCCCCCGAAGAAGCCCATGCCATCCCAGGTGAGAAAAATGCATCCTGAATCAAGTCTGAGGGCTAAAACCTCAGTAACGGGTTTTACCACATTGAGCTCAGAACTAAGGTCGGGACCTGAAATTTGGAGCCAAAAATCAAATTTTCAGTTTGGCTGAAATTACATGAAATATGTGTCCCCCGAAGAAGCCCATGCCATCCCAGGTGAGAAAAATGCATCCTGAATCAAGTCTGAGGGCTAAAACCTCTGTTTTTGGGTTTTACCACATTGAGCTCAGAACGTAAGGTCCGGACCTGAAATTTGGAGCCAAAAATCAAATTTTCAGTTTGGCTGAAATTACGTGAAATATATGTCCCCCGAAGAAGCCCAAGCCATCCCAGGTGAGAAAAATGCATCCTGAATCAGGTCTGAGGGCTATAGCCTCAGTAACAGGTTTTACCACATTGAGCTCAGAACGTAAGGTCCGGACCTGAAATTTGGAGCCAAAAATCAAATTTTCAGTTTGGCTGAAATTACTTGAAATGTGTGTCTCCCGAAGAAGCCCATGCCATCCCAGGTGAGAAAAATGCATCCTGAATCAGGTCTGAGGGCTATAGCCTCAGTAACAGGTTTTACCACATTGAGCTCAGAACGTAAGGTCGGGACCTGAAATTTGGAGCCAAAAATCAAATTTTCAGTTTGGCTGAAATTACATGAAATGTGTGTCCCCCGAAGAAGCCCATGCCATCCCAGGTGAGAAAAATGCATCCTGAATCAAGTCGGAGGGCTAAAACCTCTATAACGGGTTTTACCACATTGAGCTCAGAACGTAAGGTCGGGACCTGAAATTTGGAGCCAAAAATCAAATTTTCAGTTTGGCTGAAATTACATGAAATATGTGTCCCCCGAAGAAGCCCATGCCATCCCAGGTGAGAAAATTGCATCCTGAATCAAGTCTGAGGCCTAAAACCTCTGTAACAGGTTTTACAACATTGAGCTCAGAACGTAAGGTCCGGACCTGAAATTCGGAGCCAAAAATCAAATTTTCAGTTTGGCTGAAATTACATGAAATGTGTGTCCCCTGTGGAAGCCCATGCCATCCCAGGTGAGAAAAATGCATCCTGAATCAAGTCTGAGGGCTAAAACCTCTGTAACGGGTTTTACCACATTGAGCTCAGAACGTAAGGTCGGGACCTGAAATTTGACGCCAGAAATCAAATTTTCACATTGGCTGAAATTACATGAAATATGTGTCCCCCGAAGAAGCCCATGCCATCCCAGGTGAGAAAAATGCATCCAGAATCAAGTCTGAGGGCTAAAACCTCTGTTTTCGGGTTTTACCACATTGAGCTCAGAACGTAAGGTCGGGACCTGAAATTTGGAGCCAAAAATCAAATTTTCAGTTTGGCTGAAATTACATGAAATATGTGTCCCCTGAAGAAGCCCATGCCATCCCAGGTGAGAAAAATGCATCCTGAATCAAGTCTGAGGGCTAAAACCTCTGTTTTCGGGTTTTACCACATTGAGCTCAGAACGTAAGGTCCAGACCTGAAATTTGGAGCCAAAAATCAAATTTTCAGTTTGGCTGAAATTACATGAATTGTGTGTTCCCCAAAGAAGCCCATGCCATCCCAGGTGAGAAAAATGCATCCTGAATCAAGTCTGAGGGCTAAAACCTCTGTTTTCGGGTTTTACCACATTGAGCTCAGAACGTAAGGTCGGGACCTGAAATTTGGAGCCAAAAATCAAATTTTCAGTTTGGCTGAAATTACATGAAATATGTGTCCCCCGAAGAAGCCCATGCCATCCCAGGTGAGAAAATTGCATCCTGAATCAAGTCTGAGGCCTAAAACCTCTGTAACAGGTTTTACAACATTGAGCTCAGAACGTAAGGTCGGAACCTGAAATTCGGAGCCAAAAATCAAATTTTCAGTTTGGCTGAAATTACATGAAATGTGTGTCCCCTGTGGAAGCCCATGCCATCCCAGGTGAGAAAAATGCATCCTGAATCAAGTCTAAGGGCTAAAACCTCTGTAACGGGTTTTACCACATTGAGCTCAGAACGTAAGGTCGGGACCTGAAATTTGGAGCCAAAAATCAAATTTTCAGTTTGGCTGAAATTACATGAAATATGTGTCCCCGAAGAAGCCGATGCCATCCCAGGTGAGAAAAATGCATCCTGAATCAGGTCTGAGAGCTAAAACCTCTATAACGGGTTTTACAACATTGAGCTCAGAACGTAAGGTCGGGACCTGAAATTTGGAGCCAAAAATCAAATTTTCAGTTTGGCTGAAATTACATGAAATGTGTGTCCCCCGAAGAAGCCCATGCCATCCCAGGTGAGAAAAATGCATCCTGAATCAAGTCGGAGGGCTAAAACCTCTATAACGGGTTTTACCACATTGAGCTCAGAACGTAAGGTCCGGACCTGAAATTTGGAGCCAAAAATCAAATTTTCAGTTTGGCTGAAATTACATGAAATATGTGTCCCCCGAAGAAGCCCATGCCATTCCAGGTGAGAAAAATGCATCCTGAATCAAGTCTGAGGGCTAAATCCTCTTTTTTCGGGTTTTACCACATTGAGCTCAGAACGTAAGGTCCGTACCTGAAATTTGGAGCCAAAAATCAAATTTTCAGTTTGGCTGAAATTACATGAAATGTGTGTCCCCCGAAGAAGCCCATGCCATCCCAGGTGAGAAAAATGCATCCTGAATCAAGTCTGAGAGCTGAAACCTCTGTTTTCGGGTTTTACCACATTGAGCTCAGAACGTGAGGTCCGGACCTGAAATTTGGAGCCAAAAATCAAATTTTCAGTTTGGCTGAAATTACATGAAATATGTGTCCCCCGAAGAAGCCCATGCCATCCCAGGTGAAACAAATGCATCCTGAATCAAGTCTGAGGGCTAAAACCACTTTAACAGGTTTTAAAACATTCAGCTCAGAACGTAAGGTCGGGACCTGAAATTTGGAGCCAAAAATCAAATTTTCAGTTTGGCTGAAATTACATGAAATGTGTGTCCCCTGTGGAAGCCCATGCCATCCCAGGTGAGAAAAATGCATCCTGAATCAAGTCTGAGGGCTAAAACCTCTGTAACGGGTTTTACCACATTAAGCTCAGAACGTAAGGTCGGGACCTGAAATTTGGAGCCAAAAATCAAATTTTCAGTTTGGCTGAAATTACATGAAATATGTGTCCCCCAAAGAAGCCCATGCCATCCCAGGTGAGAAAAATGCATCCTGAATCAAGTCTGAGGGCTAAAACCTCAGTTTTCGGGTTTTACCACATTGAGCTCAGAACGTAAGGTCGGGACCTGAAATTTGGAGCCAAATATCAAATTTTCAGTTTGGCTGAAATTACGTGAAATATGTGTCCTCTGAAGAAGCCCATGCCATCCCAGGTGAGAAAAATGCATCCTGAATCAAGTCTGAGGGCTAAAACCACTATAACAGGTTTTAAAACATTCAGCTCAGAAAGTAAGGTCCGGACCTGAAATTTGGAGCCAAAAATCAAATTTTCAGTTTGGCTGAAATTACATGAAATATGTGTCCCCCAAAGAAGCCCATGCCATCCCAGGTGAGAAAAATGCATCCTGAATCAAGTCTGAGAGCTAAAACCTCTATAACGGGTTTTACCACATTGAGCTCAGAACGTAAGGTCCGGACCTGAAATTTGGAGCCAGAAATCAAATTTTCAGTTTGGCTGAAATTACGTGATAAATATGTCCCCCGAAGAAGCCCATGCCATCCCAGGTGAGAAAAATGCATCCTGAATCAAGTCTGAGAGCTAAAACCTCTATAATGGGTTTTACCACATTGAGCTCAGAACGTAAGGTCGGGACCTGAAATTTGGAGCCAAAAATCAAATTTTCAGTTTGGCTGAAATTACATGAAATGTGTGTCCCCGGAAGAAGCCCATGCCATCCCAGGTGAGTAAAATGCATCCTGAATCAAGTCTGAGGGCTAAAACCTCTGTTTACGGGTTTTACCACATTGAGCTCAGAACGTAAAGTCGGGACCTGAAATTTGGAGCCAAAAATCAAATTTTCAGTTTGGCTGAAATTACATGAAATGTGTGTCCCCTGTGGAAGCCCATGCCATCCCAGGTGAGAAAAATGCATCTTGAATCAAGTCTGAGGGCTAAAACCACTTTAACAGGTTTTAAAACATTCAGCTCAGAACGTAAGGTCCGGACCTGAAATTTGGAGCCAAAAATCAAATTTTCACATTGGCTGAAATTACATGAAATATGTGTCCCCTGAAGAAGCCCATGCCATCCCAGGTGAGAAAAATGCATCCTGAATCAAGTCTGAGAGCTAAAACCTCTATAACGGGTTTTACCACATTGAGCTCAGAACGTAAGGTCGGGACCTGAAATTTGGAGCCAAAAATCAAATTTTCAATTTGGCTGAAATTACATGAATTGTGTGTCCCCCGAAGAAGCCCATGCCATCCCAGGTGAGAAAAATGCATCCTGAATCAAGTCTGAGAGCTAAAACCTCTATAACGGGTTTTACCACATTGAGCTCAGAACGTAAGGTCCGGACCTGAAATTTGGAGCCAAAAATCAAATTTTCAGTTTGGCTGAAATTACATGAAATGTGTGTCCCCCGAAGAAGCCCATGCCATCCCAGGTGAGAAAAATGCATCCTGAATCAAGTCTGAGGTCTAAAACCACTATAACAGGTTTTAAAACATTCAGCTCAGAACGTAAGGTCGGGACCTGAAATTTGGAGCCAAAAATCAAATTTTCAGTTTGGCTGAAATTACATGAAATGTGTGTCCCCTGTGGAAGCCCATGCCATCCCAGGTGATAAAAATGCATCCTGAATCAAGTCTAAGGGCTAATACCTCTATAACAGGTTTTACCACATTGAGCTCAGAACGTGAGGTCGGGACCTGAAATTTGGAGCCAAAAATCAAATTTTCAGTTTGGCTGAAATAACATGAAATATCAGTCCTATGTGGAAGCCCATGCCATCCCAGGTGAGAAAAATGCATCCTGAATCAAGTCTGAGGGCTAAAACCTCTATAACAGGTTTTACCACATTGAGCTCAGAACGTAAGGTCGGGACCTGAAATTTGGAGCCAAAAATCAAATTTTCAGTTTGGCTGAAATTACATGAAATATGTGTCCCCCGAAGAAGCCCATGCCATCCCAGGTGAGAAAAATGCATCCTGAATCAAGTCTGAGGGCTAAAACCTCTGTAACAGGTTTTACCACATTGAGCTCAGAACGTAAGGTCGGGACCTGAAATTTGGAGCCAAAAATCAAATTTTCAGTTTGGCTGAAATTACATGAAATATCAGTCCTATGTGGAAGCCCATTCCATCACAGGTGAGAAAAATGCATCCTGAATCAAGTCTAAGGGCTAAAACCTCTGTTTTCGGGTTTTACCACATTGAGCTCAGAACGTAAGGTCGGGACCTGAAATTTGGAGCCAAAAATCAAATTTTCAGTTTGGCTGAAATTACATGAAATATGTGTCCCCTGAAGAAGCATCATGCCATCCCAGGTGAGAAAAATGCATCCTGAATCAAGTCTGAGGGCTAAAACCTCTGTTTTCAGGTTTTACCACATTGAGCTCAGAACGTAAGGTCCGGACCTGAAATATGCAGCCAAAAATCAAATTTTCAGTTTGGCTGAAATTACATGAAATGTGTGTCCCCCGAAGAAGCCCATGCCATCCCAGGTGAGAAAAATGCATCCTGAATCAAGTCTGAGGGCTAAAACCTCTATAACGGGTTTTACCACATTGAGCTCAGAACGTGAGGTCGGGACCTGAAATTTGGAGCCAAAAATCAAATTTTCAGTTTGGCTGAAATAACATGAAATATCAGTCCTATGTGGAAGCCCATGCCATCCCAGGTCAGAAAAATGCATCCTGAATCAAGTCTAAGGGCTAATACCTCTATAACAGGTTTTACCACATTGAGCTCAGAACGTGAGGTCGGGACCTGAAATTTGGAGCCAAAAATCAAATTTTCAGTTTGGCTGAAATAACATGAAATATCAGTCCTATGTGGAAGCCCATGCCATCCCAGGTGAGAAAAATGCATCCTGAATCAAGTCTAAGGGCTAAAACCTCTATAACAGGTTTTACCACATTGAGCTCAGAACGTAAGGTCGGGACCTGAAATTTGGAGCCAAAAATCAAATTTTCAGTTTGGCTGAAATTACATGAAATATGTGTCCCCCGAAGAAGCCCATGCCATCCCAGGTGAGAAAAATGCATCCTGAATCAAGTCTGAGGGCTAAAACCTCTGTAACAGGTTTTACCACATTGAGCTCAGAACGTAAGGTCGGGACCTGAAATTTGGAGCCAAAAATCAAATTTTCAGTTTGGCTGAAATTACATGAAATATCAGTCCTATGTGGAAGCCCATGCCATCACAGGTGAGAAAAATGCATCCTGAATCAAGTCTAAGGGCTAAAACCTCTATAACAGGTTTTACCACATTGAGCTCAGAACGTAAGGTCGGGACCTGAAATTTGGAGCCAGAAATCAAATTTTCAGTTTGGCTGAAATTACATGAAATATGTGTCCCCCAAAGAAGCCCATGCCATCCCAGGTGAGAAAAATGCATCCTGAATCAAGTCTGAGAGCTAAAACCTCTGTAACGGGTTTTACCACATTGAGCTCAGAACGTAAGGTCGGGACCTGAAATTTGGAGCCAAAAATCAAATTTTCAGTTTGGCTGAAATTACATGAAATATGTGTCCCCCGAAGAAGCCCATGCCATCCCAGGTGAGAAAATTGCATCCTGAATCAAGTCTGAGGCCTAAAACCTCTGTAACAGGTTTTACAACATTGAGCTCAGAACGTAAGGTCGGGACCTGAAATTTGGAGCCAGAAATCAAATTTTCAGTTTGGCTGAAATTACATGAAATATGTGTCCCCCAAAGAAGCCCATGCCATCCCAGGTGAGAAAAATGCATCCTGAATCAAGTCTGAGGGCTAAAACCTCCTTTTTCGGGTTTTACCACATTGAGCTCAGAACGTAAGGTCGGGACCTGAAATTTGGAGCCAAAAATCAAATTTTCAGTTTGGCTGAAATTACATGAAATATGTGTCCCCCGAAGAAGCCGATGCCATCCCAGGTGAGAAAAATGCATCCTGAATCAGGTCTGAGAGCTAAAACCTCTATAACGGGTTTTACAACATTGAGCTCAGAACGTAAGGTCGGGACCTGAAATTTGGAGCCAAAAATAAAATTTTCAGTTTGGCTGAAATTACATGAAATGTGTGTCCCCTGAAGAAGCCCAAGCCATCCCAGGTGAGAAAAATGCATCCTGAATCAAGTCTGAGGGCTAAAACCTCTATAACAGGTTTTACCACATTGAGCTCAGAACGTAAGTTCGGGACCTGAAATTTGGAGCCAAAAATCAAATTTTCAGTTTGGCTGAAATTACATGAAATGTGTGTCCCCCGAAGAAGCCCATGCCATCCCAGGTGAGAAAAATGCATCCTGAATCAAGTCTGAGGGCTAAATCCTCTTTTTTCGGGTTTTACCACATTGAGCTCAGAACGTAAGGTCCGGGACCTGAAATTTGGAGCCAAAAATCAAATTTTCAGTTTGGCTGAAATTACATGAAATGTGTGTCCCCCGAAGAAGCCCATGCCATCCCAGGTGAGAAAAATGCATCCTGAATCAAGTCTGAGAGCTAAAACCTCTGTTTTCGGGTTTTACCACATTGAGCTCAGAACGTAAGGTCGGGACCTGAAATTTGGAGCCAAAAATCAAATTTTCAGTTTGGCTGAAATTACATGAAATATGTGTCCCCTGAAGAAGCCCATGCCATCCCAGGTGAGAAAAATGCATCCTGAATCAAGTCTGAGGGCTAAAACCTCCTTTTTCGGGTTTTACCACATTGAGCTCAGAACGTAAGGGAGGGACCTGAAATTTGGAGCCAAAAATCAAATTTTCAGTTTGGCTGAAATTTCATGAAATATGTGTCCCGAAGAAGCCCATGCCATCCCAGGTGAGAAAAATGCATCCTGAATCAAGTCTGAGGGCTAAAACCACTTTAACGGGTTTTACCACATTGAGCTCAGAACGTAAGGTCCGGACCTGAAATTTGGAGCCAAAAATCAAATTTTACAGTTTGGCTGAAATTACATGAAATATGTGTCCCCCAAAGAAGCCCATGCCATCCCAGGTGAGAAAAATGCATCCTGAATCAAGTCTGAGGGCTAAAACCTCTGTTTTAAGGTTTCACCACAGTAAGCTCAGATTGAAGGTCGGGACCTTAAATTTGGAGCCAAAATTCAAATTTTCAGTTTGGCTGAAATTACATGAAATATCAGTCCCCTGTGGAAGCCCATGCCATCCCAGGTGAGAAAAATGCATCCTGAATCAAGTCTGAGGGCTAAAACCTCTGTAACGGGTTTTACCACATTGAGCTCAGAACGTAAGGTCGGGACCTGAAATTTGGAGCCAAAAATCAAATTTTCAGTTTGGCTGAAATTACATGAAATGTGTGTCCCCCGAAGAAGCCCATGCCATCCCAGGTGAGAAAAATGCATCCTGAATCAAGTCTGAGGGCTAAAACCTCTATAACGGGTTTTAAAACATTGAACTCAGGACGTAAGGTCGGAACCTGAAATTTGGAGCCAAAAATCAAATTTTCAGTTTGGCTGAAATTACATGAAATGTGTGTCCCCTGAAGAAGCCCATGCCATCCCAGGTGAGAAAAATGCATCCTGAATCAGGTCTGAGAGCTAAAACCTCTATAACATGTTTTAAAACATTCAACTCAGAACGTAAGGTCGGGACCTGAAATTTGGAGCCAAAAATCAAATTTTCAGTTTGGCTGAAATTACATGAATTGTGTGTCCCCCAAAGAAGCCCATGCCATCCCAGGTGAGGAAAATGCATCCTGAATCAAGTCTGAGAGCTAAAACCTCTGTTACGGGTTTTACCACATTGAGCTCAGAACGTAAGGTCGGGACCTGAAATTTGGAGCCAAAAATCAAATTTTCAGTTTGGCTGAAATTACATGAAATATGTGTCCCCCGAAGAAGCCCATGCCATCCCAGGTGAGAAAAATGCATCCTGAATCAAGTCTGAGAGCTAAAACCTCTATAACGGGTTTTACCACATTGAGCTCAGAACGTAAGGTCCGGACCTGAAATTTGGAGCCAAAAATCAAATTTTCAGTTTGGCTGAAATTACGTGGTAAATATGTCCCCCGAAGAAGCCCATGCCATCCCAGGTGAGAAAAATGCATCCTGAATCAAGTCTGAGAGCTAAAACCTCTATAACGGGTTTTACCACATTGAGCTCAGAACGTAAGGTCGGGACCTGAAATTTGGAGCCAAAAATCAAATTTTCAGTTTGGCTGAAATTACATGAAATGTGTGTCCCCCGAAGAAGCCCATGCCATCCCAGGTGAGAAAAATGCATCCTGAATCAAGTCTGAGGGCTAAAACCTCTGTTTTCGGGTTTTACCACATTGAGCTCAGAACGTAAGGTCGGGACCTGAAATTTGGAGCCAAAAATCAAATTTTCAGTTTGGCTGAAATTACATGAAATGTGTGTCCCCTGAAGAAGCCCATGCCATCCCAGGTGAGAAAAATGCATCCTGAATCAAGTCTGAGGGCTAAAACCTCTATAACAGGTTTTACCACATTGAGCTCAGAACGTAAGGTCGGGACCTGAAATTTGGAGCCAAAAATCAAATTTTCAGTTTTGCTGAAATTACATGAAATATGTGTCCCCCGAAGAAGCCCATGCCATCCCAGGTGAGAAAAATGCATCCTGAATCAAGTCTGAGGGCTAAAACCTCAGTAACGGGTTTTACCACATTGAGCTCAGAACGTAAGGTCGGGACCTGAAATTTGGAGCCAAAAATCAAATTTTCAGTTTGGCTGAAATTACATGAAATATGTGTCCCCCGAAGAAGCCCATGCCATCCCAGGTGAGAAAAATGCATCCTGAATCAAGTCTGAGGGCTAAAACCTCTATAACGGGTTTTACCACATTGAGCTCAGAACGTAAGGTCCGGACCTGAAATTTGGAGCCAAAAATCAAATTTTCAGTTTGGCTGAAATTTCATGAAATATGTGTCCCGAAGAAGCCCATGCCATCCCATGTGAGAAAAATGCATCCTGAATCAGGTCTGAGAGCTAAAACCTCTATAACGGGTTTTACAACATTGAGCTCAGAACGTAAGGTCGGGACCTGAAATTTGGAGCCAAAAATCAAATTTTCAGTTTGGCTGAAATTACATGAAATGTGTGCCCCCGAAGAAGCCCATGCCATCCCAGGTGAGAAAAATGCATCCTGAATCAAGTCGGAGGGCTAAAACCTCTATAACGGGTTTTACCACATTGAGCTCAGAACGTAAGGTCGGGACCTGAAATTTGGAGCCAAAAATCAAATTTTCAGTTTGGCTGAAATTACATGAAATATGTGTCCCCCGAAGAAGCCCATGCCATCCCAGGTGAGAAAAATGCATCCTGAATCAAGTCTGAGGGCTAAAACCTCTGTTTTCGGGTTTTACAACATTGAGCTCAGAACGTAAGGTCCGGGACCTGAAATTTGAAGCCAAAAATCAAATTTTCAGTTTGGCTGAAATTACATGAAATATGTGTCCCCTGAAGAAGCCCATGCCATCCCAGGTGAGAAAAATGCATCCTGAATCAAGTCTGAGAGCTAAAACCTCTATAACATGTTTTAAAACATTCAACTCAGAACGTAAGGTCGGGACCTGAAATTTGGAGCCAAAAATCAAATTTTCAGTTTGGCTGAAATTACATGAAATATGTGTCCCCTGTGGAAGCCCATGCCATCCCAGGTGAGAAAAATGCATCCTGAATCAAGTCTGAGGGCTAAAACCTCTGTTTTCGGGTTTTACCACATTGAGCTCAGAACGTAAGGTCCGGACCTGAAATTTGGAGCCAAAAATCAAATTTTCAGTTTGGCTGAAATTACATGAAATATGTGACCCTGAGGAAGCCCATGCCATCCCAGGTGAGAAAAATGCATCCTGAATCAAGTCTGAGGGCTAAAACCTCTGTAACGGGTTTTACCACATTGAGCTCAGAACGTAAGGTCGGGACCTGAAATTTGGAGCCAAAAATCAAATTTTCAGTTTGGCTGAAATTACATGAAATATGTGTCCCCTGAAGAAGCCCATGCCATCCCAGGTGAGAAAAATGCATCCTGAATCAAGTCTGAGAGCTAAAACCTCTATAACGGGTTTTACCACATTGAGCTCAGAACATAAGGTCCGGACCTGAAATTTGGAGCCAAAAATCAAATTTTCAGTTTGGCTGAAATTACGTGAAATATGTGTCCCCCGAAGAAGCCCATGCCATCCCAGGTGAGAAAAATGCATCCTGAATCAAGTCTGAGAGCTAAAACCTCTATAACGGGTTTTACCACATTGAGCTCAGAACGTAAGGTCCGGACCTGAAATTTGGAGCCAAAAATCAAATTTTCAGTTTGGCTGAAATTACATGAAATGTGTGTCCCCCGAAGAAGCCCATGCCATCCCAGGTGAGAAAAATGCATCCTGAATCAAGTCTGAGGGCTAAAACCTCTGTTTTCGGGTTTTACCACATTGAGCTCAGAACGTAAGGTCGGGACCTGAAATTTGGAGCCAAAAATCAAATTTTCAGTTTGGCTGAAATTACATGAAATATGTGTCCCCCGAAGAAGCCCATGCCATCCCAGGTGAGAAAAATGCATCCTGAATCAAGTCTGAGGGCTAAAACCTCTGTAACGGGTTTTACCACATTGAGCTCAGAACGTGAGGTCGGGACCTGAAATTTGGAGCCAAAAATCAAATTTTCAGTTTGGCTGAAATTACATGAATTGTGTGTCCCCCGAAGAAGCCCATGCCATCCCAGGTGAGAAAAATGCATCCTGAATCAAGTCTGAGGGCTAAAACCTCTGTTTTTGGGTTTTACAACATTGAGCTCAGAACGTAAGGTCCGGACCTGAAATTTGGAGCCAAAAATCAAATTTTCACATTGGCTGAAATTACATGAAATATGTGTCCACTGAGGAAGCCCATGCCATCCCAGGTGAGAAAAATGCATCCTGAATCAGGTCAGAGAGCTAAAACCTCTATAACGGGTTTTACAACATTGAGCTCAGAACGTAAGGTCCGGGACCTGAAATTTGTAGCCAGAAATCAAATTTTCACATTGGCTGAAATTACATGAAATATGTGTCCCCTGAGGAAGCCCATGCCATCCCAGGTGAGAAAAATGCATCCTGAATCAAGTCTGAGGGCTAAAACCTCTGTTTTCGGGTTTTACCACATTGAGCTCAGAACGTAAGGTCGGGACCTGAAATTTGGAGCCAAAAATCAAATTTTCAGTTTGGCTGAAATTACATGAATTGTGTGTCCCCCGAAGAAGCCCATGCCATCCCAGGTGAGAAAAATGCATCCTGAATCAAGTCTGAGGGCTAAAACCTCTATAACGGGTTTTACCACATTGAGCTCAGAACATAAGGTCCGGACCTGAAATTTGGAGCCAAAAATCAAATTTTCAGTTTGGCTGAAATTACATGAAATATGTGTCCCCCGAAGAAGCCCATGCCATCCCAGGTGAGAAAAATGCATCCTGAATCAAGTCTGAGGGCTAAAACCTCTGTAACGGGTTTTACCACATTGAGCTCAGAACGTAAGGTCCGGACCTGAAATTTGGAGCCAAAAATCAAATTTTCAGTTTGGCTGAAATTACATGAATTGTGTGTCCCCCGAAGAAGCCCATGCCATCCCAGGTGAGAAAAATGCATCCTGAATCAAGACTGAGGGCTAAAACCTCTGTAACGGGTTTTACCACATTGAGCTCAGAACGTAAGGTCCGGACCTGAAATTTGGAGCCAAAAATCAAATTTTCAGTTTGGCTGAAATTACATGAAATATGTGTCCCCCGAAGAAGCCCATGCCATCCCAGGTGAGAAAAATGCATCCTGAATCAAGTCTGAGGGCTAAAACCTCTGTAACGGGTTTTACCACATTGAGCTCAGAACGTAAGGTCGGGACCTGAAATTTGGAGCCAAACATCAAATTTTCAGTTTGGCTGAAATTACATGAAATGTGTGTCCCCTGTGGAAGCCCATGCCATCCCAGGTGAGAAAAATGCATCCTGAATCAAGTCTGAGGGCTAAAACCTCTGTAACGGGTTTTACCACATTGAGCTCAGAACGTAAGGTCGGGACCTGAAATTTGGAGCCAAAAATCAAATTTTCAGTTTGGCTGAAATTACATGAAATATGTGTCCCCTGAAGAAGCCCATGCCATCCCAGGTGAGAAAAATGCATCCTGAATCAAGTCTGAGGGCTAAAACCACTATAACAGGTTTTAAAACATTCAGCTCAGAACGTAAGGTCCGGACCTGAAATTTGGAGCCAAAAATCAAATTTTCAGTTTGGCTAAAATTACATGAAATGTGTGTCCCCCGAAGAAGCCCATGCCATCCCAGGTGAGAAAAATGCATCCTGAATCAAGTCTGAGGGCTAAAACCTCTATAACGGGTTTTAGAACATTGAGCTCAGGACGTAAGGTCGGAACCTGAAATTTGGAGCCAAAAATCAAATTTTCAGTTTGGCTGAAATTACATGAAATGTGTGTCCCCTGAAGAAGCCCATGCCATCCCAGGTGAGAAAAATGCATCCTGAATCAAGTCTGAGAGCTAAAACCTCTATAACATGTTTTAAAACATTCAACTCAGAACGTAAGGTCGGGACCTGAAATTTGGAGCCAAAAATCAAATTTTCAGTTTGGCTGAAATTACATGAAATGTGTGTCCCCTGAAGAAGCCCATGCCATCCCAGGTGAGAAAAATGCATCCTGAATCAAGTCTGAGGGCTAAAACCACTTTAACAGGTTTTAAAACATTCAACTCAGAACGTAAGGTCGGGACCTGAAATTTGGAGCCAAAAATCAAATTTTCAGTTTGGCTGAAATTACATGAAATGTGTGTCCCCTGTGGAAGCCCATGCCATCCCAGGTGAGAAAAATGCATCCTGAATCAAGTCTGAGGGCTAAAACCTCTGTTTTCGGGTTTTACCACATTGAGCTCAGAACGTAAGGTCGGGACCTGAAATTTGGAGCCAAAAATCAAATTTTCAGTTTGGCTGAAATTACATGAATTGTGTGTCCCCCAAAGAAGCCCATGCCATCCCAGGTGAGAAAAATGCATCCTGAATCAAGTCTGAGGGCTAAAACCTCTGTAACGGGTTTTACCACATTGAGCTCAGAACGTAAGGTCGGGACCTGAAATTTGGAGCCAAAAATCAAATTTTCAGTTTGGCTGAAATTACATGAAATGTGTGTCCCCCGAAGAAGCCCATGCCATCCCAGGTGAGAAAAATGCATCCTGAATCAAGTCTGAGGGCTAAAACCTCAGTAACGGGTTTTACCACATTGAGCTCAGAACGTAAGGTCCGGACCTGAAATTTGGAGCCAAAAATCAAATTTTCAGTTTGGCTGAAATTACATGAAATATGTGTCCCCCGAAGAAGCCCATGCCATCCCAGGTGAGAAAAATGCATCCTGAATCAAGTCTGAGGGCTAAAACCTCTATAACGGGTTTTAAAACATTGAGCTCAGGACGTAAGGTCGGAACCTGAAATTTGGAGCCAAAAATCAAATTTTCAGTTTGGCTGAAATTACATGAAATGTGTGTCCCCTGAAGAAGCCCATGCCATCCCAGGTGAGAAAAATGCATCCTGAATCAAGTCTGAGAGCTAAAACCTCTATAACATGTTTTAAAACATTCAACTCAGAACGTAAGGTCGGGACCTGAAATTTGGAGCCAAAAATCAAATTTTCAGTTTGGCTGAAATTACATGAAATATGTGTCCCCTGAAGAAGCCCATGCCATCCCAGGTGAGAAAAATGCATCCTGAATCAAGTCTGAGGGCTAAAACCACTTTAACAGGTTTTAAAACATTCAACTCAGAACGTAAGGTCGGGACCTGAAATTTGGAGCCAAAAATCAAATTTTCAGTTTGGCTGAAATTACATGAAATGTGTGTCCCCTGTGGAAGCCCATGCCATCCCAGGTGAGAAAAATGCATCCTGAATCAAGTCTGAGGGCTAAAACCTCTGTAACGGGTTTTACCACATTGAGCTCAGAACGTAAGGTCGGGACCTGAAATTTGGAGCCAAAAATCAAATTTTCAGTTTGGCTGAAATTACATGAATTGTGTGTCCCCCAAAGAAGCCCATGCCATCCCAGGTGAGAAAAATGCATCCTGAATCAAGTCTGAGGGCTAAAACCTCTGTAACGGGTTTTACCACATTGAGCTCAGAACGTAAGGTCGGGACCTGAAATTTGGAGCCAAAAATCAAATTTTCAGTTTGGCTGAAATTACATGAAATGTGTGTCCCCTGTGGAAGCCCATGCCATCCCAGGTGAGAAAAATGCATCCTGAATCAAGTCTGAGGGCTAAAACCTCAGGAACGGGTTTTACCACATTGAGCTCAGAACGTAAGGTCCGGACCTGAAATTTGGAGCCAAAAATCAAATTTTCAGTTTGGCTGAAATTACATGAAATATGTGTCCCCCGAAGAAGCCCATGCCATCCCAGGTGAGAAAAATGCATCCTGAATCAAGTCTGAGGGCTAAAACCTCTATAACGGGTTTTAAAACATTGAGCTCAGGACGTAAGGTCGGAACCTGAAATTTGGAGCCAAAAATCAAATTTTCAGTTTGGCTGAAATTACATGAAATGTGTGTCCCCTGAAGAAGCCCATGCCATCCCAGGTGAGAAAAATGCATCCTGAATCAAGTCTGAGAGCTAAAACCTCTATAACATGTTTTAAAACATTCAACTCAGAACGTAAGGTCGGGACCTGAAATTTGGAGCCAAAAATCAAATTTTCAGTTTGGCTGAAATTACATGAAATATGTGTCCCCTGAAGAAGCCCATGCCATCCCAGGTGAGAAAAATGCATCCTGAATCAAGTCTGAGGGCTAAAACCACTTTAACAGGTTTTAAAACATTCAACTCAGAACGTAAGGTCGGGACCTGAAATTTGGAGCCAAAAATCAAATTTTCAGTTTGGCTGAAATTACATGAAATGTGTGTCCCCTGTGGAAGCCCATGCCATCCCAGGTGAGAAAAATGCATCCTGAATCAAGTCTGAGGGCTAAAACCTCCTTTTTCGGGTTTTACCACATTGAGCTCAGAACGTAAGGTCCGGGACCTGAAATTTGGAGCCAAAAATCAAATTTTCAGTTTGGCTGAAATTACATGAAATGTGTGTCCCCTGTGGAAGCCCATGCCATCCCAGGTGAGAAAAATGCATCCTGAATCAAGTCTGAGGGCTAAAACCTCCTTTTTCGGGTTTTACCACATTGAGCTCAGAACGTAAGGTCCGGACCTGAAATTTGGAGCCAAAAATCAAATTTTCAGTTTGGCTGAAATTACATGGAATATGTGTCCCCTGAAGAAGCCCATGCCATCCCAGGTGAGAAAAATGCATCCTGAATCAAGTCTGAGAGCTAAAACCTCTATAACATGTTTTAAAACATTCAACTCAGAACGTAAGGTCCGGACCTGAAATTTGGAGCCAAAAATCAAATTTTCAGTTTGGCTGAAATTACATGAAATATGTGTCCCCTGTGGAAGCCCATGCCATCCCAGGTGAGAAAAATGCATCCTGAATCAAGTCTGAGGGCTAAAACCTCTGTTTTCGGGTTTTGCCACATTGAGCTCAGAACGTAAGGTCCGGACCTGAAATTTGGAGCCAAAAATCAAATTTTCAGTTTGGCTGAAATTACATGTAATATGTGTCACCCGAAAAAGCCCATGCCATCCCAGGTGAGAAAAATGCATCCTGAATCAAGTCTGAGGGCTAAAACCACTATAACAGGTTTTAAAACATTCAGCTCAGAACGTAAGGTCCGGACCTGAAATTTGGAGCCAAAAATCAAATTTTCAGTTTGGCTAAAATTACATGAAATGTGTGTCCCCCGAAGAAGCCCATGCCATCCCAGGTGAGAAAAATGCATCCTGAATCAAGTCTGAGGGCTAAAACCTCTGTAACGGGTTTTAAAACATTGAGCTCAGGACGTAAGGTCGGAACCTGAAATTTGGAGCCAAAAATCAAATTTTCAGTTTGGCTGAAATTACATGAAATGTGTGTCCCCTGAAGAAGCCCATGCCATCCCAGGTGAGAAAAATGCATCCTGAATCAAGTCTGAGAGCTAATACCTCTATAACATGTTTTAAAACATTCAACTCAGAACGTAAGGTCCGGGACCTGAAATTTGGAGCCAAAAATCAAATTTTCAGTTTGGCTGAAATTACATGAAATGTGTGTCCCCTGTGGAAGCCCATGCCATCCCAGGTGAGAAAAATGCATCCTGAATCAAGTCTGAGGGCTAAAACCTCTGTAACGGGTTTTACCACATTGAGCTCAGAACGTAAGGTCGGAACCTGAAATTTGGAGCCAAAAATCAAATTTTCAGTTTGGCTGAAATTACATGAAATGTGTGTCCCCCAAAGAAGCCCATGCCATCCCAGGTGAGAAAAATGCATCCTGAATCAAGTCTGAGGGCTAAAACCTCTGTAACATGCTTTAAAACATTCAACTCAGAACGTAAGGTCTGGACCTGAAATTTGGAGCCAAAAATCAAATTTTCAGTTTGGCTGAAATTACATGAAATATGTGTCCCCTGAAGAAGCCCATGCCATCCCAGGTGAGAAAAATGCATCCTGAATCAAGTCTGAGGGCTAAAACCTCTGTTTTCGGGTTTTACCACATTGAGCTCAGAACGTAAGGTCCGGACCTGAAATTTGGAGCCAAAAATCAAATTTTCAGTTTGGCTGAAATTACATGAAATATGTGTCCCCCGAAGAAGCCCATGCCATCCCAGGTGAGAAAAATGCATCCTGAATCAAGTCTGAGGGCTAAAACCTCTATAACGGGTTTTAAAACATTGAGCTCAGAACGTAAGGTCGGGACCTGAAATTTGGAGCCAAAAATCAAATTTTCAGTTTGGCTGAAATTACATGAAATATGTGTCCCCTGAAGAAGCCCATGCCATCCCAGGTGAGAAAAATGCATCCTGAATCAAGTCTGAGGGCTAAAACCACTTTAACAGGTTTTAAAACATTCAACTCAGAACGTAAGGTCGGGACCTGAAATTTGGAGCCAAAAATCAAATTTTCAGTTTGGCTGAAATTACATGAAATGTGTGTCCCCTGTGGAAGCCCATGCCATCCCAGGTCAGAAAAATGCATCCTGAATCAAGTCTGAGGGCTAAAACCTCCTTTTTCGGGTTTTACCACATTGAGCTCAGAACGTAAGGTCCGGGACCTGAAATTTGGAGCCAAAAATCAAATTTTCAGTTTGGCTGAAATTACATGAAATGTGTGTCCCCCGAAGAAGCCCATGCCATCCCAGGTGAGAAAAATGCATCCTGAATCAAGTCTGAGGGCTAAAACCTCAGTAACGGGTTTTACCACATTGAGCTCAGAACGTAAGGTCCGGACCTGAAATTTGGAGCCAAAAATCAAATTTTCAGTTTGGCTGAAATTACATGAAATATGTGTCCCCCGAAGAAGCCCATGCCATCCCAGGTGAGAAAAATGCATCCTGAATCAAGTCTGAGAGCTAAAACCTCTATAACATGTTTTAAAACATTCAACTCAGAACGTAAGGTCCGGACCTGAAATTTGGAGCCAAAAATCAAATTTTCAGTTTGGCTGAAATTACATGAAATATGTGTCCCCTGTGGAAGCCCATGCCATCCCAGGTGAGAAAAATGCATCCTGAATCAAGTCTGAGGGCTAAAACCTCTGTTTTCGGGTTTTACCACATTGAGCTCAGAACGTAAGGTCCGGACCTGAAATTTGGAGCCAAAAATCAAATTTTCAGTTTGGCTGAAATTACATGTAATATGTGTCACCCGAAGAAGCCCATGCCATCCCAGGTGAGAAAAATGCATCCTGAATCAAGTCTGAGGGCTAAAACCACTATAACAGGTTTTAAAACATTCAGCTCAGAACGTAAGGTCCGGACCTGAAATTTGGAGCCAAAAATCAAATTTTCAGTTTGGCTAAAATTACATGAAATGTGTGTCCCCCGAAGAAGCCCATGCCATCCCAGGTGAGAAAAATGCATCCTGAATCAAGTCTGAGGGCTAAAACCTCTATAACTGGTTTTAAAACATTGAGCTCAGGACGTAAGGTCGGAACCTGAAATTTGGAGCCAAAAATCAAATTTTCAGTTTGGCTGAAATTACATGAAATGTGTGTCCCCTGAAGAAGCCCATGCCATCCCAGGTGAGAAAAATGCATCCTGAATCAAGTCTGAGAGCTAAAACCTCTATAACATGTTTTAAAACATTCAACTCAGAACGTAAGGTCGGGACCTGAAATTTGGAGCCAAAAATCAAATTTTCAGTTTGGCTGAAATTACATGAAATATGTGTCCCCTGAAGAAGCCCATGCCATCCCAGGTGAGAAAAATGCATCCTGAATCAAGTCTGAGAGCTAAAACCTCTATAACATGTTTTAAAACATTCAACTCAGAACGTAAGGTCCGGACCTGAAATTTGGAGCCAAAAATCAAATTTTCAGTTTGGCTGAAATTACATGAAATATGTGTCCCCTGAAGAAGCCCATGCCATCCCAGGTGAGAAAAATGCATCCTGAATCAAGTCTGAGGGCTAAAACCTCTGTTTTCGGGTTTTACCACATTGAGCTCAGAACGTAAGGTCCGGACCTGAAATTTGGAGCCAAAAATCAAATTTTCAGTTTGGCTGAAATTACATGAAATATGTGTCCCCCGAAGAAGCCCATGCCATCCCAGGTGAGAAAAATGCATCCTGAATCAAGTCTGAGGGCTAAAACCTCTATAACGGGTTTTAAAACATTGAGCTCAGAACGTAAGGTCGGGACCTGAAATTTGGAGCCAAAAATCAAATTTTCAGTTTGGCTGAAATTACATGAAATATGTGTCCCCTGAAGAAGCCCATGCCATCCCAGGTGAGAAAAATGCATCCTGAATCAAGTCTGAGGGCTAAAACCACTTTAACAGGTTTTAAAACATTCAACTCAGAACGTAAGGTCGGGACCTGAAATTTGGAGCCAAAAATCAAATTTTCAGTTTGGCTGAAATTACATGAAATGTGTGTCCCCTGTGGAAGCCCATGCCATCCCAGGTCAGAAAAATGCATCCTGAATCAAGTCTGAGGGCTAAAACCTCCTTTTTCGGGTTTTACCACATTGAGCTCAGAACGTAAGGTCCGGGACCTGAAATTTGGAGCCAAAAATCAAATTTTCAGTTTGGCTGAAATTACATGAAATGTGTGTCCCCCGAAGAAGCCCATGCCATCCCAGGTGAGAAAAATGCATCCTGAATCAAGTCTGAGGGCTTAAACCTCAGTAACGGGTTTTACCACATTGAGCTCAGAACGTAAGGTCCGGACCTGAAATTTGGAGCCAAAAATCAAATTTTCAGTTTGGCTGAAATTACATGAAATATGTGTCCCCCGAAGAAGCCCATGCCATCCCAGGTGAGAAAAATGCATCCTGAATCAAGTCTGAGGGCTAAATCCTCTGTTTTTGGGTTTTACCACATTGAGCTCAGAACGTAAGGTCCGGACCTGAAATTTGGAGCCAAAAATCAAATTTTCAGTTTGGCTGAAATTACATGGAATATGTGTCCCCTGAAGAAGCCCATGCCATCCCAGGTGAGAAAAATGCATCCTGAATCAAGTCTGAGAGCTAAAACCTCTATAACATGTTTTAAAACATTCAACTCAGAACGTAAGGTCCGGACCTGAAATTTGGAGCCAAAAATCAAATTTTCAGTTTGGCTGAAATTACATGAAATATGTGTCCCCTGTGGAAGCCCATGCCATCCCAGGTGAGAAAAATGCATCCTGAATCAAGTCTGAGGGCTAAAACCTCTGTTTTCGGGTTTTACCACATTGAGCTCAGAACGTAAGGTCCGGACCTGAAATTTGGAGCCAAAAATCAAATTTTCAGTTTGGCTGAAATTACATGTAATATGTGTCACCCGAAGAAGCCCATGCCATCCCAGGTGAGAAAAATGCATCCTGAATCAAGTCTGAGGGCTAAAACCACTATAACAGGTTTTAAAACATTCAGCTCAGAACGTAAGGTCCGGACCTGAAATTTGGAGCCAAAAATCAAATTTTCAGTTTGGCTAAAATTACATGAAATGTGTGTCCCCCGAAGAAGCCCATGCCATCCCAGGTGAGAAAAATGCATCCTGAATCAAGTCTGAGGGCTTAAACCTCTATAACTGGTTTTAAAACATTGAGCTCAGGACGTAAGGTCGGAACCTGAAATTTGGAGCCAAAAATCAAATTTTCAGTTTGGCTGAAATTACATGAAATGTGTGTCCCCTGAAGAAGCCCATGCCATCCCAGGTGAGAAAAATGCATCCTGAATCAAGTCTGAGAGCTAAAACCTCTATAACATGTTTTAAAACATTCAACTCAGAACGTAAGGTCGGGACCTGAAATTTGTAGCCAAAAATCAAATTTTCAGTTTGGCTGAAATTACATGAAATATGTGTCCCCTGAAGAAGCCCATGCCATCCCAGGTGAGAAAAATGCATCCTGAATCAAGTCTGAGAGCTAATACCTCTATAACATGTTTTAAAACATTCAACTCAGAACGTAAGGTCCGGACCTGAAATTTGGAGCCAAAAATCAAATTTTCAGTTTGGCTGAAATTACATGAAATATGTGTCCCCTGAAGAAGCCCATGCCATCCCAGGTGAGAAAAATGCATCCTGAATCAAGTCTGAGGGCTAAAACCTCTGTTTTCGGGTTTTACCACATTGAGCTCAGAACGTAAGGTCCGGACCTGAAATTTGGAGCCAAAAATCAAATTTTCAGTTTGGCTGAAATTACATGAAATATGTGTCCCCCGAAGAAGCCCATGCCATCCCAGGTGAGAAAAATGCATCCTGAATCAAGTCTGAGGGCTAAAACCTCTATAACGGGTTTTAAAACATTGAGCTCAGAACGTAAGGTCGGGACCTGAAATTTGGAGCCAAAAATCAAATTTTCAGTTTGGCTGAAATTACATGAAATATGTGTCCCCTGAAGAAGCCCATGCCATCCCAGGTGAGAAAAATGCATCCTGAATCAAGTCTGAGGGCTAAAACCACTTTAACAGGTTTTAAAACATTCAACTCAGAACGTAAGGTCGGGACCTGAAATTTGGAGCCAAAAATCAAATTTTCAGTTTGGCTGAAATTACATGAAATGTGTGTCCCCTGTGGAAGCCCATGCCATCCCAGGTCAGAAAAATGCATCCTGAATCAAGTCTGAGGGCTAAAACCTCCTTTTTCGGGTTTTACCACATTGAGCTCAGAACGTAAGGTCCGGGACCTGAAATTTGGAGCCAAAAATCAAATTTTCAGTTTGGCTGAAATTACATGAAATGTGTGTCCCCCGAAGAAGCCCATGCCATCCCAGGTGAGAAAAATGCATCCTGAATCAAGTCTGAGGGCTTAAACCTCAGTAACGGGTTTTACCACATTGAGCTCAGAACGTAAGGTCCGGACCTGAAATTTGGAGCCAAAAATCAAATTTTCAGTTTGGCTGAAATTACATGAAATATGTGTCCCCCGAAGAAGCCCATGCCATCCCAGGTGAGAAAAATGCATCCTGAATCAAGTCTGAGGGCTAAATCCTCTGTTTTCGGGTTTTACCACATTGAGCTCAGAACGTAAGGTCCGGACCTGAAATTTGGAGCCAAAAATCAAATTTTCAGTTTGGCTGAAATTACATGAAATATGTGTCCCCCGAAGAAGCCCATGCCATCCCAGGTGAGAAAAATGCATCCTGAATCAAGTCTGAGAGCTAAAACCTCTATAACATGTTTTAAAACATTCAACTCAGAACGTAAGGTCCGGACCTGAAATTTGGAGCCAAAAATCAAATTTTCAGTTTGGCTGAAATTACATGAAATATGTGTCCCCTGTGGAAGCCCATGCCATCCCAGGTGAGAAAAATGCATCCTGAATCAAGTCTGAGGGCTAAAACCTCTGTTTTCGGGTTTTACCACATTGAGCTCAGAACGTAAGGTCTGGACCTGAAATTTGGAGCCAAAAATCAAATTTTCAGTTTGGCTGAAATTACATGAAATATGTGTCACCCGAAGAAGCCCATGCCATCCCAGGTGAGAAAAATGCATCCTGAATCAAGTCTGAGGGCTAAAACCACTATAACAGGTTTTAAAACATTCAGCTCAGAACGTAAGGTCCGGACCTGAAATTTGGAGCCAGAAATCAAATTTTCAGTTTGGCTAAAATTACATGAAATGTGTGTCCCCCGAAGAAGCCCATGCCATCCCAGGTGAGAAAAATGCATCCTGAATCAAGTCTGAGGGCTAAAACCTCTATAACGGGTTTTAAAACATTGAGCTCAGGACGTAAGGTCGGAACCTGAAATTTGGAGCCAAAAATCAAATTTTCAGTTTGGCTGAAATTACATGAAATGTGTGTCCCCTGAAGAAGCCCATGCCATCCCAGGTGAGAAAAATGCATCCTGAATCAAGTCTGAGGGCTAAAACCTCTATAACATGTTTTAAAACATTCAACTCAGAACGTAAGGTCGGGACCTGAAATTTGGAGCCAAAAATCAAATTTTCAGTTTGGCTGAAATTACATGAAATGTGTGTCCCCTGTGGAAGCCCATGCCATCCCAGGTGAGAAAAATGCATCCTGAATCAAGTCTGAGGGCTAAAACCTCTGTAACGGGTTTTACCACATTGAGCTCAGAACGTAAGGTCGGAACCTGAAATTTGGAGCCAAAAATCAAATTTTCAGTTTGGCTGAAATTACATGAAATGTGTGTCCCCCAAAGAAGCCCATGCCATCCCAGGTGAGAAAAATGCATCCTGAATCAAGTCTGAGGGCTAAAACCTCTGTAACATGTTTTAAAACATTCAACTCAGAACGTAAGGTCGGGACCTGAAATTTGGAGCCAAAAATCAAATTTTCAGTTTGGCTGAAATTACATGAAATATGTGTCCCCTGAAGAAGCCCATGCCATCCCAGGTGAGAAAAATGCATCCTGAATCAAGTCTGAGGGCTAAAACCTCTGTTTTCGGGTTTTACCACATTGAGCTCAGAACGTAAGGTCCGGACCTGAAATTTGGAGCCAAAAATCAAATTTTCAGTTTGGCTGAAATTACATGAAATGTGTGTCCCCCGAAGAAGCCCATGCCATCCCAGGTGAGAAAAATGCATCCTGAATCAAGTCTGAGGGCTAAAACCTCAGTAACGGGTTTTACCACATTGAGCTCAGAACGTAAGGTCCGGACCTGAAATTTGGAGCCAAAAATCAAATTTTCAGTTTGGCTGAAATTACATGAAATATGTGTCCCCCGAAGAAGCCCATGCCATCCCAGGTGAGAAAAATGCATCCTGAATCAAGTCTGAGGGCTAAATCCTCTGTTTTCGGGTTTTACCACATTGAGCTCAGAACGTAAGGTCCGGACCTGAAATTTGGAGCCAAAAATCAAATTTTCAGTTTGGCTGAAATTACGTGAAATATGTGTCCCCCGAAGAAGCCCATGCCATCCCAGGTGAGAAAAATGCATCCTGAATCAAGTCTGAGAGCTAAAACCTCTATAATGGGTTTTACCACATTGAGCTCAGAACGCAAGGTCGGGACCTGAAATTTGGAGACAAAAATCAAATTTTCAGTTCGGCTGAAATTACTTGAAATGTGTGTCTCCCGAAGAAGCCCATGCCATCCCAGGTGAGAAAAATGCATCCTGAATCAGGTCTGAGGGCTAAAACCTCAGTAACGGGTTTTACCACATTGAGCTCAGAACGTAAGGTCCGGACCTGAAATTCGGAGCCAAAAATCAAATTTTCAGTTTGGCTGAAATTACATGAAATGTGTGTCCCCTGTGGAAGCCCATGCCATCCCAGGTGAGAAAAATGCATCCTGAATCAAGTCTGAGGGCTAAAACCTCTGTAACGGGTTTTACCACATTGAGCTCAGAACGTAAGGTCGGGACCTGAAATTTGAAGCCAGAAATCAAATTTTCACATTGGCTGAAATTACATGAAATATGTGTCCCCCGAAGAAGCCCATGCCATCCCAGGTGAGAAAAATGCATCCTGAATCAGGTCTGAGAGCTAAAACCTCTGTTTTCGGGTTTTACCACATCGAGCTCAGAACGTAAGGTCGGGACCTGAAATTTGGAGCCAATCATCAAATTTTCAGTTTGGCTGAAATTGCAAGGAATATATTTCCCCCGAAGAAGCCCATGCCATCCCAAGTGAGAAAAATGCATCCTGAATCAAGTCTGAGGGCTAAAACCTCTGTTTTCGGGTTTTACCACATTGAGCTTAGAACGTAAGGTCGGGACCTGAAATTTGGAGCCAAAAATCAAATTTTCAGTTTGGCTGAGATTACATGAAATATGTGTCCCCTGAAGAAGCCCATGCCATCCAAGGTGAGAAAAATGCATCCTGAATCAAGTCTGAGGGCTAAAACCTCCTTTTTCGGGTTTTACCACATTGAGCTCAGAACGTAAGGTCCGGACCTGAAATTTGGAGCCAAAAATCAAATTTTCAGTTTGGCTGAAATTACATGAAATATGTGTCCCCCGAAGAAGCCCATGCCATCCCAGGTGAGAAAAATGCATCCTGAATCAGGTCTGAGAGCTAAAACCTCTATAACGGGTTTTACAACATTGAGCTCAGAACGTAAGGTCGGGACCTGAAATTTGGAGCCAAAAATCAAATTTTCAGTTTGGCTGAAATTACATGAAATGTGTGCCCACGAACAAGCCCATGCCATCCCAGGTGAGAAAAATGCATCCTGAATCAAGTCGGAGGGCTAAAACCTCTATAACGGGTTTTACCACATTGAGCTCAGAACGTAAGGTCCGGACCTGAAATTTGGAGCCAAAAATCAAATTTTCAGTTTGGCTGAAATTACATGAAATATGTGTCCCCCGAAGAAGCCCATGCCATCCCAGGTGAGAAAAATGCATCCTGAATCAAGTCTGAGGGCTAAAACCTCTGTTTTTGGGTTTTACAACATTGAGCTCAGAACGTAAGGTCGGGACCTGAAATTTGGAGCCAAAAATCAAATTTTCAGTTTGGCTGAATTTACATGAAATATGTGTCCCCTGAAGAAGCCCATGCCATCCCAGGTGAGAAAAATGCATCCTGAATCAAGTCTGAGGGCTAAAACCTCCTTTTTCGGGTTTTACCACATTGAGCTCAGAACGTAAGGTCCGGGACCTGAAATTTGAAGCCAGAAATCAAATTTTCACATTGGCTGAAATTACATGAAATATGTGTCCCCTGAGGAAGCCCATGCCATCCCAGGTGAGAAAAATGCATCCTGAATCAAGTCTGAGGGCTAAAACCTCTGTTTTCAGGTTTTACCACATTGAGCTCAGAACGTAAGGTCCGGACCTGAAATTTGGAGCCAAAAATCAAATTTTCAGTTTGGCTGAAATTACATGAAATATGTGTCCCCTGAAGAAGCCCATGCCATCCCAGGTGAGAAAAATGCATCCTGAATCAAGTCTGAGGGCTAAAACCTCTATAACGGGTTTTACCACATTGAGCTCAGAACGTAAGGTCCGGACCTGAAATTTGGAGCCAAAAATCAAATTTTCAGTTTGGCTGAAATTACATGAAATATGTGTCCCCTGAAGAAGCCCATGCCATCCCAGGTGAGAAAAATGCATCCTGAATCAAGTCTGAGGGCTAAAACCTCTGTTTTAAGGTTTCACCACACTGAGCTCAGATTGAAGGTCCGGACCTGAAATTTGGAGCCAAAATTCAAATTTTCAGTTTGGCTGAAATTACATGAAATGTGTGTCCCCTGAAGAAGCCCATGCCATCCCAGGTGAGAAAAATGCATCCTGAATCAAGTCTGAGGGCTAAAACCTCTATAACGGGTTTTACCACATTGAGCTCAGAACGTGAGGTCGGGACCTGAAATTTGGAGCCAAAAATCAAATTTTCAGTTTGGCTGAAATTACATGAAATATCAGTCCTATGTGGAAGCCCATGCCATCCCAGGTGAGAAAAATGCATCCTGAATCAAGTCTAAGGGCTCAAACCTCTATAACAGGTTTTACCACATTGAGCTCAGAACGTAAGGTCAGGACCTGAAATTTGGAGCCAAAAATCAAATTTTCAGTTTGGCTGAAATTACATGAAATGTGTGTCCCCTGAAGAAGCCCATGCCATCCCAGGTGAGAAAAATGCATCCTGAATCAAGTCTGAGGGCTAAAACCTCTATAACGGGTTTTACCACATTGAGCTCAGAACGTAAGGTCCGTACCTGAAATTTGGAGCCAAAAATCAAATTTTCAGTTTGGCTGAAATTACATGAAATATGTGTCCCCCGAAGAAGCCCATGCCATCCCAGGTCAGAAAAATGCATCCTGAATCAAGTCTAAGGGCTAAAACCTCTAAAACAGGTTTTACCACATTGAGCTCAGCACGTGAGGTCGGGACCTGAAATTTGGAGCCAAAAATCAAATTTTCAGTTTGGCTGAAATAACATGAAATATCAGTCCTATGTGGAAGCCCATGCCATCACAGGTGAGAAAAATGCATCCTGAATCAAGTCTAAGGGCTAAAACCTCTATAACAGGTTTTACCACATTGAGCTCAGAACGTAAGGTAGGGGACCTTAAATTTTGAGCCAAAAATCAAATTTTCAGTTTGGCTGAAATTACATGAAATGTGTGTCCCCTGAAGAAGCCCATGCCATCCCAGGTGAGAAAAATGCATCCTGAATCAAGTCTGAGGGCTAAAACCTCTGTAACATGCTTTAAAACATTCAACTCAGAACGTAAGGTCTGGACCTGAAATTTGGAGCCAAAAATCAAATTTTCAGTTTGGCTGAAATTACATGAAATGTGTGTCCCCTGAAGAAGCCCATGCCATCCCAGGTGAGAAAAATGCATCCTGAATCAAGTCTGAGGGCTAAAACCTCAGTAACGGGTTTTACCACATTGAGCTCAGAACGTAAGGTCGGGACCTGAAATTTGGAGCCAAAAATCAAATTTTCAGTTTGGCTGAAATTACATGAAATGTGTGTCCCCTGAAGAAGCCCATGCCATCCCAGGTGAGAAAAATGCATCCTGAATCAAGTCTGAGGGCTAAAACCTCTGTAACGGGTTTTACCACATTGAGCTCAGAACGTAAGGTCCGTACCTGAAATTTGGAGCCAAAAATCAAATTTTCAGTTTGGCTGAAATTACATGAAATATGTGTCCCCCGAAGAAGCCCATGCCATCCCAGGTGAGAAAAATGCATCCTGAATCAAGTCTGAGGGCTAAATCCTCTTTTTTCGGGTTTTACCACATTGAGCTCAGAACGTAAGGTCCGTACCTGAAATTTGGAGCCAAAAATCAAATTTTCAGTTTGGCTGAAATTACATGAAATGTGTGTCCCCCGAAGAAGCCCATGCCATCCCATGTGAGAAAAATGCATCCTGAATCAAGTCTGAGAGCTAAAACCTCTGTTTTCGGGTTTTACCACATTGAGCTCAGAACGTAAGGTCCGGACCTGAAATTTGGAGCCAAAAATCAAATTTTCAGTTTGGCTGAAATTACATGAAATATGTGTCCCCTGAAGAAGCCCATGCCATCCCAGGTGAGAAAAATGCATCCTGAATCAAGTCTGAGGGCTAAAACCTCCTTTTTCGGGTTTTACCACATTGAGCTCAGAACGTAAGGTCCGGACCTGAAATTTGGAGCCAAAAATCAAATTTTCAGTTTGGCTGAAATTACATGAAATGTGTGTCCCCCCGAAGAAGCCCATGCCATCCCAGGTGAGAAAAATGCATCCTGAATCAAGTCTGAGGGCTAAAACCTCAGTAACGGGTTTTACCACATTGAGCTCAGAACGTAAGGTCCAGACCTGAAATTTGGAGCCAAAAATCAAATTTTCAGTTTGGCTGAAATAACATGAAATATGTGTCCCCCAAAGAAGCCCATGCCATCCCAGGTGAGAAAAATGCATCCTGAATCAAGTCTGAGGGCTAAAACCTCTGTTTTAAGGTTTCACCACAGTGAGCTCAGATTGAAGGTCGGGACCTTAAATTTGGAGCCAAAATTCAAAGTTTCAGTTTGGCTGAAATTACATGAAATATCAGTCCCCTGTGATAGCCCATGCCATCCCAGGTGAGAAAAATGCATCCTGAATCAAGTCTAAGGGCTAAAACCTCTGTAACGGGTTTTACCACATTGAGCTCAGAACGTAAGGTCCGGACCTGAAATTTGGAGCCAAAAATCAAATTTTCAGTTTGGCTGAAATTAAATGAAATATGTGTCCCCCGAAAAAGCCCATGCCATCCCAAGTGAGAAAAATGCATCCTGAATCAAGTCTGAGGGCTAAAACCTCTGTTTTCGGGTTTTACCACATTGAGCTCAGAATGTAAGGTCGGGACCTGAAATTTGGAGCCAAAAATCAAATTTTCAGTTTGGCTGAAATTACATGAAATGTGTGTCCCCTGAAGAAGCCCATGCCATCCCAGGTGAGAAAAATGCATCCTGAATCAAGTCTGAGTGCTAAATCCTCTTTTTTCGGGTTTTACCACATTGAGCTCAGAACGTAAGGTCCGTACCTGAAATTTGGAGCCAAAAATCAAATTTTCAGTTTGGCTGAAATTACATGAAATGTGTGTCCCCTGTGGAAGCCCATGCCATCCCAGGTGAGAAAAATGCATCCTGAATCAAGTCTGAGGGCTAAAACCTCCTTTTTCGGGTTTTACCACATTGAGCTCAGAACGTAAGGTCGGGACCTGAAATTTGGAGCCAAAAATCAAATTTTCAGTTTGGCTGAAATTACATGAAATATGTGTCCCCCGAAGAAGCCCATGCCATCCCAGGTGAGAAAAATGCATCCTGAATCAGGTCTGAGAGCTAAAACCTCTATAAGGGGTTTTACAACATTGACCTCAGAACGTAAGGTCGGGACCTGAAATTTGGAGCCAAAAATCAAATTTTCAGTTTGGCTGAAATTACATGAAATATGTGTCCCCTGAAGAAGCCCATGCCATCCCAGGTGAGAAAAATGCATCCTGAATCAAGTCTGAGGGCTAAAACCACTTTAACAGGTTTTACAACATTGAGCTCAGAACGTAAGGTCCGGACCTGAAATTCGGAGCCAAAAATCAAATTTTCAGTTTGGCTGAAATTACATGAAATGTGTGTCCCCTGTGGAAGTCCATGCCATCCCAGGTGAGAAATTTGCATCCTGAATCAAGTCTGAGGGCTAAAACCTCTGTAACGGGCGTTTTACCACATTGAGCTCAGAACGTAAGGTCCGGACCTGAAATTTGGAGCCAAAAATCAAATTTTCAGTTTGGCTGAAATTACATGAAATGTGTGTCCCCCCGAAGAAGCCCATGCCATCCCAGGTGAGAAAAATGCATCCTGAATCAAGTCTGAGGGCTAAAACCTCTATAACGGGTTTTACCACATTGAGCTCAGAACGTAAGGTCGGGACCTGAAATTTGGAGCCAAAAATCAAATTTTCAGTTTGGCTGAAATTACATGAAATGTGTGTCCCCTGAAGAAGCCCATGCCATCCCAGGTGAGAAAAATGCATCCTGAATCAAGTCTGAGAGCTAAAACCTCTATAACATGTTTTAAAACATTCAACTCAGAACGTAAGGTTGGGACCTGAAATTTGGAGCCAAAAATCAAATTTTCAGTTTGGCTGAAATAACATGAAATATCAGTCCTATGTGGAAGCCCATGCCATCCCAGGTGAGAAAAATGCATCCTGAATCAAGTCTGAGGGCTAAAACCAATTTAACAGGTTTTAAAACATTCAGCTCAGAACGTAAGGTCGGGACCTGAAATTTGGAGCCAAAAATCAAATTTTCAGTTTGGCTGAAATTACATGAAATGTGTGTCCCCCCGAAGAAGCCCATGCCATCCCAGGTGAGAAAAATGCATCCTGAATCAAGTCTGAGGGCTAAAACCTCAGTAACGGGTTTTACCACATTGAGCTCAGAACGTAAGGTCCAGACCTGAAATTTGGAGCCAAAAATCAAATTTTCAGTTTGGCTGAAATAACATGAAATATGTGTCCCCCAAAGAAGCCCATGCCATCCCAGGTGAGAAAAATGCATCCTGAATCAAGTCTGAGGGCTAAAACCTCTGTTTTAAGGTTTCACCACAGTGAGCTCAGATTGAAGGTCGGGACCTTAAATTTGGAGCCAAAATTCAAAGTTTCAGTTTGGCTGAAATTACATGAAATATCAGTCCCCTGTGATAGCCCATGCCATCCCAGGTGAGAAAAATGCATCCTGAATCAAGTCTAAGGGCTAAAACCTCTGTAACGGGTTTTACCACATTGAGCTCAGAACGTAAGGTCCGGACCTGAAATTTGGAGCCAAAAATCAAATTTTCAGTTTGGCTGAAATTAAATGAAATATGTGTCCCCCGAAAAAGCCCATGCCATCCCAAGTGAGAAAAATGCATCCTGAATCAAGTCTGAGGGCTAAAACCTCTGTTTTCGGGTTTTACCACATTGAGCTCAGAATGTAAGGTCGGGACCTGAAATTTGGAGCCAAAAATCAAATTTTCAGTTTGGCTGAAATTACATGAAATGTGTGTCCCCTGAAGAAGCCCATGCCATCCCAGGTGAGAAAAATGCATCCTGAATCAAGTCTGAGTGCTAAATCCTCTTTTTTCGGGTTTTACCACATTGAGCTCAGAACGTAAGGTCCGTACCTGAAATTTGGAGCCAAAAATCAAATTTTCAGTTTGGCTGAAATTACATGAAATGTGTGTCCCCTGTGGAAGCCCATGCCATCCCAGGTGAGAAAAATGCATCCTGAATCAAGTCTGAGGGCTAAAACCTCCTTTTTCGGGTTTTACCACATTGAGCTCAGAACGTAAGGTCGGGACCTGAAATTTGGAGCCAAAAATCAAATTTTCAGTTTGGCTGAAATTACATGAAATATGTGTCCCCCGAAGAAGCCCATGCCATCCCAGGTGAGAAAAATGCATCCTGAATCAGGTCTGAGAGCTAAAACCTCTATAAGGGGTTTTACAACATTGACCTCAGAACGTAAGGTCGGGACCTGAAATTTGGAGCCAAAAATCAAATTTTCAGTTTGGCTGAAATTACATGAAATATGTGTCCCCTGAAGAAGCCCATGCCATCCCAGGTGAGAAAAATGCATCCTGAATCAAGTCTGAGGGCTAAAACCACTTTAACAGGTTTTACAACATTGAGCTCAGAACGTAAGGTCCGGACCTGAAATTCGGAGCCAAAAATCAAATTTTCAGTTTGGCTGAAATTACATGAAATGTGTGTCCCCTGTGGAAGCCCATGCCATCCCAGGTGAGAAATTTGCATCCTGAATCAAGTCTGAGGGCTAAAACCTCTGTAACGGGCGTTTTACCACATTGAGCTCAGAACGTAAGGTCGGGACCTGAAATTTGAAGCCAGAAATCAAATTTTCACATTGGCTGAAATTACATGAAATATGTGTCCCCCGTAGAAGCCCATGCCATCCCAGGTGACAAAAATGCATCCTGAATCAAGTCTGAGGGCTAAAACCTCTGTTTTCGGGTTTTACCACATTGAGCTCAGAATGTAAGGTCCAGACCTGAAATTTGGGGCCAAAAATCAAATTTTCAGTTTGGCTGAAATTACATGAAATGTGTGTCCCCCGAAGAAGCCCATGCCATCCCAGGTGAGAAAAATGCATCCTGAATCAGGTCTGAGGGCTAAAACCTCAGTAACGGGTTTTACCACATTGAGCTCAGAACGTAAGGTCGGGACCTGAAATTTGAAGCCAAAAATCAAATTTTCAGTTTGGCTGAAATTACTTGAAATGTGTGTCTCCCGAAGAAGCCCATGCCATCCCAGGTGAGAAAAATGCATCCTGAATCAAGTCTAAGGGCTAAAACCTCTGTAACGGGTTTTACCACATTGAGCTCAGAACGTAAGGTCGGGACCTGAAATTTGAAGCCAGAAATCAAATTTTCACATTGGCTGAAATTACATGAAATATGTGTCCCCCGGAGAAGCCCATGCCATCCCAGGTGAGAAAAATGCATCCTGAATCAAGTCTGAGGGCTAAAACCTCAGTAACGGGTTTTACCACATTGAGCTCAGAACGTAAGGTCGGGACCTGAAATTTGGAGCCAATCATCAAATTTTCAGTTTGGCTGAAATTACATGAAATATGTGTCCCCCGAAGAAGCCCATGCCATCCCAGGTGAGAAAAATGCATCCTGAATCAGGTCTGAGAGCTAAAACCTCTGTTTTCGAGTTTTACCACATCGAGCTCAGAACGTAAGGTCGGGACCTGAAATTTGGAGCCAATCATCAAATTTTCAGTTTGGCTGAAATTGCAAGGAATATATTTCCCCCGAAGAAGCCCATGCCATCCCAAGTGAGAAAAATGCATCCTGAATCAAGTCTGAGGGCTAAAACCTCTGTTTTCGGGTTTTACCACATTGAGCTCAGAACGTAAGGTCGGGACCTGAAATTTGGAGCCAAAAATCAAATTTTCAGTTTGGCTGAGATTACATGAAATATGTGTCCCCTGAAGAAGCCCATGCCATCCCAGGTGAGAAAAATGCATCCTGAATCAAGTCTGAGGGCTAAAACCTCCTTTTTCGGGTTTTACCACATTGAGCTCAGAACGTAAGGTCCGGACCTGAAATTTGGAGCCAAAAATCAAATTTTCAGTTTGGCTGAAATTACATGAAATATGTGTCCCCCGAAGAAGCCCATGCCATCCCAGGTGAGAAAAATGCATCCTGCATCAAGTCTGAGGGCTAAAACCTCTGTTTTCGGGTTTTACCACATTGAGCTCAGAACGTAAGGTCGGGACCTGAAATTTGGAGCCAAAAATCAAATTTTCAGTTTGGCTTAAATTACGTGAAATATGTGTCCCCCGAAGAAGCCCATGCCATCCCAGGTGAGAAAAATGCATCCTGAATCAAGTCTGAGAGCTAAATCCTCTATAATGGGTTTTACCACATTGAGCTCAGAACGTAAGGTCGGAACCTGAAATTCGGAGCCAAAAATCAAATTTTCAGTTTGGCTGAAATTACATGAAATGTGTGTCCCCTGTGGAAGCCCATGCCATCCCAGGTGAGAAAAAGGCATCCTGAATCAAGTCTGAGGGCTAAAACCTCTGTAACGGGTTTTACCACATTGAGCTCAGAACGTAAGGTCGGGACCTGAAATTTGAAGCCAGAAATCAAATTTTCACATTGGCTGAAATTACATGAAATATGTGTCCCCCGAAGAAGCCCATGCCATCCCAGGTGAGAAAAATGCATCCTGAATCAAGTCTGAGGGCTAAAACCTCCGTAACGGGTTTTACCACATTGAGCTCAGAACGTAAGGTCGGGACCTGAAATTTGGAGCCAATCATCAAATTTTCAGTTTGGCTGAAATTACATGAAATATGTGTCCCCCGAAGAAGCCCATGCCATCCCAGGTGAGAAAAATGCATCCTGAATCAGGTCTGAGAGCTAAAACCTCTGTTTTTGAGTTTTACCACATCGAGCTCAGAACGTAAGGTCGGGACCTGAAATTTGGAGCCAATCATCAAATTTTCAGTTTGGCTGAAATTGCAAGGAATATATTTCCCTCGAAGAAGCCCATGCCATCCCAAGTGAGAAAAATGCATCCTGAATCAAGTCTGAGGGCTAAAACCTCTGTTTTCGGGTTTTACCACATTGAGCTCAGAACGTAAGGTCGGGACCTGAAATTTGGAGCCAAAAATCAAATTTTCAGTTTGGCTGAGATTACATGAAATATGTGTCCCCTGAAGAAGCCCATGCCATCCCAGGTGAGAAAAATGCATCCTGAATCAAGTCTGAGGGCTAAAACCTCCTTTTTCGGGTTTTACCACATTGAGCTCAGAACGTAAGGTCCGGACCTGAAATTTGGAGCCAAAAATCAAATTTTCAGTTTGGCTGAAATTACATGAAATATGTGTCCCCCGAAGAAGCCCATGCCATCCCAGGTGAGAAAAATGCATCCTGAATCAGGTCTGAGAGCTAAAACCTCTATAACGGGTTTTACAACATTGAGCTCAGAACGTAAGGTCGGGACCTGAAATTTGGAGCCAAAAATCAAATTTTCAGTTTGGCTGAAATTACATGAAATGTGTGCCCACGAACAAGCCCATGCCATCCCAGGTGAGAAAAATGCATCCTGAATCAAGTCTAAGGGCTAAAACCTCTATAACGGGTTTTACCACATTGAGCTCAGAACGTAAGGTCCGGACCTGAAATTTGGAGCCAAAAATCAAATTTTCAGTTTGGCTGAAATTACATGAAATATGTGTCCCCCGAAGAAGCCCATGCCATCCCAGGTGAGAAAAATGCATCCTGAATCAAGTCTGAGGGCTAAATCCTCCTTTTTCGGGTTTTACCACATTGAGCTCAGAACGTAAGGTCCGGGACCTGAAATTTGAAGCCAGAAATCAAATTTTCACATTGGCTGAATTTACATGAAATATGTGTCCCCTGAGGAAGCCCATGCCATCCCAGGTGAGAAAAATGCATCCTGAATCAAGTCTGAGGGCTAAAACCTCTGTTTTCAGGTTTTACCACATTGAGCTCAGAACGTAAGGTCCGGACCTGAAATTTGGAGCCAAAAATCAAATTTTCAGTTTGGCTGAAATTTCATGAAATGTGTGTCCCCCGAAGAAGCCCATGCCATCCCAGGTGAGAAAAATGCATCCTGAATCAAGTCTGAGGGCTAAAACCTCTATAACGGGTTTTACCACATTGAGCTCAGAACGTAAGGTCGGGACCTGAAATTTGGAGCCAAAAATCAAATTTTCAGTTTGGCTGAAATTACATGAAATATGTGTCCCCTGAAGAAGCCCATGCCATCCCAGGTGAGAAAAATGCATCCTGAATCAAGTCTGAGGGCTAAAACCTCTGTTTTAAGGTTTCACCACACTGAGCTCAGATTGAAGGTCCGGACCTGAAATTTGGAGCCAAAATTCAAATTTTCAGTTTGGCTGAAATAACATGAAATATCAGTCCTATGTGGAAGCCCATGCCATCCCAGGTGAGAAAAATGCATCCTGAATCAAGTCTAAGGGCTAAAACCTCTATAACAGGTTTTACCACATTGAGCTCAGAACGTGAGGTCGGGACCTGAAATTTGGAGCCAAAAATCAAATTTTCAGTTTGGCTGAAATAACATGAAATATCAGTCCTATGTGGAAGCCCATGCCATCCCAGGTGAGAAAAATGCATCCTGAATCAAGTCTAAGGGCTAAAACCTCTATAACAGGTTTTATCACATTGAGCTCAGAACGTAAGGTCAGGACCTGAAATTTGGAGCCAAAAATCAAATTTTCAGTTTGGCTGAAATTACATGAAATGTGTGTCCCCTGAAGAAGCCCATGCCATCCCAGGTGAGAAAAATGCATCCTGAATCAAGTCTGAGGGCTAAAACCTCTATAACGGGTTTTACCACATTGAGCTCAGAACGTAAGGTCCGTACCTGAAATTTGGAGCCAAAAATCAAATTTTCAGTTTGGCTGAAATTACATGAAATATGTGTCCCCCGAAGAAGCCCATGCCATCCCAGGTCAGAAAAATGCATCCTGAATCAAGTCTAAGGGCTAAAACCTCTATAACAGGTTTTACCACATTGAGCTCAGAACGTGAGGTCGGGACCTGAAATTTGGAGCCAAAAATCAAATTTTCAGTTTGGCTGAAATTACATGAAATGTGTGTCCCCTGAAGAAGCCCATGCCATCCCAGGTGAGAAAAATGCATCCTGAATCAAGTCTGAGAGCTAAAACCTCTATAACATGTTTTAAAACATTCAACTCAGAACGTAAGGTCCGGACCTGAAATTTGGAGCCAAAAATCAAATTTTCAGTTTGGCTGAAATTACATGAAATATGTGTCCCCTGAAGAAGCCCATGCCATCCCAGGTGAGAAAAATGCATCCTGAATCAAGTCTGAGGGCTAAAACCTCTGTTTTCGGGTTTTACCACATTGAGCTCAGAACGTAAGGTCCGGACCTGAAATTTGGAGCCAAAAATCAAATTTTCAGTTTGGCTGAAATTACATGAAATATGTGTCCCCCGAAGAAGCCCATGCCATCCCAGGTGAGAAAAATGCATCCTGAATCAAGTCTGAGGGCTAAAACCTCTATAACGGGTTTTAAAACATTGAGCTCAGAACGTAAGGTCGGGACCTGAAATTTGGAGCCAAAAATCAAATTTTCAGTTTGGCTGAAATTACATGAAATATGTGTCCCCTGAAGAAGCCCATGCCATCCCAGGTGAGAAAAATGCATCCTGAATCAAGTCTGAGGGCTAAAACCACTTTAACAGGTTTTAAAACATTCAACTCAGAACGTAAGGTCGGGACCTGAAATTTGGAGCCAAAAATCAAATTTTCAGTTTGGCTGAAATTACATGAAATGTGTGTCCCCTGTGGAAGCCCATGCCATCCCAGGTCAGAAAAATGCATCCTGAATCAAGTCTGAGGGCTAAAACCTCCTTTTTCGGGTTTTACCACATTGAGCTCAGAACGTAAGGTCCGGGACCTGAAATTTGGAGCCAAAAATCAAATTTTCAGTTTGGCTGAAATTACATGAAATGTGTGTCCCCCGAAGAAGCCCATGCCATCCCAGGTGAGAAAAATGCATCCTGAATCAAGTCTGAGGGCTTAAACCTCAGTAACGGGTTTTACCACATTGAGCTCAGAACGTAAGGTCCGGACCTGAAATTTGGAGCCAAAAATCAAATTTTCAGTTTGGCTGAAATTACATGAAATATGTGTCCCCCGAAGAAGCCCATGCCATCCCAGGTGAGAAAAATGCATCCTGAATCAAGTCTGAGGGCTAAATCCTCTGTTTTCGGGTTTTACCACATTGAGCTCAGAACGTAAGGTCCGGGACCTGAAATTTGGAGCCAAAAATCAAATTTTCAGTTTGGCTGAAATTACATGGAATATGTGTCCCCTGAAGAAGCCCATGCCATCCCAGGTGAGAAAAATGCATCCTGAATCAAGTCTGAGAGCTAAAACCTCTATAACATGTTTTAAAACATTCAACTCAGAACGTAAGGTCCGGACCTGAAATTTGGAGCCAAAAATCAAATTTTCAGTTTGGCTGAAATTACATGAAATATGTGTCCCCTGTGGAAGCCCATGCCATCCCAGGTGAGAAAAATGCATCCTGAATCAAGTCTGAGGGCTAAAACCTCTGTTTTCGGGTTTTACCACATTGAGCTCAGAACGTAAGGTCCGGACCTGAAATTTGGAGCCAAAAATCAAATTTTCAGTTTGGCTGAAATTACATGTAATATGTGTCACCCGAAGAAGCCCATGCCATCCCAGGTGAGAAAAATGCATCCTGAATCAAGTCTGAGGGCTAAAACCACTATAACAGGTTTTAAAACATTCAGCTCAGAACGTAAGGTCCGGACCTGAAATTTGGAGCCAAAAATCAAATTTTCAGTTTGGCTAAAATTACATGAAATGTGTGTCCCCCGAAGAAGCCCATGCCATCCCAGGTGAGAAAAATGCATCCTGAATCAAGTCTGAGGGCTTAAACCTCTATAACTGGTTTTAAAACATTGAGCTCAGGACGTAAGGTCGGAACCTGAAATTTGGAGCCAAAAATCAAATTTTCAGTTTGGCTGAAATTACATGAAATATGTGTCCCCCGAAGAAGCCCATGCCATCCCAGGTGAGAAAAATGCATCCTGAATCAGGTCTGAGAGCTAAAACCTCTATAACGGGTTTTACAACATTGAGCTCAGAACGTAAGGTCGGGACCTGAAATTTGGAGCCAAAAATCAAATTTTCAGTTTGGCTGAAATTACATGAAATGTGTGCCCACGAACAAGCCCATGCCATCCCAGGTGAGAAAAATGCATCCTGAATCAAGTCTGAGGGCTTAAACCTCTATAACTGGTTTTAAAACATTGAGCTCAGGACGTAAGGTCGGAACCTGAAATTTGGAGCCAAAAATCAAATTTTCAGTTTGGCTGAAATTACATGAAATATGTGTCCCCCGAAGAAGCCCATGCCATCCCAGGTGAGAAAAATGCATCCTGAATCAGGTCTGAGAGCTAAAACCTCTATAACGGGTTTTACAACATTGAGCTCAGAACGTAAGGTCGGGACCTGAAATTTGGAGCCAAAAATCAAATTTTCAGTTTGGCTGAAATTACATGAAATGTGTGCCCACGAACAAGCCCATGCCATCCCAGGTGAGAAAAATGCATCCTGAATCAAGTCGGAGGGCTAAAACCTCTATAACGGGTTTTACCACATTGAGCTCAGAACGTAAGGTCCGGACCTGAAATTTGGAGCCAAAAATCAAATTTTCAGTTTGGCTGAAATTACATGAAATATGTGTCCCCCGAAGAAGCCCATGCCATCCCAGGTGAGAAAAATGCATCCTGAATCAAGTCTGAGGGCTAAAACCTCTGTTTTTGGGTTTTACAACATTGAGCTCAGAACGTAAGGTCGGGACCTGAAATTTGGAGCCAAAAATCAAATTTTCAGTTTGGCTGAAATTACATGAAATGTGTGTCCCCTGTGGAAGCCCATGCCATCCCAGGTCAGAAAAATGCATCCTGAATCAAGTCTGAGGGCTAAAACCTCCTTTTTCGGGTTTTACCACATTGAGCTCAGAACGTAAGGTCCGGGACCTGAAATTTGGAGCCAAAAATCAAATTTTCAGTTTGGCTGAAATTACATGAAATGTGTGTCCCCCGAAGAAGCCCATGCCATCCCAGGTGAGAAAAATGCATCCTGAATCAAGTCTGAGGGCTTAAACCTCAGTAACGGGTTTTACCACATTGAGCTCAGAACGTAAGGTCCGGACCTGAAATTTGGAGCCAAAAATCAAATTTTCAGTTTGGCTGAAATTACATGAAATATGTGTCCCCCGAAGAAGCCCATGCCATCCCAGGTGAGAAAAATGCATCCTGAATCAAGTCTGAGGGCTAAATCCTCTGTTTTCGGGTTTTACCACATTGAGCTCAGAACGTAAGGTCGGGACCTGAAATTTGGAGCCAAAAATCAAATTTTCAGTTTGGCTGAAATTACATGAAATATGTGTCCCCCGAAGAAGCCCATGCCATCCCAGGTGAGAAAAATGCATCCTGAATCAAGTCTGAGAGCTAAAACCTCTATAACATGTTTTAAAACATTCAACTCAGAACGTAAGGTCCGGACCTGAAATTTGGAGCCAAAAATCAAATTTTCAGTTTGGCTGAAATTACATGAAATATGTGTCCCCTGTGGAAGCCCATGCCATCCCAGGTGAGAAAAATGCATCCTGAATCAAGTCTGAGGGCTAAAACCTCTGTTTTCGGGTTTTACCACATTGAGCTCAGAACGTAAGGTCTGGACCTGAAATTTGGAGCCAAAAATCAAATTTTCAGTTTGGCTGAAATTACATGTAATATGTGTCACCCGAAGAAGCCCATGCCATCCCAGGTGAGAAAAATGCATCCTGAATCAAGTCTGAGGGCTAAAACCACTATAACAGGTTTTAAAACATTCAGCTCAGAACGTAAGGTCCGGACCTGAAATTTGGAGCCAGAAATCAAATTTTCAGTTTGGCTAAAATTACATGAAATGTGTGTCCCCCGAAGAAGCCCATGCCATCCCAGGTGAGAAAAATGCATCCTGAATCAAGTCTGAGGGCTAAAACCTCTATAACGGGTTTTAAAACATTGAGCTCAGGACGTAAGGTCGGAACCTGAAATTTGGAGCCAAAAATCAAATTTTCAGTTTGGCTGAAATTACATGAAATGTGTGTCCCCTGAAGAAGCCCATGCCATCCCAGGTGAGAAAAATGCATCCTGAATCAAGTCTGAGGGCTAAAACCTCTATAACATGTTTTAAAACATTCAACTCAGAACGTAAGGTCGGGACCTGAAATTTGGAGCCAAAAATCAAATTTTCAGTTTGGCTGAAATTACATGAAATATGTGTCCCCTGAAGAAGCCCATGCCATCCCAGGTGAGAAAAATGCATCCTGAATCAAGTCTGAGGGCTAAAACCACTTTAACAGGTTTTAAAACATTCAACTCAGAACGTAAGGTCGGGACCTGAAATTTGGAGCCAAAAATCAAATTTTCAGTTTGGCTGAAATTACATGAAATGTGTGTCTCCCGAAGAAGCCCATGCCATCCCAGGTGAGAAAAATGCATCCTGAATCAAGTCTGAGGGCTAAAACCTCTGTAACGGGTTTTACCACATTGAGCTCAGAACGTAAGGTCGGAACCTGAAATTTGGAGCCAAAAATCAAATTTTCAGTTTGGCTGAAATTACATGAAATGTGTGTCCCCCAAAGAAGCCCATGCCATCCCAGGTGAGAAAAATGCATCCTGAATCAAGTCTGAGGGCTAAAACCTCTGTAACATGTTTTAAAACATTCAACTCAGAACGTAAGGTCGGGACCTGAAATTTGGAGCCAAAAATCAAATTTTCAGTTTGGCTGAAATTACATGAAATATGTGTCCCCTGAAGAAGCCCATGCCATCCCAGGTGAGAAAAATGCATCCTGAATCAAGTCTGAGGGCTAAAACCTCTGTTTTCGGGTTTTACCACATTGAGCTCAGAACGTAAGGTCCGGACCTGAAATTTGGAGCCAAAAATCAAATTTTCAGTTTGGCTGAAATTACATGAAATGTGTGTCCCCCGAAGAAGCCCATGCCATCCCAGGTGAGAAAAATGCATCCTGAATCAAGTCTGAGGGCTAAAACCTCAGTAACGGGTTTTACCACATTGAGCTCAGAACGTAAGGTCCGGACCTGAAATTTGGAGCCAAAAATCAAATTTTCAGTTTGGCTGAAATTACATGAAATATGTGTCCCCCGAAGAAGCCCATGCCATCCCAGGTGAGAAAAATGCATCCTGAATCAAGTCTGAGGGCTAAATCCTCTGTTTTCGGGTTTTACCACATTGAGCTCAGAACGTAAGGTCCGGACCTGAAATTTGGAGCCAAAAATCAAATTTTCAGTTTGGCTGAAATTACGTGAAATATGTGTCCCCCGAAGAAGCCCATGCCATCCCAGGTGAGAAAAATGCATCCTGAATCAAGTCTGAGAGCTAAAACCTCTATAATGGGTTTTACCACATTGAGCTCAGAACGCAAGGTCGGGACCTGAAATTTGGAGACAAAAATCAAATTTTCAGTTCGGCTGAAATTACTTGAAATGTGTGTCTCCCGAAGAAGCCCATGCCATCCCAGGTGAGAAAAATGCATCCTGAATCAGGTCTGAGGGCTAAAACCTCAGTAACGGGTTTTACCACATTGAGCTCAGAACGTAAGGTCCGGACCTGAAATTCGGAGCCAAAAATCAAATTTTCAGTTTGGCTGAAATTACATGAAATGTGTGTCCCCTGTGGAAGCCCATGCCATCCCAGGTGAGAAAAATGCATCCTGAATCAAGTCTGAGGGCTAAAACCTCTGTAACGGGTTTTACCACATTGAGCTCAGAACGTAAGGTCGGGACCTGAAATTTGAAGCCAGAAATCAAATTTTCACATTGGCTGAAATTACATGAAATATGTGTCCCCCGAAGAAGCCCATGCCATCCCAGGTGAGAAAAATGCATCCTGAATCAAGTCTGAGGGCTAAAACCTCTGTTTTCGGGTTTTACCACATTGAGCTCAGAACGTAAGGTCGGGACCTGAAATTTGGAGCCAATCATCAAATTTTCAGTTTGGCTGAAATTACATGAAATATGTGTCCCCCGAAGAAGCCCATGCCATCCCAGGTGAGAAAAATGCATCCTGAATCAGGTCTGAGAGCTAAAACCTCTGTTTTCGGGTTTTACCACATCGAGCTCAGAACGTAAGGTCGGGACCTGAAATTTGGAGCCAATCATCAAATTTTCAGTTTGGCTGAAATTGCAAGGAATATATTTCCCCCGAAGAAGCCCATGCCATCCCAAGTGAGAAAAATGCATCCTGAATCAAGTCTGAGGGCTAAAACCTCTGTTTTCGGGTTTTACCACATTGAGCTTAGAACGTAAGGTCGGGACCTGAAATTTGGAGCCAAAAATCAAATTTTCAGTTTGGCTGAGATTACATGAAATATGTGTCCCCTGAAGAAGCCCATGCCATCCAAGGTGAGAAAAATGCATCCTGAATCAAGTCTGAGGGCTAAAACCTCCTTTTTCGGGTTTTACCACATTGAGCTCAGAACGTAAGGTCCGGACCTGAAATTTGGAGCCAAAAATCAAATTTTCAGTTTGGCTGAAATTACATGAAATATGTGTCCCCCGAAGAAGCCCATGCCATCCCAGGTGAGAAAAATGCATCCTGAATCAGGTCTGAGAGCTAAAACCTCTATAACGGGTTTTACAACATTGAGCTCAGAACGTAAGGTCGGGACCTGAAATTTGGAGCCAAAAATCAAATTTTCAGTTTGGCTGAAATTACATGAAATGTGTGCCCACGAACAAGCCCATGCCATCCCAGGTGAGAAAAATGCATCCTGAATCAAGTCGGAGGGCTAAAACCTCTATAACGGGTTTTACCACATTGAGCTCAGAACGTAAGGTCCGGACCTGAAATTTGGAGCCAAAAATCAAATTTTCAGTTTGGCTGAAATTACATGAAATATGTGTCCCCCGAAGAAGCCCATGCCATCCCAGGTGAGAAAAATGCATCCTGAATCAAGTCTGAGGGCTAAAACCTCTGTTTTTGGGTTTTACAACATTGAGCTCAGAACGTAAGGTCGGGACCTGAAATTTGGAGCCAAAAATCAAATTTTCAGTTTGGCTGAAATTACATGAAATATGTGTCCCCTGAAGAAGCCCATGCCATCCCAGGTGAGAAAAATGCATCCTGAATCAAGTCTGAGGGCTAAAACCTCCTTTTTCGGGTTTTACCACATTGAGCTCAGAACGTAAGGTCCGGGACCTGAAATTTGAAGCCAGAAATCAAATTTTCACATTGGCTGAAATTACATGAAATATGTGTCCCCTGAGGAAGCCCATGCCATCCCAGGTGAGAAAAATGCATCCTGAATCAAGTCTGAGGGCTAAAACCTCTGTTTTCAGGTTTTACCACATTGAGCTCAGAACGTAAGGTCCGGACCTGAAATTTGGAGCCAAAAATCAAATTTTCAGTTTGGCTGAAATTACATGAAATATGTGTCCCCTGAAGAAGCCCATGCCATCCCAGGTGAGAAAAATGCATCCTGAATCAAGTCTGAGGGCTAAAACCTCTATAACGGGTTTTACCACATTGAGCTCAGAACGTAAGGTCCGGACCTGAAATTTGGAGCCAAAAATCAAATTTTCAGTTTGGCTGAAATTACATGAAATATGTGTCCCCTGAAGAAGCCCATGCCATCCCAGGTGAGAAAAATGCATCCTGAATCAAGTCTGAGGGCTAAAACCTCTGTTTTAAGGTTTCACCACACTGAGCTCAGATTGAAGGTCCGGACCTGAAATTTGGAGCCAAAATTCAAATTTTCAGTTTGGCTGAAATAACATGAAATATCAGTCCTATGTGGAAGCCCATGCCATCCCAGGTCAGAAAAATGCATCCTGAATCAAGTCTAAGGGCTAAAACCTCTATAACAGGTTTTACCACATTGAGCTCAGAACGTGAGGTCGGGACCTGAAATTTGGAGCCAAAAATCAAATTTTCAGTTTGGCTGAAATTACATGAAATATCAGTCCTATGTGGAAGCCCATGCCATCCCAGGTGAGAAAAATGCATCCTGAATCAAGTCTAAGGGCTCAAACCTCTATAACAGGTTTTACCACATTGAGCTCAGAACGTAAGGTCAGGACCTGAAATTTGGAGCCAAAAATCAAATTTTCAGTTTGGCTGAAATTACATGAAATGTGTGTCCCCTGAAGAAGCCCATGCCATCCCAGGTGAGAAAAATGCATCCTGAATCAAGTCTGAGGGCTAAAACCTCTATAACGGGTTTTACCACATTGAGCTCAGAACGTAAGGTCCGTACCTGAAATTTGGAGCCAAAAATCAAATTTTCAGTTTGGCTGAAATTACATGAAATATGTGTCCCCCGAAGAAGCCCATGCCATCCCAGGTCAGAAAAATGCATCCTGAATCAAGTCTAAGGGCTAAAACCTCTATAACAGGTTTTACCACATTGAGCTCAGAACGTAAGGTAGGGGACCTTAAATTTGGAGCCAAAAATCAAATTTTCAGTTTGGCTGAAATTACATGAAATGTGTGCCCACGAACAAGCCCATGCCATCCCAGGTGAGAAAAATGCATCCTGAATCAAGTCGGAGGGCTAAAACCTCTATAACGGGTTTTACCACATTGAGCTCAGAACGTAAGGTCCGGACCTGAAATTTGGAGCCAAAAATCAAATTTTCAGTTTGGCTGAAATTACATGAAATATGTGTCCCCCGAAGAAGCCCATGCCATCCCAGGTGAGAAAAATGCATCCTGAATCAAGTCTGAGGGCTAAAACCTCTGTTTTTGGGTTTTACAACATTGAGCTCAGAACGTAAGGTCGGGACCTGAAATTTGGAGCCAAAAATCAAATTTTCAGTTTGGCTGAAATTACATGAAATATGTGTCCCCTGAAGAAGCCCATGCCATCCCAGGTGAGAAAAATGCATCCTGAATCAAGTCTGAGGGCTAAAACCTCCTTTTTCGGGTTTTACCACATTGAGCTCAGAACGTAAGGTCCGGGACCTGAAATTTGAAGCCAGAAATCAAATTTTCACATTGGCTGAAATTACATGAAATATGTGTCCCCTGAGGAAGCCCATGCCATCCCAGGTGAGAAAAATGCATCCTGAATCAAGTCTGAGGGCTAAAACCTCTGTTTTCAGGTTTTACCACATTGAGCTCAGAACGTAAGGTCCGGACCTGAAATTTGGAGCCAAAAATCAAATTTTCAGTTTGGCTGAAATTACATGAAATATGTGTCCCCTGAAGAAGCCCATGCCATCCCAGGTGAGAAAAATGCATCCTGAATCAAGTCTGAGGGCTAAAACCTCTATAACGGGTTTTACCACATTGAGCTCAGAACGTAAGGTCCGGACCTGAAATTTGGAGCCAAAAATCAAATTTTCAGTTTGGCTGAAATTACATGAAATATGTGTCCCCTGAAGAAGCCCATGCCATCCCAGGTGAGAAAAATGCATCCTGAATCAAGTCTGAGGGCTAAAACCTCTGTTTTAAGGTTTCACCACACTGAGCTCAGATTGAAGGTCCGGACCTGAAATTTGGAGCCAAAATTCAAATTTTCAGTTTGGCTGAAATAACATGAAATATCAGTCCTATGTGGAAGCCCATGCCATCCCAGGTCAGAAAAATGCATCCTGAATCAAGTCTAAGGGCTAAAACCTCTATAACAGGTTTTACCACATTGAGCTCAGAACGTGAGGTCGGGACCTGAAATTTGGAGCCAAAAATCAAATTTTCAGTTTGGCTGAAATTACATGAAATATCAGTCCTATGTGGAAGCCCATGCCATCCCAGGTGAGAAAAATGCATCCTGAATCAAGTCTAAGGGCTCAAACCTCTATAACAGGTTTTACCACATTGAGCTCAGAACGTAAGGTCAGGACCTGAAATTTGGAGCCAAAAATCAAATTTTCAGTTTGGCTGAAATTACATGAAATGTGTGTCCCCTGAAGAAGCCCATGCCATCCCAGGTGAGAAAAATGCATCCTGAATCAAGTCTGAGGGCTAAAACCTCTATAACGGGTTTTACCACATTGAGCTCAGAACGTAAGGTCCGTACCTGAAATTTGGAGCCAAAAATCAAATTTTCAGTTTGGCTGAAATTACATGAAATATGTGTCCCCCGAAGAAGCCCATGCCATCCCAGGTCAGAAAAATGCATCCTGAATCAAGTCTAAGGGCTAAAACCTCTATAACAGGTTTTACCACATTGAGCTCAGAACGTAAGGTAGGGGACCTTAAATTTGGAGCCAAAAATCAAATTTTCAGTTTGGCTGAAATTACATGAAATGTGTGTCCCCTGAAGAAGCCCATGCCATCCCATGTGAGAAAAATGCATCCTGAATCAAGTCTGAGGGCTAAAACCTCAGTAACGGGTTTTACCACATTGAGCTCAGAACGTAAGGTCGGGACCTGAAATTTGGAGCCAAAAATCAAATTTTCAGTTTGGCTGAAATTACATGAAATGTGTGTCCCCTGAAGAAGCCCATGCCATCCCAGGTGAGAAAAATGCATCCTGAATCAAGTCTGAGGGCTAAAACCTCTGTAACGGGTTTTACCACATTGAGCTCAGAACGTAAGGTCCGTACCTGAAATTTGGAGCCAAAAATCAAATTTTCAGTTTGGCTGAAATTACATGAAATATGTGTCCCCCGAAGAAGCCCATGCCATCCCAGGTGAGAAAAATGCATCCTGAATCAAGTCTGAGGGCTAAATCCTCTTTTTTCGGGTTTTACCACATTGAGCTCAGAACGTAAGGTCCGTACCTGAAATTTGGAGCCAAAAATCAAATTTTCAGTTTGGCTGAAATTACATGAAATGTGTGTCCCCCGAAGAAGCCCATGCCATCCCATGTGAGAAAAATGCATCCTGAATCAAGTCTGAGAGCTAAAACCTCTGTTTTCGGGTTTTACCACATTGAGCTCAGAACGTAAGGTCCGGACCTGAAATTTGGAGCCAAAAATCAAATTTTCAGTTTGGCTGAAATTACATGAAATATGTGTCCCCTGAAGAAGCCCATGCCATCCCAGGTGAGAAAAATGCATCCTGAATCAAGTCTGAGGGCTAAAACCTCCTTTTTCGGGTTTTACCACATTGAGCTCAGAACGTAAGGTCCGGACCTGAAATTTGGAGCCAAAAATCAAATTTTCAGTTTGGCTGAAATTACATGAAATGTGTGTCCCCCCGAAGAAGCCCATGCCATCCCAGGTGAGAAAAATGCATCCTGAATCAAGTCTGAGGGCTAAAACCTCAGTAACGGGTTTTACCACATTGAGCTCAGAACGTAAGGTCCAGACCTGAAATTTGGAGCCAAAAATCAAATTTTCAGTTTGGCTGAAATAACATGAAATATGTGTCCCCCAAAGAAGCCCATGCCATCCCAGGTGAGAAAAATGCATCCTGAATCAAGTCTGAGGGCTAAAACCTCTGTTTTAAGGTTTCACCACAGTGAGCTCAGATTGAAGGTCGGGACCTTAAATTTGGAGCCAAAATTCAAAGTTTCAGTTTGGCTGAAATTACATGAAATATCAGTCCCCTGTGATAGCCCATGCCATCCCAGGTGAGAAAAATGCATCCTGAATCAAGTCTAAGGGCTAAAACCTCTGTAACGGGTTTTACCACATTGAGCTCAGAACGTAAGGTCCGGACCTGAAATTTGGAGCCAAAAATCAAATTTTCAGTTTGGCTGAAATTAAATGAAATATGTGTCCCCCGAAAAAGCCCATGCCATCCCAAGTGAGAAAAATGCATCCTGAATCAAGTCTGAGGGCTAAAACCTCTGTTTTCGGGTTTTACCACATTGAGCTCAGAATGTAAGGTCGGGACCTGAAATTTGGAGCCAAAAATCAAATTTTCAGTTTGGCTGAAATTACATGAAATGTGTGTCCCCTGAAGAAGCCCATGCCATCCCAGGTGAGAAAAATGCATCCTGAATCAAGTCTGAGGGCTAAATCCTCTTTTTTCGGGTTTTACCACATTGAGCTCAGAACGTAAGGTCCGTACCTGAAATTTGGAGCCAAAAATCAAATTTTCAGTTTGGCTGAAATTACATGAAATGTGTGTCCCCTGTGGAAGCCCATGCCATCCCAGGTGAGAAAAATGCATCCTGAATCAAGTCTGAGGGCTAAAACCTCCTTTTTCGGGTTTTACCACATTGAGCTCAGAACGTAAGGTCGGGACCTGAAATTTGGAGCCAAAAATCAAATTTTCAGTTTGGCTGAAATTACATGAAATATGTGTCCCCCGAAGAAGCCCATGCCATCCCAGGTGAGAAAAATGCATCCTGAATCAGGTCTGAGAGCTAAAACCTCTATAAGGGGTTTTACAACATTGACCTCAGAACGTAAGGTCGGGACCTGAAATTTGGAGCCAAAAATCAAATTTTCAGTTTGGCTGAAATTACATGAAATATGTGTCCCCTGAAGAAGCCCATGCCATCCCAGGTGAGAAAAATGCATCCTGAATCAAGTCTGAGGGCTAAAACCACTTTAACAGGTTTTACAACATTGAGCTCAGAACGTAAGGTCCGGACCTGAAATTCGGAGCCAAAAATCAAATTTTCAGTTTGGCTGAAATTACATGAAATGTGTGTCCCCTGTGGAAGCCCATGCCATCCCAGGTGAGAAATTTGCATCCTGAATCAAGTCTGAGGGCTAAAACCTCTGTAACGGGCGTTTTACCACATTGAGCTCAGAACGTAAGGTCGGGACCTGAAATTTGAAGCCAGAAATCAAATTTTCACATTGGCTGAAATTACATGAAATATGTGTCCCCTGAAGAAGCCCATGCCATCCCAGGTGACAAAAATGCATCCTGAATCAAGTCTGAGGGCTAAAACCTCTGTTTTCGGGTTTTACCACATTGAGCTCAGAATGTAAGGTCCAGACCTGAAATTTGGGGCCAAAAATCAAATTTTCAGTTTGGCTGAAATTACATGAAATGTGTGTCCCCCGAAGAAGCCCATGCCATCCCAGGTGAGAAAAATGCATCCTGAATCAGGTCTGAGGGCTAAAACCTCAGTAACGGGTTTTACCACATTGAGCTCAGAACGTAAGGTCGGGACCTGAAATTTGAAGCCAAAAATCAAATTTTCAGTTTGGCTGAAATTACTTGAAATGTGTGTCTCCCGAAGAAGCCCATGCCATCCCAGGTGAGAAAAATGCATCCTGAATCAGGTCTGAGGGCTATAGCCTCAGTAACGGGTTTTACCTCATTGAGCTCAGAACTTAAGGTCGGGACCTGAAATTTGGAGCCAAAAATCAAATTTTCAGTTTGGCTGAAATTACATGAAATGTGTGTCCCCCGAAAAAGCCCATGCCATCCCAGGTGAGAAAAATGCATCCTGAATCAAGTCTGAGGGCTAAAACCTCTGTTTTCGGGTTTTACCACATTGAGCTATGAACGTAAGGTCGGGACCTGAAATTTGGAGCCAAAAATCAAATTTTCAGTTTGGCTGAAATTACATGAAATGTGTGTCCCCCGAAGAAGCCCATGCCATCCCAGGTGAGAAAAATGCATCCTGAATCAAGTCGGAGGGCTAAAACCTCAGTAACGGGTTTTACCACATTGAGCTCAGAACGTAAGGTCCGGACCTGAAATTTGGAGCCAAACATCAAATTTTCAGTTTGGCTGAAATTACATGAAATATGTGTCTCCTGAAGAAGCCCATGCCATCCCAGGTGAGAAAAATGGATCCTGAATCAAGTCTGAGGGCAAAAACCTTTTTTTTTTCGGGTTTTACCACATTGAGCTCAGAACGTAAGGTCCGGACCTGAAATTTGGAGCCAAAAATCAAATTTTCAGTTTGGCTGAAATTACATGAAATATGTGTCCCCCGAAGAAGCCCATGCCATCCCAGGTGAGAAAAATGCATCCTGAATCAAGTCTGAGGGCTAAAACCTCAGTAACGGGTTTTACCACATTGAGCTCAGAACGTAAGGTCCGGACCTGAAATTTGGAGCCAAAAATCAAATTTTCAGTTTGGCTGAAATTACATGAAATGTGTGTCCCCCGAAGAAGCCCATGCCATCCCAGGTGAGAAAAATGCATCCTGAATCAAGTCTGAGGGCTAAAACCTCTGTTTTCGGGTTTTACCACATTGAGCTCAGAACGTAAGGTCCGGCCCTAAATTTGGAGCCAAAAATCAAATTTTCAGTTTGGCTGAAATTACGTGAAATATGTGTCCCCCGAAGAAGCCCATGCCATCCCAGGTGAGAAAAATGCATCCTGAATCAAGTCTGAGAGCTAAAACCTCTATAATGGGTTTTACCACATTGAGCTCAGAACGTAAGGTCGGAACCTGAAATTCGGAGCCAAAAATCAAATTTTCAGTTTGGCTGAAATTACATGAAATGTGTGTCCCCTGTGGAAGCCCATGCCATCCCAGGTGAGAAAAATGCATCCTGAATCAAGTCTAAGGGCTAAAACCTCTGTAACGGGTTTTACCACATTGAGCTCAGAACGTAAGGTCGGGACCTGAAATTTGAAGCCAGAAATCAAATTTTCACATTGGCTGAAATTACATGAAATATGTGTCCCCCGGAGAAGCCCATGCCATCCCAGGTGAGAAAAATGCATCCTGAATCAAGTCTGAGGGCTAAAACCTCTGTTTTCGGGTTTTACCACATTGAGCTCAGAACGTAAGGTCGGGACCTGAAATTTGGAGCCAAAAATCAAATTTTCAGTTTGGCTTAAATTACGTGAAATATGTGTCCCCCGAAGAAGCCCATGCCATCCCAGGTGAGAAAAATGCATCCTGAATCAAGTCTGAGAGCTAAATCCTCTATAATGGGTTTTACCACATTGAGCTCAGAACGTAAGGTCGGAACCTGAAATTCGGAGCCAAAAATCAAATTTTCAGTTTGGCTGAAATTACATGAAATGTGTGTCCCCTGTGGAAGCCCATGCCATCCCAGGTGAGAAAAAGGCATCCTGAATCAAGTCTGAGGGCTAAAACCTCCTTTTTCGGGTTTTACCACATTGAGCTCAGAACGTAAGGTCCGGACCTGAAATTTGGAGCCAAAAATCAAATTTTCAGTTTGGCTGAAATTACATGAAATATGTGTCCCCCGAAGAAGCCCATGCCATCCCAGGTGAGAAAAATGCATCCTGCATCAAGTCTGAGGGCTAAAACCTCTGTTTTCGGGTTTTACCACATTGAGCTCAGAACGTAAGGTCGGGACCTGAAATTTGGAGCCAATCATCAAATTTTCAGTTTGGCTGAAATTACATGAAATATGTGTCCCCCGAAGAAGCCCATGCCATCCCAGGTGAGAAAAATGCATCCTGAATCAGGTCTGAGAGCTAAAACCTCTGTTTTCGAGTTTTACCACATCGAGCTCAGAACGTAAGGTCGGGACCTGAAATTTGGAGCCAATCATCAAATTTTCAGTTTGGCTGAAATTGCAAGGAATATATTTCCCTCGAAGAAGCCCATGCCATCCCAAGTGAGAAAAATGCATCCTGAATCAAGTCTGAGGGCTAAAACCTCTGTTTTCGGGTTTTACCACATTGAGCTCAGAACGTAAGGTCGGGACCTGAAATTTGGAGCCAAAAATCAAATTTTCAGTTTGGCTGAGATTACATGAAATATGTGTCCCCTGAAGAAGCCCATGCCATCCCAGGTGAGAAAAATGCATCATGAATCAAGTCTGAGGGCTAAAACCTCCTTTTTCGGGTTTTACCACATTGAGCTCAGAACGTAAGGTCCGGACCTGAAATTTGGAGCCAAAAATCAAATTTTCAGTTTGGCTGAAATTACATGAAATATGTGTCCCCCGAAGAAGCCCATGCCATCCCAGGTGAGAAAAATGCATCCTGAATCAGGTCTGAGAGCTAAAACCTCTATAACGGGTTTTACAACATTGAGCTCAGAACGTAAGGTCGGGACCTGAAATTTGGAGCCAAAAATCAAATTTTCAGTTTGGCTGAAATTACATGAAATGTGTGTCCCCCGAAGAAGCCCATGCCATCCCAGGTGAGAAAAATGCATCCTGAATCAAGTCGGAGGGCTAAAACCTCTATAACGGGTTTTACCACATTGAGCTCAGAACGTAAGGTCCGGACCTGAAATTTGGAGCCAAAAATCAAATTTTCAGTTTGGCTGAAATTACATGAAATATGTGTCCCCCGAAGAAGCCCATGCCATCCCAGGTGAGAAAAATGCATCCTGAATCAAGTCTGAGGGCTAAATCCTCCTTTTTCGGGTTTTACCACATTGAGCTCAGAACGTAAGGTCCGGGACCTGAAATTTGAAGCCAGAAATCAAATTTTCACATTGGCTGAATTTACATGAAATATGTGTCCCCTGAGGAAGCCCATGCCATCCCAGGTGAGAAAAATGCATCCTGAATCAAGTCTGAGGGCTAAAACCTCTGTTTTCAGGTTTTACCACATTGAGCTCAGAACGTAAGGTCCGGACCTGAAATTTGGAGCCAAAAATCAAATTTTCAGTTTGGCTGAAATTTCATGAAATGTGTGTCCCCCGAAGAAGCCCATGCCATCCCAGGTGAGAAAAATGCATCCTGAATCAAGTCTGAGGGCTAAAACCTCTATAACGGGTTTTACCACATTGAGCTCAGAACGTAAGGTCGGGACCTGAAATTTGGAGCCAAAAATCAAATTTTCAGTTTGGCTGAAATTACATGAAATATGTGTCCCCTGAAGAAGCCCATGCCATCCCAGGTGAGAAAAATGCATCCTGAATCAAGTCTGAGGGCTAAAACCTCTGTTTTAAGGTTTCACCACACTGAGCTCAGATTGAAGGTCCGGACCTGAAATTTGGAGCCAAAATTCAAATTTTCAGTTTGGCTGAAATAACATGAAATATCAGTCCTATGTGGAAGCCCATGCCATCCCAGGTGAGAAAAATGCATCCTGAATCAAGTCTAAGGGCTAAAACCTCTATAACAGGTTTTACCACATTGAGCTCAGAACGTGAGGTCAGGACCTGAAATTTGGAGCCAAAAATCAAATTTTCAGTTTGGCTGAAATAACATGAAATATCAGTCCTATGTGGAAGCCCATGCCATCCCAGGTGAGAAAAATGCATCCTGAATCAAGTCTAAGGGCTAAAACCTCTATAACAGGTTTTACCACATTGAGCTCAGAACGTAAGGTCAGGACCTGAAATTTGGAGCCAAAAATCAAATTTTCAGTTTGGCTGAAATTACATGAAATGTGTGTCCCCTGAAGAAGCCCATGCCATCCCAGGTGAGAAAAATGCATCCTGAATCAAGTCTGAGGGCTAAAACCTCTATAACGGGTTTTACCACATTGAGCTCAGAACGTAAGGTCCGTACCTGAAATTTGGAGCCAAAAATCAAATTTTCAGTTTGGCTGAAATTACATGAAATATGTGTCCCCCGAAGAAGCCCATGCCATCCCAGGTCAGAAAAATGCATCCTGAATCAAGTCTAAGGGCTAAAACCTCTATAACAGGTTTTACCACATTGAGCTCAGAACGTGAGGTCGGGACCTGAAATTTGGAGCCAAAAATCAAATTTTCAGTTTGGCTGAAATAACATGAAATATCAGTCCTATGTGGAAGCCCATGCCATCACAGGTGAGAAAAATGCATCCTGAATCAAGTCTAAGGGCTAAAACCTCTATAACAGGTTTTACCACATTGAGCTCAGAACGTAAGGTCGGGACCTGAAATTTGGAGCCAAAAATCAAATTTTCAGTTTGGCTGAAATTACATGAAATATGTGTCCCCCGAAGAAGCCCATGCCATCCCAGGTCAGAAAAATGCATCCTGAATCAAGTCTAAGGGCTAAAACCTCTATAACAGGTTTTACCACATTGAGCTCAGAACGTAAGGTCGGGACCTGAAATTTGGAGCCAAAAATCAAATTTTCAGTTTGGCTGAAATTACATGAAATGTGTGTCCCCTGAAGAAGCCCATGCCATCCCAGGTGAGAAAAATGCATCCTGAATCAAGTCTGATGGCTAAAACCTCTATAACAGGTTTTAAAACATTCAGCTCAGAACGTAAGGTCGGGACCTGAAATTTGGAGCCAAAAATCAAATTTTCAGTTTGGCTGAAATTACATGAAATATGTGTCCCCCGAAGAAGCCCATGCCATCCCAGGTGAGAAAAATGCATCCTGAATCAAGTCTGAGGGCTAAATCCTCTTTTTTCGGGTTTTACCACATTGAGCTCAGAACGTAAGGTCCGTACCTGAAATTTGGAGCCAAAAATCAAATTTTCAGTTTGGCTGAAATTACATGAAATGTGTGTCCCCCGAAGAAGCCCATGCCATCCCATGTGAGAAAAATGCATCCTGAATCAAGTCTGAGGGCTAAAACCTCTGTTTTCAGGTTTTACCACATTGAGCTCAGAACGTAAGGTCCGGACCTGAAATTTGGAGCCAAAAATCAAATTTTCAGTTTGGCTGAAATTACATGAAATATGTGTCCCCCGAAGAAGCCCATGCCATCCCAGGTGAGAAAAATGCATCCTGAATCAAGTCTGAGGGCTAAAACCTCCTTTTTCGGGTTTTACCACATTGAGCTCAGAACGTAAGGTCCGGACCTGAAATTTGGAGCCAAAAATCAAATTTTCAGTTTGGCTGAAATTACATGAAATGTGTGTCCCCCCGAAGAAGCCCATGCCATCCCAGGTGAGAAAAATGCATCCTGAATCAAGTCTGAGGGCTAAAACCTCAGTAACGGGTTTTACCACATTGAGCTCAGAACGTAAGGTCCAGACCTGAAATTTGGAGCCAAAAATCAAATTTTCAGTTTGGCTGAAATTACATGAAATATGTGTCCCCCGAAGAAGCCCATGCCATCCCAGGTGAGAAAAATGCATCCTGAATCAAGTCTGAGGGCTAAAACCTCTGTTTTAAGGTTTCACCACAGTGAGCTTAGATTGAAGGTCGGGACCTTAAATTTGGAGCCAAAATTCAAATTTTCAGTTTGGCTGAAATTACATGAAATATGTGTCCCCCGAAGAAGCCCATGCCATCCCAGGTGAGAAAAATGCATCCTGAATCAAGTCTGAGGGCTAAAACCTCAGTAACGGGTTTTACCACATTGAGCTCAGAACGTAAGGTCCGGACCTGAAATTTGGAGCCAAAAATCAAATTTTCAGTTTGGCTGAAATTACATGAAATGTGTGTCCCCCGAAGAAGCCCATGCCATCCCAGGTGAGAAAAATGCATCCTGAATCAAGTCTGAGGGCTAAAACCTCTGTTTTCGGGTTTTACCACATTGAGCTCAGAACGTAAGGTCCGGCCCTAAATTTGGAGCCAAAAATCAAATTTTCAGTTTGGCTGAAATTACGTGAAATATGTGTCCCCCGAAGAAGCCCATGCCATCCCAGGTGAGAAAAATGCATCCTGAATCAAGTCTGAGAGCTAAAACCTCTATAATGGGTTTTACCACATTGAGCTCAGAACGTAAGGTCGGAACCTGAAATTCGGAGCCAAAAATCAAATTTTCAGTTTGGCTGAAATTACATGAAATGTGTGTCCCCTGTGGAAGCCCATGCCATCCCAGGTGAGAAAAATGCATCCTGAATCAAGTCTAAGGGCTAAAACCTCTGTAACGGGTTTTACCACATTGAGCTCAGAACGTAAGGTCGGGACCTGAAATTTGAAGCCAGAAATCAAATTTTCACATTGGCTGAAATTACATGAAATATGTGTCCCCCGGAGAAGCCCATGCCATCCCAGGTGAGAAAAATGCATCCTGAATCAAGTCTGAGGGCTAAAACCTCTGTTTTCGGGTTTTACCACATTGAGCTCAGAACGTAAGGTCGGGACCTGAAATTTGGAGCCAAAAATCAAATTTTCAGTTTGGCTTAAATTACGTGAAATATGTGTCCCCCGAAGAAGCCCATGCCATCCCAGGTGAGAAAAATGCATCCTGAATCAAGTCTGAGAGCTAAATCCTCTATAATGGGTTTTACCACATTGAGCTCAGAACGTAAGGTCGGAACCTGAAATTCGGAGCCAAAAATCAAATTTTCAGTTTGGCTGAAATTACATGAAATGTGTGTCCCCTGTGGAAGCCCATGCCATCCCAGGTGAGAAAAAGGCATCCTGAATCAAGTCTGAGGGCTAAAACCTCCTTTTTCGGGTTTTACCACATTGAGCTCAGAACGTAAGGTCCGGACCTGAAATTTGGAGCCAAAAATCAAATTTTCAGTTTGGCTGAAATTACATGAAATATGTGTCCCCCGAAGAAGCCCATGCCATCCCAGGTGAGAAAAATGCATCCTGCATCAAGTCTGAGGGCTAAAACCTCTGTTTTCGGGTTTTACCACATTGAGCTCAGAACGTAAGGTCGGGACCTGAAATTTGGAGCCAATCATCAAATTTTCAGTTTGGCTGAAATTACATGAAATATGTGTCCCCCGAAGAAGCCCATGCCATCCCAGGTGAGAAAAATGCATCCTGAATCAGGTCTGAGAGCTAAAACCTCTGTTTTCGAGTTTTACCACATCGAGCTCAGAACGTAAGGTCGGGACCTGAAATTTGGAGCCAATCATCAAATTTTCAGTTTGGCTGAAATTGCAAGGAATATATTTCCCTCGAAGAAGCCCATGCCATCCCAAGTGAGAAAAATGCATCCTGAATCAAGTCTGAGGGCTAAAACCTCTGTTTTCGGGTTTTACCACATTGAGCTCAGAACGTAAGGTCGGGACCTGAAATTTGGAGCCAAAAATCAAATTTTCAGTTTGGCTGAGATTACATGAAATATGTGTCCCCTGAAGAAGCCCATGCCATCCCAGGTGAGAAAAATGCATCCTGAATCAAGTCTGAGGGCTAAAACCTCCTTTTTCGGGTTTTACCACATTGAGCTCAGAACGTAAGGTCCGGACCTGAAATTTGGAGCCAAAAATCAAATTTTCAGTTTGGCTGAAATTACATGAAATATGTGTCCCCCGAAGAAGCCCATGCCATCCCAGGTGAGAAAAATGCATCCTGAATCAGGTCTGAGAGCTAAAACCTCTATAACGGGTTTTACAACATTGAGCTCAGAACGTAAGGTCGGGACCTGAAATTTGGAGCCAAAAATCAAATTTTCAGTTTGGCTGAAATTACATGAAATGTGTGCCCACGAACAAGCCCATGCCATCCCAGGTGAGAAAAATGCATCCTGAATCAAGTCGGAGGGCTAAAACCTCTATAACGGGTTTTACCACATTGAGCTCAGAACGTAAGGTCCGGACCTGAAATTTGGAGCCAAAAATCAAATTTTCAGTTTGGCTGAAATTACATGAAATATGTGTCCCCCGAAGAAGCCCATGCCATCCCAGGTGAGAAAAATGCATCCTGAATCAAGTCTGAGGGCTAAATCCTCCTTTTTCGGGTTTTACCACATTGAGCTCAGAACGTAAGGTCCGGGACCTGAAATTTGAAGCCAGAAATCAAATTTTCACATTGGCTGAATTTACATGAAATATGTGTCCCCTGAGGAAGCCCATGCCATCCCAGGTGAGAAAAATGCATCCTGAATCAAGTCTGAGGGCTAAAACCTCTGTTTTCAGGTTTTACCACATTGAGCTCAGAACGTAAGGTCCGGACCTGAAATTTGGAGCCAAAAATCAAATTTTCAGTTTGGCTGAAATTTCATGAAATGTGTGTCCCCCGAAGAAGCCCATGCCATCCCAGGTGAGAAAAATGCATCCTGAATCAAGTCTGAGGGCTAAAACCTCTATAACGGGTTTTACCACATTGAGCTCAGAACGTAAGGTCGGGACCTGAAATTTGGAGCCAAAAATCAAATTTTCAGTTTGGCTGAAATTACATGAAATATGTGTCCCCTGAAGAAGCCCATGCCATCCCAGGTGAGAAAAATGCATCCTGAATCAAGTCTGAGGGCTAAAACCTCTGTTTTAAGGTTTCACCACACTGAGCTCAGATTGAAGGTCCGGACCTGAAATTTGGAGCCAAAATTCAAATTTTCAGTTTGGCTGAAATAACATGAAATATCAGTCCTATGTGGAAGCCCATGCCATCCCAGGTGAGAAAAATGCATCCTGAATCAAGTCTAAGGGCTAAAACCTCTATAACAGGTTTTACCACATTGAGCTCAGAACGTGAGGTCAGGACCTGAAATTTGGAGCCAAAAATCAAATTTTCAGTTTGGCTGAAATAACATGAAATATCAGTCCTATGTGGAAGCCCATGCCATCCCAGGTGAGAAAAATGCATCCTGAATCAAGTCTAAGGGCTAAAACCTCTATAACAGGTTTTACCACATTGAGCTCAGAACGTAAGGTCAGGACCTGAAATTTGGAGCCAAAAATCAAATTTTCAGTTTGGCTGAAATTACATGAAATGTGTGTCCCCTGAAGAAGCCCATGCCATCCCAGGTGAGAAAAATGCATCCTGAATCAAGTCTGAGGGCTAAAACCTCTATAACGGGTTTTACCACATTGAGCTCAGAACGTAAGGTCCGTACCTGAAATTTGGAGCCAAAAATCAAATTTTCAGTTTGGCTGAAATTACATGAAATATGTGTCCCCCGAAGAAGCCCATGCCATCCCAGGTCAGAAAAATGCATCCTGAATCAAGTCTAAGGGCTAAAACCTCTATAACAGGTTTTACCACATTGAGCTCAGAACGTGAGGTCGGGACCTGAAATTTGGAGCCAAAAATCAAATTTTCAGTTTGGCTGAAATAACATGAAATATCAGTCCTATGTGGAAGCCCATGCCATCACAGGTGAGAAAAATGCATCCTGAATCAAGTCTAAGGGCTAAAACCTCTATAACAGGTTTTACCACATTGAGCTCAGAACGTAAGGTCGGGACCTGAAATTTGGAGCCAAAAATCAAATTTTCAGTTTGGCTGAAATTACATGAAATATGTGTCCCCCGAAGAAGCCCATGCCATCCCAGGTCAGAAAAATGCATCCTGAATCAAGTCTAAGGGCTAAAACCTCTATAACAGGTTTTACCACATTGAGCTCAGAACGTAAGGTCGGGACCTGAAATTTGGAGCCAAAAATCAAATTTTCAGTTTGGCTGAAATTACATGAAATGTGTGTCCCCTGAAGAAGCCCATGCCATCCCAGGTGAGAAAAATGCATCCTGAATCAAGTCTGATGGCTAAAACCTCTATAACAGGTTTTAAAACATTCAGCTCAGAACGTAAGGTCGGGACCTGAAATTTGGAGCCAAAAATCAAATTTTCAGTTTGGCTGAAATTACATGAAATATGTGTCCCCCGAAGAAGCCCATGCCATCCCAGGTGAGAAAAATGCATCCTGAATCAAGTCTGAGGGCTAAATCCTCTTTTTTCGGGTTTTACCACATTGAGCTCAGAACGTAAGGTCCGTACCTGAAATTTGGAGCCAAAAATCAAATTTTCAGTTTGGCTGAAATTACATGAAATGTGTGTCCCCCGAAGAAGCCCATGCCATCCCATGTGAGAAAAATGCATCCTGAATCAAGTCTGAGGGCTAAAACCTCTGTTTTCAGGTTTTACCACATTGAGCTCAGAACGTAAGGTCCGGACCTGAAATTTGGAGCCAAAAATCAAATTTTCAGTTTGGCTGAAATTACATGAAATATGTGTCCCCCGAAGAAGCCCATGCCATCCCAGGTGAGAAAAATGCATCCTGAATCAAGTCTGAGGGCTAAAACCTCCTTTTTCGGGTTTTACCACATTGAGCTCAGAACGTAAGGTCCGGACCTGAAATTTGGAGCCAAAAATCAAATTTTCAGTTTGGCTGAAATTACATGAAATGTGTGTCCCCCCGAAGAAGCCCATGCCATCCCAGGTGAGAAAAATGCATCCTGAATCAAGTCTGAGGGCTAAAACCTCAGTAACGGGTTTTACCACATTGAGCTCAGAACGTAAGGTCCAGACCTGAAATTTGGAGCCAAAAATCAAATTTTCAGTTTGGCTGAAATTACATGAAATATGTGTCCCCCGAAGAAGCCCATGCCATCCCAGGTGAGAAAAATGCATCCTGAATCAAGTCTGAGGGCTAAAACCTCTGTTTTAAGGTTTCACCACAGTGAGCTTAGATTGAAGGTCGGGACCTTAAATTTGGAGCCAAAATTCAAATTTTCAGTTTGGCTGAAATTACATGAAATGTGTGTCCCCTGAAGAAGCCCATGCCATCCCATGTGAGAAAAATGCATCCTGAATCAGGTCTGAGAGCTAAAACCTCTATAACGGGTTTTACAACATTGAGCTCAGAACGTAAGGTCGGGACCTGAAATTTGGAGCCAAAAATCAAATTTTCAGTTTGGCTGAAATTACATGAAATGTGTGCCCACGAACAAGCCCATGCCATCCCAGGTGAGAAAAATGCATCCTGAATCAAGTCGGAGGGCTAAAACCTCTATAACGGGTTTTACCACATTGAGCTCAGAACGTAAGGTCCGGACCTGAAATTTGGAGCCAAAAATCAAATTTTCAGTTTGGCTGAAATTACATGAAATATGTGTCCCCCGAAGAAGCCCATGCCATCCCAGGTGAGAAAAATGCATCCTGAATCAAGTCTGAGGGCTAAAACCTCTGTTTTTGGGTTTTACAACATTGAGCTCAGAACGTAAGGTCGGGACCTGAAATTTGGAGCCAAAAATCAAATTTTCAGTTTGGCTGAAATTACATGAAATATGTGTCCCCTGAAGAAGCCCATGCCATCCCAGGTGAGAAAAATGCATCCTGAATCAAGTCTGAGGGCTAAAACCTCCTTTTTCGGGTTTTACCACATTGAGCTCAGAACGTAAGGTCCGGGACCTGAAATTTGAAGCCAGAAATCAAATTTTCACATTGGCTGAAATTACATGAAATATGTGTCCCCTGAGGAAGCCCATGCCATCCCAGGTGAGAAAAATGCATCCTGAATCAAGTCTGAGGGCTAAAACCTCTGTTTTCAGGTTTTACCACATTGAGCTCAGAACGTAAGGTCCGGACCTGAAATTTGGAGCCAAAAATCAAATTTTCAGTTTGGCTGAAATTACATGAAATATGTGTCCCCTGAAGAAGCCCATGCCATCCCAGGTGAGAAAAATGCATCCTGAATCAAGTCTGAGGGCTAAAACCTCTATAACGGGTTTTACCACATTGAGCTCAGAACGTAAGGTCCGGACCTGAAATTTGGAGCCAAAAATCAAATTTTCAGTTTGGCTGAAATTACATGAAATATGTGTCCCCTGAAGAAGCCCATGCCATCCCAGGTGAGAAAAATGCATCCTGAATCAAGTCTGAGGGCTAAAACCTCTGTTTTAAGGTTTCACCACACTGAGCTCAGATTGAAGGTCCGGACCTGAAATTTGGAGCCAAAATTCAAATTTTCAGTTTGGCTGAAATAACATGAAATATCAGTCCTATGTGGAAGCCCATGCCATCCCAGGTCAGAAAAATGCATCCTGAATCAAGTCTAAGGGCTAAAACCTCTATAACAGGTTTTACCACATTGAGCTCAGAACGTGAGGTCGGGACCTGAAATTTGGAGCCAAAAATCAAATTTTCAGTTTGGCTGAAATTACATGAAATATCAGTCCTATGTGGAAGCCCATGCCATCCCAGGTGAGAAAAATGCATCCTGAATCAAGTCTAAGGGCTCAAACCTCTATAACAGGTTTTACCACATTGAGCTCAGAACGTAAGGTCAGGACCTGAAATTTGGAGCCAAAAATCAAATTTTCAGTTTGGCTGAAATTACATGAAATGTGTGTCCCCTGAAGAAGCCCATGCCATCCCAGGTGAGAAAAATGCATCCTGAATCAAGTCTGAGGGCTAAAACCTCTATAACGGGTTTTACCACATTGAGCTCAGAACGTAAGGTCCGTACCTGAAATTTGGAGCCAAAAATCAAATTTTCAGTTTGGCTGAAATTACATGAAATATGTGTCCCCCGAAGAAGCCCATGCCATCCCAGGTCAGAAAAATGCATCCTGAATCAAGTCTAAGGGCTAAAACCTCTATAACAGGTTTTACCACATTGAGCTCAGAACGTAAGGTAGGGGACCTTAAATTTGGAGCCAAAAATCAAATTTTCAGTTTGGCTGAAATTACATGAAATGTGTGCCCACGAACAAGCCCATGCCATCCCAGGTGAGAAAAATGCATCCTGAATCAAGTCGGAGGGCTAAAACCTCTATAACGGGTTTTACCACATTGAGCTCAGAACGTAAGGTCCGGACCTGAAATTTGGAGCCAAAAATCAAATTTTCAGTTTGGCTGAAATTACATGAAATATGTGTCCCCCGAAGAAGCCCATGCCATCCCAGGTGAGAAAAATGCATCCTGAATCAAGTCTGAGGGCTAAAACCTCTGTTTTTGGGTTTTACAACATTGAGCTCAGAACGTAAGGTCGGGACCTGAAATTTGGAGCCAAAAATCAAATTTTCAGTTTGGCTGAAATTACATGAAATATGTGTCCCCTGAAGAAGCCCATGCCATCCCAGGTGAGAAAAATGCATCCTGAATCAAGTCTGAGGGCTAAAACCTCCTTTTTCGGGTTTTACCACATTGAGCTCAGAACGTAAGGTCCGGGACCTGAAATTTGAAGCCAGAAATCAAATTTTCACATTGGCTGAAATTACATGAAATATGTGTCCCCTGAGGAAGCCCATGCCATCCCAGGTGAGAAAAATGCATCCTGAATCAAGTCTGAGGGCTAAAACCTCTGTTTTCAGGTTTTACCACATTGAGCTCAGAACGTAAGGTCCGGACCTGAAATTTGGAGCCAAAAATCAAATTTTCAGTTTGGCTGAAATTACATGAAATATGTGTCCCCTGAAGAAGCCCATGCCATCCCAGGTGAGAAAAATGCATCCTGAATCAAGTCTGAGGGCTAAAACCTCTATAACGGGTTTTACCACATTGAGCTCAGAACGTAAGGTCCGGACCTGAAATTTGGAGCCAAAAATCAAATTTTCAGTTTGGCTGAAATTACATGAAATATGTGTCCCCTGAAGAAGCCCATGCCATCCCAGGTGAGAAAAATGCATCCTGAATCAAGTCTGAGGGCTAAAACCTCTGTTTTAAGGTTTCACCACACTGAGCTCAGATTGAAGGTCCGGACCTGAAATTTGGAGCCAAAATTCAAATTTTCAGTTTGGCTGAAATAACATGAAATATCAGTCCTATGTGGAAGCCCATGCCATCCCAGGTCAGAAAAATGCATCCTGAATCAAGTCTAAGGGCTAAAACCTCTATAACAGGTTTTACCACATTGAGCTCAGAACGTGAGGTCGGGACCTGAAATTTGGAGCCAAAAATCAAATTTTCAGTTTGGCTGAAATTACATGAAATATCAGTCCTATGTGGAAGCCCATGCCATCCCAGGTGAGAAAAATGCATCCTGAATCAAGTCTAAGGGCTCAAACCTCTATAACAGGTTTTACCACATTGAGCTCAGAACGTAAGGTCAGGACCTGAAATTTGGAGCCAAAAATCAAATTTTCAGTTTGGCTGAAATTACATGAAATGTGTGTCCCCTGAAGAAGCCCATGCCATCCCAGGTGAGAAAAATGCATCCTGAATCAAGTCTGAGGGCTAAAACCTCTATAACGGGTTTTACCACATTGAGCTCAGAACGTAAGGTCCGTACCTGAAATTTGGAGCCAAAAATCAAATTTTCAGTTTGGCTGAAATTACATGAAATATGTGTCCCCCGAAGAAGCCCATGCCATCCCAGGTCAGAAAAATGCATCCTGAATCAAGTCTAAGGGCTAAAACCTCTATAACAGGTTTTACCACATTGAGCTCAGAACGTAAGGTAGGGGACCTTAAATTTGGAGCCAAAAATCAAATTTTCAGTTTGGCTGAAATTACATGAAATGTGTGTCCCCTGAAGAAGCCCATGCCATCCCATGTGAGAAAAATGCATCCTGAATCAAGTCTGAGGGCTAAAACCTCAGTAACGGGTTTTACCACATTGAGCTCAGAACGTAAGGTCGGGACCTGAAATTTGGAGCCAAAAATCAAATTTTCAGTTTGGCTGAAATTACATGAAATGTGTGTCCCCTGAAGAAGCCCATGCCATCCCAGGTGAGAAAAATGCATCCTGAATCAAGTCTGAGGGCTAAAACCTCTGTAACGGGTTTTACCACATTGAGCTCAGAACGTAAGGTCCGTACCTGAAATTTGGAGCCAAAAATCAAATTTTCAGTTTGGCTGAAATTACATGAAATATGTGTCCCCCGAAGAAGCCCATGCCATCCCAGGTGAGAAAAATGCATCCTGAATCAAGTCTGAGGGCTAAATCCTCTTTTTTCGGGTTTTACCACATTGAGCTCAGAACGTAAGGTCCGTACCTGAAATTTGGAGCCAAAAATCAAATTTTCAGTTTGGCTGAAATTACATGAAATGTGTGTCCCCCGAAGAAGCCCATGCCATCCCATGTGAGAAAAATGCATCCTGAATCAAGTCTGAGAGCTAAAACCTCTGTTTTCGGGTTTTACCACATTGAGCTCAGAACGTAAGGTCCGGACCTGAAATTTGGAGCCAAAAATCAAATTTTCAGTTTGGCTGAAATTACATGAAATATGTGTCCCCTGAAGAAGCCCATGCCATCCCAGGTGAGAAAAATGCATCCTGAATCAAGTCTGAGGGCTAAAACCTCCTTTTTCGGGTTTTACCACATTGAGCTCAGAACGTAAGGTCCGGACCTGAAATTTGGAGCCAAAAATCAAATTTTCAGTTTGGCTGAAATTACATGAAATGTGTGTCCCCCCGAAGAAGCCCATGCCATCCCAGGTGAGAAAAATGCATCCTGAATCAAGTCTGAGGGCTAAAACCTCAGTAACGGGTTTTACCACATTGAGCTCAGAACGTAAGGTCCAGACCTGAAATTTGGAGCCAAAAATCAAATTTTCAGTTTGGCTGAAATAACATGAAATATGTGTCCCCCAAAGAAGCCCATGCCATCCCAGGTGAGAAAAATGCATCCTGAATCAAGTCTGAGGGCTAAAACCTCTGTTTTAAGGTTTCACCACAGTGAGCTCAGATTGAAGGTCGGGACCTTAAATTTGGAGCCAAAATTCAAAGTTTCAGTTTGGCTGAAATTACATGAAATATCAGTCCCCTGTGATAGCCCATGCCATCCCAGGTGAGAAAAATGCATCCTGAATCAAGTCTAAGGGCTAAAACCTCTGTAACGGGTTTTACCACATTGAGCTCAGAACGTAAGGTCCGGACCTGAAATTTGGAGCCAAAAATCAAATTTTCAGTTTGGCTGAAATTAAATGAAATATGTGTCCCCCGAAAAAGCCCATGCCATCCCAAGTGAGAAAAATGCATCCTGAATCAAGTCTGAGGGCTAAAACCTCTGTTTTCGGGTTTTACCACATTGAGCTCAGAATGTAAGGTCGGGACCTGAAATTTGGAGCCAAAAATCAAATTTTCAGTTTGGCTGAAATTACATGAAATGTGTGTCCCCTGAAGAAGCCCATGCCATCCCAGGTGAGAAAAATGCATCCTGAATCAAGTCTGAGGGCTAAATCCTCTTTTTTCGGGTTTTACCACATTGAGCTCAGAACGTAAGGTCCGTACCTGAAATTTGGAGCCAAAAATCAAATTTTCAGTTTGGCTGAAATTACATGAAATGTGTGTCCCCTGTGGAAGCCCATGCCATCCCAGGTGAGAAAAATGCATCCTGAATCAAGTCTGAGGGCTAAAACCTCCTTTTTCGGGTTTTACCACATTGAGCTCAGAACGTAAGGTCGGGACCTGAAATTTGGAGCCAAAAATCAAATTTTCAGTTTGGCTGAAATTACATGAAATATGTGTCCCCCGAAGAAGCCCATGCCATCCCAGGTGAGAAAAATGCATCCTGAATCAGGTCTGAGAGCTAAAACCTCTATAAGGGGTTTTACAACATTGACCTCAGAACGTAAGGTCGGGACCTGAAATTTGGAGCCAAAAATCAAATTTTCAGTTTGGCTGAAATTACATGAAATATGTGTCCCCTGAAGAAGCCCATGCCATCCCAGGTGAGAAAAATGCATCCTGAATCAAGTCTGAGGGCTAAAACCACTTTAACAGGTTTTACAACATTGAGCTCAGAACGTAAGGTCCGGACCTGAAATTCGGAGCCAAAAATCAAATTTTCAGTTTGGCTGAAATTACATGAAATGTGTGTCCCCTGTGGAAGCCCATGCCATCCCAGGTGAGAAATTTGCATCCTGAATCAAGTCTGAGGGCTAAAACCTCTGTAACGGGCGTTTTACCACATTGAGCTCAGAACGTAAGGTCGGGACCTGAAATTTGAAGCCAGAAATCAAATTTTCACATTGGCTGAAATTACATGAAATATGTGTCCCCTGAAGAAGCCCATGCCATCCCAGGTGACAAAAATGCATCCTGAATCAAGTCTGAGGGCTAAAACCTCTGTTTTCGGGTTTTACCACATTGAGCTCAGAATGTAAGGTCCAGACCTGAAATTTGGGGCCAAAAATCAAATTTTCAGTTTGGCTGAAATTACATGAAATGTGTGTCCCCCGAAGAAGCCCATGCCATCCCAGGTGAGAAAAATGCATCCTGAATCAGGTCTGAGGGCTAAAACCTCAGTAACGGGTTTTACCACATTGAGCTCAGAACGTAAGGTCGGGACCTGAAATTTGAAGCCAAAAATCAAATTTTCAGTTTGGCTGAAATTACTTGAAATGTGTGTCTCCCGAAGAAGCCCATGCCATCCCAGGTGAGAAAAATGCATCCTGAATCAGGTCTGAGGGCTATAGCCTCAGTAACGGGTTTTACCTCATTGAGCTCAGAACTTAAGGTCGGGACCTGAAATTTGGAGCCAAAAATCAAATTTTCAGTTTGGCTGAAATTACATGAAATGTGTGTCCCCCGAAAAAGCCCATGCCATCCCAGGTGAGAAAAATGCATCCTGAATCAAGTCTGAGGGCTAAAACCTCTGTTTTCGGGTTTTACCACATTGAGCTATGAACGTAAGGTCGGGACCTGAAATTTGGAGCCAAAAATCAAATTTTCAGTTTGGCTGAAATTACATGAAATGTGTGTCCCCCGAAGAAGCCCATGCCATCCCAGGTGAGAAAAATGCATCCTGAATCAAGTCGGAGGGCTAAAACCTCAGTAACGGGTTTTACCACATTGAGCTCAGAACGTAAGGTCCGGACCTGAAATTTGGAGCCAAACATCAAATTTTCAGTTTGGCTGAAATTACATGAAATATGTGTCTCCTGAAGAAGCCCATGCCATCCCAGGTGAGAAAAATGGATCCTGAATCAAGTCTGAGGGCAAAAACCTTTTTTTTTTCGGGTTTTACCACATTGAGCTCAGAACGTAAGGTCCGGACCTGAAATTTGGAGCCAAAAATCAAATTTTCAGTTTGGCTGAAATTACATGAAATATGTGTCCCCCGAAGAAGCCCATGCCATCCCAGGTGAGAAAAATGCATCCTGAATCAAGTCTGAGGGCTAAAACCTCAGTAACGGGTTTTACCACATTGAGCTCAGAACGTAAGGTCCGGACCTGAAATTTGGAGCCAAAAATCAAATTTTCAGTTTGGCTGAAATTACATGAAATGTGTGTCCCCCGAAGAAGCCCATGCCATCCCAGGTGAGAAAAATGCATCCTGAATCAAGTCTGAGGGCTAAAACCTCTGTTTTCGGGTTTTACCACATTGAGCTCAGAACGTAAGGTCCGGCCCTAAATTTGGAGCCAAAAATCAAATTTTCAGTTTGGCTGAAATTACGTGAAATATGTGTCCCCCGAAGAAGCCCATGCCATCCCAGGTGAGAAAAATGCATCCTGAATCAAGTCTGAGAGCTAAAACCTCTATAATGGGTTTTACCACATTGAGCTCAGAACGTAAGGTCGGAACCTGAAATTCGGAGCCAAAAATCAAATTTTCAGTTTGGCTGAAATTACATGAAATGTGTGTCCCCTGTGGAAGCCCATGCCATCCCAGGTGAGAAAAATGCATCCTGAATCAAGTCTAAGGGCTAAAACCTCTGTAACGGGTTTTACCACATTGAGCTCAGAACGTAAGGTCGGGACCTGAAATTTGAAGCCAGAAATCAAATTTTCACATTGGCTGAAATTACATGAAATATGTGTCCCCCGGAGAAGCCCATGCCATCCCAGGTGAGAAAAATGCATCCTGAATCAAGTCTGAGGGCTAAAACCTCTGTTTTCGGGTTTTACCACATTGAGCTCAGAACGTAAGGTCGGGACCTGAAATTTGGAGCCAAAAATCAAATTTTCAGTTTGGCTTAAATTACGTGAAATATGTGTCCCCCGAAGAAGCCCATGCCATCCCAGGTGAGAAAAATGCATCCTGAATCAAGTCTGAGAGCTAAATCCTCTATAATGGGTTTTACCACATTGAGCTCAGAACGTAAGGTCGGAACCTGAAATTCGGAGCCAAAAATCAAATTTTCAGTTTGGCTGAAATTACATGAAATGTGTGTCCCCTGTGGAAGCCCATGCCATCCCAGGTGAGAAAAAGGCATCCTGAATCAAGTCTGAGGGCTAAAACCTCCTTTTTCGGGTTTTACCACATTGAGCTCAGAACGTAAGGTCCGGACCTGAAATTTGGAGCCAAAAATCAAATTTTCAGTTTGGCTGAAATTACATGAAATATGTGTCCCCCGAAGAAGCCCATGCCATCCCAGGTGAGAAAAATGCATCCTGCATCAAGTCTGAGGGCTAAAACCTCTGTTTTCGGGTTTTACCACATTGAGCTCAGAACGTAAGGTCGGGACCTGAAATTTGGAGCCAATCATCAAATTTTCAGTTTGGCTGAAATTACATGAAATATGTGTCCCCCGAAGAAGCCCATGCCATCCCAGGTGAGAAAAATGCATCCTGAATCAGGTCTGAGAGCTAAAACCTCTGTTTTCGAGTTTTACCACATCGAGCTCAGAACGTAAGGTCGGGACCTGAAATTTGGAGCCAATCATCAAATTTTCAGTTTGGCTGAAATTGCAAGGAATATATTTCCCTCGAAGAAGCCCATGCCATCCCAAGTGAGAAAAATGCATCCTGAATCAAGTCTGAGGGCTAAAACCTCTGTTTTCGGGTTTTACCACATTGAGCTCAGAACGTAAGGTCGGGACCTGAAATTTGGAGCCAAAAATCAAATTTTCAGTTTGGCTGAGATTACATGAAATATGTGTCCCCTGAAGAAGCCCATGCCATCCCAGGTGAGAAAAATGCATCATGAATCAAGTCTGAGGGCTAAAACCTCCTTTTTCGGGTTTTACCACATTGAGCTCAGAACGTAAGGTCCGGACCTGAAATTTGGAGCCAAAAATCAAATTTTCAGTTTGGCTGAAATTACATGAAATATGTGTCCCCCGAAGAAGCCCATGCCATCCCAGGTGAGAAAAATGCATCCTGAATCAGGTCTGAGAGCTAAAACCTCTATAACGGGTTTTACAACATTGAGCTCAGAACGTAAGGTCGGGACCTGAAATTTGGAGCCAAAAATCAAATTTTCAGTTTGGCTGAAATTACATGAAATGTGTGTCCCCCGAAGAAGCCCATGCCATCCCAGGTGAGAAAAATGCATCCTGAATCAAGTCGGAGGGCTAAAACCTCTATAACGGGTTTTACCACATTGAGCTCAGAACGTAAGGTCCGGACCTGAAATTTGGAGCCAAAAATCAAATTTTCAGTTTGGCTGAAATTACATGAAATATGTGTCCCCCGAAGAAGCCCATGCCATCCCAGGTGAGAAAAATGCATCCTGAATCAAGTCTGAGGGCTAAATCCTCCTTTTTCGGGTTTTACCACATTGAGCTCAGAACGTAAGGTCCGGGACCTGAAATTTGAAGCCAGAAATCAAATTTTCACATTGGCTGAATTTACATGAAATATGTGTCCCCTGAGGAAGCCCATGCCATCCCAGGTGAGAAAAATGCATCCTGAATCAAGTCTGAGGGCTAAAACCTCTGTTTTCAGGTTTTACCACATTGAGCTCAGAACGTAAGGTCCGGACCTGAAATTTGGAGCCAAAAATCAAATTTTCAGTTTGGCTGAAATTTCATGAAATGTGTGTCCCCCGAAGAAGCCCATGCCATCCCAGGTGAGAAAAATGCATCCTGAATCAAGTCTGAGGGCTAAAACCTCTATAACGGGTTTTACCACATTGAGCTCAGAACGTAAGGTCGGGACCTGAAATTTGGAGCCAAAAATCAAATTTTCAGTTTGGCTGAAATTACATGAAATATGTGTCCCCTGAAGAAGCCCATGCCATCCCAGGTGAGAAAAATGCATCCTGAATCAAGTCTGAGGGCTAAAACCTCTGTTTTAAGGTTTCACCACACTGAGCTCAGATTGAAGGTCCGGACCTGAAATTTGGAGCCAAAATTCAAATTTTCAGTTTGGCTGAAATAACATGAAATATCAGTCCTATGTGGAAGCCCATGCCATCCCAGGTGAGAAAAATGCATCCTGAATCAAGTCTAAGGGCTAAAACCTCTATAACAGGTTTTACCACATTGAGCTCAGAACGTGAGGTCAGGACCTGAAATTTGGAGCCAAAAATCAAATTTTCAGTTTGGCTGAAATAACATGAAATATCAGTCCTATGTGGAAGCCCATGCCATCCCAGGTGAGAAAAATGCATCCTGAATCAAGTCTAAGGGCTAAAACCTCTATAACAGGTTTTACCACATTGAGCTCAGAACGTAAGGTCAGGACCTGAAATTTGGAGCCAAAAATCAAATTTTCAGTTTGGCTGAAATTACATGAAATGTGTGTCCCCTGAAGAAGCCCATGCCATCCCAGGTGAGAAAAATGCATCCTGAATCAAGTCTGAGGGCTAAAACCTCTATAACGGGTTTTACCACATTGAGCTCAGAACGTAAGGTCCGTACCTGAAATTTGGAGCCAAAAATCAAATTTTCAGTTTGGCTGAAATTACATGAAATATGTGTCCCCCGAAGAAGCCCATGCCATCCCAGGTCAGAAAAATGCATCCTGAATCAAGTCTAAGGGCTAAAACCTCTATAACAGGTTTTACCACATTGAGCTCAGAACGTGAGGTCGGGACCTGAAATTTGGAGCCAAAAATCAAATTTTCAGTTTGGCTGAAATAACATGAAATATCAGTCCTATGTGGAAGCCCATGCCATCACAGGTGAGAAAAATGCATCCTGAATCAAGTCTAAGGGCTAAAACCTCTATAACAGGTTTTACCACATTGAGCTCAGAACGTAAGGTCGGGACCTGAAATTTGGAGCCAAAAATCAAATTTTCAGTTTGGCTGAAATTACATGAAATATGTGTCCCCCGAAGAAGCCCATGCCATCCCAGGTCAGAAAAATGCATCCTGAATCAAGTCTAAGGGCTAAAACCTCTATAACAGGTTTTACCACATTGAGCTCAGAACGTAAGGTCGGGACCTGAAATTTGGAGCCAAAAATCAAATTTTCAGTTTGGCTGAAATTACATGAAATGTGTGTCCCCTGAAGAAGCCCATGCCATCCCAGGTGAGAAAAATGCATCCTGAATCAAGTCTGATGGCTAAAACCTCTATAACAGGTTTTAAAACATTCAGCTCAGAACGTAAGGTCGGGACCTGAAATTTGGAGCCAAAAATCAAATTTTCAGTTTGGCTGAAATTACATGAAATATGTGTCCCCCGAAGAAGCCCATGCCATCCCAGGTGAGAAAGATGCATCCTGAATCAAGTCTGAGGGCTAAATCCTCTTTTTTCGGGTTTTACCACATTGAGCTCAGAACGTAAGGTCCGTACCTGAAATTTGGAGCCAAAAATCAAATTTTCAGTTTGGCTGAAATTACATGAAATGTGTGTCCCCCGAAGAAGCCCATGCCATCCCATGTGAGAAAAATGCATCCTGAATCAAGTCTGAGGGCTAAAACCTCTGTTTTCAGGTTTTACCACATTGAGCTCAGAACGTAAGGTCCGGACCTGAAATTTGGAGCCAAAAATCAAATTTTCAGTTTGGCTGAAATTACATGAAATATGTGTCCCCCGAAGAAGCCCATGCCATCCCAGGTGAGAAAAATGCATCCTGAATCAAGTCTGAGGGCTAAAACCTCCTTTTTCGGGTTTTACCACATTGAGCTCAGAACGTAAGGTCCGGACCTGAAATTTGGAGCCAAAAATCAAATTTTCAGTTTGGCTGAAATTACATGAAATGTGTGTCCCCCCGAAGAAGCCCATGCCATCCCAGGTGAGAAAAATGCATCCTGAATCAAGTCTGAGGGCTAAAACCTCAGTAACGGGTTTTACCACATTGAGCTCAGAACGTAAGGTCCAGACCTGAAATTTGGAGCCAAAAATCAAATTTTCAGTTTGGCTGAAATTACATGAAATATGTGTCCCCCGAAGAAGCCCATGCCATCCCAGGTGAGAAAAATGCATCCTGAATCAAGTCTGAGGGCTAAAACCTCTGTTTTAAGGTTTCACCACAGTGAGCTTAGATTGAAGGTCGGGACCTTAAATTTGGAGCCAAAATTCAAATTTTCAGTTTGGCTGAAATTACATGAAATATGTGTCCCCCGAAGAAGCCCATGCCATCCCAGGTGAGAAAAATGCATCCTGAATCAAGTCTGAGGGCTAAAACCTCAGTAACGGGTTTTACCACATTGAGCTCAGAACGTAAGGTCCGGACCTGAAATTTGGAGCCAAAAATCAAATTTTCAGTTTGGCTGAAATTACATGAAATGTGTGTCCCCCGAAGAAGCCCATGCCATCCCAGGTGAGAAAAATGCATCCTGAATCAAGTCTGAGGGCTAAAACCTCTGTTTTCGGGTTTTACCACATTGAGCTCAGAACGTAAGGTCCGGCCCTAAATTTGGAGCCAAAAATCAAATTTTCAGTTTGGCTGAAATTACGTGAAATATGTGTCCCCCGAAGAAGCCCATGCCATCCCAGGTGAGAAAAATGCATCCTGAATCAAGTCTGAGAGCTAAAACCTCTATAATGGGTTTTACCACATTGAGCTCAGAACGTAAGGTCGGAACCTGAAATTCGGAGCCAAAAATCAAATTTTCAGTTTGGCTGAAATTACATGAAATGTGTGTCCCCTGTGGAAGCCCATGCCATCCCAGGTGAGAAAAATGCATCCTGAATCAAGTCTAAGGGCTAAAACCTCTGTAACGGGTTTTACCACATTGAGCTCAGAACGTAAGGTCGGGACCTGAAATTTGAAGCCAGAAATCAAATTTTCACATTGGCTGAAATTACATGAAATATGTGTCCCCCGGAGAAGCCCATGCCATCCCAGGTGAGAAAAATGCATCCTGAATCAAGTCTGAGGGCTAAAACCTCTGTTTTCGGGTTTTACCACATTGAGCTCAGAACGTAAGGTCGGGACCTGAAATTTGGAGCCAAAAATCAAATTTTCAGTTTGGCTTAAATTACGTGAAATATGTGTCCCCCGAAGAAGCCCATGCCATCCCAGGTGAGAAAAATGCATCCTGAATCAAGTCTGAGAGCTAAATCCTCTATAATGGGTTTTACCACATTGAGCTCAGAACGTAAGGTCGGAACCTGAAATTCGGAGCCAAAAATCAAATTTTCAGTTTGGCTGAAATTACATGAAATGTGTGTCCCCTGTGGAAGCCCATGCCATCCCAGGTGAGAAAAAGGCATCCTGAATCAAGTCTGAGGGCTAAAACCTCCTTTTTCGGGTTTTACCACATTGAGCTCAGAACGTAAGGTCCGGACCTGAAATTTGGAGCCAAAAATCAAATTTTCAGTTTGGCTGAAATTACATGAAATATGTGTCCCCCGAAGAAGCCCATGCCATCCCAGGTGAGAAAAATGCATCCTGCATCAAGTCTGAGGGCTAAAACCTCTGTTTTCGGGTTTTACCACATTGAGCTCAGAACGTAAGGTCGGGACCTGAAATTTGGAGCCAATCATCAAATTTTCAGTTTGGCTGAAATTACATGAAATATGTGTCCCCCGAAGAAGCCCATGCCATCCCAGGTGAGAAAAATGCATCCTGAATCAGGTCTGAGAGCTAAAACCTCTGTTTTCGAGTTTTACCACATCGAGCTCAGAACGTAAGGTCGGGACCTGAAATTTGGAGCCAATCATCAAATTTTCAGTTTGGCTGAAATTGCAAGGAATATATTTCCCTCGAAGAAGCCCATGCCATCCCAAGTGAGAAAAATGCATCCTGAATCAAGTCTGAGGGCTAAAACCTCTGTTTTCGGGTTTTACCACATTGAGCTCAGAACGTAAGGTCGGGACCTGAAATTTGGAGCCAAAAATCAAATTTTCAGTTTGGCTGAGATTACATGAAATATGTGTCCCCTGAAGAAGCCCATGCCATCCCAGGTGAGAAAAATGCATCCTGAATCAAGTCTGAGGGCTAAAACCTCCTTTTTCGGGTTTTACCACATTGAGCTCAGAACGTAAGGTCCGGACCTGAAATTTGGAGCCAAAAATCAAATTTTCAGTTTGGCTGAAATTACATGAAATATGTGTCCCCCGAAGAAGCCCATGCCATCCCAGGTGAGAAAAATGCATCCTGAATCAGGTCTGAGAGCTAAAACCTCTATAACGGGTTTTACAACATTGAGCTCAGAACGTAAGGTCGGGACCTGAAATTTGGAGCCAAAAATCAAATTTTCAGTTTGGCTGAAATTACATGAAATGTGTGCCCACGAACAAGCCCATGCCATCCCAGGTGAGAAAAATGCATCCTGAATCAAGTCGGAGGGCTAAAACCTCTATAACGGGTTTTACCACATTGAGCTCAGAACGTAAGGTCCGGACCTGAAATTTGGAGCCAAAAATCAAATTTTCAGTTTGGCTGAAATTACATGAAATATGTGTCCCCCGAAGAAGCCCATGCCATCCCAGGTGAGAAAAATGCATCCTGAATCAAGTCTGAGGGCTAAATCCTCCTTTTTCGGGTTTTACCACATTGAGCTCAGAACGTAAGGTCCGGGACCTGAAATTTGAAGCCAGAAATCAAATTTTCACATTGGCTGAATTTACATGAAATATGTGTCCCCTGAGGAAGCCCATGCCATCCCAGGTGAGAAAAATGCATCCTGAATCAAGTCTGAGGGCTAAAACCTCTGTTTTCAGGTTTTACCACATTGAGCTCAGAACGTAAGGTCCGGACCTGAAATTTGGAGCCAAAAATCAAATTTTCAGTTTGGCTGAAATTTCATGAAATGTGTGTCCCCCGAAGAAGCCCATGCCATCCCAGGTGAGAAAAATGCATCCTGAATCAAGTCTGAGGGCTAAAACCTCTATAACGGGTTTTACCACATTGAGCTCAGAACGTAAGGTCGGGACCTGAAATTTGGAGCCAAAAATCAAATTTTCAGTTTGGCTGAAATTACATGAAATATGTGTCCCCTGAAGAAGCCCATGCCATCCCAGGTGAGAAAAATGCATCCTGAATCAAGTCTGAGGGCTAAAACCTCTGTTTTAAGGTTTCACCACACTGAGCTCAGATTGAAGGTCCGGACCTGAAATTTGGAGCCAAAATTCAAATTTTCAGTTTGGCTGAAATAACATGAAATATCAGTCCTATGTGGAAGCCCATGCCATCCCAGGTGAGAAAAATGCATCCTGAATCAAGTCTAAGGGCTAAAACCTCTATAACAGGTTTTACCACATTGAGCTCAGAACGTGAGGTCAGGACCTGAAATTTGGAGCCAAAAATCAAATTTTCAGTTTGGCTGAAATAACATGAAATATCAGTCCTATGTGGAAGCCCATGCCATCCCAGGTGAGAAAAATGCATCCTGAATCAAGTCTAAGGGCTAAAACCTCTATAACAGGTTTTACCACATTGAGCTCAGAACGTAAGGTCAGGACCTGAAATTTGGAGCCAAAAATCAAATTTTCAGTTTGGCTGAAATTACATGAAATGTGTGTCCCCTGAAGAAGCCCATGCCATCCCAGGTGAGAAAAATGCATCCTGAATCAAGTCTGAGGGCTAAAACCTCTATAACGGGTTTTACCACATTGAGCTCAGAACGTAAGGTCCGTACCTGAAATTTGGAGCCAAAAATCAAATTTTCAGTTTGGCTGAAATTACATGAAATATGTGTCCCCCGAAGAAGCCCATGCCATCCCAGGTCAGAAAAATGCATCCTGAATCAAGTCTAAGGGCTAAAACCTCTATAACAGGTTTTACCACATTGAGCTCAGAACGTGAGGTCGGGACCTGAAATTTGGAGCCAAAAATCAAATTTTCAGTTTGGCTGAAATAACATGAAATATCAGTCCTATGTGGAAGCCCATGCCATCACAGGTGAGAAAAATGCATCCTGAATCAAGTCTAAGGGCTAAAACCTCTATAACAGGTTTTACCACATTGAGCTCAGAACGTAAGGTCGGGACCTGAAATTTGGAGCCAAAAATCAAATTTTCAGTTTGGCTGAAATTACATGAAATATGTGTCCCCCGAAGAAGCCCATGCCATCCCAGGTCAGAAAAATGCATCCTGAATCAAGTCTAAGGGCTAAAACCTCTATAACAGGTTTTACCACATTGAGCTCAGAACGTAAGGTCGGGACCTGAAATTTGGAGCCAAAAATCAAATTTTCAGTTTGGCTGAAATTACATGAAATGTGTGTCCCCTGAAGAAGCCCATGCCATCCCAGGTGAGAAAAATGCATCCTGAATCAAGTCTGATGGCTAAAACCTCTATAACAGGTTTTAAAACATTCAGCTCAGAACGTAAGGTCGGGACCTGAAATTTGGAGCCAAAAATCAAATTTTCAGTTTGGCTGAAATTACATGAAATATGTGTCCCCCGAAGAAGCCCATGCCATCCCAGGTGAGAAAAATGCATCCTGAATCAAGTCTGAGGGCTAAATCCTCTTTTTTCGGGTTTTACCACATTGAGCTCAGAACGTAAGGTCCGTACCTGAAATTTGGAGCCAAAAATCAAATTTTCAGTTTGGCTGAAATTACATGAAATGTGTGTCCCCCGAAGAAGCCCATGCCATCCCATGTGAGAAAAATGCATCCTGAATCAAGTCTGAGGGCTAAAACCTCTGTTTTCAGGTTTTACCACATTGAGCTCAGAACGTAAGGTCCGGACCTGAAATTTGGAGCCAAAAATCAAATTTTCAGTTTGGCTGAAATTACATGAAATATGTGTCCCCCGAAGAAGCCCATGCCATCCCAGGTGAGAAAAATGCATCCTGAATCAAGTCTGAGGGCTAAAACCTCCTTTTTCGGGTTTTACCACATTGAGCTCAGAACGTAAGGTCCGGACCTGAAATTTGGAGCCAAAAATCAAATTTTCAGTTTGGCTGAAATTACATGAAATGTGTGTCCCCCCGAAGAAGCCCATGCCATCCCAGGTGAGAAAAATGCATCCTGAATCAAGTCTGAGGGCTAAAACCTCAGTAACGGGTTTTACCACATTGAGCTCAGAACGTAAGGTCCAGACCTGAAATTTGGAGCCAAAAATCAAATTTTCAGTTTGGCTGAAATTACATGAAATATGTGTCCCCCGAAGAAGCCCATGCCATCCCAGGTGAGAAAAATGCATCCTGAATCAAGTCTGAGGGCTAAAACCTCTGTTTTAAGGTTTCACCACAGTGAGCTTAGATTGAAGGTCGGGACCTTAAATTTGGAGCCAAAATTCAAATTTTCAGTTTGGCTGAAATTACATGAAATGTGTGTCCCCTGAAGAAGCCCATGCCATCCCATGTGAGAAAAATGCATCCTGAATCAAGTCTGAGAGCTAAAACCTCTGTTTTCGGGTTTTACCACCTTGAGCTCAGAACGTAAGGTCCGGACCTGAAATTTGGAGCCAAAAATCAAATTTTCAGTTTGGCTGAGATTACATGAAATATGTGTCCCCTGAAGAAGCCAATGCCATCCCAGGTGAGAAAAATGCATCCTGAATCAAGTCTTAGGGCTAAAACCTCTATAACGGGTTTTACAACATTGAGCTCAGAACGTAAGGTCAGGGACCTGAAATTTGGAGCCAAAAATCAAATTTTCAGTTTGGCTGACATTACATGAAATATGTGTCCCCTGAAGAAGCCCATGCCATCCCAGGTGAGAAAAATGCATCCTGAATCAAGTCTGAGGGCTACAACCTCCTTTTTCGGGTTTTACCACATTGAGCTCAGAACGTAAGGTCCGGACCTGAAATTTGGAGCCAAAAATCAAATTTTCAGTTTGGCTGAAATTACATGAAATGTGTGTCCCCCCGAAGAAGCCCATGCCATCCCAGGTGAGAAAAATGCATCCTGAATCAAGTCTGAGGGCTAAAACCTCAGTAACGGGTTTTACCACATTGAGCTCAGAACGTAAGGTCCAGACCTGAAATTTGGAGCCAAAAATCAAATTTTCAGTTTGGCTGAAATTACATGAAATATGTGTCCCCCAAAGAAGCCCATGCCATCCCAGGTGAGAAAAATGCATCCTGAATCAAGTCTGAGGGCTAAAACCTCTGTTTTCGGGTTTTAACACATTGAGCTCAGAACGTAAGGTCGGGACCTGAAATTTGGAGCCAAAAATCAAATTTTCAGTTTGGCTGAAATTACATGAAATGTGTGTCCCCTGTGGAAGCCCATGCCATCCCAGGTGAGAAAAATGCATCCTGAATCAAGTCTGAGGGCTAAAACCTCTGTAACGGGTTTTACCACATTGAGCTCAGAACGTAAGGTCGGGACCTGAAATTTGGAGCCAAAAATCAAATTTTCAGTTTGGCTGAAATTACATGAATTGTGTGTCCCCCAAAGAAGCCCATGCCATCCCATGTGAGAAAAATGCATCCTGAATCAAGTCTGAGTTCTAAAACCTCTGTAACGGGTTTTACCACATTGAGCTCAGAACGTAAGGTCCGGACCTGAAATTTGAAGCCAAAAATCAAATTTTCAGTTTGGCTGAAATTACATGAAATATGTGTCCCCCGAAGAAGCCCATGCCATCCCAGGTGAGAAAAATGCATCCTGAATCAAGTCTGAGGGCTAAAACCTCTGTTTTCGGGTTTTACCACATTGAGCTCAGAACGTAAGGTCGGGACCTGAAATTTGGAGCCAAAAATCAAATTTTCAGTTTGGCTGAAAATAACATGAAATGTGTGTCCCCCGAAAAAGCCCATGCCATCCCAGGTGAGAAAAATGCATCCTGAATCAAGTCTGAGGGCTAAAACCTCTATAACGGGTTTTAAAACATTGAGCTCAGAACGTAAGGTCGGAACCTGAAATTTGGAGCCAAAAATCAAATTTTCAGTTTGGCTGAAATTACATGAAATGTGTGTCCCCTGAAGAAGCCCATGCCATCCCAGGTGAGAAAAATGCATCCTGAATCAAGTCTGAGAGCTAAAACCTCTATAACATGTTTTAAAACATTCAACTCAGAACGTAAGGTCGGGACCTGAAATTTGGAGCCAAAAATCAAATTTTCAGTTTGGCTGAAATAACATGACATATCAGTCCTATGTGGAAGCCAATGCCATCCCAGGTGAGAAAAATGCATCCTGAATCAAGTCTGAGGGCTAAAACCACTTTAACAGGTTTTAAAACATTCAGCTCAGAACGTAAGGTCGGGACCTGAAATTTGGAGCCAAAAATCAAATTTTCAGTTTGGCTGAAATTACATGAAATGTGTGTCCCCCGAAGAAGCCCATGCCATCCCAGGTGAGAAAAATGCATCCTGAATCAAGTCTGAGGGCTAAAACCTCTATAACAGGTTTTACCACATTGAGCTCAGAACGTAAGGTCCGGACCTGAAATTTGGAGCCAAAAATCAAATTTTCAGTTTGGCTGAAATTACATGAAATATGTGTCCCCCAAAGAAGCCCATGCCATCCCAGGTGAGAAAAATGCATCCTGAATCAAGTCTGAGAGCTAAAACCTCTATAACGGGTTTTTCCACATTGAGCTCAGAACGTAAGGTCCGGACCTGAAATTTGGAGCCAAAAATCAAATTTTCAGTTTGGCTGAAATTACATGAAATGTGTGTCCCCTGAAGAAGCCCATGCCATCCCAGGTGAGAAAAATGCATCCTGAATCAAGTCTGAGAGCTAAAACCTCTGTTTTCGGGTTTTACCACATTGAGCTCAGAACGTAAGGTCGGGACCTGAAATTTGGAGCCAATAATCAAATTTTCAGTTTGGCTGAAATTACATGAAATGTGTGTCCCCCGAAGAAGCCCATGCCATCCCAGGTGAGAAAAATGCATCCTGAATCAAGTCTGAGGGCTAAAACCTCTGTTTTCGGGTTTTACCACATTGAGCTCAGAACGTAAGGTCGGGACCTGAAATTTGGAGCCAGAAATCAAATTTTCAGTTTGGCTGAAATTACATGAAATGTGTGTCCCCTGAAGAAGCCCATGCCATCCCAGGTGAGAAAAATGCATCCTGAATCAAGTCTGAGGGCTAAAACCTCTATAACAGGTTTTACCACATTCAGCTCAGAACGTAAGGTCGGGACCTGAAATTTGGAGCCAAAAATCAAATTTTCAGTTTGGCTGAAATTACATGAAATATGTGTCCCCCGAAGAAGCCCATGCCATCCCAGGTGAGAAAAATGCATCCTGAATCAAGTCTGAGGGCTAAAACCTCAGTAACGGGTTTTACCACATTGAGCTCAGAACGTAAGGTCGGGACCTGAAATTTGGAGCCAAAAATCAAATTTTCAGTTTGGCTGAAATTACATGAAATATGTGTCCCCTGTGGAAGCCCATGCCATCCCAGGTGAGAAAAATGCATCCTGAATCAAGTCTGAGGGCTAAAACCTCCTTTTTCGGGTTTTACCACATTGAGCTCAGAACGTAAGGTCGGGACCTGAAATTTGGAGCCAAAAATCAAATTTTCAGTTTGGCTGAAATTACATGAAATGTTTGTCCCCTGAAGAAGCCCATGCCATCCCAGGTGAGAAAAATGACTCCTGAATCAGGTCTGAGAGCTAAAACCTCTATAACGGGTTTTACAACATTGAGCTCAGAACGTAAGGTCGGGACCTGAAATTTGGAGCCAAAAATCAAATTTTCAGTTTGGCTGAAATTACATGAAATGTGTGTCCCCTGAAGAAGCCCATGCCATCCCAGGTGAGAAAAATGCATCCTGAATCAAGTCTGAGAGCTAAAACCTCTGTTTTCGGGTTTTACCACATTGAGCTCAGAACGTAAGGTCGGGACCTGAAATTTGGAGCCAAAAATCAAATTTTCAGTTTGGCTGAAATTACATGAAATGTGTGTCCCCCGAAGAAGCCCATGCCATCCCAGGTGAGAAAAATGCATCCTGAATCAAGTCTGAGGGCTAAAACCTCTGTTTTCGGGTTTTACCACATTGAGCTCAGAACGTAAGGTCGGGACCTGAAATTTGGAGCCAAAAATCAAATTTTCAGTTTGGCTGAAATTACATGAAATGTGTGTCCCCTGAAGAAGCCCATGCCATCCCAGGTGAGAAAAATGCATCCTGAATCAAGTCTGAGGGCTAAAACCTCTGTAACGGGTTTTACCACATTGAGCTCAGAACGTAAGGTCGGGACCTGAAATTTGGAGCCAAAAATCAAATTTTCAGTTTGGCTGAAATTACATGAAATATGTGTCCCCCGAAGAAGCCCATGCCATCCCAGGTGAGAAAAATGCATCCTGAATCAAGTCTGAGGGCTAAAACCTCAGTAACGGGTTTTACCACATTGAGCTCAGAACGTAAGGTCGGGACCTGAAATTTGGAGCCAAAAATCAAATTTTCAGTTTGGCTGAAATTACATGAAATATGTGTCCCCTGTGGAAGCCCATGCCATCCCAGGTGAGAAAAATGCATCCTGAATCAAGTCTGAGGGCTAAAACCTCCTTTTTCGGGTTTTACCACATTGAGCTCAGAACGTAAGGTCGGGACCTGAAATTTGGAGCCAAAAATCAAATTTTCAGTTTGGCTGAAATTACATGAAATGTTTGTCCCCTGAAGAAGCCCATGCCATCCCAGGTGAGAAAAATGCATCCTGAATCAAGTCTGAGAGCTAAAACCTCTATAACGGGTTTTTCCACATTGAGCTCAGAACGTAAGGTCCGGACCTGAAATTTGGAGCCAAAAATCAAATTTTCAGTTTGGCTGAAATTACATGAAATGTGTGTCCTATGAAGAAGCCCATGCCATCCCAGGTGAGAAAAATGCATCCTGAATCAAGTCTGAGAGCTAAAACCTCTGTTTTCGGGTTTTACCACATTGAGCTCAGAACGTAAGGTCGGGACCTAAAATTTGGAGCCAAAAATCAAATTTTCAGTTTGGCTGAAATTACATGAAATGTGTGTCCCCCGAAGAAGCCCATGCCATCCCAGGTGAGAAAAATGCATCCTGAATCAAGTCTGAGGGCTAAAACCTCTGTTTTCGGGTTTTACCACATTGAGCTCAGAACGTAAGGTCGGGACCTGAAATTTGGAGCCAAAAATCAAATTTTCAGTTTGGCTGAAATTACATGAAATGTGTGTCCCCTGAAGAAGACCATGCCATCCCAGGTGAGAAAAATGCATCCTGAATCAAGTCTGAGGGCTAAAACCTCTATAACAGGTTTTACCACATTCAGCTCAGAACGTAAGGTCGGGACCTGAAATTTGGAGCCAAAAATCAAATTTTCAGTTTTGCTGAAATTACATGAAATATGTGTCCCCCGAAGAAGCCCATGCCATCCCAGGTGAGAAAAATGCATCCTGAATCAAGTCTGAGGGCTAAAACCTCAGTAACGGGTTTTACCACATTGAGCTCAGAACGTAAGGTCGGGACCTGAAATTTGGAGCCAAAAATCAAATTTTCAGTTTGGCTGAAATTACATGAAATATGTGTCCCCTGTGGAAGCCCATGCCATCCCAGGTGAGAAAAATGCATCCTGAATCAAGTCTGAGGGCTAAAACCTCCTTTTTCGGGTTTTACCACATTGAGCTCAGAACGTAAGGTCGGGACCTGAAATTTGGAGCCAAAAATCACATTTTCAGTTTGGCTGAAATTACATGAAATGTTTGTCCCCTGAAGAAGCCCATGCCATCCCAGGTGAGAAAAATGACTCCTGAATCAGGTCTGAGAGCTAAAACCTCTATAACGGGTTTTACAACATTGAGCTCAGAACGTAAGGTCGGGACCTGAAATTTGGAGCCAAAAATCAAATTTTCAGTTTGGCTGAAATTACATGAAATATGTGTCCCCCGAAGAAGCCCATGCCATCCCAGGTGAGAAAAATGCATCCTGAATCAAGTCTGAGGGCTAAAACCTCTGTTTTCGGGTTTTACAACATTGAGCTCAGAACGTAAGGTCAGGGACCTGAAATTTGAAGCCAGAAATCAAATTTTCACATTGGCTGAAATTACATGAAATATGTGTCCCCTGAGGAGGCCCATGCCATCCCAGGTGAGAAAAATGCATCCTGAATCAGGTCAGAGAGCTAAAACCTCTATAACATGTTTTAAAACATTCAACTCAGAACTTAAGGTCGGGACCTGAAATTTGGAGCCAAAAATCAAATTTTCAGTTTGGCTGAAATTACATGAAATGTGTGTCCCCTGTGGAAGCCCATGCCATCCCAGGTGAGAAAAATGCATCCTGAATCAAGTCTGAGGGCTAAAACCACTTTAAGAGGTTTTAAAACATTCAGCTCAGAACGTAAGGTCGGGACCTGAAATTTGGAGCCAAAAATCAAATTTTCAGTTTGGCTGAAATTACATGAAATGTGTGTCCCCTGTGGAAGCCCATGCCATCCCAGGTGAGAAAAATGCATCCTGAATCAAGTCTGAGGGCTAAAACCTCTGTAACGGGTTTTACCACATTGAGCTCAGAACGTAAGGTCGGGACCTGAAATTTGGAGCCAAAAATCAAATTTTCAGTTTGGCTGAAATTACATGAATTGTGTGTCCCCCAAAGAAGCCCATGCCATCCCATGTGAGAAAAATGCATCCTGAATCAAGTCTGAGTGCTAAAACCTCTGTAACGGGTTTTACCACATTGAGCTCAGAACGTAAGGTCGGGACCTGAAATTTGAAGCCAAAAATAGAATTTTCAGTTTGGCTGAAATTACATGAAATATGTGTCCCCCGAAGAAGCCCATGCCATCCCAGGTGAGAAAAATGCATCCTGAATCAAGTCTGAGGGCTAAAACCTCTGTTTTCGGGTTTTACCACATTGAGCTCAGAACGTAAGGTCGGGACCTGAAATTTGGAGCCAAAAATCAAATTTTCAGTTTTGCTGAAATTACATGAAATATGTGTCCCCCGAAGAAGCCCATGCCATCCCAGGTGAGAAAAATGCATCCTGAATCAAGTCTGAGGGCTAAAACCTCTATAACATGTTTTAAAACATTCAACTCAGAACGTAAGGTTGGGACCTGAAATTTGGAGCCAAAAATCAAATTTTCACATTGGCTGAAATTACATGAAATATGTGTCCCCTGTGGAAGCCCATGCCATCCCAGGTGAGAAAAATGCATCCTGAATCAAGTCTGAGGGCTAAAACCTCTGTTTTCGGGTTTTACCACATTGAGCTCAGAACGTAAGGTCCGGACCTGAAATTTGGAGCCAAAAATCAAATTTTCAGTTTGGCTGAAATTACATGAAATATGTGTCCCCTGAGGAAGCCCATGCCATCCCAGGTGAGAAAAATGCATCCTGAATCAAGTCTGAGAGCTAAAACCTCTATAACGGTTTTTACCACATTGAGCTCAGAACATAAGGTCCGGACCTGAAATTTGGAGCCAAAAATCAAATTTTCAGTTTGGCTGAAATTACGTGAAATATGTGTCCCCCGAAGAAGCCCATGCCATCCCAGGTGAGAAAAATGCATCCTGAATCAAGTCTGAGGGCTAAAACCTCTATAACGGGTTTTACCACATTGAGCTCAGAACGTAAGGTCCGGACCTGAAATTTGGAGCCAAAAATCAAATTTTCAGTTTGGCTGAAATAACATGAAATGTGTGTCCCCCGAAGAAGCCCATGCCATCCCAGGTGAGAAAAATGCATCCTGAATCAAGTCTGAGGGCTAAAACCTCTGTTTTCGGGTTTTACCACATTGAGCTCAGAACGTAAGGTCCGGACCTGAAATTTGGAGCCAAAAATCAAATTTTCAGTTTGGCTGAAATTACATGAAATGTGTGTCCCCTGAAGAAGCCCATGCCATCCCAGGTGAGAAAAATGCATCCTGAATCAAGTCTGAGGGCTAAAACCTCAGTAACAGGTTTTACCACATTCAGCTCAGAACGTAAGGTCGGGACCTGAAATTTGGAGCCAAAAATCAAATTTTCAGTTTGGCTGAAATTACATTAAATATATGTGTCCCCCGAAGAAGCCCATGCCATCCCAGGTGAGAAAAATGCATCCTGAATCAAGTCTGAGGGCTAAAACCTCTGTAACGGGTTTTACCACATTGAGCTCAGAACGTAAGGTCCGGACCTGAAATTTGGAGCCAAAAATCAAATTTTCAGTTTGGCTGAAATTACATGAATTGTGTGTCCCCCGAAGAAGCCCATGCCATCCCAGGTGAGAAAAATGCATCCTGAATCAAGTCTGAGGGCTAAAACCTCTGTTTTCGGGTTTTACAACATTGAGCTCAGAACGTAAGGTCCGGGACCTGAAATTTGAAGCCAGAAATCAAATTTTCACATTGGCTGAAATTACATGAAATATGTGTCCTCTGAGGAAGCCCATGCCATCCCAGGTGAGAAAAATGCATCCTGAATCAGGTCAGAGAGCTAAAACCTCTATAACGGGTTTTACAACATTGAGCTCAGAACGTAAGGTCCGGGACCTGAAATTTGAAGCCAGAAATCAAATTTTCACATTGGCTGAAATTACATGAAATATGTGTCCCCTGAGGAAGCCCATGCCATCCCAGGTGAGAAAAATGCATCCTGAATCAAGTCTGAGGGCTAAAACCTCTGTTTTCGGGTTTTACCACATTGAGCTCAGAACGTAAGGTCCGGAACTGAAATTTGGAGCCAAAAATCAAATTTTCAGTTTGGCTGAAATTACATGAATTGTGTGTCCCCCGAAGAAGCCCATGCCATCCCAGGTGAGAAAAATGCATCCTGAATCAAGTCTGAGGGCTAAAACCTCTGTTTTCGGGTTTTACCACATTGAGCTCAGAACGTAAGGTTCGGACCTGAAATTTGGAGCCAAAAATCAAATTTTCAGTTTTGCTGAAATTACATGAAATATGTGTCCCCCGAAGAAGCCCATGCCATCCCAGGTGAGAAAAATGCATCCTGAATCAAGTCTGAGGGCTAAAACCTCAGTAACGGGTTTTACCACATTGAGCTCAGAACGTAAGGTCGGGACCTGAAATTTGGAGCCAAAAATCAAATATTCAGTTTGGCTGAAATTACATGAAATATGTGTCCCCTGTGGAAGCCCATGCCATCCCAGGTGAGAAAAATGCATCCTGAATCAAGTCTGAGGGCTAAAACCTCAGTAACAGGTTTTAAAACATTCAGCTCAGAACGTAAGGTCGGGACCTGAAATTTGGAGCCAAAAATCAAATTTTCAGTTTGGCTGAAATTACATGAAATATGTGTCCCCCGAAGAAGCCCATGCCATCCCAGGTGAGAAAAATGCATCCTGAATCAAGTCTGAGGGCTAAAACCTCAGTAACGGGTTTTACCACATTGAGCTCAGAACGTAAGGTCGGGACCTGAAATTTGGAGCCAAAAATCAAATTTTCAGTCTGGCTGAAATTACATGAAATATGTGTCCCCTGTGGAAGCCCATGCCATCCCAGGTGAGAAAAATGCATCCTGAATCAAGTCTGAGGGCTAAAACCTCCTTTTTCGGGTTTTACCACATTGAGCTCAGAACGTAAGGGAGGGACCTGAAATTTGGAGCCAAAAATCAAATTTTCAGTTTGGCTGAAATTACGTGAAATATGTGTCCCCCGAAGAAGCCCATGCCATCCCAGGTGAGAAAAATGCATCCTGAATCAGGTCTGAGAGCTAAAACCTCTATAACGGGTTTTACAACATTGAGCTCAGAACGTAAGGTCGGGACCTGAAATTTGGAGCCAAAAATCAAATTTTCAGTTTGGCTGAAATTACATGAAATATGTGTCCCCTGAGGAGGCCCATTCCATCCCAGGTGAGAAAAATGCATCCTGAATCAGGTCAGAGAGCTAAAACCTCTATAACATGTTTTAAAACATTCAACTCAGAACGTAAGGTCGGGACCTGAAATTTGGAGCCAAAAATCAAATTTTCAGTTTGGCTGAAATTACATGAAATATGTGTCCCCTGTGGAAGCCCATGCCATCCCAGGTGAGAAAAATGCATCCTGAATCAAGTCTGAGGGCTAAAACCTCTGTTTTCGGGTTTTACCACATTGAGCTCAGAACGTAAGGTCCGGACCTGAAATTTGGAGCCAAAAATCAAATTTTCAGTTTGGCTGAAATTACATGAAATATGTGTCCCCTGAGGAAGCCCATGCCATCCCAGGTGAGAAAAATGCATCCTGAATCAAGTCTGAGGGCTAAAACCTCTATAACAGGTTTTACCACATTCAGCTCAGAACGTAAGGTCGGGACCTGAAATTTGGAGCCAAAAATCAAATTTTCAGTTTTGCTGAAATTACATGAAATATGTGTCCCCCGAAGAAGCCCATGCCATCCCAGGTGAGAAAAATGCATCCTGAATCAAGTCTGAGAGCTAAAACCTCTATAACGGGTTTTACCACATTGAGCTCAGAACGTAAGGTCCGGACCTGAAATTTGGCGCCAAAAATCAAATTTTCAGTTTGGCAGAAATTAAGTGATATATATGTCCCCCGAAGAAGCCCATGCCATCCCAGGTGAGAAAAATGCATCCTGAATCAAGTCTGAGGGCTAAAACCACTTTAAGAGGTTTTAAAACATTCAGCTCAGAACGTAAGGTCGGGACCTGAAATTTGGAGCCAAAAATCAAATTTTCAGTTTGGCTGAAATTACATGAAATATGTGTCCCCCGAAGAAGCCCATGCCATCCCAGGTGAGAAAAATGCATCCTGAATCAAGTCTGAGGGCTAAATCCTCTTTTTTCGGGTTTTACCACATTGAGCTCAGAACGTAAGGTCCGTACCTGAAATTTGGAGCCAAAAATCAAATTTTCAGTTTGGCTGAAATTACATGAAATGTGTGTCCCCCGAAGAAGCCCATGCCATCCCAGGTGAGAAAAATGCATCCTGAATCAAGTCTGAGAGCTAAAACCTCTGTTTTCGGGTTTTACCACATTGAGCTCAGAACGTAAGGTCCGGACCTGAAATTTGGAGCCAAAAATCAAATTTTCAGTTTGGCTGAAATTACATGAAATATGTGTCCCCTGAAGAAGCCCATGCCATCCCAGGTGAGAAAAATGCATCCTGAATCAAGTCTGAGGGCTAAAACCTCCTTTTTCGGGTTTTACCACATTGAGCTCAGAACGTAAGGTCCGGACCTGAAATTTGGAGCCAAAAATCAAATTTTCAGTTTGGCTGAAATTACATGAAATGTGTGTCCCCCCGAAGAAGCCCATGCCATCCCAGGTGAGAAAAATGCATCCTGAATCAAGTCTGAGGGCTAAAACCTCTATAACGGGTTTTACCACATTGAGCTCAGAACGTAAGGTCCAGACCTGAAATTTGGAGCCAAAAATCAAATTTTCAGTTTGGCTGAAATTACATAAAATATGTGTCCCCCAAAGAAGCCCATGCCATCCCAGGTGAGAAAAATGCATCCTGAATCAAGTCTGAGGGCTAAAACCTCTGTTTTAAGGGTTTCACCACAGTGAGCTCAGATTGAAGGTCGGGACCTGAAATTTGGAGCCAAAATTCAAAGTTTCAGTTTGGCTGAAATTACATGAAATATCAGTCCCCTGTGATAGCCCATGCCATCCCAGGTGAGAAAAATGCATCCTGAATCAAGTCTGAGGGCTAAAACCACTTTAAGAGGTTTTAAAACATTCAGCTCAGAACGTAAGGTCGGGACCTGAAATTTGGAGCCAAAAATCAAATTTTCAGTTTGGCTGAAATTACATGAAATGTGTGTCCCCTGTGGAAGCCCATGCCATCCCAGGTGAGAAAAATGCATCCTGAATCAAGTCTGAGGGCTAAAACCTCTGTAACGGGTTTTACCACATTGAGCTCAGAACGTAAGGTCGGGACCTGAAATTTGGAGCCAAAAATCAAATTTTCAGTTTGACTGAAATTACATGAATTGTGTGTCCCCCAAAGAAGCCCATGCCATCCCATGTGAGAAAAATGCATCCTGAATCAAGTCTGAGTGCTAAAACCTCTGTAACGGGTTTTACCACATTGAGCTCAGAACGTAAGGTCGGGACCTGAAATTTGAAGCCAAAAATAGAATTTTCAGTTTGGCTGAAATTACATGAAATATGTGTCCCCCGAAGAAGCCCATGCCATCCCAGGTGAGAAAAATGCATCCTGAATCAAGTCTGAGGGCTAAAACCTCTGTTTTCGGGTTTTACCACATTGAGCTCAGAACGTAAGGTCGGGACCTGAAATTTGGAGCCAAAAATCAAATTTTCAGTTTTGCTGAAATTACATGAAATATGTGTCCCCCGAAGAAGCCCATGCCATCCCAGGTGAGAAAAATGCATCCTGAATCAAGTCTGAGGGCTAAAACCTCTATAACATGTTTTAAAACATTCAACTCAGAACGTAAGGTTGGGACCTGAAATTTGGAGCCAAAAATCAAATTTTCACATTGGCTGAAATTACATGAAATATGTGTCCCCTGTGGAAGCCCATGCCATCCCAGGTGAGAAAAATGCATCCTGAATCAAGTCTGAGGGCTAAAACCTCTGTTTTCGGGTTTTACCACATTGAGCTCAGAACATAAGGTCCGGACCTGAAATTTGGAGCCAAAAATCAAATTTTCAGTTTGGCTGAAATTACATGAAATATGTGTCCCCTGAGGAAGCCCATGCCATCCCAGGTGAGAAAAATGCATCCTGAATCAAGTCTGAGAGCTAAAACCTCTATAACGGTTTTTACCACATTGAGCTCAGAACATAAGGTCCGGACCTGAAATTTGGAGCCAAAAATCAAATTTTCAGTTTGGCTGAAATTACGTGAAATATGTGTCCCCCGAAGAAGCCCATGCCATCCCAGGTGAGAAAAATGCATCCTGAATCAAGTCTGAGGGCTAAAACCTCTATAACGGGTTTTACCACATTGAGCTCAGAACGTAAGGTCGGGACCTGAAATTTGGAGCCAAAAATCAAATTTTCAGTTTGGCTGAAATTACATGAAATATGTGTCCCCCAAAGAAGCCCATGCCATCCCAGGTGAGAAAAATGCATCCTGAATCAAGTCTGAGGGCTAAAACCTCTGTTTTAAGGGTTTCACCACAGTGAGCTCAGAACGTAAGGTCCAGACCTGAAATTTGGAGCCAAAAATCAAATTTTCACATTGGCTGAAATTACATGAAATATGTGTCCCCTGTGGAAGCCCATGCCATCCCAGGTGAGAAAAATGCATCCTGAATCAAGTCTGAGGGCTAAAACCTCTGTTTTCAGGTTTTACCACATTGAGCTCAGAACGTAAGGTCCGGACCTGAAATTTGGAGCCAAAAATCAAATTTTCAGTTTGACTGAAATTACATGAATTGTGTGTCCCCCAAAGAAGCCCATGCCATCCCATGTGAGAAAAATGCATCCTGAATCAAGTCTGAGTGCTAAAACCTCTGTAACGGGTTTTACCACATTGAGCTCAGAACGTAAGGTCGGGACCTGAAATTTGAAGCCAAAAATAGAATTTTCAGTTTGGCTGAAATTACATGAAATATGTGTCCCCCGAAGAAGCCCATGCCATCCCAGGTGAGAAAAATGCATCCTGAATCAAGTCTGAGGGCTAAAACCTCTGTTTTCGGGTTTTACCACATTGAGCTCAGAACGTAAGGTCGGGACCTGAAATTTGGAGCCAAAAATCAAATTTTTAGTTTTGCTGAAATTACATGAAATATGTGTCCCCCGAAGAAGCCCATGCCATCCCAGGTGAGAAAAATGCATCCTGAATCAAGTCTGAGGGCTAAAACCTCTATAACATGTTTTAAAACATTCAACTCAGAACGTAAGGTTGGGACCTGAAATTTGGAGCCAAAAATCAAATTTTCACATTGGCTGAAATTACATGAAATATGTGTCCCCTGTGGAAGCCCATGCCATCCCAGGTGAGAAAAATGCATCCTGAATCAAGTCTGAGGGCTAAAACCTCTCTTTTCGGGTTTTACTACATTGAGCTCAGAACGTAAGGTCCGGACCTGAAATTTGGAGCCAAAAATCAAATTTTCAGTTTGGCTGAAATTACATGAAATATGTGTCCCCTGAGGAAGCCCATGCCATCCCAGGTGAGAAAAATGCATCCTGAATCAAGTCTGAGAGCTAAAACCTCTATAACGGTTTTTACCACATTGAGCTCAGAACATAAGGTCCGGACCTGAAATTTGGAGCCAAAAATCAAATTTTCAGTTTGGCTGAAATTACGTGAAATATGTGTCCCCCGAAGAAGCCCATGCCATCCCAGGTGAGAAAAATGCATCCTGAATCAAGTCTGAGGGCTAAAACCTCTATAACGGGTTTTACCACATTGAGCTCAGAACGTAAGGTCCGGACCTGAAATTTGGAGCCAAAAATCAAATTTTCAGTTTGGCTGAAATTACATGAAATATGTGTCCCCCGAAGAAGCCCATGCCATCCCAGGTGAGAAAAATGCATCCTGAATCAAGTCTGAGGGCTAAAACCTCTGTTTTAAGGGTTTCACCACAGTGAGCTCAGAACGTAAGGTCCAGACCTGAAATTTGGAGCCAAAAATCAAATTTTCAGTTTGGCTGAAATTACATAAAATATGTGTCCCCCAAAGAAGCCCATGCCATCCCAGGTGAGAAAAATGCATCCTGAATCAAGTCTGAGGGCTAAAACCTCTGTTTTAAGGGTTTCACCACAGTGAGCTCAGATTGAAGGTCGGGACCTGAAATTTGGAGCCAAAATTCAAAGTTTCAGTTTGGCTGAAATTACATGAAATATCAGTCCCCTGTGATAGCCCATGCCATCCCAGGTGAGAAAAATGCATCCTGAATCAAGTCTAAGGGCTAAAACCTCTGTAACTGGTTTTACCACATTGAGCTCAGAACGTAAGGTCGGGACCTGAAATTTGGAGCCAAAAATCAAATTTTCAGTTTGGCTGAAATTACATGATATATGTGTCCCCTGAAGAAGCCCATGCCATCCCAGGTGAGAAAAATGCATCCTGAATCAAGTCTGAGGGCTAAAACCTCTATAACGGGTTTTACCACATTGAGCTCAGAACGTAAGGTCCGGACCTGAAATTTGGAGCCAAAAATCAAATTTTCAGTTTGGCTGAAATTACATGAAATGTGTGTCCCCTGTGGAAGCCCATGCCATCCCAGGTGAGAAAAATGCATCCTGAATCAAGTCTGAGGGCTAAAACCACTTTAAGAGGTTTTAAAACATTCAGCTCAGAACGTAAGGTCGGGACCTGAAATTTGGAGCCAAAAATCAAATTTTCAGTTTGGCTGAAATTACATGAAATGTGTGTCCCCTGTGGAAGCCCATGCCATCCCAGGTGAGAAAAATGCATCCTGAATCAAGTCTGAGGGCTAAAACCTCTGTAACGGGTTTTACCACATTGAGCTCAGAACGTAAGGTCGGGACCTGAAATTTGGAGCCAAAAATCAAATTTTCAGTTTGGCTGAAATTACATGAATTGTGTGTCCCCCAAAGAAGCCCATGCCATCCCATGTGAGAAAAATGCATCCTGAATCAAGTCTGAGTGCTAAAACCTCTGTAACGGGTTTTACCACATTGAGCTCAGAACGTAAGGTCGGGACCTGAAATTTGAAGCCAAAAATAGAATTTTCAGTTTGGCTGAAATTACATGAAATATGTGTCCCCCGAAGAAGCCCATGCCATCCCAGGTGAGAAAAATGCATCCTGAATCAAGTCTGAGGGCTAAAACCTCTGTTTTCGGGTTTTACCACATTGAGCTCAGAACGTAAGGTCGGGACCTGAAATTTGGAGCCAAAAATCAAATTTTCAGTTTTGCTGAAATTACATGAAATATGTGTCCCCCGAAGAAGCCCATGCCATCCCAGGTGAGAAAAATGCATCCTGAATCAAGTCTGAGGGCTAAAACCTCTATAACATGTTTTAAAACATTCAACTCAGAACGTAAGGTTGGGACCTGAAATTTGGAGCCAAAAATCAAATTTTCACATTGGCTGAAATTACATGAAATATGTGTCCCCTGTGGAAGCCCATGCCATCCCAGGTGAGAAAAATGCATCCTGAATCAAGTCTGAGGGCTAAAACCTCTGTTTTCGGGTTTTACCACATTGAGCTCAGAACGTAAGGTCCGGACCTGAAATTTGGAGCCAAAAATCAAATTTTCAGTTTGGCTGAAATTACATGAAATATGTGTCCCCTGAGGAAGCCCATGCCATCCCAGGTGAGAAAAATGCATCCTGAATCAAGTCTGAGAGCTAAAACCTCTATAACGGTTTTTACCACATTGAGCTCAGAACATAAGGTCCGGACCTGAAATTTGGAGCCAAAAATCAAATTTTCAGTTTGGCTGAAATTACGTGAAATATGTGTCCCCCGAAGAAGCCCATGCCATCCCAGGTGAGAAAAATGCATCCTGAATCAAGTCTGAGGGCTAAAACCTCTATAACGGGTTTTACCACATTGAGCTCAGAACGTAAGGTCCGGACCTGAAATTTGGAGCCAAAAATCAAATTTTCAGTTTGGCTGAAATAACATGAAATGTGTGTCCCCCGAAGAAGCCCATGCCATCCCAGGTGAGAAAAATGCATCCTGAATCAAGTCTGAGGGCTAAAACCTCTGTTTTCGGGTTTTACCACATTGAGCTCAGAACGTAAGGTCCGGACCTGAAATTTGGAGCCAAAAATCAAATTTTCAGTTTGGCTGAAATTACATGAAATGTGTGTCCCCTGAAGAAGCCCATGCCATCCCAGGTGAGAAAAATGCATCCTGAATCAAGTCTGAGGGCTAAAACCTCAGTAACAGGTTTTACCACATTCAGCTCAGAACGTAAGGTCGGGACCTGAAATTTGGAGCCAAAAATCAAATTTTCAGTTTGGCTGAAATTACATTAAATATATGTGTCCCCCGAAGAAGCCCATGCCATCCCAGGTGAGAAAAATGCATCCTGAATCAAGTCTGAGGGCTAAAACCTCTGTAACGGGTTTTACCACATTGAGCTCAATAGTAAGGTTCGGACCTGAAATTTGGAGCCAAAAATCAAATTTTCAGTTTTGCTGAAATTACATGAATTGTGTGTCCCCCGAAGAAGCCCATGCCATCCCAGGTGAGAAAAATGCATCCTGAATCAAGTCTGAGGGCTAAAACCTCTGTTTTCGGGTTTTACAACATTGAGCTCAGAACGTAAGGTCCGGGACCTGAAATTTGAAGCCAGAAATCAAATTTTCACATTGGCTGAAATTACATGAAATATGTGTCCTCTGAGGAAGCCCATGCCATCCCAGGTGAGAAAAATGCATCCTGAATCAGGTCAGAGAGCTAAAACCTCTGTTTTCGGGTTTTACCACATTGAGCTCAGAACGTAAGGTCCGGACCTGAAATTTGAAGCCAGAAATCAAATTTTCACATTGGCTGAAATTACATGAAATATGTGTCCCCTGAGGAAGCCCATGCCATCCCAGGTGAGAAAAATGCATCCTGAATCAAGTCTGAGGGCTAAAACCTCTGTTTTCGGGTTTTACCACATTGAGCTCAGAACGTAAGGTCGGGACCTGAAATTTGGAGCCAAAAATCAAATTTTCAGTTTGGCTGAAATTACATGAATTGTGTGTCCCCCGAAGAAGCCCATGCCATCCCAGGTGAGAAAAATGCATCCTGAATCAAGTCTGAGGGCTAAAACCTCTGTAACGGGTTTTACCACATTGAGCTCAGAACGTAAGGTTCGGACCTGAAATTTGGAGCCAAAAATCAAATTTTCAGTTTTGCTGAAATTACATGAAATATGTGTCCCCTGAAGAAGCCCATGCCATCCCAGGTGAGAAAAATGCATCCTGAATCAAGTCTGAGGGCTAAAACCTCAGTAACGGGTTTTACCACATTGAGCTCAGAACGTAAGGTCCGGACCTGAAATTTGGCGCCAAAAATCAAATTTTCAGTTTGGCAGAAATTAAGTGATATATATGTCCCCCGAAGAAGCCCATGCCATCCCAGGTGAGAAAAATGCATCCTGAATCAAGTCTGAGGGCTAAAACCACTTTAAGAGGTTTTAAAACATTCAGCTCAGAACGTAAGGTCCGGACCTGAAATTTGGAGCCAAAAATCAAATTTTCAGTTTGGCTGAAATTACATGAAATATGTGTCCCCTGTGGAAGCCCATGCCATCCCAGGTGAGAAAAATGCATCCTGAATCAAGTCTGAGGGCTAAAACCTCAGTAACAGGTTTTAAAACATTCAGCTCAGAACGTAAGGTCGGGACCTGAAATTTGGAGCCAAAAATCAAATTTTCAGTTTGGCTGAAATTACATGAAATATGTGTCCCCCGAAGAAGCCCATGCCATCCCAGGTGAGAAAAATGCATCCTGAATCAAGTCTGAGGGCTAAAACCTCAGTAACGGGTTTTACCACATTGAGCTCAGAACGTAAGGTCGGGACCTGAAATTTGGAGCCAAAAATCAAATTTTCAGTTTGGCTGAAATTACATGAAATATGTGTCCCCTGTGGAAGCCCATGCCATCCCAGGTGAGAAAAATGCATCCTGAATCAAGTCTGAGGGCTAAAACCTCCTTTTTCGGGTTTTACCACATTGAGCTCAGAACGTAAGGGAGGGACCTGAAATTTGGAGCCAAAAATCAAATTTTCAGTTTGGCTGAAATTTCATGAAATATGTGTCCCCCGAAGAAGCCCATGCCATCCCAGGTGAGAAAAATGCATCCTGAATCAGGTCTGAGAGCTAAAACCTCTATAACGGGTTTTACAACATTGAGCTCAGAACGTAAGGTCGGGACCTGAAATTTGGAGCCAAAAATCAAATTTTCAGTTTGGCTGAAATTACATGAAATATGTGTCCCCTGAGGAGGCCCATTCCATCCCAGGTGAGAAAAATGCATCCTGAATCAGGTCAGAGAGCTAAAACCTCTATAACATGTTTTAAAACATTCAACTCAGAACGTAAGGTCGGGACCTGAAATTTGGAGCCAAAAATCAAATTTTCAGTTTGGCTGAAATTACATGAAATATGTGTCCCCTGTGGAAGCCCATGCCATCCCAGGTGAGAAAAATGCATCCTGAATCAAGTCTGAGGGCTAAAACCTCTGTTTTCGGGTTTTACCACATTGAGCTCAGAACGTAAGGTCCGGACCTGAAATTTGGAGCCAAAAATCAAATTTTCAGTTTGGCTGAAATTACATGAAATATGTGTCCCCTGAGGAAGCCCATGCCATCCCAGGTGAGAAAAATGCATCCTGAATCAAGTCTGAGGGCTAAAACCTCTATAACAGGTTTTACCACATTCAGCTCAGAACGTAAGGTCGGGACCTGAAATTTGGAGCCAAAAATCAAATTTTCAGTTTTGCTGAAATTACATGAAATATGTGTCCCCCGAAGAAGCCCATGCCATCCCAGGTGAGAAAAATGCATCCTGAATCAAGTCTGAGAGCTAAAACCTCTATAACGGGTTTTACCACATTGAGCTCAGAACGTAAGGTCCGGACCTGAAATTTGGCGCCAAAAATCAAATTTTCAGTTTGGCAGAAATTAAGTGATATATATGTCCCCCGAAGAAGCCCATGCCATCCCAGGTGAGAAAAATGCATCCTGAATCAAGTCTGAGAGCTAAAACCTCTATAACGGGTTTTACCACATTGAGCTCAGAACGTAAGGTCGGGACCTGAAATTTGGAGCCAAAAATCAAATTTTCAGTTTGGCTGAAATTACATGAAATGTGTGTCCCCTGTGGAAGCCCATGCCATCCCAGGTGAGAAAAATGCATCCTGAATCAAGTCTGAGGGCTAAAACCTCTGTAACGGGTTTTACCACATTGAGCTCAGAACGTAAGGTCGGGACCTGAAATTTGGAGCCAAAAATCAAATTTTCAGTTTGGCTGAAATTACATGAAATGTGTGTCCCCCGAAGAAGCCCATGCCATCCCAGGTGAGAAAAATGCATCCTGAATCAAGTCTGAGGGCTTAAACCTCTGTTTTAGGGTTTTACCACATTGAGCTCAGAACGTAAGGTCGGGACCTGAAATTTGGAGCCAAAAATCAAATTTTCAGTTTGGCTGAAATTACATGAAATGTGTGTCCCCTGAAGAAGCCCATGCCATCCCAGGTGAGAAAAATGCATCCTGAATCAAGTCTGAGGGCTAAAACCTCTATAACAGGTTTTACCACATTGAGCTCAGAACGTAAGGTCGGGACCTGAAATTTGGAACCAAAAATCAAATTTTCAGTTTGGCTGAAATTACATGAAATATGTGTCCCCTGTGGAAGCCCATGCCATCCCAGGTGAGAAAATTGCATCCTGAATCAAGTCTGAGGACTAAAACCTCCTTTTTCGGGTTTTACCACATTGAGCTCAGAACGTAAGGTCCGGAACTGAAATTTGGAGCCAAAAATCAAATTTTCAGTTTGGCTGAAATTTCATGAAATATGTGTCCCCCGAAGAAGCCCATGCCATCCCAGGTGAGAAAAATGCATCCTGAATCAGGTCTGAGAGCTAAAACCTCTATAACGGGTTTTACAACATTGAGCTCAGAACGTAAGGTCCGGACCTGAAATTTGGAGCCAAAAATCAAATTTTCAGTTTGGCTGAAATTACATGAAATATGTGTCCCCTGAGGAGGCCCATGCCATCCCAGGTGAGAAAAATGCATCCTGAATCAGGTCAGAGAGCTAAAACCTCTATGACATGTTTTAAAACATTCAACTCAGAACGTAAGGTCGGGACCTGAAATTTGGAGCCAAAAATCAAATTTTCAGTTTGGCTGAAATTACATGAAATATGTGTCCCCCCGAAGAAGCCCATGCCATCCCAGGTGAGAAAAATGCATCCTGAATCAAGTCTGAGGGCTAAAACCTCTATAACGGGTTTTACCACATTGAGCTCAGAACGTAAGGTCCGGACCTGAAATTTGGAGCCAAAAATCAAATTTTCAGTTTGGCTGAAATTACATGAAATATGTGTCCCCTGAGGAAGCCCATGCCATCCCAGGTGAGAAAAATGCATCCTGAATCAAGTCTGAGGGCTAAAACCTCTGTAACGGGTTTTACAACATTGAGCTCAGAACGTAAGGTCCGGACCTGAAATTTGGAGCCAAAAATCAAATTTTCAGTTTGGCTGAAATTACATGAAATATGTGTCCCCTGAAGAAGCCCATGCCATCCCAGGTGAGAAAAATGCATCCTGAATCAAGTCTGAGAGCTAAAACCTCTATAAGGGGTTTTACCACATTGAGCTCAGAACATAAGGTCCTGACCTGAAATTTGGAGCCAAAAATCAAATTTTCAGTTTGGCTGAAATTACATGAAATGTGTGTCCCCTGAAGAAGCCCATGCCATCCCAGGTGAGAAAAATGCATCCTGAATCAAGTCTGAGGGCTAAAACCTCAGTAACGGGTTTTACCACATTCAGCTCAGAACGTAAGGTCGGGACCTGAAATTTGGAGCCAAAAATCAAATTTTCAGTTTGGCTGAAATTACATGAAATATGTGTCCCCTGAGGAAGCCCATGCCATCCCAGGTGAGAAAAATGCATCCTGAATCAAGTCTGAGAGCTAAAACCTCTATAACGGTTTTTACCACATTGAGCTCAGAACATAAGGTCCGGACCTGAAATTTGGAGCCAAAAATCAAATTTTCAGTTTGGCTGAAATTACGTGAAATATGTGTCCCCCGAAGAAGCCCATGCCATCCCAGGTGAGAAAAATGCATCCTGAATCAAGTCTGAGGGCTAAAACCTCTATAACGGGTTTTACCACATTGAGCTCAGAACGTAAGGTCCGGACCTGAAATTTGGAGCCAAAAATCAAATTTTCAGTTTGGCTGAAATAACATGAAATGTGTGTCCCCCGAAGAAGCCCATGCCATCCCAGGTGAGAAAAATGCATCCTGAATCAAGTCTGAGGGCTAAAACCTCTGTTTTCGGGTTTTACCACATTGAGCTCAGAACGTAAGGTCCGGACCTGAAATTTGGAGCCAAAAATCAAATTTTCAGTTTGGCTGAAATTACATGAAATATGTGTCCCCCGAAGAAGCCCATGCCATCCCAGGTGAGAAAAATGCATCCTGAATCAAGTCTGAGGGCTAAAACCTCTGTAACGGGTTTTACCACATTGAGCTCAGAACGTAAGGTCCGGACCTGAAATTTGGAGCCAAAAATCAAATTTTCAGTTTGGCTGAAATTACATGAATTGTGTGTCCCCCGAAGAAGCCCATGCCATCCCAGGTGAGAAAAATGCATCCTGAATCAAGTCTGAGGGCTAAAACCTCTGTTTTCGGGTTTTACAACATTGAGCTCAGAACGTAAGGTCCGGGACCTGAAATTTGAAGCCAGAAATCAAATTTTCACATTGGCTGAAATTACATGAAATATGTGTCCTCTGAGGAAGCCCATGCCATCCCAGGTGAGAAAAATGCATCCTGAATCAGGTCAGAGAGCTAAAACCTCTGTTTTCGGGTTTTACCACATTGAGCTCAGAACGTAAGGTCGGGACCTGAAATTTGGAGCCAAAAATCAAATTTTCAGTTTGGCTGAAATTACATGAATTGTGTGTCCCCCGAAGAAGCCCATGCCATCCCAGGTGAGAAAAATGCATCCTGAATCAAGTCTGAGGGCTAAAACCTCTGTAACGGGTTTTACCACATTGAGCTCAGAACGTAAGGTTCGGACCTGAAATTTGGAGCCAAAAATCAAATTTTCAGTTTTGCTGAAATTACATGAAATATGTGTCCCCTGAAGAAGCCCATGCCATCCCAGGTGAGAAAAATGCATCCTGAATCAAGTCTGAGGGCTAAAACCTCAGTAACGGGTTTTACCACATTGAGCTCAGAACGTAAGGTCCGGACCTGAAATTTGGCGCCAAAAATCAAATTTTCAGTTTGGCAGAAATTAAGTGATATATATGTCCCCCGAAGAAGCCCATGCCATCCCAGGTGAGAAAAATGCATCCTGAATCAAGTCTGAGGGCTAAAACCACTTTAAGAGGTTTTAAAACATTCAGCTCAGAACGTAAGGTCGGGACCTGAAATTTGGAGCCAAAAATCAAATTTTCAGTTTGGCTGAAATTACATGAAATATGTGTCCCCTGTGGAAGCCCATGCCATCCCAGGTGAGAAAAATGCATCCTGAATCAAGTCTGAGGGCTAAAACCTCAGTAACAGGTTTTAAAACATTCAGCTCAGAACGTAAGGTCGGGACCTGAAATTTGGAGCCAAAAATCAAATTTTCAGTTTGGCTGAAATTACATGAAATATGTGTCCCCCGAAGAAGCCCATGCCATCCCAGGTGAGAAAAATGCATCCTGAATCAAGTCTGAGGGCTAAAACCTCAGTAACGGGTTTTACCACATTGAGCTCAGAACGTAAGGTCGGGACCTGAAATTTGGAGCCAAAAATCAAATTTTCAGTTTGGCTGAAATTACATGAAATATGTGTCCCCTGTGGAAGCCCATGCCATCCCAGGTGAGAAAAATGCATCCTGAATCAAGTCTGAGGGCTAAAACCTCCTTTTTCGGGTTTTACCACATTGAGCTCAGAACGTAAGGGAGGGACCTGAAATTTGGAGCCAAAAATCAAATTTTCAGTTTGGCTGAAATTTCATGAAATATGTGTCCCCCGAAGAAGCCCATGCCATCCCAGGTGAGAAAAATGCATCCTGAATCAGGTCTGAGAGCTAAAACCTCTATAACGGGTTTTACAACATTGAGCTCAGAACGTAAGGTCGGGACCTGAAATTTGGAGCCAAAAATCAAATTTTCAGTTTGGCTGAAATTACATGAAATATGTGTCCCCTGAGGAGGCCCATTCCATCCCAGGTGAGAAAAATGCATCCTGAATCAGGTCAGAGAGCTAAAACCTCTATAACATGTTTTAAAACATTCAACTCAGAACGTAAGGTCGGGACCTGAAATTTGGAGCCAAAAATCAAATTTTCAGTTTGGCTGAAATTACATGAAATATGTGTCCCCTGTGGAAGCCCATGCCATCCCAGGTGAGAAAAATGCATCCTGAATCAAGTCTGAGGGCTAAAACCTCTGTTTTCGGGTTTTACCACATTGAGCTCAGAACGTAAGGTCCGGACCTGAAATTTGGAGCCAAAAATCAAATTTTCAGTTTGGCTGAAATTACATGAAATATGTGTCCCCTGAGGAAGCCCATGCCATCCCAGGTGAGAAAAATGCATCCTGAATCAAGTCTGAGGGCTAAAACCTCTATAACAGGTTTTACCACATTCAGCTCAGAACGTAAGGTCGGGACCTGAAATTTGGAGCCAAAAATCAAATTTTCAGTTTTGCTGAAATTACATGAAATATGTGTCCCCCGAAGAAGCCCATGCCATCCCAGGTGAGAAAAATGCATCCTGAATCAAGTCTGAGAGCTAAAACCTCTATAACGGGTTTTACCACATTGAGCTCAGAACGTAAGGTCCGGACCTGAAATTTGGCGCCAAAAATCAAATTTTCAGTTTGGCAGAAATTAAGTGATATATATGTCCCCCGAAGAAGCCCATGCCATCCCAGGTGAGAAAAATGCATCCTGAATCAAGTCTGAGAGCTAAAACCTCTATAACGGGTTTTACCACATTGAGCTCAGAACGTAAGGTCGGGACCTGAAATTTGGAGCCAAAAATCAAATTTTCAGTTTGGCTGAAATTACATGAAATGTGTGTCCCCTGTGGAAGCCCATGCCATCCCAGGTGAGAAAAATGCATCCTGAATCAAGTCTGAGGGCTAAAACCTCTGTAACGGGTTTTACCACATTGAGCTCAGAACGTAAGGTCGGGACCTGAAATTTGGAGCCAAAAATCAAATTTTCAGTTTGGCTGAAATTACATGAAATGTGTGTCCCCCGAAGAAGCCCATGCCATCCCAGGTGAGAAAAATGCATCCTGAATCAAGTCTGAGGGCTTAAACCTCTGTTTTAGGGTTTTACCACATTGAGCTCAGAACGTAAGGTCGGGACCTGAAATTTGGAGCCAAAAATCAAATTTTCAGTTTGGCTGAAATTACATGAAATGTGTGTCCCCTGAAGAAGCCCATGCCATCCCAGGTGAGAAAAATGCATCCTGAATCAAGTCTGAGGGCTAAAACCTCTATAACAGGTTTTACCACATTGAGCTCAGAACGTAAGGTCGGGACCTGAAATTTGGAACCAAAAATCAAATTTTCAGTTTGGCTGAAATTACATGAAATATGTGTCCCCTGTGGAAGCCCATGCCATCCCAGGTGAGAAAATTGCATCCTGAATCAAGTCTGAGGACTAAAACCTCCTTTTTCGGGTTTTACCACATTGAGCTCAGAACGTAAGGTCCGGAACTGAAATTTGGAGCCAAAAATCAAATTTTCAGTTTGGCTGAAATTTCATGAAATATGTGTCCCCCGAAGAAGCCCATGCCATCCCAGGTGAGAAAAATGCATCCTGAATCAGGTCTGAGAGCTAAAACCTCTATAACGGGTTTTACAACATTGAGCTCAGAACGTAAGGTCCGGACCTGAAATTTGGAGCCAAAAATCAAATTTTCAGTTTCGCTGAAATTACATGAAATATGTGTCCCCTGAGGAGGCCCATGCCATCCCAGGTGAGAAAAATGCATCCTGAATCAGGTCAGAGAGCTAAAACCTCTATGACATGTTTTAAAACATTCAACTCAGAACGTAAGGTCGGGACCTGAAATTTGGAGCCAAAAATCAAATTTTCAGTTTGGCTGAAATTACATGAAATATGTGTCCCCTGAAGAAGCCCATGCCATCCCAGGTGAGAAAAATGCATCCTGAATCAAGTCTGAGAGCTAAAACCTCTATAAGGGGTTTTACCACATTGAGCTCAGAACATAAGGTCCTGACCTGAAATTTGGAGCCAAAAATCAAATTTTCAGTTTGGCTGAAATTACATGAAATGTGTGTCCCCTGAAGAAGCCCATGCCATCCCAGGTGAGAAAAATGCATCCTGAATCAAGTCTGAGGGCTAAAACCTCAGTAACGGGTTTTACCACATTCAGCTCAGAACGTAAGGTCGGGACCTGAAATTTGGAGCCAAAAATCAAATTTTCACATTGGCTGAAATTACATGAAATATGTGTCCCCCGAAGAAGCCCATGCCATCCCAGGTGAGAAAAATGCATCCTGAATCAAGTCTGAGGGCTAAAACCTCTGTGACGGGTTTTACCACATTGAGCTCAGAACGTAAGGTCCGGACCTGAAATTTGGAGCCAAAAATCAAATTTTCAGTTTGGCTGAAATTACATGAATTGTGTGTCCCCCGAAGAAGCCCATGCCATCCCAGGTGAGAAAAATGCATCCTGAATCAAGTCTGAGGGCTAAAACCTCTGTTTTCGGGTTTTACAACATTGAGCTCAGAACGTAAGGTCCGGGACCTGAAATTTGAAGCCAGAAATCAAATTTTCACATTGGCTGAAATTACATGAAATATGTGTCCTCTGAGGAAGCCCATGCCATCCCAGGTGAGAAAAATGCATCCTGAATCAGGTCAGAGGGCTAAAACCTCTATAACGGGTTTTACAACATTGAGCTCAGAACGTAAGGTCCGGGACCTGAAATTTGGAGCCAAAAATCAAATTTTCAGTTTGGCTGAAATTACATGAATTGTGTGTCCCCCGAAGAAGCCCATGCCATCCCAGGTGAGAAAAATGCATCCTGAATCAAGTCTGAGGGCTAAAACCTCTGTAACGGGTTTTACCACATTGAGCTCAGAACGTAAGGTCCGGACCTGAAATTTGGAGCCAAAAATTAAATTTTCAGATTTGCTGAAATTACATGAAATATGTGTCCCCCGAAGAAGCCCATGCCATCCCAGGTGAGAAAAATGCATCCTGAATCAAGTCTGAGGGCTAAAACCTCAGTAACGGGTTTTACCACATTGAGCTCAGAACGTAAGGTCGGGACCTGAAATTTGGAGCCAAAAATCAAATTTTCAGTTTGGCTGAAATTACATGAAATATGTGTCCCCTGTGGAAGCCCATGCCATCCCAGGTGAGAAAAATGCATCCTGAATCAAGTCTGAGGGCTAAAACCTCCTTTTTCGGGTTTTACCACATTGAGCTCAGAACGTAAGGGAGGGACCTGAAATTTGGAGCCAGAAATCAAATTTTCACATTGGCTGAAATTACATGAAATATGTGTCCCCTGAAGAAGCCCATGCCATCCCAGGTGAGAAAAATGCATCCTGAATCAGGTCTGAGAGCTAAAACCTCTATAACGGGTTTTACAACATTGAGCTCAGAACGTAAGGTCGGGACCTGAAATTTGGAGCCAAAAATCAAATTTTCAGTTTGGCTGAAATTACATGAAATATGTGTCCCCTGAGGAGGCCCATTCCATCCCAGGTGAGAAAAATGCATCCTGAATCAGGTCAGAGAGCTAAAACCTCTATAACATGTTTTAAAACATTCAACTCAGAACGTAAGGTCGGGACCTGAAATTTGGAGCCAAAAATCAAATTTTCAGTTTGGCTGAAATTACATGAAATATGTGTCCCCTGTGGAAGCCCATGCCATCCCAGGTGAGAAAAATGCATCCTGAATCAAGTCTGAGGGCTTAAACCTCTGTTTTCGGGTTTTACCACATTGAGCTCAGAACGTAAGGTCCGGACCTGAAATTTGGAGCCAAAAATCAAATTTTCAGTTTGGCTGAAATTACATGAAATATGTGTCCCCTGAGGAAGCCCATGCCATCCCAGGTGAGAAAAATGCATCCTGAATCAAGTCTGAGGGCTAAAACCTCTATAACAGGTTTTACCACATTCAGCTCAGAACGTAAGGTCGGGACCTGAAATTTGGAGCCAAAAATCAAATTTTCAGTTTGGCTGAAATTACATGAAATGTGTGTCCCCCGAAGAAGCCCATGCCATCCCAGGTGAGAAAAATGCATCCTGAATCAAGTCTGAGAGCTAAAACCTCTATAACGGGTTTTACCACATTGAGCTCAGAACGTAAGGTCCGGACCTGAAATTTGGCGCCAAAAATCAAATTTTCAGTTTGGCAGAAATTAAGTGATATATATGTCCCCCGAAGAAGCCCATGCCATCCCAGGTGAGAAAAATGCATCCTGAATCAAGTCTGAGAGCTAAAACCTCTATAACGGGTTTTACCACATTGAGCTCAGAACGTAAGGTCGGGACCTGAAATTTGGAGCCAAAAATCAAATTTTCAGTTTGGCTGAAATTACATGAAATGTGTGTCCCCTGTGGAAGCCCATGCCATCCCAGGTGAGAAAAATGCATCCTGAATCAAGTCTGAGGGCTAAAACCTCTGTAACGGGTTTTACCACGTTGAGCTCAGAACGTAAGGTCGGGACCTGAAATTTGGAGCCAAAAATCAAATTTTCAGTTTGGCTGAAATTACATGAAATGTGTGTCCCCCGAAGAAGCCCATGCCATCCCAGGTGAGAAAAATGCATCCTGAATCAAGTCTGAGGGCTTAAACCTCTGTTTTAGGGTTTTACCACATTGAGCTCAGAACGTAAGGTCGGGACCTGAAATTTGGAGCCAAAAATCAAATTTTCAGTTTGGCTGAAATTACATGAAATGTGTGTCCCCTGAAGAAGCCCATGCCATCCCAGGTGAGAAAAATGCATCCTGAATCAAGTCTGAGGGCTAAAACCTCTATAACAGGTTTTACCACATTGAGCTCAGAACGTAAGGTCGGGACCTGAAATTTGGAACCAAAAATCAAATTTTCAGTTTGGCTGAAATTACATGAAATATGTGTCCCCTGTGGAAGCCCATGCCATCCCAGGTGAGAAAATTGCATCCTGAATCAAGTCTGAGGACTAAAACCTCCTTTTTCGGGTTTTACCACATTGAGCTCAGAACGTAAGGTCCGGACCTGAAATTTGGAGCCAAAAATCAAATTTTCAGTTTGGCTGAAATTACATGAAATGTGTGTCCCCCGAAGAAGCCCATGCCATCCCAGGTGAGAAAAATGCATCCTGAATCAAGTCTGAGGGCTAAAACCTCAGTAACGGGTTTTACCACATTCAGCTCAGAACGTAAGGTCGGGACCTGAAATTTGGAGCCAAAAATCAAATTTTCAGTTTGGCTGAAATTACATGAAATATGTGTCCCCCCGAAGAAGCCCATGCCATCCCAGGTGAGAAAAATGCATCCTGAATCAAGTCTGAGGGCTAAAACCTCTGTGACGGGTTTTACCACATTGAGCTCAGAACGTAAGGTCCGGACCTGAAATTTGGAGCCAAAAATCAAATTTTCAGTTTGGCTGAAATTACATGAATTGTGTGTCCCCCGAAGAAGCCCATGCCATCCCAGGTGAGAAAAATGCATCCTGAATCAAGTCTGAGGGCTAAAACCTCTGTTTTCGGGTTTTACAACATTGAGCTCAGAACGTAAGGTCCGGGACCTGAAATTTGAAGCCAGAAATCAAATTTTCACATTGGCTGAAATTACATGAAATATGTGTCCTCTGAGGAAGCCCATGCCATCCCAGGTGAGAAAAATGCATCCTGAATCAGGTCAGAGGGCTAAAACCTCTATAACGGGTTTTACAACATTGAGCTCAGAACGTAAGGTCCGGGACCTGAAATTTGGAGTCAAAAAACAAATTTTCAGTTTGGCTGAAATTACATGAATTGTGTGTCCCCCGAAGAAGCCCATGCCATCCCAGGTGAGAAAAATGCATCCTGAATCAAGTCTGAGGGCTAAAACCTCTGTAACGGGTTTTACCACATTGAGCTCAGAACGTAAGGTCCGGACCTGAAATTTGGAGCCAAAAATTAAATTTTCAGATTTGCTGAAATTACATGAAATATGTGTCCCCCGAAGAAGCCCATGCCATCCCAGGTGAGAAAAATGCATCCTGAATCAAGTCTGAGGGCTAAAACCTCAGTAACGGGTTTTACCACATTGAGCTCAGAATGTAAGGTCGGGACCTGAAATTTGGAGCCAAAAATCAAATTTTCAGTTTGGCTGAAATTACATGAAATATGTGTCCCCTGTGGAAGCCCATGCCATCCCAGGTGAGAAAAATGCATCCTGAATCAAGTCTGAGGGCTAAAACCTCCTTTTTCGGGTTTTACCACATTGAGCTCAGAACGTAAGGTCGGGACCTGAAATTTGGAGCCAAAAATCAAATTTTCAGTTTGGCTGAAATTACATGAAATGTGTGTCCCCCCGAAGAAGCCCATGCCATCCCAGGTGAGAAAAATGCATCCTGAATCAAGTCTGAGGGCTAAAACCTCTATAACGGGTTTTACCACATTGAGCTCAGAACGTAAGGTCCGGGACCTGAAATTTGGAGCCAAAAATCAAATTTTCAGTTTGGCTGAAATTACATGAAATATGTGTCCCCCGAAGAAGCCCATGCCATCCCAGGTGAGAAAAATGCATCCTGAATCAAGTCTGAGGGCTAAAACCTCTGTTTTCGGGTTTAACAACATTGAGCTCAGAACGTAAGGTCCGGGACCTGAAATTTGAAGCCAGAAATCAAATTTTCACATTGGCTGAAATTACATGAAATATGTGTCCCCTGAGGAGGCCCATGCCATCCCAGGTGAGAAAAATGCATCCTGAATCAGGTCAGAGAGCTAAAACCTCTATAACATGTTTTAAAACATTCAACTCAGAACGTAAGGTCGGGACCTGAAATTTGGAGCCAAAAATCAAATTTTCAGTTTGGCTGAAATTACATGAAATATGTGTCCCCTGTGGAAGCCCATGCCATCCCAGGTGAGAAAAATGCATCCTGAATCAAGTCTGAGGGCTAAAACCTCTGTAACGGGTTTTACCACATTGAGCTCAGAACGTAAGGTCCGGACCTGAAATTTGGAGCCAAAAATCAAATTTTCAGTTTGGCTGAAATTACATGAAATATGTGTCCCCTGAAGAAGCCCATGCCATCCCAGGTGAGAAAAATGCATCCTGAATCAAGTCTGAGAGCTAAAACCTCTATAACGGGTTTTACCACATTGAGCTCAGAACATAAGGTCCGGACCTGAAATTTGGAGCCAAAAATCAAATTTTCAGTTTGGCTGAAATTACGTGAAATATGTGTCCCCCGAAGAAGCCCATGCCATCCCAGGTGAGAAAAATGCATCCTGAATCAAGTCTGAGAGCTAAAACCTCTATAACGGGTTTTACCACATTGAGCTCAGAACGTAAGGTCGGGACCTGAAATTTGGAGCCAAAAATCAAATTTTCAGTTTGGCTGAAATTACATGAAATGTGTGTCCCCCGAAGAAGCCCATGCCATCCCAGGTGAGAAAAATGCATCCTGAATCAAGTCTGAGGGCTAAAACCTCTGTTTTCGGGTTTTACCACATTGAGCTCAGAACGTAAGGTCCGGACCTGAAATTTGGAGCCAAAAATCAAATTTTCAGTTTGGCTGAAATTACATGAAATATGTGTCCCCTGTGGAAGCCCATGCCATCCCAGGTGAGAAAAATGCATCCTGAATCAAGTCTGAGGGCTAAAACCTCAGTAACGGGTTTTACCACATTCAGCTCAGAACGTAAGGTCGGGACCTGAAATTTGGAGCCAAAAATCAAATTTTCAGTTTGGCTGAAATTACATGAAATATGTGTCCCCCGAAGAAGCCCATGCCATCCCAGGTGAGAAAAATGCATCCTGAATCAAGTCTGAGGGCTAAAACCTCTGTAACGGGTTTTACCACATTGAGCTCAGAACGAAAGGGTGGGACCTGAAATTTGGAGCCAAAAATCAAATTTTCAGTTTGGCTGAAATTACATGAAATATGTGTCCCCTGTGGAAGCCCATGCCATCCCAGGTGAGAAAAATGCATCCTGAATCAAGTCTGAGGGCTAAAACCTCTGTTTTCGGGTTTTACAACATTGAGCTCAGAACGTAAGGTCCGGGACCTGAAATTTGAAGCCAGAAATCAAATTTTCACATTGGCTGAAATTACATGAAATATGTGTCCTCTGAGGAAGCCCATGCCATCCCAGGTGAGAAAAATGCATCCTGAATCAGGTCAGAGAGCTAAAACCTCTATAACGGGTTTTACAACATTGAGCTCAGAACGTAAGGTCCGGGACCTGAAATTTGAAGCCAGAAATCAAATTTTCACATTGGCTGAAATTACATTAAATATGTGTCCCCTGAGGAAGCCCATGCCATCCCAGGTGAGAAAAATGCATCCTGAATCAAGTCTGAGGGCTAAAACCTCTGTTTTCGGGTTTTACCACATTGAGCTCAGAACGTAAGGTCCGGAACTGAAATTTGAAGCCAGAAATCAAATTTTCACATTGGCTGAAATTACATGAAATATGTGTCCTCTGAGGAAGCCCATGCCATCCCAGGTGAGAAAAATGCATCCTGAATCAGGTCAGAGAGCTAAAACCTCTATAACGGGTTTTACAACATTGAGCTCAGAACGTAAGGTCCGGGACCTGAAATTTGAAGCCAGAAATCAAATTTTCACATTGGCTGAAATTACATGAAATATGTGTCCCCTGAGGAAGCCCATGCCATCCCAGGTGAGAAAAATGCATCCTGAATCAAGTCTGAGGGCTAAAACCTCTGTTTTCGGGTTTTACCACATTGAGCTCAGAACGTAAGGTCCGGAACTGAAATTTGGAGCCAAAAATCAAATTTTCAGTTTGGCTGAAATTGCATGAATTGTGTGTCCCCCGAAGAAGCCCATGCCATCCCAGGTGAGAAAAATGCATCCTGAATCAAGTCTGAGGGCTAAAACCTCAGTAACGGGTTTTACCACATTCAGCTCAGAACGTAAGGTCGGGACCTGAAATTTGGAGCCAAAAATCAAATTTTCAGTTTGGCTGAAATTACATGAAATATGTGTCCCCCGAAGAAGCCCATGCCATCCCAGGTGAGAAAAATGCATCCTGAATCAAGTCTGAGGGCTAAAACCTCTGTAACGGGTTTTACCACATTGAGCTCAGAACGAAAGGGTGGGACCTGAAATTTGGAGCCAAAAATCAAATTTTCAGTTTGGCTGAAATTACATGAAATATGTGTCCCCTGTGGAAGCCCATGCCATCCCAGGTGAGAAAAATGCATCCTGAATCAAGTCTGAGGGCTAAAACCTCTGTTTTCGGGTTTTACAACATTGAGCTCAGAACGTAAGGTCCGGGACCTGAAATTTGAAGCCAGAAATCAAATTTTCACATTGGCTGAAATTACATGAAATATGTGTCCTCTGAGGAAGCCCATGCCATCCCAGGTGAGAAAAATGCATCCTGAATCAGGTCAGAGAGCTAAAACCTCTATAACGGGTTTTACAACATTGAGCTCAGAACGTAAGGTCCGGGACCTGAAATTTGAAGCCAGAAATCAAATTTTCACATTGGCTGAAATTACATTAAATATGTGTCCCCTGAGGAAGCCCATGCCATCCCAGGTGAGAAAAATGCATCCTGAATCAAGTCTGAGGGCTAAAACCTCTGTTTTCGGGTTTTACCACATTGAGCTCAGAACGTAAGGTCCGGAACTGAAATTTGAAGCCAGAAATCAAATTTTCACATTGGCTGAAATTACATGAAATATGTGTCCTCTGAGGAAGCCCATGCCATCCCAGGTGAGAAAAATGCATCCTGAATCAGGTCAGAGAGCTAAAACCTCTATAACGGGTTTTACAACATTGAGCTCAGAACGTAAGGTCCGGGACCTGAAATTTGAAGCCAGAAATCAAATTTTCACATTGGCTGAAATTACATGAAATATGTGTCCCCTGAGGAAGCCCATGCCATCCCAGGTGAGAAAAATGCATCCTGAATCAAGTCTGAGGGCTAAAACCTCTGTTTTCGGGTTTTACCACATTGAGCTCAGAACGTAAGGTCCGGAACTGAAATTTGGAGCCAAAAATCAAATTTTCAGTTTGGCTGAAATTGCATGAATTGTGTGTCCCCCGAAGAAGCCCATGCCATCCCAGGTGAGAAAAATGCATCCTGAATCAAGTCTGAGGGCTAAAACCTCTGTAACGGGTTTTACCACATTGAGCTCAGAACGTAAGGTCGGGACCTGAAATTTTGAGCCAAAAATCAAATTTTCAGTTTGGCTGAAATTACATGAAATGTGTGTCCCCTGTGGAAGCCCATGCCATCCCAGGTGAGAAAAATGCATCCTGAATCAAGTCTGAGGGCTAAAACCTCTGTAACGGGTTTTACCACATTGAGCTCAGAACGTAAGGTCCGGACCTGAAATTTGGAGCCAAAAATCAAATTTTCAGTTTGGCTGAAATTACATGTAATATGTGTCCCCCGAAGAAGCCCATGCCATCCCAAGTGAGAAAAATGCATCCTGAATCAAGTCTGAGGGCTAAAACCACTATAACAGGTTTTAAAACATTCAGCTCAGAACGTAAGGTCCGGACCTGAAATTTGGAGCCAAAAATCAAATTTTCAGTTTGGCTAAAATTACATGAAATGTGTGTCCCCCGAAGAAGCCCATGCCATCCCAGGTGAGAAAAATGCATCCTGAATCAAGTCTGAGGGCTAAAACCTCTATAACGGGTTTTAAAACATTGAGCTCAGGACGTAAGGTCCGGAACCTGAAATTTGGAGCCAAAAATCAAATTTTCAGTTTGGCTGAAATAACATGAAATGTGTGTCCCCTGAAGAAGCCCATGCCATCCCAGGTGAGAAAAATGCATCCTGAATCAAGTCTGAGAGCTAAAACCTCTATAACATGTTTTAAAACATTCAACTCAGAACGTAAGGTCGGGACCTGAAATTTGGAGCCAAAAATCAAATTTTCAGTTTGGCTGAAATTACATGAAATATGTGTCCCCTGAAGAAGCCCATGCCATCCCAGGTGAGAAAAATGCATCCTGAATCAAGTCTGAGGGCTAAAACCACTTTAACAGGTTTTAAAACATTCAGCTCAGAACGTAAGGTCGGGACCTGAAATTTGGAGCCAAAAATCAAATTTTCAGTTTGGCTGAAATTACATGAAATGTGTGTCCCCTGTGGAAGCCCATGCCATCCCAGGTGAGAAAAATGCATCCTGAATCAAGTCTGAGGGCTAAAACCTCTGTAACGGGTTTTACCACATTGAGCTCAGAACGTAAGGTCGGGACCTGAAATTTGGAGCCAAAAATCAAATTTTCAGTTTGGCTGAAATTACATGAATTGTGTGTCCCCTGTGGAAGCCCATGCCATCCCAGGTGAGAAAAATGCATCCTGAATCAAGTCTGAGGGCTAAAACCTCTGTAATGGGTTTTACCACATTGAGCTCAGAACGTAAGGTCCGGACCTGAAATTTGGAGCCAAAAATCAAATTTTCAGTTTGGCTGAAATTACATGAAATACGTGTCCCCTGAAGAAGCCCATTCCATCCCAGGTGAGAAAAATGCATCCTGAATCAAGTCTGAGGGCTAAAACCTCTGTTTTCGGGTTTTACCACATTGAGCTCAGAACGTAAGGTCCGGACCTGAAATTTGGAGCCAAAAATCAAATTTTCAGTTTGGCTGAAATTACATGAAATGTGTGTCCCCCGAAGAAGCCCATGCCATCCCAGGTGAGAAAAATGCATCCTGAATCAAGTCTGAGGGCTAAAACCTCTGTAACATGTTTTAAAACATTCAACTCAGAACGTAAGGTCGGGACCTGAAATTTGGAGCCAAAAATCAAATTTTCAGTTTGGCTGAAATTACATGAAATATGTGTCCCCTTAAGAAGCCCATGCCATCCCAGGTGAGAAAAATGCATCCTGAATCAAGTCTGAGGGCTAAAACCACTTTAACAGGTTTTAAAACATTCAGCTCAGAACGTAAGGTCGGGACCTGAAATTTGGAGCCAAAAATCAAATTTTCAGTTTGGCTGAAATTACATGAAATGTGTGTCCCCTGTGGAAGCCCATGCCATCCCAGGTGAGAAAAATGCATCCTGAATCAAGTCTGAGGGCTAAAACCTCTGTAACGGGTTTTACCACATTGAGCTCAGAACGTAAGGTCGGGACCTGAAATTTGGAGCCAAAAATCAAATTTTCAGTTTGGCTGAAATTACATGAATTGTGTGTCCCCCAAAGAAGCCCATGCCATCCCAGGTGAGAAAAATGCATCCTGAATCAAGTCTGAGGGCTAAAACCTCTGTAATGGGTTTTACCACATTGAGCTCAGAACGTAAGGTCCGGACCTGAAATTTGGAGCCAAAAATCAAATTTTCAGTTTGGCTGAAATTACATGAAATACGTGTCCCCTGAAGAAGCCCATTCCATCCCAGGTGAGAAAAATGCATCCTGAATCAAGTCTGAGGGCTAAAACCTCTGTTTTCGGGTTTTACCACATTGAGCTCAGAACGTAAGGTCCGGACCTGAAATTTGGAGCCAAAAATCAAATTTTCAGTTTGGCTGAAATTACATGAAATGTGTGTCCCCCGAAGAAGCCCATGCCATCCCAGGTGAGAAAAATGCATCCTGAATCAAGTCTGAGGGCTAAAACCTCTATAACATGTTTTAAAACATTCAACTCAGAACGTAAGGTCGGGACCTGAAATTTGGAGCCAAAAATCAAATTTTCAGTTTGGCTGAAATTACATGAAATGTGTGTCCCCTGTGGAAGCCCATGCCATCCCAGGTGAGAAAAATGCATCCTGAATCAAGTCTGAGGGCTAAATCCTCTGTTTTCGGGTTATACCACATTGAGCTCAGAACGTAAGGTCCGGACCTGAAATTTGGAGCCAAAAATCAAATTTTCAGTTTGGCTGAAATTACATGAAATATGTGTCCCCTGAAGACGCCCATGCCATCCCAGGTGAGAAAAATGCATCCTGAATCAAGTCTGAGGGCTAAAACCTCTATAACATGTTTTAAAAAATTCAACTCAGAACGTAAGGTCGGGACCTGAAATTTGGAGCCAAAAATCAAATTTTCAGTTTGGCTGAAATTACATGAAATATGTGTCCCCTGTGGAAGCCCATGCCATCCCAGGTGAGAAAAATGCATCCTGAATCAAGTCTGAGGGCTAAAACCTCTGTTTTCGGGTTTTACCACATTGAGCTCAGAACTTAAGGTCCGGACCTGAAATTTGGAGCCAAAAATCAAATTTTCAGTTTGGCTGAAATTACATGAAATATGTGTCCCCTGAGGAAGCCCATGCCATCCCAGGTGAGAAAAATGCATCCTGAATCAAGTCTGAGGGCTAAAACCTCTGTTTTCGGGTTTTACCACATTGAGCTCAGAACGTAAGGTCCGGACCTGAAATTTGGAGCCAAAAATCAAATTTTCAGTTTGGCTGAAATTACATGAAATATGTGTCCCCTGAAGAAGCCCATGCCATCCCAGGTGAGAAAAATGCATCCTGAATCAAGTCTGAGGGCTAAAACCTCTGTTTTCGGGTTTTACCACATTGAGCTCAGAACGTAAGGTCCGGACCTGAAATTTGGAGCCAAAAATCAAATTTTCAGTTTGGCTGAAATTACATGAAATGTGTGTCCCCCGAAGAAGCCCATGCCATCCCAGGTGAGAAAAATGCATCCTGAATCAAGTCTGAGGGCTAAAACCTCTGTTTTCGGGTTTTACCACATTGAGCTCAGAACGTAAGGTCCGGGACCTGAAATTTGGAGCCAAAAATCAAATTTTCAGTTTGGCTGAAATTACGTGAAATATGTGTCCCCTGTGGAAGCCCATGCCATCCCAGGTGAGAAAAATGCATCCTGAATCAAGTCTGAGAGCTTAAACCTCTATAACGGGTTATACCACATTGAGCTCAGAACGTAAGGTCGGGACCTGAAATTTGGAGCCAAAAATCAAATTTTCAGTTTGGCTGAAATTACATGAAATGTGTGTCCCCTGAAGAAGCCCATGCCATCCCAGGTGAGAAAAATGCATCCTGAATCAAGTCTGAGGGCTAAAACCTCTGTTTTCGGGTTTTACCACATTGAGCTAAGAACGTAAGGTCCGGACCTGAAATTTGGAGCCAAAAATCAAATTTTCAGTTTGGCTGAAATTACATGAATTGTGTGTCCCCCGAAGAAGCCCATGCCATCCCAGCTGAGAAAAATGCATCCTGAATCAAGTCTGAGGGCTAAAACCTCTGTTACGGGTTTTACCACATTGAGCTCAGAACGTAAGGTCCGGACCTGAAATTTGGAGCCAAAAATCAAATTTTCAGTTTGGCTGAAATTACATGAAATATGTGTCCCCTGAAGACGCCCATGCCATCCCAGGTGAGAAAAATGCATCCTGAATCAAGTCTGAGGGCTAAAACCTCTGTTTTCGGGTTTTACCACATTGAGCTCAGAACGTAAGGTCCGGGACCTGAAATTTGGAGCCAAAAATCAAATTTTCAGTTTGGCTGAAATTACATGAAATGTGTGTCCCCTGTGGAAGCCCATGCCATCCCAGGTGAGAAAAATGCATCCTGAATCAAGTCTGAGAGCTAAAACCTCTGTAACGGGTTTAACCACATTGAGCTCAGAACGTAAGGTCCGGACCTGAAATTTGGAGCCAAAAATCAAATTTTCAGTTTGGCTGAAATTACATGAAATATGTGTCCCCTGAAGAAGCCCATGCCATCCCAGGTGAGAAAAATGCATCCTGAATCAAGTCTGAGGTCTAAAACCACTATAACAGGTTTTAAAACATTCAGCTCAGAACGTAAGGTCCGGACCTGAAATTTGGAGCCAAAAATCAAATTTTCAGTTTGGCTGAAATTACATGAAATGTGTGTCCCCTGTGGAAGCCCATGCCATCCCAGGTGAGAAAAATGCATCCTGAATCAAGTCTGAGGGCTAAAACCTCTGTAACGGGTTTTACCACATTGAGCTCAGAACATAGTCAAGACCTGAAATTTGACGCCAAAAATCAAATTTTCAGTTTGGCTGAAATTACATGAAATATGTGTCCCTCGAAGAAGCCCATGCCATCCCAGGTGAGAAAAATGCATCCTGAATCAAGTCTGAGGGCTAAAACCTCTGTAACGGGTTTTACCTTATTGAGCTCAGAACGTAAGGTCCGGACCTGAAATTTGGAGCCAAAAATCAAATTTTCAGTTTGGCTGAAATTACATGAAATATGTGTCCCCCGAAGAAGCCCATGCCATCCCAGGTGAGAAAAATGCATCCTGAATCAAGTCTGAGGGCTAAAACCTCTGTAACGGGTTTTACCACATTGAGCTCAGAACGTAAGGTCCGGACCTGAAATTTGGAGCCAAAAATCAAATTTTCAGTTTGGCTGAAATTACATGAAATATGTGTCCCCTGAAGAAGCCCATGCCATCCCAGGTGAGAAAAATGCATCCTGAATCAAGTCTGAGAGCTAAAACCTCTATAACATGTTTTAAAACATTCAACTCAGAACGTAAGGTCCGGACCTGAAATTTGGAGCCAGAAATCAAATTTTCACATTGGCTGAAATTACATGAAATATGTGTCCCCTGAGGAAGCCCATGCCATCCCAAGTGAGAAAAATGCATCCTGAATCAAGTCTGAGGGCTAAAACCTCTGTAACGGGTTTTACCACATTGAGCTCAGAACGTAAGGTCGGGACCTGAAATTTGGAGCCAAAAATCAAATTTTCAGTTTGGCTGAAATTACATGAATTGTGTGTCCCCCGAAGAAGCCCATGCCATCCCAGTTGAGAAAAATGCATCCTGAATCAAGTCTGAGGGCTAAAACCTCTGTTTTGGGGTTCTACCACATTGAGCTCAGAACGTAAGGTCGGGACCTGAAATTTGGAGCCAAAAATCAAATTTTCAGTTTGGCTGAAATTACATGAAATGTGTGTCCCCTGTGGAAGCCCATGCCATCCCAGGTGAGAAAAATGCATCCTGAATCAAGTCTGAGGGCTAAAACCTCTGTAACGGGTTTTACCACATTGAGCTCAGAACGTAAGGTCGGGACCTGAAATTTGGAGCCAAAAATCAAATTTTCAGTTTGGCTGAAATTACATGAATTGTGTGTCCCCCAAAGAAGCCCATGCCATCCCAGGTGAGAAAAATGCATCCTGAATCAAGTCTGAGTGCTAAAACCTCTGTAACGGGTTTTACCACATTGAGCTCAGAACGTAAGGTCGGGACCTGAAATTTGAAGCCAAAAATCAAATTTTCAGTTTGGCTGAAATTACATGAAATATGTGTCCCCCGAAGAAGCCCATGCCATCCCAGGTGAGAAAAATGCATCCTGAATCAAGTCTGAGGGCTAAAACCTCTGTTTTCGGGTTTTACCACATTGAGCTCAGAACGTAAGGTCGGGACCTGAAATTTGGAGCCAAAAATCAAATTTTCAGTTTGGCTGAAATTACATGAAATATGTGTCCCCTGAAGAAGCCCATGCCATCCCAGTTGAGAAAAATGCATCCTGAATCAAGTCTGAGGGCTAAAACCTCTATAACGGGTTTTACCACATTGAGCTCAGAACGTAAGGTCGGGACCTGAAATTTGGAGCCAAAAATAAAATTTTCAGTTTGGCTGAAATTACATGAAATATGTGTCCCCCCCAAAGAAGCCCATGCCATCCCAGGTGAGAAAAATGCATCCTGAATCAAGTCTGAGGGCTAAAACCTCTGTTTTCGGGTTTAACCACATTGGGCTCAGAACGTAAGGTCGGGACCTGAAATTTGGAGCCAAATATCAAATTTTCAGTTTGGCTGAAATTACGTGAAATATGTGTCCTCTGAAGAAGCCCATGCCATCCCAGGTGAGAAAAATGCATCCTGAATCAAGTCTGAGGGCTAAAACCTCTGTTTTAAGGTTTCACCACAGTGAGCTCAGATTGAAGGTCGGGACCTTAAATTTGGAGCCAAAATTCAAAGTTTCAGTTTGGCTGAAATTACATGAAATATGTGTCCCCTGAAGAAGCCCATGCCATCCCAGGTGAGAAAAATGCATCCTGAATCAAGTCTGAGGGCTAAAACCTCAGTAACGGGTTTTACCACATTCAGCTCGGAACGTAAGGTCGGGACCTGAAATTTGGAGCCAAAAATCAAATTTTCAGTTTGGCTGAAATTACATGAAATATGTGTCCCCCGAAGAAGCCCATGCCATCCCAGGTGAGAAAAATGCATCCTGAATCAAGTCTGAGGGCTAAAACCTCTGTAATGGGTTTTACCACATTGAGCTCAGAACGTAAGGTCGGGACCTGAAATTTGGAGCCAAAAATCAAATTTTCAGTTTGGCTGAAATTACATGAAATATGTGTTTCCTTCGAAGAAGCCCATGCCATCCCAGGTGAGAAAAATGCATCCTGAATCAAGTCTGAGGGCTAAAACCTCTGTTTTCGGGTTTTACAACATTGAGCTCAGAACGTAAGGTCGGGACCTGAAATTTGAAGCCAGAAATCAAATTTTCACATTGGCTGAAATTACATGAAATATGTGTCCTCTGAGGAAGCCCATGCCATCCCAGGTGAGAAAAATGCATCCTGAATCAGGTCAGAGAGCTAAAACCTCTATAACGGGTTTTACAACATTGAGCTCAGAACTTAAGGTCCGGGACCTGAAATTTGAAGCCAGAAATCAAATTTTCACATTGGCTGAAATTACATGAAATATGTGTCCCCTGAGGAAGCCCATGCCATCCCAGGTGAGAAAAATGCATCCTGAATCAAGTCTGAGGGCTAAAACCTCTGTTTTCGGGTTTTACCACATTGAGCTCAGAACGTAAGGTCCGGAACTGAAATTTGGAGCCAAAAATCAAATTTTCAGTTTGGCTGAAATTACATGAATTGTGTGTCCCCCGAAGAAGCCCATGCCATCCCAGGTGAGAAAAATGCATCCTGAATCAAGTCTGAGGGCTAAAACCTCTGTAACGGGTTTTACCACATTGAGCTCAGAACGTAAGGTCCGGACCTGAAATTTGGAGCCAAAAATCAAATTTTCAGTTTTGCTGAAATTACATGAAATATGTGTCCCCCGAAGAAGCCCATGCCATCCCAGGTGAGAAAAATGCATCCTGAATCAAGTCTGAGGGCTAAAACCTCAGTAACGGGTTTTACCACATTGAGCTCAGAACGTAAGGTCGGGACCTGAAATTTGGAGCCAAAAATCAAATTTTCAGTTTGGCTGAAATTACATGAAATGTGTGTCCCCTGTGGAAGCCCATGCCATCCCAGGTGAGAAAAATGCATCCTGAATCAAGTCTGAGGGCTAAAACCTCTGTAACGGGTTTTACCACATTGAGCTCAGAACGTAAGGTCGGGACCTGAAATTTGAAGCCAAAAATCAAATTTTCAGTTTGGCTGAAATTACATGAAATATGTGTCCCCCGAAGAAGCCCATGCCATCCCAGGTGAGAAAAATGCATCCTGAATCAAGTCTGAGGGCTAAAACCTCAGTAACGGGTTTTACCACATTGAGCTCAGAACGTAAGGTCGGGACCTGAAATTTGGAGCCAAAAATCAAATTTTCAGTTTGGCTGAAATTACATGAAATATGTGTCCCCTGTGGAAGCCCATGCCATCCCAGGTGAGAAAAATGCATCCTGGATCAAGTCTGAGGGCTAAAACCTCCTTTTTTGGGTTTTACCACATTGAGCTCAGAACGTAAGGGAGGGACCTGAAATTTGGAGCCAAAAATCAAATTTTCAGTTTGGCTGAAATTTCATGAAATATGTGTCCCCCGAAGAAGCCCATGCCATCCCAGGTGAGAAAAATGCATCCTGAATCAGGTCTGAGAGCTAAAACCTCTATAACGAGTTTTACAACATTGAGCTCAGAACGTAAGGTCGGGACCTGAAATTTGGAGCCAAAAATCAAATTTTCAGTTTGGCTGAAATTACATGAAATGTGTGTCCCCTGTGGAAGCCCATGCCATCCCAGGTGAGAAAAATGCATCCTGAATCAAGTCTGAGGGCTAAAACCTCTGTAACGGGTTTTACCACATTGAGCTCAGAACGTAAGGTCCGTACCTGAAATTTGGAGCCAAAAATCAAATTTTCAGTTTGGCTGAAATTACATGAAATATGTGTCCCCCGAAGAAGCCCATGCCATCCCAGGTCAGAAAAATGCATCCTGAATCAAGTCTAAGGGCTAAAACCTCTATAACAGGTTTTACCACATTGAGCTCAGAACGTGAGGTCGGGACCTGAAATTTGGAGCCAAAAATCAAATTTTCAGTTTGGCTGAAATAACATGAAATATCAGTCCTATGTGGAAGCCCATGCCATCACAGGTGAGAAAAATGCATCCTGAATCAAGTCTAAGGGCTAAAACCTCTATAACAGGTTTTACCACATTGAGCTCAGAACGTAAGGTCCGGACCTGAAATTTGGAGCCAAAAATCAAATTTTCAGTTTGGCTGAAATTACATGAAATGTGTGTCCCCTGAAGAAGCCCATGCCATCCCAGGTGAGAAAAATGCATCCTGAATCAAGTCTGATGGCTAAAACCTCTATAACAGGTTTTAAAACATTGAGCTCAGAACGTAAGGTCGGGACCTGAAATTTGGAGCCAAAAATCAAATTTTCAGTTTGGCTGAAATTACATGAAATGTGTGTCCCCTGAAGAAGCCCATGCCATCCCAGGTGAGAAAAATGCATCCTGAATCAAGTCTGAGGGCTAAAACCTCTGTAACGGGTTTTACCACATTGAGGTCAGAACGTTAGGTCGGTACCTGAAATTTGGAGCCAAAAATCAAATTTTCAGTTTGGCTGAAATTACATGAAATATGTGTCCCCCGAAGAAGCCCATGCCATCCCAGGTGAGAAAAATGCATCCTGAATCAAGTCTGAGGGCTAAATCCTCTTTTTTCGGGTTTTACCACATTGAGCTCAGAACGTAAGGTCCGTACCTGAAATTTGGAGCCAAAAATCAAATTTTCAGTTTGGCTGAAATTACATGAAATGTGTGTCCCCCGAAGAAGCCCATGCCATCCCAGGTGAGAAAAATGCATCCTGAATCAAGTCTGAGAGCTAAAACCTCTGTTTTCGGGTTTTACCACATTGAGCTCAGAACGTAAGGTCCGGACCTGAAATTTGGAGCCAAAAATCAAAATTTTCAGTTTGGCTGAAATTACATGAAATATGTGTCCCCTGAAGAAGCCCATGCTATCCCAGGTGAGAAAAATGCATCCTGAATCAAGTCTGAGGGCTAAAACCTCCTTTTTCGGGTTTTACCACATTGAGCTCAGAACGTAAGGTCCGGACCTGAGATTTGGAGCCAAAAATCAAATTTTCAGTTTGGCTGAAATTACATGAAATGTGTGTCCCCTGTGGAAGCCCATGCCATCCCAGGTGAGAAAAATGCATCCTGAATCAAGTCTGAGGGCTAAAACCTCTGTAACGGGTTTTACCACATTGAGCTCAGAACGTAAGGTCCGTACCTGAAATTTGGAGCCAAAAATCAAATTTTCAGTTTGGCTGAAATTACATGAAATATGTGTCCCCCAAAGAAGCCCATGCCATCCCAGGTGAGAAAAATGCATCCTGAATCAAGTCTGAGGGCTAAAACCTCTGTTTTAAGGTTTCACCACAGTGAGCTCAGATTGAAGGTCAGGACCTGAAATTTGGAGCCAAAATTCAAAGTTTCAGTTTGGCTGAAATTACATGAAATATCAGTCCCCTGTGATAGCCCATGCCATCCCAGGTGAGAAAAATGCATCCTGAATCAAGTCTGAGGGCAAAAACCTCTATAACGGGTTTTACCACATTGAGCTCAGAACGTAAGGTCGGAACCTGAAATTTGGAGCCAAAAATCAAATTTTCAGTTTGGCTGAAATTACATGAAATGTGTGTCCCCTGAAGAAGCCCATGCCATCCCAGGTGAGAAAAATGCATCCTGAATCAAGTCTGAGAGCTAAAACCTATATAACATGTTTTAAAACATTCAACTCAGAACGTAAGGTCGGGACCTGAAATTTGGAGCCAAAAATCAAATTTTCAGTTTGGCTGAAATAACATGAAATATCAGTCCTATGTGGAAACCCATTCCATCCCAGGTGAGAAAAATGCATCCTGAATCAAGTCTGAGGGCTAAAACCAATTTAACAGGTTTTAAAACATTCAGCTCAGAACGTAAGGTCGGGACCTGAAATTTGGAGCCAAAAATCAAATTTTCAGTTTGGCTGAAATTACATGAAATGTGTGTCCCCTGTGGAAGCCCATGCCATCCCAGGTGAGAAAAATGCATCCTGAATCAAGTCTGAGGGCTAAAACCTCCTTTTTCGGGTTTTACCACATTGAGCTCAGAACGTAAGGGAGGGACCTGAAATTTGGAGCCAAAAATCAAATTTTCAGTTTGGCTGAAATTTCATGAAATATGTGTCCCCTGAGGAGGCCCATGCCATCCCAGGTGAGAAAAATGCATCCTGAATCAGGTCAGAGAGCTAAAACCTCTATAACATGTTTTAAAACATTCAACTCAGAACGTAAGGTTGGGACCTGAAATTTGGAGCCAAAAATCAAATTTTCAGTTTGGCTGAAATTTCATGAAATATGTGTCCCCTGAGGAGGCCCATGCCATCCCAGGTGAGAAAAATGCATCCTGAATCAGGTCAGAGAGCTAAAACCTCTATAACATGTTTTAAAACATTCAACTCAGAACGTAAGGTCGGGACCTGAAATTTGGAGCCAAAAATCAAATTTTCAGTTTGGCTGAAATTACATGAATTGTGTGTCCCCCAAAGAAGCCCATGCCATCCCATGTGAGAAAAATGCATCCTGAATCAAGTCTGAGTGCTAAAACCTCTGTAACGGGTTTTACCACATTGAGCTCAGAACGTAAGGTCGGGACCTGAAATTTGAAGCCAAAAATCAAATTTTCAGTTTGGCTGAAATTACATGAAATATGTGTCCCCCGAAGAAGCCCATGCCATCCCAGGTGAGAAAAATGCATCCTGAATCAAGTCTGAGGGCTAAAACCTCTGTTTTCGGGTTTTACCACATTGAGCTCAGAACGTAAGGTCCGGACCTGAAATTTGGAGCCAAAAATCAAATTTTCAGTTTGGCTGAAATTACATGAAATATGTGTCCCCCTGAAGAAGCCCATGCCATCCCAGGTGAGAAAAATGCATCCTGAATCAAGTCTGAGGGCTAAAACCTCTGTAACGGGTTTTACCACATTGAGCTCAGAACGTAAGGTCGGAACCTGAAATTTGGAGCCAAAAATCAAATTTTCAGTTTGGCTGAAATTACATGAAATGTGTGTCCCCTGAAGAAGCCCATGCAATCCCAGGTGAGAAAAATGCATCCTGAATCAAGTCTGAGAGCTAAAACCTCTATAACATGTTTTAAAACATTCAACTCAGAACGTAAGGTCGGGACCTGAAATTTGGAGCCAAAAATCAAATTTTCAGTTTGGCTGAAATTACATGAAATATCAGTCCTATGTGGAAGCCCATGCCATCCCAGGTGAGAAAAATGCATCCTGAATCAAGTCTGAGGGCTAAAACCAATTTAACAGGTTTTAAAACATTCAGCTCAGAACGTAAGGTCGGGACCTGAAATTTGGAGCCAAAAATCAAATTTTCAGTTTGGCTGAAATTACATGAAATATGTGTCCCCCAAAGAAGCCCATGCCATCCCAGGTGAGAAAAATGCATCCTGAATCAAGTCTGAGGGCTAAAACCTCTGTTTTAAGGTTTCACCACAGTGAGCTCAGATTGAAGGTCAGGACCTGAAATTTGGAGCCAAAATTCAAAGTTTCAGTTTGGCTGAAATTACATGAAATATCAGTCCCCTGTGATAGCCCATGCCATCCCAGGTGAGAAAAATGCATCCTGAATCAAGTCTGAGGGCAAAAACCTCTATAACGGGTTTTACCACATTGAGCTCAGAACGTAAGGTCGGGACCTGAAATTTGGAGCCAAAAATCAAATTTCAGTTTGGCTGAAATTACATGAAATGTGTGTCCCCTGTGGAAGCCCATGCCATCCCAGGTGAGAAAAATGCATCCTGAATCAAGTCTGAGGGCTAAAACCTCTGTAACGGGTTTTACCACATTGAGCTCAGAACGTAAGGTCGGGACCTGATATTTGGAGCCAAAAATCAAATTTTCGGTTTGGCTGAAATTACATGAATTGTGTGTCCCCCAAAGAAGCCCATGCCATCCCATGTGAGAAAAATGCATCCTGAATCAAGTCTGAGTGCTAAAACCTCTGTAACGGGTTTTACCACATTGAGCTCAGAACGTAAGGTCGGGACCTGAAATTTGAAGCCAAAAATCAAATTTTCAGTTTGGCTGAAATTACATGAAATATGTGTCCCCCGAAGAAGCCCATGCCATCCCAGGTGAGAAAAATGCATCCTGAATCAAGTCTGAGGGCTAAAACCTCTGTTTTCGGGTTTTACCACATTGAGCTCAGAACGTAAGGTCCGGACCTGAAATTTGGAGCCAAAAATCAAATTTTCAGTTTGGCTGAAATTACATGAAATGTGTGTCCCCCCGAAGAAGCCCATGCCATCCCAGGTGAGAAAAATGCATCCTGAATCAAGTCTGAGGGCTAAAACCTCTATAACGGGTTTTACCACATTGAGCTCAGAACGTAAGGTCGGGACCTGAAATTTGGAGCCAAAAATCAAATTTTCAGTTTGGCTGAAATTACATGAAATGTGTGTCCCCTGAAGAAGCCCATGCCATCCCAGGTGAGAAAAATGCATCCTGAATCAAGTCTGAGAGCTAAAACCTCTATAACATGTTTTAAAACATTCAACTCAGAACGTAAGGTTGGGACCTGAAATTTGGAGCCAAAAATCAAATTTTCAGTTTGGCTGAAATAACATGAAATATCAGTCCTATGTGGAAGCCCATGCCATCCCAGGTGAGAAAAATGCATCCTGAATCAAGTCTGAGGGCTAAAACCAATTTAACAGGTTTTAAAACATTCAGCTCAGAACGTAAGGTCGGGACCTGAAATTTGGAGCCAAAAATCAAATTTTCAGTTTGGCTGAAATTACATGAAATGTGTGTCCCCTGTGGAAGCCCATGCCATCCCAGGTGAGAAAAATGCATCCTGAATCAAGTCTGAGGGCTAAAACCTCCTTTTTCGGGTTTTACCACATTGAGCTCAGAACGTAAGGGAGGGACCTGAAATTTGGAGCCAAAAATCAAATTTTCAGTTTGGCTGAAATTTCATGAAATATGTGTCCCCTGAGGAGGCCCATGCCATCCCAGGTGAGAAAAATGCATCCTGAATCAGGTCAGAGAGCTAAAACCTCTATAACATGTTTTAAAACATTCAACTCAGAACGTAAGGTCGGGACCTGAAATTTGGAGCCAAAAATCAAATTTTCAGTTTGGCTGAAATTTCATGAAATATGTGTCCCCTGAGGAGGCCCATGCCATCCCAGGTGAGAAAAATGCATCCTGAATCAAGTCTGAGAGCTAAAACCTCTATAACATGTTTTAAAACATTCAACTCAGAACGTAAGGTCCGGACCTGAAATTTGGAGCCAGAAATCAAATTTTCACATTGGCTGAAATTACATGAAATATGTGTCCCCTGAGGAAGCCCATGCCATCCCAAGTGAGAAAAATGCATCCTGAATCAAGTCTGAGGGCTAAAACCTCTGTAACGGGTTTTACCACATTGAGCTCAGAACGTAAGGTCGGGACCTGAAATTTGGAGCCAAAAATCAAATTTTCAGTTTGGCTGAAATTACATGAATTGTGTGTCCCCCGAAGAAGCCCATGCCATCCCAGTTGAGAAAAATGCATCCTGAATCAAGTCTGAGGGCTAAAACCTCTGTTTTGGGGTTCTACCACATTGAGCTCAGAACGTAAGGTCGGGACCTGAAATTTGGAGCCAAAAATCAAATTTTCAGTTTGGCTGAAATTACATGAAATGTGTGTCCCCTGTGGAAGCCCATGCCATCCCAGGTGAGAAAAATGCATCCTGAATCAAGTCTGAGGGCTAAAACCTCTGTAACGGGTTTTACCACATTGAGCTCAGAACGTAAGGTCGGGACCTGAAATTTGGAGCCAAAAATCAAATTTTCAGTTTGGCTGAAATTACATGAATTGTGTGTCCCCCAAAGAAGCCCATGCCATCCCAGGTGAGAAAAATGCATCCTGAATCAAGTCTGAGTGCTAAAACCTCTGTAACGGGTTTTACCACATTGAGCTCAGAACGTAAGGTCGGGACCTGAAATTTGAAGCCAAAAATCAAATTTTCAGTTTGGCTGAAATTACATGAAATATGTGTCCCCCGAAGAAGCCCATGCCATCCCAGGTGAGAAAAATGCATCCTGAATCAAGTCTGAGGGCTAAAACCTCTGTTTTCGGGTTTTACCACATTGAGCTCAGAACGTAAGGTCGGGACCTGAAATTTGGAGCCAAAAATCAAATTTTCAGTTTGGCTGAAATTACATGAAATATGTGTCCCCTGAAGAAGCCCATGCCATCCCAGTTGAGAAAAATGCATCCTGAATCAAGTCTGAGGGCTAAAACCTCTATAACGGGTTTTACCACATTGAGCTCAGAACGTAAGGTCGGGACCTGAAATTTGGAGCCAAAAATAAAATTTTCAGTTTGGCTGAAATTACATGAAATATGTGTCCCCCCCAAAGAAGCCCATGCCATCCCAGGTGAGAAAAATGCATCCTGAATCAAGTCTGAGGGCTAAAACCTCTGTTTTCGGGTTTAACCACATTGGGCTCAGAACGTAAGGTCGGGACCTGAAATTTGGAGCCAAATATCAAATTTTCAGTTTGGCTGAAATTACGTGAAATATGTGTCCTCTGAAGAAGCCCATGCCATCCCAGGTGAGAAAAATGCATCCTGAATCAAGTCTGAGGGCTAAAACCTCTGTTTTAAGGTTTCACCACAGTGAGCTCAGATTGAAGGTCGGGACCTTAAATTTGGAGCCAAAATTCAAAGTTTCAGTTTGGCTGAAATTACATGAAATATGTGTCCCCTGAAGAAGCCCATGCCATCCCAGGTGAGAAAAATGCATCCTGAATCAAGTCTGAGGGCTAAAACCTCAGTAACGGGTTTTACCACATTCAGCTCGGAACGTAAGGTCGGGACCTGAAATTTGGAGCCAAAAATCAAATTTTCAGTTTGGCTGAAATTACATGAAATATGTGTCCCCCGAAGAAGCCCATGCCATCCCAGGTGAGAAAAATGCATCCTGAATCAAGTCTGAGGGCTAAAACCTCTGTAATGGGTTTTACCACATTGAGCTCAGAACGTAAGGTCGGGACCTGAAATTTGGAGCCAAAAATCAAATTTTCAGTTTGGCTGAAATTACATGAAATATGTGTTTCCTTCGAAGAAGCCCATGCCATCCCAGGTGAGAAAAATGCATCCTGAATCAAGTCTGAGGGCTAAAACCTCTGTTTTCGGGTTTTACAACATTGAGCTCAGAACGTAAGGTCGGGACCTGAAATTTGAAGCCAGAAATCAAATTTTCACATTGGCTGAAATTACATGAAATATGTGTCCTCTGAGGAAGCCCATGCCATCCCAGGTGAGAAAAATGCATCCTGAATCAGGTCAGAGAGCTAAAACCTCTATAACGGGTTTTACAACATTGAGCTCAGAACTTAAGGTCCGGGACCTGAAATTTGAAGCCAGAAATCAAATTTTCACATTGGCTGAAATTACATGAAATATGTGTCCCCTGAGGAAGCCCATGCCATCCCAGGTGAGAAAAATGCATCCTGAATCAAGTCTGAGGGCTAAAACCTCTGTTTTCGGGTTTTACCACATTGAGCTCAGAACGTAAGGTCCGGAACTGAAATTTGGAGCCAAAAATCAAATTTTCAGTTTGGCTGAAATTACATGAATTGTGTGTCCCCCGAAGAAGCCCATGCCATCCCAGGTGAGAAAAATGCATCCTGAATCAAGTCTGAGGGCTAAAACCTCTGTAACGGGTTTTACCACATTGAGCTCAGAACGTAAGGTCCGGACCTGAAATTTGGAGCCAAAAATCAAATTTTCAGTTTTGCTGAAATTACATGAAATATGTGTCCCCCGAAGAAGCCCATGCCATCCCAGGTGAGAAAAATGCATCCTGAATCAAGTCTGAGGGCTAAAACCTCAGTAACGGGTTTTACCACATTGAGCTCAGAACGTAAGGTCGGGACCTGAAATTTGGAGCCAAAAATCAAATTTTCAGTTTGGCTGAAATTACATGAAATGTGTGTCCCCTGTGGAAGCCCATGCCATCCCAGGTGAGAAAAATGCATCCTGAATCAAGTCTGAGGGCTAAAACCTCTGTTTTCGGGTTTTACCACATTGAGCTCAGAACGTAAGGTCGGGACCTGAAATTTGGAGCCAAAAATCAAATTTTCAGTTTGGCTGAAATTACATGAAATATGTGTCCCCTGAAGAAGCCCATGCCATCCCAGTTGAGAAAAATGCATCCTGAATCAAGTCTGAGGGCTAAAACCTCTATAACGGGTTTTACCACATTGAGCTCAGAACGTAAGGTCGGGACCTGAAATTTGGAGCCAAAAATCAAATTTTCAGTTTGGCTGAAATTACATGAATTGTGTGTCCCCCAAAGAAGCCCATGCCATCCCAGGTGAGAAAAATGCATCCTGAATCAAGTCTGAGTGCTAAAACCTCTGTAACGGGTTTTACCACATTGAGCTCAGAACGTAAGGTCGGGACCTGAAATTTGAAGCCAAAAATCAAATTTTCAGTTTGGCTGAAATTACATGAAATATGTGTCCCCCGAAGAAGCCCATGCCATCCCAGGTGAGAAAAATGCATCCTGAATCAAGTCTGAGGGCTAAAACCTCTGTTTTCGGGTTTTACCACATTGAGCTCAGAACGTAAGGTCGGGACCTGAAATTTGGAGCCAAAAATCAAATTTTCAGTTTGGCTGAAATTACATGAAATATGTGTCCCCTGAAGAAGCCCATGCCATCCCAGTTGAGAAAAATGCATCCTGAATCAAGTCTGAGGGCTAAAACCTCTATAACGGGTTTTACCACATTGAGCTCAGAACGTAAGGTCGGGACCTGAAATTTGGAGCCAAAAATAAAATTTTCAGTTTGGCTGAAATTACATGAAATATGTGTCCCCCCCAAAGAAGCCCATGCCATCCCAGGTGAGAAAAATGCATCCTGAATCAAGTCTGAGGGCTAAAACCTCTGTTTTCGGGTTTAACCACATTGGGCTCAGAACGTAAGGTCGGGACCTGAAATTTGGAGCCAAATATCAAATTTTCAGTTTGGCTGAAATTACGTGAAATATGTGTCCTCTGAAGAAGCCCATGCCATCCCAGGTGAGAAAAATGCATCCTGAATCAAGTCTGAGGGCTAAAACCTCTGTTTTAAGGTTTCACCACAGTGAGCTCAGATTGAAGGTCGGGACCTTAAATTTGGAGCCAAAATTCAAAGTTTCAGTTTGGCTGAAATTACATGAAATATGTGTCCCCTGAAGAAGCCCATGCCATCCCAGGTGAGAAAAATGCATCCTGAATCAAGTCTGAGGGCTAAAACCTCAGTAACGGGTTTTACCACATTCAGCTCGGAACGTAAGGTCGGGACCTGAAATTTGGAGCCAAAAATCAAATTTTCAGTTTGGCTGAAATTACATGAAATATGTGTCCCCCGAAGAAGCCCATGCCATCCCAGGTGAGAAAAATGCATCCTGAATCAAGTCTGAGGGCTAAAACCTCTGTAATGGGTTTTACCACATTGAGCTCAGAACGTAAGGTCGGGACCTGAAATTTGGAGCCAAAAATCAAATTTTCAGTTTGGCTGAAATTACATGAAATATGTGTTTCCTTCGAAGAAGCCCATGCCATCCCAGGTGAGAAAAATGCATCCTGAATCAAGTCTGAGGGCTAAAACCTCTGTTTTCGGGTTTTACAACATTGAGCTCAGAACGTAAGGTCGGGACCTGAAATTTGAAGCCAGAAATCAAATTTTCACATTGGCTGAAATTACATGAAATATGTGTCCTCTGAGGAAGCCCATGCCATCCCAGGTGAGAAAAATGCATCCTGAATCAGGTCAGAGAGCTAAAACCTCTATAACGGGTTTTACAACATTGAGCTCAGAACTTAAGGTCCGGGACCTGAAATTTGAAGCCAGAAATCAAATTTTCACATTGGCTGAAATTACATGAAATATGTGTCCCCTGAGGAAGCCCATGCCATCCCAGGTGAGAAAAATGCATCCTGAATCAAGTCTGAGGGCTAAAACCTCTGTTTTCGGGTTTTACCACATTGAGCTCAGAACGTAAGGTCCGGAACTGAAATTTGGAGCCAAAAATCAAATTTTCAGTTTGGCTGAAATGACATGAATTGTGTGTCCCCCGAAGAAGCCCATGCCATCCCAGGTGAGAAAAATGCATCCTGAATCAAGTCTGAGGGCTAAAACCTCTGTAACGGGTTTTACCACATTGAGCTCAGAACGTAAGGTCCGGACCTGAAATTTGGAGCCAAAAATCAAATTTTCAGTTTTGCTGAAATTACATGAAATATGTGTCCCCCGAAGAAGCCCATGCCATCCCAGGTGAGAAAAATGCATCCTGAATCAAGTCTGAGGGCTAAAACCTCAGTAACGGGTTTTACCACATTGAGCTCAGAACGTAAGGTCGGGACCTGAAATTTGGAGCCAAAAATCAAATTTTCAGTTTGGCTGAAATTACATGAAATGTGTGTCCCCTGTGGAAGCCCATGCCATCCCAGGTGAGAAAAATGCATCCTGAATCAAGTCTGAGGGCTAAAACCTCTGTAACGGGTTTTACCACATTGAGCTCAGAACGTAAGGTCGGGACCTGAAATTTGAAGCCAAAAATCAAATTTTCAGTTTGGCTGAAATTACATGAAATATGTGTCCCCCGAAGAAGCCCATGCCATCCCAGGTGAGAAAAATGCATCCTGAATCAAGTCTGAGGGCTAAAACCTCTGTTTTAAGGTTTCACCACAGTGAGCTCAGATTGAAGGTCAGGACCTGAAATTTGGAGCCAAAATTCAAAGTTTCAGTTTGGCTGAAATTACATGAAATATCAGTCCCCTGTGATAGCCCATGCCATCCCAGGTGAGAAAAATGCATCCTGGATCAAGTCTGAGGGCTAAAACCTCCTTTTTTGGGTTTTACCACATTGAGCTCAGAACGTAAGGGAGGGACCTGAAATTTGGAGCCAAAAATCAAATTTTCAGTTTGGCTGAAATTTCATGAAATATGTGTCCCCCGAAGAAGCCCATGCCATCCCAGGTGAGAAAAATGCATCCTGAATCAGGTCTGAGAGCTAAAACCTCTATAACGAGTTTTACAACATTGAGCTCAGAACGTAAGGTCGGGACCTGAAATTTGGAGCCAAAAATCAAATTTTCAGTTTGGCTGAAATTACATGAAATGTGTGTCCCCTGTGGAAGCCCATGCCATCCCAGGTGAGAAAAATGCATCCTGAATCAAGTCTGAGGGCTAAAACCTCTGTAACGGGTTTTACCACATTGAGCTCAGAACGTAAGGTCCGTACCTGAAATTTGGAGCCAAAAATCAAATTTTCAGTTTGGCTGAAATTACATGAAATATGTGTCCCCCGAAGAAGCCCATGCCATCCCAGGTCAGAAAAATGCATCCTGAATCAAGTCTAAGGGCTAAAACCTCTATAACAGGTTTTACCACATTGAGCTCAGAACGTGAGGTCGGGACCTGAAATTTGGAGCCAAAAATCAAATTTTCAGTTTGGCTGAAATAACATGAAATATCAGTCCTATGTGGAAGCCCATGCCATCACAGGTGAGAAAAATGCATCCTGAATCAAGTCTAAGGGCTAAAACCTCTATAACAGGTTTTACCACATTGAGCTCAGAACGTAAGGTCCGGACCTGAAATTTGGAGCCAAAAATCAAATTTTCAGTTTGGCTGAAATTACATGAAATGTGTGTCCCCTGAAGAAGCCCATGCCATCCCAGGTGAGAAAAATGCATCCTGAATCAAGTCTGATGGCTAAAACCTCTATAACAGGTTTTACCACATTGAGCTCAGAACGTAAGGTCGGGACCTGAAATTTGGAGCCAAAAATCAAATTTTCAGTTTGGCTGAAATTACATGAAATGTGTGTCCCCTGAAGAAGCCCATGCCATCCCAGGTGAGAAAAATGCATCCTGAATCAAGTCTGAGGGCTAAAACCTCTGTAACGGGTTTTACCACATTGAGGTCAGAACGTTAGGTCGGTACCTGAAATTTGGAGCCAAAAATCAAATTTTCAGTTTGGCTGAAATTACATGAAATATGTGTCCCCCGAAGAAGCCCATGCCATCCCAGGTGAGAAAAATGCATCCTGAATCAAGTCTGAGGGCTAAATCCTCTTTTTTCGGGTTTTACCACATTGAGCTCAGAACGTAAGGTCCGTACCTGAAATTTGGAGCCAAAAATCAAATTTTCAGTTTGGCTGAAATTACATGAAATGTGTGTCCCCCGAAGAAGCCCATGCCATCCCAGGTGAGAAAAATGCATCCTGAATCAAGTCTGAGAGCTAAAACCTCTGTTTTCGGGTTTTACCACATTGAGCTCAGAACGTAAGGTCCGGACCTGAAATTTGGAGCCAAAAATCAAAATTTTCAGTTTGGCTGAAATTACATGAAATATGTGTCCCCTGAAGAAGCCCATGCTATCCCAGGTGAGAAAAATGCATCCTGAATCAAGTCTGAGGGCTAAAACCTCCTTTTTCGGGTTTTACCACATTGAGCTCAGAACGTAAGGTCCGGACCTGAGATTTGGAGCCAAAAATCAAATTTTCAGTTTGGCTGAAATTACATGAAATGTGTGTCCCCTGTGGAAGCCCATGCCATCCCAGGTGAGAAAAATGCATCCTGAATCAAGTCTGAGGGCTAAAACCTCTGTAACGGGTTTTACCACATTGAGCTCAGAACGTAAGGTCCGTACCTGAAATTTGGAGCCAAAAATCAAATTTTCAGTTTGGCTGAAATTACATGAAATATGTGTCCCCCAAAGAAGCCCATGCCATCCCAGGTGAGAAAAATGCATCCTGAATCAAGTCTGAGGGCTAAAACCTCTGTTTTAAGGTTTCACCACAGTGAGCTCAGATTGAAGGTCAGGACCTGAAATTTGGAGCCAAAATTCAAAGTTTCAGTTTGGCTGAAATTACATGAAATATCAGTCCCCTGTGATAGCCCATGCCATCCCAGGTGAGAAAAATGCATCCTGAATCAAGTCTGAGGGCAAAAACCTCTATAACGGGTTTTACCACATTGAGCTCAGAACGTAAGGTCGGAACCTGAAATTTGGAGCCAAAAATCAAATTTTCAGTTTGGCTGAAATTACATGAAATGTGTGTCCCCTGAAGAAGCCCATGCCATCCCAGGTGAGAAAAATGCATCCTGAATCAAGTCTGAGAGCTAAAACCTCTATAACGGGTTTTACCACATTGAGCTCAGAACGTAAGGTCGGGACCTGAAATTTGGAGCCAAAAATCAAATTTTCAGTTTGGCTGAAATAACATGAAATATCAGTCCTATGTGGAAACCCATTCCATCCCAGGTGAGAAAAATGCATCCTGAATCAAGTCTGAGGGCTAAAACCAATTTAACAGGTTTTAAAACATTCAGCTCAGAACGTAAGGTCGGGACCTGAAATTTGGAGCCAAAAATCAAATTTTCAGTTTGGCTGAAATTACATGAAATGTGTGTCCCCTGTGGAAGCCCATGCCATCCCAGGTGAGAAAAATGCATCCTGAATCAAGTCTGAGGGCTAAAACCTCCTTTTTCGGGTTTTACCACATTGAGCTCAGAACGTAAGGGAGGGACCTGAAATTTGGAGCCAAAAATCAAATTTTCAGTTTGGCTGAAATTTCATGAAATATGTGTCCCCTGAGGAGGCCCATGCCATCCCAGGTGAGAAAAATGCATCCTGAATCAGGTCAGAGAGCTAAAACCTCTATAACATGTTTTAAAACATTCAACTCAGAACGTAAGGTTGGGACCTGAAATTTGGAGCCAAAAATCAAATTTTCAGTTTGGCTGAAATTTAATGAAATATGTGTCCCCTGAGGAGGCCCATGCCATCCCAGGTGAGAAAAATGCATCCTGAATCAGGTCAGAGAGCTAAAACCTCTATAACATGTTTTAAAACATTCAACTCAGAACGTAAGGTCGGGACCTGAAATTTGGAGCCAAAAATCAAATTTTCAGTTTGGCTGAAATTACATGAATTGTGTGTCCCCCAAAGAAGCCCATGCCATCCCATGTGAGAAAAATGCATCCTGAATCAAGTCTGAGTGCTAAAACCTCTGTAACGGGTTTTACCACATTGAGCTCAGAACGTAAGGTCGGGACCTGAAATTTGAAGCCAAAAATCAAATTTTCAGTTTGGCTGAAATTACATGAAATATGTGTCCCCCGAAGAAGCCCATGCCATCCCAGGTGAGAAAAATGCATCCTGAATCAAGTCTGAGGGCTAAAACCTCTGTTTTCGGGTTTTACCACATTGAGCTCAGAACGTAAGGTCCGGACCTGAAATTTGGAGCCAAAAATCAAATTTTCAGTTTGGCTGAAATTACATGAAATATGTGTCCCCCTGAAGAAGCCCATGCCATCCCAGGTGAGAAAAATGCATCCTGAATCAAGTCTGAGGGCTAAAACCTCTGTAACGGGTTTTACCACATTGAGCTCAGAACGTAAGGTCGGAACCTGAAATTTGGAGCCAAAAATCAAATTTTCAGTTTGGCTGAAATTACATGAAATGTGTGTCCCCTGAAGAAGCCCATGCAATCCCAGGTGAGAAAAATGCATCCTGAATCAAGTCTGAGAGCTAAAACCTCTATAACATGTTTTAAAACATTCAACTCAGAACGTAAGGTCGGGACCTGAAATTTGGAGCCAAAAATCAAATTTTCAGTTTGGCTGAAATTACATGAAATATCAGTCCTATGTGGAAGCCCATGCCATCCCAGGTGAGAAAAATGCATCCTGAATCAAGTCTGAGGGCTAAAACCAATTTAACAGGTTTTAAAACATTCAGCTCAGAACGTAAGGTCGGGACCTGAAATTTGGAGCCAAAAATCAAATTTTCAGTTTGGCTGAAATTACATGAAATGTGTGTCCCCTGTGGAAGCCCATGCCATCCCAGGTGAGAAAAATGCATCCTGAATCAAGTCTGAGGGCTAAAACCTCCTTTTTCGGGTTTTACCACATTGAGCTCAGAACGTAAGGGAGGGACCTGAAATTTGGAGCCAAAAATCAAATTTTCAGTTTGGCTGAAATTACATGAAATCTGTGTCCCCTGTGGAAGCCCATGCCATCCCAGGTGAGAAAAATGCATCCTGAATCAAGTCTGAGGGCTAAAACCTCTGTTTTCGGGTTTTACCACATTGAGCTCAGAACGTAAGGTCCAGACCTGAAATTTGGAGCCAAAAATCAAATTTTCAGTTTGGCTGAAATTACATGAAATATGTGTCCCCCAAAGAAGCCCATGCCATCCCAGGTGAGAAAAATGCATCCTGAATCAAGTCTGAGGGCTAAAACCTCTGTTTTAAGGTTTCACCACAGTGAGCTCAGATTGAAGGTCAGGACCTGAAATTTGGAGCCAAAATTCAAAGTTTCAGTTTGGCTGAAATTACATGAAATATCAGTCCCCTGTGATAGCCCATGCCATCCCAGGTGAGAAAAATGCATCCTGAATCAAGTCTGAGGGCAAAAACCTCTATAACGGGTTTTACCACATTGAGCTCAGAACGTAAGGTCGGGACCTGAAATTTGGAGCCAAAAATCAAATTTCAGTTTGGCTGAAATTACATGAAATGTGTGTCCCCTGTGGAAGCCCATGCCATCCCAGGTGAGAAAAATGCATCCTGAATCAAGTCTGAGGGCTAAAACCTCTGTAACGGGTTTTACCACATTGAGCTCAGAACGTAAGGTCGGGACCTGATATTTGGAGCCAAAAATCAAATTTTCGGTTTGGCTGAAATTACATGAATTGTGTGTCCCCCAAAGAAGCCCATGCCATCCCATGTGAGAAAAATGCATCCTGAATCAAGTCTGAGTGCTAAAACCTCTGTAACGGGTTTTACCACATTGAGCTCAGAACGTAAGGTCGGGACCTGAAATTTGGAGCCAAAAATCAAATTTTCAGTTTGGCTGAAATTACATGAAATATGTGTCCCCCGAAGAAGCCCATGCCATCCCAGGTGAGAAAAATGCATCCTGAATCAAGTCTGAGGGCTAAAACCTCTGTTTTCGGGTTTTACCACATTGAGCTCAGAACGTAAGGTCCGGACCTGAAATTTGGAGCCAAAAATCAAATTTTCAGTTTGGCTGAAATTACATGAAATGTGTGTCCCCCCGAAGAAGCCCATGCCATCCCAGGTGAGAAAAATGCATCCTGAATCAAGTCTGAGGGCTAAAACCTCTATAACGGGTTTTACCACATTGAGCTCAGAACGTAAGGTCGGGACCTGAAATTTGGAGCCAAAAATCAAATTTTCAGTTTGGCTGAAATTACATGAAATGTGTGTCCCCTGAAGAAGCCCATGCCATCCCAGGTGAGAAAAATGCATCCTGAATCAAGTCTGAGAGCTAAAACCTCTATAACATGTTTTAAAACATTCAACTCAGAACGTAAGGTTGGGACCTGAAATTTGGAGCCAAAAATCAAATTTTCAGTTTGGCTGAAATAACATGAAATATCAGTCCTATGTGGAAGCCCATGCCATCCCAGGTGAGAAAAATGCATCCTGAATCAAGTCTGAGGGCTAAAACCAATTTAACAGGTTTTAAAACATTCAGCTCAGAACGTAAGGTCGGGACCTGAAATTTGGAGCCAAAAATCAAATTTTCAGTTTGGCTGAAATTACATGAAATGTGTGTCCCCTGTGGAAGCCCATGCCATCCCAGGTGAGAAAAATGCATCCTGAATCAAGTCTGAGGGCTAAAACCTCCTTTTTCGGGTTTTACCACATTGAGCTCAGAACGTAAGGGAGGGACCTGAAATTTGGAGCCAAAAATCAAATTTTCAGTTTGGCTGAAATTTCATGAAATATGTGTCCCCTGAGGAGGCCCATGCCATCCCAGGTGAGAAAAATGCATCCTGAATCAGGTCAGAGAGCTAAAACCTCTATAACATGTTTTAAAACATTCAACTCAGAACGTAAGGTCGGGACCTGAAATTTGGAGCCAAAAATCAAATTTTCAGTTTGGCTGAAATTTCATGAAATATGTGTCCCCTGAGGAGGCCCATGCCATCCCAGGTGAGAAAAATGCATCCTGAATCAGGTCAGAGAGCTAAAACCTCTATAACATGTTTTAAAACATTCAACTCAGAACGTAAGGTCGGGACCTGAAATTTGGAGCCAAAAATCAAATTTTCAGTTTGGCTGAAATTACATGAATTGTGTGTCCCCCAAAGAAGCCCATGCCATCCCATGTGAGAAAAATGCATCCTGAATCAAGTCTGAGTGCTAAAACCTCTGTAACGGGTTTTACCACATTGAGCTCAGAACGTAAGGTCGGGACCTGAAATTTGAAGCCAAAAATCAAATTTTCAGTTTGGCTGAAATTACATGAAATATGTGTTCCCCGAAGAAGCCCATGCCATCCCAGGTGAGAAAAATGCATCCTGAATCAAGTCTGAGGGCTAAAACCTCTGTTTTCGGGTTTTACCACATTGAGCTCAGAACGTAAGGTCCGGACCTGAAATTTGGAGCCAAAAATCAAATTTTCAGTTTGGCTGAAATTACATGAAATATGTGTCCCCCTGAAGAAGCCCATGCCATCCCAGGTGAGAAAAATGCATCCTGAATCAAGTCTGAGGGCTAAAACCTCTGTAACGGGTTTTACCACATTGAGCTCAGAACGTAAGGTCGGAACCTGAAATTTGGAGCCAAAAATCAAATTTTCAGTTTGGCTGAAATTACATGAAATGTGTGTCCCCTGAAGAAGCCCATGCAATCCCAGGTGAGAAAAATGCATCCTGAATCAAGTCTGAGAGCTAAAACCTCTATAACATGTTTTAAAACATTCAACTCAGAACGTAAGGTTGGGACCTGAAATTTGGAGCCAAAAATCAAATTTTCAGTTTGGCTGAAATTACATGAAATATCAGTCCTATGTGGAAGCCCATGCCATCCCAGGTGAGAAAAATGCATCCTGAATCAAGTCTGAGGGCTAAAACCAATTTAACAGGTTTTAAAACATTCAGCTCAGAACGTAAGGTCGGGACCTGAAATTTGGAGCCAAAAATCAAATTTTCAGTTTGGCTGAAATTACATGAAATGTGTGTCCCCTGTGGAAGCCCATGCCATCCCAGGTGAGAAAAATGCATCCTGAATCAAGTCTGAGGGCTAAAACCTCTGTTTTCGGGTTTTACCACATTGAGCTCAGAACGTAAGGTCCAGACCTGAAATTTGGAGCCAAAAATCAAATTTTCAGTTTGGCTGAAATTACATGAAATATGTGTCCCCCAAAGAAGCCCATGCCATCCCAGGTGAGAAAAATGCATCCTGAATCAAGTCTGAGGGCTAAAACCTCTGTTTTAAGGTTTCACCACAGTGAGCTCAGATTGAAGGTCAGGACCTGAAATTTGGAGCCAAAATTCAAAGTTTCAGTTTGGCTGAAATTACATGAAATATCAGTCCCCTGTGATAGCCCATGCCATCCCAGGTGAGAAAAATGCATCCTGAATCAAGTCTGAGGGCAAAAACCTCTATAACGGGTTTTACCACATTGAGCTCAGAACGTAAGGTTGGGACCTGAAATTTGGAGCCAAAAATCAAATTTCAGTTTGGCTGAAATTACATGAAATGTGTGTCCCCTGTGGAAGCCCATGCCATCCCAGGTGAGAAAAATGCATCCTGAATCAAGTCTGAGGGCTAAAACCTCTGTAACGGGTTTTACCACATTGAGCTCAGAACGTAAGGTCGGGACCTGAAATTTGGAGCCAAAAATCAAATTTTCGGTTTGGCTGAAATTACATGAATTATGTGTCCCCCAAAGAAGCCCATGCCATCCCATGTGAGAAAAATGCATCCTGAATCAAGTCTGAGTGCTAAAACCTCTGTAACGGGTTTTACCACATTGAGCTCAGAACGTAAGGTCGGAGCCTGAAATTTGAAGCCAAAAATCAAATTTTCAGTTTGGCTGAAATTACATGAAATATGTGTCCCCCGAAGAAGCCCATGCCATCCCAGGTGAGAAAAATGCATCCTGAATCAAGTCTGAGGGCTAAAACCTCTGTTTTCGGGTTTTACCACATTGAGCTCAGAACGTAAGGTCCGGACCTGAAATTTGGAGCCAAAAATCAAATTTTCAGTTTGGCTGAAATTACATGAAATATGTGTCCCCCTGAAGAAGCCCATGCCATCCCAGGTGAGAAAAATGCATCCTGAATCAAGTCTGAGGGCTAAAACCTCTATAACGGGTTTTACCACATTGAGCTCAGAACGTAAGGTCGGGACCTGAAATTTGGAGCCAAAAATCAAATTTTCAGTTTGGCTGAAATTACATGAAATGTGTGTCCCCTGAAGAAGCCCATGCCATCCCAGGTGAGAAAAATGCATCCTGAATCAAGTCTGAGAGCTAAAACCTCTATAACATGTTTTAAAACATTCAACTCAGAACGTAAGGTTGGGACCTGAAATTTGGAGCCAAAAATCAAATTTTCAGTTTGGCTGAAATTACATGAAATATCAGTCCTATGTGGAAGCCCATGCCATCCCAGGTGAGAAAAATGCATCCTGAATCAAGTCTGAGGGCTAAAACCAATTTAACAGGTTTTAAAACATTCAGCTCAGAACGTAAGGTCGGGACCTGAAATTTGGAGCCAAAAATCAAATTTTCAGTTTGGCTGAAATTACATGAAATGTGTGTCCCCTGTGGAAGCCCATGCCATCCCAGGTGAGAAAAATGCATCCTGAATCAAGTCTGAGGGCTAAAACCTCTGTTTTCGGGTTTTACCACATTGAGCTCAGAACGTAAGGTCCGGACCTGAAATTTGGAGCCAAAAATCAAATTTTCAGTTTGGCTGAAATTACATGAAATATGTGTCCCCTGTGGAAGCCCATGCCATCCCAGGTGAGAAAAATGCATCCTGAATCAAGTCTGAGGGCTAAAACCTCTGTTTTCGGGTTTTACCACATTGAGCTCAGAACGTAAGGTCGGGACCTGAAATTTGGAGCCAAAAATCAAATTTTCAGTTTGGCTGAAATTACATGAAATATGTGTCCCCTGAGGAAGCCCATGCCATCCCAGGTGAGAAAAATGCATCCTGAATCAAGTCTGAGGGCTAAAACCTCTGTAACGGGTTTTACCACATTGAGCTCAGAACGTAAGGTCCGGACCTGAAATTTGGAGCCAAAAATCAAATTTTCAGTTTGGCTGAAATTACATGAAATATGTGTCCCCTGAAGAAGCCCATGCCATCCCAGGTGAGAAAAATGCATCCTGAATCAAGTCTGAGAGCTAAAACCTCTATAACGGGTTTTACCACATTGAGCTCAGAACATAAGGTCCGGACCTGAAATTTGGAGCCAAAAATCAAATTTTCAGTTTGGCTGAAATTACCTGAAATATGTGTCCCCTGTGGAAGCCCATGCCATCCCAGGTGAGAAAAATGCATCCTGAATCAAGTCTGAGAGCTAAAACCTCTATAACGGGTTTTACCACATTGAGCTCAGAACGTAAGGTCGGGACCTGAAATTTGGAGCCAAAAATCAAATTTTCAGTTTGGCTGAAATTACATGAAATGTGTGTCCCCCGAAGAAGCCCATGCCATCCCAGGTGAGAAAAATGCATCCTGAATCAAGTCTGAGGGCTAAAACCTCTGTTTTCGGGTTTTACCACATTGAGCTCAGAACGTAAGGTCCGAACCTGAAATTTGGAGCCAAAAATCAAATTTTCAGTTTGGCTGAAATTACATGAAATGTGTGTCCCCTGAAGAAGCCCATGCCATCCCAGGTGAGAAAAATGCATCCTGAATCAAGTCTGAGGGCTAAAACCTCAGTAACGGGTTTTACCACATTCAGCTCAGAACGTAAGGTCGGGACCTGAAATTTGGAGCCAAAAATCAAATTTTCAGTTTGGCTGAAATTACATGAAATATGTGTCCCCCGAAGAAGCCCATGCCATCCCAGGTGAGAAAAATGCATCCTGAATCAAGTCTGAGGGCTAAAACCTCTGTAACGGGTTTTACCACATTGAGCTCAGAACGTAAGGTCGGGACCTGAAATTTGGAGCCAAAAATCAAATTTTCAGTTTGGCTGAAATTACATGAATTGTGTGTCCCCCGAAGAAGCCCATGCCATCCCAGGTGAGAAAAATGCATCCTGAATCAAGTCTGAGGGCTAAAACCTCTGTTTTCGGGTTTTACAACATTGAGCTCAGAACGTAAGGTCCGGGACTTGAAATTTGAAGCCAGAAATCAAATTTTCAGTTTGGCTGAAATTACATGAAATATGTATCCTCTGAGGAAGCCCATGCCATCCCAGGTGAGAAAAATGCATCCTGAATCAGGTCAGAGAGCTAAAACCTCTATAACGGGTTTTACAACATTGAGCTCAGAACGTAAGGTCCGGGACCTGAAATTTGAAGCCAGAAATCAAATTTTCACATTGGCTGAAATTACATGAAATATGTGTCCCCTGAGGAAGCCCATGCCATCCCAGGTGAGAAAAATGCATCCTGAATCAAGTCTGAGGGCAAAAACCTCTATAACGGGTTTTACCACATTGAGCTCAGAACGTAAGGTCGGGACCTGAAATTTGGAGCCAAAAATCAAATTTCAGTTTGGCTGAAATTACATGAAATGTGTGTCCCCTGTGGAAGCCCATGCCATCCCAGGTGAGAAAAATGCATCCTGAATCAAGTCTGAGGGCTAAAACCTCTGTAACGGGTTTTACCACATTGAGCTCAGAACGTAAGGTCGGGACCTGAAATTTGGAGCCAAAAATCAAATTTTCGGTTTGGCTGAAATTACATGAATTGTGTGTCCCCCAAAGAAGCCCATGCCATCCCATGTGAGAAAAATGCATCCTGAATCAAGTCTGAGTGCTAAAACCTCTGTAACGGGTTTTACCACATTGAGCTCAGAACGTAAGGTCGGGACCTGAAATTTGAAGCCAAAAATCAAATTTTCAGTTTGGCTGAAATTACATGAAATATGTGTCCCCCGAAGAAGCCCATGCCATCCCAGGTGAGAAAAATGCATCCTGAATCAAGTCTGAGGGCTAAAACCTCTGTTTTCGGGTTTTACCACATTGAGCTCAGAACGTAAGGTCCGGACCTGAAATTTGGAGCCAAAAATCAAATTTTCAGTTTGGCTGAAATTACATGAAATGTGTGTCCCCCCGAAGAAGCCCATGCCATCCCAGGTGAGAAAAATGCATCCTGAATCAAGTCTGAGGGCTAAAACCTCTATAACGGGTTTTACCACATTGAGCTCAGAACGTAAGGTCGGGACCTGAAATTTGGAGCCAAAAATCAAATTTTCAGTTTGGCTGAAATTACATGAAATGTGTGTCCCCTGAAGAAGCCCATGCCATCCCAGGTGAGAAAAATGCATCCTGAATCAAGTCTGAGAGCTAAAACCTCTATAACATGTTTTAAAACATTCAACTCAGAACGTAAGGTTGGGACCTGAAATTTGGAGCCAAAAATCAAATTTTCAGTTTGGCTGAAATAACATGAAATATCAGTCCTATGTGGAAGCCCATGCCATCCCAGGTGAGAAAAATGCATCCTGAATCAAGTCTGAGGGCTAAAACCAATTTAACAGGTTTTAAAACATTCAGCTCAGAACGTAAGGTCGGGACCTGAAATTTGGAGCCAAAAATCAAATTTTCAGTTTGGCTGAAATTACATGAAATGTGTGTCCCCTGTGGAAGCCCATGCCATCCCAGGTGAGAAAAATGCATCCTGAATCAAGTCTGAGGGCTAAAACCACCTTTTTCGGGTTTTACCACATTGAGCTCAGAACGTAAGGGAGGGACCTGAAATTTGGAGCCAAAAATCAAATTTTCAGTTTGGCTGAAATTTCATGAAATATGTGTCCCCTGAGGAGGCCCATGCCATCCCAGGTGAGAAAAATGCATCCTGAATCAGGTCAGAGAGCTAAAACCTCTATAACATGTTTTAAAACATTCAACTCAGAACGTAAGGTCGGGACCTGAAATTTGGAGCCAAAAATCAAATTTTCAGTTTGGCTGAAATTTCATGAAATATGTGTCCCCTGAGGAGGCCCATGCCATCCCAGGTGAGAAAAATGCATCCTGAATCAGGTCAGAGAGCTAAAACCTCTATAACATGTTTTAAAACATTCAACTCAGAACGTAAGGTCGGGACCTGAAATTTGGAGCCAAAAATCAAATTTTCAGTTTGGCTGAAATTACATGAATTGTGTGTCCCCCAAAGAAGCCCATGCCATCCCATGTGAGAAAAATGCATCCTGAATCAAGTCTGAGTGCTAAAACCTCTGTAACGGGTTTTACCACATTGAGCTCAGAACGTAAGGTCGGGACCTGAAATTTGGAGCCAAAAATCAAATTTTCAGTTTGGCTGAAATTACGTGAAATATGTGTCCCCCGAAGAAGCCCATGCCATCCCAGGTGAGAAAAATGCATCCTGAATCAAGTCTGAGGGCTAAAACCTCTGTTTTCGGGTTTTACCACATTGAGCTCAGAACGTAAGGTCGGGACCTGAAATTTGGAGCCAAAAATCAAATTTTCAGTTTGGCTGAAATTACATGAAATATGTGTCCCCCTGAAGAAGCCCATGCCATCCCAGGTGAGAAAAATGCATCCTGAATCAAGTCTGAGGGCTAAAACCTCTGTAACGGGTTTTACCACATTGAGCTCAGAACGTAAGGTCGGAACCTGAAATTTGGAGCCAAAAATCAAATTTTCAGTTTGGCTGAAATTACATGAAATGTGTGTCCCCTGAAGAAGCCCATGCAATCCCAGGTGAGAAAAATGCATCCTGAATCAAGTCTGAGAGCTAAAACCTCTATAACATGTTTTAAAACATTCAACTCAGAACGTAAGGTTGGGACCTGAAATTTGGAGCCAAAAATCAAATTTTCAGTTTGGCTGAAATTACATGAAATATCAGTCCTATGTGGAAGCCCATGCCATCCCAGGTGAGAAAAATGCATCCTGAATCAAGTCTGAGGGCTAAAACCAATTTAACAGGTTTTAAAACATTCAGCTCAGAACGTAAGGTCGGGACCTGAAATTTGGAGCCAAAAATCAAATTTTCAGTTTGGCTGAAATTACATGAAATGTGTGTCCCCTGTGGAAGCCCATGCCATCCCAGGTGAGAAAAATGCATCCTGAATCAAGTCTGAGGGCTAAAACCTCTGTTTTCGGGTTTTACCACATTGAGCTCAGAACGTAAGGTCCGGACCTGAAATTTGGAGCCAAAAATCAAATTTTCAGTTTGGCTGAAATTACATGAAATCTGTGTCCCCTGTGGAAGCCCATGCCATCCCAGGTGAGAAAAATGCATCCTGAATCAAGTCTGAGGGCTAAAACCTCTGTTTTCGGGTTTTACCACATTGAGCTCAGAACGTAAGGTCCAGACCTGAAATTTGGAGCCAAAAATCAAATTTTCAGTTTGGCTGAAATTACATGAAATATGTGTCCCCCAAAGAAGCCCATGCCATCCCAGGTGAGAAAAATGCATCCTGAATCAAGTCTGAGGGCTAAAACCTCTGTAACGGGTTTTACCACATTGAGCTCAGAACGTAAGGTCCGGACCTGAAATTTGGAGCCAAAAATCAAATTTTCAGTTTGGCTGAAATTACATGAAATATGTGTCCCCTGAAGAAGCCCATGCCATCCCAGGTGAGAAAAATGCATCCTGAATCAAGTCTGAGAGCTAAAACCTCTATAACGGGTTTTACCACATTGAGCTCAAAACATAAGGTCCGGACCTGAAATTTGGAGCCAAAAATCAAATTTTCAGTTTGGCTGAAATTACATGAAATATGTGTCCCCTGTGGAAGCCCATGCCATCCCAGGTGAGAAAAATGCATCCTGAATCAAGTCTGAGAGCTAAAACCTCTATAACGGGTTTTACCACATTGAGCTCAGAACGTAAGGTCGGGACCTGAAATTTGGAGCCAAAAATTAAATTTTCAGTTTGGCTGAAATTACATGAAATGTGTGTCCCCCGAAGAAGCCCATGCCATCCCAGGTGAGAAAAATGCATCCTGAATCAAGTCTGAGGGCTAAAACCTCTGTTTTCGGGTTTTACCACATTGAGCTCAGAACGTAAGGTCCGAACCTGAAATTTGGAGCCAAAAATCAAATTTTCAGTTTGGCTGAAATTACATGAAATGTGTGTCCCCTGAAGAAGCCCATGCCATCCCAGGTGAGAAAAATGCATCCTGAATCAAGTCTGAGGGCTAAAACCTCAGTAACGGGTTTTACCACATTCAGCTCAGAACGTAAGGTCCGGACCTGAAATTTGGAGCCAAAAATCAAATTTTCAGTTTGGCTGAAATTACATGAAATGTGTGTCCCCCGAAGAAGCCCATGCCATCCCAGGTGAGAAAAATGCATCCTGAATCAAGTCTGAGGGCTAAAACCTCTGTAACGGGTTTTACCACATTGAGCTCAGAACGTAAGGTCGGGACCTGAAATTTGGAGCCAAAAATCAAATTTTCAGTTTGGCTGAAATTACATGAATTGTGTGTCCCCCGAAGAAGCCCATGCCATCCCAGGTGAGAAAAATGCATCCTGAATCAAGTCTGAGGGCTAAAACCTCTGTTTTCGGGTTTTACAACATTGAGCTCAGAACGTAAGGTCCGGGACTTGAAATTTGAAGCCAGAAATCAAATTTTCAGTTTGGCTGAAATTACATGAAATATGTATCCTCTGAGGAAGCCCATGCCATCCCAGGTGAGAAAAATGCATCCTGAATCAGGTCAGAGAGCTAAAACCTCTATAACGGGTTTTACAACATTGAGCTCAGAACGTAAGGTCCGGGACCTGAAATTTGAAGCCAGAAATCAAATTTTCACATTGGCTGAAATTACATGAAATATGTGTCCCCTGAGGAAGCCCATGCCATCCCAGGTGAGAAAAATGCATCCTGAATCAAGTCTGAGGGCTAAAACCTCTGTTTTAAGGTTTCACCACAGTGAGCTCAGATTGAAGGTCAGGACCTGAAATTTGGAGCCAAAATTCAAAGTTTCAGTTTGGCTGAAATTACATGAAATATCAGTCCCCTGTGATAGCCCATGCCATCCCAGGTGAGAAAAATGCATCCTGAATCAAGTCTGAGGGCAAAAACCTCTATAACGGGTTTTACCACATTGAGCTCAGAACGTAAGGTCGGGACCTGAAATTTGGAGCCAAAAATCAAATTTTCAGTTTGGCTGAAATTACATGAATTGTGTGTCCCCCAAAGAAGCCCATGCCATCCCATGTGAGAAAAATGCATCCTGAATCAAGTCTGAGTGCTAAAACCTCTGTAACGGGTTTTACCACATTGAGCTCAGAACGTAAGGTCGGGACCTGAAATTTGAAGCCAAAAATCAAATTTTCAGTTTGGCTGAAATTACATGAAATGTGTGTCCCCCGAAGAAGCCCATGCCATCCCAGGTGAGAAAAATGCATCCTGAATCAAGTCTGAGGGCTAAAACCTCTGTTTTCGGGTTTTACCACATTGAGCTCAGAACGTAAGGTCCGGACCTGAAATTTGGAGCCAAAAATCAAATTTTCAGTTTGGCTGAAATTACATGAAATATGTGTCCCCCTGAAGAAGCCCATGCCATCCCAGGTGAGAAAAATGCATCCTGAATCAAGTCTGAGGGCTAAAACCTCTATAACGGGTTTTACCACATTGAGCTCAGAACGTAAGGTCGGGACCTGAAATTTGGAGCCAAAAATCAAATTTTCAGTTTGGCTGAAATTACATGAAATGTGTGTCCCCTGAAGAAGCCCATGCCATCCCAGGTGAGAAAAATGCATCCTGAATCAAGTCTGAGAGCTAAAACCTCTATAACATGTTTTAAAACATTCAACTCAGAACGTAAGGTTGGGACCTGAAATTTGGAGCCAAAAATCAAATTTTCAGTTTGGCTGAAATTACATGAAATATCAGTCCTATGTGGAAGCCCATGCCATCCCAGGTGAGAAAAATGCATCCTGAATCAAGTCTGAGGGCTAAAACCAATTTAACAGGTTTTAAAACATTCAGCTCAGAACGTAAGGTCGGGACCTGAAATTTGGAGCCAAAAATCAAATTTTCAGTTTGGCTGAAATTACATGAAATGTGTGTCCCCTGTGGAAGCCCATGCCATCCCAGGTGAGAAAAATGCATCCTGAATCAAGTCTGAGGGCTAAAACCTCTGTTTTCGGGTTTTACCACATTGAGCTCAGAACGTAAGGTCCGGACCTGAAATTTGGAGCCAAAAATCAAATTTTCAGTTTGGCTGAAATTACATGAAATATGTGTCCCCTGTGGAAGCCCATGCCATCCCAGGTGAGAAAAATGCATCCTGAATCAAGTCTGAGGGCTAAAACCTCTGTTTTCGGGTTTTACCACATTGAGCTCAGAACGTAAGGTCGGGACCTGAAATTTGGAGCCAAAAATCAAATTTTCAGTTTGGCTGAAATTACATAAAATATGTGTCCCCTGAGGAAGCCCATGCCATCCCAGGTGAGAAAAATGCATCCTGAATCAAGTCTGAGGGCTAAAACCTCTGTAACGGGTTTTACCACATTGAGCTCAGAACGTAAGGTCCGGACCTGAAATTTGGAGCCAAAAATCAAATTTTCAGTTTGGCTGAAATTACATGAAATATGTGTCCCCTGAAGAAGCCCATGCCATCCCAGGTGAGAAAAATGCATCCTGAATCAAGTCTGAGAGCTAAAACCTCTATAACGGGTTTTACCACATTGAGCTCAGAACATAAGGTCCGGACCTGAAATTTGGAGCCAAAAATCAAATTTTCAGTTTGGCTGAAATTACCTGAAATATGTGTCCCCTGTGGAAGCCCATGCCATCCCAGGTGAGAAAAATGCATCCTGAATCAAGTCTGAGAGCTAAAACCTCTATAACGGGTTTTACCACATTGAGCTCAGAACGTAAGGTCGGGACCTGAAATTTGGAGCCAAAAATCAAATTTTCAGTTTGGCTGAAATTACATGAAATGTGTGTCCCCCGAAGAAGCCCATGCCATCCCAGGTGAGAAAAATGCATCCTGAATCAAGTCTGAGGGCTAAAACCTCTATAACGGGTTTTACCACATTGAGCTCAGAACGTAAGGTCCGAACCTGAAATTTGGAGCCAAAAATCAAATTTTCAGTTTGGCTGAAATTACATGAAATGTGTGTCCCCTGAAGAAGCCCATGCCATCCCAGGTGAGAAAAATGCATCCTGAATCAAGTCTGAGGGCTAAAACCTCAGTAACGGGTTTTACCACATTCAGCTCAGAACGTAAGGTCGGGACCTGAAATTTGGAGCCAAAAATCAAATTTTCAGTTTGGCTGAAATTACATGAAATATGTGTCCCCCGAAGAAGCCCATGCCATCCCAGGTGAGAAAAATGCATCCTGAATCAAGTCTGAGGGCTAAAACCTCTGTTTTCGGGTTTTACCACATTGAGCTCAGAACGTAAGGTCGGGACCTGAAATTTGGAGCCAAAAATCAAATTTTCAGTTTGGCTGAAATTACATGAAATATGTGTCCCCCTGAAGAAGCCCATGCCATCCCAGGTGAGAAAAATGCATCCTGAATCAAGTCTGAGGGCTAAAACCTCTATAACGGGTTTTACCACATTGAGCTCAGAACGTAAGGTCGGGACCTGAAATTTGGAGCCAAAAATCAAATTTTCAGTTTGGCTGAAATTACATGAAATGTGTGTCCCCTGAAGAAGCCCATGCCATCCCAGGTGAGAAAAATGCATCCTGAATCAAGTCTGAGAGCTAAAACCTCTATAACATGTTTTAAAACATTCAACTCAGAACGTAAGGTTGGGACCTGAAATTTGGAGCCAAAAATCAAATTTTCAGTTTGGCTGAAATTACATGAAATATCAGTCCTATGTGGAAGCCCATGCCATCCCAGGTGAGAAAAATGCATCCTGAATCAAGTCTGAGGGCTAAAACCAATTTAACAGGTTTTAAAACATTCAGCTCAGAACGTAAGGTCGGGACCTGAAATTTGGAGCCAAAAATCAAATTTTCAGTTTGGCTGAAATTACATGAAATGTGTGTCCCCTGTGGAAGCCCATGCCATCCCAGGTGAGAAAAATGCATCCTGAATCAAGTCTGAGGGCTAAAACCTCTGTTTTCGGGTTTTACCACATTGAGCTCAGAACGTAAGGTCCGGACCTGAAATTTGGAGCCAAAAATCAAATTTTCAGTTTGGCTGAAATTACATGAAATATGTGTCCCCTGTGGAAGCCCATGCCATCCCAGGTGAGAAAAATGCATCCTGAATCAAGTCTGAGGGCTAAAACCTCTGTTTTCGGGTTTTACCACATTGAGCTCAGAACGTAAGGTCGGGACCTGAAATTTGGAGCCAAAAATCAAATTTTCAGTTTGGCTGAAATTACATAAAATATGTGTCCCCTGAGGAAGCCCATGCCATCCCAGGTGAGAAAAATGCATCCTGAATCAAGTCTGAGGGCTAAAACCTCTGTAACGGGTTTTACCACATTGAGCTCAGAACGTAAGGTCCGGACCTGAAATTTGGAGCCAAAAATCAAATTTTCAGTTTGGCTGAAATTACATGAAATATGTGTCCCCTGAAGAAGCCCATGCCATCCCAGGTGAGAAAAATGCATCCTGAATCAAGTCTGAGAGCTAAAACCTCTATAACGGGTTTTACCACATTGAGCTCAGAACATAAGGTCCGGACCTGAAATTTGGAGCCAAAAATCAAATTTTCAGTTTGGCTGAAATTACCTGAAATATGTGTCCCCTGTGGAAGCCCATGCCATCCCAGGTGAGAAAAATGCATCCTGAATCAAGTCTGAGAGCTAAAACCTCTATAACGGGTTTTACCACATTGAGCTCAGAACGTAAGGTCGGGACCTGAAATTTGGAGCCAAAAATCAAATTTTCAGTTTGGCTGAAATTACATGAAATGTGTGTCCCCCGAAGAAGCCCATGCCATCCCAGGTGAGAAAAATGCATCCTGAATCAAGTCTGAGGGCTAAAACCTCTGTTTTCGGGTTTTACCACATTGAGCTCAGAACGTAAGGTCCGAACCTGAAATTTGGAGCCAAAAATCAAATTTTCAGTTTGGCTGAAATTACATGAAATGTGTGTCCCCTGAAGAAGCCCATGCCATCCCAGGTGAGAAAAATGCATCCTGAATCAAGTCTGAGGGCTAAAACCTCAGTAACGGGTTTTACCACATTCAGCTCAGAACGTAAGGTCGGGACCTGAAATTTGGAGCCAAAAATCAAATTTTCAGTTTGGCTGAAATTACATGAAATATGTGTCCCCCGAAGAAGCCCATGCCATCCCAGGTGAGAAAAATGCATCCTGAATCAAGTCTGAGGGCTAAAACCTCTGTAACGGGTTTTACCACATTGAGCTCAGAACGTAAGGTCCGGACCTGAAATTTGGAGCCAAAAATCAAATTTTCAGTTTGGCTGAAATTACATGAAATGTGTGTCCCCTGAAGAACCCCATGCCATCCCAGGTGAGAAAAATGCATCCTGAATCAAGTCTGAGGGCTAAAACCTCAGTAACGGGTTTTACCACATTCAGCTCAGAACGTAAGGTCGGGACCTGAAATTTGGAGCCAAAAATCAAATTTTCAGTTTGGCTGAAATTACATGAATTGTGTGTCCCCCGAAGAAGCCCATGCCATCCCAGGTGAGAAAAATGCATCCTGAATCAAGTCTGAGGGCTAAAACCTCTGTTTTCGGGTTTTACAACATTGAGCTCAGAACGTAAGGTCCGGGACTTGAAATTTGAAGCCAGAAATCAAATTTTCAGTTTGGCTGAAATTACATGAAATATGTATCCTCTGAGGAAGCCCATGCCATCCCAGGTGAGAAAAATGCATCCTGAATCAGGTCAGAGAGCTAAAACCTCTATAACGGGTTTTACAACATTGAGCTCAGAACGTAAGGTCCGGGACCTGAAATTTGAAGCCAGAAATCAAATTTTCACATTGGCTGAAATTACATGAAATATGTGTCCCCTGAGGAAGCCCATGCCATCCCAGGTGAGAAAAATGCATCCTGAATCAAGTCTGAGGGCTAAAACCTCTGTTTTCGGGTTTTACCACATTGAGCTCAGAACGTAAGGTCCGGACCTGAAATTTGGAGCCAAAAATCAAATTTTCAGTTTGGCTGAAATTACATGAATTGTGTGTCCCCCGAAGAAGCCCATGCCATCCCAGGTGAGAAAAATGCATCCTGAATCAAGTCTGAGGGCTAAAACCTCTGTAACGGGTTTTACCACATTGAGCTCAGAACATAAGGTCCGGACCTGAAATTTGAAGCCAGAAATCAAATTTTCACATTGGCTGAAATTACATGAAATATGTGTCCCCTGAGGAGGCCCATGCCATCCCAGGTGAGAAAAATGCATCCTGAATCAGGTCAGAGAGCTAAAACCTCTATAACATGTTTTAAAACATTCAACTCAGAACGTAAGGTCGGGACCTGAAATTTGGAGCCAAAAATCAAATTTTCAGTTTGGCTGAAATTACATGAAATATGTGTCCCCTGTGGAAGCCCATGCCATCCCAGGTGAGAAAAATGCATCCTGAATCAAGTCTGAGGGCTAAAACCTCTGTAACGGGTTTTACCACATTGAGCTCAGAACGTAAGGTCCGGACCTGAAATTTGGAGCCAAAAATCAAATTTTCAGTTTGGCTGAAATTACATGAAATATGTGTCCCCTGAAGAAGCCCATGCCATCCCAGGTGAGAAAAATGCATCCTGAATCAAGTCTGAGAGCTAAAACCTCTATAACGGGTTTTACCACATTGAGCTCAGAACATAAGGTCCGGACCTGAAATTTGGAGCCAAAAATCAAATTTTCAGTTTGGCTGAAATTACGTGAAATATGTGTCCCCCCGAAGAAGCCCATGCCATCCCAGGTGAGAAAAATGCATCCTGAATCAAGTCTGAGAGCTAAAACCTCTATAACGGGTTTTACCACATTGAGCTCAGAACGTAAGGTCGGGACCTGAAATTTGGAGCCAAAAATCAAATTTTCAGTTTGGCTGAAATTACATGAAATGTGTGTCCCCCGAAGAAGCCCATGCCATCCCAGGTGAGAAAAATGCATCCTGAATCAAGTCTGAGGGCTAAAACCTCTGTTTTCGGGTTTTACCACATTGAGCTCAGAACGTAAGGTCCGGACCTGAAATTTGGAGCCAAAAATCAAATTTTCAGTTTGGCTGAAATTACATGAAATGTGTGTCCCCTGAAGAACCCCATGCCATCCCAGGTGAGAAAAATGCATCCTGAATCAAGTCTGAGGGCTAAAACCTCAGTAACGGGTTTTACCACATTCAGCTCAGAACGTAAGGTCGGGACCTGAAATTTGGAGCCAAAAATCAAATTTTCAGTTTGGCTGAAATTACATGAAATATGTGTCCCCCGAAGAAGCCCATGACATCCCAGGTGAGAAAAATGCATCCTGAATCAAGTCTGAGGGCTAAAACCTCTGTAACGGTTTTTACCACATTGAGCTCAGAACGTAAGGGTGGGACCTGAAATTTAGAGCCAAAAATCAAATTTTCAGTTTGGCTGAAATTACATGAAATATGTGTCCCCTGTGGAAGCCCATGCCATCCCAGGTGAGAAAAATGCATCCTGAATCAAGTCTGAGGGCTAAAACCTCTGTTTTCGGGTTTTACCACATTGAGCTCAGAACGTAAGGTCGGGACCTGAAATTTGAAGCCAGAAATCAAATTTTCACATTGGCTGAAATTACATGAAATATGTGTCCTCTGAGGAAGCCCATGCCATCCCAGGTGAGAAAAATGCATCCTGAATCAGGTCAGAGAGCTTAAACCTCTATAACGGGTTTTACAACATTGAGCTCAGAACGTAAGGTCCGGGACCTGAAATTTGAAGCCAGAAATCAAATTTTCACATTGGCTGAAATTACATGAAATATGTGTCCCCTGAGGAAGCCCATGCCATCCCAGGTGAGAAAAATGCATCCTGAATCAAGTCTGAGGGCTAAAACCTCTGTTTTCGGGTTTTACCACATTGAGCTCAGAACGTAAGGTCCGGAACTGAAATTTGGAGCCAAAAATCAAATTTTCAGTTTGGCTGAAATTACATGAATTGTGTGTCCCCCGAAGAAGCCCATGCCATCCCAGGTGAGAAAAATGCATCCTGAATCAAGTCTGAGGGCTAAAACCTCTGTAACGGGTTTTACCACATTGAGCTCAGAACGTAAGGTCGGGACCTGAAATTTGGAGCCAAAAATCAAATTTTCAGTTTGGCTGAAATTACATGAAATATGTGTCCCCCGAAGAAGCCCATGCCATCCCAGGTGAAAAAAATGCATCCTGAATCAAGTCTGAGGGCTAAAACCTCTGTAACGGGTTTTACCACATTGAGCTCAGAACGTAAGGTCGGGACCTGAAATTTGGAGCCAAAAATCAAATTTTCAGTTTGGCTGAAATAACATGAAATGTGTGTCCCCTGTGGAAGCCCATGCCATCCCAGGTGAGAAAAATGCATCCTGAATCAAGTCTGAGGGCTAAAACCTCTGTAACGGGTTTTACCACATTGAGCTCAGAACGTAAGGTCCGGACCTGAAATTTGGAGCCAAAAATCAAATTTTCAGTTTGGCTGAAATTACATGTAATATGTGTCCCCCGAAGAAGCCCATGCCATCCCAGGTGAGAAAAATGCATCCTGAATCAAGTCTGAGGGCTAAAACCACTATAACAGGTTTTAAAACATTCAGCTCAGAACGTAAGGTCCGGACCTGAAATTTGGAGCCAAAAATCAAATTTTCAGTTTGGCTAAAATTACATGAAATGTGTGTCCCCCGAAGAAGCCCATGCCATCCCAGGTGAGAAAAATGCATCCTGAATCAAGTCTGAGGGCTAAAACCTCTATAACGGGTTTTAAAACATTGAGCTCAGGACGTAAGGTCGGAACCTGAAATTTGGAGCCAAAAATCAAATTTTCAGTTTGGCTGAAATTACATGAAATGTGTGTCCCCTGAAGAAGCCCATGCCATCCCAGGTGAGAAAAATGCATCCTGAATCAAGTCTGAGAGCAAAAACCTCTATAACATGTTTTAAAACATTCAACTCAGAACGTAAGGTCGGGACCTGAAATTTGGAGCCAAAAATCAAATTTTCAGTTTGGCTGAAATTACATGAAATATGTGTCCCCTGAAGAAGCCCATGCCATCCCAGGTGAGAAAAATGCATCCTGAATCAAGTCTGAGGGCTAAAACCACTTTAACAGGTTTTAAAACATTCAGCTCAGAACGTAAGGTCGGGACCTGAAATTTGGAGCCAAAAATCAAATTTTCAGTTTGGCTGAAAGTACATGAAATGTGTGTCCCCTGTGGAAGCCCATGCCATCCCAGGTGAGAAAAATGCATCCTGAATCAAGTCTGAGGGCTAAAACCTCAGTAACGGGTTTTACCACATTGAGCTCAGGACGTAAGGTCGGGACCTGAAATTTGGAGCCAAAAATCAAATTTTCAGTTTGGCTGAAATTACATGAATTGTGTGTCCCCCAAAGAAGCCCATGCCATCCCAGGTGAGAAAAATGCATCCTGAATCAAGTCTGAGGGCTAAAACCTCTGTAATGGGTTTTACCACATTGAGCTCAGAACGTAAGGTCCGGACCTGAAATTTGGAGCCAAAAATCAAATTTTCAGTTTGGCTGAAATTACATGAAATACGTGTCCCCTGAAGACGCCCATGCCATCCCAGGTGAGAAAAATGCATCCTGAATCAAGTCTGAGGGCTAAAACCTCTGTTTTCGGGTTTTACCACATTGAGCTCAGAACGTAAGGTCCGGACCTGAAATTTGGAGCCAAAAATCAAATTTTCAGTTTGGCTGAAATTACATGAAATATGTGTCCCCTGAAGACGCCCATGCCATCCCAGGTGAGAAAAATGCATCCTGAATCAAGTCTGAGGGCTAAAACCTCTATAACATGTTTTAAAACATTCAACTCAGAACGTAAGGTCGGGACCTGAAATTTGGAGCCAAAAAACAAATTTTCAGTTTAGCTGAAATTACATGAAATATGTGTCCCCTGTGGAAGCCCATGCCATCCCAGGTGAGAAAAATGCATCCTGAATCAAGTCTGAGGGCTAAAACCTCTGTTTTCGGGTTTTACCACATTGAGCTCAGAACTTAAGGTCCGGACCTGAAATTTGGAGCCAAAAATCAAATTTTCAGTTTGGCTGAAATTACATGAAATATGTGTCCCCTGAGGAAGCCCATGCCATCCCAGGTGAGAAAAATGCATCCTGAATCAAGTCTGAGGGCTAAAACCTCTGTTTTCGGGTTTTACCACATTGAGCTCAGAACTTAAGGTCCGGACCTGAAATTTGGAGCCAAAAATCAAATTTTCAGTTTGGCTGAAATTACATGAAATATGTGTCCCCTGAAGAAGCCCATGCCATCCCAGGTGAGAAAAATGCATCCTGAATCAAGTCTGAGGGCTAAAACCTCTGTTTTCGGGTTTTACCACATTGAGCTCAGAACGTAAGGTCCGGGACCTGAAATTTGGAGCCAAAAATCAAATTTTCAGTTTGGCTGAAATTACGTGAAATATGTGTCCCCCCAAGAAGCCCATGCCATCCCAGGTGAGAAAAATGCATCCTGAATCAAGTCTGAGAGCTTAAACCTCTATAACGGGTTTTACCACATTGAGCTCAGAACGTAAGGTCGGGACCTGAAATTTGGAGCCAAAAATCAAATTTTCAGTTTGGCTGAAATTACATGAAATGTGTGTCCCCCGAAGAAGCCCATGCCATCCCAGGTGAGAAAAATGCATCCTGAATCAAGTCTGAGGGCTAAAACCTCTGTTTTCGGGTTTTACCACATTGAGCTCAGAACGTAAGGTCGGGACCTGAAATTTGGAGCCAAAAATCAAATTTTCAGTTTGGCTGAAATTACATGAATTGTGTGTCCCCCGAAGAAGCCCATGCCATCCCAGCTGAGAAAAATGCATCCTGAATCAAGTCTGAGGGCTAAAACCTCTGTTTTCGGGTTTTACCACATTGAGCTCAGAACGTAAGGTCCTGACCTGAAATTTGGAGCCAAAAATCAAATTTTCAGTTTGGCTGAAATTACATGAAATATGTGTCCCCTGAAGAAGCCCATGCCATCCCAGGTGAGAAAAATGCATCCTGAATCAAGTCTCAGGGCTAAAACCTCTGTTTTCGGGTTTTACCACATTGAGCTCAGAACGTAAGGTCCGGACCTGAAATTTGGAGCCAAAAATCAAATTTTCAGTTTGGCTGAAATTACATGAAATGTGTGTCCCCTGTGGAAGCCCATGCCATCCCAGGTGAGAAAAATGCATCCTGAATCAAGTCTGAGAGCTAAAACCTCTATAACGGGTTTATCCACATTGAGCTCAGAACGTAAGGTCGGGACCTGAAATTTGGAGCCAAAAATCAAATTTTCAGTTTGGCTGAAATTACATGAAATACGTGTCCCCTGAAGAAGCCCATGCCATCCCAGGTGAGAAAAATGCATCCTGAATCAAGTCTGAGGGCTAAAACCTCTGTTTTCGGGTTTTACCACATTGAGCTCAGAACGTAAGGTCGGGACCTGAAATTTGGAGCCAAAAATCAAATTTTCAGTTTGGCTGAAATTACGTGAAATATGTGTCCCCCGAAGAAGCCCATGCCATCCCAGGTGAGAAAAATGCATCCTGAATCAAGTCTGAGGGCTAAAACCTCTATAACATGTTTTAAAACATTCAACTAAGAACGTAAGGTCGGGACCTGAAATTTGGAGCCAAAAATCAAATTTTCAGTTTGGCTGAAATTACATGAAATATGTGTCCCCCGAAGAAGCCCATGCCATCCCAGGTGAGAAAAATGCATCCGGAATCAAGTCTGAGGGCTAAATCCTCTGTTTTCGGGTTATACCACATTGAGCTCAGAACGTAAGGTCCGGACCTGAAATTTGGAGCCAAAAATCAAATTTTCAGTTTGGCTGAAATTACATGAAATATGTGTCCCCTGAAGACGCCCATGCCATCCCAGGTGAGAAAAATGCATCCTGAATCAAGTCTGAGGGCTAAAACCTCTGTTTTCGGGTTTTACCACATTGAGCTCAGAACGTAAGGTCCGGGACCTGAAATTTGGAGCCAAAAATCAAATTTTCAGTTTGGCTGAAATTACGTGAAATATGTGTCCCCCGAAGAAGCCCATGCCATCCCAGGTGAGAAAAATGCATCCTGAATCAAGTCTGAGAGCTTAAACCTCTATAACGGGTTTTACCACATTGAGCTCAGAACGTAAGGTCCGGACCTGAAATTTGGAGCCAAAAATAAAATTTTCAGTTTGGCTGAAATTACATGAATTGTGTGTCCCCCGAAGAAGCCCATGCCATCCCAGCTGAGAAAAATGCATCCTGAATCAAGTCTGAGGGCTAAAACCTCTGTAACGGGTTTTACCACATTGAGCTCAGAACGTAAGGTCCGGACCTGAAATTTGGAGCCAAAAATCAAATTTTCAGTTTGGCTGAAATTACATGAAATATGTGTCCCCTGAAGAAGCCCATGCCATCCCAGGTGAGAAAAATGCATCCGGAATCAAGTCTGAGGGCTAAAACCTCTGTTTTCGGGTTTTACCACATTGAACTCAGAACGTAAGGTCCGGACCTGAAATTTGGAGCCAAAAATCAAATTTTCAGTTTGGCTGAAATTACGTGAAATATGTGTCCCCCGAAGAAGCCCATGCCATCCCAGGTGAGAAAAATGCATCCTGAATCAAGTCTGAGAGCTTAAACCTCTATAACGGGTTTTACCACATTGAGCTCAGAACGTAAGGTCGGGACCTGAAATTTGGAGCCAAAAATCAAATTTTCAGTTTGGCTGAAATTACATGAAATACGTGTCCCCTGAAGAAGCCCATGCCATCCCAGGTGAGAAAAATGCATCCTGAATCAAGTCTGAGGGCTAAAACCTCTGTTTTCGGGTTTTACCACATTGAGCTCAGAACGTAAGGTCCGGACCTGAAATTTGGAGCCAAAAATCAAATTTTCAGTTTGGCTGAAATTACATGAAATGTGTGTCCCCCGAAGAAGCCCATGCCATCCCAGGTGAGAAAAATGCATCCTGAATCAAGTCTGAGGGCTAAAACCTCTATAACATGTTTTAAAACATTCAACTAAGAACGTAAGGTCGGGACCTGAAATTTGGAGCCAAAAATCAAATTTTCAGTTTGGCTGAAATTACATGAAATATGTGTCCCCTGAAGAAGCCCATGCCATCCCAGGTGAGAAAAATGCATCCTGAATCAAGTCTGAGGGCTAAATCCTCTGTTTTCGGGTTATACCACATTGAGCTCAGAACGTAAGGTCCGGACCTGAAATTTGGAGCCAAAAATCAAATTTTCAGTTTGGCTGAAATTACATGAAATATGTGTCCCCTGAAGACGCCCATGCCATCCCAGGTGAGAAAAATGCATCCGGAATCAAGTCTGAGGGCTAAAACCTCTGTTTTCGGGTTTTACCACATTTAGCTCAGAACGTAAGGTCCGGGACCTGAAATTTGGAGCCAAAAATCAAATTTTCAGTTTGGCTGAAATTACATGTAATATGTGTCCCCCGAAGAAGCCCATGCCATCCCAGGTGAGAAAAATGCATCCTGAATCAAGTCTGAGGGCTAAAACCACTATAACAGGTTTTAAAACATTCAGCTCAGAACGTAAGGTCCGGACCTGAAATTTGGAGCCAAAAATCAAATTTTCAGTTTGGCTAAAATTACATGAAATGTGTGTCCCCCGAAGAAGCCCATGCCATCCCAGGTGAGAAAAATGCATCCTGAATCAAGTCTGAGGGCTAAAACCTCTATAACGGGTTTTAAAACATTGAGCTCAGGACGTAAGGTCGGAACCTGAAATTTGGAGCCAAAAATCAAATTTTCAGTTTGGCTGAAATTACATGAAATGTGTGTCCCCTGAAGAAGCCCATGCCATCCCAGGTGAGAAAAATGCATCCTGAATCAAGTCTGAGAGCTAAAACCTCTATAACATGTTTTACCACATTGAGCTCAGAACGTAAGGTCCGGACCTGAAATTTGGAGCCAAAAATCAAATTTTCAGTTTGGCTGAAATTACATGAAATGTGTGTCCCCTGTGGAAGCCCATGCCATCCCATGTGAGAAAAATGCATCCTGAATCAAGTCTGAGGGCTAAAACCTCTGTTTTCGGGTTTTACAACATTGAGCTCAGAACGTAAGGTCCGGACCTGAAATTTGGAGCCAAAAATCAAATTTTCAGTTTGGCTGAAATTACATGAAATATGTGTCCCCTGAAGAAGCCCATGCCATCCCAGGTGAGAAAAATGCATCCTGAATCAAGTCTGAGGGCTAAAACCTCTGTTTTCGGGTTTTACCACATTGAGCTCAGAACGTAAGGTCCGGACCTGAAATTTGGAGCCAAAAATCAAATTTTCAGTTCAACTGAAATAACATGAAATATGTGTCCCCCGAAGAAGCCCATGCCATCCCATGTGAGAAAAATGCATCCTGAATCAAGTCTGAGGGCTAAAACCTCTGTTTTCGGGTTTTACCACATTGAGCTCAGAACGTAAGGTCGGACCTGAAATTTGGAGCCAAAAATCAAATTTTCAGTTTGGCTGAAATTACATGAAATATGTGTCCCCTGAAGAAGCCCATGCCATCCCAGGTGAGAAAAATGCATCCTGAATCAAGTCTGAGGGCTAAAACCTCTATAACGGGTTTTACCACATTGAGCTCAGAACGTAAGGTCCGGACCTGAAATTTGGAGCCAAAAATCAAATTTTCAGTTTGGCTGAAATTACATGAAATATGTGTCCCCTGAAGAAGCCCATGCCATCCCAGGTGAGAAAAATGCATCCTGAATCAAGTCTGAGGGCTAAAACCTCTATAACGGGTTTTACCACATTGAGCTCAGAACGTAAGGTCCGGACCTGAAATTTGGAGCCAAAAATCAAATTTTCAGTTTGGCTGAAATTACATGAAATATGTGTCCCCTGAAGAAGCCCATGCCATCCCAGGTGAGAAAAATGCATCCTGAATCAAGTCTGAGGGCTAAAACCTCTGTTTTCGGGTTTTACCACATTGAGCTCAGAACGTAAGGTCCGTACCTGAAATTTGGAGCCAAAAATCAAATTTTCAGTTTGGCTGAAATTACGTGAAATATGTGTCCCCCCAAGAAGCCCATGCCATCCCAGGTGAGAAAAATGCATCCTGAATCAAGTCTGAGAGCTTAAACCTCTATAACGGGTTTTACCACATTGAGCTCAGAACGTAAGGTCGGGACCTGAAATTTGGAGCCAAAAATCAAATTTTCAGTTTGGCTGAAATTACATGAAATGTGTGTCCCCCGAAGAAGCCCATGCCATCCCAGGTGAGAAAAATGCATCCGGAATCAAGTCTGAGGGCTAAAACCTCTGTTTTCGGGTTTTACCACATTGAGCTCAGAACGTAAGGTCCGGACCTGAAATTTGGAGCCAAAAATCAAATTTTCAGTTTGGCTGAAATTACATGAATTGTGTGTCCCCCGAAGAAGCCCATGCCATCCCAGCTGAGAAAAATGCATCCTGAATCAAGTCTGAGGGCTAAAACCTCTGTAACGGGTTTTACCACATTGAGCTCAGAACGTAAGGTCCGGACCTGAAATTTGGAGCCAAAAATCAAATTTTCAGTTTGGCTGAAATTACATGAAATATGTGTCCCCTGAAGAAGCCCATGCCATCCCAGGTGAGAAAAATGCATCCGGAATCAAGTCTGAGGGCTAAAACCTCTGTTTTCGGGTTTTACCACATTGAGCTCAGAACGTAAGGTCCGGACCTGAAATTTGGAGCCAAAAATCAAATTTTCAGTTTGGCTGAAATTACATGAATTGTGTGTCCCCCGAAGAAGCCCATGCCATCCCAGCTGAGAAAAATGCATCCTGAATCAAGTCTGAGGGCTAAAACCTCTGTAACGGGTTTTACCACATTGAGCTCAGAACGTAAGGTCCGGACCTGAAATTTGGAGCCAAAAATCAAATTTTCAGTTTGGCTGAAATTACATGAAATATGTGTCCCCTGAAGAAGCCCATGCCATCCCAGGTGAGAAAAATGCATCCTGAATCAAGTCTGAGGGCTAAAACCTCTGTTTTCGGGTTTTACCACATTGAGCTCAGAACGTAAGGTCCGGACCTGAAATTTGGAGCCAAAAATCAAATTTTCAGTTTGGCTGAAATTACATGAAATGTGTGTCCCCTGTGGAAGCCCATGCCATCCCAGGTGAGAAAAATGCATCCTGAATCAAGTCTGAGAGCTAAAACCTCTATAACGGGTTTAACCACATTGAGCTCAGAACGTAAGGACCGGACCTGAAATTTGGAGCCAAAAATCAAATTTTCAGTTTGGCTGAAATTACATGAAATATGTGTCCCCTGAAGAAGCCCATGCCATCCCAGGTGAGAAAAATGCATCCGGAATCAAGTCTGAGGGCTAAAACCTCTATAACGGGTTTTACCACATTGAGCTCAGAACGTAAGGTCGGGACCTGAAATTTGGAGCCAAAAATCAAATTTTCAGTTTGGCTGAAATTACATGAAATGTGTGTCCCCCGAAGAAGCCCATGCCATCCCAGGTGAGAAAAATGCATCCTGAATCAAGTCTGAGGGCTAAAACCTCTATAACATGTTTTAAAACATTCAACTAAGAACGTAAGGTCGGGACCTGAAATTTGGAGCCAAAAATCAAATTTTCAGTTTGGCTGAAATTACATGAAATATGTGTCCCCCGAAGACGCCCATGCCATCCCAGGTGAGAAAAATGCATCCTGAATCAAGTCTGAGGGCTTAATCCTCTGTTTTCGGGTTATACCACATTGAGCTCAGAACGTAAGGTCCGGACCTGAAATTTGGAGCCAAAAATCAAATTTTCAGTTTGGCTGAAATTACATGAAATATGTGTCCCCTGTGGGAGCCCATGCCATCCCAGGTGAGAAAAATGCATCCTGAATCAAGTCTGAGGGCTAAAACCTCTGTTTTCGGGTTTTACCACATTGAGCTCAGAACGTAAGGTCCGGGACCTGAAATTTGGAGCCAAAAATCAAATTTTCAGTTTGGCTGAAATTACGTGAAATATGTGTCCCCCGAAGAAGCCCATGCCATCCCAGGTGAGAAAAATGCATCCTGAATCAAGTCTGAGAGCTTAAACCTCTATAACGGGTTTTACCACATTGAGCTCAGAACGTAAGGTCGGGACCTGAAATTTGGAGCCAAAAATCAAATTTTCAGTTTGGCTGAAATTACATGAAATGTGTGTCCCCCGAAGAAGCCCATGCCATCCCAGGTGAGAAAAATGCATCCGGAATCAAGTCTGAGGGCTAAAACCTCTGTTTTCGGGTTTTACCACATTGAGCTCAGAACGTAAGGTCCGGACCTGAAATTTGGAGCCAAAAATCAAATTTTCAGTTTGGCTGAAATTACATGAATTGTGTGTCCCCCGAAGAAGCCCATGCCATCCCAGCTGAGAAAAATGCATCCTGAATCAAGTCTGAGGGCTAAAACCTCTGTAACGGGTTTTACCACATTGAGCTCAGAACGTAAGGTCCGGACCTGAAATTTGGAGCCAAAAATAAAATTTTCAGTTTGGCTGAAATTACATGAAATATGTGTCCCCTGAAGAAGCCCATGCCATCCCAGGTGAGAAAAATGCATCCTGAATCAAGTCTGAGGGCTAAAACCTCTGTTTTCGGGTTTTACCACATTGAGCTCAGAACGTAAGGTCCGGACCTGAAATTTGGAGCCAAAAATCAAATTTTCAGTTTGGCTGAAATTACATGAATTGTGTGTCCCCCGAAGAAGCCCATGCCATCCCAGGTGAGAAAAATGCATCCTGAATCAAGTCTGAGAGCTAAAACCTCTAAAACGGGTTTAACCACATTGAGCTCAGAACGTAAGGTCGGGACCTGAAATTTGGAGCCAAAAATCAAATTTTCAGTTTGGCTGAAATTACATGAAATACGTGTCCCCTGAAGAAGCCCATGCCATCCCAGGTGAGAAAAATGCATCCTGAATCAAGTCTGAGGGCTAAAACCTCTGTTTTCGGGTTTTACCACATTGAGCTCAGAACGTAAGGTCCGGACCTGAAATTTGGAGCCAAAAATCAAATTTTCAGTTTGGCTGAAATTACATGAAATGTGTGTCCCCCGAAGAAGCCCATGCCATCCCAGGTGAGAAAAATGCATCCTGAATCAAGTCTGAGGGCTAAAACCTCTATAACATGTTTTAAAACATTCAACTCAGAACGTAAGGTCCGGACCTGAAATTTGGAGCCAAAAATCAAATTTTCAGTTTGGCTGAAATTACATGAAATATGTGTCCCCCGAAGAAGCCCATGCCATCCCAGGTGAGAAAAATGCATCCTGAATCAAGTCTGAGGGCTAAATCCTCTGTTTTCGGGTTTTACCACATTGAGCTCAGAACGTAAGGTCGGGACCTGAAATTTGGAGCCAAAAATCAAATTTTCAGTTTGGCTGAAATTACATGAAATGTGTGTCCCCCGAAGAAGCCCATGCCATCCCAGGTGAGAAAAATGCATCCGGAATCAAGTCTAAGGGCTAAAACCTCTATAACGGGTTTTACCACATTGAGCTCAGAACGTAAGGTCGGGACCTGAAATTTGGAGCCAAAAATCAAATTTTCAGTTTGGCTGAAATTACATGAAATGTGTGTCCCCCGAAGAAGCCCATGCCATCCCAGGTGAGAAAAATGCATCCGGAATCAAGTCTGAGGGCTAAAACCTCTGTTTTCGGGTTTTACCACATTGAGCTCAGAACGTAAGGTCGGGACCTGAAATTTGGAGCCAAAAATCAAATTTTCAGTTTGGCTGAAATTACATGAATTGTGTGTCCCCCGAAGAAGCCCATGCCATCCCAGGTGAGAAAAATGCATCCTGAATCAAGTCTGAGGGCTAAAACCTCTGTAACGGGTTTGACCACATTGAGCTCAGAACGTAAGGTCCGGACCTGAAATCTGGAGCCAAAAATCAAATTTTCAGTTTGGCTGAAATTACATGAAATATGTGTCCCCTGAAGAAGCCCATGCCATCCCAGGTGAGAAAAATGCATCCTGAATCAAGTCTGAGGGCTAAAACCACTATAACATGTTTTAAAACATTGAGCTCAGAACGTAAGGTCGGGACCTGAAATTTGGAGCCAAAAATCAAATTTTCAGTTTGGCTGAAATTACATGAATTGTGTGTCCCCCGAAGAAGCCCATGCCATCCCAGGTGAGAAAATGCATCCTGAATCAAGTCTGAGAGCTAAAACCTCTAAAACGGGTTTAACCACATTGAGCTCAGAACGTAAGGTCGGGACCTGAAATTTGGAGCCAAAAATCAAATTTTCAGTTTGGCTGAAATTACATGAAATACGTGTCCCCTGAAGAAGCCCATGCCATCCCAGGTGAGAAAAATGCATCCTGAATCAAGTCTGAGGGCTAAAACCTCTGTTTTCGGGTTTTACCACATTGAGCTCAGAACGTAAGGTCCGGACCTGAAATTTGGAGCCAAAAATCAAATTTTCAGTTTGGCTGAAATTACATGAAATGTGTGTCCCCTGTGGAAGCCCATGCCATCCCAGGTGAGAAAAATGCATCCTGAATCAAGTCTGAGGGCTAAAACCTCTGTTTTCGGGTTTTACCACATTGAGCTCAGAACGTAAGGTCCGGACCTGAAATTTGGAGCCAAAAATCAAATTTTCAGTTTGGCTGAAATTACATGAAATGTGTGTCCCCTGTGGAAGCCCATGCCATCCCAGGTGAGAAAAATGCATCCTGAATCAAGTCTGAGGGCTAAAACCTCTGTAACGGGTTTTACCACATTGAGCTCAGAACGTAAGGTCCGGACCTGAAATTTGGAGCCAAAAATCAAATTTTCAGTTTGGCTGAAATTACATGAATTGTGTGTCCCCCAAAGAAGCCCATGCCATCCCAGGTGAGAAAAATGCATCCTGAATCAAGTCTGAGGGCTAAAACCTCTGTTTTCGGGTTTTACCACATTGAGCTCAGAACGTAAGGTCCGGACCTGAAATTTGGAGCCAAAAATCAAATTTTCAGTTTGGCTGAAATTACATGAATTGTGTGTCCCCCGAAGAAGCCCATGCCATCCCAGGTGAGAAAAATGCATCCTGAATCAAGTCTGAGAGCTAAAACCTCTAAAACGGGTTTAACCACATTGAGCTCAGAACGTAAGGTCGGGACCTGAAATTTGGAGCCAAAAATCAAATTTTCAGTTTGGCTGAAATTACATGAAATACGTGTCCCCTGAAGAAGCCCATGCCATCCCAGGTGAGAAAAATGCATCCTGAATCAAGTCTGAGGGCTAAAACCTCTGTTTTCGGGTTTTACCACATTGAGCTCAGAACGTAAGGTCCGGACCTGAAATTTGGAGCCAAAAATCAAATTTTCAGTTTGGCTGAAATTACATGAAATGTGTGTCCCCCGAAGAAGCCCATGCCATCCCAGGTGAGAAAAATGCATCCTGAATCAAGTCTGAGGGCTAAAACCTCTATAACATGTTTTAAAACATTCAACTCAGAACGTAAGGTCCGGACCTGAAATTTGGAGCCAAAAATCAAATTTTCAGTTTGGCTGAAATTACATGAAATATGTGTCCCCCGAAGAAGCCCATGCCATCCCAGGTGAGAAAAATGCATCCTGAATCAAGTCTGAGGGCTAAATCCTCTGTTTTCGGGTTATACCACATTGAGCTCAGAACGTAAGGTCGGGACCTGAAATTTGGAGCCAAAAATCAAATTTTCAGTTTGGCTGAAATTACATGAAATGTGTGTCCCCCGAAGAAGCCCATGCCATCCCAGGTGAGAAAAATGCATCCGGAATCAAGTCTAAGGGCTAAAACCTCTATAACGGGTTTTACCACATTGAGCTCAGAACGTAAGGTCGGGACCTGAAATTTGGAGCCAAAAATCAAATTTTCAGTTTGGCTGAAATTACATGAAATGTGTGTCCCCCGAAGAAGCCCATGCCATCCCAGGTGAGAAAAATGCATCCGGAATCAAGTCTGAGGGCTAAAACCTCTGTTTTCGGGTTTTACCACATTGAGCTCAGAACGTAAGGTCGGGACCTGAAATTTGGAGCCAAAAATCAAATTTTCAGTTTGGCTGAAATTACATGAATTGTGTGTCCCCCGAAGAAGCCCATGCCATCCCAGGTGAGAAAAATGCATCCTGAATCAAGTCTGAGGGCTAAAACCTCTGTAACGGGTTTGACCACATTGAGCTCAGAACGTAAGGTCCGGACCTGAAATCTGGAGCCAAAAATCAAATTTTCAGTTTGGCTGAAATTACATGAAATATGTGTCCCCTGAAGAAGCCCATGCCATCCCAGGTGAGAAAAATGCATCCTGAATCAAGTCTGAGGGCTAAAACCACTATAACATGTTTTAAAACATTCAGCTCAGAACGTAAGGTCGGGACCTGAAATTTGGAGCCAAAAATCAAATTTTCAGTTTGGCTGAAATTACATGAATTGTGTGTCCCCCGAAGAAGCCCATGCCATCCCAGGTGAGAAAAATGCATCCTGAATCAAGTCTGAGGGCTAAAACCTCTGTAACGGGTTTGACCACATTGAGCTCAGAACGTAAGGTCCGGACCTGAAATCTGGAGCCAAAAATCAAATTTTCAGTTTGGCTGAAATAACATGAAATATGTGTCCCCTGAAGAAGCCCATGCCATCCCAGGTGAGAAAAATGCATCCTGAATCAAGTCTGAGGGCTAAAACCTCTGTTTTCGGGTTTTACCACATTGAGCTCAGAACGTAAGGTCGGGACCTGAAATTTGGAGCCAAAAATCAAATTTTCAGTTTGGCTGAAATTACATGAAATGTGTGTCCCCTGTGGAAGCCCATGCCATCCCAGGTGAGAAAAATGCATCCTGAATCAAGTCTGAGGGCTAAAACCTCTGTTTTCGGGTTTTACCACATTGAGCTCAGAACGTAAGGTCGGGACCTGAAATTTGGAGCCAAAAATCAAATTTTCAGTTTGGCTGAAATTACATGAAATGTGTGTCCCCTGTGGAAGCCCATGCCATCCCAGGTGAGAAAAATGCATCCTGAATCAAGTCTGAGGGCTAAAACCTCTGTAACGGGTTTTACCACATTGAGCTCAGAACGTAAGGTCCGGACCTGAAATTTGGAGCCAAAAATCAAATTTTCAGTTTGGCTGAAATTACATGAATTGTGTGTCCCCCAAAGAAGCCCATGCCATCCCAGGTGAGAAAAATGCATCCTGAATCAAGTCTGAGGGCTAAAACCTCTGGAACGGGTTTTACCACATTGAGCTCAGAACGTAAGGTCGGAACCTGAAATTTGGAGCCAAAAATCAAATTTTCAGTTTGGCTGAAATTACATGAAATGTGTGTCCCCTGAAGAAGCCCATGCCATCCCAGGTGAGAAAAATGCATCCTGAATCAAGTCTGAGAGCTAAAACCTCTATAACATGTTTTAAAACATTCAACTCAGAACGTAAGGTCGGGACCTGAAATTTGGAGCCAAAAATCAAATTTTCAGTTTGGCTGAAATTACATGAATTGTGTGTCCCCTGTGGAAGCCCATGCCATCCCAGGTGAGAAAAATGCATCCTGAATCAAGTCTGAGGGCTAAAACCTCTGTAACGGGTTTTACCACATTGAGCTCAGAACGTAAGGTCGGGACCTGAAATTTGGAGCCAAAAATCAAATTTTCAGTTTGGCTGAAATTACATGAATTGTGTGTCCCCCAAAGAAGCCCATGCCATCCCAGGTGAGAAAAATGCATCCTGAATCAAGTCTGAGTGCTAAAACCTCTGTAACGGGTTTTACCACATTGAGCTCAGAACGTAAGGTCGGGACCTGAAATTTGGAGCCAAAAATCAAATTTTCAGTTTGGCTGAAATTACATGAATTGTGTGTCCCCCAAAGAAGCCCATGCCATCCCAGGTGAGAAAAATGCATCCTGAATCAAGTCTGAGGGCTAAAACCTCTGTTTTCGGGTTTTACCACATTGAGCTCAGAACGTAAGGTCTGGACCTGAAATTTGGAGCCAAAAATCAAATTTTCAGTTTGGCTGAAATTACATGAAATATGTGTCCCCTGAAGAAGCACATGCCATCCCAGGTGAGAAAAATGCATCCTGAATCAAGTCTGAGGGCTAAAACCTCTATAACGGGTTTTACCACATTGAGCTCAGAACGTAAGGTCGGGACCTGAAATTTGGAGCCAAAAATCAAATTTTCAGTTTGGCTGAAATTACATGAAATATGTGTCCCCCCAAAGAAGCCCATGCCATCCCAGGTGAGAAAAATGCATCCTGAATCAAGTCTGAGGGCTAAAACCTCTGTTTTCGGGTTTTACCACATTGAGCTCAGAACGTAAGGTCGGGACCTGAAATTTGGAGCCAAATATCAAATTTTCAGTTTGGCTGAAATTACGTGAAATATGTGTCCCCTGTGGAAGCCCATGCCATCCCAGGTGAGAAAAATGCATCCTGAATCAAGTCTTAGGGCTAAAACCACTATAACATGTTTTAAAACATTCAGCTCAGAACGTAAGGTCCGGACCTGAAATTTGGAGCCAAAAATCAAATTTTCAGTTTGGCTGAAATTACATGAAATATGTGTCCCCCAAAGAAGCCCATGCCATCCCAGGTGAGAAAAATGCATCCTGAATCAAGTCTGAGAGCTAAAACCTCAGTAACGGGTTTTACCACATTGAGCTCAGAACGTAAGGTCTGGACCTGAAATTTGGAGCCAAAAATCAAATTTTCAGTTTGGCTGAAATTACATGAAATATGTGTCCCCCGAAGAAGCCCATGCCATCCCAGGTGAGAAAAATGCATCCTGAATCAAGTCTGAGGGCTAAAACCTCTGTAACAGGTTTTACCACATTGAGCTCAGAACGTAAGGTCGGGACCTGAAATTTGGAGCCAAAAATCAAATTTTCAGTTTGGCTGAAATTACATGAATTGTGTGTCCCCCGAAGAAGCCCATGCCATCCCAGGTGAGAAAAATGCATCCTGAATCAGGTCAGAGAGCTAAAACCTCTATAACGGGTTTTACAACATTGAGCTCAGAACGTAAGGTCCGGGACCTGAAATTTGAAGCCAGAAATCAAATTTTCACATTGGCTGAAATTACATGAAATATGTGTCCCCTGAGGAAGCCCATGCCATCCCAGGTGAGAAAAATGCATCCTGAATCAAGTCTGAGGGCTAAAACCTCTGTTTTCGGGTTTTACCACATTGAGCTCAGAACGTAAGGTCCGGGACCTGAAATATGGAGCCAAAAATCAAATTTTCAGTTTGGCTGAAATTACGTGAAATATGTGTCCCCCGAAGAAGCCCATGCCATCCCAGGTGAGAAAAATGCATCCTGAATCAAGTCTGAGGGCTAAAACCTCTGTAACGGGTTTTACCACATTGAGCTCAGAACGTAAGGTCGGGACCTGAAATTTGGAGCCAAAAATCAAATTTTCAGTTTGGCTGAAATTACATGAATTGTGTGTCCCCCGAAGAAGCCCATGCCATCCCAGGTGAGAAAAATGCATCCTGAATCAAGTCTGAGGGCTAAAACCTCTGTAACGGGTTTTACCACATTGAGCTCAGAACGTAAGGTCCGGACCTGAAATTTGGAGCCAAAAATCAAATTTTCAGTTTGGCTGAAATTACATGAAATATGTGTCCCCTGAAGAAGCCCATGCCATCCCAGGTGAGAAAAATGCATCCTGAATCAAGTCTGAGGGCTAAAACCTCTGTTTTCGGGTTTTACCACATTGAGCTCAGAACGTAAGGTCGGGACCTGAAATTTGGAGCCAAAAATCAAATTTTCAGTTTGGCTGAAATTACATGAATTGTGTGTCCCCCAAAGAAGCCCATGCCATCCCAGGTGAGAAAAATGCATCCTGAATCAAGTCTGAGGGCTAAAACCTCTGGAACGGGTTTTACCACATTGAGCTCAGAACGTAAGGTCCGGACCTGAAATTTGGAGCCAAAAATCAAATTTTCAGTTTGGCTGAAATTACATGAAATATTTGTCCCCCGAAGAAGCCCATGCCATCCCAGGTGAGAAAAATGCATCCTGAATCAAGTCTGAGGGCTAAAACCTCTGTAACGGGTTTTAAAACATTGAGCTCAGAACGTAAGGTCGGAACCTGAAATTTGGAGCCAAAAATCAAATTTTCAGTTTGGCTGAAATTACATGAAATGTGTGTCCCCTGAAGAAGCCCATGCCATCCCAGGTGAGAAAAAGGCATCCTGAATCAAGTCTGAGGGCTAAAACCTCTATAACATGTTTTAAAACATTCAACTCAGAACGTAAGGTCGGGACCTGAAATTTGGAGCCAAAAATCAAATTTTCAGTTTGGCTGAAATTACATGAAATATGTGTCCCCTGAAGAAGCCCATGCCATCCCAGGTGAGAAAAATGCATCCTGAATCAAGTCTGAGGGCTAAAAACTCTGTAACGGGTTTTACCACATTGAGCTCAGAACGTAAGGTCGGGACCTGAAATTTGGAGCCAAAAATCAAATTTTCAGTTTGGCTGAAATTACATGAAATATGTGTCCCCTGTGGAAGCCCATGCCATCCCAGGTGAGAAAAATGCATCCTGAATCAAGTCTGAGGGCTAAAACCTCAGTAACAGGTTTTAAAACATTCAGCTCAGAACGTAAGGTCGGGACCTGAAATTTGGAGCCAAAAATCAAATTTTCAGTTTGGCCGAAATTACATGAAATATGTGTCCCCTAAAGAAGCCCATGCCATCCCAGTTGAGAAAAATGCATCCTGAATCAAGTCTGAGGGCTAAAACCTCTATAACGGGTTTTACCACATTGAGCTCAGAACGTAAGGTCGGGACCTGAAATTTGGAGCCAAAAATAAAATTTTCAGTTTGGCTGAAATTACATGAAATATGTGTCCCCTGTGAAAGCCCATGCCATCCCAGGTGAGAAAAATGCATCCTGAATCAAGTCTGAGGGCTAAAACCTCAGTAACGGGTTTTACCACATTGAGCTCAGAACGTAAGGTCGGGACCTGAAATTTGGAGCCAAAAATCAAATTTTCAGTTTGGCTGAAATTACATGAATTGTGTGTCCCCCAAAGAAGCCCATGCCATCCCAGGTGAGAAAAATGCATCCTGAATCAAGTCTGAGGGCTAAAACCTCTATAACGGGTTTTTCCACATTGAGCTCAGAACGTAAGGTCCGGACCTGAAATTTGGAGCCAAAAATCAAATTTTCAGTTTGGCCGAAATTACATGAATTGTGTGTCCCCCAAAGAAGCCCATGCCATCCCAGGTGAGAAAAATGCATCCTGAATCAAGTCTGAGGGCTAAAACCTCTGTAACGGGTTTTACCACATTGAGCTCAGAACGTAAGGTCCGGACCTGAAATTTGGAGCCAAAAATCAAATTTTCAGTTTGGCTGAAATTACATGAAATATGTGTCCCCTGAAGAAGCCCATGCCATCCCAGGTGAGAAAAATGCATCCTGAATCAAGTCTGAGGGCTAAAACCTCTGTTTTCGGGTTTTACCACATTGAGCTCAGAACGTAAGGTCGGGACCTGAAATTTGGAGCCAAAAATCAAATTTTCAGTTTGGCTGAAATTACATGAATTGTGTGTCCCCCAAAGAAGCCCATGCCATCCCAGGTGAGAAAAATGCATCCTGAATCAAGTCTGAGGGCTAAAACCTCTGGAACGGGTTTTACCACATTGAGCTCAGAACGTAAGGTCCGGACCTGAAATTTGGAGCCAAAAATCAAATTTTCAGTTTGGCTGAAATTACATGAAATATGTGTCCCCCGAAGAAGCCCATGCCATCCCAGGTGAGAAAAATGCATCCTGAATCAAGTCTGAGGGCTAAAACCTCTGTAACGGGTTTTAAAACATTGAGCTCAGAACGTAAGGTCGGAACCTGAAATTTGGAGCCAAAAATCAAATTTTCAGTTTGGCTGAAATTACATGAAATGTGTGTCCCCTGAAGAAGCCCATGCCATCCCAGGTGAGAAAAAGGCATCCTGAATCAAGTCTGAGGGCTAAAACCTCTATAACATGTTTTAAAACATTCAACTCAGAACGTAAGGTCGGGACCTGAAATTTGGAGCCAAAAATCAAATTTTCAGTTTGGCTGAAATTACATGAAATATGTGTCCCCTGAAGAAGCCCATGCCATCCCAGGTGAGAAAAATGCATCCAGAATCAAGTCTGAGGGCTAAAAACTCTGTAACGGGTTTTACCACATTGAGCTCAGAACGTAAGGTCGGGACCTGAAATTTGGAGCCAAAAATCAAATTTTCAGTTTGGCTGAAATTACATGAAATATGTGTCCCCTGTGGAAGCCCATGCCATCCCAGGTGAGAAAAATGCATCCTGAATCAAGTCTGAGGGCTAAAACCTCAGTAACAGGTTTTAAAACATTCAGCTCAGAACGTAAGGTCGGGACCTGAAATTTGGAGCCAAAAATCAAATTTTCAGTTTGGCCGAAATTACATGAAATATGTGTCCCCTAAAGAAGCCCATGCCATCCCAGTTGAGAAAAATGCATCCTGAATCAAGTCTGAGGGCTAAAACCTCTATAACGGGTTTTACCACATTGAGCTCAGAACGTAAGGTCGGGACCTGAAATTTGGAGCCAAAAATAAAATTTTCAGTTTGGCTGAAATTACATGAAATATGTGTCCCCTGTGAAAGCCCATGCCATCCCAGGTGAGAAAAATGCATCCTGAATCAAGTCTGAGGGCTAAAACCTCAGTAACGGGTTTTACCACATTGAGCTCAGAATGTAAGGTCGGGACCTGAAATTTGGAGCCAAATATCAAATTTTCAGTTTGGCTGAAATTACGTGAAATATGTGTCCTCTGAAGAAGCCCATGCCATCCCAGGTGAGAAAAATGCATCCTGAATCAAGTCTGAGGGCTAAAACCACTATAACATGTTTTAAAACATTCAGCTCAGAACGTAAGGTCCGGACCTGAAATTTGGAGCCAAAAATCAAATTTTCAGTTTGGCAGAAATTAAGTGATATATATGTCCCCCGAAGAAGCCCATGCCATCCCAGGTGAGAAAAATGCATCCTGAATCAAGTCTGAGAGCTAAAACCTCTATAATGGGTTTTACCACATTGAGCTCAGAACGTAAGGTCGGGACCTGAAATTTGGAGCCAAAAATCAAATTTTCAGTTTTGCTGAAATTACATGAAATATGTGTCCCCCGAAGAAGCCCATGCCATCCCAGGTGAGAAAAATGCATCCTGAATCAAGTCTGAGGGCTAAAACCTCAGTAACGGGTTTTACCACATTGAGCTCAGAACGTAAGGTCGGGACCTGAAATTTGGAGCCAAAAATCAAATTTTCAGTTTGGCTGAAATTACATGAAATATGTGTCCCCTGTGGAAGCCCATGCCATCCCAGGTGAGAAAAATGCATCCTGAATCAAGTCTGAGGGCTAAAACCTCAGTAACAGGTTTTAAAACATTCAGCTCAGAACGTAAGGTCGGGACCTGAAATTTGGAGCCAAAAATCAAATTTTCAGTTTTGCTGAAATTACATGAAATATGTGTCCCCCGAAGAAGCCCATGCCATCCCAGGTGAGAAAAATGCATCCTGAATCAAGTCTGAGGGCTAAAACCTCAGTAACGGGTTTTACCACATTGAGCTCAGAACGTAAGGTCGGGACCTGAAATTTGGAGCCAAAAATCAAATTTTCAGTTTGGCTGAAATTACATGAAATATGTGTCCCCTGTGGAAGCCCATGCCATCCCAGGTGAGAAAAATGCATCCTGAATCAAGTCTGAGGGCTAAAACCTCCTTTTTCGGGTTTTACCACATTGAGCTCAGAACGTACGGGAGGGACCTGAAATTTGGAGCCAAAAATCAAATTTTCAGTTTGGCTGAAATTTCATGAAATATGTGTCCCCCGAAGAAGCCCATGCCATCCCAGGTGAGAAAAATGCATCCTGAATCAGGTCTGAGAGCTAAAACCTCTATAACGGGTTTTACAACATTGAGCTCAGAACGTAAGGTCGGGACCTGAAATTTGGAGCCAAAAATCAAATTTTCAGTTTGGCTGAAATTACATGAAATGTGTGTCCCCCCGAAGAAGCCCATGCCATCCCAGGTGAGAAAAATGCATCCTGAATCAAGTCTGAGGGCTAAAACCTCTATAACGGGTTTTACCACATTGAGCTCAGAACGTAAGGTCCGGACCTGAAATTTGGAGCCAAAAATCAAATTTTCAGTTTGGCTGAAATAACATGAAATATGTGTCCCCCGAAGAAGCCCATGCCATCCCAGGTGAGAAAAATGCATCCTGAATCAAGTCTAAGGGCTAAAACCTCTGTAACGGGTTTACCACATTGAGCTCAGAACGTAAGGTCCGGACCTGAAATTTGGAGCCAAAAATCAAATTTTCAGTTTGGCTGAAATTACATGAAATATGTGTCCCCCAAAGAAGCCCATGCCATCCCAGGTGAGAAAAATGCATCCTGAATCAAGTCTAAGGGCTAAAACCTCTGTAACTGGTTTTACCACATTGAGCTCAGAACGTAAGGTCCGGACCTGAAATTTGGAGCCAAAAATCAAATTTTCAGTTTGGCTGAAATTACATGATATATGTGTCCCCTGAAGAAGCCCATGCCATCCCAGGTGAGAAAAATGCATCCTGAATCAAGTCTGAGGGCTAAAACCTCTATAACGGGTTTTACCACATTGAGCTCAGAACGTAAGGTCCGGACCTGAAATTTGGAAACAAAAATCAAATTTTCAGTTTGGCTGAAATTACATGAAATGTGTGTCCCCTGTGGAAGCCCATGCCATCCCAGGTGAGAAAAATGCATCCTGAATCAAGTCTGAGGGCTAAAACCTCCTTTTTCGGGTTTTACCACATTGAGCTCAGAACGTAAGGGAGGGACCTGAAATTTGGAGCCAAAAATCAAATTTTCAGTTTGGCTGAAATTACATGAAATGTGTGTCCCCTGTGGAAGCCCATGCCATCCCAGGTGAGAAAAATGCATCCTGAATCAAGTCTGAGGGCTAAAACCTCTGTAACGGGTTTTACCACATTGAGCTCAGAACGTAAGGTCGGGACCTGAAATTTGGAGCCAAAAATCAAATTTTCAGTTTGGCTGAAATTACATGAATTGTGTGTCCCCCAAAGAAGCCCATGCCATCCCATGTGAGAAAAATGCATCCTGAATCAAGTCTGAGTGCTAAAACCTCTGTAACGGGTTTTACCACATTGAGCTCAGAACGTAAGGTCGGGACCTGAAATTTGAAGCCAAAAATCAAATTTTCAGTTTGGCTGAAATTACATGAAATATGTGTCCCCCGAAGAAGCCCATGCCATCCCAGGTGAGAAAAATGCATCCTGAATCAAGTCTGAGGGCTAAAACCTCTGTTTTCGGGTTTTACCACATTGAGCTCAGAACGTAAGGTCGGGACCTGAAATTTGGAGCCAAAAATCAAATTTTCAGTTTGGCTGAAATTACATGAAATGTGTGTCCCCCGAAGAAGCCCATGCCATCCCAGGTGAGAAAAATGCATCCTGAATCAAGTCTGAGGGCTAAAACCTCTATAACGGGTTTTAAAACATTGAGCTCAGGACGTAAGGTCGGAACCTGAAATTTGGAGCCAAAAATCAAATTTTCAGTTTGGCTGAAATTACATGAAATGTGTGTCCCCTGAAGAAGCCCATGCCATCCCAGGTGAGAAAAATGCATCCTGAATCAAGTCTGAGGGCTAAAACCACTTTAACAGGTTTTAAAACATTCAGCTCAGAACGTAAGGTCGGGACCTGAAATTTGGAGCCAAAAATCAAATTTTCAGTTTGGCTGAAATTACATGAAATGTGTGTCCCCTGTGGAAGCCCATGCCATCCCAGGTGAGAAAAATGCATCCTGAATCAAGTCTGAGGGCTAAAACCTCAGTAACGGGTTTTACCACATTGAGCTCAGAACGTAAGGTCGGGACCTGAAATTTGGAGCCAAAAATCAAATTTTCAGTTTGGCTGAAATTACATGAATTGTGTGTCCCCCAAAGAAGCCCATGCCATCCCAGGTGAGAAAAATGCATCCTGAATCAAGTCTGAGGGCTAAAACCTCTATAACGGGTTTTTCCACATTGAGCTCAGAACGTAAGGTCCGGACCTGAAATTTGGAGCCAAAAATCAAATTTTCAGTTTGGCTGAAATTACATGAAATATGTGTCCCCCAAAGAAGCCCATGCCATCCCAGGTGAGAAAAATGCATCCTGAATCAAGTCTGAGAGCTAAAACCTCTATAACGGGTTTTACCACATTGAGCTCAGAACGTAAGGTCGGGACCTGAAATTTGGAGCCAAAAATCAAATTTTCAGTTTGGCTGAAATTACATGAAATGTGTGTCCCCCGAAGAAGCCCATGCCATCCCAGGTGAGAAAAATGCATCCTGAATCAAGTCTAAGGGCTAAAACCTCTGTAACGGGTTTACCACATTGAGCTCAGAACGTAAGGTCCGGACCTGAAATTTGGAGCCAAAAATCAAATTTTCAGTTTGGCTGAAATTACATGAATTGTGTGTCCCCCAAAGAAGCCCATGCCATCCCAGGTGAGAAAAATGCATCCTGAATCAAGTCTGAGGGCTAAAACCTCTGTAACGGGTTTTACCACATTGAGCTCAGAACGTAAGGTCCGGACCTGAAATTTGGAGCCAAAAATCAAATTTTCAGTTTGGCTGAAATTACATGAAATATGTGTCCCCCGAAGAAGCCCATGCCATCCCAGGTGAGAAAAATGCATCCTGAATCAAGTCTGAGGGCTAAAACCTCTATAACGGGTTTTAAAACATTGAGCTCAGGACGTAAGGTCGGAACCTGAAATTTGGAGCCAAAAATCAAATTTTCAGTTTGGCTGAAATTACATGAAATGTGTGTCCCCTGAAGAAGCCCATGCCATCCCAGGTGAGAAAAATGCATCCTGAATCAAGTCTGAGAGCTAAAACCTCTATAACATGTTTTAAAACATTGAGCTCAGAACGTAAGGTCCGGACCTGAAATTTGAAGCCAAAAATCAAATTTTCAGTTTGGCTAAAATTACATGAAATATGTGTCCCCTGAAGAAGCCCATGCCATCCCAGGTGAGAAAAATGCATCCTGAATCAAGTCTGAGGGCTAAAACCTCTGTTTTCGGGTTTTACCACATTGAGCTCAGAACGTAAGGTCCGGACCTGAAATTTGAAGCCAAAAATCAAATTTTCAGTTTGGCTGAAATTACATGAAATATGTGTCCCCTGAAGAAGCCCATGCCATCCCAGGTGAGAAAAATGCATCCTGAATCAAGTCTGAGAGCTAAAACCTCTATAACATGTTTTAAAACATTCAACTCAGAACGTAAGGTCGGGACCTGAAATTTGGAGCCAAAAATCAAATTTTCAGTTTGGCTGAAATAACATGAAATATGTGTCCCCCAAAGAAGCCCATGCCATCCCAGGTGAAAAAAATGCATCCTGAATCAAGTCTGAGGGCTAAAACCTCTATAACGGGTTTTACCACATTGAGCTCAGAACGTAAGGTCGGGACCTGAAATTTGGAGCCAAAAATCAAATTTTCAGTTTTGCTGAAATTACATGAAATATGTGTCCCCCGAAGAAGCCCATGCCATCCCAGGTGAGAAAAATGCATCCTGAATCAAGTCTGAGGGCTAAAACCTCTGTTTTCGGGTTTTACCACATTGAGCTCAGAACGTAAGGTCGGGACCTGAAATTTGGAGCCAAAAATCAAATTTTCAGTTTGGCTGAAATTACATGAATTGTGTGTCCCCTGTGGAAGCCCATGCCATCCCAGGTGAGAAAAATGCATCCTGAATCAAGTCTGAGGGCTAAAACCTCTATAACGGGTTTTACCACATTGAGCTCAGAACGTAAGGTCCGGACCTGAAATTTGGAAACAAAAATCAAATTTTCAGTTTGGCTGAAATTACATGAAATGTGTGTCCCCTGTGGAAGCCCATGCCATCCCAGGTGAGAAAAATGCATCCTGAATCAAGTCTGAGGGCTAAAACCTCCTTTTTCGGGTTTTACCACATTGAGCTCAGAACGTAAGGGAGGGACCTGAAATTTGGAGCCAAAAATCAAATTTTCAGTTTGGCTGAAATTACATGAAATGTGTGTCCCCTGTGGAAGCCCATGCCATCCCAGGTGAGAAAAATGCATCCTGAATCAAGTCTGAGGGCTAAAACCTCTGTAACGGGTTTTACCACATTGAGCTCAGAACGTAAGGTCGGGACCTGAAATTTGGAGCCAAAAATCAAATTTTCAGTTTGGCTGAAATTACATGAATTGTGTGTCCCCCAAAGAAGCCCATGCCATCCCATGTGAGAAAAATGCATCCTGAATCAAGTCTGAGTGCTAAAACCTCTGTAACGGGTTTTACCACATTGAGCTCAGAACGTAAGGTCGGGACCTGAAATTTGAAGCCAAAAATCAAATTTTCAGTTTGGCTGAAATTACATGAAATATGTGTCCCCCGAAGAAGCCCATGCCATCCCAGGTGAGAAAAATGCATCCTGAATCAAGTCTGAGGGCTAAAACCTCTGTTTTCGGGTTTTACCACATTGAGCTCAGAACGTAAGGTCGGGACCTGAAATTTGGAGCCAAAAATCAAATTTTCAGTTTGGCTGAAATTACATGAAATGTGTGTCCCCCGAAGAAGCCCATGCCATCCCAGGTGAGAAAAATGCATCCTGAATCAAGTCTGAGGGCTAAAACCTCTATAACGGGTTTTAAAACATTGAGCTCAGGACGTAAGGTCGGAACCTGAAATTTGGAGCCAAAAATCAAATTTTCAGTTTGGCTGAAATTACATGAAATGTGTGTCCCCTGAAGAAGCCCATGCCATCCCAGGTGAGAAAAATGCATCCTGAATCAAGTCTGAGGGCTAAAACCACTTTAACAGGTTTTAAAACATTCAGCTCAGAACGTAAGGTCGGGACCTGAAATTTGGAGCCAAAAATCAAATTTTCAGTTTGGCTGAAATTACATGAAATGTGTGTCCCCTGTGGAAGCCCATGCCATCCCAGGTGAGAAAAATGCATCCTGAATCAAGTCTGAGGGCTAAAACCTCAGTAACGGGTTTTACCACATTGAGCTCAGAACGTAAGGTCGGGACCTGAAATTTGGAGCCAAAAATCAAATTTTCAGTTTGGCTGAAATTACATGAATTGTGTGTCCCCCAAAGAAGCCCATGCCATCCCAGGTGAGAAAAATGCATCCTGAATCAAGTCTGAGGGCTAAAACCTCTATAACGGGTTTTTCCACATTGAGCTCAGAACGTAAGGTCCGGACCTGAAATTTGGAGCCAAAAATCAAATTTTCAGTTTGGCTGAAATTACATGAAATATGTGTCCCCCAAAGAAGCCCATGCCATCCCAGGTGAGAAAAATGCATCCTGAATCAAGTCTGAGAGCTAAAACCTCTATAACGGGTTTTACCACATTGAGCTCAGAACGTAAGGTCGGGACCTGAAATTTGGAGCCAAAAATCAAATTTTCAGTTTGGCTGAAATTACATGAAATGTGTGTCCCCCGAAGAAGCCCATGCCATCCCAGGTGAGAAAAATGCATCCTGAATCAAGTCTAAGGGCTAAAACCTCTGTAACGGGTTTACCACATTGAGCTCAGAACGTAAGGTCCGGACCTGAAATTTGGAGCCAAAAATCAAATTTTCAGTTTGGCTGAAATTACATGAAATATGTGTCCCCCAAAGAAGCCCATGCCATCCCAGGTGAGAAAAATGCATCCTGAATCAAGTCTGAGGGCTAAAACCTCTGTTTTCGGGTTTTACCACATTGAGCTCAGAACGTAAGGTCCGGACCTGAAATTTGGAGCCAAAAATCAAATTTTCAGTTTGGCTGAAATTACATGAAATATGTGTCCCCTGAGGAAGCCCATGCCATCCCAGGTGAGAAAAATGCATCCTGAATCAAGTCTGAGGGCTAAAACCTCTGTAACGGGTTTTACCACATTCAGCTCAGAACGTAAGGTCCGGACCTGAAATTTGGAGCCAAAAATCAAATTTTCAGTTTGGCTGAAATTACATGAAATATGTGTCCCCTGAAGAAGCCCATGCCATCCCAGGTGAGAAAAATGCATCCTGAATCAAGTCTGAGGGCTAAAACCTCTGTTTTCGGGTTTTACCACATTGAGCTCAGAACGTAGGGTCCGGACCTGAAATTTGGAGCCAAAAATCAAATTTTCAGTTTGGCTGAAATTACATGAATTGTGTGTCCCCCGAAGAAGCCCATGCCATCCCAGGTGAGAAAAATGCATCCTGAATCAAGTCTGAGGGCTAAAACCTCTGTAACGGGTTTTACCACATTGAGCTCAGAACGTAAGGTCCGGACCTGAAATTTGGAGCCAAAAATCAAATTTTCAGTTTGGCTGAAATTACATGAAATATGTGTCCCCCGAAGAAGCCCATGCCATCCCAGGTGAGAAAAATGCATCCTGAATCAAGTCTGAGGGCTAAAACCTCTGTAACGGGTTTTACCACATTGAGCTCAGAACGTAAGGTCGGGACCTGAAATTTGGAGCCAAAAATCAAATTTTCAGTTTGGCTGAAATAACATGAAATGTGTGCCCCCTGTGGAAGCCCATGCCATCCCAGGTGAGAAAAATGCATCCTGAATCAAGTCTGAGGGCTAAAACCTCTGTAAAGGGTTTTACCACATTGAGCTCAGAACGTAAGGTCCGGACCTGAAATTTGGAGCCAAAAATCAAATTTTCAGTTTGGCTGAAATTACATGTAATATGTGTCCCCCGAAGAAGCCCATGCCATCCCAGGTGAGAAAAATGCATCCTGAATCAAGTCTGAGGGCTAAAACCACTATAACAGGTTTTAAAACATTCAGCTCAGAACGTAAGGTCCGGACCTGAAATTTGGAGCCAAAAATCAAATTTTCAGTTTGGCTAAAATTACATGAAATGTGTGTCCCCCGAAGAAGCCCATGCCATCCCAGGTGAGAAAAATGCATCCTGAATCAAGTCTGAGGGCTAAAACCTCTATAACGGGTTTTACCACATTGAGCTCAGAACGTAAGGTCCGGACCTGAAATTTGGAGCCAAAAATCAAATTTTCAGTTTGGCTGAAATTACATGAAATGTGTGTCCCCTGAAGAAGCCCATGCCATCCCAGGTGAGAAAAATGCATCCTGAATCAAGTCTGAGAGCTAAATCCTCTATAACATGTTTTAAAACATTGAGCTCAGAACGTAAGGTCCGGACCTGAAATTTGGAGCCAAAAATCAAATTTTCAGTTTGGCTGAAATTACATGAAATATGTGTCCCCTGAAGAAGCCCATGCCATCCCAGGTGAGAAAAATGCATCCTGAATCAAGTCTGAGGGCTAAAACCTCTGTTTTCGGGTTTTACCACATTGAGCTCAGAACGTAAGGTCCGGACCTGAAATTTGGAGCCAAAAATCAAATTTTCAGTTTTGCTGAAATTACATGAAATATGTGTCCCTCGAAGAAGCCCATGCCATCCCAGGTGAGAAAAATGCATCCTGAATCAAGTCTGAGGGCTAAAACCTCAGTAACGGGTTTTACCACATTGAGCTCAGAACGTAAGGTCGGGACCTGAAATTTGGAGCCAAAAATCAAATTTTCAGTTTGGCTGAAATTACATGAAATATGTGTCCCCTGTGGAAGCCCATGCCATCCCAGGTGAGAAAAATGCATCCTGAATCAAGTCTGAGGGCTAAAACCTCCTTTTTCGGGTTTTACCACATTGAGCTCAGAACGTAAGGGAGGGACCTGAAATTTGGAGCCAAAAATCAAATTTTCAGTTTGGCTGAAATTTCATGAAATATGTGTCCCCCGAAGAAGCCCATGCCATCCCAGGTGAGAAAAATGCATCCTGAATCAAGTCTGAGGGCTAAAACCTCTATAACGGGTTTTACCACATTGAGCTCAGAACGTAAGGGAGGGACCTGAAATTTGGAGCCAAAAATCAAATTTTCAGTTTGGCTGAAATTACATGAAATATGTGTCCCCCGAAGAAGCCCATGCCATCCCAGGTGAGAAAAATGCATCCTGAATCAAGTCTGAGGGCTAAAACCTCTGTTTTCGGGTTTTACCACATTGAGCTCAGAACGTAAGGTCCGGACCTGAAATTTGAAGCCAGAAATCAAATTTTCAGTTTGGCTGAAATTACATGAAATGTGTGTCCCCTGAAGAAGCCCATGCCATCCCAGGTGAGAAAAATGCATCCTGAATCAAGTCTGAGGGCTAAAACCTCTGTAACGGGTTTTACCACATTCAGCTCAGAACGTAAGGGAGGGACCTGAAATTTGGAGCCAAAAATCAAATTTTCAGTTTGGCTGAAATTACATGAAATATGTGTCCCACGAAGAAGCCCATGCCATCCCAGGTGAGAAAAATGCATCCTGAATCAAGTCTGAGAGCTAAAACCTCTATAACGGGTTTTACAACATTGAGCTCAGAACGTAAGGTCCGGGACCTGAAATTTGAAGCCAGAAATCAAATTTTCAGTTTGGCTGAAATTACATGAAATATGTGTCCCCTGAGGAAGCCCATGCCATCCCAGGTGAGAAAAATGCATCCTGAATCAAGTCTGAGGGCTAAAACCTCTGTTTTCGGGTTTTACCACATTGAGCTCAGAACGTAAGGTCCGGACCTGAAATTTGGAGCCAAAAATCAAATTTTCAGTTTGGCTGAAATTACATGAAATGTGTGTCCCCCGAAGAAGCCCATGCCATCCCAGGTGAGAAAAATGCATCCTGAATCAAGTCTGAGGGCTAAAACCTCTGTTTTCGGGTTTTACCACATTGAGCTCAGAACGTAAGGTCGGGACCTGAAATTTGGAGCCAAAAATCAAATTTTCAGTTTGGCTGAAATTACATGAATTGTGTGTCCCCCGAAGAAGCCCATGCCATCCCAGGTGAGAAAAATGCATCCTGAATCAAGTCTGAGGGCTAAAACCTCTGTAACGGGTTTGACCACATTGAGCTCAGAACGTAAGGTCCGGACCTGAAATCTGGAGCCAAAAATCAAATTTTCAGTTTGGCTGAAATTACATGAAATATGTGTCCCCTGAAGAAGCCCATGCCATCCCAGGTGAGAAAAATGCATCCTGAATCAAGTCTGAGGGCTAAAACCACTATAACATGTTTTAAAACATTGAGCTCAGAACGTAAGGTCGGGACCTGAAATTTGGAGCCAAAAATCAAATTTTCAGTTTGGCTGAAATTACATGAATTGTGTGTCCCCCGAAGAAGCCCATGCCATCCCAGGTGAGAAAAATGCATCCTGAATCAAGTCTGAGAGCTAAAACCTCTAAAACGGGTTTAACCACATTGAGCTCAGAACGTAAGGTCGGGACCTGAAATTTGGAGCCAAAAATCAAATTTTCAGTTTGGCTGAAATTACATGAAATACGTGTCCCCTGAAGAAGCCCATGCCATCCCAGGTGAGAAAAATGCATCCTGAATCAAGTCTGAGGGCTAAAACCTCTGTTTTCGGGTTTTACCACATTGAGCTCAGAACGTAAGGTCCGGACCTGAAATTTGGAGCCAAAAATCAAATTTTCAGTTTGGCTGAAATTACATGAAATGTGTGTCCCCTGTGGAAGCCCATGCCATCCCAGGTGAGAAAAATGCATCCTGAATCAAGTCTGAGGGCTAAAACCTCTGTTTTCGGGTTTTACCACATTGAGCTCAGAACGTAAGGTCCGGACCTGAAATTTGGAGCCAAAAATCAAATTTTCAGTTTGGCTGAAATTACATGAAATGTGTGTCCCCTGTGGAAGCCCATGCCATCCCAGGTGAGAAAAATGCATCCTGAATCAAGTCTGAGGGCTAAAACCTCTGTAACGGGTTTTACCACATTGAGCTCAGAACGTAAGGTCCGGACCTGAAATTTGGAGCCAAAAATCAAATTTTCAGTTTGGCTGAAATTACATGAATTGTGTGTCCCCCAAAGAAGCCCATGCCATCCCAGGTGAGAAAAATGCATCCTGAATCAAGTCTGAGGGCTAAAACCTCTGTTTTCGGGTTTTACCACATTGAGCTCAGAACGTAAGGTCCGGACCTGAAATTTGGAGCCAAAAATCAAATTTTCAGTTTGGCTGAAATTACATGAATTGTGTGTCCCCCGAAGAAGCCCATGCCATCCCAGGTGAGAAAAATGCATCCTGAATCAAGTCTGAGAGCTAAAACCTCTAAAACGGGTTTAACCACATTGAGCTCAGAACGTAAGGTCGGGACCTGAAATTTGGAGCCAAAAATCAAATTTTCAGTTTGGCTGAAATTACATGAAATACGTGTCCCCTGAAGAAGCCCATGCCATCCCAGGTGAGAAAAATGCATCCTGAATCAAGTCTGAGGGCTAAAACCTCTGTTTTCGGGTTTTACCACATTGAGCTCAGAACGTAAGGTCCGGACCTGAAATTTGGAGCCAAAAATCAAATTTTCAGTTTGGCTGAAATTACATGAAATGTGTGTCCCCCGAAGAAGCCCATGCCATCCCAGGTGAGAAAAATGCATCCTGAATCAAGTCTGAGGGCTAAAACCTCTATAACATGTTTTAAAACATTCAACTCAGAACGTAAGGTCCGGACCTGAAATTTGGAGCCAAAAATCAAATTTTCAGTTTGGCTGAAATTACATGAAATATGTGTCCCCCGAAGAAGCCCATGCCATCCCAGGTGAGAAAAATGCATCCTGAATCAAGTCTGAGGGCTAAATCCTCTGTTTTCGGGTTATACCACATTGAGCTCAGAACGTAAGGTCGGGACCTGAAATTTGGAGCCAAAAATCAAATTTTCAGTTTGGCTGAAATTACATGAAATGTGTGTCCCCCGAAGAAGCCCATGCCATCCCAGGTGAGAAAAATGCATCCGGAATCAAGTCTAAGGGCTAAAACCTCTATAACGGGTTTTACCACATTGAGCTCAGAACGTAAGGTCGGGACCTGAAATTTGGAGCCAAAAATCAAATTTTCAGTTTGGCTGAAATTACATGAAATGTGTGTCCCCCGAAGAAGCCCATGCCATCCCAGGTGAGAAAAATGCATCCGGAATCAAGTCTGAGGGCTAAAACCTCTGTTTTCGGGTTTTACCACATTGAGCTCAGAACGTAAGGTCGGGACCTGAAATTTGGAGCCAAAAATCAAATTTTCAGTTTGGCTGAAATTACATGAATTGTGTGTCCCCCGAAGAAGCCCATGCCATCCCAGGTGAGAAAAATGCATCCTGAATCAAGTCTGAGGGCTAAAACCTCTGTAACGGGTTTGACCACATTGAGCTCAGAACGTAAGGTCCGGACCTGAAATCTGGAGCCAAAAATCAAATTTTCAGTTTGGCTGAAATTACATGAAATATGTGTCCCCTGAAGAAGCCCATGCCATCCCAGGTGAGAAAAATGCATCCTGAATCAAGTCTGAGGGCTAAAACCACTATAACATGTTTTAAAACATTCAGCTCAGAACGTAAGGTCGGGACCTGAAATTTGGAGCCAAAAATCAAATTTTCAGTTTGGCTGAAATTACATGAATTGTGTGTCCCCTGAAGAAGCCCATGCCATCCCAGGTGAGAAAAATGCATCCTGAATCAAGTCTGAGGGCTAAAACCTCTGTAACGGGTTTGACCACATTGAGCTCAGAACGTAAGGTCCGGACCTGAAATCTGGAGCCAAAAATCAAATTTTCAGTTTGGCTGAAATAACATGAAATATGTGTCCCCTGAAGAAGCCCATGCCATCCCAGGTGAGAAAAATGCATCCTGAATCAAGTCTGAGGGCTAAAACCTCTGTTTTCGGGTTTTACCACATTGAGCTCAGAACGTAAGGTCGGGACCTGAAATTTGGAGCCAAAAATCAAATTTTCAGTTTGGCTGAAATTACATGAAATGTGTGTCCCCTGTGGAAGCCCATGCCATCCCAGGTGAGAAAAATGCATCCTGAATCAAGTCTGAGGGCTAAAACCTCTGTAACGGGTTTTACCACATTGAGCTCAGAACGTAAGGTCCGGACCTGAAATTTGGAGCCAAAAATCAAATTTTCAGTTTGGCTGAAATTACATGAATTGTGTGTCCCCCAAAGAAGCCCATGCCATCCCAGGTGAGAAAAATGCATCCTGAATCAAGTCTGAGGGCTAAAACCTCTGGAACGGGTTTTACCACATTGAGCTCAGAACGTAAGGTCGGAACCTGAAATTTGGAGCCAAAAATCAAATTTTCAGTTTGGCTGAAATTACATGAAATGTGTGTCCCCTGAAGAAGCCCATGCCATCCCAGGTGAGAAAAATGCATCCTGAATCAAGTCTGAGAGCTAAAACCTCTATAACATGTTTTAAAACATTCAACTCAGAACGTAAGGTCGGGACCTGAAATTTGGAGCCAAAAATCAAATTTTCAGTTTGGCTGAAATTACATGAATTGTGTGTCCCCTGTGGAAGCCCATGCCATCCCAGGTGAGAAAAATGCATCCTGAATCAAGTCTGAGGGCTAAAACCTCTGTAACGGGTTTTACCACATTGAGCTCAGAACGTAAGGTCGGGACCTGAAATTTGGAGCCAAAAATCAAATTTTCAGTTTGGCTGAAATTACATGAATTGTGTGTCCCCCAAAGAAGCCCATGCCATCCCAGGTGAGAAAAATGCATCCTGAATCAAGTCTGAGTGCTAAAACCTCTGTAACGGGTTTTACCACATTGAGCTCAGAACGTAAGGTCGGGACCTGAAATTTGGAGCCAAAAATCAAATTTTCAGTTTGGCTGAAATTACATGAATTGTGTGTCCCCCAAAGAAGCCCATGCCATCCCAGGTGAGAAAAATGCATCCTGAATCAAGTCTGAGGGCTAAAACCTCTGTTTTCGGGTTTTACCACATTGAGCTCAGAACGTAAGGTCTGGACCTGAAATTTGGAGCCAAAAATCAAATTTTCAGTTTGGCTGAAATTACATGAAATATGTGTCCCCTGAAGAAGCACATGCCATCCCAGGTGAGAAAAATGCATCCTGAATCAAGTCTGAGGGCTAAAACCTCTATAACGGGTTTTACCACATTGAGCTCAGAACGTAAGGTCGGGACCTGAAATTTGGAGCCAAAAATCAAATTTTCAGTTTGGCTGAAATTACATGAAATATGTGTCCCCCCAAAGAAGCCCATGCCATCCCAGGTGAGAAAAATGCATCCTGAATCAAGTCTGAGGGCTAAAACCTCTGTTTTCGGGTTTTACCACATTGAGCTCAGAACGTAAGGTCGGGACCTGAAATTTGGAGCCAAATATCAAATTTTCAGTTTGGCTGAAATTACGTGAAATATGTGTCCTCTGAAGAAGCCCATGCCATCCCAGGTGAGAAAAATGCATCCTGAATCAAGTCTGAGGGCTAAAACCACTATAACATGTTTTAAAACATTCAGCTCAGAACGTAAGGTCCGGACCTGAAATTTGGAGCCAAAAATCAAATTTTCAGTTTGGCTGAAATTACATGAAATATGTGTCCCCCAAAGAAGCCCATGCCATCCCAGGTGAGAAAAATGCATCCTGAATCAAGTCTGAGAGCTAAAACCTCAGTAACGGGTTTTACCACATTGAGCTCAGAACGTAAGGTCTGGACCTGAAATTTGGAGCCAAAAATCAAATTTTCAGTTTGGCTGAAATTACATGAAATATGTGTCCCCCGAAGAAGCCCATGCCATCCCAGGTGAGAAAAATGCATCCTGAATCAAGTCTGAGGGCTAAAACCTCTGTAACAGGTTTTACCACATTGAGCTCAGAACGTAAGGTCGGGACCTGAAATTTGGAGCCAAAAATCAAATTTTCAGTTTGGCTGAAATTACATGAATTGTGTGTCCCCCGAAGAAGCCCATGCCATCCCAGGTGAGAAAAATGCATCCTGAATCAGGTCAGAGAGCTAAAACCTCTATAACGGGTTTTACAACATTGAGCTCAGAACGTAAGGTCCGGGACCTGAAATTTGAAGCCAGAAATCAAATTTTCACATTGGCTGAAATTACATGAAATATGTGTCCCCTGAGGAAGCCCATGCCATCCCAGGTGAGAAAAATGCATCCTGAATCAAGTCTGAGGGCTAAAACCTCTGTTTTCGGGTTTTACCACATTGAGCTCAGAACGTAAGGTCCGGGACCTGAAATATGGAGCCAAAAATCAAATTTTCAGTTTGGCTGAAATTACGTGAAATATGTGTCCCCCGAAGAAGCCCATGCCATCCCAGGTGAGAAAAATGCATCCTGAATCAAGTCTGAGGGCTAAAACCTCTGTAACGGGTTTTACCACATTGAGCTCAGAACGTAAGGTCGGGACCTGAAATTTGGAGCCAAAAATCAAATTTTCAGTTTGGCTGAAATTACATGAATTGTGTGTCCCCCGAAGAAGCCCATGCCATCCCAGGTGAGAAAAATGCATCCTGAATCAAGTCTGAGGGCTAAAACCTCTGTAACGGGTTTTACCACATTGAGCTCAGAACGTAAGGTCCGGACCTGAAATTTGGAGCCAAAAATCAAATTTTCAGTTTGGCTGAAATTACATGAAATATGTGTCCCCTGAAGAAGCCCATGCCATCCCAGGTGAGAAAAATGCATCCTGAATCAAGTCTGAGGGCTAAAACCTCTGTTTTCGGGTTTTACCACATTGAGCTCAGAACGTAAGGTCGGGACCTGAAATTTGGAGCCAAAAATCAAATTTTCAGTTTGGCTGAAATTACATGAATTGTGTGTCCCCCAAAGAAGCCCATGCCATCCCAGGTGAGAAAAATGCATCCTGAATCAAGTCTGAGGGCTAAAACCTCTGGAACGGGTTTTACCACATTGAGCTCAGAACGTAAGGTCCGGACCTGAAATTTGGAGCCAAAAATCAAATTTTCAGTTTGGCTGAAATTACATGAAATATGTGTCCCCCAAAGAAGCCCATGCCATCCCAGGTGAGAAAAATGCATCCTGAATCAAGTCTGAGGGCTAAAACCTCTGTAACGGGTTTTAAAACATTGAGCTCAGAACGTAAGGTCGGAACCTGAAATTTGGAGCCAAAAATCAAATTTTCAGTTTGGCTGAAATTACATGAAATGTGTGTCCCCTGAAGAAGCCCATGCCATCCCAGGTGAGAAAAAGGCATCCTGAATCAAGTCTGAGGGCTAAAACCTCTATAACATGTTTTAAAACATTCAACTCAGAACGTAAGGTCGGGACCTGAAATTTGGAGCCAAAAATCAAATTTTCAGTTTGGCTGAAATTACATGAAATATGTGTCCCCTGAAGAAGCCCATGCCATCCCAGGTGAGAAAAATGCATCCTGAATCAAGTCTGAGGGCTAAAAACTCTGTAACGGGTTTTACCACATTGAGCTCAGAACGTAAGGTCGGGACCTGAAATTTGGAGCCAAAAATCAAATTTTCAGTTTGGCTGAAATTACATGAAATATGTGTCCCCTGTGGAAGCCCATGCCATCCCAGGTGAGAAAAATGCATCCTGAATCAAGTCTGAGGGCTAAAACCTCAGTAACAGGTTTTAAAACATTCAGCTCAGAACGTAAGGTCGGGACCTGAAATTTGGAGCCAAAAATCAAATTTTCAGTTTGGCCGAAATTACATGAAATATGTGTCCCCTAAAGAAGCCCATGCCATCCCAGTTGAGAAAAATGCATCCTGAATCAAGTCTGAGGGCTAAAACCTCTATAACGGGTTTTACCACATTGAGCTCAGAACGTAAGGTCGGGACCTGAAATTTGGAGCCAAAAATAAAATTTTCAGTTTGGCTGAAATTACATGAAATATGTGTCCCCTGTGAAAGCCCATGCCATCCCAGGTGAGAAAAATGCATCCTGAATCAAGTCTGAGGGCTAAAACCTCAGTAACGGGTTTTACCACATTGAGCTCAGAACGTAAGGTCGGGACCTGAAATTTGGAGCCAAAAATCAAATTTTCAGTTTGGCTGAAATTACATGAATTGTGTGTCCCCCAAAGAAGCCCATGCCATCCCAGGTGAGAAAAATGCATCCTGAATCAAGTCTGAGGGCTAAAACCTCTATAACGGGTTTTTCCACATTGAGCTCAGAACGTAAGGTCCGGACCTGAAATTTGGAGCCAAAAATCAAATTTTCAGTTTGGCCGAAATTACATGAATTGTGTGTCCCCCAAAGAAGCCCATGCCATCCCAGGTGAGAAAAATGCATCCTGAATCAAGTCTGAGGGCTAAAACCTCTGTAACGGGTTTTACCACATTGAGCTCAGAACGTAAGGTCCGGACCTGAAATTTGGAGCCAAAAATCAAATTTTCAGTTTGGCTGAAATTACATGAAATATGTGTCCCCTGAAGAAGCCCATGCCATCCCAGGTGAGAAAAATGCATCCTGAATCAAGTCTGAGGGCTAAAACCTCTGTTTTTGGGTTTTACCACATTGAGCTCAGAACGTAAGGTCGGGACCTGAAATTTGGAGCCAAAAATCAAATTTTCAGTTTGGCTGAAATTACATGAATTGTGTGTCCCCCAAAGAAGCCCATGCCATCCCAGGTGAGAAAAATGCATCCTGAATCAAGTCTGAGGGCTAAAACCTCTGGAACGGGTTTTACCACATTGAGCTCAGAACGTAAGGTCCGGACCTGAAATTTGGAGCCAAAAATCAAATTTTCAGTTTGGCTGAAATTACATGAAATATGTGTCCCCCGAAGAAGCCCATGCCATCCCAGGTGAGAAAAATGCATCCTGAATCAAGTCTGAGGGCTAAAACCTCTGTAACGGGTTTTAAAACATTGAGCTCAGAACGTAAGGTCGGAACCTGAAATTTGGAGCCAAAAATCAAATTTTCAGTTTGGCTGAAATTACATGAAATGTGTGTCCCCTGAAGAAGCCCATGCCATCCCAGGTGAGAAAAAGGCATCCTGAATCAAGTCTGAGGGCTAAAACCTCTATAACATGTTTTAAAACATTCAACTCAGAACGTAAGGTCGGGACCTGAAATTTGGAGCCAAAAATCAAATTTTCAGTTTGGCTGAAATTACATGAAATATGTGTCCCCTGAAGAAGCCCATGCCATCCCAGGTGAGAAAAATGCATCCAGAATCAAGTCTGAGGGCTAAAAACTCTGTAACGGGTTTTACCACATTGAGCTCAGAACGTAAGGTCGGGACCTGAAATTTGGAGCCAAAAATCAAATTTTCAGTTTGGCTGAAATTACATGAAATATGTGTCCCCTGTGGAAGCCCATGCCATCCCAGGTGAGAAAAATGCATCCTGAATCAAGTCTGAGGGCTAAAACCTCAGTAACAGGTTTTAAAACATTCAGCTCAGAACGTAAGGTCGGGACCTGAAATTTGGAGCCAAAAATCAAATTTTCAGTTTGGCCGAAATTACATGAAATATGTGTCCCCTAAAGAAGCCCATGCCATCCCAGTTGAGAAAAATGCATCCTGAATCAAGTCTGAGGGCTAAAACCTCTATAACGGGTTTTACCACATTGAGCTCAGAACGTAAGGTCGGGACCTGAAATTTGGAGCCAAAAATAAAATTTTCAGTTTGGCTGAAATTACATGAAATATGTGTCCCCTGTGAAAGCCCATGCCATCCCAGGTGAGAAAAATGCATCCTGAATCAAGTCTGAGGGCTAAAACCTCAGTAACGGGTTTTACCACATTGAGCTCAGAATGTAAGGTCGGGACCTGAAATTTGGAGCCAAATATCAAATTTTCAGTTTGGCTGAAATTACGTGAAATATGTGTCCTCTGAAGAAGCCCATGCCATCCCAGGTGAGAAAAATGCATCCTGAATCAAGTCTGAGGGCTAAAACCACTATAACATGTTTTAAAACATTCAGCTCAGAACGTAAGGTCCGGACCTGAAATTTGGAGCCAAAAATCAAATTTTCAGTTTGGCAGAAATTAAGTGATATATATGTCCCCCGAAGAAGCCCATGCCATCCCAGGTGAGAAAAATGCATCCTGAATCAAGTCTGAGAGCTAAAACCTCTATAATGGGTTTTACCACATTGAGCTCAGAACGTAAGGTCGGGACCTGAAATTTGGAGCCAAAAATCAAATTTTCAGTTTTGCTGAAATTACATGAAATATGTGTCCCCCGAAGAAGCCCATGCCATCCCAGGTGAGAAAAATGCATCCTGAATCAAGTCTGAGGGCTAAAACCTCAGTAACGGGTTTTACCACATTGAGCTCAGAACGTAAGGTCGGGACCTGAAATTTGGAGCCAAAAATCAAATTTTCAGTTTGGCTGAAATTACATGAAATATGTGTCCCCTGTGGAAGCCCATGCCATCCCAGGTGAGAAAAATGCATCCTGAATCAAGTCTGAGGGCTAAAACCTCAGTAACAGGTTTTAAAACATTCAGCTCAGAACGTAAGGTCGGGACCTGAAATTTGGAGCCAAAAATCAAATTTTCAGTTTTGCTGAAATTACATGAAATATGTGTCCCCCGAAGAAGCCCATGCCATCCCAGGTGAGAAAAATGCATCCTGAATCAAGTCTGAGGGCTAAAACCTCAGTAACGGGTTTTACCACATTGAGCTCAGAACGTAAGGTCGGGACCTGAAATTTGGAGCCAAAAATCAAATTTTCAGTTTGGCTGAAATTACATGAAATATGTGTCCCCTGTGGAAGCCCATGCCATCCCAGGTGAGAAAAATGCATCCTGAATCAAGTCTGAGGGCTAAAACCTCCTTTTTCGGGTTTTACCACATTGAGCTCAGAACGTACGGGAGGGACCTGAAATTTGGAGCCAAAAATCAAATTTTCAGTTTGGCTGAAATTTCATGAAATATGTGTCCCCCGAAGAAGCCCATGCCATCCCAGGTGAGAAAAATGCATCCTGAATCAGGTCTGAGAGCTAAAACCTCTATAACGGGTTTTACAACATTGAGCTCAGAACGTAAGGTCGGGACCTGAAATTTGGAGCCAAAAATCAAATTTTCAGTTTGGCTGAAATTACATGAAATGTGTGTCCCCCCGAAGAAGCCCATGCCATCCCAGGTGAGAAAAATGCATCCTGAATCAAGTCTGAGGGCTAAAACCTCTATAACGGGTTTTACCACATTGAGCTCAGAACGTAAGGTCCGGACCTGAAATTTGGAGCCAAAAATCAAATTTTCAGTTTGGCTGAAATAACATGAAATATGTGTCCCCCGAAGAAGCCCATGCCATCCCAGGTGAGAAAAATGCATCCTGAATCAAGTCTAAGGGCTAAAACCTCTGTAACGGGTTTACCACATTGAGCTCAGAACGTAAGGTCCGGACCTGAAATTTGGAGCCAAAAATCAAATTTTCAGTTTGGCTGAAATTACATGAAATATGTGTCCCCCAAAGAAGCCCATGCCATCCCAGGTGAGAAAAATGCATCCTGAATCAAGTCTAAGGGCTAAAACCTCTGTAACTGGTTTTACCACATTGAGCTCAGAACGTAAGGTCCGGACCTGAAATTTGGAGCCAAAAATCAAATTTTCAGTTTGGCTGAAATTACATGATATATGTGTCCCCTGAAGAAGCCCATGCCATCCCAGGTGAGAAAAATGCATCCTGAATCAAGTCTGAGGGCTAAAACCTCTATAACGGGTTTTACCACATTGAGCTCAGAACGTAAGGTCCGGACCTGAAATTTGGAAACAAAAATCAAATTTTCAGTTTGGCTGAAATTACATGAAATGTGTGTCCCCTGTGGAAGCCCATGCCATCCCAGGTGAGAAAAATGCATCCTGAATCAAGTCTGAGGGCTAAAACCTCCTTTTTCGGGTTTTACCACATTGAGCTCAGAACGTAAGGGAGGGACCTGAAATTTGGAGCCAAAAATCAAATTTTCAGTTTGGCTGAAATTACATGAAATGTGTGTCCCCTGTGGAAGCCCATGCCATCCCAGGTGAGAAAAATGCATCCTGAATCAAGTCTGAGGGCTAAAACCTCTGTAACGGGTTTTACCACATTGAGCTCAGAACGTAAGGTCGGGACCTGAAATTTGGAGCCAAAAATCAAATTTTCAGTTTGGCTGAAATTACATGAATTGTGTGTCCCCCAAAGAAGCCCATGCCATCCCATGTGAGAAAAATGCATCCTGAATCAAGTCTGAGTGCTAAAACCTCTGTAACGGGTTTTACCACATTGAGCTCAGAACGTAAGGTCGGGACCTGAAATTTGAAGCCAAAAATCAAATTTTCAGTTTGGCTGAAATTACATGAAATATGTGTCCCCCGAAGAAGCCCATGCCATCCCAGGTGAGAAAAATGCATCCTGAATCAAGTCTGAGGGCTAAAACCTCTGTTTTCGGGTTTTACCACATTGAGCTCAGAACGTAAGGTCGGGACCTGAAATTTGGAGCCAAAAATCAAATTTTCAGTTTGGCTGAAATTACATGAAATGTGTGTCCCCCGAAGAAGCCCATGCCATCCCAGGTGAGAAAAATGCATCCTGAATCAAGTCTGAGGGCTAAAACCTCTATAACGGGTTTTAAAACATTGAGCTCAGGACGTAAGGTCGGAACCTGAAATTTGGAGCCAAAAATCAAATTTTCAGTTTGGCTGAAATTACATGAAATGTGTGTCCCCTGAAGAAGCCCATGCCATCCCAGGTGAGAAAAATGCATCCTGAATCAAGTCTGAGGGCTAAAACCACTTTAACAGGTTTTAAAACATTCAGCTCAGAACGTAAGGTCGGGACCTGAAATTTGGAGCCAAAAATCAAATTTTCAGTTTGGCTGAAATTACATGAAATGTGTGTCCCCTGTGGAAGCCCATGCCATCCCAGGTGAGAAAAATGCATCCTGAATCAAGTCTGAGGGCTAAAACCTCAGTAACGGGTTTTACCACATTGAGCTCAGAACGTAAGGTCGGGACCTGAAATTTGGAGCCAAAAATCAAATTTTCAGTTTGGCTGAAATTACATGAATTGTGTGTCCCCCAAAGAAGCCCATGCCATCCCAGGTGAGAAAAATGCATCCTGAATCAAGTCTGAGGGCTAAAACCTCTATAACGGGTTTTTCCACATTGAGCTCAGAACGTAAGGTCCGGACCTGAAATTTGGAGCCAAAAATCAAATTTTCAGTTTGGCTGAAATTACATGAAATATGTGTCCCCCAAAGAAGCCCATGCCATCCCAGGTGAGAAAAATGCATCCTGAATCAAGTCTGAGAGCTAAAACCTCTATAACGGGTTTTACCACATTGAGCTCAGAACGTAAGGTCGGGACCTGAAATTTGGAGCCAAAAATCAAATTTTCAGTTTGGCTGAAATTACATGAAATGTGTGTCCCCCGAAGAAGCCCATGCCATCCCAGGTGAGAAAAATGCATCCTGAATCAAGTCTGAGGGCTAAAACCTCTGTTTTCGGGTTTTACAACATTGAGCTCAGAACGTAAGGTCCGGACCTGAAATTTGAAGCCAGAAATCAAATTTTCACATTGGCTGAAATTACATGAAATATGTGTCCCCTGAGGAGGCCCATGCCATCCCAGGTGAGAAAAATGCATCCTGAATCAGGTCAGAGAGCTAAAACCTCTATAACATTTTTAAAACATTCAACTCAGAACGTAAGGTCGGGACCTGAAATTTGGAGCCAAAAATCAAATTTTCAGTTTGGCTGAAATTACATGAAATGTGTGTCCCCTGAAGAAGCCCATGCCATCCCAGGTGAGAAAAATGCATCCTGAATCAAGTCTGAGGGCTAAAACCTCTGTTTTCGGGTTTTACCACATTGAGCTCAGAACGTAAGGTCCGGACCTGAAATTTGGAGCCAAAAATCAAATTTTCAGTTTGGCTGAAATTACATGAAATATGTGTCCCCTGAGGAAGCCCATGCCATCCCAGGTGAGAAAAATGCATCCTGAATCAAGTCTGAGGGCTAAAACCTCTGTAACGGGTTTTACCACATTCAGCTCAGAACGTAAGGTCCGGACCTGAAATTTGGAGCCAAAAATCAAATTTTCAGTTTGGCTGAAATTACATGAAATATGTGTCCCCTGAAGAAGCCCATGCCATCCCAGGTGAGAAAAATGCATCCTGAATCAAGTCTGAGGGCTAAAACCTCTGTTTTCGGGTTTTACCACATTGAGCTCAGAACGTAGGGTCCGGACCTGAAATTTGGAGCCAAAAATCAAATTTTCAGTTTGGCTGAAATTACATGAATTGTGTGTCCCCCGAAGAAGCCCATGCCATCCCAGGTGAGAAAAATGCATCCTGAATCAAGTCTGAGGGCTAAAACCTCTGTAACGGGTTTTACCACATTGAGCTCAGAACGTAAGGTCCGGACCTGAAATTTGGAGCCAAAAATCAAATTTTCAGTTTGGCTGAAATTACATGAAATATGTGTCCCCCGAAGAAGCCCATGCCATCCCAGGTGAGAAAAATGCATCCTGAATCAAGTCTGAGGGCTAAAACCTCTGTAACGGGTTTTACCACATTGAGCTCAGAACGTAAGGTCGGGACCTGAAATTTGGAGCCAAAAATCAAATTTTCAGTTTGGCTGAAATAACATGAAATGTGTGCCCCCTGTGGAAGCCCATGCCATCCCAGGTGAGAAAAATGCATCCTGAATCAAGTCTGAGGGCTAAAACCTCTGTAAAGGGTTTTACCACATTGAGCTCAGAACGTAAGGTCCGGACCTGAAATTTGGAGCCAAAAATCAAATTTTCAGTTTGGCTGAAATTACATGTAATATGTGTCCCCCGAAGAAGCCCATGCCATCCCAGGTGAGAAAAATGCATCCTGAATCAAGTCTGAGGGCTAAAACCACTATAACAGGTTTTAAAACATTCAGCTCAGAACGTAAGGTCCGGACCTGAAATTTGGAGCCAAAAATCAAATTTTCAGTTTGGCTAAAATTACATGAAATGTGTGTCCCCCGAAGAAGCCCATGCCATCCCAGGTGAGAAAAATGCATCCTGAATCAAGTCTGAGGGCTAAAACCTCTATAACGGGTTTTACCACATTGAGCTCAGAACGTAAGGTCCGGACCTGAAATTTGGAGCCAAAAATCAAATTTTCAGTTTGGCTGAAATAACATGAAATGTGTGCCCCCTGTGGAAGCCCATGCCATCCCAGGTGAGAAAAATGCATCCTGAATCAAGTCTGAGGGCTAAAACCTCTGTAAAGGGTTTTACCACATTGAGCTCAGAACGTAAGGTCCGGACCTGAAATTTGGAGCCAAAAATCAAATTTTCAGTTTGGCTGAAATTACATGTAATATGTGTCCCCCGAAGAAGCCCATGCCATCCCAGGTGAGAAAAATGCATCCTGAATCAAGTCTGAGGGCTAAAACCACTATAACAGGTTTTAAAACATTCAGCTCAGAACGTAAGGTCCGGACCTGAAATTTGGAGCCAAAAATCAAATTTTCAGTTTGGCTAAAATTACATGAAATGTGTGTCCCCCGAAGAAGCCCATGCCATCCCAGGTGAGAAAAATGCATCCTGAATCAAGTCTGAGGGCTAAAACCTCTATAACGGGTTTTACCACATTGAGCTCAGAACGTAAGGTCCGGACCTGAAATTTGGAGCCAAAAATCAAATTTTCAGTTTGGCTGAAATTACATGAAATGTGTGTCCCCTGAAGAAGCCCATGCCATCCCAGGTGAGAAAAATGCATCCTGAATCAAGTCTGAGAGCTAAATCCTCTATAACATGTTTTAAAACATTGAGCTCAGAACGTAAGGTCCGGACCTGAAATTTGGAGCCAAAAATCAAATTTTCAGTTTGGCTGAAATTACATGAAATATGTGTCCCCTGAAGAAGCCCATGCCATCCCAGGTGAGAAAAATGCATCCTGAATCAAGTCTGAGGGCTAAAACCTCTGTTTTCGGGTTTTACCACATTGAGCTCAGAACGTAAGGTCCGGACCTGAAATTTGGAGCCAAAAATCAAATTTTCAGTTTTGCTGAAATTACATGAAATATGTGTCCCTCGAAGAAGCCCATGCCATCCCAGGTGAGAAAAATGCATCCTGAATCAAGTCTGAGGGCTAAAACCTCAGTAACGGGTTTTACCACATTGAGCTCAGAACGTAAGGTCGGGACCTGAAATTTGGAGCCAAAAATCAAATTTTCAGTTTGGCTGAAATTACATGAAATATGTGTCCCCTGTGGAAGCCCATGCCATCCCAGGTGAGAAAAATGCATCCTGAATCAAGTCTGAGGGCTAAAACCTCCTTTTTCGGGTTTTACCACATTGAGCTCAGAACGTAAGGGAGGGACCTGAAATTTGGAGCCAAAAATCAAATTTTCAGTTTGGCTGAAATTTCATGAAATATGTGTCCCCCGAAGAAGCCCATGCCATCCCAGGTGAGAAAAATGCATCCTGAATCAAGTCTGAGGGCTAAAACCTCTATAACGGGTTTTACCACATTGAGCTCAGAACGTAAGGGAGGGACCTGAAATTTGGAGCCAAAAATCAAATTTTCAGTTTGGCTGAAATTACATGAAATATGTGTCCCCCGAAGAAGCCCATGCCATCCCAGGTGAGAAAAATGCATCCTGAATCAAGTCTGAGGGCTAAAACCTCTGTTTTCGGGTTTTACCACATTGAGCTCAGAACGTAAGGTCCGGACCTGAAATTTGAAGCCAGAAATCAAATTTTCAGTTTGGCTGAAATTACATGAAATGTGTGTCCCCTGAAGAAGCCCATGCCATCCCAGGTGAGAAAAATGCATCCTGAATCAAGTCTGAGGGCTAAAACCTCTGTAACAGGTTTTACCACATTCAGCTCAGAACGTAAGGGAGGGACCTGAAATTTGGAGCCAAAAATCAAATTTTCAGTTTGGCTGAAATTACATGAAATATGTGTCCCACGAAGAAGCCCATGCCATCCCAGGTGAGAAAAATGCATCCTGAATCAAGTCTGAGAGCTAAAACCTCTATAACGGGTTTTACAACATTGAGCTCAGAACGTAAGGTCCGGGACCTGAAATTTGAAGCCAGAAATCAAATTTTCAGTTTGGCTGAAATTACATGAAATATGTGACCCCTGAGGAAGCCCATGCCATCCCAGGTGAGAAAAATGCATCCTGAATCAAGTCTGAGGGCTAAAACCTCTGTTTTCGGGTTTTACCACATTGAGCTCAGAACGTAAGGTCCGGACCTGAAATTTGAAGCCAAAAATCAAATTTTCAGTTTGGCTGAAATTACATGAAATGTGTGTCCCCCGAAGAAGCCCATGCCATCCCAGGTGAGAAAAATGCATCCTGAATCAAGTCTGAGGGCTAAAACCTCTATAACGGGTTTTACCACATTGAGCTCAGAACGTAAGGTCCGGACCTGAAATTTGGAGCCAAAAATCAAATTTTCAGTTTGGCTGAAATTACATGAAACATGTGTCCCCCGAAGAAGCCCATGCCATCCCAGGTGAGAAAAATGCATCCTGAATCAAGTCTGAGGGCTAAATCCTCTGTTTTCGGGTTTTACCACATTGAGCTCAGAACGTAAGGTCGGGACCTGAAATTTGGAGCCAAAAATCAAATTTTCAGTTTGGCTGAAATTACATGAAATATGTGTCCCCTGAAGAAGCCCATGCCATCCCAGGTGAGAAAAATGCATCCTGAATCAAGTCTGAGGGCTAAAACCTCTATAACATGTTTTAAAACATTCAACTCAGAACGTAAGGTCGGGACCTGAAATTTGGAGCCAAAAATCAAATTTTCAGTTTGGCTGAAATTACATGAAATATGTGTCCCCTGTGGAAGCCCATGCCATCCCAGGTGAGAAAAATGCATCCTGAATCAAGTCTGAGGGCTAAAACCTCTGTTTTCGGGTTTTACCACATTGAGCTCAGAACGTAAGGTCCGGACCTGAAATTTGGAGCCAAAAATCAAATTTTCAGTTTGGCTGAAATTACATGAAATATGTGTCCCCTGAAGAAGCCCATGCCATCCCAGGTGAGAAAAATGCATCCTGAATCAAGTCTGAGGGCTAAAACCTCTGTTTTCGGGTTTTACCACATTGAGCTCAGAACGTAAGGTCGGGACCTGAAATTTGGAGCCAAAAATCAAATTTTCAGTTTGGCTGAAATTACATGAAATGTGTGTCCCCCGAAGAAGCCCATGCCATCCCAGGTGAGAAAAATGCATCCTGAATCAAGTCTGAGGGCTAAAACCTCTGTTTTCGGGTTTTACCACATTGAGCTCAGAACGTAAGGTCCGGACCTGAAATTTGGAGCCAAAAATCAAATTTTCAGTTTGGCTGAAATTACATGAATTGTGTGTCCCCCAAAGAAGCCCATGCCATCCCAGGTGAGAAAAATGCATCCTGAATCAAGTCTGAGTGCTAAAACCTCTGTAACGGGTTTTACCACATTGAGCTCAGAACGTAAGGTGGGGACCTGAAATTTGAAGCCAAAAATCAAATTTTCAGTTTGGCTGAAATTACATGAAATATGTGTCCCCCGAAGAAGCCCATGCCATCCCAGGTGAGAAAAATGCATCCTGAATCAAGTCTGAGGGCTAAAACCTCTGTTTTCGGGTTTTACCACATTGAGCTCAGAACGTAAGGTCCGGACCTGAAATTTGGAGCCAAAAATCAAATTTTCAGTTTGGCTGAAATTACATGAAATATGTGTCCCCTGAAGAAGCACATGCCATCCCAGTTGAGAAAAATGCATCCTGAATCAAGTCTGAGGGCTAAAACCTCTATAACGGGTTTTACCACATTGAGCTCAGAACGTAAGGTCAGGACCTGAAATTTGGAGCCAAAAATCAAATTTTCAGTTTGGCTGAAATTACATGAAATATGTGTCCCCCCAAAGAAGCCCATGCCATCCCAGGTGAGAAAAATGCATCCTGAATCAAGTCTGAGGGCTAAAACCTCTGTTTTCGGGTTTTACCACATTGAGCTCAGAACGTAAGGTCGGGACCTGAAATTTGGAGCCAAATATCAAATTTTCAGTTTGGCTGAAATTACGTGAAATATGTGTCCTCTGAAGAAGCCCATGCCATCCCAGGTGAGAAAAATGCATCCTGAATCAAGTCTGAGGGCTAAAACCTCTGTAACGGGTTTTACCACATTGAGCTCAGAACGTAAGGTCCGGACCTGAAATTTGGAGCCAAAAATCAAATTTTCAGTTTGGCTGAAATTACATGAAATATGTGTCCCCTGAAGAAGCCCATGCCATCCCAGGTGAGAAAAATGCATCCTGAATCAAGTCTGAGGGCTAAAACCTCTGTTTTCGGGTTTTACCACATTGAGCTCAGAACGTAAGGTCCGGACCTGAAATTTGGAGCCAAAAATCAAATTTTCAGTTTGGCTGAAATTACATGAAATGTGTGTCCCCTGTGGAAGCCCATGCCATCCCATGTGAGAAAAATGCATCCTGAATCAAGTCTGAGGGCTAAAACCTCTGTTTTCGGGTTTTACCACATTGAGCTCAGAACGTAAGGTCCGGACCTGAAATTTGGAGCCAAAAATCAAATTTTCAGTTTGGCTGAAATTACATGAAATATGTGTCCCCTGAAGAAGCCCATGCCATCCCAGGTGAGAAAAATGCATCCTGAATCAAGTCTGAGGGCTAAAACCTCTGTTTTCGGGTTTTACCACATTGAGCTCAGAACGTAAGGTCCGGACCTGAAATTTGGAGCCAAAAATCAAATTTTCAGTTCAACTGAAATAACATGAAATATGTGTCCCCCGAAGAAGCCCATGCCATCCCATGTGAGAAAAATGCATCCTGAATCAAGTCTGAGGGCTAAAACCTCTGTTTTCGGGATTACAACATTGAGCTCAGAACGTAAGGTCCGGACCTGAAATTTGGAGCCAAAAATCAAATTTTCAGTTTGGCTGAAATTACATGAAATATGTGTCCCCTGAAGAAGCCCATGCCATCCCAGGTGAGAAAAATGCATCCTGAATCAAGTCTGAGGGCTAAAACCTCTGTTTTCGGGTTTTACCACACTGAGCTCAGAACGTAAGGTTGAGACCTGAAATTTGGAGCCAAAAATCAAATTTTCAGTTTGGCTGAAATTACATGAAATATGTGTCCCCTGAAGAAGCCCATGCCATCCCAGGTGAGAAAAATGCATCCTGAATCAAGTCTGAGGGCTAAAACCTCTGTTTTCGGGTTTTACCACATTGAGCTCAGAACGTAAGGTCCGGACCTGAAATTTGGAGCCAAAAATCAAATTTTCAGTTTGGCTGAAATTACATGAAATATGTGTCCCCTGAAGAAGCCCATGCCATCCCAGGTGAGAAAAATGCATCCTGAATCAAGTCTGAGGGCTAAAACCTCTGTTTTCGGGTTTTACCACATTGAGCTCAGAACGTAAGGTCCGGACCTGAAATTTGGAGCCAAAAATCAAATTTTCAGTTTGGCTGAAATAACATGAAATGTGTGTCCCCTGTGGAAGCCCATGCCATCCCAGGTGAGAAAAATGCATCCTGAATCAAGTCTGAGAGCTAAAACCTCTATAACGGGTTTTACCACATTGAGCTCAGAACGTAAGGTCGGGACCTGAAATTTGGAGCAAAAAATCAAATTTTCAGTTTGGCTGAAATTACATGAATTGTGTGTCCCCCAAAGAAGCCCATGCCATCCCAGGTGAGAAAAATGCATCCTGAATCAAGTCTGAGGGCTAAAACCTCTGTAACGGGTTTTACCACATTGAGCTCAGAACGTAAGGTCCGGACCTGAAATTTGGAGCCAAAAATCAAATTTTCAGTTTGGCTGAAATTACATGAAATATGTGTCCCCCGAAGAAGCCCATGCCATCCCAGGTGAGAAAAATGCATCCTGAATCAAGTCTGAGGGCTAAAACCTCTATAACGGGTTTTAAAACATTGAGCTCAGGACGTAAGGTCGGAACCTGAAATTTGGAGCCAAAAATCAAATTTTCAGTTTGGCTGAAATTACATGAAATGTGTGTCCCCTGAAGAAGCCCATGCCATCCCAGGTGAGAAAAATGCATCCTGAATCAAGTCTGAGAGCTAAAACCTCTATAACATGTTTTAAAACATTGAGCTCAGAACGTAAGGTCCGGACCTGAAATTTGAAGCCAAAAATCAAATTTTCAGTTTGGCTAAAATTACATGAAATATGTGTCCCCTGAAGAAGCCCATGCCATCCCAGGTGAGAAAAATGCATCCTGAATCAAGTCTGAGGGCTAAAACCTCTGTTTTCGGGTTTTACCACATTGAGCTCAGAACGTAAGGTCCGGACCTGAAATTTGAAGCCAAAAATCAAATTTTCAGTTTGGCTGAAATTACATGAAATATGTGTCCCCTGAAGAAGCCCATGCCATCCCAGGTGAGAAAAATGCATCCTGAATCAAGTCTGAGAGCTAAAACCTCTATAACATGTTTTAAAACATTCAACTCAGAACGTAAGGTCGGGACCTGAAATTTGGAGCCAAAAATCAAATTTTCAGTTTGGCTGAAATAACATGAAATATGTGTCCCCCAAAGAAGCCCATGCCATCCCAGGTGAAAAAAATGCATCCTGAATCAAGTCTGAGGGCTAAAACCTCTATAACGGGTTTTACCACATTGAGCTCAGAACGTAAGGTCGGGACCTGAAATTTGGAGCCAAAAATCAAATTTTCAGTTTTGCTGAAATTACATGAAATATGTGTCCCCCGAAGAAGCCCATGCCATCCCAGGTGAGAAAAATGCATCCTGAATCAAGTCTGAGGGCTAAAACCTCTGTTTTCGGGTTTTACCACATTGAGCTCAGAACGTAAGGTCGGGACCTGAAATTTGGAGCCAAAAATCAAATTTTCAGTTTGGCTGAAATTACATGAATTGTGTGTCCCCTGTGGAAGCCCATGCCATCCCAGGTGAGAAAAATGCATCCTGAATCAAGTCTGAGGGCTAAAACCTCTGTAACGGGTTTTACCACATTGAGCTCAGAACGTAAGGTCGGGACCTGAAATTTGGAGCCAAATATCAAATTTTCAGTTTGGCTGAAATTACATGAAATGTGTGTCCCCCGAAGAAGCCCATGCCATCCCAGGTGAGAAAAATGCATCCTGAATCAAGTCTGAGGGCTAAAACCTCTATAACGGGTTTTACCACATTGAGCTCAGAACGTAAGGTCCGGACCTGAAATTTGGAGCCAAAAATCAAATTTTCAGTTTGGCTGAAATTACATGAATTGTGTGTCCCCCAAAGAAGCCCATGCCATCCCAGGTGAGAAAAATGCATCCTGAATCAAGTCTGAGGGCTAAATCCTCTGTTTTCGGGTTTTACCACATTGAGCTCAGAACGTAAGGTCTGGACCTGAAATTTGGAGCCAAAAATCAAATTTTCAGTTTGGCTGAAATTACATGAAATATGTGTCCCCTGAAGAAGCCCATGCCATCCCAGGTGAGAAAAATGCATCCTGAATCAAGTCTGAGGGCTAAAACCTCTATAACATGTTTTAAAACATTCAACTCAGAACGTAAGGTCGGGACCTGAAATTTGGAGCCAAAAATCAAATTTTCAGTTTGGCTGAAATTACATGAAATGTGTGTCCCCTGTGGAAGCCCATGCCATCCCAGGTGAGAAAAATGCATCCTGAATCAAGTCTGAGGGCTAAAACCTCTGTTTTCGGGTTTTACCACATTGAGCTCAGAACGTAAGGTCCGGACCTGAAATTTGGAGCCAAAAATCAAATTTTCAGTTTGGCTGAAATTACATGAAATATGTGTCCCCTGAGGAAGCCCATGCCATCCCAGGTGAGAAAAATGCATCCTGAATCAAGTCTGAGGGCTAAAACCTCTGTTTTCGGGTTTTACCACATTGAGCTCAGAACGTAAGGTCCGGACCTGAAATTTGGAGCCAAAAATCAAATTTTCAGTTTGGCTGAAATTACATGAAATATGTGTCCCCTGAAGAAGCCCATGCCATCCCAGGTGAGAAAAATGCATCCTGAATCAAGTCTGAGGGCTAAAACCTCTGTTTTCGGGTTTTACCACATTGAGCTCAGAACGTAAGGTCGGGACCTGAAATTTGGAGCCAAAAATCAAATTTTCAGTTTGGCTAAAATTACATGAAATGTGTGTCCCCCGAAGAAGCCCATGCCATCCCAGGTGAGAAAAATGCATCCTGAATCAAGTCTGAGGGCTAAAACCTCTGTTTTCGGGTTTTACCACATTGAGCTCAGAACGTAAGGTCGGGACCTGAAATTTGGAGCCAAAAATCAAATTTTCAGTTTTGCTGAAATTACATGAAATATGTGTCCCCCGAAGAAGCCCATGCCATCCCAGGTGAGAAAAATGCATCCTGAATCAAGTCTTAGGGCTAAAACCTCTGTTATCGGGTTTTACCACATTGAGCTCAGAACGTAAGGTCGGGACCTGAAATCTGGAGCCAAAAATCAAATTTTCAGTTTGGCTGAAATTACATGAAATATGTGTCCCCCGAAGAAGCCCATGCCATCCCAGGTGAGAAAAATGCATCCTGAATCAAGTCTGAGGGCTAAAACCTCAGTAACAGGTTTTACCACATTGAGCTCAGAACGTAAGGTCGGGACCTGAAATTTGAAGCCAGAAATCAAATTTTCAGTTTGGCTGAAATTACATGAAATATGTGTCCCCTGAAGAAGCCCATGCCATCCCAGGTGAGAAAAATGCATCCTGAATCAAGTCTGAGGGCTAAAACCTCTGTTTTCGGGTTTTACCACATTGAGCTCAGAACGTAAGGTCCGGACCTGAAATTTGGAGCCAAAAATCAAATTTTCAGTTTGGCTGAAATTACATGAATTGTGTGTCCCCCAAAGAAGCCCATGCCATCCCAGGTGAGAAAAATGCATCCTGAATCAAGTCTGAGGGCTAAAACCTCTGTAACGGGTTTTACCACATTGAGCTCAGAACGTAAGGTCCGGACCTGAAATTTGGAGCCAAAAATCAAATTTTCAGTTTGGCTGAAATTACATGAAATATGTGTCCCCCGAAGAAGCCCATGCCATCCCAGGTGAGAAAAATGCATCCTGAATCAAGTCTGAGGGCTAAAACCTCTGTAACGGGTTTTACCACATTGAGCTCAGAACGTAAGGTCGGGACCTGAAATTTGGAGCCAAAAATCAAATTTTCAGTTTGGCTGAAATAACATGAAATGTGTGCCCCCTGTGGAAGCCCATGCCATCCCAGGTGAGAAAAATGCATCCTGAATCAAGTCTGAGGGCTAAAACCTCTGTAAAGGGTTTTACCACATTGAGCTCAGAACGTAAGGTCCGGACCTGAAATTTGGAGCCAAAAATCAAATTTTCAGTTTGGCTGAAATTACATGTAATATGTGTCCCCCGAAGAAGCCCATGCCATCCCAGGTGAGAAAAATGCATCCTGAATCAAGTCTGAGGGCTAAAACCACTATAACAGGTTTTAAAACATTCAGCTCAGAACGTAAGGTCCGGACCTGAAATTTGGAGCCAAAAATCAAATTTTCAGTTTGGCTAAAATTACATGAAATGTGTGTCCCCCGAAGAAGCCCATGCCATCCCAGGTGAGAAAAATGCATCCTGAATCAAGTCTGAGGGCTAAAACCTCTATAACGGGTTTTAAAACATTGAGCTCAGGACGTAAGGTTGGAACCTGAAATTTGGAGCCAAAAATCAAATTTTCAGTTTGGCTGAAATTACATGAAATGTGTGTCCCCTGAAGAAGCCCATGCCATCCCAGGTGAGAAAAATGCATCCTGAATCAAGTCTGAGAGCTAAAACCTCTATAACATGTTTTACCACATTGAGCTCAGAACGTAAGGTCCGGACCTGAAATTTGGAGCCAAAAATCAAATTTTCAGTTTGGCTGAAATTACATGAAATGTGTGTCCCCTGTGGAAGCCCATGCCATCCCATGTGAGAAAAATGCATCCTGAATCAAGTCTGAGGGCTAAAACCTCTGTTTTCGGGTTTTACAACATTGAGCTCAGAACGTAAGGTCCGGACCTGAAATTTGGAGCCAAAAATCAAATTTTCAGTTTGGCTGAAATTACATGAAATATGTGTCCCCTGAAGAAGCCCATGCCATCCCAGGTGAGAAAAATGCATCCTGAATCAAGTCTGAGGGCTAAAACCTCTGTTTTCGGGTTTTACCACATTGAGCTCAGAACGTAAGGTCCGGACCTGAAATTTGGAGCCAAAAATCAAATTTTCAGTTCAACTGAAATAACATGAAATATGTGTCCCCCGAAGAAGCCCATGCCATCCCATGTGAGAAAAATGCATCCTGAATCAAGTCTGAGGGCTAAAACCTCTGTTTTCGGGTTTTACCACATTGAGCTCAGAACGTAAGGTCGGACCTGAAATTTGGAGCCAAAAATCAAATTTTCAGTTTGGCTGAAATTACATGAAATATGTGTCCCCTGAAGAAGCCCATGCCATCCCAGGTGAGAAAAATGCATCCTGAATCAAGTCTGAGGGCTAAAACCTCTATAACGGGTTTTACCACATTGAGCTCAGAACGTAAGGTCCGGACCTGAAATTTGGAGCCAAAAATCAAATTTTCAGTTTGGCTGAAATTACATGAAATATGTGTCCCCTGAAGAAGCCCATGCCATCCCAGGTGAGAAAAATGCATCCTGAATCAAGTCTGAGGGCTAAAACCTCTGTTTTCGGGTTTTACCACATTGAGCTCAGAACGTAAGGTCCGTACCTGAAATTTGGAGCCAAAAATCAAATTTTCAGTTTGGCTGAAATTACATGAAATATGTGTCCCCTGAAGAAGCCCATGCCATCCCAGGTGAGAAAAATGCATCCTGAATCAAGTCTGAGGGCTAAAACCACTTTAACAGGTTTTAAAACATTCAGCTCAGAACGTAAGGTCGGGACCTGAAATTTGGAGCCAAAAATCAAATTTTCAGTTTGGCTGAAATTACATGAAATGTGTGTCCCCTGTGGAAGCCCATGCCATCCCAGGTGAGAAAAATGCATCCTGAATCAAGTCTGAGGGCTAAAACCTCTGTTTTCGGGTTTTACCACATTGAGCTCAGAACGTAAGGTCGAGACCTGAAATTTGGAGCCAAAAATCAAATTTTCAGTTTGGCTGAAATTACATGAAATATGTGTCCCCTGAAGAAGCCCATGCCATCCCAGGTGAGAAAAATGCATCCTGAATCAAGTCTGAGGGCTAAAACCTCTGTAACGGGTTTTACCACATTGAGCTCAGAACGTAAGGTCCGGACCTGAAATTTGGAGCCAAAAATCAAATTTTCAGTTTGGCTGAAATTACATGAATTGTGTGTCCCCCAAAGAAGCCCATGCCATCCCATGTGAGAAAAATGCATCCTGAATCAAGTCTGAGTGCTAAAACCTCTGTAACGGGTTTTACCACATTGAGCTCAGAACGTAAGGTCCGGACCTGAAATTTGAAGCCAAAAATCAAATTTTCAGTTTGGCTGAAATAACATGAAATGTGTGCCCCCTGTGGAAGCCCATGCCATCCCAGGTGAGAAAAATGCATCCTGAATCAAGTCTGAGGGCTAAAACCTCTGTAAAGGGTTTTACCACATTGAGCTCAGAACGTAAGGTCCGGACCTGAAATTTGGAGCCAAAAATCAAATTTTCAGTTTGGCTGAAATTACATGTAATATGTGTCCCCCGAAGAAGCCCATGCCATCCCAGGTGAGAAAAATGCATCCTGAATCAAGTCTGAGGGCTAAAACCACTATAACAGGTTTTAAAACATTCAGCTCAGAACGTAAGGTCCGGACCTGAAATTTGGAGCCAAAAATCAAATTTTCAGTTTGGCTGAAATTACATGAAATATGTGTCCCCTGAAGAAGCCCATGCCATCCCAGGTGAGAAAAATGCATCCTGAATCAAGTCTGAGGGCTAAAACCTCTGTTTTCGGGTTTTACCACATTGAGCTCAGAACGTAAGGTCGGGACCTGAAATTTGGAGCCAAATATCAAATTTTCAGTTTGGCTGAAATTACGTGAAATATGTGTCCTCTGAAGAAGCCCATGCCATCCCAGGTGAGAAAAATGCATCCTGAATCAAGTCTGAGGGCTAAAACCTCTGTAACGGGTTTTACCACATTGAGCTCAGAACGTAAGGTCCGGACCTGAAATTTGGAGCCAAAAATCAAATTTTCAGTTTGGCTGAAATTACATGAATTGTGTGTCCCCCAAAGAAGCCCATGCCATCCCAGGTGAGAAAAATGCATCCTGAATCAAGTCTGAGGGCTAAAACCTCTGGAACGGGTTTTACCACATTGAGCTCAGAACGTAAGGTCCGGACCTGAAATCTGGAGCCAAAAATCAAATTTTCAGTTTGGCTGAAATTACATGAAATATGTGTCCCCTGAAGAAGCCCATGCCATCCCAGGTGAGAAAAATGCATCCTGAATCAAGTCTGAGGGCTAAAACCTCTGTTTTCGGGTTTTACCACATTGAGCTCAGAACGTAAGGTCGGGACCTGAAATTTGGAGCCAAAAATCAAATTTTCAGTTTGGCTGAAATTACATGAAATGTGTGTCCCCTGTGGAAGCCCATGCCATCCCAGGTGAGAAAAATGCATCCTGAATCAAGTCTGAGGGCTAAAACCTCTGTAACGGGTTTTACCACATTGAGCTCAGAACGTAAGGTCGGGACCTGAAATTTGGAGCCAAAAATCAAATTTTCAGTTTGGCTGAAATTACATGAAATGTGTGTCCCCTGTGGAAGCCCATGCCATCCCAGGTGAGAAAAATGCATCCTGAATCAAGTCTGAGGGCTAAAACCTCTGTAACGGGTTTTACCACATTGAGCTCAGAACGTAAGGTCCGGACCTGAAATTTGGAGCCAAAAATCAAATTTTCAGTTTGGCTGAAATTACATGAATTGTGTGTCCCCCAAAGAAGCCCATGCCATCCCAGCTGAGAAAAATGCATCCTGAATCAAGTCTGAGGGCTAAAACCTCTGGAACGGGTTTTACCACATTGAGCTCAGAACGTAAGGTCGGAACCTGAAATTTGGAGCCAAAAATCAAATTTTCAGTTTGGCTGAAATTACATGAAATGTGTGTCCCCTGAAGAAGCCCATGCCATCCCAGGTGAGAAAAATGCATCCTGAATCAAGTCTGAGGGCTAAAACCTCTATAACATGTTTTAAAACATTCAACTCAGAACGTAAGGTCGGGACCTGAAATTTGGAGCCAAAAATCAAATTTTCAGTTTGGCTGAAATTACATGAATTGTGTGTCCCCCGAAGAAGCCCATGCCATCCCAGGTGAGAAAAATGCATCCTGAATCAAGTCTGAGGGCTAAAACTTCTGTTATCGGGTTTTACCACATTGAGCTCAGAACGTAAGGTCGGGACCTGAAATTTGGAGCCAAAAATCAAATTTTCAGTTTGGCTGAAATTACATGAAATATGTGTCCCCTGAAGAAGCCCATGCCATCCCAGGTGAGAAAAATGCATCCTGAATCAAGTCTGAGGGCTAAAACCTCAGTAACGGGTTTTACCACATTGAGCTCAGAACGTAAGGTCGGGACCTGAAATTTGGAGCCAAATATCAAATTTTCAGTTTGGCTGAAATTACGTGAAATATGTGTCCTCTGAAGAAGCCCATGCCATCCCAGGTGAGAAAAATGCATCCTGAAACAAGTCTGAGGGCTAAAACCTCTGTAACGGGTTTTACCACATTGAGCTCAGAACGTAAGGTCCGGACCTGAAATTTGGAGCCAAAAATCAAATTTTCAGTTTGGCTGAAATTACATGAATTGTGTGTCCCCCAAAGAAGCCCATGCCATCCCAGGTGAGAAAAATGCATCCTGAATCAAGTCTGAGGGCTAAAACCTCTGGAACGGGTTTTACCACATTGAGCTCAGAACGTAAGGTCCGGACCTGAAATCTGGAGCCAAAAATCAAATTTTCAGTTTGGCTGAAATTACATGAAATATGTGTCCCCTGAAGAAGCCCATGCCATCCCAGGTGAGAAAAATGCATCCTGAATCAAGTCTGAGGGCTAAAACCTCTGTTTTCGGGTTTTACCACATTGAGCTCAGAACGTAAGGTCGGGACCTGAAATTTGGAGCCAAAAATCAAATTTTCAGTTTGGCTGAAATTACATGAAATGTGTGTCCCCTGTGGAAGCCCATGCCATCCCAGGTGAGAAAAATGCATCCTGAATCAAGTCTGAGGGCTAAAACCTCTGTAACGGGTTTTACCACATTGAGCTCAGAACGTAAGGTCGGGACCTGAAATTTGGAGCCAAAAATCAAATTTTCAGTTTGGCTGAAATTACATGAAATGTGTGTCCCCTGTGGAAGCCCATGCCATCCCAGGTGAGAAAAATGCATCCTGAATCAAGTCTGAGGGCTAAAACCTCTGTAACGGGTTTTACCACATTGAGCTCAGAACGTAAGGTCCGGACCTGAAATTTGGAGCCAAAAATCAAATTTTCAGTTTGGCTGAAATTACATGAATTGTGTGTCCCCCAAAGAAGCCCATGCCATCCCAGCTGAGAAAAATGCATCCTGAATCAAGTCTGAGGGCTAAAACCTCTGTAACGGGTTTTACCACATTGAGCTCAGAACGTAAGGTCGGAACCTGAAATTTGGAGCCAAAAATCAAATTTTCAGTTTGGCTGAAATTACATGAAATGTGTGTCCCCTGAAGAAGCCCATGCCATCCCAGGTGAGAAAAATGCATCCTGAATCAAGTCTGAGAGCTAAAACCTCTATAACATGTTTTAAAACATTCAACTCAGAACGTAAGGTCGGGACCTGAAATTTGGAGCCAAAAATCAAATTTTCAGTTTGGCTGAAATTACATGAATTGTGTGTCCCCCGAAGAAGCCCATGCCATCCCAGGTGAGAAAAATGCATCCTGAATCAAGTCTGAGGGCTAAAACTTCTGTTATCGGGTTTTACCACATTGAGCTCAGAACGTAAGGTCGGGACCTGAAATTTGGAGCCAAAAATCAAATTTTCAGTTTGGCTGAAATTACATGAAATATGTGTCCCCCGAAGAAGCCCATGCCATCCCAGGTGAGAAAAATGCATCCTGAATCAGGTCTGAGAGCTAAAACCTCTATAACGGGTTTTACAACATTGAGCTCAGAACGTAAGGTCGGGACCTGAAATTTGGAGCCAAAAATCAAATTTTCAGTTTGGCTGAAATTACATGAATTGTGTGTCCCCCGAAGAAGCCCATGCCATCCCAGGTGAGAAAAATGCATCCTGAATCAAGTCTGAGGGCTAAAACTTCTGTTATCGGGTTTTACCACATTGAGCTCAGAACGTAAGGTCGGGACCTGAAATTTGGAGCCAAAAATCAAATTTTCAGTTTGGCTGAAATTACATGAAATATGTGTCCCCCGAAGAAGCCCATGCCATCCCAGGTGAGAAAAATGCATCCTGAATCAAGTCTGAGGGCTAAAACCTCTGTTTTCGGGTTTTACCACATTGAGCTCAGAACGTAAGGTCGAGACCTGAAATTTGGAGCCAAAAATAAAATTTTCAGTTTGGCTGAAATTACATGAATTGTGTGTCCCCCGAAGAAGCCCATGCCATCCCAGGTGAGAAAAATGCATCCTGAATCAAGTCTGAGGGCTAAAACCTCTGTTTTCGGGTTTTACCACATTGAGCTCAGAACGTAAGGTCCGGACCTGAAATTTGGAGCCAAAAATCAAATTTTCAGTTTGGCTGAAATTACATGAAATGTGTGTCCCCTGTGGAAGCCCATGCCATCCCATGTGAGAAAAATGCATCCTGAATCAAGTCTGAGGGCTAAAACCTCTGTTTTCGGGTTTTACAACATTGAGCTCAGAACGTAAGGTCCGGACCTGAAATTTGGAGCCAAAAATCAAATTTTCAGTTTGGCTGAAATTACATGAAATATGTGTCCCCTGAAGAAGCCCATGCCATCCCAGGTGAGAAAAATGCATCCTGAATCAAGTCTGAGGGCTAAAACCTCTATAACGGGTTTTACCACATTGAGCTCAGAACGTAAGGTCCGGACCTGAAATTTGGAAACAAAAATCAAATTTTCAGTTTGGCTGAAATTACATGAAATGTGTGTCCCCTGTGGAAGCCCATGCCATCCCAGGTGAAAAAAATGCATCCTGAATCAAGTCTGAGGGCTAAAACCTCTATAACGGGTTTTACCACATTGAGCTCAGAACGTAAGGTCCGGACCTGAAATTTGGAAACAAAAATCAAATTTTCAGTTTGGCTGAAATTACATGAAATGTGTGTCCCCTGTGGAAGCCCATGCCATCCCAGGTGAAAAAAATGCATCCTGAATCAAGTCTGAGGGCTAAAACCTCCTTTTTCGGGTTTTACCACATTGAGCTCAGAACGTAAGGTCCGGACCTGAAATTTGGAGCCAAAAATCAAATTTTCAGTTTGGCTGAAATTACATGAAATGTGTGTCCCCTGTGGAAGCCCATGCCATCCCATGTGAGAAAAATGCATCCTGAATCAAGTCTGAGGGCTAAAACCTCTGTTTTCGGGTTTTACAACATTGAGCTCAGAACGTAAGGTCCGGACCTGAAATTTGGAGCCAAAAATCAAATTTTCAGTTTGGCTGAAATTACATGAAATATGTGTCCCCCGAAGAAGCCCATGCCATCCCAGGTGAGAAAAATGCATCCTGAATCAAGTCTGAGGGCTAAAACTTCTGTTATCGGGTTTTACCACATTGAGCTCAGAACGTAAGGTCGAGACCTGAAATTTGGAGCCAAAAATAAAATTTTCAGTTTGGCTGAAATTACATGAATTGTGTGTCCCCCGAAGAAGCCCATGCCATCCCAGGTGAGAAAAATGCATCCTGAATCAAGTCTGAGGGCTAAAACCTCTGTTTTCGGGTTTTACCACATTGAGCTCAGAACGTAAGGTCCGGACCTGAAATTTGGAGCCAAAAATCAAATTTTCAGTTTGGCTGAAATTACATGAAATGTGTGTCCCCCGAAGAAGCCCATGCCATCCCAGGTGAGAAAAATGCATCCTGAATCAGGTCTGAGAGCTAAAACCTCTATAACGGGTTTTACAACATTGAGCTCAGAACGTAAGGTCGGGACCTGAAATTTGGAGCCAAAAATCAAATTTTCAGTTTGGCTGAAATTACATGAATTGTGTGTCCCCCGAAGAAGCCCATGCCATCCCAGGTGAGAAAAATGCATCCTGAATCAAGTCTGAGGGCTAAAACTTCTGTTATCGGGTTTTACCACATTGAGCTCAGAACGTAAGGTCGGGACCTGAAATTTGGAGCCAAAAATCAAATTTTCAGTTTGGCTGAAATTACATGAAATATGTGTCCCCCGAAGAAGCCCATGCCATCCCAGGTGAGAAAAATGCATCCTGAATCAAGTCTGAGGGCTAAAACCTCTGTTTTCGGGTTTTACCACATTGAGCTCAGAACGTAAGGTCGAGACCTGAAATTTGGAGCCAAAAATAAAATTTTCAGTTTGGCTGAAATTACATGAATTGTGTGTCCCCCGAAGAAGCCCATGCCATCCCAGGTGAGAAAAATGCATCCTGAATCAAGTCTGAGGGCTAAAACCTCTGTTTTCGGGTTTTACCACATTGAGCTCAGAACGTAAGGTCCGGACCTGAAATTTGGAGCCAAAAATCAAATTTTCAGTTTGGCTGAAATTACATGAAATGTGTGTCCCCTGTGGAAGCCCATGCCATCCCATGTGAGAAAAATGCATCCTGAATCAAGTCTGAGGGCTAAAACCTCTGTTTTCGGGTTTTACAACATTGAGCTCAGAACGTAAGGTCCGGACCTGAAATTTGGAGCCAAAAATCAATTTTTCAGTTTGGCTGAAATTACATGAAATATGTGTCCCCTGAAGAAGCCCATGCCATCCCAGGTGAGAAAAATGCATCCTGAATCAAGTCTGAGGGCTAAAACCTCTATAACGGGTTTTACCACATTGAGCTCAGAACGTAAGGTCCGGACCTGAAATTTGGAAACAAAAATCAAATTTTCAGTTTGGCTGAAATTACATGAAATGTGTGTCCCCTGTGGAAGCCCATGCCATCCCAGGTGAGAAAAATGCATCCTGAATCAAGTCTGAGGGCTAAAACCTCCTTTTTCGGGTTTTACCACATTGAGCTCAGAACGTAAGGGAGGGACCTGAAATTTGGAGCCAAAAATCAAATTTTCAGTTTGGCTGAAATTACATGAAATGTGTGTCCCCTGTGGAAGCCCATGCCATCCCAGGTGAGAAAAATGCATCCTGAATCAAGTCTGAGGGCTAAAACCTCTGTAACGGGTTTTACCACATTGAGCTCAGAACGTAAGGTCGGGACCTGAAATTTGGAGCCAAAAATCAAATTTTCAGTTTGGCTGAAATTACATGAATTGTGTGTCCCCCAAAGAAGCCCATGCCATCCCATGTGAGAAAAATGCATCCTGAATCAAGTCTGAGTGCTAAAACCTCTGTAACGGGTTTTACCACATTGAGCTCAGAACGTAAGGTCGGGACCTGAAATTTGAAGCCAAAAATCAAATTTTCAGTTTGGCTGAAATTACATGAAATATGTGTCCCCCGAAGAAGCCCATGCCATCCCAGGTGAGAAAAATGCATCCTGAATCAAGTCTGAGGGCTAAAACCTCTGTTTTCGGGTTTTACCACATTGAGCTCAGAACGTAAGGTCGGGACCTGAAATTTGGAGCCAAAAATCAAATTTTCAGTTTGGCTGAAATAACATGATATGTGTCCCCTGAAGAAGCCCATGCCATCCCAGGTGAGAAAAATGCATCCTGAATCAAGTCTGAGGGCTAAAACCTCTGTTTTCGGGTTTTACCACATTGAGCTCAGAACGTAAGGTCGGGACCTGAAATTTGGAGCCAAAAATCAAATTTTCAGTTTGGCTGAAATTACATGAAATGTGTGTCCCCCGAAGAAGCCCATGCCATCCCAGGTGAGAAAAATGCATCCTGAATCAAGTCTGAGGGCTAAAACCTCTATAACGGGTTTTAAAACATTGAGCTCAGGACGTAAGGTCGGAACCTGAAATTTGGAGCCAAAAATCAAATTTTCAGTTTGGCTGAAATTACATGAATTGTGTGTCCCCCGAAGAAGCCCATGCCATCCCAGGTGAGAAAAATGCATCCTGAATCAAGTCTGAGGGCTAAAACTTCTGTTATCGGGTTTTACCACATTGAGCTCAGAACGTAAGGTCGGGACCTGAAATTTGGAGCCAAAAATCAAATTTTCAGTTTGGCTGAAATTACATGAAATATGTGTCCCCCGAAGAAGCCCATGCCATCCCAGGTGAGAAAAATGCATCCTGAATCAAGTCTGAGGGCTAAAACCTCTGTTTTCGGGTTTTACCACATTGAGCTCAGAACGTAAGGTCGGGACCTGAAATTTGGAGCCAAAAATCAAATTTTCACATTGGCTGAAATTACATGAAATATGTGTCCCCCGAAGAAGCCCATGCCATCCCAGGTGAGAAAAATGCATCCTGAATCAAGTCTGAGGGCTAAAACCTCTGTTTTCGGGTTTTACCACATTGAGCTCAGAACGTAAGGTCCGGGACCTGAAATTTGAAGCCAGAAATCAAATTTTCACATTGGCTGAAATTACATGAAATATGTGTCCCCTGAGGAAGCCCATGCCATCCCAGGTGAGAAAAATGCATCCGGAATCAAGTCTGAGGGCTAAAACCTCTGTTTTCGGGTTTTACCACATTGAGCTCAGAACGTAAGGTCCGGACCTGAAATTTGGAGCCAAAAATCAAATTTTCGGTTTGGCTGAAATTACATGAAATATGTGTCCCCTGAAGAAGCCCATGCCATCCCAGGTGAGAAAAATGCATCCTGAATCAAGTCTGAGGGCTAAAACCTCTGTTTTCGGGTTTTACAACATTGAGCTCAGAACGTAAGGTCGAGACCTGAAATTTGGAGCCAAAAATAAAATTTTCAGTTTGGCTGAAATTACATGAATTGTGTGTCCCCCGAAGAAGCCCATGCCATCCCAGGTGAGAAAAATGCATCCTGAATCAAGTCTGAGGGCTAAAACCTCTGTTTTCGGGTTTTACCACATTGAGCTCAGAACGTAAGGTCCGGACCTGAAATTTGGAGCCAAAAATCAAATTTTCAGTTTGGCTGAAATTACATGAAATGTGTGTCCCCTGTGGAAGCCCATGCCATCCCATGTGAGAAAAATGCATCCTGAATCAAGTCTGAGGGCTAAAACCTCTGTTTTCGGGTTTTACAACATTGAGCTCAGAACGTAAGGTCCGGACCTGAAATTTGGAGCCAAAAATCAAATTTTCAGTTTGGCTGAAATTACATGAAATATGTGTCCCCTGAAGAAGCCCATGCCATCCCAGGTGAGAAAAATGCATCCTGAATCAAGTCTGAGGGCTAAAACCTCTATAACGGGTTTTACCACATTGAGCTCAGAACGTAAGGTCCGGACCTGAAATTTGGAAACAAAAATCAAATTTTCAGTTTGGCTGAAATTACATGAAATGTGTGTCCCCTGTGGAAGCCCATGCCATCCCAGGTGAAAAAAATGCATCCTGAATCAAGTCTGAGGGCTAAAACCTCCTTTTTCGGGTTTTACCACATTGAGCTCAGAACGTAAGGGAGGGACCTGAAATTTGGAGCCAAAAATCAAATTTTCAGTTTGGCTGAAATTACATGAAATGTGTGTCCCCTGTGGAAGCCCATGCCATCCCAGGTGAGAAAAATGCATCCTGAATCAAGTCTGAGGGCTAAAACCTCTGTAACGGGTTTTACCACATTGAGCTCAGAACGTAAGGTCGGGACCTGAAATTTGGAGCCAAAAATCAAATTTTCAGTTTGGCTGAAATTACATGAATTGTGTGTCCCCCAAAGAAGCCCATGCCATCCCATGTGAGAAAAATGCATCCTGAATCAAGTCTGAGTGCTAAAACCTCTGTAACGGGTTTTACCACATTGAGCTCAGAACGTAAGGTCGGGACCTGAAATTTGAAGCCAAAAATCAAATTTTCAGTTTGGCTGAAATTACATGAAATATGTGTCCCCCGAAGAAGCCCATGCCATCCCAGGTGAGAAAAATGCATCCTGAATCAAGTCTGAGGGCTAAAACCTCTGTTTTCGGGTTTTACCACATTGAGCTCAGAACGTAAGGTCGGGACCTGAAATTTGGAGCCAAAAATCAAATTTTCAGTTTGGCTGAAATTACATGAAATGTGTGTCCCCCGAAGAAGCCCATGCCATCCCAGGTGAGAAAAATGCATCCTGAATCAAGTCTGAGGGCTAAAACCTCTATAACGGGTTTTAAAACATTGAGCTCAGGACGTAAGGTCGGAACCTGAAATTTGGAGCCAAAAATCAAATTTTCAGTTTGGCTGAAATTACATGAAATGTGTGTCCCCTGAAGAAGCCCATGCCATCCCAGGTGAGAAAAATGCATCCTGAATCAAGTCTGAGGGCTAAAACCACTTTAACAGGTTTTAAAACATTCAGCTCAGAACGTAAGGTCGGGACCTGAAATTTGGAGCCAAAAATCAAATTTTCAGTTTGGCTGAAATTACATGAAATGTGTGTCCCCTGTGGAAGCCCATGCCATCCCAGGTGAGAAAAATGCATCCTGAATCAAGTCTGAGGGCTAAAACCTCAGTAACGGGTTTTACCACATTGAGCTCAGAACGTAAGGTCGGGACCTGAAATTTGGAGCCAAAAATCAAATTTTCAGTTTGGCTGAAATTACATGAATTGTGTGTCCCCCAAAGAAGCCCATGCCATCCCAGGTGAGAAAAATGCATCCTGAATCAAGTCTGAGGGCTAAAACCTCTATAACGGGTTTTTCCACATTGAGCTCAGAACGTAAGGTCCGGACCTGAAATTTGGAGCCAAAAATCAAATTTTCAGTTTGGCTGAAATTACATGAAATATGTGTCCCCCAAAGAAGCCCATGCCATCCCAGGTGAGAAAAATGCATCCTGAATCAAGTCTGAGAGCTAAAACCTCTATAACGGGTTTTACCACATTGAGCTCAGAACGTAAGGTCGGGACCTGAAATTTGGAGCCAAAAATCAAATTTTCAGTTTGGCTGAAATTACATGAAATGTGTGTCCCCCGAAGAAGCCCATGCCATCCCAGGTGAGAAAAATGCATCCTGAATCAAGTCTGAGGGCTAAAACCTCTGTTTTCGGGTTTTACAACATTGAGCTCAGAACGTAAGGTCCGGACCTGAAATTTGAAGCCAGAAATCAAATTTTCACATTGGCTGAAATTACATGAAATATGTGTCCCCTGAGGAGGCCCATGCCATCCCAGGTGAGAAAAATGCATCCTGAATCAGGTCAGAGAGCTAAAACCTCTATAACATTTTTAAAACATTCAACTCAGAACGTAAGGTCGGGACCTGAAATTTGGAGCCAAAAATCAAATTTTCAGTTTGGCTGAAATTACATGAAATGTGTGTCCCCTGAAGAAGCCCATGCCATCCCAGGTGAGAAAAATGCATCCTGAATCAAGTCTGAGGGCTAAAACCTCTGTTTTCGGGTTTTACCACATTGAGCTCAGAACGTAAGGTCCGGACCTGAAATTTGGAGCCAAAAATCAAATTTTCAGTTTGGCTGAAATTACATGAAATATGTGTCCCCTGAGGAAGCCCATGCCATCCCAGGTGAGAAAAATGCATCCTGAATCAAGTCTGAGGGCTAAAACCTCTGTAACGGGTTTTACCACATTCAGCTCAGAACGTAAGGTCCGGACCTGAAATTTGGAGCCAAAAATCAAATTTTCAGTTTGGCTGAAATTACATGAAATATGTGTCCCCTGAAGAAGCCCATGCCATCCCAGGTGAGAAAAATGCATCCTGAATCAAGTCTGAGGGCTAAAACCTCTGTTTTCGGGTTTTACCACATTGAGCTCAGAACGTAGGGTCCGGACCTGAAATTTGGAGCCAAAAATCAAATTTTCAGTTTGGCTGAAATTACATGAATTGTGTGTCCCCCGAAGAAGCCCATGCCATCCCAGGTGAGAAAAATGCATCCTGAATCAAGTCTGAGGGCTAAAACCTCTGTAACGGGTTTTACCACATTGAGCTCAGAACGTAAGGTCCGGACCTGAAATTTGGAGCCAAAAATCAAATTTTCAGTTTGGCTGAAATTACATGAAATATGTGTCCCCCGAAGAAGCCCATGCCATCCCAGGTGAGAAAAATGCATCCTGAATCAAGTCTGAGGGCTAAAACCTCTGTTTTCGGGTTTTACCACATTGAGCTCAGAACGTAAGGTCGGGACCTGAAATTTGGAGCCAAAAATCAAATTTTCAGTTTGGCTGAAATAACATGAAATGTGTGCCCCCTGTGGAAGCCCATGCCATCCCAGGTGAGAAAAATGCATCCTGAATCAAGTCTGAGGGCTAAAACCTCTGTAAAGGGTTTTACCACATTGAGCTCAGAACGTAAGGTCCGGACCTGAAATTTGGAGCCAAAAATCAAATTTTCAGTTTGGCTGAAATTACATGTAATATGTGTCCCCCGAAGAAGCCCATGCCATCCCAGGTGAGAAAAATGCATCCTGAATCAAGTCTGAGGGCTAAAACCACTATAACAGGTTTTAAAACATTCAGCTCAGAACGTAAGGTCCGGACCTGAAATTTGGAGCCAAAAATCAAATTTTCAGTTTGGCTAAAATTACATGAAATGTGTGTCCCCCGAAGAAGCCCATGCCATCCCAGGTGAGAAAAATGCATCCTGAATCAAGTCTGAGGGCTAAAACCTCTGTAAAGGGTTTTACCACATTGAGCTCAGAACGTAAGGTCCGGACCTGAAATTTGGAGCCAAAAATCAAATTTTCAGTTTGGCTGAAATTACATGAAATGTGTGTCCCCTGAAGAAGCCCATGCCATCCCAGGTGAGAAAAATGCATCCTGAATCAAGTCTGAGAGCTAAAACCTCTATAACATGTTTTAAAACATTGAGCTCAGAACGTAAGGTCCGGACCTGAAATTTGGAGCCAAAAATCAAATTTTCAGTTTGGCTGAAATTACATGAAATATGTGTCCCCTGAAGAAGCCCATGCCATCCCAGGTGAGAAAAATGCATCCTGAATCAAGTCTGAGGGCTAAAACCTCTGTTTTCGGGTTTTACCACATTGAGCTCAGAACGTAAGGTCCGGACCTGAAATTTGGAGCCAAAAATCAAATTTTCAGTTTTGCTGAAATTACATGAAATATGTGTCCCCCGAAGAAGCCCATGCCATCCCAGGTGAGAAAAATGCATCCTGAATCAAGTCTGAGGGCTAAAACCTCAGTAACGGGTTTTACCACATTGAGCTCAGAACGTAAGGTCGGGACCTGAAATTTGGAGCCAAAAATCAAATTTTCAGTTTGGCTGAAATTACATGAAATATGTGTCCCCTGTGGAAGCCCATGCCATCCCAGGTGAGAAAAATGCATCCTGAATCAAGTCTGAGGGCTAAAACCTCCTTTTTCGGGTTTTACCACATTGAGCTCAGAACGTAAGGGAGGGACCTGAAATTTGGAGCCAAAAATCAAATTTTCAGTTTGGCTGAAATTTCATGAAATATGTGTCCCCCGAAGAAGCCCATGCCATCCCAGGTGAGAAAAATGCATCCTGAATCAAGTCTGAGGGCTAAAACCTGTATAACGGGTTTTACCACATTGAGCTCAGAACGTAAGGGAGGGACCTGAAATTTGGAGCCAAAAATCAAATTTTCAGTTTGGCTGAAATTACATGAAATATGTGTCCCCCGAAGAAGCCCATGCCATCCCAGGTGAGAAAAATGCATCCTGAATCAAGTCTGAGGGCTAAAACCTCTGTTTTCGGGTTTTACCACATTGAGCTCAGAACGTAAGGTCCGGACCTGAAATTTGAAGCCAGAAATCAAATTTTCAGTTTGGCTGAAATTACATGAAATGTGTGTCCCCTGAAGAAGCCCATGCCATCCCAGGTGAGAAAAATGCATCCTGAATCAAGTCTGAGGGCTAAAACCTCTGTAACGGGTTTTACCACATTCAGCTCAGAACGTAAGGGAGGGACCTGAAATTTGGAGCCAAAAATCAAATTTTCAGTTTGGCTGAAATTACATGAAATATGTGTCCCACGAAGAAGCCCATGCCATCCCAGGTGAGAAAAATGCATCCTGAATCAAGTCTGAGAGCTAAAACCTCTATAACGGGTTTTACAACATTGAGCTCAGAACGTAAGGTCCGGGACCTGAAATTTGAAGCCAGAAATCAAATTTTCAGTTTGGCTGAAATTACATGAAATATGTGTCCCCTGAGGAAGCCCATGCCATCCCAGGTGAGAAAAATGCATCCTGAATCAAGTCTGAGGGCTAAAACCTCTGTTTTCGGGTTTTACCACATTGAGCTCAGAACGTAAGGTCCGGACCTGAAATTTGGAGCCAAAAATCAAATTTTCAGTTTGGCTGAAATTACATGAAATGTGTGTCCCCCGAAGAAGCCCATGCCATCCCAGGTGAGAAAAATGCATCCTGAATCAAGTCTGAGGGCTAAAACCTCTATAACGGGTTTTACCACATTGAGCTCAGAACGTAAGGTCCGGACCTGAAATTTGGAGCCAAAAATCAAATTTTCAGTTTGGCTGAAATTACATGAAACATGTGTCCCCCGAAGAAGCCCATGCCATCCCAGGTGAGAAAAATGCATCCTGAATCAAGTCTGAGGGCTAAATCCTCTGTTTTCGGGTTTTACCACATTGAGCTCAGAACGTAAGGTCGGGACCTGAAATTTGGAGCCAAAAATCAAATTTTCAGTTTGGCTGAAATTACATGAAATATGTGTCCCCTGAAGAAGCCCATGCCATCCCAGGTGAGAAAAATGCATCCTGAATCAAGTCTGAGAGCTAAAACCTCTATAACATGTTTTAAAACATTCAACTCAGAACGTAAGGTCGGGACCTGAAATTTGGAGCCAAAAATCAAATTTTCAGTTTGGCTGAAATTACATGAAATATGTGTCCCCTGTGGAAGCCCATGCCATCCCAGGTGAGAAAAATGCATCCTGAATCAAGTCTGAGGGCTAAAACCTCTGTTTTCGGGTTTTACCACATTGAGCTCAGAACGTAAGGTCCGGACCTGAAATTTGGAGCCAAAAATCAAATTTTCAGTTTGGCTGAAATTACATGAAATATGTGTCCCCTGAAGAAGCCCATGCCATCCCAGGTGAGAAAAATGCATCCTGAATCAAGTCTGAGGGCTAAAACCTCTGTTTTCGGGTTTTACCACATTGAGCTCAGAACGTAAGGTCGGGACCTGAAATTTGGAGCCAAAAATCAAATTTTCAGTTTGGCTGAAATTACATGAAATGTGTGTCCCCCGAAGAAGCCCATGCCATCCCAGGTGAGAAAAATGCATCCTGAATCAAGTCTGAGGGCTAAAACCTCTGTTTTCGGGTTTTACCACATTGAGCTCAGAACGTAAGGTCCGGACCTGAAATTTGGAGCCAAAAATCAAATTTTCAGTTTGGCTGAAATTACATGAATTGTGTGTCCCCCAAAGAAGCCCATGCCATCCCAGGTGAGAAAAATGCATCCTGAATCAAGTCTGAGTGCTAAAACCTCTGTAACGGGTTTTACCACATTGAGCTCAGAACGTAAGGTGGGGACCTGAAATTTGAAGCCAAAAATCAAATTTTCAGTTTGGCTGAAATTACATGAAATATGTGTCCCCCGAAGAAGCCCATGCCATCCCAGGTGAGAAAAATGCATCCTGAATCAAGTCTGAGGGCTAAAACCTCTGTTTTCGGGTTTTACCACATTGAGCTCAGAACGTAAGGTCCGGACCTGAAATTTGGAGCCAAAAATCAAATTTTCAGTTTGGCTGAAATTACATGAAATATGTGTCCCCTGAAGAAGCACATGCCATCCCAGTTGAGAAAAATGCATCCTGAATCAAGTCTGAGGGCTAAAACCTCTATAACGGGTTTTACCACATTGAGCTCAGAACGTAAGGTCAGGACCTGAAATTTGGAGCCAAAAATCAAATTTTCAGTTTGGCTGAAATTACATGAAATATGTGTCCCCCCAAAGAAGCCCATGCCATCCCAGGTGAGAAAAATGCATCCTGAATCAAGTCTGAGGGCTAAAACCTCTGTTTTCGGGTTTTACCACATTGAGCTCAGAACGTAAGGTCGGGACCTGAAATTTGGAGCCAAATATCAAATTTTCAGTTTGGCTGAAATTACGTGAAATATGTGTCCTCTGAAGAAGCCCATGCCATCCCAGGTGAGAAAAATGCATCCTGAATCAAGTCTGAGGGCTAAAACCTCTGTAACGGGTTTTACCACATTGAGCTCAGAACGTAAGGTCCGGACCTGAAATTTGGAGCCAAAAATCAAATTTTCAGTTTGGCTGAAATTACATGAAATATGTGTCCCCTGAAGAAGCCCATGCCATCCCAGGTGAGAAAAATGCATCCTGAATCAAGTCTGAGGGCTAAAACCTCTGTTTTCGGGTTTTACCACATTGAGCTCAGAACGTAAGGTCCGGACCTGAAATTTGGAGCCAAAAATCAAATTTTCAGTTTGGCTGAAATTACATGAAATGTGTGTCCCCTGTGGAAGCCCATGCCATCCCATGTGAGAAAAATGCATCCTGAATCAAGTCTGAGGGCTAAAACCTCTGTTTTCGGGTTTTACCACATTGAGCTCAGAACGTAAGGTCCGGACCTGAAATTTGGAGCCAAAAATCAAATTTTCAGTTTGGCTGAAATTACATGAAATATGTGTCCCCTGAAGAAGCCCATGCCATCCCAGGTGAGAAAAATGCATCCTGAATCAAGTCTGAGGGCTAAAACCTCTGTTTTCGGGTTTTACCACATTGAGCTCAGAACGTAAGGTCCGGACCTGAAATTTGGAGCCAAAAATCAAATTTTCAGTTCAACTGAAATAACATGAAATATGTGTCCCCCGAAGAAGCCCATGCCATCCCATGTGAGAAAAATGCATCCTGAATCAAGTCTGAGGGCTAAAACCTCTGTTTTCGGGATTACAACATTGAGCTCAGAACGTAAGGTCGGGACCTGAAATTTGGAGCCAAAAATCAAATTTTCAGTTTGGCTGAAATTACATGAAATATGTGTCCCCTGAAGAAGCCCATGCCATCCCAGGTGAGAAAAATGCATCCTGAATCAAGTCTGAGGGCTAAAACCTCTGTAACGGGTTTTACCACATTGAGCTCAGAACGTAAGGTCCGGACCTGAAATTTGGAGCCAAAAATCAAATTTTCAGTTTGGCTGAAATTACATGAAATATGTGTCCCCTGAAGAAGCCCATGCCATCCCAGGTGAGAAAAATGCATCCTGAATCAAGTCTGAGGGCTAAAACCTCTGTTTTCGGGTTTTACCACATTGAGCTCAGAACGTAAGGTCCGGACCTGAAATTTGGAGCCAAAAATCAAATTTTCAGTTTGGCTGAAATTACATGAAATGTGTGTCCCCTGTGGAAGCCCATGCCATCCCATGTGAGAAAAATGCATCCTGAATCAAGTCTGAGGGCTAAAACCTCTGTTTTCGGGTTTTACCACATTGAGCTCAGAACGTAAGGTCGAGACCTGAAATTTGGAGCCAAAAATCAAATTTTCAGTTTGGCTGAAATTACATGAAATGTGTGTCCCCTGAAGAAGCCCATGCCATCCCAGGTGAGAAAAATGCATCCTGAATCAAGTCTGAGAGCTAAAACCTCTATAACGGGTTTTACCACATTGAGCTCAGAACGTAAGGTTGAGACCTGAAATTTGGAGCCAAAAATCAAATTTTCAGTTTGGCTGAAATTACATGAAATATGTGTCCCCTGAAGAAGCCCATGCCATCCCAGGTGAGAAAAATGCATCCTGAATCAAGTCTGAGGGCTAAAACCTCTGTAACGGGTTTTACCACATTGAGCTCAGAACGTAAGGTCCGGACCTGAAATTTGGAGCCAAAAATCAAATTTTCAGTTTGGCTGAAATTACATGAAATATGTGTCCCCTGAAGAAGCCCATGCCATCCCAGGTGAGAAAAATGCATCCTGAATCAAGTCTGAGGGCTAAAACCTCTGTTTTCGGGTTTTACCACATTGAGCTCAGAACGTAAGGTCCGGACCTGAAATTTGGAGCCAAAAATCAAATTTTCAGTTTGGCTGAAATAACATGAAATGTGTGTCCCCTGTGGAAGCCCATGCCATCCCAGGTGAGAAAAATGCATCCTGAATCAAGTCTGAGAGCTAAAACCTCTATAACGGGTTTTACCACATTGAGCTCAGAACGTAAGGTCGGGACCTGAAATTTGGAGCAAAAAATCAAATTTTCAGTTTGGCTGAAATTACATGAATTGTGTGTCCCCCAAAGAAGCCCATGCCATCCCAGGTGAGAAAAATGCATCCTGAATCAAGTCTGAGGGCTAAAACCTCTGTAACGGGTTTTACCACATTGAGCTCAGAACGTAAGGTCCGGACCTGAAATTTGGAGCCAAAAATCAAATTTTCAGTTTGGCTGAAATTACATGAAATATGTGTCCCCCGAAGAAGCCCATGCCATCCCAGGTGAGAAAAATGCATCCTGAATCAAGTCTGAGGGCTAAAACCTCTATAACGGGTTTTAAAACATTGAGCTCAGGACGTAAGGTCGGAACCTGAAATTTGGAGCCAAAAATCAAATTTTCAGTTTGGCTGAAATTACATGAAATGTGTGTCCCCTGAAGAAGCCCATGCCATCCCAGGTGAGAAAAATGCATCCTGAATCAAGTCTGAGAGCTAAAACCTCTATAACATGTTTTAAAACATTGAGCTCAGAACGTAAGGTCCGGACCTGAAATTTGAAGCCAAAAATCAAATTTTCAGTTTGGCTAAAATTACATGAAATATGTGTCCCCTGAAGAAGCCCATGCCATCCCAGGTGAGAAAAATGCATCCTGAATCAAGTCTGAGGGCTAAAACCTCTGTTTTCGGGTTTTACCACATTGAGCTCAGAACGTAAGGTCGGGACCTGAAATTTGGAGCATAAAAATACAATTTTCAGTTTGGCTGAAATTACATGAAATATGTGTCCCCTGAAGAAGCCCATGCCATCCCAGGTGAGAAAAATGCATCCTGAATCAAGTCTGAGAGCTAAAACCTCTATAACATGTTTTAAAACATTCAACTCAGAACGTAAGGTCGGGACCTGAAATTTGGAGCCAAAAATCAAATTTTCAGTTTGGCTGAAATAACATGAAATATGTGTCCCCCAAAGAAGCCCATGCCATCCCAGGTGAAAAAAATGCATCCTGAATCAAGTCTGAGGGCTAAAACCTCTGTTTTCGGGTTTTACCACATTGAGCTCAGAACGTAAGGTCCGGACCTGAAATTTGGAGCCAAAAATCAAATTTTCAGTTTGGCTGAAATTACATGAAATGTGTGTCCCCTGTGGAAGCCCATGCCATCCCAGGTGAGAAAAATGCATCCTGAATCAAGTCTGAGAGCTAAAACCTCTATAACGGGTTTTACCACATTGAGCTCAGAACGTAAGGTCGGGACCTGAAATTTGGAGCAAAAAATCAAATTTTCAGTTTGGCTGAAATTACATGAATTGTGTGTCCCCCAAAGAAGCCCATGCCATCCCAGGTGAGAAAAATGCATCCTGAATCAAGTCTGAGGGCTAAAACCTCTGTAACGGGTTTTACCACATTGAGCTCAGAACGTAAGGTCCGGACCTGAAATTTGGAGCCAAAAATCAAATTTTCAGTTTGGCTGAAATTACATGAAATATGTGTCCCCCGAAGAAGCCCATGCCATCCCAGGTGAGAAAAATGCATCCTGAATCAAGTCTGAGGGCTAAAACCTCTATAACGGGTTTTAAAACATTGAGCTCAGGACGTAAGGTCGGAACCTGAAATTTGGAGCCAAAAATCAAATTTTCAGTTTGGCTGAAATTACATGAAATGTGTGTCCCCTGAAGAAGCCCATGCCATCCCAGGTGAGAAAAATGCATCCTGAATCAAGTCTGAGAGCTAAAACCTCTATAACATGTTTTAAAACATTGAGCTCAGAACGTAAGGTCCGGACCTGAAATTTGAAGCCAAAAATCAAATTTTCAGTTTGGCTAAAATTACATGAAATATGTGTCCCCTGAAGAAGCCCATGCCATCCCAGGTGAGAAAAATGCATCCTGAATCAAGTCTGAGGGCTAAAACCTCTGTTTTCGGGTTTTACCACATTGAGCTCAGAACGTAAGGTCGGGACCTGAAATTTGGAGCATAAAAATACAATTTTCAGTTTGGCTGAAATTACATGAAATATGTGTCCCCTGAAGAAGCCCATGCCATCCCAGGTGAGAAAAATGCATCCTGAATCAAGTCTGAGAGCTAAAACCTCTATAACATGTTTTAAAACATTCAACTCAGAACGTAAGGTCGGGACCTGAAATTTGGAGCCAAAAATCAAATTTTCAGTTTGGCTGAAATAACATGAAATATGTGTCCCCCAAAGAAGCCCATGCCATCCCAGGTGAAAAAAATGCATCCTGAATCAAGTCTGAGGGCTAAAACCTCTATAACGGGTTTTACCACATTGAGCTCAGAACGTAAGGTCGGGACCTGAAATTTGGAGCCAAAAATCAAATTTTCAGTTTTGCTGAAATTACATGAAATATGTGTCCCCCGAAGAAGCCCATGCCATCCCAGGTGAGAAAAATGCATCCTGAATCAAGTCTGAGGGCTAAAACCTCTGTTTTCGGGTTTTACCACATTGAGCTCAGAACGTAAGGTCGGGACCTGAAATTTGGAGCCAAAAATCAAATTTTCAGTTTGGCTGAAATTACATGAATTGTGTGTCCCCTGTGGAAGCCCATGCCATCCCAGGTGAGAAAAATGCATCCTGAATCAAGTCTGAGGGCTAAAACCTCTGTTTTCGGGTTTTACCACATTGAGCTCAGAACGTAAGGTCCGGACCTGAAATTTGGAGCCAAAAATCAAATTTTCAGTTTGGCTGAAATTACATGAAATGTGTGTCCCCCGAAGAAGCCCATGCCATCCCAGGTGAGAAAAATGCATCCTGAATCAAGTCTGAGGGCTAAAACCTCTATAACGGGTTTTACCACATTGAGCTCAGAACGTAAGGTCCGGACCTGAAATTTGGAGCCAAAAATCAAATTTTCAGTTTGGCTGAAATTACATGAAACATGTGTCCCCCGAAGAAGCCCATGCCATCCCAGGTGAGAAAAATGCATCCTGAATCAAGTCTGAGGGCTAAATCCTCTGTTTTCGGGTTTTACCACATTGAGCTCAGAACGTAAGGTCTGGACCTGAAATTTGGAGCCAAAAATCAAATTTTCAGTTTGGCTGAAATTACATGAAATATGTGTCCCCTGAAGAAGCCCATGCCATCCCAGGTGAGAAAAATTCATCCTGAATCAAGTCTGAGAGCTAAAACCTCTATAACATGTTTTAAAACATTCAACTCAGAACGTAAGGTCGGGACCTGAAATTTGGAGCCAAAAATCAAATTTTCAGTTTGGCTGAAATTACATGAAATATGTGTCCCCTGTGGAAGCCCATGCCATCCCAGGTGAGAAAAATGCATCCTGAATCAAGTCTGAGGGCTAAAACCTCTGTAACGGGTTTTACCACATTGAGCTCAGAACGTAAGGTCCGGACCTGAAATTTGGAGCCAAAAATCAAATTTTCAGTTTGGCTGAAATTACATGAAATATGTGTCCCCTGAGGAAGCCCATGCCATCCCAGGTGAGAAAAATGCATCCTGAATCAAGTCTGAGGGCTAAAACCTCTGTTTTCGGGTTTTACCACATTGAGCTCAGAACGTAAGGTCCGGACCTGAAATTTGGAGCCAAAAATCAAATTTTCAGTTTGGCTGAAATTACATGAAATATGTGTCCCCTGAAGAAGCCCATGCCATCCCAGGTGAGAAAAATGCATCCTGAATCAAGTCTGAGGGCTAAAACCTCTGTTTTCGGGTTTTACCACATTGAGCTCAGAACGTAAGGTCGGGACCTGAAATTTGGAGCCAAAAATCAAATTTTCAGTTTGGCTGAAATTACATGAAATGTGTGTCCCCCGAAGAAGCCCATGCCATCCCAGGTGAGAAAAATGCATCCTGAATCAAGTCTGAGGGCTAAAACCTCTGTTTTCGGGTTTTACCACATTGAGCTCAGAACGTAAGGTCGGGACCTGAAATTTGGAGCCAAAAATCAAATTTTCAGTTTTGCTGAAATTACATGAAATATGTGTCCCCCGAAGAAGCCCATGCCATCCCAGGTGAGAAAAATGCATCCTGAATCAAGTCTTAGGGCTAAAACCTCTGTTATCGGGTTTTACCACATTGAGCTCAGAACGTAAGGTCGGGACCTGAAATCTGGAGCCAAAAATCAAATTTTCAGTTTGGCTGAAATTACATGAAATATGTGTCCCCCGAAGAAGCCCATGCCATCCCAGGTGAGAAAAATGCATCCTGAATCAAGTCTGAGGGCTAAAACCTCTGTTTTCGGGTTTTACCACATTGAGCTCAGAACGTAAGGTCCGGACCTGAAATTTGGAGCCAAAAATCAAATTTTCAGTTTGGCTGAAATTACATGAATTGTGTGTCCCCCAAAGAAGCCCATGCCATCCCAGGTGAGAAAAATGCATCCTGAATCAAGTCTGAGGGCTAAAACCTCTGTAACGGGTTTTACCACATTGAGCTCAGAACGTAAGGTCCGGACCTGAAATTTGGAGCCAAAAATCAAATTTTCAGTTTGGCTGAAATTACATGAAATATGTGTCCCCCGAAGAAGCCCATGCCATCCCAGGTGAGAAAAATGCATCCTGAATCAAGTCTGAGGGCTAAAACCTCTGTAACGGGTTTTACCACATTGAGCTCAGAACGTAAGGTCGGGACCTGAAATTTGGAGCCAAAAATCAAATTTTCAGTTTGGCTGAAATAACATGAAATGTGTGCCCCCTGTGGAAGCCCATGCCATCCCAGGTGAGAAAAATGCATCCTGAATCAAGTCTGAGGGCTAAAACCTCTGTAAAGGGTTTTACCACATTGAGCTCAGAACGTAAGGTCCGGACCTGAAATTTGGAGCCAAAAATCAAATTTTCAGTTTGGCTGAAATTACATGTAATATGTGTCCCCCGAAGAAGCCCATGCCATCCCAGGTGAGAAAAATGCATCCTGAATCAAGTCTGAGGGCTAAAACCACTATAACAGGTTTTAAAACATTCAGCTCAGAACGTAAGGTCCGGACCTGAAATTTGGAGCCAAAAATCAAATTTTCAGTTTGGCTGAAATTACATGAAATATGTGTCCCCTGTGGAAGCCCATGCCATCCCAGGTGAGAAAAATGCATCCTGAATCAAGTCTGAGGGCTAAAACCTCTGTAACGGGTTTTACCACATTGAGCTCAGAACGTAAGGTCCGGACCTGAAATTTGGAGCCAAAAATCAAATTTTCAGTTTGGCTGAAATTACATGAAATATGTGTCCCCTGAGGAAGCCCATGCCATCCCAGGTGAGAAAAATGCATCCTGAATCAAGTCTGAGGGCTAAAACCTCTGTTTTCGGGTTTTACCACATTGAGCTCAGAACGTAAGGTCGGGACCTGAAATTTGGAGCCAAAAATCAAATTTTCAGTTTGGCTGAAATTACATGAAATGTGTGTCCCCCGAAGAAGCCCATGCCATCCCAGGTGAGAAAAATGCATCCTGAATCAAGTCTGAGGGCTAAAACCTCTGTTTTCGGGTTTTACCACATTGAGCTCAGAACGTAAGGTCGGGACCTGAAATTTGGAGCCAAAAATCAAATTTTCAGTTTTGCTGAAATTACATGAAATATGTGTCCCCCGAAGAAGCCCATGCCATCCCAGGTGAGAAAAATGCATCCTGAATCAAGTCTTAGGGCTAAAACCTCTGTTATCGGGTTTTACCACATTGAGCTCAGAACGTAAGGTCGGGACCTGAAATCTGGAGCCAAAAATCAAATTTTCAGTTTGGCTGAAATTACATGAAATATGTGTCCCCCGAAGAAGCCCATGCCATCCCAGGTGAGAAAAATGCATCCTGAATCAAGTCTGAGGGCTAAAACCTCTGTAACGGGTTTTACCACATTGAGCTCAGAACGTAAGGTCCGGACCTGAAATTTGGAGCCAAAAATCAAATTTTCAGTTTGGCTGAAATTACATGAATTGTGTGTCCCCCAAAGAAGCCCATGCCATCCCAGGTGAGAAAAATGCATCCTGAATCAAGTCTGAGGGCTAAAACCTCTGTAACGGGTTTTACCACATTGAGCTCAGAACGTAAGGTCCGGACCTGAAATTTGGAGCCAAAAATCAAATTTTCAGTTTGGCTGAAATTACATGAAATATGTGTCCCCCGAAGAAGCCCATGCCATCCCAGGTGAGAAAAATGCATCCTGAATCAAGTCTGAGGGCTAAAACCTCTGTAACGGGTTTTACCACATTGAGCTCAGAACGTAAGGTCGGGACCTGAAATTTGGAGCCAAAAATCAAATTTTCAGTTTGGCTGAAATAACATGAAATGTGTGCCCCCTGTGGAAGCCCATGCCATCCCAGGTGAGAAAAATGCATCCTGAATCAAGTCTGAGGGCTAAAACCTCTGTAAAGGGTTTTACCACATTGAGCTCAGAACGTAAGGTCCGGACCTGAAATTTGGAGCCAAAAATCAAATTTTCAGTTTGGCTGAAATTACATGTAATATGTGTCCCCCGAAGAAGCCCATGCCATCCCAGGTGAGAAAAATGCATCCTGAATCAAGTCTGAGGGCTAAAACCACTATAACAGGTTTTAAAACATTCAGCTCAGAACGTAAGGTCCGGACCTGAAATTTGGAGCCAAAAATCAAATTTTCAGTTTGGCTAAAATTACATGAAATGTGTGTCCCCCGAAGAAGCCCATGCCATCCCAGGTGAGAAAAATGCATCCTGAATCAAGTCTGAGGGCTAAAACCTCTATAACGGGTTTTAAAACATTGAGCTCAGGACGTAAGGTCGGAACCTGAAATTTGGAGCCAAAAATCAAATTTTCAGTTTGGCTGAAATTACATGAAATGTGTGTCCCCTGAAGAAGCCCATGCCATCCCAGGTGAGAAAAATGCATCCTGAATCAAGTCTGAGAGCTAAAACCTCTATAACATGTTTTACCACATTGAGCTCAGAACGTAAGGTCCGGACCTGAAATTTGGAGCCAAAAATCAAATTTTCAGTTTGGCTGAAATTACATGAAATGTGTGTCCCCTGTGGAAGCCCATGCCATCCCATGTGAGAAAAATGCATCCTGAATCAAGTCTGAGGGCTAAAACCTCTGTTTTCGGGTTTTACAACATTGAGCTCAGAACGTAAGGTCCGGACCTGAAATTTGGAGCCAAAAATCAAATTTTCAGTTTGGCTGAAATTACATGAAATATGTGTCCCCTGAAGAAGCCCATGCCATCCCAGGTGAGAAAAATGCATCCTGAATCAAGTCTGAGGGCTAAAACCTCTGTTTTCGGGTTTTACCACATTGAGCTCAGAACGTAAGGTCCGGACCTGAAATTTGGAGCCAAAAATCAAATTTTCAGTTCAACTGAAATAACATGAAATATGTGTCCCCCGAAGAAGCCCATGCCATCCCATGTGAGAAAAATGCATCCTGAATCAAGTCTGAGGGCTAAAACCTTTGTTTTCGGGTTTTACCACATTGAGCTCAGAACGTAAGGTCGGACCTGAAATTTGGAGCCAAAAATCAAATTTTCAGTTTGGCTGAAATTACATGAAATATGTGTCCCCTGAAGAAGCCCATGCCATCCCAGGTGAGAAAAATGCATCCTGAATCAAGTCTGAGGGCTAAAACCTCTATAACGGGTTTTACCACATTGAGCTCAGAACGTAAGGTCCGGACCTGAAATTTGGAGCCAAAAATCAAATTTTCAGTTTGGCTGAAATTACATGAAATATGTGTCCCCTGAAGAAGCCCATGCCATCCCAGGTGAGAAAAATGCATCCTGAATCAAGTCTGAGGGCTAAAACCTCTGTTTTCGGGTTTTACCACATTGAGCTCAGAACGTAAGGTCCGTACCTGAAATTTGGAGCCAAAAATCAAATTTTCAGTTTGGCTGAAATTACATGAAATATGTGTCCCCTGAAGAAGCCCATGCCATCCCAGGTGAGAAAAATGCATCCTGAATCAAGTCTGAGGGCTAAAACCACTTTAACAGGTTTTAAAACATTCAGCTCAGAACGTAAGGTCGGGACCTGAAATTTGGAGCCAAAAATCAAATTTTCAGTTTGGCTGAAATTACATGAAATGTGTGTCCCCTGTGGAAGCCCATGCCATCCCAGGTGAGAAAAATGCATCCTGAATCAAGTCTGAGGGCTAAAACCTCTGTTTTCGGGTTTTACCACATTGAGCTCAGAACGTAAGGTCGAGACCTGAAATTTGGAGCCAAAAATCAAATTTTCAGTTTGGCTGAAATTACATGAAATATGTGTCCCCTGAAGAAGCCCATGCCATCCCAGGTGAGAAAAATGCATCCTGAATCAAGTCTGAGGGCTAAAACCTCTGTAACGGGTTTTACCACATTGAGCTCAGAACGTAAGGTCCGGACCTGAAATTTGGAGCCAAAAATCAAATTTTCAGTTTGGCTGAAATTACATGAATTGTGTGTCCCCCAAAGAAGCCCATGCCATCCCATGTGAGAAAAATGCATCCTGAATCAAGTCTGAGTGCTAAAACCTCTGTAACGGGTTTTACCACATTGAGCTCAGAACGTAAGGTCTGGACCTGAAATTTGAAGCCAAAAATCAAATTTTCAGTTTGGCTGAAATAACATGAAATGTGTGCCCCCTGTGGAAGCCCATGCCATCCCAGGTGAGAAAAATGCATCCTGAATCAAGTCTGAGGGCTAAAACCTCTGTAAAGGGTTTTACCACATTGAGCTCAGAACGTAAGGTCCGGACCTGAAATTTGGAGCCAAAAATCAAATTTTCAGTTTGGCTGAAATTACATGTAATATGTGTCCCCCGAAGAAGCCCATGCCATCCCAGGTGAGAAAAATGCATCCTGAATCAAGTCTGAGGGCTAAAACCACTATAACAGGTTTTAAAACATTCAGCTCAGAACGTAAGGTCCGGACCTGAAATTTGGAGCCAAAAATCAAATTTTCAGTTTGGCTGAAATTACATGAAATATGTGTCCCCTGAAGAAGCCCATGCCATCCCAGGTGAGAAAAATGCATCCTGAATCAAGTCTGAGGGCTAAAACCTCTGTTTTCGGGTTTTACCACATTGAGCTCAGAACGTAAGGTCGGGACCTGAAATTTGGAGCCAAATATCAAATTTTCAGTTTGGCTGAAATTACGTGAAATATGTGTCCTCTGAAGAAGCCCATGCCATCCCAGGTGAGAAAAATGCATCCTGAATCAAGTCTGAGGGCTAAAACCTCTGTAACGGGTTTTACCACATTGAGCTCAGAACGTAAGGTCCGGACCTGAAATTTGGAGCCAAAAATCAAATTTTCAGTTTGGCTGAAATTACATGAATTGTGTGTCCCCCAAAGAAGCCCATGCCATCCCAGGTGAGAAAAATGCATCCTGAATCAAGTCTGAGGGCTAAAACCTCTGGAACGGGTTTTACCACATTGAGCTCAGAACGTAAGGTCCGGACCTGAAATCTGGAGCCAAAAATCAAATTTTCAGTTTGGCTGAAATTACATGAAATATGTGTCCCCTGAAGAAGCCCATGCCATCCCAGGTGAGAAAAATGCATCCTGAATCAAGTCTGAGGGCTAAAACCTCTGTTTTCGGGTTTTACCACATTGAGCTCAGAACGTAAGGTCGGGACCTGAAATTTGGAGCCAAAAATCAAATTTTCAGTTTGGCTGAAATTACATGAAATGTGTGTCCCCTGTGGAAGCCCATGCCATCCCAGGTGAGAAAAATGCATCCTGAATCAAGTCTGAGGGCTAAAACCTCTGTAACGGGTTTTACCACATTGAGCTCAGAACGTAAGGTCGGGACCTGAAATTTGGAGCCAAAAATCAAATTTTCAGTTTGGCTGAAATTACATGAAATGTGTGTCCCCTGTGGAAGCCCATGCCATCCCAGGTGAGAAAAATGCATCCTGAATCAAGTCTGAGGGCTAAAACCTCTGTAACGGGTTTTACCACATTGAGCTCAGAACGTAAGGTCCGGACCTGAAATTTGGAGCCAAAAATCAAATTTTCAGTTTGGCTGAAATTACATGAATTGTGTGTCCCCCAAAGAAGCCCATGCCATCCCAGCTGAGAAAAATGCATCCTGAATCAAGTCTGAGGGCTAAAACCTCTGGAACGGGTTTTACCACATTGAGCTCAGAACGTAAGGTCGGAACCTGAAATTTGGAGCCAAAAATCAAATTTTCAGTTTGGCTGAAATTACATGAAATGTGTGTCCCCTGAAGAAGCCCATGCCATCCCAGGTGAGAAAAATGCATCCAGAATCAAGTCTGAGAGCTAAAACCTCTATAACATGTTTTAAAACATTCAACTCAGAACGTAAGGTCGGGACCTGAAATTTGGAGCCAAAAATCAAATTTTCAGTTTGGCTGAAATTACATGAATTGTGTGTCCCCCGAAGAAGCCCATGCCATCCCAGGTGAGAAAAATGCATCCTGAATCAAGTCTGAGGGCTAAAACTTCTGTTATCGGGTTTTACCACATTGAGCTCAGAACGTAAGGTCGGGACCTGAAATTTGGAGCCAAAAATCAAATTTTCAGTTTGGCTGAAATTACATGAAATATGTGTCCCCCGAAGAAGCCCATGCCATCCCAGGTGAGAAAAATGCATCCTGAATCAAGTCTGAGGGCTAAAACCTCTGTTTTCGGGTTTTACCACATTGAGCTCAGAACGTAAGGTCGGGACCTGAAATTTGGAGCCAAAAATCAAATTTTCACATTGGCTGAAATTACATGAAATATGTGTCCCCCGAAGAAGCCCATGCCATCCCAGGTGAGAAAAATGCATCCTGAATCAAGTCTGAGGGCTAAAACCTCTGTTTTCGGGTTTTACCACATTGAGCTCAGAACGTAAGGTCCGGGACCTGAAATTTGAAGCCAGAAATCAAATTTTCACATTGGCTGAAATTACATGAAATATGTGTCCCCTGAGGAAGCCCATGCCATCCCAGGTGAGAAAAATGCATCCGGAGTCAAGTCTGAGGGCTAAAACCTCTGTTTTCGGGTTTTACCACATTGAGCTCAGAACGTAAGGTCCGGACCTGAAATTTGGAGCCAAAAATCAAATTTTCAGTTTGGCTGAAATTACATGAAATATGTGTCCCCTGAAGAAGCCCATGCCATCCCAGGTGAGAAAAATGCATCCTGAATCAAGTCTGAGGGCTAAAACCTCTGTTTTCGGGTTTTACAACATTGAGCTCAGAACGTAAGGTCGAGACCTGAAATTTGGAGCCAAAAATAAAATTTTCAGTTTGGCTGAAATTACATGAATTGTGTGTCCCCCGAAGAAGCCCATGCCATCCCAGGTGAGAAAAATGCATCCTGAATCAAGTCTGAGGGCTAAAACCTCTGTTTTCGGGTTTTACCACATTGAGCTCAGAACGTAAGGTCCGGACCTGAAATTTGGAGCCAAAAATCAAATTTTCAGTTTGGCTGAAATTACATGAAATGTGTGTCCCCTGTGGAAGCCCATGCCATCCCATGTGAGAAAAATGCATCCTGAATCAAGTCTGAGGGCTAAAACCTCTGTTTTCGGGTTTTACAACATTGAGCTCAGAACGTAAGGTCCAGACCTGAAATTTGGAGCCAAAAATCAAATTTTCAGTTTGGCTGAAATTACATGAAATATGTGTCCCCTGAAGAAGCCCATGCCATCCCAGGTGAGAAAAATGCATCCTGAATCAAGTCTGAGGGCTAAAACCTCTGTTTTCGGGTTTTACCACATTGAGCTCAGAACGTAAGGTCCGGACCTGAAATTTGGAGCCAAAAATCAAATTTTCAGTTCAACTGAAATAACATGAAATATGTGTCCCCCGAAGAAGCCCATGCCATCCCAGGTGAGAAAAATGCATCCTGAATCAAGTCTTAGGGCTAAAACTTCTGTTATCGGGTTTTACCACATTGAGCTCAGAACGTAAGGTCGGGACCTGAAATTTGGAGCCAAAAATCAAATTTTCAGTTTGGCTGAAATTACATGAAATATGTGTCCCCCGAAGAAGCCCATGCCATCCCAGGTGAGAAAAATGCATCCTGAATCAAGTCTGAGGGCTAAAACCTCTGTTTTCGGGTTTTACCACATTGAGCTCAGAACGTAAGGTCGGGACCTGAAATTTGGAGCCAAAAATCAAATTTTCAGTTTGGCTGAAATAACACGAAATATGTGTCCCCTGAAGAAGCCCATGCCATCCCAGGTGAAAAAAATGCATCCAGAATCAAGTCTGAGGGCTAAAACCTCTGTTTTCGGGATTTACAACATTGAGCTCAGAACGTAAGGTCCGGGACCTGAAATTTGAAGCCAGAAATCAAATTTTCACATTGGCTGAAATTACATGAAATATGTGTCCCCTGAGGAAGCCCATGCCATCCCAGGTGAGAAAAATGCATCCGGAATCAAGTCTGAGGGCTAAAACCTCTGTTTTCGGGTTTTACCACATTGAGCTCAGAACGTAAGGTCCGGACCTGAAATTTGGAGCCAAAAATCAAATTTTCAGTTTGGCTGAAATTACATGAAATATGTGTCCCCTGAAGAAGCCCATGCCATCCCAGGTGAGAAAAATGCATCCTGAATCAAGTCTGAGGGCTAAAACCTCTGTTTTCGGGTTTTACAACATTGAGCTCAGAACGTAAGGTCGAGACCTGAAATTTGGAGCCAAAAATAAAATTTTCAGTTTGGCTGAAATTACATGAATTGTGTGTCCCCCGAAGAAGCCCATGCCATCCCAGGTGAGAAAAATGCATCCTGAATCAAGTCTGAGGGCTAAAACCTCTGTTTTCGGGTTTTACCACATTGAGCTCAGAACGTAAGGTCCGGACCTGAAATTTGGAGCCAAAAATCAAATTTTCAGTTTGGCTGAAATTACATGAAATGTGTGTCCCCTGTGGAAGCCCATGCCATCCCATGTGAGAAAAATGCATCCTGAATCAAGTCTGAGGGCTAAAACCTCTGTTTTCGGGTTTTACAACATTGAGCTCAGAACGTAAGGTCCGGACCTGAAATTTGGAGCCAAAAATCAAATTTTCAGTTTGGCTGAAATTACATGAAATATGTGTCCCCTGAAGAAGCCCATGCCATCCCAGGTGAGAAAAATGCATCCTGAATCAAGTCTGAGGGCTAAACCTCTGTTTTCGGGTTTTACCACATTGAGCTCAGAACGTAAGGTCCGGACCTGAAATTTGGAGCCAAAAATCAAATTTTCAGTTCAACTGAAATAACATGAAATATGTGTCCCCCGAAGAAGCCCATGCCATCCCAGGTGAGAAAAATGCATCCTGAATCAAGTCTGAGGGCTAAAACCTCTGTAACGGGTTTTACCACATTCAGCTCAGAACGTAAGGTCCGGACCTGAAATTTGGAGCCAAAAATCAAATTTTCAGTTTGGCTGAAATTACATGAAATGTGTGTCCCCTGAAGAAGCCCATGCCATCCCAGGTGAGAAAAATGCATCCTGAATCAAGTCTGAGGGCTAAAACCTCTGTAACGGGTTTTACCACATTCAGCTCAGAACGTAAGGTCCGGACCTGAAATTTGGAGCCAAAAATCAAATTTTCAGTTTGGCTGAAATTACATGAAATATGTGTCCCCCGAAGAAGCCCATGCCATCCCAGGTGAGAAAAATGCATCCTGAATCAGGTCAGAGAGCTAAAACCTCTATAACGGGTTTTACAACATTGAGCTCAGAACGTAAGGTCCGGGACCTGAAATTTGAAGCCAGAAATCAAATTTTCACATTGGCTGAAATTACATGAAATATGTGTCCCCTGAGGAAGCCCATGCCATCCCAGGTGAGAAAAATGCATCCTGAATCAAGTCTGAGGGCTAAAACCTCTGTTTTCGGGTTTTACCACATTGAGCTCAGAACGTAAGGTCCGGACCTGAAATTTGGAGCCAAAAATCAAATTTTCAGTTTGGCTGAAATTACATGAAATATGTGTCCCCCGAAGAAGCCCATGCCATCCCAGGTGAGAAAAATGCATCCTGAATCAAGTCTGAGGGCTAAAACCTCTGTAACGGGTTTTACCACATTGAGCTCAGAACGTAAGGTCCGGACCTGAAATTTGGAGCCAAAAATCAAATTTTCAGTTTGGCTGAAATTACATGAAATATGTGTCCCCTGAAGAAGCCCATGCCATCCCAGGTGAGAAAAATGCATCCTGAATCAAGTCTGAGGGCTAAAACCTCTGTAACGGGTTTTACCACATTGAGCTCAGAACGTAAGGTCGGGACCTGAAATTTGGAGCCAAAAATCAAATTTTCAGTTTGGCTGAAATAACATGAAATGTGTGCCCCCTGTGGAAGCCCATGCCATCCCAGGTGAGAAAAATGCATCCTGAATCAAGTCTGAGGGCTAAAACCTCTGTAAAGGGTTTTACCACATTGAGCTCAGAACGTAAGGTCCGGACCTGAAATTTGGAGCCAAAAATCAAATTTTCAGTTTGGCTGAAATTACATGTAATATGTGTCCCCCGAAGAAGCCCATGCCATCCCAGGTGAGAAAAATGCATCCTGAATCAAGTCTGAGGGCTAAAACCACTATAACAGGTTTTAAAACATTCAGCTCAGAACGTAAGGTCCGGACCTGAAATTTGGAGCCAAAAATCAAATTTTCAGTTTGGCTAAAATTACATGAAATGTGTGTCCCCCGAAGAAGCCCATGCCATCCCAGGTGAGAAAAATGCATCCTGAATCAAGTCTGAGGGCTAAAACCTCTATAACGGGTTTTACCACATTGAGCTCAGGACGTAAGGTCGGAACCTGAAATTTGGAGCCAAAAATCAAATTTTCAGTTTGGCTGAAATTACATGAAATGTGTGTCCCCTGAAGAAGCCCATGCCATCCCAGGTGAGAAAAATGCATCCTGAATCAAGTCTGAGAGCTAAAACCTCTATAACATGTTTTAAAACATTGAGCTCAGAACGTAAGGTCCGGACCTGAAATTTGGAGCCAAAAATCAAATTTTCAGTTTGGCTGAAATTACATGAAATATGTGTCCCCTGAAGAAGCCCATGCCATCCCAGGTGAGAAAAATGCATCCTGAATCAAGTCTGAGGGCTAAAACCTCTGTTTTCGGGTTTTACCACATTGAGCTCAGAACGTAAGGTCCGGACCTGAAATTTGGAGCCAAAAATCAAATTTTCAGTTTGGCTGAAATTACATGAAATGTGTGTCCCCTGTGGAAGCCCATGCCATCCCATGTGAGAAAAATGCATCCTGAATCAAGTCTGAGGGCTAAAACCTCTGTTTTCGGGTTTTACCACATTGAGCTCAGAACGTAAGGTCCGGACCTGAAATTTGGAGCCAAAAATCAAATTTTCAGTTTGGCTGAAATTACATGTAATATGTGTCCCCCGAAGAAGCCCATGCCATCCCAGGTGAGAAAAATGCATCCTGAATCAAGTCTGAGGGCTAAAACCACTATAACAGGTTTTAAAACATTCAGCTCAGAACGTAAGGTCCGGACCTGAAATTTGGAGCCAAAAATCAAATTTTCAGTTTGGCTAAAATTACATGAAATGTGTGTCCCCCGAAGAAGCCCATGCCATCCCAGGTGAGAAAAATGCATCCTGAATCAAGTCTGAGGGCTAAAACCTCTATAACGGGTTTTACCACATTGAGCTCAGGACGTAAGGTCGGAACCTGAAATTTGGAGCCAAAAATCAAATTTTCAGTTTGGCTGAAATTACATGAAATGTGTGTCCCCTGAAGAAGCCCATGCCATCCCAGGTGAGAAAAATGCATCCTGAATCAAGTCTGAGAGCTAAAACCTCTATAACATGTTTTAAAACATTGAGCTCAGAACGTAAGGTCCGGACCTGAAATTTGGAGCCAAAAATCAAATTTTCAGTTTGGCTGAAATTACATGAAATATGTGTCCCCTGAAGAAGCCCATGCCATCCCAGGTGAGAAAAATGCATCCTGAATCAAGTCTGAGGGCTAAAACCTCTGTTTTCGGGTTTTACCACATTGAGCTCAGAACGTAAGGTCCGGACCTGAAATTTGGAGCCAAAAATCAAATTTTCAGTTTGGCTGAAATTACATGAAATGTGTGTCCCCTGTGGAAGCCCATGCCATCCCATGTGAGAAAAATGCATCCTGAATCAAGTCTGAGGGCTAAAACCTCTGTTTTCGGGTTTTACCACATTGAGCTCAGAACGTAAGGTCCGGACCTGAAATTTGGAGCCAAAAATCAAATTTTCAGTTTGGCTGAAATTACATGAAATATGTGTCCCCTGAAGAAGCCCATGCCATCCCAGGTGAGAAAAATGCATCCTGAATCAAGTCTGAGGGCTAAAACCTCTGTTTTCGGGTTTTACCACATTGAGCTCAGAACGTAAGGTCCGGACCTGAAATTTGGAGCCAAAAATCAAATTTTCAGTTCAACTGAAATAACATGAAATATGTGTCCCCCGAAGAAGCCCATGCCATCCCATGTGAGAAAAATGCATCCTGAATCAAGTCTGAGGGCTAAAACCTCTGTTTTCGGGATTACAACATTGAGCTCAGAACGTAAGGTCGGGACCTGAAATTTGGAGCCAAAAATCAAATTTTCAGTTTGGCTGAAATTACATGAAATATGTGTCCCCTGAAGAAGCCCATGCCATCCCAGGTGAGAAAAATGCATCCTGAATCAAGTCTGAGGGCTAAAACCTCTGTAACGGGTTTTACCACATTGAGCTCAGAACGTAAGGTCCGGACCTGAAATTTGGAGCCAAAAATCAAATTTTCAGTTTGGCTGAAATTACATGAAATATGTGTCCCCTGAAGAAGCCCATGCCATCCCAGGTGAGAAAAATGCATCCTGAATCAAGTCTGAGGGCTAAAACCTCTGTTTTCGGGTTTTACCACATTGAGCTCAGAACGTAAGGTCCGGACCTGAAATTTGGAGCCAAAAATCAAATTTTCAGTTTGGCTGAAATTACATGAAATATGTGTCCCCTGAAGAAGCCCATGCCATCCCAGGTGAGAAAAATGCATCCTGAATCAAGTCTGAGAGCTAAAACCTCTATAACATGTTTTAAAACATTGAGCTCAGAACGTAAGGTCCGGACCTGAAATTTGGAGCCAAAAATCAAATTTTCAGTTTGGCTGAAATTACATGAAATATGTGTCCCCTGAAGAAGCCCATGCCATCCCAGGTGAGAAAAATGCATCCTGAATCAAGTCTGAGGGCTAAAACCTCTGTTTTCGGGTTTTACCACATTGAGCTCAGAACGTAAGGTCCGGACCTGAAATTTGGAGCCAAAAATCAAATTTTCAGTTTGGCTGAAATTACATGAAATGTGTGTCCCCTGTGGAAGCCCATGCCATCCCATGTGAGAAAAATGCATCCTGAATCAAGTCTGAGGGCTAAAACCTCTGTTTTCGGGTTTTACCACATTGAGCTCAGAACGTAAGGTCCGGACCTGAAATTTGGAGCCAAAAATCAAATTTTCAGTTTGGCTGAAATTACATGAAATATGTGTCCCCTGAAGAAGCCCATGCCATCCCAGGTGAGAAAAATGCATCCTGAATCAAGTCTGAGTGCTAAAACCTCTGTAACAGGTTTTACCACATTGAGCTCAGAACGTAAGGTCGAGACCTGAAATTTGGAGCCAAAAATAAAATTTTCAGTTTGGCTGAAATTACATGAATTGTGTGTCCCCCGAAGAAGCCCATGCCATCCCAGGTGAGAAAAATGCATCCTGAATCAAGTCTGAGGGCTAAAACCTCTGTAACGGGTTTTACCACATTGAGCTCAGAACGTAAGGTCCGGACCTGAAATTTGGAGCCAAAAATCAAATTTTCAGTTTGGCTGAAATTACATGAAATATGTGTCCCCTGAAGAAGCCCATGCCATCCCAGGTGAGAAAAATGCATCCTGAATCAAGTCTGAGGGCTAAAACCTCTGTTTTCGGGTTTTACCACATTGAGCTCAGAACGTAAGGTCCGGACCTGAAATTTGGAGCCAAAAATCAAATTTTCAGTTTGGCTGAAATAACATGAAATGTGTGTCCCCTGTGGAAGCCCATGCCATCCCAGGTGAGAAAAATGCATCCTGAATCAAGTCTGAGAGCTAAAACCTCTATAACGGGTTTTACCACATTGAGCTCAGAACGTAAGGTCGGGACCTGAAATTTGGAGCAAAAAATCAAATTTTCAGTTTGGCTGAAATTACATGAATTGTGTGTCCCCCAAAGAAGCCCATGCCATCCCAGGTGAGAAAAATGCATCCTGAATCAAGTCTGAGGGCTAAAACCTCTGTAACGGGTTTTACCACATTGAGCTCAGAACGTAAGGTCCGGACCTGAAATTTGGAGCCAAAAATCAAATTTTCAGTTTGGCTGAAATTACATGAAATATGTGTCCCCCGAAGAAGCCCATGCCATCCCAGGTGAGAAAAATGCATCCTGAATCAAGTCTGAGGGCTAAAACCTCTATAACGGGTTTTAAAACATTGAGCTCAGGACGTAAGGTCGGAACCTGAAATTTGGAGCCAAAAATCAAATTTTCAGTTTGGCTGAAATTACATGAAATGTGTGTCCCCTGAAGAAGCCCATGCCATCCCAGGTGAGAAAAATGCATCCTGAATCAAGTCTGAGAGCTAAAACCTCTATAACATGTTTTAAAACATTCAACTCAGAACGTAAGGTCGGGACCTGAAATTTGAAGCCAAAAATCAAATTTTCAGTTTGGCTAAAATTACATGAAATATGTGTCCCCTGAAGAAGCCCATGCCATCCCAGGTGAGAAAAATGCATCCTGAATCAAGTCTGAGGGCTAAAACCTCTGTTTTCGGGTTTTACCACATTGAGCTCAGAACGTAAGGTCCGGACCTGAAATTTGGAGCCAAAAATCAAATTTTCAGTTTGGCTGAAATTACATGAAATGTGTGTCCCCTGTGGAAGCCCATGCCATCCCATGTGAGAAAAATGCATCCTGAATCAAGTCTGAGGGCTAAAACCTCTGTTTTCGGGTTTTACCACATTGAGCTCAGAACGTAAGGTCCGGACCTGAAATTTGGAGCCAAAAATCAAATTTTCAGTTTGGCTGAAATTACATGTAATATGTGTCCCCCGAAGAAGCCCATGCCATCCCAGGTGAGAAAAATGCATCCTGAATCAAGTCTGAGGGCTAAAACCACTATAACAGGTTTTAAAACATTCAGCTCAGAACGTAAGGTCCGGACCTGAAATTTGGAGCCAAAAATCAAATTTTCAGTTTGGCTAAAATTACATGAAATGTGTGTCCCCCGAAGAAGCCCATGCCATCCCAGGTGAGAAAAATGCATCCTGAATCAAGTCTGAGGGCTAAAACCTCTATAACGGGTTTTACCACATTGAGCTCAGGACGTAAGGTCGGAACCTGAAATTTGGAGCCAAAAATCAAATTTTCAGTTTGGCTGAAATTACATGAAATGTGTGTCCCCTGAAGAAGCCCATGCCATCCCAGGTGAGAAAAATGCATCCTGAATCAAGTCTGAGGGCTAAAACCTCTGTTTTCGGGTTTTACCACATTGAGCTCAGAACGTAAGGTCCGGACCTGAAATTTGGAGCCAAAAATCAAATTTTCAGTTTGGCTGAAATTACATGAAATGTGTGTCCCCTGTGGAAGCCCATGCCATCCCATGTGAGAAAAATGCATCCTGAATCAAGTCTGAGGGCTAAAACCTCTGTTTTCGGGTTTTACCACATTGAGCTCAGAACGTAAGGTCCGGACCTGAAATTTGGAGCCAAAAATCAAATTTTCAGTTTGGCTGAAATTACATGAAATATGTGTCCCCTGAAGAAGCCCATGCCATCCCAGGTGAGAAAAATGCATCCTGAATCAAGTCTGAGTGCTAAAACCTCTGTAACGGGTTTTACCACATTGAGCTCAGAACGTAAGGTCGAGACCTGAAATTTGGAGCCAAAAATAAAATTTTCAGTTTGGCTGAAATTACATGAATTGTGTGTCCCCCGAAGAAGCCCATGCCATCCCAGGTGAGAAAAATGCATCCTGAATCAAGTCTGAGGGCTAAAACCTCTGTAACGGGTTTTACCACATTGAGCTCAGAACGTAAGGTCCGGACCTGAAATTTGGAGCCAAAAATCAAATTTTCAGTTTGGCTGAAATTACATGAAATATGTGTCCCCTGAAGAAGCCCATGCCATCCCAGGTGAGAAAAATGCATCCTGAATCAAGTCTGAGGGCTAAAACCTCTGTTTTCGGGTTTTACCACATTGAGCTCAGAACGTAAGGTCCGGACCTGAAATTTGGAGCCAAAAATCAAATTTTCAGTTTGGCTGAAATAACATGAAATGTGTGTCCCCTGTGGAAGCCCATGCCATCCCAGGTGAGAAAAATGCATCCTGAATCAAGTCTGAGAGCTAAAACCTCTATAACGGGTTTTACCACATTGAGCTCAGAACGTAAGGTCGGGACCTGAAATTTGGAGCAAAAAATCAAATTTTCAGTTTGGCTGAAATTACATGAATTGTGTGTCCCCCAAAGAAGCCCATGCCATCCCAGGTGAGAAAAATGCATCCTGAATCAAGTCTGAGGGCTAAAACCTCTGTAACGGGTTTTACCACATTGAGCTCAGAACGTAAGGTCCGGACCTGAAATTTGGAGCCAAAAATCAAATTTTCAGTTTGGCTGAAATTACATGAAATATGTGTCCCCCGAAGAAGCCCATGCCATCCCAGGTGAGAAAAATGCATCCTGAATCAAGTCTGAGGGCTAAAACCTCTATAACGGGTTTTAAAACATTGAGCTCAGGACGTAAGGTCGGAACCTGAAATTTGGAGCCAAAAATCAAATTTTCAGTTTGGCTGAAATTACATGAAATGTGTGTCCCCTGAAGAAGCCCATGCCATCCCAGGTGAGAAAAATGCATCCTGAATCAAGTCTGAGAGCTAAAACCTCTATAACATGTTTTAAAACATTCAACTCAGAACGTAAGGTCGGGACCTGAAATTTGAAGCCAAAAATCAAATTTTCAGTTTGGCTAAAATTACATGAAATATGTGTCCCCTGAAGAAGCCCATGCCATCCCAGGTGAGAAAAATGCATCCTGAATCAAGTCTGAGGGCTAAAACCTCTGTTTTCGGGTTTTACCACATTGAGCTCAGAACGTAAGGTCGGGACCTGAAATTTGGAGCATAAAAATACAATTTTCAGTTTGGCTGAAATTACATGAAATATGTGTCCCCTGAAGAAGCCCATGCCATCCCAGGTGAGAAAAATGCATCCTGAATCAAGTCTGAGAGCTAAAACCTCTATAACATGTTTTAAAACATTCAACTCAGAACGTAAGGTCGGGACCTGAAATTTGGAGCCAAAAATCAAATTTTCAGTTTGGCTGAAATTACATGAAATATGTGTCCCCCAAAGAAGCCCATGCCATCCCAGGTGAAAAAAATGCATCCTGAATCAAGTCTGAGGGCTAAAACCTCTATAACGGGTTTTACCACATTGAGCTCAGAACGTAAGGTCGGGACCTGAAATTTGGAGCCAAAAATCAAATTTTCAGTTTTGCTGAAATTACATGAAATATGTGTCCCCCGAAGAAGCCCATGCCATCCCAGGTGAGAAAAATGCATCCTGAATCAAGTCTGAGGGCTAAAACCTCAGTAACGGTTTTTACCACATTGAGCTCAGAACGTAAGGTCGGGACCTGAAATTTGGAGCCAAAAATCAAATTTTCAGTTTGGCTGAAATTACATGAATTGTGTGTCCCCTGTGGAAGCCCATGCCATCCCAGGTGAGAAAAATGCATCCTGAATCAAGTCTGAGGGCTAAAACCTCTATAACGGGTTTTACCACATTGAGCTCAGAACGTAAGGTCCGGACCTGAAATTTGGAGCCAAAAATCAAATTTCAGTTTGGCTGAAATTACATGAAACATGTGTCCCCCGAAGAAGCCCATGCCATCCCAGGTGAGAAAAATGCATCCTGAATCAAGTCTGAGGGCTAAATCCTCTGTTTTCGGGTTTTACCACATTGAGCTCAGAACGTAAGGTCCGGACCTGAAATTTGGAGCCAAAAATCAAATTTTCAGTTTGGCTGAAATTACATGAAATGTGTGTCCCCCGAAGAAGCCCATGCCATCCCAGGTGAGAAAAATGCATCCTGAATCAAGTCTGAGGGCTAAAACCTCTATAACGGGTTTTACCACATTGAGCTCAGAACGTAAGGTCCGGACCTGAAATTTGGAGCCAAAAATCAAATTTTCAGTTTGGCTGAAATTACATGAAACATGTGTCCCCCGAAGAAGCCCATGCCATCCCAGGTGAGAAAAATGCATCCTGAATCAAGTCTGAGGGCTAAATCCTCTGTTTTCGGGTTTTACCACATTGAGCTCAGAACGTAAGGTCTGGACCTGAAATTTGGAGCCAAAAATCAAATTTTCAGTTTGGCTGAAATTACATGAAATATGTGTCCCCTGAAGAAGCCCATGCCATCCCAGGTGAGAAAAATGCATCCTGAATCAAGTCTGAGAGCTAAAACCTCTATAACATGTTTTAAAACATTCAACTCAGAACGTAAGGTCGGGACCTGAAATTTGAAGCCAAAAATCAAATTTTCAGTTTGGCTAAAATTACATGAAATATGTGTCCCCTGAAGAAGCCCATGCCATCCCAGGTGAGAAAAATGCATCCTGAATCAAGTCTGAGGGCTAAAACCTCTGTTTTCGGGTTTTACCACATTGAGCTCAGAACGTAAGGTCGGGACCTGAAATTTGGAGCATAAAAATACAATTTTCAGTTTGGCTGAAATTACATGAAATATGTGTCCCCTGAAGAAGCCCATGCCATCCCAGGTGAGAAAAATGCATCCTGAATCAAGTCTGAGAGCTAAAACCTCTATAACATGTTTTAAAACATTCAACTCAGAACGTAAGGTCGGGACCTGAAATTTGGAGCCAAAAATCAAATTTTCAGTTTGGCTGAAATTACATGAAATATGTGTCCCCCAAAGAAGCCCATGCCATCCCAGGTGAAAAAAATGCATCCTGAATCAAGTCTGAGAGCTAAAACCTCTATAACGGGTTTTACCACATTGAGCTCAGAACGTAAGGTCGGGACCTGAAATTTGGAGCCAAAAATCAAATTTTCAGTTTGGCTGAAATTACATGAAATATGTGTCCCCCGAAGAAGCCCATGCCACCCCAGGTGAGAAAAATGCATCCTGAATCAAGTCTGAGGGCTAAAACCTCAGTAACGGGTTTTACCACATTGAGATCAGAACGTAAGGTCGGGACCTGAAATTTGGAGCCAAAAATCAAATTTTCAGTTTGGCTGAAATTACATGAATTGTGTGTCCCCTGTGGAAGCCCATGCCATCCCAGGTGAGAAAAATGCATCCTGAATCAAGTCTGAGGGCTAAAACCTCTGTTTTCGGGTTTTACCACATTGAGCTCAGAACGTAAGGTCCGGACCTGAAATTTGGAGCCAAAAATCAAATTTTCAGTTTGGCTGAAATTACATGAAATGTGTGTCCCCCGAAGAAGCCCATGCCATCCCAGGTGAGAAAAATGCATCCTGAATCAAGTCTGAGGGCTAAAACCTCTATAACGGGTTTTACCACATTGAGCTCAGAACGTAAGGTCCGGACCTGAAATTTGGAGCCAAAAATCAAATTTTCAGTTTGGCTGAAATTACATGAAACATGTGTCCCCCGAAGAAGCCCATGCCATCCCAGGTGAGAAAAATGCATCCTGAATCAAGTCTGAGGGCTAAATCCTCTGTTTTCGGGTTTTACCACATTGAGCTCAGAACGTAAGGTCTGGACCTGAAATTTGGAGCCAAAAATCAAATTTTCAGTTTGGCTGAAATTACATGAAATATGTGTCCCCTGAAGAAGCCCATGCCATCCCAGGTGAGAAAAATGCATCCTGAATCAAGTCTGAGAGCTAAAACCTCTATAACATGTTTTAAAACATTCAACTCAGAACGTAAGGTCGGGACCTGAAATTTGGAGCCAAAAATCAAATTTTCAGTTTGGCTGAAATTACATGAAATATGTGTCCCCTGTGGAAGCCCATGCCATCCCAGGTGAGAAAAATGCATCCTGAATCAAGTCTGAGGGCTAAAACCTCTGTTTTCGGGTTTTACCACATTGAGCTCAGAACGTAAGGTCCGGACCTGAAATTTGGAGCCAAAAATCAAATTTTCAGTTTGGCTGAAATTACATGAAATATGTGTCCCCTGAGGAAGCCCATGCCATCCCAGGTGAGAAAAATGCATCCTGAATCAAGTCTGAGGGCTAAAACCTCTGTTTTCGGGTTTTACCACATTGAGCTCAGAACGTAAGGTCCGGACCTGAAATTTGGAGCCAAAAATCAAATTTTCAGTTTGGCTGAAATTACATGAAATATGTGTCCCCTGAAGAAGCCCATGCCATCTCAGGTGAGAAAAATGCATCCTGAATCAAGTCTGAGGGCTAAAACCTCTGTTTTCGGGTTTTACCACATTGAGCTCAGAACGTAAGGTCGGGACCTGAAATTTGGAGCCAAAAATCAAATTTTCAGTTTGGCTGAAATTACATGAAATGTGTGTCCCCCGAAGAAGCCCATGCCATCCCAGGTGAGAAAAATGCATCCTGAATCAAGTCTGAGGGCTAAAACCTCTGTTTTCGGGTTTTACCACATTGAGCTCAGAACGTAAGGTCGGGACCTGAAATCTGGAGCCAAAAATCAAATTTTCAGTTTGGCTGAAATTACATGAAATATGTGTCCCCCGAAGAAGCCCATGCCATCCCAGGTGAGAAAAATGCATCCTGAATCAAGTCTGAGGGCTAAAACCTCAGTAACAGGTTTTACCACATTGAGCTCAGAACGTAAGGTCGGGACCTGAAATTTGGAGCCAAAAATCAAATTTTCAGTTTGGCTGAAATAACACGAAATATGTGTCCCCTGAAGAAGCCCATGCCATCCCAGGTGAGAAAAATGCATCCAGAATCAAGTCTGAGGGCTAAAACCTCTGTTTTCGGGATTTACAACATTGAGCTCAGAACGTAAGGTCCGGGACCTGAAATTTGAAGCCAGAAATCAAATTTTCACATTGGCTGAAATTACATGAAATATGTGTCCCCTGAGGAAGCCCATGCCATCCCAGGTGAGAAAAATGCATCCTGAATCAAGTCTGAGGGCTAAAACCTCTGTTTTCGGGTTTTACCACATTGAGCTCAGAACGTAAGGTCCGGACCTGAAATTTGGAGCCAAAAATCAAATTTTCAGTTTGGCTGAAATTACATGAATTGTGTGTCCCCCGAAGAAGCCCCTGCCATCCCAGGTGAGAAAAATGCATCCTGAATCAAGTCTGAGGGCTAAAACCTCTGTAACGGGTTTTACCACATTGAGCTCAGAACGTAAGGTCCGGACCTGAAATTTGGAGCCAAAAATCAAATTTTCAGTTTGGCTGAAATTACATGAAATATGTGTCCCCCGAAGAAGCCCATGCCATCCCAGGTGAGAAAAATGCATCCTGAATCAAGTCTGAGGGCTAAAACCTCTGTAACGGGTTTTACCACATTGAGCTCAGAACGTAAGGTCGGGACCTGAAATTTGGAGCCAAAAATCAAATTTTCAGTTTGGCTGAAATAACATGAAATGTGTGCCCCCTGTGGAAGCCCATGCCATCCCAGGTGAGAAAAATGCATCCTGAATCAAGTCTGAGGGCTAAAACCTCTGTAAAGGGTTTTACCACATTGAGCTCAGAACGTAAGGTCCGGACCTGAAATTTGGAGCCAAAAATCAAATTTTCAGTTTGGCTGAAATTACATGTAATATGTGTCCCCCGAAGAAGCCCATGCCATCCCAGGTGAGAAAAATGCATCCTGAATCAAGTCTGAGGGCTAAAACCACTATAACAGGTTTTAAAACATTCAGCTCAGAACGTAAGGTCCGGACCTGAAATTTGGAGCCAAAAATCAAATTTTCAGTTTGGCTAAAATTACATGAAATGTGTGTCCCCCGAAGAAGCCCATGCCATCCCAGGTGAGAAAAATGCATCCTGAATCAAGTCTGAGGGCTAAAACCTCTATAACGGGTTTTAAAACATTGAGCTCAGGACGTAAGGTCGGAACCTGAAATTTGGAGCCAAAAATCAAATTTTCAGTTTGGCTGAAATTACATGAAATGTGTGTCCCCTGAAGAAGCCCATGCCATCCCAGGTGAGAAAAATGCATCCTGAATCAAGTCTGAGAGCTAAAACCTCTATAACATGTTTTAAAACATTGAGCTCAGAACGTAAGGTCCGGACCTGAAATTTGGAGCCAAAAATCAAATTTTCAGTTTGGCTGAAATTACATGAAATATGTGTCCCCTGAAGAAGCCCATGCCATCCCAGGTGAGAAAAATGCATCCTGAATCAAGTCTGAGGGCTAAAACCTCTGTTTTCGGGTTTTACCACATTGAGCTCAGAACGTAAGGTCCGGACCTGAAATTTGGAGCCAAAAATCAAATTTTCAGTTTGGCTGAAATTACATGAAATGTGTGTCCCCTGTGGAAGCCCATGCCATCCCATGTGAGAAAAATGCATCCTGAATCAAGTCTGAGGGCTAAAACCTCTGTTTTCGGGTTTTACAACATTGAGCTCAGAACGTAAGGTCCGGACCTGAAATTTGGAGCCAAAAATCAAATTTTCAGTTTGGCTAAAATTACATGAAATATGTGTCCCCTGAAGAAGCCCATGCCATCCCAGGTGAGAAAAATGCATCCTGAATCAAGTCTGAGGGCTAAAACCTCTGTTTTCGGGTTTTACCACATTGAGCTCAGAACGTAAGGTCCGGACCTGAAATTTGGAGCCAAAAATCAAATTTTCAGTTCAACTGAAATAACATGAAATATGTGTCCCCCGAAGAAGCCCATGCCATCCCATGTGAGAAAAATGCATCCTGAATCAAGTCTGAGGGCTAAAACCTCTGTTTTCGGGTTTTACCACATTGAGCTCAGAACGTAAGGTCGGACCTGAAATTTGGAGCCAAAAATCAAATTTTCAGTTTGGCTGAAATTACATGAAATATGTGTCCCCTGAAGAAGCCCATGCCATCCCAGGTGAGAAAAATGCATCCTGAATCAAGTCTGAGGGCTAAAACCTCTATAACGGGTTTTACCCGATGAGCTCAGAACGTAAGGTCCGGACCTGAAATTTGGAGCCAAAAATCAAATTTTCAGTTTGGCTGAAATTACATGAAATATGTGTCCCCTGAAGAAGCCCATGCCATCCCAGGTGAGAAAAATGCATCCTGAATCAAGTCTGAGGGCTAAAACCTCTGTTTTCGGGTTTTACCACATTGAGCTCAGAACGTAAGGTCGGGACCTGAAATTTGGAGCCAAAAATCAAATTTTCAGTTTGGCTGAAATAACATGAAATATGTGTCCCCTGAAGAAGCCCATGCCATCCCAGGTGAGAAAAATGCATCCTGAATCAAGTCTGAGGGCTAAAACCACTTTAACAGGTTTTAAAACATTCAGCTCAGAACGTAAGGTCGGGACCTGAAATTTGGAGCCAAAAATCAAATTTTCAGTTTGGCTGAAATTACATGAAATGTGTGTCCCCTGTGGAAGCCCATGCCATCCCAGGTGAGAAAAATGCATCCTGAATCAAGTCTGAGGGCTAAAACCTCTGTTTTCGGGTTTTACCACATTGAGCTCAGAACGTAAGGTCGAGACCTGAAATTTGGAGCCAAAAATCAAATTTTCAGTTTGGCTGAAATTACATGAAATATGTGTCCCCTGAAGAAGCCCATGCCATCCCAGGTGAGAAAAATGCATCCTGAATCAAGTCTGAGGGCTAAAACCTCTGTAACGGGTTTTACCACATTGAGCTCAGAACGTAAGGTCCGGACCTGAAATTTGGAGCCAAAAATCAAATTTTCAGTTTGGCTGAAATTACATGAATTGTGTGTCCCCCAAAGAAGCCCATGCCATCCCATGTGAGAAAAATGCATCCTGAATCAAGTCTGAGGGCTAAAACCTCTATAACGGGTTTTACCACATTGAGCTCAGAACGTAAGGTCCGGACCTGAAATTTGGAGCCAAAAATCAAATTTTCAGTTTGGCTGAAATTACATGAATTGTGTGTCCCCCAAAGAAGCCCATGCCATCCCATGTGAGAAAAATGCATCCTGAATCAAGTCTGAGTGCTAAAACCTCTGTAACGGGTTTAACCACATTGAGCTCAGAACGTAAGGTCCGGACCTGAAATTTGAAGCCAAAAATCAAATTTTCAGTTTGGCTGAAATAACATGAAATGTGTGCCCCCTGTGGAAGCCCATGCCATCCCAGGTGAGAAAAATGCATCCTGAATCAAGTCTGAGGGCTAAAACCTCTGTAAAGGGTTTTACCACATTGAGCTCAGAACGTAAGGTCCGGACCTGAAATTTGGAGCCAAAAATCAAATTTTCAGTTTGGCTGAAATTACATGTAATATGTGTCCCCCGAAGAAGCCCATGCCATCCCAGGTGAGAAAAATGCATCCTGAATCAAGTCTGAGGGCTAAAACCACTATAACAGGTTTTAAAACATTCAGCTCAGAACGTAAGGTCCGGACCTGAAATTTGGAGCCAAAAATCAAATTTTCAGTTTGGCTGAAATAACATGAAATGTGTGTCCCCTGTGGAAGCCCATGCCATCCCAGGTGAGAAAAATGCATCCTGAATCAAGTCTGAGAGCTAAAACCTCTATAACGGGTTTTACCACATTGAGCTCAGAACCTAAGGTCGGGACCTGAAATTTGGAGCAAAAAATCAAATTTTCAGTTTGGCTGAAATTACATGAATTGTGTGTCCCCCAAAGAAGCCCATGCCATCCCAGGTGAGAAAAATGCATCCTGAATCAAGTCTGAGGGCTAAAACCTCTGTAACGGGTTTTACCACATTGAGCTCAGAACGTAAGGTCCGGACCTAAAATTTGGAGCCAAAAATCAAATTTTCAGTTTGGCTGAAATTACATGAAATATGTGTCCCCCGAAGAAGCCCATGCCATCCCAGGTGAGAAAAATGCATCCTGAATCAAGTCTGAGGGCTAAAACCTCTATAACGGGTTTTAAAACATTGAGCTCAGGACGTAAGGTCGGAACCTGAAATTTGGAGCCAAAAATCAAATTTTCAGTTTGGCTGAAATTACATGAAATGTGTGTCCCCTGAAGAAGCCCATGCCATCCCAGGTGAGAAAAATGCATCCTGAATCAAGTCTGAGGGCTAAAACCTCTATAACGGGTTTTACCACATTGAGCTCAGAACGTAAGGTCCGGACCTGAAATTTGGAGCCAAAAATCAAATTTTCAGTTTGGCTGAAATTACATGAAATATGTGTCCCCTGAAGAAGCCCATGCCATCCCAGGTGAGAAAAATGCATCCTGAATCAAGTCTGAGGGCTAAAACCTCAGTAACGGGTTTTACCACATTGAGCTCAGAACGTAAGGTCGGGACCTGAAATTTGGAGCCAAAAATCAAATTTTCAGTTTGGCTGAAATTACATGAATTGTGTGTCCCCTGTGGAAGCCCATGCCATCCCAGGTGAGAAAAATGCATCCTGAATCAAGTCTGAGGGCTAAAACCTCTGTTTTCGGGTTTTACCACATTGAGCTCAGAACGTAAGGTCCGGACCTGAAATTTGGAGCCAAAAATCAAATTTTCAGTTTGGCTGAAATTACATGAAATGTGTGTCCCCCGAAGAAGCCCATGCCATCCCAGGTGAGAAAAATGCATCCTGAATCAAGTCTGAGGGCTAAAACCTCTATAACGGGTTTTACCACATTGAGCTCAGAACGTAAGGTCCGGACCTGAAATTTGGAGCCAAAAATCAAATTTTCAGTTTGGCTGAAATTACATGAAACATGTGTCCCCCGAAGAAGCCCATGCCATCCCAGGTGAGAAAAATGCATCCTGAATCAAGTCTGAGGGCTAAATCCTCTGTTTTCGGGTTTTACCACATTGAGCTCAGAACGTAAGGTCTAGACCTGAAATTTGGAGCCAAAAATCAAATTTTCAGTTTGGCTGAAATTACATGAAATATGTGTCCCCTGAAGAAGCCCATGCCATCCCAGGTGAGAAAAATGCATCCTGAATCAAGTCTGAGAGCTAAAACCTCTATAACATGTTTTAAAACATTCAACTCAGAACGTAAGGTCGGGACCTGAAATTTGAAGCCAAAAATCAAATTTTCAGTTTGGCTAAAATTACATGAAATATGTGTCCCCTGAAGAAGCCCATGCCATCCCAGGTGAGAAAAATGCATCCTGAATCAAGTCTGAGGGCTAAAACCTCTGTTTTCGGGTTTTACCACATTGAGCTCAGAACGTAAGGTCGGGACCTGAAATTTGGAGCATAAAAATACAATTTTCAGTTTGGCTGAAATTACATGAAATATGTGTCCCCTGAAGAAGCCCATGCCATCCCAGGTGAGAAAAATGCATCCTGAATCAAGTCTGAGAGCTAAAACCTCTATAACATGTTTTAAAACATTCAACTCAGAACGTAAGGTCGGGACCTGAAATTTGGAGCCAAAAATCAAATTTTCAGTTTGGCTGAAATTACATGAAATATGTGTCCCCCAAAGAAGCCCATGCCATCCCAGGTGAAAAAAATGCATCCTGAATCAAGTCTGAGGGCTAAAACCTCTATAACGGGTTTTACCACATTGAGCTCAGAACGTAAGGTCGTGACCTGAAATTTGGAGCCAAAAATCAAATTTTCAGTTTTGCTGAAATTACATGAAATATGTGTCCCCCGAAGAAGCCCATGCCATCCCAGGTGAGAAAAATGCATCCTGAATCAAGTCTGAGGGCTAAAACCTCAGTAACGGGTTTTACCACATTGAGCTCAGAACGTAAGGTCCGGGACCTGAAATTTGGAGCCAAAAATCAAATTTTCAGTTTGGCTGAAATTACATGAATTGTGTGTCCCCTGTGGAAGCCCATGCCATCCCAGGTGAGAAAAATGCATCCTGAATCAAGTCTGAGGGCTAAAACCTCTGTTTTCGGGTTTTACCACATTGAGCTCAGAACGTAAGGTCCGGACCTGAAATTTGGAGCCAAAAATCAAATTTTCAGTTTGGCTGAAATTACATGAAATGTGTGTCCCCCGAAGAAGCCCATGCCATCCCAGGTGAGAAAAATGCATCCTGAATCAAGTCTGAGGGCTAAAACCTCTATAACGGGTTTTACCACATTGAGCTCAGAACGTAAGGTCCGGACCTGAAATTTGGAGCCAAAAATCAAATTTTCAGTTTGGCTGAAATTACATGAAACATGTGTCCCCCGAAGAAGCCCATGCCATCCCAGGTGAGAAAAATGCATCCTGAATCAAGTCTGAGGGCTAAATCCTCTGTTTTCGGGTTTTACCACATTGAGCTCAGAACGTAAGGTCTGGACCTGAAATTTGGAGCCAAAAATCAAATTTTCAGTTTGGCTGAAATTACATGAAATATGTGTCCCCTGAAGAAGCCCATGCCATCCCAGGTGAGAAAAATGCATCCTGAATCAAGTCTGAGAGCTAAAACCTCTATAACATGTTTTAAAACATTCAACTCAGAACGTAAGGTCGGGACCTGAAATTTGGAGCCAAAAATCAAATTTTCAGTTTGGCTGAAATTACATGAAATATGTGTCCCCTGTGGAAGCCCATGCCATCCCAGGTGAGAAAAATGCATCCTGAATCAAGTCTGAGGGCTAAAACCTCTGTTTTCGGGTTTTACCACATTGAGCTCAGAACGTAAGGTCCGGACCTGAAATTTGGAGCCAAAAATCAAATTTTCAGTTTGGCTGAAATTACATGAAATATGTGTCCCCTGAGGAAGCCCATGCCATCCCAGGTGAGAAAAATGCATCCTGAATCAAGTCTGAGGGCTAAAACCTCTGTTTTCGGGTTTTACCACATTGAGCTCAGAACGTAAGGTCCGGACCTGAAATTTGGAGCCAAAAATCAAATTTTCAGTTTGGCTGAAATTACATGAAATATGTGTCCCCTGAAGAAGCCCATGCCATCTCAGGTGAGAAAAATGCATCCTGAATCAAGTCTGAGGGCTAAAACCTCTGTTTTCGGGTTTTACCACATTGAGCTCAGAACGTAAGGTCGGGACCTGAAATTTGGAGCCAAAAATCAAATTTTCAGTTTGGCTGAAATTACATGAAATGTGTGTCCCCCGAAGAAGCCCATGCCATCCCAGGTGAGAAAAATGCATCCTGAATCAAGTCTGAGGGCTAAAACCTCTGTTTTCGGGTTTTACCACATTGAGCTCAGAACGTAAGGTCGGGACCTGAAATCTGGAGCCAAAAATCAAATTTTCAGTTTGGCTGAAATTACATGAAATATGTGTCCCCCGAAGAAGCCCATGCCATCCCAGGTGAGAAAAATGCATCCTGAATCAAGTCTGAGGGCTAAAACCTCAGTAACAGGTTTTACCACATTGAGCTCAGAACGTAAGGTCGGGACCTGAAATTTGGAGCCAAAAATCAAATTTTCAGTTTGGCTGAAATAACACGAAATATGTGTCCCCTGAAGAAGCCCATGCCATCCCAGGTGAGAAAAATGCATCCAGAATCAAGTCTGAGGGCTAAAACCTCTGTTTTCGGGATTTACAACATTGAGCTCAGAACGTAAGGTCCGGGACCTGAAATTTGAAGCCAGAAATCAAATTTTCACATTGGCTGAAATTACATGAAATATGTGTCCCCTGAGGAAGCCCATGCCATCCCAGGTGAGAAAAATGCATCCTGAATCAAGTCTGAGGGCTAAAACCTCTGTTTTCGGGTTTTACCACATTGAGCTCAGAACGTAAGGTCCGGACCTGAAATTTGGAGCCAAAAATCAAATTTTCAGTTTGGCTGAAATTACATGAATTGTGTGTCCCCCGAAGAAGCCCCTGCCATCCCAGGTGAGAAAAATGCATCCTGAATCAAGTCTGAGGGCTAAAACCTCTGTAACGGGTTTTACCACATTGAGCTCAGAACGTAAGGTCCGGACCTGAAATTTGGAGCCAAAAATCAAATTTTCAGTTTGGCTGAAATTACATGAAATATGTGTCCCCCGAAGAAGCCCATGCCATCCCAGGTGAGAAAAATGCATCCTGAATCAAGTCTGAGGGCTAAAACCTCTGTTTTCGGGATTTACAACATTGAGCTCAGAACGTAAGGTCCGGGACCTGAAATTTGAAGCCAGAAATCAAATTTTCAGTTTGGCTGAAATAACATGAAATGTGTGCCCCCTGTGGAAGCCCATGCCATCCCAGGTGAGAAAAATGCATCCTGAATCAAGTCTGAGGGCTAAAACCTCTGTAAAGGGTTTTACCACATTGAGCTCAGAACGTAAGGTCCGGACCTGAAATTTGGAGCCAAAAATCAAATTTTCAGTTTGGCTGAAATTACATGTAATATGTGTCCCCCGAAGAAGCCCATGCCATCCCAGGTGAGAAAAATGCATCCTGAATCAAGTCTGAGGGCTAAAACCACTATAACAGGTTTTAAAACATTCAGCTCAGAACGTAAGGTCCGGACCTGAAATTTGGAGCCAAAAATCAAATTTTCAGTTTGGCTAAAATTACATGAAATGTGTGTCCCCCGAAGAAGCCCATGCCATCCCAGGTGAGAAAAATGCATCCTGAATCAAGTCTGAGGGCTAAAACCTCTATAACGGGTTTTAAAACATTGAGCTCAGGACGTAAGGTCGGAACCTGAAATTTGGAGCCAAAAATCAAATTTTCAGTTTGGCTGAAATTACATGAAATGTGTGTCCCCTGAAGAAGCCCATGCCATCCCAGGTGAGAAAAATGCATCCTGAATCAAGTCTGAGAGCTAAAACCTCTATAACATGTTTTAAAACATTGAGCTCAGAACGTAAGGTCCGGACCTGAAATTTGGAGCCAAAAATCAAATTTTCAGTTTGGCTGAAATTACATGAAATATGTGTCCCCTGAAGAAGCCCATGCCATCCCAGGTGAGAAAAATGCATCCTGAATCAAGTCTGAGGGCTAAAACCTCTGTTTTCGGGTTTTACCACATTGAGCTCAGAACGTAAGGTCCGGACCTGAAATTTGGAGCCAAAAATCAAATTTTCAGTTTGGCTGAAATTACATGAAATGTGTGTCCCCTGTGGAAGCCCATGCCATCCCATGTGAGAAAAATGCATCCTGAATCAAGTCTGAGGGCTAAAACCTCTGTTTTCGGGTTTTACAACATTGAGCTCAGAACGTTAGGTCCGGACCTGAAATTTGGAGCCAAAAATCAAATTTTCAGTTTGGCTAAAATTACATGAAATATGTGTCCCCTGAAGAAGCCCATGCCATCCCAGGTGAGAAAAATGCATCCTGAATCAAGTCTGAGGGCTAAAACCTCTGTTTTCGGGTTTTACCACATTGAGCTCAGAACGTAAGGTCCGGACCTGAAATTTGGAGCCAAAAATCAAATTTTCAGTTCAACTGAAATAACATGAAATATGTGTCCCCCGAAGAAGCCCATGCCATCCCACGTGAGAAAAATGCATCCTGAATCAAGTCTGAGGGCTAAAACCTCTGTTTTCGGGTTTTACCACATTGAGCTCAGAACGTAAGGTCGGACCTGAAATTTGGAGCCAAAAATCAAATTTTCAGTTTGGCTGAAATTACATGAAATATGTGTCCCCTGAAGAAGCCCATGCCATCCCAGGTGAGAAAAATGCATCCTGAATCAAGTCTGAGGGCTAAAACCTCTATAACGGGTTTTACCCGATGAGCTCAGAACGTAAGGTCCGGACCTGAAATTTGGAGCCAAAAATCAAATTTTCAGTTTGGCTGAAATTACATGAAATATGTGTCCCCTGAAGAAGCCCATGCCATCCCAGGTGAGAAAAATGCATCCTGAATCAAGTCTGAGGGCTAAAACCTCTGTTTTCGGGTTTTACCACATTGAGCTCAGAACGTAAGGTCCGTACCTGAAATTTGGAGCCAAAAATCAAATTTTCAGTTTGGCTGAAATTACATGAAATATGTGTCCCCTGAAGAAGCCCATGCCATCCCAGGTGAGAAAAATGCATCCTGAATCAAGTCTGAGGGCTAAAACCACTTTAACAGGTTTTAAAACATTCAGCTCAGAACGTAAGGTCGGGACCTGAAATTTGGAGCCAAAAATCAAATTTTCAGTTTGGCTGAAATTACATGAAATGTGTGTCCCCTGTGGAAGCCCATGCCATCCCAGGTGAGAAAAATGCATCCTGAATCAAGTCTGAGGGCTAAAACCTCTGTTTTCGGGTTTTACCACATTGAGCTCAGAACGTAAGGTCGAGACCTGAAATTTGGAGCCAAAAATCAAATTTTCAGTTTGGCTGAAATTACATGAAATATGTGTCCCCTGAAAAAGCCCATGCCATCCCAGGTGAGAAAAATGCATCCTGAATCAAGTCTGAGGGCTAAAACCTCTGTAACGGGTTTTACCACATTGAGCTCAGAACGTAAGGTCCGGACCTGAAATTTGGAGCCAAAAATCAAATTTTCAGTTTGGCTGAAATTACATGAATTGTGTGTCCCCCAAAGAAGCCCATGCCATCCCATGTGAGAAAAATGCATCCTGAATCAAGTCTGAGTGCTAAAACCTCTGTAACGGGTTTTACCACATTGAGCTCAGAACGTAAGGTCCGGACCTGAAATTTGAAGCCAAAAATCAAATTTTCAGTTTGGCTTAAATTACATGAAATATGTGTCCCCCGAAGAAGCCCATGCCATCCCAGGTGAGAAAAATGCATCCTGAATCAAGTCTGAGGGCTAAAACCTCTGTAACGGGTTTTACCACATTGAGCTCAGAACGTAAGGTCCGGACCTGAAATTTGGAGCCAAAAATCAAATTTTCAGTTTGGCTGAAATTACATGAATTGTGTGTCCCCCAAAGAAGCCCATGCCATCCCATGTGAGAAAAATGCATCCTGAATCAAGTCTGAGTGCTAAAACCTCTGTAACGGGTTTTACCACATTGAGCTCAGAACGTAAGGTCCGGACCTGAAATTTGAAGCCAAAAATCAAATTTTCAGTTTGGCTGAAATAACATGAAATGTGTGCCCCCTGTGGAAGCCCATGCCATCCCAGGTGAGAAAAATGCATCCTGAATCAAGTCTGAGGGCTAAAACCTCTGTAAAGGGTTTTACCACATTGAGCTCAGAACGTAAGGTCCGGACCTGAAATTTGGAGCCAAAAATCAAATTTTCAGTTTGGCTGAAATTACATGTAATATGTGTCCCCCGAAGAAGCCCATGCCATCCCAGGTGAGAAAAATGCATCCTGAATCAAGTCTGAGGGCTAAAACCACTATAACAGGTTTTAAAACATTCAGCTCAGAACGTAAGGTCCGGACCTGAAATTTGGAGCCAAAAATCAAATTTTCAGTTTGGCTGAAATTACATGAAATATGTGTCCCCTGAAGAAGCCCATGCCATCCCAGGTGAGAAAAATGCATCCTGAATCAAGTCTGAGGGCTAAAACCTCTGTTTTCGGGTTTTACCACATTGAGCTCAGAACGTAAGGTCGGGACCTGAAATTTGGAGCCAAAAATCAAATTTTCAGTTTGGCTGAAATAACATGAAATGTGTGTCCCCTGTGGAAGCCCATGCCATCCCAGGTGAGAAAAATGCATCCTGAATCAAGTCTGAGAGCTAAAACCTCTATAACGGGTTTTACCACATTGAGCTCAGAACCTAAGGTCGGGACCTGAAATTTGGAGCAAAAAATCAAATTTTCAGTTTGGCTGAAATTACATGAATTGTGTGTCCCCTGAAGAAGCCCATGCCATCCCAGGTGAGAAAAATGCATCCTGAATCAAGTCTGAGGGCTAAAACCTCTGTAACGGGTTTTACCACATTGAGCTCAGAACGTAAGGTCCGGACCTAAAATTTGGAGCCAAAAATCAAATTTTCAGTTTGGCTGAAATTACATGAAATATGTGTCCCCCGAAGAAGCCCATGCCATCCCAGGTGAGAAAAATGCATCCTGAATCAAGTCTGAGGGCTAAAACCTCTATAACGGGTTTTAAAACATTGAGCTCAGGACGTAAGGTCGGAACCTGAAATTTGGAGCCAAAAATCAAATTTTCAGTTTGGCTGAAATTACATGAAATGTGTGTCCCCTGAAGAAGCCCATGCCATCCCAGGTGAGAAAAATGCATCCTGAATCAAGTCTGAGGGCTAAAACCTCTATAACGGGTTTTACCACATTGAGCTCAGAACGTAAGGTCCGGACCTGAAATTTGGAGCCAAAAATCAAATTTTCAGTTTGGCTGAAATTACATGAAATATGTGTCCCCTGAAGAAGCCCATGCCATCCCAGGTGAGAAAAATGCATCCTGAATCAAGTCTGAGGGCTAAAACCTCTGTTTTCGGGTTTTACCACATTGAGCTCAGAACGTAAGGTCCGGACCTGAAATTTGGAGCCAAAAATCAAATTTTCAGTTTGGCTGAAATTACATGAAATGTGTGTCCCCTGTGGAAGCCCATGCCATCCCATGTGAGAAAAATGCATCCTGAATCAAGTCTGAGGGCTTAAACCTCTGTTTTCGGGTTTTACCACATTGAGCTCAGAACGTAAGGTCCGGACCTGAAATTTGGAGCCAAAAATCAAATTTTCAGTTTGGCTGAAATTACATGAAATGTGTGTCCCCTGTGGAAACCCATGCCATCCCATGTGAGAAAAATGCATCCTGAATCAAGTCTGAGGGCTAAAACCTCTGTTTTCGGGTTTTACCACATTGAGCTCAGAACGTAAGGTCGGGACCTGAAATTTGGAGCCAAAAATCAAATTTTCAGTTTGGCTGAAATTACATGAAATATGTGTCCCCTGAAGAAGCCCATGCCATCCCAGGTGAGAAAAATGCATCCTGAATCAAGTCTGAGGGCTAAAACCTCTGTAACGGGTTTTACCACATTGAGCTCAGAACGTAAGGTCCGGACCTGAAATTTGGAGCCAAAAATCAAATTTTCAGTTTGGCTGAAATTACATGAAATATGTGTCCCCTGAAGAAGCCCATGCCATCCCAGGTGAGAAAAATGCATCCTGAATCAAGTCTGAGGGCTAAAACCTCTGTTTTCGGGTTTTACCACATTGAGCTCAGAACGTAAGGTCGGGACCTGAAATTTGGAGCCAAAAATCAAATTTTCAGTTTGGCTGAAATTACATGAAATATGTGTCCCCTGAAGAAGCCCATGCCATCCCAGGTGAGAAAAATGCATCCTGAATCAAGTCTGAGGGCTAAAACCTCTATAACGGGTTTTACCACATTGAGCTCAGAACGTAAGGTCCGGACCTGAAATTTGGAGCCAAAAATCAAATTTTCAGTTTGGCTGAAATTACATGAATTGTGTGTCCCCTGAAGAAGCCCATGCCATCCCAGGTGAGAAAAATGCATCCTGAATCAAGTCTGAGGGCTAAAACCTCTGTTTTCGGGTTTTACCACATTGAGCTCAGAACGTAAGGTCCGGACCTGAAATTTGGAGCCAAAAATCAAATTTTCAGTTTGGCTGAAATTACATGAATTGTGTGTCCCCTGAAGAAGCCCATGCCATCCCAGCTGAGAAAAATGCATCCTGAATCAAGTCTGAGGGCTAAAACCTCTGTAACGGGTTTTACCACATTGAGCTCAGAACGTAAGGTCCGGACCTAAAATTTGGAGCCAAAAATCAAATTTTCAGTTTGGCTGAAATTACATGAAATATGTGTCCCCCGAAGAAGCCCATGCCATCCCAGGTGAGAAAAATGCATCCTGAATCAAGTCTGAGGGCTAAAACCTCTATAACGGGTTTTAAAACATTGAGCTCAGGACGTAAGGTCGGAACCTGAAATTTGGAGCCAAAAATCAAATTTTCAGTTTGGCTGAAATTACATGAAATGTGTGTCCCCTGAAGAAGCCCATGCCATCCCAGGTGAGAAAAATGCATCCTGAATCAAGTCTGAGGGCTAAAACCTCTATAACGGGTTTTACCACATTGAGCTCAGAACGTAAGGTCCGGACCTGAAATTTGGAGCCAAAAATCAAATTTTCAGTTTGGCTGAAATAACATGAATTGTGTGTCCCCTGAAGAAGCCCATGCCATCCCAGGTGAGAAAAATGCATCCTGAATCAAGTCTGAGGGCTAAAACCTCTGTTTTCGGGTTTTACCACATTGAGCTCAGAACGTAAGGTCCGGACCTGAAATTTGGAGCCAAAAATCAAATTTTCAGTTTGGCTGAAATTACATGAAATGTGTGTCCCCTGTGGAAGCCCATGCCATCCCATGTGAGAAAAATGCATCCTGAATCAAGTCTGAGGGCTTAAACCTCTGTTTTCGGGTTTTAAAACATTGAGCTCAGGACGTAAGGTCGGAACCTGAAATTTGGAGCCAAAAATCAAATTTTCAGTTTGGCTGAAATTACATGAAATGTGTGTCCCCTGAAGAAGCCCATGCCATCCCAGGTGAGAAAAATGCATCCTGAATCAAGTCTGAGGGCTAAAACCTCTATAACGGGTTTTACCACATTGAGCTCAGAACGTAAGGTCCGGACCTGAAATTTGGAGCCAAAAATCAAATTTTCAGTTTGGCTGAAATTACATGAAATATGTGTCCCCTGAAGAAGCCCATGCCATCCCAGGTGAGAAAAATGCATCCTGAATCAAGTCTGAGGGCTAAAACCTCTGTTTTCGGGTTTTACCACATTGAGCTCAGAACGTAAGGTCCGGACCTGAAATTTGGAGCCAAAAATCAAATTTTCAGTTTGGCTGAAATTACATGAAATGTGTGTCCCCTGTGGAAGCCCATGCCATCCCATGTGAGAAAAATGCATCCTGAATCAAGTCTGAGGGCTTAAACCTCTGTTTTCGGGTTTTACCACATTGAGCTCAGAACGTAAGGTCCGGACCTGAAATTTGGAGCCAAAAATCAAATTTTCAGTTTGGCTGAAATAACATGAAATGTGTGCCCCCTGTGGAAGCCCATGCCATCCCAGGTGAGAAAAATGCATCCTGAATCAAGTCTGAGGGCTAAAACCTCTGTAAAGGGTTTTACCACATTGAGCTCAGAACGTAAGGTCCGGACCTGAAATTTGGAGCCAAAAATCAAATTTTCAGTTTGGCTGAAATTACATGTAATATGTGTCCCCCGAAGAAGCCCATGCCATCCCAGGTGAGAAAAATGCATCCTGAATCAAGTCTGAGGGCTAAAACCACTATAACAGGTTTTAAAACATTCAGCTCAGAACGTAAGGTCCGGACCTGAAATTTGGAGCCAAAAATCAAATTTTCAGTTTGGCTGAAATTACATGAAATATGTGTCCCCTGAAGAAGCCCATGCCATCCCAGGTGAGAAAAATGCATCCTGAATCAAGTCTGAGGGCTAAAACCTCTGTTTTCGGGTTTTACCACATTGAGCTCAGAACGTAAGGTCGGGACCTGAAATTTGGAGCCAAAAATCAAATTTTCAGTTTGGCTGAAATAACATGAAATGTGTGTCCCCTGTGGAAGCCCATGCCATCCCAGGTGAGAAAAATGCATCCTGAATCAAGTCTGAGAGCTAAAACCTCTATAACGGGTTTTACCACATTGAGCTCAGAACCTAAGGTCGGGACCTGAAATTTGGAGCAAAAAATCAAATTTTCAGTTTGGCTGAAATTACATGAATTGTGTGTCCCCCAAAGAAGCCCATGCCATCCCAGGTGAGAAAAATGCATCCTGAATCAAGTCTGAGGGCTAAAACCTCTGTAACGGGTTTTACCACATTGAGCTCAGAACGTAAGGTCCGGACCTAAAATTTGGAGCCAAAAATCAAATTTTCAGTTTGGCTGAAATTACATGAAATATGTGTCCCCCGAAGAAGCCCATGCCATCCCAGGTGAGAAAAATGCATCCTGAATCAAGTCTGAGGGCTAAAACCTCTATAACGGGTTTTAAAACATTGAGCTCAGGACGTAAGGTCGGAACCTGAAATTTGGAGCCAAAAATCAAATTTTCAGTTTGGCTGAAATTACATGAAATGTGTGTCCCCTGAAGAAGCCCATGCCATCCCAGGTGAGAAAAATGCATCCTGAATCAAGTCTGAGGGCTAAAACCTCTATAACGGGTTTTACCACATTGAGCTCAGAACGTAAGGTCCGGACCTGAAATTTGGAGCCAAAAATCAAATTTTCAGTTTGGCTGAAATTACATGAAATATGTGTCCCCTGAAGAAGCCCATGCCATCCCAGGTGAGAAAAATGCATCCTGAATCAAGTCTGAGGGCTAAAACCTCTGATTTCGGGTTTTACCACATTGAGCTCAGAACGTAAGGTCCGGACCTGAAATTTGGAGCCAAAAATCAAATTTTCAGTTTGGCTGAAATTACATGAAATGTGTGTCCCCTGTGGAAGCCCATGCCATCCCATGTGAGAAAAATGCATCCTGAATCAAGTCTGAGGGCTTAAACCTCTGTTTTCGGGTTTTACCACATTGAGCTCAGAACGTAGGGTCCGGACCTGAAATTTGGAGCCAAAAATCAAATTTTCAGTTTGGCTGAAATTACATGAAATGTGTGTCCCCTGTGGAAACCCATGCCATCCCATGTGAGAAAAATGCATCCTGAATCAAGTCTGAGGGCTAAAACCTCTGTAACGGGTTTTACCACATTGAGCTCAGAACGTAAGGTCCGGACCTGAAATTTGGAGCCAAAAATCAAATTTTCAGTTTGGCTGAAATTACATGAAATATGTGTCCCCTGAAGAAGCCCATGCCATCCCAGGTGAGAAAAATGTATCCTGAATCAAGTCTGAGGGCTAAAACCTCTGTAACGGGTTTTACCACATTGAGCTCAGAACGTAAGGTCCGGACCTGAAATTTGGAGCCAAAAATCAAATTTTCAGTTTGGCTGAAATTACATGAAATATGTGTCCCCTGAAGAAGCCCATGCCATCCCAGGTGAGAAAAATGCATCCTGAATCAAGTCTGAGGGCTAAAACCTCTGTTTTCGGGTTTTACCACATTGAGCTCAGAACGTAAGGTCGGGACCTGAAATTTGGAGCCAAAAATCAAATTTTCAGTTTGGCTGAAATTACATGAAATATGTGTCCCCTGAAGAAGCCCATGCCATCCCAGGTGAGAAAAATGCATCCTGAATCAAGTCTGAGGGCTAAAACCTCTGTTTTCGGGTTTTACCACATTGAGCTCAGAACGTAAGGTCCGGACCTGAAATTTGGAGCCAAAAATCAAATTTTCAGTTTGGCTGAAATTACATGAATTGTGTGTCCCCTGAAGAAGCCCATGCCATCCCAGGTGAGAAAAATGCATCCTGAATCAAGTCTGAGGGCTAAAACCTCTGTTTTCGGGTTTTACGACATTGAGCTCAGAACGTAAGGTCCGGACCTGAAATTTGGAGCCAAAAATCAAATTTTCAGTTTGGCTGAAATTACATGAATTGTGTGTCCCCCGAAGAAGCCCATGCCATCCCAGCTGAGAAAAATGCATCCTGAATCAAGTCTGAGGGCTAAAACCTCTGTAACGGGTTTTACCACATTGAGCTCAGAACGTAAGGTCCGGACCTAAAATTTGGAGCCAAAAATCAAATTTTCAGTTTGGCTGAAATTACATGAAATATGTGTCCCCCGAAGAAGCCCATGCCATCCCAGGTGAGAAAAATGCATCCTGAATCAAGTCTGAGGGCTAAAACCTCTATAACGGGTTTTAAAACATTGAGCTCAGGACGTAAGGTCGGAACCTGAAATTTGGAGCCAAAAATCAAATTTTCAGTTTGGCTGAAATTACATGAAATGTGTGTCCCCTGAAGAAGCCCATGCCATCCCAGGTGAGAAAAATGCATCCTGAATCAAGTCTGAGGGCTAAAACCTCTATAACGGGTTTTACCACATTGAGCTCAGAACGTAAGGTCCGGACCTGAAATTTGGAGCCAAAAGTCAAATTTTCAGTTTGGCTGAAATTACATGAAATATGTGTCCCCTGAAGAAGCCCATGCCATCCCAGGTGAGAAAAATGCATCCTGAATCAAGTCTGAGGGCTAAAACCTCTGTTTTCGGGTTTTACCACATTGAGCTCAGAACGTAAGGTCCGGACCTGAAATTTGGAGCCAAAAATCAAATTTTCAGTTTGGCTGAAATTACATGAAATGTGTGTCCCCTGTGGAAGCCCATGCCATCCCATGTGAGAAAAATGCATCCTGAATCAAGTCTGAGGGCTTAAACCTCTGTTTTCGGGTTTTACCACATTGAGCTCAGAACGTAAGGTCCGGACCTGAAATTTGGAGCCAAAAATCAAATTTTCAGTTTGGCTGAAATTACATGAAATGTGTGTCCCCTGTGGAAACCCATGCCATCCCATGTGAGAAAAATGCATCCTGAATCAAGTCTGAGGGCTAAAACCTCTGTTTTCGGGTTTTACCACATTGAGCTCAGAACGTAAGGTCGGGACCTGAAATTTGGAGCCAAAAATCAAATTTTCAGTTTGGCTGAAATTACATGAAATATGTGTCCCCTGAAGAAGCCCATGCCATCCCAGGTGAGAAAAATGCATCCTGAATCAAGTCTGAGGGCTAAAACCTCTGTAACGGGTTTTACCACATTGAGCTCAGAACGTAAGGTCCGGACCTGAAATTTGGAGCCAAAAATCAAATTTTCAGTTTGGCTGAAATTACATGAAATATGTGTCCCCTGAAGAAGCCCATGCCATCCCAGGTGAGAAAAATGCATCCTGAATCAAGTCTGAGGGCTAAAACCTCTGTTTTCGGGTTTTACCACATTGAGCTCAGAACGTAAGGTCGGGACCTGAAATTTGGAGCCAAAAATCAAATTTTCAGTTTGGCTGAAATTACATGAAATATGTGTCCCCTGAAGAAGCCCATGCCATCCCAGGTGAGAAAAATGCATCCTGAATCAAGTCTGAGGGCTAAAACCTCTGTTTTCGGGTTTTACCACATTGAGCTCAGAACGTAAGGTCCGGACCTGAAATTTGGAGCCAAAAATCAAATTTTCAGTTTGGCTGAAATTACATGAATTGTGTGTCCCCTGAAGAAGCCCATGCCATCCCAGGTGAGAAAAATGCATCCTGAATCAAGTCTGAGGGCTAAAACCTCTGTTTTCGGGTTTTACCACATTGAGCTCAGAACGTAAGGTCCGGACCTGAAATTTGGAGCCAAAAATCAAATTTTCAGTTTGGCTGAAATTACATGAATTGTGTGTCCCCCGAAGAAGCCCATGCCATCCCAGGTGAGAAAAATGCATCCTGAATCAAGTCTGAGGGCTAAAACCTCTGTAACGGGTTTTACCACATTGAGCTCAGAACGTAAGGTCCGGACCTGAAATTTGGAGCCAAAAATCAAATTTTCAGTTTGGCTGAAATTACATGAAATATGTGTCCACCGAAGAAGCCCATGCCATCCCAGGTGAGAAAAATGCATCCTGAATCAAGTCTGAGGGCTAAAACCTCTGTAACGGGTTTTACCACATTGAGCTCAGAACGTAAGGTCGGGACCTGAAATTTGGAGCCAAAAATCAAATTTTCAGTTTGGCTGAAATAACATGAAATGTGTGCCCCCTGTGGAAGCCCATGCCATCCCAGGTGAGAAAAATGCATCCTGAATCAAGTCTGAGGGCTAAAACCTCTGTAAAGGGTTTTACCACATTGAGCTCAGAACGTAAGGTCCGGACCTGAAATTTGGAGCCAAAAATCAAATTTTCAGTTTGGCTGAAATTACATGTAATATGTGTCCCCCGAAGAAGCCCATGCCATCCCAGGTGAGAAAAATTCATCCTGAATCAAGTCTGAGGGCTAAAACCACTATAACAGGTTTTAAAACATTCAGCTCAGAACGTAAGGTCCGGACCTGAAATTTGGAGCCAAAAATCAAATTTTCAGTTTGGCTAAAATTACATGAAATGTGTGTCCCCCGAAGAAGCCCATGCCATCCCAGGTGAGAAAAATGCATCCTGAATCAAGTCTGAGGGCTAAAACCTCTATAACGGGTTTTACCACATTGAGCTCAGAACGTAAGGTCCGGACCTGAAATTTGGAGCCAAAAATCAAATTTTCAGTTTGGCTGAAATTACATGAAATGTGTGTCCCCTGAAGAAGCCCATGCCATCCCAGGTGAGAAAAATGCATCCTGAATCAAGTCTGAGAGCTAAAACCTCTATAACATGTTTTAAAACATTGAGCTCAGAACGTAAGGTCCGGACCTGAAATTTGGAGCCAAAAATCAAATTTTCAGTTTGGCTGAAATTACATGAAATATGTGTCCCCTGAAGAAGCCCATGCCATCCCAGGTGAGAAAAATGCATCCTGAATCAAGTCTGAGGGCTAAAACCTCTGTAACGGGTTTTACCACATTGAGCTCAGAACGTAAGGTCCGGACCTGAAATTTGGAGCCAAAAATCAAATTTTCAGTTCAACTGAAATAACATGAAATATGTGTCCCCTGTGGAAGCCCATGCCATCCCATGTGAGAAAAATGCATCCTGAATCAAGTCTGAGGGCTAAAACCTCTATAACGGGTTTTACCACATTGAGCTCAGAACGTAAGGTCCGGACCTGAAATTTGGAGCCAAAAATCAAATTTTCAGTTTGGCTGAAATTACATGAAATATGTGTCCCCTGAAGAAGCCCATGCCATCCCAGGTGAGAAAAATGCATCCTGAATCAAGTCTGAGGGCTAAAACCTCTGTTTTCGGGTTTTACCACATTGAGCTCAGAACGTAAGGTCCGGACCTGAAATTTGGAGCCAAAAATCAAATTTTCAGTTCAACTGAAATAACATGAAATATGTGTCCCCTGTGGAAGCCCATGCCATCCCATGTGAGAAAAATGCATCCTGAATCAAGTCTGAGGGCTAAAACCTCTGTTTTCGGGTTTTACCACATTGAGCTCAGAACGTAAGGTCCGGACCTGAAATTTGGAGCCAAAAATCAAATTTTCAGTTTGGCTGAAATTACATGAAATATGTGTCCCCTGAAGAAGCCCATGCCATCCCAGGTGAGAAAAATGCATCCTGAATCAAGTCTGAGGGCTAAAACCACTTTAACAGGTTTTAAAACATTCAGCTCAGAACGTAAGGTCGGGACCTGAAATTTGGAGCCAAAAATCAAATTTTCAGTTTGGCTGAAATTACATGAAATGTGTGTCCCCTGTGGAAGCCTATGCCATCCCAGGTGAGAAAAATGCATCCTGAATCAAGTCTGAGGGCTAAAACCTCTGTAACGGGTTTTACCACATTGAGCTCAGAACGTAAGGTCCGGACCTGAAATTTGGAGCCAAAAATCAAATTTTCAGTTTGGCTGAAATTACATGAAATATGTGTCCCCTGAAGAAGCCCATGCCATCCCAGGTGAGAAAAATGCATCCTGAATCAAGTCTGAGGGCTAAAACCTCTGTAACGGGTTTTACCACATTGAGCTCAGAACGTAAGGTCGAGACCTGAAATTTGGAGCCAAAAATCAAATTTTCAGTTTGGCTGAAATTACATGAATTGTGTGTCCCCCGAAGAAGCCCATGCCATCCCAGGTGAGAAAAATGCATCCTGAATCAAGTCTGAGGGCTAAAACCTCTGTAACGGGTTTTACCACATTGAGCTCAGAACGTAAGGTCCGGACCTGAAATTTGGAGCCAAAAATCAAATTTTCAGTTTGGCTGAAATAACATGAAATGTGTGTCCCCTGTGGAAGCCCATGCCATCCCAGGTGAGAAAAATGCATCCTGAATCAAGTCTGAGAGCTAAAACCTCTATAACGGGTTTTACCACATTGAGCTCAGAACGTAAGGTCGGGACCTGAAATTTGGAGCAAAAAATCAAATTTTCAGTTTGGCTGAAATTACATGAATTGTGTGTCCCCCAAAGAAGCCCATGCCATCCCAGGTGAGAAAAATGCATCCTGAATCAAGTCTGAGGGCTAAAACCACTATAACAGGTTTTAAAACATTCAGTTCAGAACGTAAGGTCCGGACCTGAAATTTGGAGCCAAAAATCAAATTTTCAGTTTGGCTAAAATTACATGAAATGTGTGTCCCCCGAAGAAGCCCATGCCATCCCAGGTGAGAAAAATGCATCCTGAATCAAGTCTGAGGGCTAAAACCTCTATAACGGGTTTTACCACATTGAGCTCAGAACGTAAGGTCCGGACCTGAAATTTGGAGCCAAAAATCAAATTTTCAGTTTGGCTGAAATTACATGAAATGTGTGTCCCCTGAAGAAGCCCATGCCATCCCAGGTGAGAAAAATGCATCCTGAATCAAGTCTGAGAGCTTAAACCTCTATAACATGTTTTAAAACATTGAGCTCAGAACGTAAGGTCCGGACCTGAAATTTGGAGCCAAAAATCAAATTTTCAGTTTGGCTGAAATTACATGAAATATGTGTCCCCTGAAGAAGCCCATGCCATCCCAGGTGAGAAAAATGCATCCTGAATCAAGTCTGAGGGCTAAAACCTCTGTAACGGGTTTTACCACATTGAGCTCAGAACGTAAGGTCGAGACCTGAAATTTGGAGCCAAAAATCAAATTTTCAGTTTGGCTGAAATTACATGAAATATGTGTCCCCTGAAGAAGCCCATGCCATCCCAGGTGAGAAAAATGCATCCTGAATCAAGTCTGAGGGCTAAAACCTCTGTTTTCGGGTTTTACCACATTGAGCTCAGAACGTAAGGTCCGGACCTGAAATTTGGAGCCAAAAATCAAATTTTCAGTTTGGCTGAAATAACATGAAATGTGTGTCCCCTGTGGAAGCCCATGCCATCCCAGGTGAGAAAAATGCATCCTGAATCAAGTCTGAGAGCTAAAACCTCTATAACGGGTTTTACCACATTGAGCTCAGAACGTAAGGTCGGGACCTGAAATTTGGAGCAAAAAATCAAATTTTCAGTTTGGCTGAAATTACATGAATTGTGTGTCCCCCAAAGAAGCCCATGCCATCCCAGGTGAGAAAAATTGCATCCTGAATCAAGTCTGAGGGCTAAAACCACTATAACAGGTTTTAAAACATTCAGTTCAGAACGTAAGGTCCGGACCTGAAATTTGGAGCCAAAAATCAAATTTTCAGTTTGGCTAAAATTACATGAAATGTGTGTCCCCCGAAGAAGCCCATGCCATCCCAGGTGAGAAAAATGCATCCTGAATCAAGTCTGAGGGCTAAAACCTCTATAACGGGTTTTACCACATTGAGCTCAGAACGTAAGGTCCGGACCTGAAATTTGGAGCCAAAAATCAAATTTTCAGTTTGGCTGAAATTACATGAAATGTGTGTCCCCTGAAGAAGCCCATGCCATCCCAGGTGAGAAAAATGCATCCTGAATCAAGTCTGAGAGCTAAAACCTCTATAACATGTTTTAAAACATTGAGCTCAGAACGTAAGGTCCGGACCTGAAATTTGGAGCCAAAAATCAAATTTTCAGTTTGGCTGAAATTACATGAAATATGTGTCCCCTGAAGAAGCCCATGCCATCCCAGGTGAGAAAAATGCATCCTGAATCAAGTCTGAGGGCTAAAACCTCTGTTTTCGGGTTTTACCACATTGAGCTCAGAACGTAAGGTCCGGACCTGAAATTTGGAGCCAAAAATCAAATTTTCAGTTTGGCTGAAATTACATGAAATGTGTGTCCCCTGTGGAAGCCCATGCCATCCCATGTGAGAAAAATGCATCCTGAATCAAGTCTGAGGGCTAAAACCTCTGTTTTCGGGTTTTACCACATTGAGCTCAGAACGTAAGGTCCGGACCTGAAATTTGGAGCCAAAAATCAAATTTTCAGTTTGGCTGAAATTACATGAAATATGTGTCCCCTGAAGAAGCCCATGCCATCCCAGGTGAGAAAAATGCATCCTGAATCAAGTCTGAGGGCTAAAACCTCTGTTTTCGGGTTTTACCACATTGAGCTCAGAACGTAAGGTCTGGACCTGAAATTTGGAGCCAAAAATCAAATTTTCAGTTTGGCTGAAATTACATGAAATGTGTGTCCCCTGTGGAAGCCCATGCCATCCCATGTGAGAAAAATGCATCCTGAATCAAGTCTGAGGGCTAAAACCTCTGTTTTCGGGTTTTACCACATTGAGCTCAGAACGTAAGGTCGGGACCTGAAATTTGGAGCCAAAAATCAAATTTTCAGTTTGGCTGAAATTACATGAAATATGTGTCCCCTGAAGAAGCCCATGCCATCCCAGGTGAGAAAAATTGCATCCTGAATCAAGTCTGAGGGCTAAAACCTCTATAACGGGTTTTACCACATTGAGCTCAGAACGTAAGGTCCGGACCTGAAATTTGGAGCCAAAAATCAAATTTTCAGTTTGGCTGAAATTACATGAAATGTGTGTCCCCTGAAGAAGCCCATGCCATCCCAGGTGAGAAAAATGCATCCTGAATCAAGTCTGAGAGCTAAAACCTCTATAACATGTTTTAAAACATTGAGCTCAGAACGTAAGGTCCGGACCTGAAATTTGGAGCCAAAAATCAAATTTTCAGTTTGGCTGAAATTACATGAAATATGTGTCCCCCAAAGAAGCCCATGCCATCCCAGGTGAGAAAAATGCATCCTGAATCAAGTCTGAGGGCTAAAACCTCTGTTTTCGGGTTTTACCACATTGAGCTCAGAACGTAAGGTCCGGACCTGAAATTTGGAGCCAAAAATCAAATTTTCAGTTTGGCTGAAATTACATGAAATGTGTGTCCCCTGTGGAAGCCCATGCCATCCCATGTGAGAAAAATGCATCCTGAATCAAGTCTGAGGGCTAAAACCTCTGTTTTCGGGTTTTACCACATTGAGCTCAGAACGTAAGGTCCGGACCTGAAATTTGGAGCCAAAAATCAAATTTTCAGTTTGGCTGAAATTACATGAAATATGTGTCCCCTGAAGAAGCCCATGCCATCCCAGGTGAGAAAAATGCATCCTGAATCAAGTCTGAGGGCTAAAACCTCTGTTTTCGGGTTTTACCACATTGAGCTCAGAACGTAAGGTCTGGACCTGAAATTTGGAGCCAAAAATCAAATTTTCAGTTCAACTGAAATAACATGAAATATGTGTCCCCCGAAGAAGCCCATGCCATCCCATGTGAGAAAAATGCATCCTGAATCAAGTCTGAGGGCTAAAACCTCTGTTTTCGGGTTTTACCACATTGAGCTCAGAACGTAAGGTCGGGACCTGAAATTTGGAGCCAAAAATCAAATTTTCAGTTTGGCTGAAATTACATGAAATATGTGTCCCCTGAAGAAGCCCATGCCATCCCAGGTGAGAAAAATGCATCCTGAATCAAGTCTGAGGGCTAAAACCTCTGTTTTCGGGTTTTACCACATTGAGCTCAGAACGTAAGGTCCGGACCTGAAATTTGGAGCCAAAAATCAAATTTTCAGTTTGGCTGAAATTACATGAAATATGTGTCCCCTGAAGAAGCCCATGCCATCCCAGGTGAGAAAAATTGCATCCTGAATCAAGTCTGAGGGCTAAAACCTCTGTTTTCGGGTTTTACCACATTGAGCTCAGAACGTAAGGTCTGTACCTGAAATTTGGAGCCAAAAATCAAATTTTCAGTTTGGCTGAAATTACATGAAATATGTGTCCCCTGAAGAAGCCCATGCCATCCCAGGTGAGAAAAATGCATCCTGAATCAAGTCTGAGGGCTAAAACCACTTTAACAGGTTTTAAAACATTCAGCTCAGAACGTAAGGTCGGGACCTGAAATTTGGAGCCAAAAATCAAATTTTCAGTTTGGCTGAAATTACATGAAATGTGTGTCCCCTGTGGAAGCCTATGCCATCCCAGGTGAGAAAAATGCATCCTGAATCAAGTCTGAGGGCTAAAACCTCTGTTTTCGGGTTTTACCACATTGAGCTCAGAACGTAAGGTCCGGACCTGAAATTTGGAGCCAAAAATCAAATTTTCAGTTTGGCTGAAATTACATGAAATATGTGTCCCCTGAAGAAGCCCATGCCATCCCAGGTGAGAAAAATGCATCCTGAATCAAGTCTGAGGGCTAAAACCTCTGTAACGGGTTTTACCACATTGAGCTCAGAACGTAAGGTCGAGACCTGAAATTTGGAGCCAAAAATAAAATTTTCAGTTTGGCTGAAATTACATGAATTGTGTGTCCCCCGAAGAAGCCCATGCCATCCCAGGTGAGAAAAATGCATCCTGAATCAAGTCTGAGGGCTAAAACCTCTGTAACGGGTTTTACCACATTGAGCTCAGAACGTAAGGTCCGGACCTGAAATTTGGAGCCAAAAATCAAATTTTCAGTTTGGCTGAAATTACATGAAATATGTGTCCCCTGAAGAAGCCCATGCCATCCCAGGTGAGAAAAATGCATCCTGAATCAAGTCTGAGAGCTAAAACCTCTATAACGGGTTTTACCACATTGAGCTCAGAACGTAAGGTCGGGACCTGAAATTTGGAGCAAAAAATCAAATTTTCAGTTTGGCTGAAATTACATGAATTGTGTGTCCCCCAAAGAAGCCCATGCCATCCCAGGTGAGAAAAATGCATCCTGAATCACGTCTGAGGGCTAAAACCTCTGTAACGGGTTTTACCACATTGAGCTCAGAACGTAAGGTCCGGACCTAAAATTTGGAGCCAAAAATCAAATTTTCAGTTTGGCTGAAATTACATGAAATATGTGTCCCCCGAAGAAGCCCATGCCATCCCAGGTGAGAAAAATGCATCCTGAATCAAGTCTGAGGGCTAAAACCTCTATAACGGGTTTTACCACATTGAGCTCAGAACGTAAGGTCGGGACCTGAAATTTGGAGCCAAAAATCAAATTTTCAGTTTGGCTGAAATTACATGAAATGTGTGTCCCCTGAAGAAGCCCATGCCATCCCAGGTGAGAAAAATGCATCCTGAATCAAGTCTGAGGGCTAAAACCTCTGTTTTTGGGTTTTACCACATTGAGCTCAGAACGTAAGGTCCGGACCTGAAATTTGGAGCCAAAAATCAAATTTTCAGTTTGGCTGAAATTACATGAAATGTGTGTCCCCTGTGGAAGCCCATGCCATCCCATGTGAGAAAAATGCATCCTGAATCAAGTCTGAGGGCTAAAACCTCTGTTTTCGGGTTTTACCACATTGAGCTCAGAACGTAAGGTCGGGACCTGAAATTTGGAGCCAAAAATCAAATTTTCAGTTTGGCTGAAATTACATGAAATATGTGTCCCCTGAAGAAGCCCATGCCATCCCAGGTGAAAAAAATGCATCCTGAATCAAGTCTGAGGGCTAAAACCTCTATAACGGGTTTTACCACATTGAGCTCAGAACGTAAGGTCGGGACCTGAAATTTGGAGCCAAAAATCAAATTTTCAGTTTTGCTGAAATTACATGAAATATGTGTCCCCCGAAGAAGCCCATGCCATCCCAGGTGAGAAAAATGCATCCTGAATCAAGTCTGAGGGCTAAAACCTCAGTAACAGGTTTTACCACATTGAGCTCAGAACGTAAGGTCGGGACCTGAAATTTGGAGCCAAAAATCAAATTTTCAGTTTGGCTGAAATTACATGAAATGTGTGTCCCCTGAAGAAGCCCATGCCATCCCAGGTGAGAAAAATGCATCCTGAATCAAGTCTGAGAGCTAAAACCTCTATAACATGTTTTAAAACATTGAGCTCAGAACGTAAGGTCCGGACCTGAAATTTGGAGCCAAAAATCAAATTTTCAGTTTGGCTGAAATTACATGAAATATGTGTCCCCTGAAGAAGCCCATGCCATCCCAGGTGAGAAAAATGCATCCTGAATCAAGTCTGAGGGCTAAAACCTCTGTTTTCGGGTTTTACCACATTGAGCTCAGAACGTAAGGTCCGGACCTGAAATTTGGAGCCAAAAATCAAATTTTCAGTTTGGCTGAAATTACATGAAATGTGTGTCCCCTGTGGAAGCCCATGCCATCCCATGTGAGAAAAATGCATCCTGAATCAAGTCTGAGGGCTAAAACCTCTGTTTTCGGGTTTTACCACATTGAGCTCAGAACGTAAGGTCCGGACCTGAAATTTGGAGCCAAAAATCAAATTTTCAGTTTGGCTGAAATTACATGAAATATGTGTCCCCTGAAGAAGCCCATGCCATCCCAGGTGAGAAAAATGCATCCTGAATCAAGTCTGAGGGCTAAAACCTCTGTTTTCGGGTTTTACCACATTGAGCTCAGAACGTAAGGTCTGGACCTGAAATTTGGAGCCAAAAATCAAATTTTCAGTTCAACTGAAATAACATGAAATATGTGTCCCCCGAAGAAGCCCATGCCATCCCATGTGAGAAAAATGCATCCTGAATCAAGTCTGAGGGCTAAAACCTCTGTTTTCGGGTTTTACCACATTGAGCTCAGAACGTAAGGTCGGGACCTGAAATTTGGAGCCAAAAATCAAATTTTCAGTTTGGCTGAAATTACATGAAATATGTGTCCCCTGAAGAAGCCCATGCCATCCCAGGTGAGAAAAATTGCATCCTGAATCAAGTCTGAGGGCTAAAACCTCTATAACGGGTTTTACCACATTGAGCTCAGAACGTAAGGTCCGGACCTGAAATTTGGAGCCAAAAATCAAATTTTCAGTTTGGCTGAAATTACATGAAATGTGTGTCCCCTGAAGAAGCCCATGCCATCCCAGGTGAGAAAAATGCATCCTGAATCAAGTCTGAGAGCTAAAACCTCTATAACATGTTTTAAAACATTGAGCTCAGAACGTAAGGTCCGGACCTGAAATTTGGAGCCAAAAATCAAATTTTCAGTTTGGCTGAAATTACATGAAATATGTGTCCCCTGAAGAAGCCCATGCCATCCCAGGTGAGAAAAATGCATCCTGAATCAAGTCTGAGGGCTAAAACCTCTGTTTTCGGGTTTTACCACATTGAGCTCAGAACGTAAGGTCCGGACCTGAAATTTGGAGCCAAAAATCAAATTTTCAGTTTGGCTGAAATTACATGAAATGTGTGTCCCCTGTGGAAGCCCATGCCATCCCATGTGAGAAAAATGCATCCTGAATCAAGTCTGAGGGCTAAAACCTCTGTTTTCGGGTTTTACCACATTGAGCTCAGAACGTAAGGTCCGGACCTGAAATTTGGAGCCAAAAATCAAATTTTCAGTTTGGCTGAAATTACATGAAATATGTGTCCCCTGAAGAAGCCCATGCCATCCCAGGTGAGAAAAATGCATCCTGAATCAAGTCTGAGGGCTAAAACCTCTGTTTTCGGGTTTTACCACATTGAGCTCAGAACGTAAGGTCTGGACCTGAAATTTGGAGCCAAAAATCAAATTTTCAGTTCAACTGAAATAACATGAAATATGTGTCCCCCGAAGAAGCCCATGCCATCCCATGTGAGAAAAATGCATCCTGAATCAAGTCTGAGGGCTAAAACCTCTGTTTTCGGGTTTTACCACATTGAGCTCAGAACGTAAGGTGGGACCTGAAATTTGGAGCCAAAAATCAAATTTTCAGTTTGGCTGAAATTACATGAAATATGTGTCCCCTGAAGAAGCCCATGCCATCCCAGGTGAGAAAAATGCATCCTGAATCAAGTCTGAGGGCTAAAACCTCTGTTTTCGGGTTTTACCACATTGAGCTCAGAACGTAAGGTCCGGACCTGAAATTTGGAGCCAAAAATCAAATTTTCAGTTTGGCTGAAATTACATGAAATATGTGTCCCCTGAAGAAGCCCATGCCATCCCAGGTGAGAAAAATTGCATCCTGAATCAAGTCTGAGGGCTAAAACCTCTGTTTTCGGGTTTTACCACATTGAGCTCAGAACGTAAGGTCTGTACCTGAAATTTGGAGCCAAAAATCAAATTTTCAGTTTGGCTGAAATTACATGAAATATGTGTCCCCTGAAGAAGCCCATGCCATCCCAGGTGAGAAAAATGCATCCTGAATCAAGTCTGAGGGCTAAAACCACTTTAACAGGTTTTAAAACATTCAGCTCAGAACGTAAGGTCGGGACCTGAAATTTGGAGCCAAAAATCAAATTTTCAGTTTGGCTGAAATTACATGAAATGTGTGTCCCCTGTGGAAGCCTATGCCATCCCAGGTGAGAAAAATGCATCCTGAATCAAGTCTGAGGGCTAAAACCTCTGTTTTCGGGTTTTACCACATTGAGCTCAGAACGTAAGGTCCGGACCTGAAATTTGGAGCCAAAAATCAAATTTTCAGTTTGGCTGAAATTACATGAAATATGTGTCCCCTGAAGAAGCCCATGCCATCCCAGGTGAGAAAAATGCATCCTGAATCAAGTCTGAGGGCTAAAACCTCTGTAACGGGTTTTACCACATTGAGCTCAGAACGTAAGGTCGAGACCTGAAATTTGGAGCCAAAAATAAAATTTTCAGTTTGGCTGAAATTACATGAATTGTGTGTCCCCCGAAGAAGCCCATGCCATCCCAGGTGAGAAAAATGCATCCTGAATCAAGTCTGAGGGCTAAAACCTCTGTAACGGGTTTTACCACATTGAGCTCAGAACGTAAGGTCCGGACCTGAAATTTGGAGCCAAAAATCAAATTTTCAGTTTGGCTGAAATTACATGAAATATGTGTCCCCTGAAGAAGCCCATGCCATCCCAGGTGAGAAAAATGCATCCTGAATCAAGTCTGAGAGCTAAAACCTCTATAACGGGTTTTACCACATTGAGCTCAGAACGTAAGGTCGGGACCTGAAATTTGGAGCAAAAAATCAAATTTTCAGTTTGGCTGAAATTACATGAATTGTGTGTCCCCCAAAGAAGCCCATGCCATCCCAGGTGAGAAAAATGCATCCTGAATCACGTCTGAGGGCTAAAACCTCTGTAACGGGTTTTACCACATTGAGCTCAGAACGTAAGGTCCGGACCTAAAATTTGGAGCCAAAAATCAAATTTTCAGTTTGGCTGAAATTACATGAAATGTGTGTCCCCCGAAGAAGCCCATGCCATCCCAGGTGAGAAAAATGCATCCTGAATCAAGTCTGAGGGCTAAAACCTCTATAACGGGTTTTACCACATTGAGCTCAGAACGTAAGGTCGGGACCTGAAATTTGGAGCCAAAAATCAAATTTTCAGTTTGGCTGAAATTACATGAAATGTGTGTCCCCTGAAGAAGCCCATGCCATCCCAGGTGAGAAAAATGCATCCTGAATCAAGTCTGAGGGCTAAAACCTCTGTTTTTGGGTTTTACCACATTGAGCTCAGAACGTAAGGTCCGGACCTGAAATTTGGAGCCAAAAATCAAATTTTCAGTTTGGCTGAAATTACATGAAATGTGTGTCCCCTGTGGAAGCCCATGCCATCCCATGTGAGAAAAATGCATCCTGAATCAAGTCTGAGGGCTAAAACCTCTGTTTTCGGGTTTTACCACATTGAGCTCAGAACGTAAGGTTGGGACCTGAAATTTGGAGCCAAAAATCAAATTTTCAGTTTGGCTGAAATTACATGAAATATGTGTCCCCCAAAGAAGCCCATGCCATCCCAGGTGAAAAAAATGCATCCTGAATCAAGTCTGAGGGCTAAAACCTCTATAACGGGTTTTACCACATTGAGCTCAGAACGTAAGGTCGGGACCTGAAATTTGGAGCCAAAAATCAAATTTTCAGTTTTGCTGAAATTACATGAAATATGTGTCCCCCGAAGAAGCCCATGCCATCCCAGGTGAGAAAAATGCATCCTGAATCAAGTCTGAGGGCTAAAACCTCAGTAACAGGTTTTACCACATTGAGCTCAGAACGTAAGGTCGGGACCTGAAATTTGGAGCCAAAAATCAAATTTTCAGTTTGGCTGAAATTACATGAATTGTGTGTCCCCCAAAGAAGCCCATGCCATCCCAGGTGAGAAAAATGCATCCTGAATCAAGTCTGAGAGCTAAAACCTCTATAACATGTTTTAAAACATTCAACTCAGAACGTAAGGTCGGGACCTGAAATTTGGAGCCAAAAATCAAATTTTCAGTTTGGCTGAAATTACATGAAATATGTGTCCCCTGTGGAAGCCCATGCCATCCCAGGTGAGAAAAATGCATCCTGAATCAAGTCTGAGGGCTAAAACCTCTGTTTTCGGGTTTTACCACATTGAGCTCAGAACGTAAGGTCGGGACCTGAAACTTGGAGCCAAAAATCAAAATTCAGTTTGGCTGAAATTACATGAAATATGTGTCCCCAGAGGAAGCCCATGCCATCCCAGGTGAGAAAAATGCATCCTGAATCAAGTCTGAGGGCTAAAACCTCTGTTTTCGGGTTTTACCACATTGAGCTCAGAGCGTAAGGTCCGGACCTGAAATTTGGAGCCAAAAATCACATTTTCAGTTTGGCTGAAATTACATGAAATATGTGTCCCCTGAGGAAGCCCATGCCATCCCAGGTGAGAAAAATGCATCCTGAATCAAGTCTGAGGGCTAAAACCTCTGTTTTCGGGTTTTACCACATTGAGCCCAGAACGTAAGGTCCGGACCTGAAATTTGGAGCCAAAAATCAAATTTTCAGTTTGGCTGAAATTACATGAAATGTGTGTCCCCCGAAGAAGCCCATGCCATCCCAGGTGAGAAAAATGCATCCTGAATCAAGTCTGAGGGCTAAAACCTCTATAACGGGTTTTACCACATTGAGCTCAGAACGTAAGGTCCGGACCTGAAATTTGGAGCCAAAAATCAAATTTTCAGTTTGGCTGAAATTACATGAAATATGTGTCCCCCGAAGAAGCCCATGCCATCCCAGGTGAGAAAAATGCATCCTGAATCAAGTCTGAGGGCTAAAACCTCTATAACGGGTTTTACCACATTGAGCTCAGAACGTAAGGTCCGGACCTGAAATTTGGAGCCAAAAATCAAATTTTCAGTTTGGCTGAAATTACATGAAATATGTGTCCCCTGAAGAAGCCCATGCCATCCCAGGTGAGAAAAATGCATCCTGAATCAAGTCTGAGAGCTAAAACCTCTATAACATGTTTTAAAACATTCAACTCAGAACGTAAGGTCGGGACCTGAAATTTGGAGCCAAAAATCAAATTTTCAGTTTGGCTGAAATTACATGAAATATGTGTCCCCTGTGGAAGCCCATGCCATCCCAGGTGAGAAAAATGCATCCTGAATCAAGTCTGAGGGCTAAAACCTCTGTTTTCGGGTTTTACCACATTGAGCTCAGAACGTAAGGTCCGGACCTGAAATTTGGAGCCAAAAATCAAATTTTCAGTTTGGCTGAAATTACATGAAATATGTGTCCCCTGAGGAAGCCCATGCCATCCCAGGTGAGAACAATGCATCCTGAATCAAGTCTGAGGGCTAAAACCTCTGTTTTCGGGTTTTACCACATTGAGCTCAGAACGTAAGGTCCGGACCTGAAATTTGGAGCCAAAAATCAAATTTTCAGTTTGGCTGAAATTACATGAAATATGTGTCCCCTGAAGAAGCCCATGCCATCCCAGGTGAGAAAAGTGCATCCTGAATCAAGTCTGAGGGCTAAAACCTCTATAACGGGTTTTACCACATTGAGCTCAGAACGTAAGGTCCGGACCTGAAATTTGGAGCCAAAAATCAAATTTTCAGTTTGGCTGAAATTACATGAAATATGTGTCCCCCGAAGAAGCCCATGCCATCCCAGGTGAGAAAAATGCATCCTGAATCAAGTCTGAGGGCTAAAACCTCAGTAACGGGTTTTACCACATTGAGCTCAGAACGTAAGGTCGGGACCTGAAATTTGGAGCCAAAAATCAAATTTTCAGTTTGGCTGAAATTACATGAAATGTGTGTCCCCTGAAGAAGCCCATGCCATCCCAGTTGAGAAAAATGCATCCTGAATCAAGTCTGAGGGCTAAAACCTCTATAACGGGTTTTACCACATTGAGCTCAGAACGTAAGGTCGGGACCTGAAATTTGGAGCCAAATATCAAATTTTCAGTTTGGCTGAAATTACGTGAAATATGTGTCCTCTGAAAAAGCCCATGCCATCCCAGGTGAGAAAAATGCATCCTGAATCAAGTCTGAGGGCTAAAACCACTATAACATGTTTTAAAACATTCAGCTCAGAACGTAAGGTCGGGACCTGAAATTTGGAGCCAAAAATCAAATTTTCAGTTTGGCTGAAATTACATGAAATATGTGTCCCCTGAAGAAGCCCATGCCATCCCAGGTGAGAAAAATGCATCCTGAATCAAGTCTGAGGGCTAAAACCTCCTTTTTCGGGTTTTACCACATTGAGCTCAGAACGTAAGGGAGGGACCTGAAATTTGGAGCCAAAAATCAAATTTTCAGTTTGGCTGAAATTTCATTAAATATGTGTCCCCCGAAGAAGCCCATGCCATCCCAGGTGAGAAAAATGCATCCTGAATCAGGTCTGAGAGCTAAAACCTCTATAACGGGTTTTACAACATTGAGCTCAGAACGTAAGGTCGGGACCTGAAATTTGGAGCCAAAAATCAAATTTTCAGTTTGGCTGAAATTACATGAAATGTGTGCCCCCGAAGAAGCCCATGCCATCCCAGGTGAGAAAAATGCATCCTGAATCAAGTCGGAGGGCTAAAACCTCTATAACGGGTTTTACCACATTGAGCTCAGAACGTAAGGTCGGGACCTGAAATTTGGAGCCAAATATCAAATTTTCAGTTTGGCTGAAATTACATGAAATATGTGTCCCCCGAAGAAGCCCATGCCATCCCAGGTGAGAAAAATGCATCCTGAATCAAGTCTGAGGGCTAAAACCTCTGTTTTCGGGTTTTACAACATTGAGCTCAGAACGTAAGGTCCGGGACCTGAAATTTGAAGCCAGAAATCAAATTTTCAGTTTGGCTGAAATTACATGAAATATGTGTCCCCTGAGGAGGCCCATGCCATCCCAGGTGAGAAAAATGCATCCTGAATCAGGTCAGAGAGCTAAAACCTCTATAACGGGTTTTACAACATTGAGCTCAGAACGTAAGGTCCGGACCTGAAATTTGGAGCCAAAAATCAAATTTTCAGTTTGGCTGAAATTACATGAAATGTGTGCCCCCGAAGAAGCCCATGCCATCCCAGGTGAGAAAAATGCATCCTGAATCAAGTCTGAGAGCTAAAACCTCTATAACATGTTTTAAAACATTGAGCTCAGAACGTAAGGTCGGGACCTGAAATTTGGAGCCAAAAATCAAATTTTCAGTTTGGCTGAAATTACATGAAATATGTGTCCCCTGAGGAAGCCCATGCCATCCCAGGTGAGAAAAATGCATCCGGGATCAAGTCTGAGGGCTAAAACCTCTGTTTTCGGGTTTTACCACATTGAGCTCAGAACGTAAGGTCGAGACCTGAAATTTGGAGCCAAAAATCAAATTTTCAGTTTGGCTGAAATTACATGAATTGTGTGTCCCCCGAAGAAGCCCATGCCATCCCAGGTGAGAAAAATGCATCCTGAATCAAGTCTGAGGGCTAAAACCTCTGTAACGGGTTTTACCACATTGAGCTCAGAACGTAAGGTCCGGACCTGAAATTTGGAGCCAAAAATCAAATTTTCAGTTTGGCTGAAATTACATGAAATATGTGTCCCCTGAAGAAGCCCATGCCATCCCAGGTGAGAAAAATGCATCCTGAATCAAGTCTGAGGGCTAAAACCACTTTAACAGGTTTTACCACATTGAGCTCAGAACGTAAGGTCGGGACCTGAAATTTGGAGCCAAAAATCAAATTTTCAGTTTGGCTGAAATTACATGAAATGTGTGTCCCCTGTGGAAGCCCATGCCATCCCAGGTGAGAAAAATGCATCCTGAATCAAGTCTGAGGGCTAAAACCTCTGTAACGGGTTTTACCACATTGAGCTCAGAACGTAAGGGAGGGACCTGAAATTTTGAGCCAAAAATCAAATTTTCAGTTTGGCTGAAATTACATGAAAAATGTGTCCCCTGAAGAAGCCCATGCCATCCCAGGTAAGAAAAATGCATCCTGAATCAAGTCTGAGGGCTAAAACCTCTGTAACGGGTTTTACCACATTGAGCTCAGAACGTTAGGTCGAGACCTGAAATTTGGAGCCAAAAAATAAAATTTTCAGTTTGGCTGAAATTACATGAATTGTGTGTCCCCCGAAGAAGCCCATGCCATCCCAGGTGAGAAAAATGCATCCTGAATCAAGTCTGAGGGCTAAAACCTCTGTAACGGGTTTTACCACATTGAGCTCAGAACACAAGGTCCGGACCTGAAATTTGGAGCCAAAAATCAAATTTTCAGTTTGGCTGAAATTACATGAAATATGTGTCCCCTGAAGAAGCCCATGCCATCCCAGGTGAGAAAAATGCATCCTGAATCAAGTCTGAGGGCTAAAACCTCTGTTTTCGGGTTTTACCACATTGAGCTCAGAACGTAAGGTCCGGACCTGAAATTTGGAGCCAAAAATCAAATTTTCAGTTTGGCTGAAATTACATGAATTGTGTGTCCCCCAAAGAAGCCCATGCCATCCCAGGTGAGAAAAATGCATCCTGAATCAAGTCTGAGGGCTAAAACCTCTGTAACGGGTTTTACCACATTGAGCTCAGAACGTAAGGTCCGGACCTGAAATTTGGAGCCAAAAATCAAATTTTCAGTTTGGCTGAAATTACATGAAATATGTGTCCCCCGAAGAAGCCCATGCCATCCCAGGTGAGAAAAATGCATCCTGAATCAAGTCTGAGGGCTAAAACCTCTATAACGGGTTTTAAAACATTGAGCTCAGGAAGTAAGGTAGGAACCTGAAATTTGGAGCCAAAAATCAAATTTTCAGTTTGGCTGAAATTACATGAAATGTGTGTCCCCTGAAGAAGCCCATGCCATCCCAGGTGAGAAAAATGCATCCTGAATCAAGTCTGAGAGCTAAAACCTCTATAACATGTTTTAAAACATTCAACTCAGAACGTAAGGGAGGGACCTGAAATTTGAAGCCAAAAATCAAATTTTCAGTTTGGCTAAAATTACATGAAATATGTGTCCCCTGAAGAAGCCCATGCCATCCCAGGTGAGAAAAATGCATCCTGAATCAAGTCTGAGGGCTAAAACCTCTGTTTTCGGGTTTTACCACATTGAGCTCAGAACGTAAGGTCGGGACCTGAAATTTGGAGCATAAAATACAATTTTCAGTTTGGCTGAAATTACATGAAATATGTGTCCCCTGAAGAAGCCCATGCCATCCCAGTTGAGAAAAATGCATCCTGAATCAAGTCTGAGGGCTAAAACCTCTATAACGGGTTTTACCACATTGAGCTCAGAACGTAAGGTCGGGACCTGAAATTTGGAGCCAAAAATAAAATTTTCAGTTTGGCTGAAATTACATGAAATATGTGTCCCCCAAAGAAGCCCATGCCATCCCAGGTGAAAAAAATGCATCCTGAATCAAGTCTGAGGGCTAAAACCTCTATAACGGGTTTTACCACATTGAGCTCAGAACGTAAGGTCGGGACCTGAAATTTGGAGCCAAAAATCAAATTTTCAGTTTGGCTGAAATTACATGAAATATGTGTCCCCCGAAGAAGCCCATGCCATCCCAGGTGAGAAAAATGCATCCTGAATCAAGTCTGAGGGCTAAAACCTCAGTAACGGGTTTTACCACATTGAGCTCAGAACGTAAGGTCGGGACCTGAAATTTGGAGCCAAAAATCAAATTTTCAGTTTGGCTGAAATTACATGAATTGTGTGTCCCCCAAAGAAGCCCATGCAGTCCCAAGTGAGATAAATGCATCCTGAATCAAGTCTGAGGGCTAAAACCTCTGTAACGGGTTTTACCACATTGAGCTCAGAACGTAAGGTCCGGACCTGAAATTTGGAGCCAAAAATCAAATTTTCAGTTTGGCTGAAATTACATGAAATATGTGTCCCCTGAAGAAGCCCATGCCATCCCAGGTGAGAAAAATGCATCCTGAATCAAGTCTGAGAGCTAAAACCTCTATAACATGTTTCAAAACATTCAACTCAGAACGTAAGGTCGGGACCTGAAATTTGGAGCCAAAAATCAAATTTTCAGTTTGGCTGAAATTACATGAAATATGTGTCCCCTGTGGAAGCCCATGCCATCCCAGGTGAGAAAAATGCATCCTGAATCAAGTCTGAGGGCTAAAACCTCTATAACGGGTTTTACCACATTGAGCTCAGAACGTAAGGTCCGGACCTGAAATTTGGAGCCAAAAATCAAATTTTCAGTTTGGCTGAAATTACATGAAATATGTGTCCCCTGAGGAAGCCCATGCCATCCCAGGTGAGAAAAATGCATCCTGAATCAAGTCTGAGGGCTAAAACCTCTGTTTTCGGGTTTTACCACATTGAGCTCAGAACGTAAGGTCCGGACCTGAAATTTGGAGCCAAAAATCAAATTTTCAGTTTGGCTGAAATTACATGAAATGTGTGTCCCCCGAAGAAGCCCATGCCATCCCAGGTGAGAAAAATGCATCCTAAATCAAGTCTGAGGGCTAAAACCTCTATAACGGGTTTTAAAACATTGAGCTCAGGACGTAAGGTCGGAACCTGAAATTTGGAGCCAAAAATCAAATTTTCATTTTGGCTGAAATTACATGAAATGTGTGTCCCCTGAAGAAGCCCATGCCATCCCAGGTGAGAAAAATGCATCCTGAATCAAGTCTGAGAGCTAAAACCTCTATAACATGTTTTAAAACATTCAACTCAGAACGTAAGGTCGGGACCTGAAATTTGAAGCCAAAAATCAAATTTTCAGTTTGGCTAAAATTACATGAAAAATGTGTCCCCTGAAGAAGCCCATGCCATCCCAGGTGAGAAAAATGCATCCTGAATCAAGTCTGAGGGCTAAAACCTCTGTTTTCGGGTTTTACCACATTGAGCTCAGAACGTAAGGTCGGGACCTGAAATTTGGAGCATAAAATACAATTTTCAGTTTGGCTGAAATTACATGAAATATGTGTCCCCTGAAGAAGCCCATGCCATCCCAGTTGAGAAAAATGCATCCTGAATCAAGTCTGAGGGCTAAAACCTCTATAACGGGTTTTACAACATTGAGCTCAGAACGTAAGGTCCGGACCTGAAATTTGGAGCCAAAAATCAAATTTTCAGTTTGGCTGAAATTACATGAAATATGTGTCCCCTGAAGAAGCCCATGCCATCCCAGGTGAGAAAAATGCATCCTGAATCAAGTCTGAGGGCTAAAACCTCTGTTTTTGGGTTTTACCACATTGAGCTCAGAACGTAAGGTTCGGACCTGAAATTTGGAGCCAAAAATCAAATTTTCAGTTTGGCTGAAATTACATGAAATGTGTGTCCCCTGTGGAAGCCCATGCCATCCCATGTGAGAAAAATGCATCCTGAATCAAGTCTGAGGGCTAAAACCTCTGTTTTCGGGTTTTACCACATTGAGCTCAGAACGTAAGGTCCCGACCTGAAATTTGGAGCCAAAAATCAAATTTTCAGTTTGGCTGAAATTACATGAAATATGTGTCCCCCAAAGAAGCCCATGCCATCCCAGGTGAAAAAAATGCATCCTGAATCAAGTCTGAGGGCTAAAACCTCTATAACGGGTTTTACCACATTGAGCTCAGAACGTAAGGTCGGGACCTGAAATTTGGAGCCAAAAATCAAATTTTCAGTTTTGCTGAAATTACATGAAATATGTGTCCCCCGAAGAAGCCCATGCCATCCCAGGTGAGAAAAATGCATCCTGAATCAAGTCTGAGGGCTAAAACCTCAGTAACGGGTTTTACCACATTGAGCTCAGAACGTAAGGTCGGGACCTGAAATTTGGAGCCAAAAATCAAATTTTCAGTTTGGCTGAAATTACATGAATTGTGTGTCCCCCAAAGAAGCCCATGCCATCCCAGGTGAGAAAAATGCATCCTGAATCAAGTCTGAGAGCTAAAACCTCTATAACATGTTTTAAAACATTCAACTCAGAACGTAAGGTCGGGACCTGAAATTTGGAGCCAAAAATCAAATTTTCAGTTTGGCTGAAATTACATGAAATATGTGTCCCCTGTGGAAGCCCATGCCATCCCAGGTGAGAAAAATGCATCCTGAATCAAGTCTGAGGGCTAAAACCTCTGTTTTCGGGTTTTACCACATTGAGCTCAGAACGTAAGGTCGGGACCTGAAACTTGGAGCCAAAAATCAAATTTTCAGTTTGGCTGAAATTACATGAAATATGTGTCCCCTGAGGAAGCCCATGCCATCCCAGGTGAGAAAAATGCATCCTGAATCAAGTCTGAGGGCTAAAACCTCTGTTTTCGGGTTTTACCACATTGAGCTCAGAACGTAAGGTCCGGACCTGAAATTTGGAGCCAAAAATCAAATTTTCAGTTTGGCTGAAATTACATGAAATATGTGTCCCCCGAAGAAGCCCATGCCATCCCAGGTGAGAAAAATGCATCCTGAATCAAGTCTGAGGGCTAAAACCTCTATAACGGGTTTTACCACATTGAGCTCAGAACGTAAGGTCGGGACCTGAAATTTGGAGCCAAAAATCAAATTTTCAGTTTGGCTGAAATTACATGAAATATGTGTCCCCTGAAGAAGCCCATGCCATCCCAGGTGAGAAAAATGCATCCTGAATCAAGTCTGAGGGCTAAAACCTCTATAACGGGTTTTACCACATTGAGCTCAGAACGTAAGGTCGGGACCTGAAATTTGGAGCCAAATATCAAATTTTCAGTTTGGCTGAAATTACGTGAAATATGTGTCCTCTGAAGAAGCCCATGCCATCCCAGGTGAGAAAAATGCATCCTGAATCAAGTCTGAGGGCTAAAACCACTATAACATGTTTTAAAACATTCAGCTCAGAACGTAAGGTCGGGACCTGAAATTTGGAGCCAAAAATCAAATTTTCAGTTTGGCTGAAATTACATGAAATATGTGTCCCCCGAAGAAGCCCATGCCATCCCAGGTGAGAAAAATGCATCCTGAATCAAGTCTGAGGGCTAAAACCTCTATAACGGGTTTTACCACATTGAGCTCAGAACGTAAGGTCCGGACCTGAAATTTGGAGCCAAAAATCAAATTTTCAGTTTGGCTGAAATTACATGAAATATGTGTCCCCTGAAGAAGCCCATGCCATCCCAGGTGAGAAAAATGCATCCTGAATCAAGTCTGAGAGCTAAAACCTCTATAACATGTTTTAAAACATTCAACTCAGAACGTAAGGTCGGGACCTGAAATTTGGAGCCAAAAATCAAATTTTCAGTTTGGCTGAAATTACATGAAATATGTGTCCCCTGTGGAAGCCCATGCCATCCCAGGTGAGAAAAATGCATCCTGAATCAAGTCTGAGGGCTAAAACCTCTGTTTTCGGGTTTTACCACATTGAGCTCAGAACGTAAGGTCCGGACCTGAAATTTGGAGCCAAAAATCAAATTTTCAGTTTGGCTGAAATTACATGAAATATGTGTCCCCTGAGGAAGCCCATGCCATCCCAGGTGAGAAAAATGCATCCTGAATCAAGTCTGAGGGCTAAAACCTCTGTTTTCGGGTTTTACCACATTGAGCTCAGAATGTAAGGTCCGGACCTGAAATTTGGAGCCAAAAATCAAATTTTCAGTTTGGCTGAAATTACATGAAATATGTGTCCCCTGAAGAAGCCCATGCCATCCCAGGTGAGAAAAGTGCATCCTGAATCAAGTCTGAGGGCTAAAACCTCTATAACGGGTTTTACCACATTGAGCTCAGAACGTAAGGTCCGGACCTGAAATTTGGAGCCAAAAATCAAATTTTCAGTTTGGCTGAAATTACATGAAATATGTGTCCCCCGAAGAAACCCATGCCATCCCAGGTGAGAAAAATGCATCCTGAATCAAGTCTGAGGGCTAAAACCTCTATAACGGGTTTTACCACATTGAGCTCAGAACGTAAGGTCGGGACCTGAAATTTGGAGCCAAAAATCAAATTTTCAGTTTGGCTGAAATTACATGAAATGTGTGTCCCCTGAAGAAGCCCATGCCATCCCAGTTGAGAAAAATGCATCCTGAATCAAGTCTGAGGGCTAAAACCTCTATAACGGGTTTTACCACATTGAGCTCAGAACGTAAGGTCGGGACCTGAAATTTGGAGCCAAATATCAAATTTTCAGTTTGGCTGAAATTACGTGAAATATGTGTCCTCTGAAGAAGCCCATGCCATCCCAGGTGAGAAAAATGCATCCTGAATCAAGTCTGAGGGCTAAAACCACTATAACATGTTTTAAAACATTCAGCTCAGAACGTAAGGTCGGGACCTGAAATTTGGAGCCAAAAATCAAATTTTCAGTTTGGCTGAAATTACATGAAATATGTGTCCCCCGAAGAAGCCCATGCCATCCCAGGTGAGAAAAATGCATCCTGAATCAAGTCTGAGGGCTAAAACCTCTATAACGGGTTTTACCACATTGAGCTCAGAACGTAAGGTCGGGACCTGAAATTTGGAGCCAAAAATCAAATTTTCAGTTTGGCTGAAATTTCATGAAATATGTGTCCCCCGAAGAAGCCCATGCCATCCCAGGTGAGAAAAATGCATCCTGAATCAGGTCTGAGAGCTAAAACCTCTATAACGGGTTTTACAACATTGAGCTCAGAACGTAAGGTCCGGGACCTGAAATTTGGAGCCAAAAATCAAATTTTCAGTTTGGCTGAAATTACATGAAATGTGTGCCCCCGAAGAAGCCCATGCCATCCCAGGTGAGAAAAATGCATCCTGAATCAAGTCTGAGGGCTAAAACCTCTATAACGGGTTTTACCACATTGAGCTCAGAACGTAAGGTCTGGACCTGAAATTTGGAGCCAAAAATCAAATTTTCAGTTTGGCTGAAATTACATGAATTGTGTGTCCCCTGAAGAAGCCCATGCCATCCCAGGTGAGAAAAATGCATCCTGAATCAAGTCTGAGGGCTAAAACCTCTGTTTTCGGGTTTTACAACATTGAGCTCAGAACGTAAGGTCCGGGACCTGAAATTTGAAGCCAGAAATCAAATTTTCAGTTTGGCTGAAATTACATGAAATATGTGTCCCCTGAGGAGGCCCATGCCATCCCAGGTGAGAAAAATGCATCCTGAATCAGGTCAGAGAGCTAAAACCTCTATAACGGGTTTTACAACATTGAGCTCAGAACGTAAGGTCCGGACCTGAAATTTGGAGCCAAAAATCAAATTTTCAGTTTGGCTGAAATTACATGAAATATGTGTCCCCTGAGGAAGCCCATGCCATCCCAGGTGAGAAAAATGCATCCGGAATCAAGTCTGAGGGCTAAAACCTCTGTTTTCGGGTTTTACCACATTGAGCTCAGAACGTAAGGTCCGGACCTGAAATTTGGAGCCAAAAATCAAATTTTCAGTTTGGCTGAAATTACATGAATTGTGTGTCCCCCGAAGAAGCCCATGCCATCCCAGCTGAGAAAAATGCATCCTGAATCAAGTCTGAGGGCTAAAACCTCTGTAACGGGTTTTACCACATTGAGCTCAGAACGTAAGGTCCGGACCTGAAATTTGGAGCCAAAAATCAAATTTTCAGTTTGGCTGAAATTACATGAAAAATGTGTCCCCTGAAGAAGCCCATGCCATCCCAGGTGAGAAAAATGCATCCTGAATCAAGTCTGAGGGCTAAAACCTCTGTAACGGGTTTTACCACATTGAGCTCAGAACGTAAGGTCCGGACCTGAAATTTGGAGCCAAAAATCAGATTTTCAGTTTGGCTGAAATTACATGAAATATGTGTCCCCTGAAGAAGCCCATGCCATCCCAGGTGAGAAAAATGCATCCTGAATCAAGTCTGAGGGCTTAAACCTCTGTTTTCGGGTTTTACCACATTGAGCTCAGAACGTAAGGTCCGGACCTGAAATTTGGAGCCAAAAATCAGATTTTCAGTTTGGCTGAAATTACATGAAATGTGTGTCCCCTGAAGAAGCCCATGCCATCCCAGGTGAGAAAAATGCATCCTGAATCAAGTCTGAGAGCTAAAACCTCTATAACATGTTTTAAAACATTCAACTCAGAACGTAAGGTCGGGACCTGAAATTTGAAGCCAAAAATCAAATTTTCAGTTTGGCTAAAATTACATGAAAAATGTGTCTCCTGAAGAAGCCCATGCCATCCCAGGTGAGAAAAATGCATCCTGAATCAAGTCTGAGGGCTAAAACCTCAGTAACGGGTTTTACCACATTGAGCTCAGAACGTAAGGTCGGGACCTGAAATTTGGAGCCAAAAATCAAATTTTCAGTTTGGCTGAAATTACATGAAATGTGTGTCCCCTGTGGAAGCCCATGCCATCCCAGGTGAGAAAAATGCATCCTGAATCAAGTCTGAGAGCTAAAACCTCTATAACGGGTTTTACCACATTGAGCTCAGAACGTAAGGTCGGGACCTGAAATTTGGAGCCAAAAATCAAATTTTCAGTTTGGCTGAAATTACATGAATTGTGTGTCCCCCAAAGAAGCCCATGCCATCCCAGGTGAGAAAAATGCATCCTGAATCAAGTCTGAGAGCTAAAACCTCTGTAACGGGTTTTACCACATTGAGCTCAGAACGTAAGGTCCGGACCTGAAATTTGGAGCCAAAAATCAAATTTTCAGTTTGGCTGAAATTACATGAAATATGTGTCCCCCGAAGAAGCCCATGCCATCCCAGGTGAGAAAAATGCATCCTGAATCAAGTCTGAGGGCTAAAACCTCTATAACGGGTTTTAAAACATTGAGCTCAGGACGTAAGGTCGGAACCTGAAATTTGGAGCCAAAAATCAAATTTTCATTTTGGCTGAAATTACATGAAATGTGTGTCCCCTGAAGAAGCCCATGCCATCCCAGGTGAGAAAAATGCATCCTGAATCAAGTCTGAGAGCTAAAACCTCTATAACATGTTTTAAAACATTCAACTCAGAACGTAAGGTCGGGACCTGAAATTTGAAGCCAAAAATCAAATTTTCAGTTTGGCTAAAATTACATGAAAAATGTGTCCCCTGAAGAAGCCCATGCCATCCCAGGTGAGAAAAATGCATCCTGAATCAAGTCTGAGGGCTAAAACCTCAGTAACGGGTTTTACCACATTGAGCTCAGAACGTAAGGTCGGGACCTGAAATTTGGAGCATAAAATACAATTTTCAGTTTGGCTGAAATTACATGAAATATGTGTCCCCTGAAGAAGCCCATGCCATCCCAGTTGAGAAAAATGCATCCTGAATCAAGTCTGAGGGCTAAAACCTCTATAACAGGTTTTACCACATTGAGCTCAGAACGTAAGGTCCGGACCTGAAATTTGGAGCCAAAAATCAAATTTTCAGTTTGGCTGAAATTACATGAAATATGTGTCCCCTGAAGAAGCCCATGCCATCCCAGGTGAGAAAAATGCATCCTGAATCAAGTCTGAGGGCTAAAACCTCTGTTTTTGGGTTTTACCACATTGAGCTCAGAACGTAAGGTCCGGACCTGAAATTTGGAGCCAAAAATCAAATTTTCAGTTTGGCTGAAATTACATGAAATATGTGTCCCCTGAGGAAGCCCATGCCATCCCAGGTGAGAAAAATGCATCCTGAATCAAGTCTGAGGGCTAAAACCTCTGTTTTCGGGTTTTACCACATTGAGCCCAGAACGTAAGGTCCGGACCTGAAATTTGGAGCCAAAAATCAAATTTTCAGTTTGGCTGAAATTACATGAAATGTGTGTCCCCCGAAGAAGCCCATGCCATCCCAGGTGAGAAAAATGCATCCTGAATCAAGTCTGAGGGCTAAAACCTCTATAACGGGTTTTACCACATTGAGCTCAGAACGTAAGGTCCGGACCTGAAATTTGGAGCCAAAAATCAAATTTTCAGTTTGGCTGAAATTACATGAAATATGTGTCCCCCAAAGAAGCCCATGCCATCCCAGGTGAGAAAAATGCATCCTGAATCAAGGCTGAGGGCTAAAACCTCTATAACGGGTTTTACCACATTGAGCTCAGAACGTAAGGTCCGGACCTGAAATTTGGAGCCAAAAATCAAATTTTCAGTTTGGCTGAAATTACATGAAATATGTGTCCCCTGAAGAAGCCCATGCCATCCCAGGTGAGAAAAATGCATCCTGAATCAAGTCTGAGAGCTAAAACCTCTATAACATGTTTTAAAACATTCAACTCAGAACGTAAGGTCGGGACCTGAAATTTGGAGCCAAAAATCAAATTTTCAGTTTGGCTGAAATTACATGAAATATGTGTCCCCTGTGGAAGCCCATGCCATCCCAGGTGAGAAAAATGCATCCTGAATCAAGTCTGAGGGCTAAAACCTCTGTTTTCGGGTTTTACCACATTGAGCTCAGAACGTAAGGTCCGGACCTGAAATTTGGAGCCAAAAATCAAATTTTCAGTTTGGCTGAAATTACATGAAATATGTGTCCCCTGAGGAAGCCCATGCCATCCCAGGTGAGAAAAATGCATCCTGAATCAAGTCTGAGGGCTAAAACCTCTGTTTTCGGGTTTTACCACATTGAGCTCAGAACGTAAGGTCCGGACCTGAAATTTGGAGCCAAAAATCAAATTTTCAGTTTGGCTGAAATTACATGAAATATGTGTCCCCTGAAGAAGCCCATGCCATCCCAGGTGAGAAAAGTGCATCCTGAATCAAGTCTGAGGGCTAAAACCTCTATAACGGGTTTTACCACATTGAGCTCAGAACGTAAGGTCCGGACCTGAAATTTGGAGCCAAAAATCAAATTTTCAGTTTGGCTGAAATTACATGAAATATGTGTCCCCCGAAGAAGCCCATGCCATCCCAGGTGAGAAAAATGCATCCTGAATCAAGTCTGAGGGCTAAAACCTCAGTAACGGGTTTTACCACATTGAGCTCAGAACGTAAGGTCGGGACCTGAAATTTGGAGCCAAAAATCAAATTTTCAGTTTGGCTGAAATTACATGAAATGTGTGTCCCCTGAAGAAGCCCATGCCATCCCAGTTGAGAAAAATGCATCCTGAATCAAGTCTGAGGGCTAAAACCTCTATAACGGGTTTTACCACATTGAGCTCAGAACGTAAGGTCGGGACCTGAAATTTGGAGCCAAATATCAAATTTTCAGTTTGGCTGAAATTACGTGAAATATGTGTCCTCTGAAAAAGCCCATGCCATCCCAGGTGAGAAAAATGCATCCTGAATCAAGTCTGAGGGCTAAAACCACTATAACATGTTTTAAAACATTCAGCTCAGAACGTAAGGTCGGGACCTGAAATTTGGAGCCAAAAATCAAATTTTCAGTTTGGCTGAAATTACATGAAATATGTGTCCCCTGTGGAAGCCCATGCCATCCCAGGTGAGAAAAATGCATCCTGAATCAAGTCTGAGGGCTAAAACCTCCTTTTTCGGGTTTTACCACATTGAGCTCAGAACGTAAGGGAGGGACCTGAAATTTGGAGCCAAAAATCAAATTTTCAGTTTGGCTGAAATTTCATGAAATATGTGTCCCCCGAAGAAGCCCATGCCATCCCAGGTGAGAAAAATGCATCCTGAATCAGGTCTGAGAGCTAAAACCTCTGTTTTCGGGTTTTACCACATTGAGCTCAGAACGTAAGGTCGGGACCTGAAATTTGGAGCCAAAAATCAAATTTTCAGTTTGGCTGAAATTACATGAAATGTGTGCCCCCGAAGAAGCCCATGCCATCCCAGGTGAGAAAAATGCATCCTGAATCAAGTCTGAGGGCTAAAACCTCTATAACGGGTTTTACCACATTGAGCTCAGAACGTAAGGTCGGGACCTGAAATTTGGAGCCAAATATCAAATTTTCAGTTTGGCTGAAATTACATGAAAAATGTGTCCCCCGAAGAAGCCCATGCCATCCCAGGTGAGAAAAATGCATCCTGAATCAAGTCTGAGGGCTAAAACCTCTGTTTTCGGGTTTTACCACATTGAGCTCAGAACGTAAGGTCCGGGACCTGAAATTTGAAGCCAGAAATCAAATTTTCAGTTTGGCTGAAATTACATGAAATATGTGTCCCCTGAGGAGGCCCATGCCATCCCAGGTGAGAAAAATGCATCCTGAATCAGGTCAGAGAGCTAAAACCTCTATAACGGGTTTTACAACATTGAGCTCAGAACGTAAGGTCCGGACCTGAAATTTGGAGCCAAAAATCAAATTTTCAGTTTGGCTGAAATTACATGAAATATGTGTCCCCTGAAGAAGCCCATGCCATCCCAGGTGAGAAAAATGCATCCTGAATCAAGTCTGAGAGCTAAAACCTCTATAACATGTTTTAAAACATTGAGCTCAGAACGTAAGGTCGGGACCTGAAATTTGGAGCCAAAAATCAAATTTTCAGTTTGGCTGAAATTACATGAAATATGTGTCCCCTGAGGAAGCCCATGCCATCCCAGGTGAGAAAAATGCATCCTGAATCAAGTCTGAGGGCTAAAACCTCTGTTTTCGGGTTTTACCACATTGAGCTCAGAACGTAAGGTCCGGACCTGAAATTTGGAGCCAAAAATCAAATTTTCAGTTTGGCTGAAATTACATGAATTGTGTGTCCCCTCGAAGAAGCCCATGCCATCCCAGGTGAGAAAAATGCATCCTGAATCAAGTCTGAGGGCTAAAACCTCTGTAACGGGTTTTACCACATTGAGCTCAGAACGTAAGGTCCGGACCTGAAATTTGGAGCCAAAAATCAAATTTTCAGTTTGGCTGAAATTACATGAAATATGTGTCCCCTGAAGAAGCCCATGCCATCCCAGGTGAGAAAAATGCATCCTGAATCAAGTCTGAGGGTTTAAACCACTTTAACAGGTTTTACCACATTGAGCTCAGAACGTAAGGTCGGGACCTGAAATTTGGAGCCAAAAATCAAATTTTCAGTTTGGCTGAAATTACATGAAATGTGTGTCCCCTGTGGAAGCCCATGCCATCCCAGGTGAGAAAAATGCATCCTGAATCAAGTCTGAGGGCTAAAACCTCTGTTTTCGGGTTTTACCACATTGAGCTCAGAACGTAAGGTCCGGACCTGAAATTTGGAGCCAAAAATCAAATTTTCAGTTTGGCTGAAATTACATGAAAAATGTGTCCCCTGAAGAAGCCCATGCCATCCCAGGTGAGAAAAATGCATCCTGAATCAAGTCTGAGGGCTGAAACCTCTGTAACGGGTTTTACCACATTGAGCTCAGAACGTAAGGTCGAGACCTGAAATTTGGAGCCAAAAAATAAAATTTTCAGTTTGGCTGAAATTACATGAATTGTGTGTCCCCCGAAGAAGCCCATGCCATCCCAGGTGAGAAAAATGCATCCTGAATCAAGTCTGAGGGCTAAAACCTCTGTAACGGGTTTTACCACATTGAGCTCAGAACACAAGGTCCGGACCTGAAATTTGGAGCCAAAAATCAAATTTTCAGTTTGGCTGAAATTACATGAAATATGTGTCCCCTGAAGAAGCCCATGCCATCCCAGGTGAGAAAAATGCATCCTGAATCAAGTCTGAGGGCTAAAACCTCTGTTTTCGGGTTTTACCACATTGAGCTCAGAACGTAAGGTCCGGACCTGAAATTTGGAGCCAAAAATCAAATTTTCAGTTTGGCTGAAATTACATGAAAAATGTGTCCCCTGAAGAAGCCCATGCCATCCCAGGTGAGAAAAATGCATCCTGAATCAAGTCTGAGGGCTAAAACCTCTGTAACGGGTTTTACCACATTGAGCTCAGAACGTAAGGTCGAGACCTGAAATTTGGAGCCAAAAAATAAAATTTTCAGTTTGGCTGAAATTACATGAATTGTGTGTCCCCCGAAGAAGCCCATGCCATCCCAGGTGAGAAAAATGCATCCTGAATCAAGTCTGAGGGCTAAAACCTCTGTAACGGGTTTTACCACATTGAGCTCAGAACACAAGGTCCGGACCTGAAATTTGGAGCCAAAAATCAAATTTTCAGTTTGGCTGAAATTACATGAAATATGTGTCCCCTGAAGAAGCCCATGCCATCCCAGGTGAGAAAAATGCATCCTGAATCAAGTCTGAGGGCTAAAACCTCTGTTTTCGGGTTTTACCACATTGAGCTCAGAACGTAAGGTCGGGACCTGATATTTGGAGCCAAAAATCAAATTTTCAGTTTGGCTGAAATTACATGAATTGTGTGTCCCCCAAAGAAGCCCATGCCATCCCAGGTGAGAAAAATGCATCCTGAATCAAGTCTGAGGGCTAAAACCTCTGTAACAGGTTTTACCACATTGAGCTCAGAACGTAAGGTCCGGACCTGAAATTTGGAGCCAAAAATCAAATTTTCAGTTTGGCTGAAATTACATGAAATATGTGTCCCCCGAAGAAGCCCATGCCATCCCAGGTGAGAAAAATGCATCCTGAATCAAGTCTGAGGGCTAAAACCTCTATAACGGGTTTTAAAACATTGAGCTCAGGACGTAAGGTCGGAACCTGAAATTTGGAGCCAAAAATCAAATTTTCAGTTTGGCTGAAATTACATGAAATGTGTGTCCCCTGAAGAAGCCCATGCCATCCCAGGTGAGAAAAATGCATCCTGAATCAAGTCTGAGAGCTAAAACCTCTATAACATGTTTTAAAACATTCAACTCAGAACGTAAGGTCGGGACCTGAAATTTGGAGCCAAAAATCAAATTTTCAGTTTGGCTAAAATTACATGAAATATGTGTCCCCTGAAGAAGCCCATGCCATCCCAGGTGAGAAAAATGCATCCTGAATCAAGTCTGAGGGCTAAAACCTCTGTTTTCGGGTTTTACCACATTGAGCTCAGAACGTAAGGTCGGGACCTGAAATTTGGAGCATAAAATACAATTTTCAGTTTGGCTGAAATTACATGAAATATGTGTCCCCTGAAGAAGCCCATGCCATCCCAGTTGAGAAAAATGCATCCTGAATCAAGTCTGAGGGCTAAAACCTCTATAACGGGTTTTACCACATTGAGCTCAGAACGTAAGGTCGGGACCTGAAATTTGGAGCCAAAAATAAAATTTTCAGTTTGGCTGAAATTACATGAAATATGTGTCCCCCAAAGAAGCCCATGCCATCCCAGGTGAAAAAAATGCATCCTGAATCAAGTCTGAGGGCTAAAACCTCTATAACGGGTTTTACCACATTGAGCTCAGAACGTAAGGTCGGGACCTGAAATTTGGAGCCAAAAATCAAATTTTCAGTTTGGCTGAAATTACATGAAATATTTGTCCCCCGAAGAAGCCCATGCCATCCCAGGTGAGAAAAATGCATCCTGAATCAAGTCTGAAGGCTAAAACCTCAGTAACGGGTTTTACCACATTGAGCTCAGAACGTAAGGTCGGGACCTGAAATTTGGAGCCAAAAATCAAATTTTCAGTTTGGCTGAAATTACATGAATTGTGTGTCCCCCAAAGAAGCCCATGCCATCCCAGGTGAGAAAAATGCATCCTGAATCAAGTCTGAGGGCTAAAACCTCTGTAACGGGTTTTACCACATTGAGCTCAGAACGTAAGGTCCGGACCTGAAATTTGGAGCCAAATATCAAATTTTCAGTTTGGCTGAAATTACATGAAAAATGTGTCCCCTGAAGAAGCCCATGCCATCCCAGGTGAGAAAAATGCATCCTGAATCAAGTCTGAGAGCTAAAACCTCTATAACATGTTTCAAAACATTCAACTCAGAACGTAAGGTCGGGACCTGAAATTTGGAGCCAAAAATCAAATTTTCAGTTTGGCTGAAATTACATGAAATATGTGTCCCCTGTGGAAGCCCATGCCATCCCAGGTGAGAAAAATGCATCCTGAATCAAGTCTGAGGGCTAAAACCTCTATAACGGGTTTTACCACATTGAGCTCAGAACGTAAGGTCCGGACCTGAAATTTGGAGCCAAAAATCAAATTTTCAGTTTGGCTGAAATTACATGAAATATGTGTCCCCTGAGGAAGCCCATGCCATCCCAGGTGAGAAAAATGCATCCTGAATCAAGTCTGAGGGCTAAAACCTCTATAACGGGTTTTACCACATTGAGCTCAGAACGTAAGGTCCGGACCTGAAATTTGGAGCCAAAAATCAAATTTTCAGTTTGGCTGAAATTACATGAAATGTGTGTCCCCCGAAGAAGCCCATGCCATCCCAGGTGAGAAAAATGCATCCTGAATCAAGTCTGAGGGCTAAAACCTCTATAACGGGTTTTACCACATTGAGCTCAGAACGTAAGGTCGGGACCTGAAATTTGGAGCCAAAAATCAAATTTTCAGTTTGGCTGAAATTACATGAAATATGTGTCCCCCGAAGAAGCCCATGCCATCCCAGGTGAGAAAAATGCATCCTGAATCAAGTCTGAGGGCTAAAACCTCTATAACGGGTTTTACCACATTGAGCTCAGAACGTAAGGTCCGGACCTGAAATTTGGAGCCAAAAATCAAATTTTCAGTTTGGCTGAAATTACATGAAATATGTGTCCCCTGAAGAAGCCCATGCCATCCCAGGTGAGAAAAATGCATCCTGAATCAAGTCTGAGAGCTAAAACCTCTATAACATGTTTTAAAACATTCAACTCAGAACGTAAGGTCGGGACCTGAAATTTGGAGCCAAAAATCAAATTTTCAGTTTGGCTGAAATTACATGAAATATGTGTCCCCTGTGGAAGCCCATGCCATCCCAGGTGAGAAAAATGCATCCTGAATCAAGTCTGAGGGCTAAAACCTCTGTTTTCGGGTTTTACCACATTGAGCTCAGAACGTAAGGTCCGGACCTGAAATTTGGAGCCAAAAATCAAATTTTCAGTTTGGCTGAAATTACATGAAATATGTGTCCCCTGAGGAAGCCCATGCCATCCCAGGTGAGAAAAATGCATCCTGAATCAAGTCTGAGGGCTAAAACCTCTGTTTTCGGGTTTTACCACATTGAGCTCAGAATGTAAGGTCCGGACCTGAAATTTGGAGCCAAAAATCAAATTTTCAGTTTGGCTGAAATTACATGAAATATGTGTCCCCTGAAGAAGCCCATGCCATCCCAGGTGAGAAAAATGCATCCTGAATCAAGTCTGAGGGCTAAAACCTCCTTTTTCGGGTTTTACCACATTGAGCTCAGAACGTAAGGGAGGGACCTGAAATTTGGAGCCAAAAATCAAATTTTCAGTTTGGCTGAAATTTCATGAAATATGTGTCCCCCGAAGAAGCCCATGCCATCCCAGGTGAGAAAAATGCATCCTGAATCAGGTCTGAGAGCTAAAACCTCTATAACGGGTTTTACAACATTGAGCTCAGAACGTAAGGTCCGGGACCTGAAATTTGGAGCCAAAAATCAAATTTTCAGTTTGGCTGAAATTACATGAAATGTGTGCCCCCGAAGAAGCCCATGCCATCCCAGGTGAGAAAAATGCATCCTGAATCAAGTCGGAGGGCTAAAACCTCTATAACGGGTTTTACCACATTGAGCTCAGAACCTAAGGTCCGGACCTGAAATTTGGAGCCAAAAATCAAATTTTCAGTTTGGCTGAAATAACATGAATTGTGTGTCCCCCGAAGAAGCCCATGCCATCCCAGGTGAGAAAAATGCATCCTGAATCAAGTCTGAGGGCTAAAACCTCTGTTTTCGGGTTTTACAACATTGAGCTCAGAACATAAGGTCCGGGACCTGAAATTTGAAGCCAGAAATCAAATTTTCAGTTTGGCTGAAATTACATGAAAAATGTGTCCCCTGAGGAGGCCCATGCCATCCCAGGTGAGAAAAATGCATCCTGAATCAGGTCAGAGAGCTAAAACCTCTATAACGGGTTTTACCACATTGAGCTCAGAACGTAAGGTCCGGACCTGAAATTTGGAGCCAAAAATCAAATTTTCAGTTTGGCTGAAATTACATGAAATATGTGTCCCCTGAAGAAGCCCATGCCATCCCAGGTGAGAAAAATGCATCCTGAATCAAGTCTGAGAGCTAAAACCTCTATAACATGTTTTAAAACATTGAGCTCAGAACGTAAGGTCGGGACCTGAAATTTGGAGCCAAAAATCAAATTTTCAGTTTGGCTGAAATTACATGAAATATGTGTCCCCTGAGGAAGCCCATGCCATCCCAGGTGAGAAAAATGCATCCGGAATCAAGTCTGAGGGCTAAAACCTCTGTTTTCGGGTTTTACCACATTGAGCTCAGAACGTAAGGTCCGGACCTGAAATTTGGAGCCAAAAATCAAATTTTCAGTTTGGCTGAAATTACATGAATTGTGTGTCCCCCGAAGAAGCCCATGCCATCCCAGGTGAGAAAAATGCATCCTGAATCAAGTCTGAGGGCTAAAACCTCTGTAACGGGTTTTACCACATTGAGCTCAGAACGTAAGGTCCGGACCTGAAATTTGGAGCCAAAAATCAAATTTTCAGTTTGGCTGAAATTACATGAAAAATGTGTCCCCTGAAGAAGCCCATGCCATCCCAGGTGAGAAAAATGCATCCTGAATCAAGTCTGAGGGCTAAAACCTCTGTAACGGGTTTTACCACATTGAGCTCAGAACGTAAGGTCGAGACCTGAAATTTGGAGCCAAAAATCAAATTTTCAGTTTGGCTGAAATTACATGAATTGTGTGTCCCCCGAAGAAGCCCATGCCATCCCAGGTGAGAAAAATGCATCCTGAATCAAGTCTGAGGGCTAAAACCTCTGTAACGGGTTTTACCACATTGAGCTCAGAACGTAAGGTCCGGACCTGAAATTTGGAGCCAAAAATCAGATTTTCAGTTTGGCTGAAATTACATGAAATATGTGTCCCCTGAAGAAGCCCATGCCATCCCAGGTGAGAAAAATGCATCCTGAATCAAGTCTGAGGGCTTAAACCTCTGTTTTCGGGTTTTACCACATTGAGCTCAGAACGTAAGGTCCGGACCTGAAATTTGGAGCCAAAAATCAAATTTTCAGTTTGGCTGAAATTACATGAAATATGTGTCCCCCGAAGAAGCCCATGCCATCCCAGGTGAGAAAAATGCATCCTGAATCAAGTCTGAGAGCTAAAACCTCTGTAACGGGTTTTACCACATTGAGCTCAGAACGTAAGGTCCGGACCTGAAATTTGGAGCCAAAAATCAAATTTTCAGTTTGGCTGAAATTACATGAAATATGTGTCCCCCGAAGAAGCCCATGCCATCCCAGGTGAGAAAAATGCATCCTGAATCAAGTCTGAGGGCTAAAACCTCTATAACGGGTTTTAAAACATTGAGCTCAGGACGTAAGGTCGGAACCTGAAATTTGGAGCCAAAAATCAAATTTTCATTTTGGCTGAAATTACATGAAATGTGTGTCCCCTGAAGAAGCCCATGCCATCCCAGGTGAGAAAAATGCATCCTGAATCAAGTCTGAGAGCTAAAACCTCTATAACATGTTTTAAAACATTCAACTCAGAACGTAAGGTCGGGACCTGAAATTTGAAGCCAAAAATCAAATTTTCAGTTTGGCTAAAATTACATGAAAAATGTGTCCCCTGAAGAAGCCCATGCCATCCCAGGTGAGAAAAATGCATCCTGAATCAAGTCTGAGGGCTAAAACCTCTGTTTTCGGGTTTTACCACATTGAGCTCAGAACGTAAGGTCGGGACCTGAAATTTGGAGCATAAAATACAATTTTCAGTTTGGCTGAAATTACATGAAATATGTGTCCCCTGAAGAAGCCCATGCCATCCCAGCTGAGAAAAATGCATCCTGAATCAAGTCTGAGGGCTAAAACCTCTATAACGGGTTTTACCACATTGAGCTCAGAACGTAAGGTCCGGACCTGAAATTTGGAGCCAAAAATCAAATTTTCAGTTTGGCTGAAATTACATGAAATATGTGTCCCCCAAAGAAGCCCATGCCATCCCAGGTGAAAAAAATGCATCCTGAATCAAGTCTGAGGGCTAAAACCTCTATAACGGGTTTTACCACATTGAGCTCAGAACGTAAGGTCCGGGACCTGAAATTTGGAGCCAAAAATCAAATTTTCAGTTTTGCTGAAATTACATGAAATATGTGTCCCCCGAAGAAGCCCATGCCATCCCAGGTGAGAAAAATGCATCCTGAATCAAGTCTGAGGGCTAAAACCTCTGTAACGGGTTTTACCACATTGAGCTCAGAACGTAAGGTCGGGACCTGAAATTTGGAGCCAAAAATCAAATTTTCAGTTTGGCTGAAATTACATGAATTGTGTGTCCCCCAAAGAAGCCCATGCCATCCCAGGTGAGAAAAATGCATCCTGAATCAAGTCTGAGGGCTAAAACCTCTGTAACGGGTTTTACCACATTGAGCTCAGAACGTAAGGTCCGGACCTGAAATTTGGAGCCAAAAATAAAATTTTCAGTTTGGCTGAAATTACATGAAATATGTGTCCCCTGAAGAAGCCCATGCCATCCCAGGTGAGAAAAATGCATCCTGAATCAAGTCTGAGAGCTAAAACCTCTATAACATGTTTTAAAACATTCAACTCAGAACGTAAGGTCGGGACCTGAAATTTGGAGCCAAAAATCAAATTTTCAGTTTGGCTGAAATTACATGAAATATGTGTCCCCTGTGGAAGCCCATGCCATCCCAGGTGAGAAAAATGCATCCTGAATCAAGTCTGAGGGCTAAAACCTCTGTTTTCGGGTTTTACCACATTGAGCTCAGAACGTAAGGTCTGGACCTGAAATTTGGAGCCAAAAATCAAATTTTCAGTTTGGCTGAAATTACATGAAATATGTGTCCCCTGAGGAAGCCCATGCCATCCCAGGTGAGAAAAATGCATCCTGAATCAAGTCTGAGGGCTAAAACCTCTGTTTTCGGGTTTTACCACATTGAGCTCAGAACGTAAGGTCCGGACCTGAAATTTGGAGCCAAAAATCAAATTTTCAGTTTGGCTGAAATTACATGAAATGTGTGTCCCCCGAAGAAGCCCATGCCATCCCAGGTGAGAAAAATGCATCCTGAATCAAGTCTGAGGGCTAAAACCTCTATAACGGGTTTTACCACATTGAGCTCAGAACGTAAGGTCCGGACCTGAAATTTGGAGCCAAAAATCAAATTTTCAGTTTGGCTGAAATTACATGAAATGTGTGTCCCCCGAAGAAGCCCATGCCATCCCAGGTGAGAAAAATGCATCCTGAATCAAGTCTGAGGGCTAAAACCTCTATAACGGGTTTTACCACATTGAGCTCAGAACGTAAGGTCCGGACCTGAAATTTGGAGCCAAAAATCAAATTTTCAGTTTGGCTGAAATTACATGAAATATGTGTCCCCTGAAGAAGCCCATGCCATCCCAGGTGAGAAAAATGCATCCTGAATCAAGTCTGAGAGCTAAAACCTCTATAACATGTTTTAAAACATTCAACTCAGAACGTAAGGTCGGGACCTGAAATTTGGAGCCAAAAATCAAATTTTCAGTTTGGCTGAAATTACATGAAATATGTGTCCCCTGTGGAAGCCCATGCCATCCCAGGTGAGAAAAATGCATCCTGAATCAAGTCTGAGGGCTAAAACCTCTGTTTTCGGGTTTTACCACATTGAGCTCAGAACGTAAGGTCCGGACCTGAAATTTGGAGCCAAAAATCAAATTTTCAGTTTGGCTGAAATTACATGAAATATGTGTCCCCTGTGGAAGCCCATGCCATCCCAGGTGAGAAAAATGCATCCTGAATCAAGTCTGAGGGCTAAAACCTCTGTTTTCGGGTTTTACCACATTGAGCTCAGAACGTAAGGTCCGGACCTGAAATTTGGAGCCAAAAATCAAATTTTCAGTTTGGCTGAAATTACATGAAATATGTGTCCCCTGAGGAAGCCCATGCCATCCCAGGTGAGAAAAATGCATCCTGAATCAAGTCTGAGGGCTAAAACCTCTGTTTTCGGGTTTTACCACATTGAGCTCAGAACGTAAGGTCCGGACCTGAAATTTGGAGCCAAAAATCAAATTTTCAGTTTGGCTGAAATTACATGAAATATGTGTCCCCTGAAGAAGCCCATGCCATCCCAGGTGAGAAAAGTGCATCCTGAATCAAGTCTGAGGGCTAAAAACCTCTATAACGGGTTTTACCACATTGAGCTCAGAACGTAAGGTCCGGACCTGAAATTTGGAGCCAAAAATCAAATTTTCAGTTTGGCTGAAATTACATGAAATATGTGTCCCCCGAAGAAGCCCATGCCATCCCAGGTGAGAAAAATGCATCCTGAATCAAGTCTGAGGGCTAAAACCTCTGTAACGGGTTTTACCACATTGAGCTCAGAACGTAAGGTCGGGACCTGAAATTTGGAGCCAAAAATCAAATTTTCAGTTTGGCTGAAATTACATGAAATGTGTGTCCCCTGAAGAAGCCCATGCCATCCCAGTTGAGAAAAATGCATCCTGAATCAAGTCTGAGGGCTAAAACCTCTATAACGGGTTTTACCACATTGAGCTCAGAACGTAAGGTCGGGACCTGAAATTTGGAGCCAAATATCAAATTTTCAGTTTGGCTGAAATTACGTGAAATATGTGTCCTCTGAAGAAGCCCATGCCATCCCAGGTGAGAAAAATGCATCCTGAATCAAGTCTGAGGGCTAAAACCACTATAACATGTTTTAAAACATTCAGCTCAGAACGTAAGGTCGGGACCTGAAATTTGGAGCCAAAAATCAAATTTTCAGTTTGGCTGAAATTACATGAAATATGTGTCCCCTGAAGAAGCCCATGCCATCCCAGGTGAGAAAAATGCATCCTGAATCAAGTCTGAGGGCTAAAACCTCCTTTTTCGGGTTTTACCACATTGAGCTCAGAACGTAAGGGAGGGACCTGAAATTTGGAGCCAAAAATCAAATTTTCAGTTTGGCTGAAATTTCATGAAATATGTGTCCCCCAAAGAAGCCCATGCCATCCCAGGTGAGAAAAATGCATCCTGAATCAGGTCTGAGAGCTAAAACCTCTATAACGGGTTTTACCACATTGAGCTCAGAACGTAAGGTCCGGGACCTGAAATTTGGAGCCAAAAATCAAATTTTCAGTTTGGCTGAAATTACATGAAATGTGTGCCCCCTGAAGAAGCCCATGCCATCCCAGGTGAGAAAAATGCATCCTGAATCAAGTCGGAGGGCTAAAACCTCTATAACGGGTTTTACCACATTGAGCTCAGAACGTAAGGTCCGGACCTGAAATTTGGAGCCAAAAATCAAATTTTCAGTTTGGCTGAAATTACATGAATTGTGTGTCCCCCAAAGAAGCCCATGCCATCCCAGGTGAAAAAAATGCATCCTGAATCAAGTCTGAGGGCTAATACCTCTGTTTTCGGGTTTTACAACATTGAGCTCAGAACGTAAGGTCCGGGACCTGAAATTTGAAGCCAGAAATCAAATTTTCAGTTTGGCTGAAATTACATGAAATATGTGTCCCCTGAAGAAGCCCATGCCATCCCAGGTGAGAAAAATGCATCCTGAATCAAGTCTGAGGGCTAAAACCTCTGTTTTCGGGTTTTACCACATTGAGCTCAGAACGTAAGGTCGGGACCTGAAATTTGGAGCCAAAAATCAAATTTTCAGTTTGGCTGAAATTACATGAAATATGTGTCCCCCGAAGAAGCCCATGCCATCCCAGGTGAGAAAAATGCATCCTGAATCAAGTCTGAGGGCTAAAACCTCAGTAACGGGTTTTACCACATTGAGCTCAGAACGTAAGGTCCGGACCTGAAATTTGGAGCCAAAAATCAAATTTTCAGTTTGGCTGAAATTACATGAAATATGTGTCCCCTGAAGAAGCCCATGCCATCCCAGGTGAGAAAAATGCATCCTGAATCAAGTCTGAGAGCTAAAACCTCTATAACATGTTTTAAAACATTCAACTCAGAACGTAAGGTCCGGACCTGAAATTTGGAGCCAAAAATCAAATTTTCAGTTTGGCTGAAATTACGTGAAATATGTGTCCCCCGAAGAAGCCCATGCCATCCCAGGTGAGAAAAATGCATCCTGAATCAAGTCTGAGAGCTAAAACCTCTATAACGGGTTTTACCACATTGAGCTCAGAACGTAAGGTTGGGACCTGAAATTTGGAGCCAAAAATCAAATTTTCAGTTTGGCTGAAATTACATGAATTGTGTGTCCCCCAAAGAAGCCCATGCCATCCCAGGTGAGAAAAATGCATCCTGAATCAAGTCTGAGAGCTAAAACCTCTGTAACGGGTTTTACCACATTGAGCTCAGAACGTAAGGTCCGGACCTGAAATTTGGAGCCAAAAATCAAATTTTCAGTTTGGCTGAAATTTCATGAAATATGTGTCCCCCGAAGAAGCCCATGCCATCCCAGGTGAGAAAAATGCATCCTGAATCAAGTCTGAGGGCTAAAACCTCTATAACGGGTTTTAAAACATTGAGCTCAGGACGTAAGGTCGGAACCTGAAATTTGGAGCCAAAAATCAAATTTTCAGTTTGGCTGAAATTACATGAAATGTGTGTCCCCTGAAGAAGCCCATGCCATCCCAGGTGAGAAAAATGCATCCTGAATCAAGTCTGAGAGCTAAAACCTCTATAACATGTTTTAAAACATTCAACTCAGAACGTAAGGTCGGGACCTGAAATTTGAAGCCAAAAATCAAATTTTCAGTTTGGCTAAAATTACATGAAATATGTGTCCCCTGAAGAAGCCCATGCCATCCCAGGTGAGAAAAATGCATCCTGAATCAAGTCTGAGGGCTAAAACCTCTGTAACGGGTTTTACCACATTGAGCTCAGAACGTAAGGTCCGGACCTGAAATTTGGAGCCAAAAATCAAATTTTCAGTTTGGCTGAAATTACATGAAATATGTGTCCCCTGAAGAAGCCCATGCCATCCCAGGTGAGAAAAATGCATCCTGAATCAAGTCTGAGAGCTAAAACCTCTATAACATGTTTTAAAACATTCAACTCAGAACGTAAGGTCCGGACCTGAAATTTGGAGCCAAAAATCAATTTTCAGTTTGGCTGAAATTACATGAAATATGTGTCCCCTGTGGAAGCCCATGCCATCCCAGGTGAGAAAAATGCATCCTGAATCAAGTCTGAGGGCTAAAACCTCTGTTTTCGGGTTTTACCACATTGAGCTCAGAACGTAAGGTCGGGACCTGAAATTTGGAGCCAAAAATCAAATTTTCAGTTTGGCTGAAATTACATGAAATATGTGTCCCCTGAGGAAGCCCATGCCATCCCAGGTGAGAAAAATGCATCCTGAATCAAGTCTGAGGGCTAAAACCTCTGTTTTCGGGTTTTACCACATTGAGCTCAGAACGTAAGGTCCGGACCTGAAATTTGGAGCCAAAAATCAAATTTTCAGTTTGGCTGAAATTACATGAAATGTGTGTCCCCCGAAGAAGCCCATGCCATCCCAGGTGAGAAAAATGCATCCTGAATCAAGTCTGAGGGCTAAAACCTCTATAACGGGTTTTACCACATTGAGCTCAGAACGTAAGGTCCGGACCTGAAATTTGGAGCCAAAAATCAAATTTTCAGTTTGGCTGAAATTACATGAAATATGTGTCCCCTGAAGAAGCCCATGCCATCCCAGGTGAGAAAAATGCATCCTGAATCAAGTCTGAGAGCTAAAACCTCTATAACATGTTTTAAAACATTCAACTCAGAACGTAAGGTCGGGACCTGAAATTTGGAGCCAAAAATCAAATTTTCAGTTTGGCTGAAATTACATGAATTGTGTGTCCCTCGAAGAAGCCCATGCCATCCCAGGTGAGAAAAATGCATCCTGAATCAAGTCTGAGGGCTAAAACCTCTGTAACAGGTTTTACCACATTGAGCTCAGAACGTAAGGTCGGGACCTGAAATTTGGAGCCAAAAATCAAATTTTCAGTTTGGCTGAAATTACATGAAATATGTGTCCCCTGAAGAAGCCCATGCCATCCCAGGCGAGAAAAATGCATCCTGAATCAAGTCTGAGGGCTAAAACCTCTGTTTTCGGGTTTTACCACATTGAGCTCAGAACGTAAGGTCCGGACCTGAAATTTGGAGCCAAAAATCAAATTTTCAGTTTGGCTGAAATTACATGAATTGTGTGTCCCCCAAAGAAGCCCATGCCATCCCAGGTGAGAAAAATGCATCCTGAATCAAGTCTGAGGGCTAAAACCTCTGTTTTCTGATTTTACCACATTGAGCTCAGAACGTAAGGTCCGGACCTGAAATTTGGAGCCAAAAATCAAATTTTCAGTTTGGCTGAAATTACGTGAAATATGTGTCCCCCGAAGAAGCCCATGCCATCCCAGGTGAGAAAAATGCATCCTGAATCAAGTCTGAGGGCTAAAACCTCTATAACAGGTTTTAAAACATTGAGTTCAGAACGTAAGGGCGGGACCTGAAATTTGGAGCCAAAAATCAAATTTTCAGTTTGGCTGAAATTACATGAAATATGTTTCCCCCAAAGAAGCCTATGCCATCCCAGGTGAGAAAAATGCATCCTGAATCAAGTCTGAGAGCTAAAACCTCTATAACGGGTTTTACTACATTGAACTCAGAACGTAAGGTCCGGACCTGAAATTTGGAGCCAAAAATCAAATTTTCAGTTTGGCTGAAATTACATGAAATATGTGTCCCCCAAAGAAGCCCATGCCATCCCAGGTGAGAAAAATGCATCCTGAATCAAGTCTGAGGGCTAAAACCTCTGTTTTCGGGTTTTACCACATTGAGCTCAGAACGTAAGGTCGGGACCTGAAATTTGGAGCCAAAAATCAAATTTTCAGTTTGGCTGAAATTACATGAATTGTGTGTCCCCCAAAGAAGCCCATGCCATCCCAGGTGAGAAAAATGCATCCTGAATCAAGTCTGAGGGCTAAAACCTCTGTAACGGGTTTTACCACATTGAGCTCAAAACGTAAGGTCCGGACCTGAAATTTGGAGCCAAAAATAAAATTTTCAGTTTGGCTGAAATTACATGAAATATGTGTCCCCTGAAGAAGCCCATGCCATCCCAGGTGAGAAAAATGCATCCTGAATCAAGTCTGAGGGCTAAAACATCTCTTTTCGGGTTTTATCACATTGAGCTCAGAACGTAAGGTCGGGACCTGAAATTTGGAGCCAAAAATCAAATTTTCAGTTTGGCAGAAATTACATGAAATATGTGTCCCCCGAAGAAGCCCATGCCATCCCAGGTGAGAAAAATGCATCCTGAATCAAGTCTGAGGGCTAAAACCTCAGTAACGGGTTTTACCACATTGAGCTCAGAACGTAAGGTTCGGACCTGAAATTTGGAGCCAAAAATCAAATTTTCAGTTTGGCTGAAATTACATGAAATATGTGTCCCCTGAAGAAGCCCATGCCATCCCAGGTGAGAAAAATGCATCCTGAATCAAGTCTGAGAGCTAAAACCTCTATAACATGTTTTAAAACATTCAACTCAGAACGTAAGGTCCGGACCTGAAATTTGGAGCCAAAAATCAAATTTTCAGTTTGGCTGAAATTACATGAAATATGTGTCCCCTGTGGAAGCCCATGCCATCCCAGGTGAGAAAAATGCATCCTGAATCAAGTCTGAGGGCTAAAACCTCTGTAACGGGTTTTACCACATTGAGCTCAGAACGTAAGGTCCGGACCTGAAATTTGGAGCCAAAAATCAAATTTTCAGTTTGGCTGAAATTACATGAAATATGTGTCCCCTGAAGAAGCCCATGCCATCCCAGGTGAGAAAAATGCATCCTGAATCAAGTCTGAGAGCTAAAACCTCTATAACATGTTTTAAAACATTCAACTCAGAACGTAAGGTCCGGACCTGAAATTTGGAGCCAAAAATCAAATTTTCAGTTTGGCTGAAATTACATGAAATATGTGTCCCCTGTGGAAGCCCATGCCATCCCAGGTGAGAAAAATGCATCCTGAATCAAGTCTGAGGGCTAAAACCTCTGTTTTCGGGTTTTACCACATTGAGCTCAGAACGTAAGGTCGGGACCTGAAATTTGGAGCCAAAAATCAAATTTTCAGTTTGGCTGAAATTACATGAAATATGTGTCCCCTGAGGAAGCCCATGCCATCCCAGGTGAGAAAAATGCATCCTGAATCAAGTCTGAGGACTAAAACCTCTGTTTTCGGGTTTTACCACATTGAGCTCAGAACGTAAGGTCCGGACCTGAAATTTGGAGCCAAAAATCAAATTTTCAGTTTGGCTGAAATTACATGAAATATGTGTCCCCTGAAGAAGCCCATGCCATCCCAGGTGAGAAAAATGCATCCTGAATCAAGTCTGAGAGCTAAAACCTCTATAACATGTTTTAAAACATTCAACTCAGAACGTAAGGTCGGGACCTGAAATTTGGAGCCAAAAATCAAATTTTCAGTTTGGCTGAAATTACATGAAATATGTGTCCCCCGAAGAAGCCCATGCCATCCCAGGTGAGAAAAATGCATCCTGAATCAAGTCTGAGGGCTAAAACCTCTGTAACAGGTTTTACCACATTGAGCTCAGAACGTAAGGTCGGGACCTGAAATTTGGAGCCAAAAATCAAATTTTCAGTTTGGCTGAAATTACATGAATTGTGTGTCCCCCGAAGAAGCCCATGCCATCCCAGGTGAGAAAAATGCATCCTGAATCAAGTCTGAGGGCTAAAACCTCTGTAACAGGTTTTACCACATTGAGCTCAGAACGTAAGGTCGGGACCTGAAATTTGGAGCCAAAAATCAAATTTTCAGTTTGGCTGAAATTACATGAAATATGTGTCCCCTGAAGAAGCCCATGCCATCCCAGGCGAGAAAAATGCATCCTGAATCAAGTCTGAGGGCTAAAACCTCTGTTTTCGGGTTTTACCACATTGAGCTCAGAACGTAAGGTCGGGACCTGAAATTTGGAGCCAAAAATCAAATTTTCAGTTTGGCTGAAATTACATGAATTGTGTGTCTCCCGAAGAAGCCCATGCCATCCCAGGTGAGAAAAATGCATCCTGAATCAAGTCTGAGGGCTAAAACCTCTGTTTTCTGATTTTACCACATTGAGCTCAGAACGTAAGGTCCGGACCTGAAATTTGGAGCCAAAAATCAAATTTTCAGTTTGGCTGAAATTACATGAAATATGTGTCCCCCGAAGAAGCCCATGCCATCCCAGGTGAGAAAAATGCATCCTGAATCAAGTCTGAGGGCTAAAACCTCTATAACAGGTTTTAAAACATTGAGTTCAGAACGTAAGGTCCGGACCTGAAATTTGGAGCCAAAAATCAAATTTTCAGTTTGGCTGAAATTACATGAAATATGTGTCCCCCGAAGAAGCCCATGCCATCCCAGGTGAGAAAAATGCATCCTGAATCAAGTCTGAGGGCTAAAACCTCTATAACGGGTTTTACCACATTGAGCTCAGAACGTAAGGTCCGGACCTGAAATTTGGAGCCAAAAATCAAATTTTCAGTTTGGCTGAAATTACATGAAATGTGTGTCCCCTGAAGAAGCCCATGCCATCCCAGTTGAGAAAAATGCATCCTGAATCAAGTCTGAGGGCTAAAACCTCTATAACGGGTTTTACCACATTGAGCTCAGAACGTAAGGTCGGGACCTGAAATTTGGAGCCAAATATCAAATTTTCAGTTTGGCTGAAATTACGTGAAATATGTGTCCTCTGAAGAAGCCCATGCCATCCCAGGTGAGAAAAATGCATCCTGAATCAAGTCTGAGGGCTAAAACCACTATAACATGTTTTAAAACATTCAGCTCAGAACGTAAGGTCCGGACCTGAAATTTGGAGCCAAAAATCAAATTTTCAGTTTGGCTGAAATTACATGAAATATGTGTCCCCTGAAGAAGCCCATGCCATCCCAGGTGAGAAAAATGCATCCTGAATCAAGTCTGAGGGCTAAAACCTCTATAACGGGTTTTACCACATTGAGCTCAGAACGTAAGGTCGGGACCTGAAATTTGGAGCCAAAAATCAAATTTTCAGTTTGGCTGAAATTACATGAATTGTGTGTCCCCCGAAGAAGCCCATGCCATCCCAGGTGAGAAAAATGCATCCTGAATCAAGTCTGAGGGCTAAAACCTCTGTAACAGGTTTTACCACATTGAGCTCAGAACGTAAGGTCGGGACCTGAAATTTGGAGCCAAAAATCAAATTTTCAGTTTGGCTGAAATAACGTGAAATATGTGTCCCCCGAAGAAGCCCATGCCATCCCAGGTGAGAAAAATGCATCCTGAATCAAGTCTGAGAGCTAAAACCTCTATAACATGTTTTAAAACATTCAACTCAGAACGTAAGGTCGGGACCTGAAATTTGGAGCCAAAAATCAAATTTTCAGTTTGGCTGAAATTACATGAAATATGTGTCCCCTGAAGAAGCCCATGCCATCCCAGGTGAGAAAAATGCATCCTGAATCAAGTCTGAGGGCTAAAACCTCTGTTTTCGGGTTTTACCACATTGAGCTCAGAACGTAAGGTCCGGACCTGAAATTTGGAGCCAAAAATCAAATTTTCAGTTTGGCTGAAATTACATGAAATATGTGTCCCCTGAAGAAGCCCATGCCATCCCAGGTGAGAAAAATGCATCCTGAATCAAGTCTGAGGGCTAAAACCTCTGTTTTCGGGTTTTACCACATTGAGCTCAGAACGTAAGGTCCGGACCTGAAATTTGGAGCCAAAAATCAAATTTTCAGTTTGGCTGAAATTACATGAAATATGTGTCCCCTGAAGAAGCCCATGCCATCCCAGGTGAGAAAAGTGCATCCTGAATCAAGTCTGAGGGCTAAAACCTCTATAACGGGTTTTACCACATTGAGCTCAGAACGTAAGGTCCGGACCTGAAATTTGGAGCCAAAAATCAAATTTTCAGTTTGGCTGAAATTACATGAAATATGTGTCCCCCGAAGAAGCCCATGCCATCCCAGGTGAGAAAAATGCATCCTGAATCAAGTCTGAGGGCTAAAACCTCTATAACGGGTTTTACCACATTGAGCTCAGAACGTAAGGTCCGGACCTGAAATTTGGAGCCAAAAATCAAATTTTCAGTTTGGCTGAAATTACATGAAATGTGTGTCCCCTGAAGAAGCCCATGCCATCCCAGTTGAGAAAAATGCATCCTGAATCAAGTCTGAGGGCTAAAACCTCTATAACGGGTTTTACCACATTGAGCTCAGAACGTAAGGTCGGGACCTGAAATTTGGAGCCAAATATCAAATTTTCAGTTTGGCTGAAATTACGTGAAATATGTGTCCTCTGAAGAAGCCCATGCCATCCCAGGTGAGAAAAATGCATCCTGAATCAAGTCTGAGGGCTAAAACCACTATAACATGTTTTAAAACATTCAGCTCAGAACGTAAGGTCGGGACCTGAAATTTGGAGCCAAAAATCAAATTTTCAGTTTGGCTGAAATTACATGAAATATGTGTCCCCTGAAGAAGCCCATGCCATCCCAGGTGAGAAAAATGCATCCTGAATCAAGTCTGAGGGCTAAAACCTCTATAACGGGTTTTACCACATTGAGCTCAGAACGTAAGGGAGGGACCTGAAATTTGGAGCCAAAAATCAAATTTTCAGTTTGGCTGAAATTTCATGAAATATGTGTCCCCCAAAGAAGCCCATGCCATCCCAGGTGAGAAAAATGCATCCTGAATCAGGTCTGAGAGCTAAAACCTCTATAACGGGTTTTACAACATTGAGCTCAGAACGTAAGGTCCGGGACCTGAAATTTGGAGCCAAAAATCAAATTTTCAGTTTGGCTGAAATTACATGAATGTGTGCCCCCGAAGAAGCCCATGCCATCCCAGGTGAGAAAAATGCATCCTGAATCAAGTCGGAGGGCTAAAACCTCTATAACGGGTTTTACCACATTGAGCTCAGAACGTAAGGTCCGGACCTGAAATTTGGAGCCAAAAATCAAATTTTCAGTTTGGCTGAAATTACATGAATTGTGTGTCCCCCGAAGAAGCCCATGCCATCCCAGGTGAGAAAAATGCATCCTGAATCAAGTCTGAGAGCTAAAACCTCTGTAACGGGTTTTACCACATTGAGCTCAGAACGTAAGGTCCGGACCTGAAATTTGGAGCCAAAAATCAAATTTTCAGTTTGGCTGAAATAACGTGAAATATGTGTCCCCCGAAGAAGCCCATGCCATCCCAGGTGAGAAAAATGCATCCTGAATCAAGTCTGAGGGCTAAAACCTCTATAACGGGTTTTAAAACATTGAGCTCAGGACGTAAGGTCGGAACCTGAAATTTGGAGCCAAAAATCAAATTTTCAGTTTGGCTGAAATTACATGAAATGTGTGTCCCCTGAAGAAGCCCATGCCATCCCAGGTGAGAAAAATGCATCCTGAATCAAGTCTGAGAGCTAAAACCTCTATAACATGTTTTAAAACATTCAACTCAGAACGTAAGGTCGGGACCTGAAATTTGAAGCCAAAAATCAAATTTTCAGTTTGGCTAAAATTACATGAAATATGTGTCCCCTGAAGAAGCCCATGCCATCCCAGGTGAGAAAAATGCATCCTGAATCAAGTCTGAGGGCTAAAACCTCTGTAACGGGTTTTACCACATTGAGCTCAGAACGTAAGGTCGGGACCTGAAATTTGGAGCCAAAAATCAAATTTTCAGTTTGGCTGAAATTACATGAAATATGTGTCCCCTGAAGAAGCCCATGCCATCCCAGGTGAGAAAAATGCAACCTGAATCAAGTCTGAGAGCTAAAACCTCTATAACATGTTTTAAAACATTCAACTCAGAATGTAAGGTCCGGACCTGAAATTTGGAGCCAAAAATCAAATTTTCAGTTTGGCTGAAATTTCATGAAATATGTGTCCCCCAAAGAAGCCCATGCCATCCCAGGTGAGAAAAATGCATCCTGAATCAGGTCTGAGAGCTAAAACCTCTATAACGGGTTTTACCACATTGAGCTCAGAACGTAAGGTCCGGGACCTGAAATTTGGAGCCAAAAATCAAATTTTCAGTTTGGCTGAAATTACATGAAATGTGTGCCCCCTGAAGAAGCCCATGCCATCCCAGGTGAGAAAAATGCATCCTGAATCAAGTCGGAGGGCTAAAACCTCTATAACGGGTTTTACCACATTGAGCTCAGAACGTAAGGTCCGGACCTGAAATTTGGAGCCAAAAATCAAATTTTCAGTTTGGCTGAAATTACATGAATTGTGTGTCCCCCGAAGAAGCCCATGCCATCCCAGGTGAGAAAAATGCATCCTGAATCAAGTCTGAGGGCTAATACCTCTGTTTTCGGGTTTTACAACATTGAGCTCAGAACGTAAGGTCCGGGACCTGAAATTTGAAGCCAGAAATCAAATTTTCAGTTTGGCTGAAATTACATGAAATATGTGTCCCCTGAAGAAGCCCATGCCATCCCAGGTGAGAAAAATGCATCCTGAATCAAGTCTGAGGGCTAAAACCTCTGTTTTCGGGTTTTACCACATTGAGCTCAGAACGTAAGGTCGGGACCTGAAATTTGGAGCCAAAAATCAAATTTTCAGTTTGGCAGAAATTACATGAAATATGTGTCCCCCGAAGAAGCCCATGCCATCCCAGGTGAGAAAAATGCATCCTGAATCAAGTCTGAGGGCTAAAACCTCAGTAACGGGTTTTACCACATTGAGCTCAGAACGTAAGGTCCGGACCTGAAATTTGGAGCCAAAAATCAAATTTTCAGTTTGGCTGAAATTACATGAAATATGTGTCCCCTGAAGAAGCCCATGCCATCCCAGGTGAGAAAAATGCATCCTGAATCAAGTCTGAGAGCTAAAACCTCTATAACATGTTTTAAAACATTCAACTCAGAACGTAAGGTCCGGACCTGAAATTTGGAGCCAAAAATCAAATTTTCAGTTTGGCTGAAATTACGTGAAATATGTGTCCCCCGAAGAAGCCCATGCCATCCCAGGTGAGAAAAATGCATCCTGAATCAAGTCTGAGAGCTAAAACCTCTATAACGGGTTTTACCACATTGAGCTCAGAACGTAAGGTCCGGACCTGAAATTTGGAGCCAAAAATCAAATTTTCAGTTTGGCTGAAATTACATGAATTGTGTGTCCCCCAAAGAAGCCCATGCCATCCCAGGTGAGAAAAATGCATCCTGAATCAAGTCTGAGAGCTAAAACCTCTGTAACGGGTTTTACCACATTGAGCTCAGAACGTAAGGTCCGGACCTGAAATTTGGAGCCAAAAATCAAATTTTCAGTTTGGCTGAAATTACGTGAAATATGTGTCCCCCGAAGAAGCCCATGCCATCCCAGGTGAGAAAAATGCATCCTGAATCAAGTCTGAGGGCTAAAACCTCTATAACGGGTTTTAAAACATTGAGCTCAGGACGTAAGGTCGGAACCTGAAATTTGGAGCCAAAAATCAAATTTTCAGTTTGGCTGAAATTACATGAAATGTGTGTCCCCTGAAGAAGCCCATGCCATCCCAGGTGAGAAAAATGCATCCTGAATCAAGTCTGAGAGCTAAAACCTCTATAACATGTTTTAAAACATTCAACTCAGAACGTAAGGTCGGGACCTGAAATTTGAAGCCAAAAATCAAATTTTCAGTTTGGCTAAAATTACATGAAATATGTGTCCCCTGAAGAAGCCCATGCCATCCCAGGTGAGAAAAATGCATCCTGAATCAAGTCTGAGGGCTAAAACCTCTGTAACGGGTTTTACCACATTGAGCTCAGAACGTAAGGTCCGGACCTGAAATTTGGAGCCAAAAATCAAATTTTCAGTTTGGCTGAAATTACATGAAATATGTGTCCCCTGAAGAAGCCCATGCCATCCCAGGTGAGAAAAATGCATCCTGAATCAAGTCTGAGAGCTAAAACCTCTATAACATGTTTTAAAACATTCAACTCAGAACGTAAGGTCCGGACCTGAAATTTGGAGCCAAAAATCAAATTTTCAGTTTGGCTGAAATTACATGAAATATGTGTCCCCTGTGGAAGCCCATGCCATCCCAGGTGAGAAAAATGCATCCTGAATCAAGTCTGAGGGCTAAAACCTCTGTTTTCGGGTTTTACCACATTGAGCTCAGAACGTAAGGTCGGGACCTGAAATTTGGAGCCAAAAATCAAATTTTCAGTTTGGCTGAAATTACATGAAATATGTGTCCCCTGAGGAAGCCCATGCCATCCCAGGTGAGAAAAATGCATCCTGAATCAAGTCTGAGGGCTAAAACCTCTGTTTTCGGGTTTTACCACATTGAGCTCAGAACGTAAGGTCCGGACCTGAAATTTGGAGCCAAAAATCAAATTTTCAGTTTGGCTGAAATTACATGAAATGTGTGTCCCCCGAAGAAGCCCATGCCATCCCAGGTGAGAAAAATGCATCCTGAATCAAGTCTGAGGGCTAAAACCTCTATAACGGGTTTTACCACATTGAGCTCAGAACGTAAGGTCCGGACCTGAAATTTGGAGCCAAAAATCAAATTTTCAGTTTGGCTGAAATTACATGAAATATGTGTCCCCTGAAGAAGCCCATGCCATCCCAGGTGAGAAAAATGCATCCTGAATCAAGTCTGAGAGCTAAAACCTCTATAACATGTTTTAAAACATTCAACTCAGAACGTAAGGTCGGGACCTGAAATTTGGAGCCAAAAATCAAATTTTCAGTTTGGCTGAAATTACATGAATTGTGTGTCCCCCGAAGAAGCCCATGCCATCCCAGGTGAGAAAAATGCATCCTGAATCAAGTCTGAGGGCTAAAACCTCTGTAACAGGTTTTACCACATTGAGCTCAGAACGTAAGGTCGGGACCTGAAATTTGGAGCCAAAAATCAAATTTTCAGTTTGGCTGAAATTACATGAAATATGTGTCCCCTGAAGAAGCCCATGCCATCCCAGGCGAGAAAAATGCATCCTGAATCAAGTCTGAGGGCTAAAACCTCTGTTTTCGGGTTTTACCACATTGAGCTCAGAACGTAAGGTCGGGACCTGAAATTTGGAGCCAAAAATCAAATTTTCAGTTTGGCTGAAATTACATGAATTGTGTGTCCCCCAAAGAAGCCCATGCCATCCCAGGTGAGAAAAATGCATCCTGAATCAAGTCTGAGGGCTAAAACCTCTGTTTTCTGATTTTACCACATTGAGCTCAGAACGTAAGGTCCGGACCTGAAATTTGGAGCCAAAAATCAAATTTTCAGTTTGGCTGAAATTACGTGAAATATGTGTCCCCCGAAGAAGCCCATGCCATCCCAGGTGAGAAAAATGCATCCTGAATCAAGTCTGAGGGCTAAAACCTCTATAACAGGTTTTAAAACATTGAGTTCAGAACGTAAGGGCGGGACCTGAAATTTGGAGCCAAAAATCAAATTTTCAGTTTGGCTGAAATTACATGAAATATGTTTCCCCCAAAGAAGCCTATGCCATCCCAGGTGAGAAAAATGCATCCTGAATCAAGTCTGAGAGCTAAAACCTCTATAACGGGTTTTACTACATTGAACTCAGAACGTAAGGTCCGGACCTGAAATTTGGAGCCAAAAATCAAATTTTCAGTTTGGCTGAAATTACATGAAATATGTGTCCCCCAAAGAAGCCCATGCCATCCCAGGTGAGAAAAATGCATCCTGAATCAAGTCTGAGGGCTAAAACCTCTGTTTTCGGGTTTTACCACATTGAGCTCAGAACGTAAGGTCGGGACCTGAAATTTGGAGCCAAAAATCAAATTTTCAGTTTGGCTGAAATTACATGAATTGTGTGTCCCCCAAAGAAGCCCATGCCATCCCAGGTGAGAAAAATGCATCCTGAATCAAGTCTGAGGGCTAAAACCTCTGTAACGGGTTTTACCACATTGAGCTCAGAACGTAAGGTCCGGACCTGAAATTTGGAGCCAAAAATAAAATTTTCAGTTTGGCTGAAATTACATGAAATATGTGTCCCCTGAAGAAGCCCATGCCATCCCAGGTGAGAAAAATGCATCCTGAATCAAGTCTGAGGGCTAAAACATCTCTTTTCGGGTTTTATCACATTGAGCTCAGAACGTAAGGTCGGGACCTGAAATTTGGAGCCAAAAATCAAATTTTCAGTTTGGCAGAAATTACATGAAATATGTGTCCCCCGAAGAAGCCCATGCCATCCCAGGTGAGAAAAATGCATCCTGAATCAAGTCTGAGGGCTAAAACCTCAGTAACGGGTTTTACCACATTGAGCTCAGAACGTAAGGTTCGGACCTGAAATTTGGAGCCAAAAATCAAATTTTCAGTTTGGCTGAAATTACATGAAATATGTGTCCCCTGAAGAAGCCCATGCCATCCCAGGTGAGAAAAATGCATCCTGAATCAAGTCTGAGAGCTAAAACCTCTATAACATGTTTTAAAACATTCAACTCAGAACGTAAGGTCCGGACCTGAAATTTGGAGCCAAAAATCAAATTTTCAGTTTGGCTGAAATTTCATGAAATATGTGTCCCCCAAAGAAGCCCATGCCATCCCAGGTGAGAAAAATGCATCCTGAATCAGGTCTGAGAGCTAAAACCTCTATAACGGGTTTTACCACATTGAGCTCAGAACGTAAGGTCCGGGACCTGAAATTTGGAGCCAAAAATCAAATTTTCAGTTTGGCTGAAATTACATGAAATGTGTGCCCCCTGAAGAAGCCCATGCCATCCCAGGTGAGAAAAATGCATCCTGAATCAAGTCGGAGGGCTAAAACCTCTATAACGGGTTTTACCACATTGAGCTCAGAACGTAAGGTCCGGACCTGAAATTTGGAGCCAAAAATCAAATTTTCAGTTTGGCTGAAATTACATGAATTGTGTGTCCCCCGAAGAAGCCCATGCCATCCCAGGTGAGAAAAATGCATCCTGAATCAAGTCTGAGGGCTAATACCTCTGTTTTCGGGTTTTACAACATTGAGCTCAGAACGTAAGGTCCGGGACCTGAAATTTGAAGCCAGAAATCAAATTTTCAGTTTGGCTGAAATTACATGAAATATGTGTCCCCTGAAGAAGCCCATGCCATCCCAGGTGAGAAAAATGCATCCTGAATCAAGTCTGAGGGCTAAAACCTCTGTTTTCGGGTTTTACCACATTGAGCTCAGAACGTAAGGTCGGGACCTGAAATTTGGAGCCAAAAATCAAATTTTCAGTTTGGCAGAAATTACATGAAATATGTGTCCCCCGAAGAAGCCCATGCCATCCCAGGTGAGAAAAATGCATCCTGAATCAAGTCTGAGGGCTAAAACCTCAGTAACGGGTTTTACCACATTGAGCTCAGAACGTAAGGTCCGGACCTGAAATTTGGAGCCAAAAATCAAATTTTCAGTTTGGCTGAAATTACATGAAATATGTGTCCCCTGAAGAAGCCCATGCCATCCCAGGTGAGAAAAATGCATCCTGAATCAAGTCTGAGAGCTAAAACCTCTATAACATGTTTTAAAACATTCAACTCAGAACGTAAGGTCCGGACCTGAAATTTGGAGCCAAAAATCAAATTTTCAGTTTGGCTGAAATTACGTGAAATATGTGTCCCCCGAAGAAGCCCATGCCATCCCAGGTGAGAAAAATGCATCCTGAATCAAGTCTGAGAGCTAAAACCTCTATAACGGGTTTTACCACATTGAGCTCAGAACGTAAGGTCCGGACCTGAAATTTGGAGCCAAAAATCAAATTTTCAGTTTGGCTGAAATTACATGAATTGTGTGTCCCCCAAAGAAGCCCATGCCATCCCAGGTGAGAAAAATGCATCCTGAATCAAGTCTGAGAGCTAAAACCTCTGTAACGGGTTTTACCACATTGAGCTCAGAACGTAAGGTCCGGACCTGAAATTTGGAGCCAAAAATCAAATTTTCAGTTTGGCTGAAATTACGTGAAATATGTGTCCCCCGAAGAAGCCCATGCCATCCCAGGTGAGAAAAATGCATCCTGAATCAAGTCTGAGGGCTAAAACCTCTATAACGGGTTTTAAAACATTGAGCTCAGGACGTAAGGTCGGAACCTGAAATTTGGAGCCAAAAATCAAATTTTCAGTTTGGCTGAAATTACATGGAATGTGTGTCCCCTGAAGAAGCCCATGCCATCCCAGGTGAGAAAAATGCATCCTGAATCAAGTCTGAGAGCTAAAACCTCTATAACATGTTTTAAAACATTCAACTCAGAACGTAAGGTCGGGACCTGAAATTTGAAGCCAAAAATCAAATTTTCAGTTTGGCTAAAATTACATGAAATATGTGTCCCCTGAAGAAGCCCATGCCATCCCAGGTGAGAAAAATGCATCCTGAATCAAGTCTGAGGGCTAAAACCTCTGTAACGGGTTTTACCACATTGAGCTCAGAACGTAAGGTCCGGACCTGAAATTTGGAGCCAAAAATCAAATTTTCAGTTTGGCTGAAATAACATGAAATATGTGTCCCCTGAAGAAGCCCATGCCATCCCAGGTGAGAAAAATGCATCCTGAATCAAGTCTGAGAGCTAAAACCTCTATAACATGTTTTAAAACATTCAACTCAGAACGTAAGGTCCGGACCTGAAATTTGGAGCCAAAAATCAAATTTTCAGTTTGGCTGAAATTACATGAAATATGTGTCCCCTGTGGAAGCCCATGCCATCCCAGGTGAGAAAAATGCATCCTGAATCAAGTCTGAGGGCTAAAACCTCTGTTTTCGGGTTTTACCACATTGAGCTCAGAACGTAAGGTCGGGACCTGAAATTTGGAGCCAAAAATCAAATTTTCAGTTTGGCTGAAATTACATGAAATATGTGTCCCCTGAGGAAGCCCATGCCATCCCAGGTGAGAAAAATGCATCCTGAATCAAGTCTGAGGGCTAAAACCTCTGTTTTCGGGTTTTACCACATTGAGCTCAGAACGTAAGGTCCGGACCTGAAATTTGGAGCCAAAAATCAAATTTTCAGTTTGGCTGAAATTACATGAAATGTGTGTCCCCCGAAGAAGCCCATGCCATCCCAGGTGAGAAAAATGCATCCTGAATCAAGTCTGAGGGCTAAAACCTCTATAACGGGTTTTACCACATTGAGCTCAGAACGTAAGGTCCGGACCTGAAATTTGGAGCCAAAAATCAAATTTTCAGTTTGGCTGAAATTACATGAAATATGTGTCCCCTGAAGAAGCCCATGCCATCCCAGGTGAGAAAAATGCATCCTGAATCAAGTCTGAGAGCTAAAACCTCTATAACATGTTTTAAAACATTCAACTCAGAACGTAAGGTCGGGACCTGAAATTTGGAGCCAAAAATCAAATTTTCAGTTTGGCTGAAATTACATGAATTGTGTGTCCCCCGAAGAAGCCCATGCCATCCCAGGTGAGAAAAATGCATCCTGAATCAAGTCTGAGGGCTAAAACCTCTGTAACAGGTTTTACCACATTGAGCTCAGAACGTAAGGTCGGGACCTGAAATTTGGAGCCAAAAATCAAATTTTCAGTTTGGCTGAAATTACATGAAATATGTGTCCCCTGAAGAAGCCCATGCCATCCCAGGCGAGAAAAATGCATCCTGAATCAAGTCTGAGGGCTAAAACCTCTGTTTTCGGGTTTTACCACATTGAGCTCAGAACGTAAGGTCGGGACCTGAAATTTGGAGCCAAAAATCAAATTTTCAGTTTGGCTGAAATTACATGAATTGTGTGTCCCCCAAAGAAGCCCATGCCATCCCAGGTGAGAAAAATGCATCCTGAATCAAGTCTGAGGGCTAAAACCTCTGTTTTCTGATTTTACCACATTGAGCTCAGAACGTAAGGTCCGGACCTGAAATTTGGAGCCAAAAATCAAATTTTCAGTTTGGCTGAAATTACGTGAAATATGTGTCCCCCGAAGAAGCCCATGCCATCCCAGGTGAGAAAAATGCATCCTGAATCAAGTCTGAGGGCTAAAACCTCTATAACAGGTTTTAAAACATTGAGTTCAGAACGTAAGGGCGGGACCTGAAATTTGGAGCCAAAAATCAAATTTTCAGTTTGGCTGAAATTACATGAAATATGTTTCCCCCAAAGAAGCCTATGCCATCCCAGGTGAGAAAAATGCATCCTGAATCAAGTCTGAGAGCTAAAACCTCTATAACGGGTTTTACTACATTGAACTCAGAACGTAAGGTCCGGACCTGAAATTTGGAGCCAAAAATCAAATTTTCAGTTTGGCTGAAATTACATGAAATATGTGTCCCCCAAAGAAGCCCATGCCATCCCAGGTGAGAAAAATGCATCCTGAATCAAGTCTGAGGGCTAAAACCTCTGTTTTCGGGTTTTACCACATTGAGCTCAGAACGTAAGGTCGGGACCTGAAATTTGGAGCCAAAAATCAAATTTTCAGTTTGGCTGAAATTACATGAATTGTGTGTCCCCCAAAGAAGCCCATGCCATCCCAGGTGAGAAAAATGCATCCTGAATCAAGTCTGAGGGCTAAAACCTCTGTAACGGGTTTTACCACATTGAGCTCAGAACGTAAGGTCCGGACCTGAAATTTGGAGCCAAAAATAAAATTTTCAGTTTGGCTGAAATTACATGAAATATGTGTCCCCTGAAGAAGCCCATGCCATCCCAGGTGAGAAAAATGCATCCTGAATCAAGTCTGAGGGCTAAAACATCTCTTTTCGGGTTTTATCACATTGAGCTCAGAACGTAAGGTCGGGACCTGAAATTTGGAGCCAAAAATCAAATTTTCAGTTTGGCAGAAATTACATGAAATATGTGTCCCCCGAAGAAGCCCATGCCATCCCAGGTGAGAAAAATGCATCCTGAATCAAGTCTGAGGGCTAAAACCTCAGTAACGGGTTTTACCACATTGAGCTCAGAACGTAAGGTTCGGACCTGAAATTTGGAGCCAAAAATCAAATTTTCAGTTTGGCTGAAATTACATGAAATATGTGTCCCCTGAAGAAGCCCATGCCATCCCAGGTGAGAAAAATGCATCCTGAATCAAGTCTGAGAGCTAAAACCTCTATAACATGTTTTAAAACATTCAACTCAGAACGTAAGGTCCGGACCTGAAATTTGGAGCCAAAAATCAAATTTTCAGTTTGGCTGAAATTACATGAAATATGTGTCCCCTGTGGAAGCCCATGCCATCCCAGGTGAGAAAAATGCATCCTGAATCAAGTCTGAGAGCTAAAACCTCTATAACGGGTTTTACCACATTGAGCTCAGAACGTAAGGTCGGGACCTGAAATTTGGAGCCAAAAATCAAATTTTCAGTTTGGCTGAAATTACATGAATTGTGTGTCCCCTGAAGAAGCCCATGCCATCCCAGGTGAGAAAAATGCATCCTGAATCAAGTCTGAGAGCTAAAACCTCTGTAACGGGTTTTACCACATTGAGCTCAGAACGTAAGGTCCGGACCTGAAATTTGGAGCCAAAAATCAAATTTTCAGTTTGGCTGAAATTACGTGAAATATGTGTCCCCCGAAGAAGCCCATGCCATCCCAGGTGAGAAAAATGCATCCTGAATCAAGTCTGAGGGCTAAAACCTCTATAACGGGTTTTAAAACATTGAGCTCAGGACGTAAGGTCGGAACCTGAAATTTGGAGCCAAAAATCAAATTTTCAGTTTGGCTGAAATTACATGAAATGTGTGTCCCCTGAAGAAGCCCATGCCATCCCAGGTGAGAAAAATGCATCCTGAATCAAGTCTGAGAGCTAAAACCTCTATAACATGTTTTAAAACATTCAACTCAGAACGTAAGGTCGGGACCTGAAATTTGAAGCCAAAAATCAAATTTTCAGTTTGGCTAAAATTACATGAAATATGTGTCCCCTGAAGAAGCCCATGCCATCCCAGGTGAGAAAAATGCATCCTGAATCAAGTCTGAGGGCTAAAACCTCTGTAACGGGTTTTACCACATTGAGCTCAGAACGTAAGGTCCGGACCTGAAATTTGGAGCCAAAAATCAAATTTTCAGTTTGGCTGAAATTACATGAAATATGTGTCCCCTGAAGAAGCCCATGCCATCCCAGGTGAGAAAAATGCATCCTGAATCAAGTCTGAGAGCTAAAACCTCTATAACATGTTTTAAAACATTCAACTCAGAACGTAAGGTCCGGACCTGAAATTTGGAGCCAAAAATCAAATTTTCAGTTTGGCTGAAATTACATGAAATATGTGTCCCCTGTGGAAGCCCATGCCATCCCAGGTGAGAAAAATGCATCCTGAATCAAGTCTGAGGGCTAAAACCTCTGTTTTCGGGTTTTACCACATTGAGCTCAGAACGTAAGGTCGGGACCTGAAATTTGGAGCCAAAAATCAAATTTTCAGTTTGGCTGAAATTACATGAAATATGTGTCCCCTGAGGAAGCCCATGCCATCCCAGGTGAGAAAAATGCATCCTGAATCAAGTCTGAGGACTAAAACCTCTGTTTTCGGGTTTTACCACATTGAGCTCAGAACGTAAGGTCCGGACCTGAAATTTGGAGCCAAAAATCAAATTTTCAGTTTGGCTGAAATTACATGAAATATGTGTCCCCTGAAGAAGCCCATGCCATCCCAGGTGAGAAAAATGCATCCTGAATCAAGTCTGAGAGCTAAAACCTCTATAACATGTTTTAAAACATTCAACTCAGAACGTAAGGTCGGGACCTGAAATTTGGAGCCAAAAATCAAATTTTCAGTTTGGCTGAAATTACATGAAATATGTGTCCCCCGAAGAAGCCCATGCCATCCCAGGTGAGAAAAATGCATCCTGAATCAAGTCTGAGGGCTAAAACCTCTGTAACAGGTTTTACCACATTGAGCTCAGAACGTAAGGTCGGGACCTGAAATTTGGAGCCAAAAATCAAATTTTCAGTTTGGCTGAAATTACATGAATTGTGTGTCCCCCGAAGAAGCCCATGCCATCCCAGGTGAGAAAAATGCATCCTGAATCAAGTCTGAGGGCTAAAACCTCTGAAACAGGTTTTACCACATTGAGCTCAGAACGTAAGGTCGGGACCTGAAATTTGGAGCCAAAAATCAAATTTTCAGTTTGGCTGAAATTACATGAAATATGTGTCCCCTGAAGAAGCCCATGCCATCCCAGGCGAGAAAAATGCATCCTGAATCAAGTCTGAGGGCTAAAACCTCTGTTTTCGGGTTTTACCACATTGAGCTCAGAACGTAAGGTCGGGACCTGAAATTTGGAGCCAAAAATCAAATTTTCAGTTTGGCTGAAATTACATGAGTTGTGTGTCTCCCGAAGAAGCCCATGCCATCCCAGGTGAGAAAAATGCATCCTGAATCAAGTCTGAGGGCTAAAACCTCTGTTTTCTGATTTTACCACATTGAGCTCAGAACGTAAGGTCCGGACCTGAAATTTGGAGCCAAAAATCAAATTTTCAGTTTGGCTGAAATTACATGAAATATGTGTCCCCCGAAGAAGCCCATGCCATCCCAGGTGAGAAAAATGCATCCTGAATCAAGTCTGAGGGCTAAAACCTCTATAACAGGTTTTAAAACATTGAGTTCAGAACGTAAGGTCCGGACCTGAAATTTGGAGCCAAAAATCAAATTTTCAGTTTGGCTGAAATTACATGAAATATGTGTCCCCCGAAGAAGCCCATGCCATCCCAGGTGAGAAAAATGCATCCTGAATCAAGTCTGAGGGCTAAAACCTCTATAACGGGTTTTACCACATTGAGCTCAGAACGTAAGGTCCGGACCTGAAATTTGGAGCCAAAAATCAAATTTTCAGTTTGGCTGAAATTACATGAAATGTGTGTCCCCTGAAGAAGCCCATGCCATCCCAGTTGAGAAAAATGCATCCTGAATCAAGTCTGAGGGCTAAAACCTCTATAACGGGTTTTACCACATTGAGCTCAGAACGTAAGGTCGGGACCTGAAATTTGGAGCCAAATATCAAATTTTCAGTTTGGCTGAAATTACGTGAAATATGTGTCCTCTGAAGAAGCCCATGCCATCCCAGGTGAGAAAAATGCATCCTGAATCAAGTCTGAGGGCTAAAACCACTATAACATGTTTTAAAACATTCAGCTCAGAACGTAAGGTCCGGACCTGAAATTTGGAGCCAAAAATCAAATTTTCAGTTTGGCTGAAATTACATGAAATATGTGTCCCCTGAAGAAGCCCATGCCATCCCAGGTGAGAAAAATGCATCCTGAATCAAGTCTGAGGGCTAAAACCTCTATAACGGGTTTTACCACATTGAGCTCAGAACGTAAGGGAGGGACCTGAAATTTGGAGCCAAAAATCAAATTTTCAGTTTGGCTGAAATTTCATGAAATATGTGTCCCCTGAAGAAGCCCATGCCATCCCAGGTGAGAAAAATGCATCCTGAATCAAGTCTGAGAGCTAAAACCTCTATAACATGTTTTAAAAGATTCAACTCAGAACGTAAGGTCGGGACCTGAAATTTGGAGCCAAAAATCAAATTTTCAGTTTGGCTGAAATTACATGAAATGTGTGTCCCCCGAAGAAGCCCATGCCATCCCAGGTGAGAAAAATGCATCCTGAATCAAGTCTGAGGGCTAAAACCTCTGTAACAGGTTTTACCACATTGAGCTCAGAACGTAAGGTCGGGACCTGAAATTTGGAGCCAAAAATCAAATTTTCAGTTTGGCTGAAATTACATAAATTGTGTGTCCCCCGAAGAAGCCCATGCCATCCCAGGTGAGAAAAATGCATCCTGAATCAAGTCTGAGAGCTAAAACCTCTATAACATGTTTTAAAACATTCAACTCAGAACGTAAGGTCGGGACCTGAAATTTGGAGCCAAAAATCAAATTTTCAGTTTGGCTGAAATTACATGAAATATGTGTCCCCTGAAGAAGCCCATGCCATCCCAGGTGAGAAAAATGCATCCTGAATCAAGTCTGAGGGCTAAAACCTCTGTTTTCGGGTTTTACCACATTGAGCTCAGAACGTAAGGTCCGGACCTGAAATTTGGAGCCAAAAATCAAATTTTCAGTTTGGCTGAAATTACATGAAATATGTGTCCCCTGAGGAAGCCCATGCCATCCCAGGTGAGAAAAATGCATCCTGAATCAAGTCTGAGGGCTAAAACCTCTGTTTTCGGGTTTTACCACATTGAGCTCAGAACGTAAGGTCCGGACCTGAAATTTGGAGCCAAAAATCAAATTTTCAGTTTGGCTGAAATTACATGAAATATGTGTCCCCTGAAGAAGCCCATGCCATCCCAGGTGAGAAAAGTGCATCCTGAATCAAGTCTGAGGGCTAAAACCTCTATAACGGGTTTTACCACATTGAGCTCAGAACGTAAAGTCCGGACCTGAAATTTGGAGCCAAAAATCAAATTTTCAGTTTGGCTGAAATTACATGAAATATGTGTCCCCCGAAGAAGCCCATGCCATCCCAGGTGAGAAAAATGCATCCTGAATCAAGTCTGAGGGCTAAAACCTCTATAACGGGTTTTACCACATTGAGCTCAGAACGTAAGGTCCGGACCTGAAATTTGGAGCCAAAAATCAAATTTTCAGTTTGGCTGAAATTACATGAAATGTGTGTCCCCTGAAGAAGCCCATGCCATCCCAGTTGAGAAAAATGCATCCTGAATCAAGTCTGAGGGCTAAAACCTCTATAACGGGTTTTACCACATTGAGCTCAGAACGTAAGGTCGGGACCTGAAATTTGGAGCCAAAAATCAAATTTTCAGTTTGGCTGAAATTACGTGAAATATGTGTCCTCTGAAGAAGCCCATGCCATCCCAGGTGAGAAAAATGCATCCTGAATCAAGTCTGAGGGCTAAAACCACTATAACATGTTTTAAAACATTCAGCTCAGAACGTAAGGTCGGGACCTGAAATTTGGAGCCAAAAATCAAATTTTCAGTTTGGCTGAAATTACATGAAATATGTGTCCCCTGAAGAAGCCCATGCCATCCCAGGTGAGAAAAATGCATCCTGAATCAAGTCTGAGGGCTAAAACCTCTATAACGGGTTTTACCACATTGAGCTCAGAACGTAAGGGAGGGACCTGAAATTTGGAGCCAAAAATCAAATTTTCAGTTTGGCTGAAATTTCATGAAATATGTGTCCCCCAAAGAAGCCCATGCCATCCCAGGTGAGAAAAATGCATCCTGAATCAGGTCTGAGAGCTAAAACCTCTATAACGGGTTTTACAACATTGAGCTCAGAACGTAAGGTCCGGGACCTGAAATTTGGAGCCAAAAATCAAATTTTCAGTTTGGCTGAAATTACATGAATGTGTGCCCCCGAAGAAGCCCATGCCATCCCAGGTGAGAAAAATGCATCCTGAATCAAGTCGGAGGGCTAAAACCTCTATAACGGGTTTTACCACATTGAGCTCAGAACGTAAGGTCCGGACCTGAAATTTGGAGCCAAAAATCAAATTTTCAGTTTGGCTGAAATTACATGAATTGTGTGTCCCCCGAAGAAGCCCATGCCATCCCAGGTGAGAAAAATGCATCCTGAATCAAGTCTGAGAGCTAAAACCTCTGTAACGGGTTTTACCACATTGAGCTCAGAACGTAAGGTCCGGACCTGAAATTTGGAGCCAAAAATCAAATTTTCAGTTTGGCTGAAATAACGTGAAATATGTGTCCCCCGAAGAAGCCCATGCCATCCCAGGTGAGAAAAATGCATCCTGAATCAAGTCTGAGGGCTAAAACCTCTATAACGGGTTTTAAAACATTGAGCTCAGGACGTAAGGTCGGAACCTGAAATTTGGAGCCAAAAATCAAATTTTCAGTTTGGCTGAAATTACATGAAATGTGTGTCCCCTGAAGAAGCCCATGCCATCCCAGGTGAGAAAAATGCATCCTGAATCAAGTCTGAGAGCTAAAACCTCTATAACATGTTTTAAAACATTCAACTCAGAACGTAAGGTCGGGACCTGAAATTTGAAGCCAAAAATCAAATTTTCAGTTTGGCTAAAATTACATGAAATATGTGTCCCCTGAAGAAGCCCATGCCATCCCAGGTGAGAAAAATGCATCCTGAATCAAGTCTGAGGGCTAAAACCTCTGTAACGGGTTTTACCACATTGAGCTCAGAACGTAAGGTCCGGACCTGAAATTTGGAGCCAAAAATCAAATTTTCAGTTTGGCTGAAATTACATGAAATATGTGTCCCCTGAAGAAGCCCATGCCATCCCAGGTGAGAAAAATGCATCCTGAATCAAGTCTGAGAGCTAAAACCTCTATAACATGTTTTAAAACATTCAACTCAGAATGTAAGGTCGGGACCTGAAATTTGGAGCCAAAAATCAAATTTTCAGTTTGGCTGAAATTACATGAAATATGTGTCCCCTGTGGAAGCCCATGCCATCCCAGGTGAGAAAAATGCATCCTGAATCAAGTCTGAGGGCTAAAACCTCTGTTTTCGGTTTTTACCACATTGAGCTCAGAACGTAAGGTCCGGACCTGAAATTTGGAGCCAAAAATCAAATTTTCAGTTTGGCTGAAATTACATGAAATATGTGTCCCCTGAGGAAGCCCATGCCATCCCAGGTGAGAAAAATGCATCCTGAATCAAGTCTGAGGGCTAAAACCTCTGTTTTCGGGTTTTACCACATTGAGCTCAGAACGTAAGGTCCGGACCTGAAATTTGGAGCCAAAAATCAAATTTTCAGTTTGGCTGAAATTACATGAAATGTGTGTCCCCCGAAGAAGCCCATGCCATCCCAGGTGAGAAAAATGCATCCTGAATCAAGTCTGAGGGCTAAAACCTCTATAACGGGTTTTACCACATTGAGCTCAGAACGTAAGGTCCGGACCTGAAATTTGGAGCCAAAAATCAAATTTTCAGTTTGGCTGAAATTACATGAATTGTGTGTCCCCCGAAGAAGCCCATGCCATCCCAGGTGAGAAAAATGCATCCTGAATCAAGTCTGAGAGCTAAAACCTCTATAACATGTTTTAAAAGATTCAACTCAGAACGTAAGGTCGGGACCTGAAATTTGGAGCCAAAAATCAAATTTTCAGTTTGGCTGAAATTACATGAAATATGTGTCCCCCGAAGAAGCCCATGCCATCCCAGGTGAGAAAAATGCATCCTGAATCAAGTCTGAGGGCTAAAACCTCTGTAACAGGTTTTACCACATTGAGCTCAGAACGTAAGGTCGGGACCTGAAATTTGGAGCCAAAAATCAAATTTTCAGTTTGGCTGAAATTACATGAATTGTGTGTCCCCCGAAGAAGCCCATGCCATCCCAGGTGAGAAAAATGCATCCTGAATCAAGTCTGAGGGCTAAAACCTCTGTAACAGGTTTTACCACATTGAGCTCAGAACGTAAGGTCGGGACCTGAAATTTGGAGCCAAAAATCAAATTTTCAGTTTGGCTGAAATTACATGAAATATGTGTCCCCTGAAGAAGCCCATGCCATCCCAGGCGAGAAAAATGCATCCTGAATCAAGTCTGAGGGCTAAAACCTCTGTTTTCGGGTTTTACCACATTGAGCTCAGAACGTAAGGTCGGGACCTGAAATTTGGAGCCAAAAATCAAATTTTCAGTTTGGCTGAAATTACATGAATTGTGTGTCTCCCTAAGAAGCCCATGCCATCCCAGGTGAGAAAAATGCATCCTGAATCAAGTCTGAGGGCTAAAACCTCTGTTTTCTGATTTTACCACATTGAGCTCAGAACGTAAGGTCCGGACCTGAAATTTGGAGCCAAAAATCAAATTTTCAGTTTGGCTGAAATTACGTGAAATATGTGTCCCCCGAAGAAGCCCATGCCATCCCAGGTGAGAAAAATGCATCCTGAATCAAGTCTGAGGGCTAAAACCTCTATAACAGTTTTAAAACATTGAGTTCAGAACGTAAGGGCGGGACCTGAAATTTGGAGCCAAAAATCAAATTTTCAGTTTGGCTGAAATTACATGAAATATGTGTCCCCCAAAGAAGCCCATGCCATCCCAGGTGAGAAAAATGCATCCTGAATCAAGTCTGAGAGCTAAAACCTCTATAACGGGTTTTACTACATTGAACTCAGAACGTAAGGTCCGGACCTGAAATTTGGAGCCAAAAATCAAATTTTCAGTTTGGCTGAAATTACATGAAATATGTGTCCCCCAAAGAAGCCCATGCCATCCCAGGTGAGAAAAATGCATCCTGAATCAAGTCTGAGGGCTAAAACCTCTGTTTTCGGGTTTTACCACATTGAGCTCAGAACGTAAGGTCGGGACCTGAAATTTGGAGCCAAAAATCAAATTTTCAGTTTGGCTGAAATTACATGAATTGTGTGTCCCCCAAAGAAGCCCATGCCATCCCAGGTGAGAAAAATGCATCCTGAATCAAGTCTGAGGGCTAAAACCTCTGTAACGGGTTTTACCACATTGAGCTCAGAACGTAAGGTCCGGACCTGAAATTTGGAGCCAAAAATAAAATTTTCAGTTTGGCTGAAATTACATGAAATATGTGTCCCCTGAAGAAGCCCATGCCATCCCAGGTGAGAAAAATGCATCCTGAATCAAGTCTGAGGGCTAAAACATCTCTTTTCGGGTTTTATCACATTGAGCTCAGAATGTAAGGTCGGGACCTGAAATTTGGAGCCAAAAATCAAATTTTCAGTTTGGCTGAAATTACATGAAATATGTGTCCCCTGAAGAAGCCCATGCCATCCCAGGTGAGAAAAATGCATCCTGAATCAAGTCTGAGAGCTAAAACCTCTATAACATGTTTTAAAACATTCAACTCAGAACGTTAGGTCGGGACCTGAAATTTGGAGCCAAAAATCAAATTTTCAGTTTGGCTGAAATTACATGAAATATGTGTCCCCCGAAGAAGCCCATGCCATCCCAGGTGAGAAAAATGCATCCTGAATCAAGTCTGAGGGCTAAAACCTCTGTAACAGGTTTTACCACATTGAGCTCAGAACGTAAGGTCGGGACCTGAAATTTGGAGCCAAAAATCAAATTTTCAGTTTGGCTGAAATTACATGAATTGTGTGTCCCCCGAAGAAGCCCATGCCATCCCAGGTGAGAAAAATGCATCCTGAATCAAGTCTGAGAGCTAAAACCTCTATAACATGTTTTAAAACATTCAACTCAGAACGTAAGGTCGGGACCTGAAATTTGGAGCCAAAAATCAAATTTTCAGTTTGGCTGAAATTACATGAAATATGTGTCCCCTGAAGAAGCCCATGCCATCCCAGGTGAGAAAAATGCATCCTGAATCAAGTCTGAGGGCTAAAACCTCTGTTTTCGGGTTTTACCACATTGAGCTCAGAACGTAAGGTCCGGACCTGAAATTTGGAGCCAAAAATCAAATTTTCAGTTTGGCTGAAATTACATGAAATATGTGTCCCCTGAGGAAGCCCATGCCATCCCAGGTGAGAAAAATGCATCCTGAATCAAGTCTGAGGGCTAAAACCTCAGTAACGGGTTTTACCACATTGAGCTCAGAACGAAAGGTCCGGACCTGAAATTTGGAGCCAAAAATCAAATTTTCAGTTTGGCTGAAATTACATGAAATATGTGTCCACTGAAGAAGCCCATGCCATCCCAGGTGAGAAAAGTGCATCCTGAATCAAGTCTGAGGGCTAAAACCTCTATAACGGGTTTTACCACATTGAGCTCAGAACGTAAGGTCCGGACCTGAAATTTGGAGCCAAAAATCAAATTTTCAGTTTGGCTGAAATTACATGAAATATGTGTCCCCCGAAGAAGCCCATGCCATCCCAGGTGAGAAAAATGCATCCTGAATCAAGTCTGAGGGCTAAAACCTCTATAACGGGTTTTACCACATTGAGCTCAGAACGTAAGGTCCGGACCTGAAATTTGGAGCCAAAAATCAAATTTTCAGTTTGGCTGAAATTACATGAAATGTGTGTCCCCTGAAGAAGCCCATGCCATCCCAGTTGAGAAAAATGCATCCTGAATCAAGTCTGAGGGCTAAAACCTCTATAACGGGTTTTACCACATTGAGCTCAGAACGTAAGGTCGGGACCTGAAATTTGGAGCCAAATATCAAATTTTCAGTTTGGCTGAAATTACGTGAAATATGTGTCCTCTGAAGAAGCCCATGCCATCCCAGGTGAGAAAAATGCATCCTGAATCAAGTCTGAGGGCTAAAACCACTATAACATGTTTTAAAACATTCAGCTCAGAACGTAAGGTCGGGACCTGAAATTTGGAGCCAAAAATCAAATTTTCAGTTTGGCTGAAATTACATGAAATATGTGTCCCCTGAAGAAGCCCATGCCATCCCAGGTGAGAAAAATGCATCCTGAATCAAGTCTGAGGGCTAAAACCTCCTTTTTCGGGTTTTACCACATTGAGCTCAGAACGTAAGGGAGGGACCTGAAATTTGGAGCCAAAAATCAAATTTTCAGTTTGGCTGAAATTTCATGAAATATGTGTCCCCCAAAGAAGCCCATGCCATCCCAGGTGAGAAAAATGCATCCTGAATCAGGTCTGAGAGCTAAAACCTCTATAACATGTTTTAAAACATTCAGCTCAGAACGTAAGGTCCGGGACCTGAAATTTGGAGCCAAAAATCAAATTTTCAGTTTGGCTGAAATTACATGAAATGTGTGCCCCCGAAGAAGCCCATGCCATCCCAGGTGAGAAAAATGCATCCTGAATCAAGTCGGAGGGCTAAAACCTCTATAACGGGTTTTACCACATTGAGCTCAGAACGTAAGGTCCGGACCTGAAATTTGGAGCCAAAAATCAAATTTTCAGTTTGGCTGAAATTACATGAATTGTGTGTCCCCCGAAGAAGCCCATGCCATCCCAGGTGAGAAAAATGCATCCTGAATCAAGTCTGAGGGCTAAAACCTCTGTTTTCGGGTTTTACAACATTGAGCTCAGAACGTAAGGTCCGGGACCTGAAATTTGAAGCCAGAAATCAAATTTTCAGTTTGGCTGAAATTACGTGAAATATGTGTCCCCCGAAGAAGCCCATGCCATCCCAGGTGAGAAAAATGCATCCTGAATCAAGTCTGAGGGCTAAAACCTCTATAACGGGTTTTAAAACATTGAGCTCAGGACGTAAGGTCGGAACCTGAAATTTGGAGCCAAAAATCAAATTTTCAGTTTGGCTGAAATTACATGAAATGTGTGTCCCCTGAAGAAGCCCATGCCATCCCAGGTGAGAAAAATGCATCCTGAATCAAGTCTGAGAGCTAAAACCTCTATAACATGTTTTAAAACATTCAACTCAGAACGTAAGGTCGGGACCTGAAATTTGAAGCCAAAAATCAAATTTTCAGTTTGGCTAAAATTACATGAAATATGTGTCCCCTGAAGAAGCCCATGCCATCCCAGGTGAGAAAAATGCATCCTGAATCAAGTCTGAGGGCTAAAACCTCTGTAACGGGTTTTACCACATTGAGCTCAGAACGTAAGGTCCGGACCTGAAATTTGGAGCCAAAAATCAAATTTTCAGTTTGGCTGAAATTACATGAAATATGTGTCCCCTGAAGAAGCCCATGCCATCCCAGGTGAGAAAAATGCATCCTGAATCAAGTCTGAGAGCTAAAACCTCTATAACATGTTTTAAAACATTCAACTCAGAACGTAAGGTCCGGACCTGAAATTTGGAGCCAAAAATCAAATTTTCAGTTTGGCTGAAATTACATGAAATATGTGTCCCCTGTGGAAGCCCATGCCATCCCAGGTGAGAAAAATGCATCCTGAATCAAGTCTGAGGGCTAAAACCTCTGTTTTTCGGGTTTTACCACATTGAGCTCAGAACGTAAGGTCGGGACCTGAAATTTGGAGCCAAAAATCAAATTTTCAGTTTGGCTGAAATTACATGAAATATGTGTCCCCTGAGGAAGCCCATGCCATCCCAGGTGAGAAAAATGCATCCTGAATCAAGTCTGAGGGCTAAAACCTCTGTTTTCGGGTTTTACCACATTGAGCTCAGAACGTAAGGTCCGGACCTGAAATTTGGAGCCAAAAATCAAATTTTCAGTTTGGCTGAAATTACATGAAATGTGTGTCCCCCGAAGAAGCCCATGCCATCCCAGGTGAGAAAAATGCATCCTGAATCAAGTCTGAGGGCTAAAACCTCTATAACGGGTTTTACCACATTGAGCTCAGAACGTAAGGTCCGGACCTGAAATTTGGAGCCAAAAATCAAATTTTCAGTTTGGCTGAAATTACATGAAATATGTGTCCCCTGAAGAAGCCCATGCCATCCCAGGTGAGAAAAATGCATCCTGAATCAAGTCTGAGAGCTAAAACCTCTATAACATGTTTTAAAACATTCAACTCAGAACGTAAGGTCGGGACCTGAAATTTGGAGCCAAAAATCAAATTTTCAGTTTGGCTGAAATTACATGAAATATGTGTCCCCCGAAGAAGCCCATGCCATCCCAGGTGAGAAAAATGCATCCTGAATCAAGTCTGAGGGCTAAAACCTCTGTAACAGGTTTTACCACATTGAGCTCAGAACGTAAGGTCGGGACCTGAAATTTGGAGCCAAAAATCAAATTTTCAGTTTGGCTGAAATTACATGAATTGTGTGTCCCCCGAAGAAGCCCATGCCATCCCAGGTGAGAAAAATGCATCCTGAATCAAGTCTGAGGGCTAAAACCTCTGTAACAGGTTTTACCACATTGAGCTCAGAACGTAAGGTCGGGACCTGAAATTTGGAGCCAAAAATCAAATTTTCAGTTTGGCTGAAATTACATGAAATATGTGTCCCCTGAAGAAGCCCATGCCATCCCAGGCGAGAAAAATGCATCCTGAATCAAGTCTGAGGGCTAAAACCTCTGTTTTCGGGTTTTACCACATTGAGCTCAGAACGTAAGGTCGGGACCTGAAATTTGGAGCCAAAAATCAAATTTTCAGTTTGGCTGAAATTACATGAATTGTGTGTCTCCCGAAGAAGCCCATGCCATCCCAGGTGAGAAAAATGCATCCTGAATCAAGTCTGAGGGCTAAAACCTCTGTTTTCTGATTTTACCACATTGAGCTCAGAACGTAAGGTCCGGACCTGAAATTTGGAGCCAAAAATCAAATTTTCAGTTTGGCTGAAATTACATGAAATATGTGTCCCCCGAAGAAGCCCATGCCATCCCAGGTGAGAAAAATGCATCCTGAATCAAGTCTGAGGGCTAAAACCTCTATAACAGGTTTTAAAACATTGAGTTCAGAACGTAAGGTCCGGACCTGAAATTTGGAGCCAAAAATCAAATTTTCAGTTTGGCTGAAATTACATGAAATATGTGTCCCCCGAAGAAGCCCATGCCATCCCAGGTGAGAAAAATGCATCCTGAATCAAGTCTGAGGGCTAAAACCTCTATAACGGGTTTTACCACATTGAGCTCAGAACGTAAGGTCCGGACCTGAAATTTGGAGCCAAAAATCAAATTTTCAGTTTGGCTGAAATTACATGAAATGTGTGTCCCCTGAAGAAGCCCATGCCATCCCAGTTGAGAAAAATGCATCCTGAATCAAGTCTGAGGGCTAAAACCTCTATAACGGGTTTTACCACATTGAGCTCAGAACGTAAGGTCGGGACCTGAAATTTGGAGCCAAATATCAAATTTTCAGTTTGGCTGAAATTACGTGAAATATGTGTCCTCTGAAGAAGCCCATGCCATCCCAGGTGAGAAAAATGCATCCTGAATCAAGTCTGAGGGCTAAAACCACTATAACATGTTTTAAAACATTCAGCTCAGAACGTAAGGTCGGGACCTGAAATTTGGAGCCAAAAATCAAATTTTCAGTTTGGCTGAAATTACATGAAATATGTGTCCCCTGAAGAAGCCCATGCCATCCCAGGTGAGAAAAATGCATCCTGAATCAAGTCTGAGGGCTAAAACCTCTATAACGGGTTTTACCACATTGAGCTCAGAACGTAAGGGAGGGACCTGAAATTTGGAGCCAAAAATCAAATTTTCAGTTTGGCTGAAATTTCATGAAATATGTGTCCCCTGAAGAAGCCCATGCCATCCCAGGTGAGAAAAATGCATCCTGAATCAAGTCTGAGGGCTAAAACATCTCTTTTCGGGTTTTATCACATTGAGCTCAGAATGTAAGGTCGGGACCTGAAATTTGGAGCCAAAAATCAAATTTTCAGTTTGGCTGAAATTACATGAAATATGTGTCCCCTGAAGAAGCCCATGCCATCCCAGGTGAGAAAAATGCATCCTGAATCAAGTCTGAGAGCTAAAACCTCTATAACATGTTTTAAAAGATTCAACTCAGAACGTAAGGTCGGGACCTGAAATTTGGAGCCAAAAATCAAATTTTCAGTTTGGCTGAAATTACATGAAATGTGTGTCCCCCGAAGAAGCCCATGCCATCCCAGGTGAGAAAAATGCATCCTGAATCAAGTCTGAGGGCTAAAACCTCTGTAACAGGTTTTACCACATTGAGCTCAGAACGTAAGGTCGGGACCTGAAATTTGGAGCCAAAAATCAAATTTTCAGTTTGGCTGAAATTACATGAATTGTGTGTCCCCCGAAGAAGCCCATGCCATCCCAGGTGAGAAAAATGCATCCTGAATCAAGTCTGAGAGCTAAAACCTCTATAACATGTTTTAAAACATTCAACTCAGAACGTAAGGTCGGGACCTGAAATTTGGAGCCAAAAATCAAATTTTCAGTTTGGCTGAAATTACATGAAATATGTGTCCCCTGAAGAAGCCCATGCCATCCCAGGTGAGAAAAATGCATCCTGAATCAAGTCTGAGGGCTAAAACCTCTGTTTTCGGGTTTTACCACATTGAGCTCAGAACGTAAGGTCCGGACCTGAAATTTGGAGCCAAAAATCAAATTTTCAGTTTGGCTGAAATTACATGAAATATGTGTCCCCTGAGGAAGCCCATGCCATCCCAGGTGAGAAAAATGCATCCTGAATCAAGTCTGAGGGCTAAAACCTCTGTTTTCGGGTTTTACCACATTGAGCTCAGAACGTAAGGTCCGGACCTGAAATTTGGAGCCAAAAATCAAATTTTCAGTTTGGCTGAAATTACATGAAATATGTGTCCCCTGAAGAAGCCCATGCCATCCCAGGTGAGAAAAGTGCATCCTGAATCAAGTCTGAGGGCTAAAACCTCTATAACGGGTTTTACCACATTGAGCTCAGAACGTAAGGTCCGGACCTGAAATTTGGAGCCAAAAATCAAATTTTCAGTTTGGCTGAAATTACATGAAATATGTGTCCCCCGAAGAAGCCCATGCCATCCCAGGTGAGAAAAATGCATCCTGAATCAAGTCTGAGGGCTAAAACCTCTATAACGGGTTTTACCACATTGAGCTCAGAACGTAAGGTCCGGACCTGAAATTTGGAGCCAAAAATCAAATTTTCAGTTTGGCTGAAATTACATGAAATGTGTGTCCCCTGAAGAAGCCCATGCCATCCCAGTTGAGAAAAATGCATCCTGAATCAAGTCTGAGGGCTAAAACCTCTATAACGGGTTTTACCACATTGAGCTCAGAACGTAAGGTCGGGACCTGAAATTTGGAGCCAAATATCAAATTTTCAGTTTGGCTGAAATTACGTGAAATATGTGTCCTCTGAAGAAGCCCATGCCATCCCAGGTGAGAAAAATGCATCCTGAATCAAGTCTGAGGGCTAAAACCACTATAACATGTTTTAAAACATTCAGCTCAGAACGTAAGGTCGGGACCTGAAATTTGGAGCCAAAAATCAAATTTTCAGTTTGGCTGAAATTACATGAAATATGTGTCCCCTGAAGAAGCCCATGCCATCCCAGGTGAGAAAAATGCATCCTGAATCAAGTCTGAGGGCTAAAACCTCTATAACGGGTTTTACCACATTGAGCTCAGAACGTAAGGGAGGGACCTGAAATTTGGAGCCAAAAATCAAATTTTCAGTTTGGCTGAAATTACATGAATGTGTGCCCCCGAAGAAGCCCATGCCATCCCAGGTGAGAAAAATGCATCCTGAATCAAGTCGGAGGGCTAAAACCTCTATAACGGGTTTTACCACATTGAGCTCAGAACGTAAGGTCCGGACCTGAAATTTGGAGCCAAAAATCAAATTTTCAGTTTGGCTGAAATTACATGAATTGTGTGTCCCCCGAAGAAGCCCATGCCATCCCAGGTGAGAAAAATGCATCCTGAATCAAGTCTGAGGGCTAAAACCTCTGTTTTCGGGTTTTACAACATTGAGCTCAGAACGTAAGGTCCGGGACCTGAAATTTGAAGCCAGAAATCAAATTTTCAGTTTGGCTGAAATTACATGAAATATGTGTCCCCTGAGGAGGCCCATGCCATCCCAGGTGAGAAAAATGCATCCTGAATCAGGTCAGAGAGCTAAAACCTCTATAACGGGTTTTACAACATTGAGCTCAGAACGTAAGGTCCGGACCTGAAATTTGGAGCCAAAAATCAAATTTTCAGTTTGGCTGAAATTACATGAAATATGTGTCCCCTGAAGAAGCCCATGCCATCCCAGGTGAGAAAAATGCATCCTGAATCAAGTCTGAGGGCTAAAACCTCTGTTTTCGGGTTTTACCACATTGAGCTCAGAACGTAAGGTCCGGACCTGAAATTTGGAGCCAAAAATCAAATTTTCAGTTTGGCTGAAATTACATGAAATATGTGTCCCCCGAAGAAGCCCATGCCATCCCAGGTGAGAAAAATGCATCCTGAATCAAGTCTGAGGGCTGAAACCTCTGTAACGGGTTTTACCACATTGAGCTCAGAACGTAAGGTCCGGACCTGAAATTTGGAGCCAAAAATCAAATTTTCAGTTTGGCTGAAATTACATGAAATGTGTGTCCCCTGTTGAAGCCCATGCCATCCCAGGTGAGAAAAATGCATCCTGAATCAAGTCTGAGGGCTAAAACCTCTGTAACGGGTTTTACCACATTGAGCTGAGAACGTAAGGTCGGGACCTGAAATTTGGAGCCAAAAATCAAATTTTCAGTTTGGCTGAAATTACATGAAATGTGTGTCCCCTGTGGAAGCCCATGCCATCCCAGGTGAGAAAAATGCATCCTGAATCAAGTCTGAGGGCTAAAACCTCTGTTTTCGGGTTTTACCACATTGAGCTCAGAACGTAAGGTCCGGACCTGAAATTTGGAGCCAAAAATCAAATTTTCAGTTTGGCTGAAATTACATGAAAAATGTGTCCCCTGAAGAAGCCCATGCCATCCCAGGTGAGAAAAATGCATCCTGAATCAAGTCTGAGGGCTAAAACCTCTGTAACGGGTTTTACCACATTGAGCTCAGAACGTAAGGTCGAGACCTGAAATTTGGAGCCAAAAATAAAATTTTCAGTTTGGCTGAAATTACATGAATTGTGTGTCCCCCGAAGAAGCCCATGCCATCCCAGGTGAGAAAAATGCATCCTGAATCAAGTCTGAGGGCTAAAACCACTTTAACAGGTTTTAAAACATTGAGCTCAGAACGTAAGGTCCGGACCTGAAATTTGGAGCCAAAAATCAAATTTTCAGTTTGGCTGAAATTACATGAAATATGTGTCCCCTGAAGAAGCCCATGCCATCCCAGGTGAGAAAAATGCATCCGGAATCAAGTCTGAGGGCTAAAACCTCTGTTTTCGGGTTTTACCACATTGAGCTCAGAACGTAAGGTCCGGACCTGAAATTTGGAGCCAAAAATCAAATTTTCAGTTTGGCTGAAATTACATGAATTGTGTGTCCCCCGAAGAAGCCCATGCCATCCCAGCTGAGAAAAATGCATCCTGAATCAAGTCTGAGGGCTAAAACCTCTGTAACGGGTTTTACCACATTGAGCTCAGAACGTAAGGTCCGGACCTGAAATTTGGAGCCAAAAATCAAATTTTCAGTTTGGCTGAAATTACATGAAATATGTGTCCCCTGAAGAAGCCCATGCCATCCCAGGTGAGAAAAATGCATCCTGAATCAAGTCTGAGGGCTAAAACCACTTTAACAGGTTTTAAAACATTCAGCTCAGAACGTAAGGTCGGGACCTGAAATTTGGAGCCAAAAATCAAATTTTCAGTTTGGCTGAAATTACATGAAATGTGTGTCCCCTGTGGAAGCCCATGCCATCCCAGGTGAGAAAAATGCATCCTGAATCAAGTCTGAGGGCTAAAACCTCTGTTTTCGGGTTTTACCACATTGAGCTCAGAACGTAAGGTCCGGACCTGAAATTTGGAGCCAAAAATCAAATTTTCAGTTTGGCTGAAATTACATGAAAAATGTGTCCCCTGAAGAAGCCCATGCCATCCCAGGTGAGAAAAATGCATCCTGAATCAAGTCTGAGGGCTAAAACCTCTGTAACGGGTTTTACCACATTGAGCTCAGAACGTAAGGTCGAGACCTGAAATTTGGAGCCAAAAATAAAATTTTCAATTTGGCTGAAATTACATGAATTGTGTGTCCCCCGAAGAAGCCCATGCCATCCCAGGTGAGAAAAATGCATCCTGAATCAAGTCTGAGGGCTAAAACCTCTGTAACGGGTTTTACCACATTGAGCTCAGAACGTAAGGTCCGGACCTGAAATTTGGAGCCAAAAATCAAATTTTCAGTTTGGCTGAAATTACATGGAATATGTGTCCCCTGAAGAAGCCCATGCCATCCCAGGTGAGAAAAATGCATCCTGAATCAAGTCTGAGGGCTAAAACCTCTGTTTTCGGGTTTTACCACATTGAGCTCAGAACGTAAGGTCCGGACCTGAAATTTGGAGCCAAAAATCAAATTTTCAGTTTGGCTGAAATTACATGAAATATGTGTCCCCCAAAGAAGCCCATGCCATCCCAGGTGAGAAAAATGCATCCTGAATCAAGTCTGAGAGCTAAAACCTCTATAACGGGTTTTACCACATTGAGCTCAGAACGTAAGGTCGGGACCTGAAATTTGGAGCCAAAAATCAAATTTTCAGTTTGGCTGAAATTACATGAATTGTGTGTCCCCCAAAGAAGCCCATGCCATCCCAGGTGAGAAAAATGCATCCTGAATCAAGTCTGAGAGCTAAAACCTCTGTAACGGGTTTTACCACATTGAGCTCAGAACGTAAGGTCCGGACCTGAAATTTGGAGCCAAAAATCAAATTTTCAGTTTGGCTGAAATTACATGAAATATGTGTCCCCCGAAGAAGCCCATGCCATCCCAGGTGAGAAAAATGCATCCTGAATCAAGTCTGAGGGCTAAAACCTCTATAACGGGTTTTAAAACATTGAGCTCAGGACGTAAGGTCGGAACCTGAAATTTGGAGCCAAAAATCAAATTTTCAGTTTGGCTGAAATTACATGAAATGTGTGTCCCCTGAAGAAGCCCATGCCATCCCAGGTGAGAAAAATGCATCCTGAATCAAGTCTGAGAGCTAAAACCTCTATAACATGTTTTAAAACATTCAACTCAGAACGTAAGGTCGGGACCTGAAATTTGAAGCCAAAAATCAAATTTTCAGTTTGGCTGAAATTACATGAAATATGTGTCCCCTGAAGAAGCCCATGCCATCCCAGGTGAGAAAAATGCATCCTGAATCAAGTCTGAGGGCTAAAACCTCTGTTTTCGGGTTTTACCACATTGAGCTCAGAACGTAAGGTCCGGACCTGAAATTTGGAGCCAAAAATCAAATTTTCAGTTTGGCTGAAATTACATGAAATGTGTGTCCCCTGTGGAAGCCCATGCCATCCCAGGTGAGAAAAATGCATCCTGAATCAAGTCTGAGAGCTAAAACCTCTGTAACGGGTTTTACCACATTGAGCTCAGAACGTAAGGTCGGGACCTGAAATTTGGAGCCAAAAATCAAATTTTCAGTTTGGCTGAAATTACATGAATTGTGTGTCCCCCAAAGAAGCCCATGCCATCCCAGGTGAGAAAAATGCATCCTGAATCAAGTCTGAGAGCTAAAACCTCTGTAACGGGTTTTACCACATTGAGCTCAGAACGTAAGGTCCGGACCTGAAATTTGGAGCCAAAAATCAAATTTTCAGTTTGGCTGAAATTACATGAAATATGTGTCCCCCAAAGAAGCCCATGCCATCCCAGGTGAGAAAAATGCATCCTGAATCAAGTCTGAGGGCTAAAACCTCTATAACGGGTTTTAAAACATTGAGCTCAGGACGTAAGGTCGGAACCTGAAATTTGGAGCCAAAAATCAAATTTTCAGTTTGGCTGAAATTACATGAAATGTGTGTCCCCTGAAGAAGCCCATGCCATCCCAGGTGAGAAAAATGCATCCTGAATCAAGTCTGAGAGCTAAAACCTCTATAACATGTTTTAAAACATTCAACTCAGAACGTAAGGTCGGGACCTGAAATTTGAAGCCAAAAATCAAATTTTCAGTTTGGCTAAAATTACATGAAATATGTGTCCCCTGAAGAAGCCCATGCCATCCCAGGTGAGAAAAATGCATCCTGAATCAAGTCTGAGGGCTAAAACCTCTGTTTTCGGGTTTTACCACATTGAGCTCAGAACGTAAGGTCGGGACCTGAAATTTGGAGCATAAAATACAATTTTCAGTTTGGCTGAAATTACATGAAATATGTGTCCCCTGAAGAAGCCCATGCCATCCCAGTTGAGAAAAATGCATCCTGAATCAAGTCTGAGGGCTAAAACCTCTATAACGGGTTTTACCACATTGAGCTCAGAACGTAAGGTCCGGACCTGAAATTTGGAGCCAAAAATCAAATTTTCAGTTTGGCTGAAATTACATGAAATATGTGTCCCCCAAAGAAGCCCATGCCATCCCAGGTGAGAAAAATGCATCCTGAATCAAGTCTGAGGGCTAAAACCTCTGTAACGGGTTTTACCACATTGAGCTCAGAACGAAAGGTCGGGACCTGAAATTTGGAGCCAAAAATCAAATTTTCAGTTTGGCTGAAATTACATGAAATGTGTGTCCCCTGAAGAAGCCCATGCCATCCCAGGTGAGAAAAATGCATCCTGAATCAAGTCTGAGGGCTAAAACCTCTGTTTTCGGGTTTTACCACATTGAGCTCAGAACGTAAGGTCGGGACCTGAAATTTGGAGCCAAAAATCAAATTTTCAGTTTGGCTGAAATTACATGAAATATGTGTCCCCCGAAGAAGCCCATGCCATCCCAGGTGAGAAAAATGCATCCTGAATCAGGTCAGAGAGCTAAAACCTCTATAACGGGATTGACAACATTGAGCTCAGAACGTAAGGTCGGGACCTGAAATTTGGAGCCAAAAATCAAATTTTCAGTTTGGCTGAAATTACATGAAATATGTGTCCCCCGAAGAAGCCCATGCCATCCCAGGTGAGAAAAATGCATCCGGAATCAAGTCTGAGGGCTAAAACCTCTGTTTTCGGGTTTTACCACATTGAGCTCAGAACGTAAGGTCGGGACCTGATATTTGGAGCCAAAAATCAAATTTTCAGTTTGGCTGAAATTACATGAATTGTGTGTCCCCCAAAGAAGCCCATGCCATCCCAGGTGAGAAAAATGCATCCTGAATCAAGTCTGAGGGCTAAAACCTCTGTAACGGGTTTTACCACATTGAGCTCAGAACGTAAGGTCCGGGACCTGAAATTTGGAGCCAAAAATCAAATTTTCAGTTTGGCTGAAATTACATGAAATATGTGTCCCCTGAAGAAGCCCATGCCATCCCAGGTGAGAAAAATGCATCCTGAATCAAGTCTGAGAGCTAAAACCTCTATAACATGTTTTAAAACATTCAACTCAGAACGTAAGGTCGGGACCTGAAATTTGGAGCCAAAAATCAAATTTTCAGTTTGGCTGAAATAACATGAAATATGTGTCCCTTGTGGAAGCCCATGCCATCCCAGGTGAGAAAAATGCATCCTGAATCAAGTCTGAGGGCTAAAACCTCTATAACGGGTTTTAAAACATTGAGCTCAGGACGTAAGGTCGGAACCTGAAATTTGGAGCCAAAAATCAAATTTTCAGTTTGGCTGAAATTACATGAAATGTGTGTCCCCTGAAGAAGCCCATGCCATCCCAGGTGAGAAAAATGCATCCTGAATCAAGTCTGAGAGCTAAAACCTCTATAACATGTTTTAAAACATTCAACTCAGAACGTAAGGTCGGGACCTGAAATTTGAAGCCAAAAATCAAATTTTCAGTTTGGCTAAAATTACATGAAATATGTGTCCCCTGAAGAAGCCCATGCCATCCCAGGTGAGAAAAATGCATCCTGAATCAAGTCTGAGGGCTAAAACCTCTGTTTTCGGGTTTTACCACATTGAGCTCAGAACGTAAGGTCGGGACCTGAAATTTGGAGCATAAAATACAATTTTCAGTTTGGCTGAAATTACATGAAATATGTGTCCCCTGAAGAAGCCCATGCCATCCCAGTTGAGAAAAATGCATCCTGAATCAAGTCTGAGGGCTAAAACCTCTATAACGGGTTTTACCACATTGAGCTCAGAACGTAAGGTCCGGACCTGAAATTTGGAGCCAAAAATCAAATTTTCAGTTTTGCTGAAATTACATGAAATATGTGTCCCCCAAAGAAGCCCATGCCATCCCAGGTGAGAAAAATGCATCCGGAATCAAGTCTGAGGGCTAAAACCTCTGTTTTCGGGTTTTACCACATTGAGCTCAGAACGTAAGGTCGGGACCTGATATTTGGAGCCAAAAATCAAATTTTCAGTTTGGCTGAAATTACATGAATTGTGTGTCCCCCAAAGAAGCCCATGCCATCCCAGGTGAGAAAAATGCATCCTGAATCAAGTCTGAGGGCTAAAACCTCTGTAACGGGTTTTACCACATTGAGCTCAGAACGTAAGGTCCGGACCTGAAATTTGGAGCCAAAAATCAAATTTTCAGTTTGGCTGAAATTACATGAAATATGTGTCCCCTGAAGAAGCCCATGCCATCCCAGGTGAGAAAAATGCATCCTGAATCAAGTCTGAGAGCTAAAACCTCTATAACATGTTTTAAAACATTCAACTCAGAACGTAAGGTCGGGACCTGAAATTTGGAGCCAAAAATCAAATTTTCAGTTTGGCTGAAATAACATGAAATATGTGTCCCTTGTGAAAGCCCATGCCATCCCAGGTGAGAAAAATGCATCCTGAATCAAGTCTGAGGGCTAAAACCTCTGTTTTCGGGTTTTACCACATTGAGCTCAGAATGTAAGGTCCGGACCTGAAATTTGGAGCCAAAAATCAAATTTTCAGTTTGGCTGAAATTACATGAAATATGTGTCCCCTGAGGAAGCCCATGCCATCCATGGTGAGAAAAATGCATCCTGAATCAAGTCTGAGGGCTAAAACCTCTGTTTTCGGGTTTTACCACATTGAGCTCAGAACGTAAGGTCCAGACCTGAAATTTGGAGCCAAAAATCAAATTTTCAGTTTGGCTGAAATTACATGAAATATGTGTCCCCTGTGGAAGCCCATGCCATCCCAGGTGAGAAAAATGCATCCTGAATCAAGTCTGAGGGCTAAAACCTCTGTAACGGGTTTTACCACATTGAGCTCAGAACGTAAGGTCCGGACCTGAAATTTGGAGCCAAAAATCAAATTTTCAGTTTGGCTGAAATTACATGAAATATGTGTCCCCTGAAGAAGCCCATGCCATCCCAGGTGAGAAAAATGCATCCTGAATCAAGTCTGAGAGCTAAAACCTCTATAACATGTTTTAAAACATTCAACTCAGAACGTAAGGTTGGGACCTGAAATTTGGAGCCAAAAATCAAATTTTCAGTTTGGCTGAAATAACATGAAATATGTGTCCCTTGTGGAAGCCCATGCCATCCCAGGTGAGAAAAATGCATCCTGAATCAAGTCTGAGGGCTAAAACCTCTGTTTTCGGGTTTTACCACATTGAGCTCAGAATGTAAGGTCCGGACCTGAAATTTGGAGCCAAAAATCAAATTTTCAGTTTGGCTGAAATTACATGAAATATGTGTCCCCTGAGGAAGCCCATGCCATCCATGGTGAGAAAAATGCATCCTGAATCAAGTCTGAGGGCTAAAACCTCTGTTTTCGGGTTTTACCACATTGAGCTCAGAACGTAAGGTCCGGACCTGAAATTTGGAGCCAAAAATCTAATTTTCAGTTTGGCTGAAATTACATGAAATGTGTGTCCCCCGAAGAAGCCCATGCCATCCCAGGTGAGAAAAATGCATCCTGAATCAAGTCTGAGGGCTAAAACCTCTATAACGGGTTTTACCACATTGAGCTCAGAACGTAAGGTCCGGACCTGAAATTTGGAGCCAAAAATCAAATTTTCAGTTTGGCTGAAATTACATGAAATATGTGTCCCCCGAAGAAGCCCATGCCATCCCAGGTGAGAAAAATGCATCCTGAATCAAGTCTGAGGGCTAAAACCTCTATAACGGGTTTTACCACATTGAGCTCAGAACGTAAGGTCCGGACCTGAAATTTGGAGCCAAAAATCTAATTTTCAGTTTGGCTGAAATTACATGAAATGTGTGTCCCCCGAAGAAGCCCATGCCATCCCAGGTGAGAAAAATGCATCCTGAATCAAGTCTGAGGGCTAAAACCTCTATAACGGGTTTTACCACATTGAGCTCAGAACGTAAGGTCCGGACCTGAAATTTGGAGCCAAAAATCAAATTTTCAGTTTGGCTGAAATTACATGAAATATGTGTCCCCCGAAGAAGCCCATGCCATCCCAGGTGAGAAAAATGCATCCTGAATCAAGTCTGAGGGCTAAAACCTCTGTAACGGGTTTTACCACATTGAGCTCAGAACGTAAGGTCCGGACCTGAAATTTGGAGCCAAAAATCAAATTTTCAGTTTTGCTGAAATTACATGAAATATGTGTCCCCTGAGGAAGCCCATGCCATCCCAGGTGAGAAAAATGCATCCTGAATCAAGTCTGAGGGCTAAAACCTCTATAACATGTTTTAAAACATTCAACTCAGAACGTAAGGTCGGGACCTGAAATTTGGAGCCAAAAATCAAATTTTCAGTTTGGCTGAAATTACATGAAATATGTGTCCCCTGAAGAAGCCCATGCCATCCCAGGTGAGAAAAATGCATCCTGAATCAAGTCTGAGGGCTAAAACCTCTGTTTTCGGTTTTTACCACATTGAGCTCAGAACGTAAGGTCCGGACCTGAAATTTGGAGCCAAAAATCAAATTTTCAGTTTGGCTGAAATTACATGAAATGTGTGTCCCCCGAAGAAGCCCATGCCATCCCAGGTGAGAAAAATGCATCCTGAATCAAGTCTGAGGGCTAAAACCTCTGTAACGGGTTTTACCACATTGAGCTCAGAACGTAAGGTCCGGACCTGAAATTTGGAGCCAAAAATCAAATTTTCAGTTTGGCTGAAATTACATGAAATATGTGTCCCCCGAAGAAGCCCATGCCATCCCAGGTGAGAAAAATGCATCCTGAATCAAGTCTGAGGGCTAAAACCTCTGTTTTGGGGTTTTACCACATTGAGCTCAGAACGTAAGATCGGGACCTGAAATTTGGAGCCAAAAATCAAATTTTCAGTTTGGCTGAAATTACATGAAATATGTGTCCCCTGAAGAAGCCCATGCCATCCCAGGTGAGAAAAATGCATCCTGAATCAAGTCTGAGGGCTAAAACCTCTGTTTTCGGGTTTTACCACATTGAGCTCAGAACGTAAGGTCGGGACCTGAAATTTGGAGCCAAAAATCAAATTTTCAGTTTTGCTGAAATTACATGAAATATGTGTCCCCCGAAGAAGCCCATGCCATCCCAGGTGAGAAAAATGCATCCTGAATCAAGTCTTAGGGCTAAAACCTCTGTTATCGGGTTTTACCACATTGAGCTCAGAACGTAAGGTCGGGACCTGAAATTTGGAGCCAAAAATCAAATTTTCAGTTTGGCTGAAATTACATGAAATATGTGTCCCCCGAAGAAGCCCATGCCATCCCAGGTGAGAAAAATGCATCCTGAATCAAGTCTGAGGGCTAAAACCTCTGTTTTCGGGTTTTACCACATTGAGCTCAGAACGTAAGGTCGGGACCTGAAATTTGGAGCCAAAAATCAAATTTTCAGTTTGGCTGAAATTACATGAAATATGTGTCCCCCGAAGAAGCCCATGCCATCCCAGGTGAGAAAAATGCATCCTGAATCAAGTCTGAGGGCTAAAACCTCAGTAACGGGTTTTACCACATTGAGCTCAGAACGTAAGGTCGGGACCTGAAATTTGGAGCCAAAAATCAAATTTTCAGTTTGGCTGAAATAACACGAAATATGTGTCCCCTGAAGAAGCCCATGCCATCCCAGGTGAGAAAAATGCATCCTGAATCAGGTCAGAGAGCTAAAACCTCTATAACAGGATTTACAACATTGAGCTCAGAACGTAAGGTCCGGGACCTGAAATTTGAAGCCAGAAATCAAATTTTCACATTGGCTGAAATTACATGAAATATGTGTCCCCTGAGGAAGCCCATGCCATCCCAGGTGAGAAAAATGCATCCTGAATCAAGTCTGAGGGCTAAAACCTCTGTTTTCGGGTTTTACCACATTGAGCTCAGAACGTAAGGTCCGGACCTGAAATTTGGAGCCAAAAATCAAATTTTCAGTTTGGCTGAAATTACATGAAATGTGTGTCCCCCGAAGAAGCCCATGCCATCCCAGGTGAGAAAAATGCATCCTGAATCAAGTCTGAGGGCTAAAACCTCTATAACGGGTTTTAAAACATTGAGCTCAGGACGTAAGGTCGGAACCTGAAATTTGGAGCCAAAAATCAAATTTTCAGTTTGGCTGAAATTACATGAAATGTGTGTCCCCTGAAGAAGCCCATGCCATCCCAGGTGAGAAAAATGCATCCTGAATCAAGTCTGAGAGCTAAAACCTCAATAACATGTTTTAAAACATTCAACTCAGAACGTAAGGTCGGGACCTGAAATTTGGAGCCAAAAATCAAATTTTCAGTTTGGCTGAAATTACATGAAATGTGTGTCCCCTGTGGAAGCCCATGCCATCCCAGGTGAGAAAAATGCATCCTGAATCAAGTCTGAGGGCTAAAACCTCTGTAACGGGTTTTACCACATTGAGCTCAGAACGTAAGGTCGGGACCTGAAATTTGGAGCCAAAAATCAAATTTTCAGTTTGGCTGAAATTACATGAATTGTGTGTCCCCCAAAGAAGCCCATGCCATCCCAGGTGAGAAAAATGCATCCTGAATCAAGTCTGAGGGCTAAAACCTCTGTAACGGGTTTTACCACATTGAGCTCAGAACGTAAGGTCGGGACCTGAAATTTGGAGCCAAAAATCAAATTTTCAGTTTGGCTGAAATTACATGAAATGTGTGTCCCCCGAAGAAGCCCATGCCATCCCAGGTGAGAAAAATGCATCCTGAATCAAGTCTGAGGGCTAAAACCTCTGTAACGGGTTTTACCACATTGAGCTCAGAACGTAAGGTCCGGACCTGAAATTTGGAGCCAAAAATCAAATTTTCAGTTTGGCTGAAATTACATGAAATATGTGTCCCCCGAAGAAGCCCATGCCATCCCAGGTGAGAAAAATGCATCCTGAATCAAGTCTGAGGGCTAAAACCTCTATAACGGGTTTTAAAACATTGAGCTCAGGACGTAAGGTCGGAACCTGAAATTTGGAGCCAAAAATCAAATTTTCAGTTTGGCTGAAATTACATGAAATATGTGTCCCCTGAAGAAGCCCATGCCATCCCAGGTGAGAAAAATGCATCCTGAATCAAGTCTGAGGGCTAAAACCTCTGTTTTCGGTTTTTACCACATTGAGCTCAGAACGTAAGGTCCGGACCTGAAATTTGGAGCCAAAAATCAAATTTTCAGTTTGGCTGAAATTACATGAAATGTGTGTCCCCCGAAGAAGCCCATGCCATCCCAGGTGAGAAAAATGCATCCTGAATCAAGTCTGAGGGCTAAAACCTCTGTAACGGGTTTTACCACATTGAGCTCAGAGCGTAAGGTCCGGACCTGAAATTTGGAGCCAAAAATCAAATTTTCAGTTTGGCTGAAATTACATGAAATATGTGTCCCCCGAAGAAGCCCATGCCATCCCAGGTGAGAAAAATGCATCCTGAATCAAGTCTGAGGGCTAAAACCTCTATAACATGTTTTAAAACATTCAACTCAGAACGTAAGGTCGGGACCTGAAATTTGGAGCCAAAAATCAAATTTTCAGTTTGGCTGAAATTACATGAAATATGTGTCCCCTGAAGAAGCCCATGCCATCCCAGGTGAGAAAAATGCATCCTGAATCAAGTCTGAGGGCTAAAACCTCTGTTTTCGGTTTTTACCACATTGAGCTCAGAACGTAAGGTCCGGACCTGAAATTTGGAGCCAAAAATCAAATTTTCAGTTTGGCTGAAATTACATGAAATATGTGTCCCCCGAAGAAGCCCATGCCATCCCAGGTGAGAAAAATGCATCCTGAATCAAGTCTGAGGGCTAAAACCTCTGTAACGGGTTTTACCACATTGAGCTCAGAACGTAAGGTCCGGACCTGAAATTTGGAGCCAAAAATCAAATTTTCAGTTTTGCTGAAATTACATGAAATATGTGTCCCCCGAAGAAGCCCATGCCATCCCAGGTGAGAAAAATGCATCCTGAATCAAGTCTGAGGGCTAAAACCTCTGTTTTCGGGTTTTACCACATTGAGCTCAGAACGTAAGATCGGGACCTGAAATTTGGAGCCAAAAATCAAATTTTCAGTTTGGCTGAAATTACATGAAATATGTGTCCCCTGAAGAAGCCCATGCCATCCCAGGTGAGAAAAATGCATCCTGAATCAAGTCTGAGGGCTAAAACCTCTGTTTTCGGGTTTTACCACATTGAGCTCAGAACGTAAGGTCGGGACCTGAAATTTGGAGCCAAAAATCAAATTTTCAGTTTGGCTGAAATTACATGAAATATGTGTCCCCCGAAGAAGCCCATGCCATCCCAGGTGAGAAAAATGCATCCTGAATCAAGTCTTAGGGCTAAAACCTCTGTAACAGGTTTTACCATATTGAGCTCAGAACGTAAGGTCGGGACCTGAAATTTGGAGCCAAAAATCAAATTTTCAGTTTGGCTGAAATTACATGAAATATGTGTCCCCCGAAGAAGCCCATGCCATCCCAGGTGAGAAAAATGCATCCTGAATCAAGTCTGAGGGCTAAAACCTCTGTTTTCGGGTTTTACCACATTGAGCTCAGAACGTAAGGTCGGGACCTGAAATTTGGAGCCAAAAATCAAATTTTCAGTTTGGCTGAAATTACATGAAATATGTGTCCCCCGAAGAAGCCCATGCCATCCCAGGTGAGAAAAATGCATCCTGAATCAAGTCTGAGGGCTAAAACCTCAGTAACGGGTTTTACCACATTGAGCTCAGAACGTAAGGTCGGGACCTGAAATTTGGAGCCAAAAATCAAATTTTCAGTTTGGCTGAAATAACACGAAATATGTGTCCCCTGAAGAAGCCCATGCCATCCCAGGTGAGAAAAATGCATCCTGAATCAGGTCAGAGAGCTAAAACCTCTATAACGGGATTTACAACATTGAGCTCAGAACGTAAGGTCCGGGACCTGAAATTTGAAGCCAGAAATCAAATTTTCACATTGGCTGAAATTACATGAAATATGTGTCCCCTGAGGAAGCCCATGCCATCCCAGGTGAGAAAAATGCATCCTGAATCAAGTCTGAGGGCTAAAACCTCTGTTTTCGGGTTTTACCACATTGAGCTCAGAACGTAAGGTCCGGACCTGAAATTTGGAGCCAAAAATCAAATTTTCAGTTTGGCTGAAATTACATGAAATGTGTGTCCCCTGTGGAAGCCCATGCCATCCCAGGTGAGAAAAATGCATCCTGAATCAAGTCTGAGGGCTAAAACCTCTGTAACGGGTTTTACCACATTGAGCTCAGAACGTAAGGTCCGGACCTGAAATTTGGAGCCAAAAATCAAATTTTCAGTTTGGCTGAAATTACATGAAATATGTGTCCCTCGAAGAAGCCCATGCCATCCCAGGTGAGAAAAATGCATCCTGAATCAAGTCTGAGGGCTAAAACCTCTGTTTTCGGGTTTTACCACATTGAGCTCAGAACGTAAGGTCGGGACCTGAAATTTGGAGCCAAAAATCAAATTTTCAGTTTGGCTGAAATTACATGAAATATGTGTCCCCCGAAGAAGCCCATGGCATCCCAGGTGAGAAAAATGCATCCTGAATCAAGTCTGAGGGCTAAAACCTCTGTTTTCGGGTTTTACCACATTGAGCTCAGAACGTAAGGTCGGGACCTGAAATTTGGAGCCAAAAATCAAATTTTCAGTTTGGCTGAAATTACATGAAATACGTGTCCCCCGAAGAAGCCCATGCCATCCCAGGTGAGAAAAATGCATCCTGAATCAAGTCTGAGGGCTAAAACCTCAGTAACGGGTTTTACCACATTGAGCTCAGAACGTAAGGTCGGGACCTGAAATTTGGAGCCAAAAATCAAATTTTCAGTTTGGCTGAAATAACACGAAATATGTGTCCCCTGAAGAAGCCCATGCCATCCCAGGTGAGAAAAATGCATCCTGAATCAGGTCAGAGAGCTAAAACCTCTATAACGGGATTTACAACATTGAGCTCAGAACGTAAGGTCCGGGACCTGAAATTTGAAGCCAGAAATCAAATTTTCAGTTTGGCTGAAATTACATGAAATATGTGTCCCCTGAGGAAGCCCATGCCATCCCAGGTGAGAAAAATGCATCCTGAATCAAGTCTGAGGGCTAAAACCTCTGTTTTCGGGTTTTACCACATTGAGCTCAGAACGTAAGGTCCGGACCTGAAATTTGGAGCCAAAAATCAAATTTTCAGTTTGGCTGAAATTACATGAAATGTGTGTCCCCTGTGGAAGCCCATGCCATCCCAGGTGAGAAAAATGCATCCTGAATCAAGTCTGAGGGCTAAAACCTCTGTTTTCGGGTTTTACCACATTGAGCTCAGAACGTAAGGTCGGGACCTGAAATTTGGAGCCAAAAATCAAATTTTCAGTTTGGCTGAAATTACATGAAATATGTGTCCCCCGAAGAAGCCCATGCCATCCCAGGTGAGAAAAATGCATCCTGAATCAAGTCTGAGGGCTAAAACCTCAGTAACGGGTTTTACCACATTGAGCTCAGAACGTAAGGTCGGGACCTGAAATTTGGAGCCAAAAATCAAATTTTCAGTTTGGCTGAAATAACACGAAATATGTGTCCCCTGAAGAAGCCCATGCCATCCCAGGTGAGAAAAATGCATCCTGAATCAGGTCAGAGAGCTAAAACCTCTATAACAGGATTTACAACATTGAGCTCAGAACGTAAGGTCCGGGACCTGAAATTTGAAGCCAGAAATCAAATTTTCACATTGGCTGAAATTACATGAAATATGTGTCCCCCGAAGAAGCCCATGCCATCCCAGGTGAGAAAAATGCATCCTGAATCAAGTCTGAGGGCTAAAACCTCTGTTTTCGGGTTTTACCACATTGAGCTCAGAACGTAAGGTCGGGACCTGAAATTTGGAGCCAAAAATCAAATTTTCAGTTTGGCTGAAATTACATGAAATATGTGTCCCCCGAAGAAGCCCATGCCATCCCAGGTGAGAAAAATGCATCCTGAATCAAGTCTGAGGGCTAAAACCTCAGTAACGGGTTTTACCACATTGAGCTCAGAACGTAAGGTCGGGACCTGAAATTTGGAGCCAAAAATCAAATTTTCAGTTTGGCTGAAATTACATGAAATATGTGTCCCCTGAAGAAGCCCATGCCATCCCAGGTGAGAAAAATGCATCCTGAATCAGGTCAGAGAGCTAAAACCTCTATAACGGGATTTACAACATTGAGCTCAGAACGTAAGGTCCGGGACCTGAAATTTGAAGCCAGAAATCAAATTTTCACATTGGCTGAAATTACATGAAATATGTGTCCCCTGAGGAAGCCCATGCCATCCCAGGTGAGAAAAATGCATCCTGAATCAAGTCTGAGGGCTAAAACCTCTGTTTTCGGGTTTTACCACATTGAGCTCAGAACGTAAGGTCCGGACCTGAAATTTGGAGCCAAAAATCAAATTTTCAGTTTGGCTGAAATTACATGAAATGTGTGTCCCCTGTGGAAGCCCATGCCATCCCAGGTGAGAAAAATGCATCCTGAATCAAGTCTGAGGGCTAAAACCTCTGTAACGGGTTTTACCACATTGAGCTCAGAACGTAAGGTCCGGACCTGAAATTTGGAGCCAAAAATCAAATTTTCAGTTTGGCTGAAATTACATGAAATATGTGTCCCTCGAAGAAGCCCATGCCATCCCAGGTGAGAAAAATGCATCCTGAATCAAGTCTGAGGGCTAAAACCTCTGTAACGGGTTTTACCACATTGAGCTCAGAACGTAAGGTCCGGACCTGAAATTTGGAGCCAAAAATCAAATTTTCAGTTTGGCTGAAATTACATGAAATATGTGTCCCCCGAAGAAGCCCATGCCATCCCAGGTGAGAAAAATGCATCCTGAATCAAGTCTGAGGGCTAAAACCTCTGTTTTCGGGTTTTACCACATTGAGCTCAGAACGTAAGGTCGGGACCTGAAATTTGGAGCCAAAAATCAAATTTTCAGTTTGGCTGAAATTACATGAAATATGTGTCCCCTGAAGAAGCCCATGCCATCCCAGGTGAGAAAAATGCATCCTGAATCAAGTCTGAGAGCTAAAACCTCTATAACATGTTTTAAAACATTCAACTCAGAACGTAAGGTCGGGACCTGAAATTTGGAGCCAAAAATCAAATTTTCAGTTTGGCTGAAATTACATGAAATATGTGTCCCCTGTGGAAGCCCATGCCATCCCAGGTGAGAAAAATGCATCCTGAATCAAGTCTGAGGGCTAAAACCTCTGTTTTCGGGTTTTACCACATTGAGCTCAGAACGTAAGGTCCGGACCTGAAATTTGGAGCCAAAAATCAAATTTTCAGTTTGGCTGAAATTACATGAAATATGTGTCCCCCGAAGAAGCCCATGCCATCCCAGGTGAGAAAAATGCATCCTGAATCAAGTCTGAGGGCTAAAACCTCTGTTTTCGGGTTTTACCACATTGAGCTCAGAACGTAAGATCGGGACCTGAAATTTGGAGCCAAAAATCAAATTTTCAGTTTGGCTGAAATTACATGAAATATGTGTCCCCTGAAGAAGCCCATGCCATCCCAGGTGAGAAAAATGCATCCTGAATCAAGTCTGAGGGCTAAAACCTCTGTTTTCGGGTTTTACCACATTGAGCTCAGAACGTAAGGTCGGGACCTGAAATTTGGAGCCAAAAATCAAATTTTCAGTTTTGCTGAAATTACATGAAATATGTGTCCCCCGAAGAAGCCCATGCCATCCCAGGTGAGAAAAATGCATCCTGAATCAAGTCTTAGGGCTAAAACCTCTGTTATCGGGTTTTACCACATTGAGCTCAGAACGTAAGGTCGGGACCTGAAATTTGGAGCCAAAAATCAAATTTTCAGTTTGGCTGAAATTACATGAAATATGTGTCCCCCGAAGAAGCCCATGCCATCCCAGGTGAGAAAAATGCATCCTGAATCAAGTCTGAGGGCTAAAACCTCTGTTTTCGGGTTTTACCACATTGAGCTCAGAACGTAAGGTCCGGACCTGAAATTTGGAGCCAAAAATCAAATTTTCAGTTTGGCTGAAATTACATGAAATATGTGTCCCCCGAAGAAGCCCATGCCATCCCAGGTGAGAAAAATGCATCCTGAATCAAGTCTGAGTGCTAAAACCTCAGTAACGGGTTTTACCACATTGAGCTCAGAACGTAAGGTCGGGACCTGAAATTTGGAGCCAAAAATCAAATTTTCAGTTTGGCTGAAATAACACGAAATATGTGTCCCCTGAAGAAGCCCATGCCATCCCAGGTGAGAAAAATGCATCCTGAATCAGGTCAGAGAGCTAAAACCTCTATAACGGGATTTACAACATTGAGCTCAGAACGTAAGGTCCGGGACCTGAAATTTGAAGCCAGAAATCAAATTTTCACATTGGCTGAAATTACATGAAATATGTGTCCCCTGAGGAAGCCCATGCCATCCCAGGTGAGAAAAATGCATCCTGAATCAAGTCTGAGGGCTAAAACCTCTGTTTTCGGGTTTTACCACATTGAGCTCAGAACGTAAGGTCCGGACCTGAAATTTGGAGCCAAAAATCAAATTTTCAGTTTGGCTGAAATTACATGAAATGTGTGTCCCCTGTGGAAGCCCATGCCATCCCAGGTGAGAAAAATGCATCCTGAATCAAGTCTGAGGGCTAAAACCTCTGTAACGGGTTTTACCACATTGAGCTCAGAACGTAAGGTCCGGACCTGAAATTTGGAGCCAAAAATCAAATTTTCAGTTTGGCTGAAATTACATGAAATATGTGTCCCTCGAAGAAGCCCATGCCATCCCAGGTGAGAAAAATGCATCCTGAATCAAGTCTGAGGGCTAAAACCTCTGTAACGGGTTTTACCACATTGAGCTCAGAACGTAAGGTCCGGACCTGAAATTTGGAGCCAAAAATCAAATTTTCAGTTTGGCTGAAATTACATGAAATGTGTGTCCCCCGAAGAAGCCCATGCCATCCCAGGTGAGAAAAATGCATCCTGAATCAAGTCTGAGGGCTAAAACCTCTGTTTTCGGGTTTTACCACATTGAGCTCAGAATGTAAGGTCGGGACCTGAAATTTGGAGCCAAAAATCAAATTTTCAGTTTGGCTGAAATTACATGAAATATGTGTCCCCTGAAGAAGCCCATGCCATCCCAGGTGAGAAAAATGCATCCTGAATCAAGTCTGAGGGCTAAAACCTCTGTAACGGGTTTTACCACATTGAGCTCAGAACGTAAGGTCCGGACCTGAAATTTGGAGCCAAAAATCAAATTTTCAGTTTGGCTGAAATTACATGAAATGTGTGTCCCCCGAAGAAGCCCATGCCATCCCAGGTGAGAAAAATGCATCCTGAATCAAGTCTGAGGGCTAAAACCTCTGTTTTCGGGTTTTACCACATTGAGCTCAGAATGTAAGGTCGGGACCTGAAATTTGGAGCCAAAAATCAAATTTTCAGTTTGGCTGAAATTACATGAAATATGTGTCCCCTGAAGAAGCCCATGCCATCCCAGGTGAGAAAAATGCATCCTGAATCAAGTCTGAGAGCTAAAACCTCTATAACATGTTTTAAAACATTCAACTCAGAACGTAAGGTCGGGACCTGAAATTTGGAGCCAAAAATCAAATTTTCAGTTTGGCTGAAATTACATGAAATATGTGTCCCCTGTGGAAGCCCATGCCATCCCAGGTGAGAAAAATGCATCCTGAATCAAGTCTGAGGGCTAAAACCTCTGTTTTCGGGTTTTACCACATTGAGCTCAGAACGTAAGGTCCGGACCTGAAATTTGGAGCCAAAAATCAAATTTTCAGTTTGGCTGAAATTACATGAAATATGTGTCCCCTGAGGAAGCCCATGCCATCCCAGGTGAGAAAAATGCATCCTGAATCAAGTCTGAGGGCTAAAACCTCTGTAACGGGTTTTACCACATTGAGCTCAGAACATAAGGTCGGGACCTGAAATTTGGAGCCAAAAATCAAATTTTCAGTTTGGCTGAAATTACATGAATTGTGTGTCCCCCGAAGAAGCCCATGCCATCCCAGGTGAGAAAAATGCATCCTGAATCAAGTCTGAGGTCTAAAACCACTATAACAGGTTTTAAAACATTCAGCTCAGAACGTAAGGTCGGGACCTGAAATTTGGAGCCAAAAATCAAATTTTCAGTTTGGCTGAAATTACATGAATTGTGTGTCCCCCAAAGAAGCCCATGCCATCCCAGGTGAGAAAAATGCATCCTGAATCAAGTCTGAGGGCTAAAACCTCTGTAACGGGTTTTACCACATTGAGATCAGAACGTAAGGTCCGGACCTGAAATTTGGAGCCAAAAATCAAATTTTCAGTTTGGCTGAAATTACATGAAATATGTGTCCCCTGAAGAAGCCCATGCCATCCCAGGTGAGAAAAATGCATCCTGAATCAAGTCTGAGGGCTAAAACCTCTGTTTTCGGGTTTTACCACATTGAGCTCAGAACGTAAGGTCCGGACCTGAAATTTGGAGCCAAAAATCAAATTTTCAGTTTGGCTGAAATTACATGAAATGTGTGTCCCCCGAAGAAGCCCATGCCATCCCAGGTGAGAAAAATGCATCCTGAATCAAGTCTGAGGGCTAAAACCTCTATAACGGGTTTTACCACATTGAGCTCAGAACGTAAGGTCCGGACCTGAAATTTGGAGCCAAAAATCAAATTTTCAGTTTGGCTGAAACTACATGAAATATGTGTCCCCCGAAGAAGCCCATGCCATCCCAGGTGAGAAAAATGCATCCTGAATCAAGTCTGAGGGCTAAAACCTCTATAACGGGTTTTACCACATTGAGCTCAGAACGTATGGTCGGGACCTGAAATTTGGAGCCAAAAATCAAATTTTCAGTTTGGCTGAAATTACATGAAATATGTGTCCCCTGAAGAAGCCCATGCCATCCCAGGTGAGAAAAATGCATCCTGAATCAAGTCTGAGGGCTAAAACCTCTGTTTTCGGTTTTTACCACATTGAGCTCAGAACGTAAGGTCCGGGACCTGAAATTTGGAGCCAAAAATCAAATTTTCAGTTTGGCTGAAATTACATGAAATGTGTGTCCCCTGAGGAAGCCCATGCCATCCCAGGTGAGAAAAATGCATCCTGAATCAAGTCTGAGGGCTAAAACCTCTGTTATCGGGTTTTACCACATTGAGCTCAGAACGTAAGGTCGGGACCTGAAATTTGGAGCCAAAAATCAAATTTTCAGTTTGGCTGAAATTACATGAAATATGTGTCCCCCGAAGAAGCCCATGCCATCCCAGGTGAGAAAAATGCATCCTGAATCAAGTCTGAGGGCTAAATCCTCTATAATGGGTTTTACCACATTGAGCTCAGAACGTAAGGTCCGGACCTGAAATTTGGAGCCAAAAATCAAATTTTCAGTTTGGCTGAAATTACATGAAATGTGTGTCCCCCGAAGAAGCCCATGCCATCCCAGGTGAGAAAAATGCATCCTGAATCAAGTCTGAGGGCTAAAACCTCTGTTTTCGGGTTTTACCACATTGAGCTCAGAACGTAAGGTCGGGACCTGAAATTTGGAGCCAAAAATCAAATTTTCAGTTTGGCTGAAATTACATGAAATATGTGTCCCCTGAAGAAGCCCATGCCATCCCAGGTGAGAAAAATGCATCCTGAATCAAGTCTGAGGGCTAAAACCTCAGTAACGGGTTTTACCACATTGAGCTCAGAACGTAAGGTCGGGACCTGAAATTTGGAGCCAAAAATCAAATTTTCAGTTTGGCTGAAATAACACGAAATATGTGTCCCCTGAAGAAGCCCATGCCATCCCAGGTGAGAAAAATGCATCCTGAATCAGGTCAGAGAGCTAAAACCTCTATAACGGGATTGACAACATTGAGCTCAGAACGTAAGGTCCGGGACCTGAAATTTGAAGCCAGAAATCAAATTTTCACATTGGCTGAAATTACATGAAATATGTGTCCCCTGAGGAAGCCCATGCCATCCCAGGTGAGAAAAATGCATCCGGAATCAAGTCTGAGGGCTAAAACCTCTGTTTTCGGGTTTTACCACATTGAGCTCAGAACGTAAGGTCGGGACCTGAAATTTGGAGCCAAAAATCAAATTTTCAGTTTGGCTGAAATTACATGAAATGTGTGTCCCCTGTGGAAGCCCATGCCATCCCAGGTGAGAAAAATGCATCCTGAATCAAGTCTGAGGGCTAAAACCTCTGTTTTCGGGTTTTACCACATTGAGCTCAGAACGTAAGGTCGGGACCTGAAATTTGGAGCCAAAAATCAAATTTTCAGTTTGGCTGAAATTACATGAAATATGTGTCCCCTGAGGAAGCCCATGCCATCCCAGGTGAGAAAAATGCATCCTGAATCAAGTCTGAGGGCTAAAACCTCTGTTTTCGGGTTTTACCACATTGAGCTCAGAACATAAGGTCGGGACCTGAAATTTGGAGCCAAAAATCAAATTTTCAGTTTGGCTGAAATTACATGAATTGTGTGTCCCCCGAAGAAGCCCATGCCATCCCAGGTGAGAAAAATGCATCCTGAATCAAGTCTGAGGTCTAAAACCACTATAACAGGTTTTAAAACATTCAGCTCAGAACGTAAGGTCGGGACCTGAAATTTGGAGCCAAAAATCAAATTTTCAGTTTGGCTGAAATTACATGTAATATGTGTCCCCCGAAGAAGCCCATGCCATCCCAGGTGAGAAAAATGCATCCTGAATCAAGTCTGAGGGCTAAAACCACTATAACAGGTTTTAAAACATTCAGCTCAGAACGTAAGGTCGGGACCTGAAATTTGGAGCCAAAAATCAAATTTTCAGTTTGGCTGAAATTACATGAAATATGTGTCCCCTGTGGAAGCCCATGCCATCCCAGGTGAGAAAAATGCATCCTGAATCAAGTCTGAGGGCTAAAACCTCTGTTTTCGGGTTTTACCACATTGAGCTCAGAACGTAAGGTCCGGACCTGAAATTTGGAGCCAAAAATCAAATTTTCAGTTTGGCTGAAATTACATGAAATATGTGTCCCCTGAGGAAGCCCATGCCATCCCAGGTGAGAAAAATGCATCCTGAATCAAGTCTGAGGGCTAAAACCTCTGTTTTCGGGTTTTACCACATTGAGCTCAGAACGTAAGGTCCGGACCTGAAATTTGGAGCCAAAAATCAAATTTTCAGTTTGGCTGAAATTACATGAAATATGTGTCCCCTGAAGAAGCCCATGCCATCCCAGGTGAGAAAAATGCATCCTGAATCAAGTCTGAGGGCTAAAACCTCTGTTTTTCGGGTTTTACCACATTGAGCTCAGAACGTAAGGTCCGGACCTGAAATTTGGAGCCAAAAATCAAATTTTCAGTTTGGCTGAAATTACATGAAATATGTGTCCCCTGAAGAAGCCCATGCCATCCCAGGTGAGAAAAATGCATCCTGAATCAAGTCTGAGGGCTAAAACCTCCTTTTTCGGGTTTTACCACATTGAGCTCAGAACGTAAGGGAGGGACCTGAAATTTGGAGCCAAAAATCAAATTTTCAGTTTGGCTGAAATTTCATGAAATATGTGTCCCCCGAAGAAGCCCATGCCATCCCAGGTGAGAAAAATGCATCCTGAATCAGGTCTGAGAGCTAAAACCTCTATAACGGGTTTTACCACATTGAGCTCAGAACGTAAGGTCGGGACCTGAAATTTGGAGCCAAAAATCAAATTTTCGGTTTGGCTGAAATTACATGAAATGTGTGTCCCCCGAAGAAGCCCATGCCATCCCAGGTGAGAAAAATGCATCCTGAATCAAGTCGGAGGGCTTAAACCTCTGTTTTCGGGTTTTACCACATTGAGCTCAGAACGTAAGGTCGGGACCTGAAATTTGGAGCCAAAAATCAAATTTTCAGTTTGGCTGAAATTACATGAAATGTGTGTCCCCTGAAGAAGCCCATGCCATCCCAGGTGAGAAAAATGCATCCTGAATCAAGTCTGAGGGCTAAAACCTCTGTAACGGGTTTTACCACATTGAGCTCAGAACGTAAGGTCGGGACCTGAAATTTGGAGCCAAAAATCAAATTTTCAGTTTGGCTGAAATTACATGAAATATGTGTCCCCTGTGGAAGCCCATGCCATCCCAGGTGAGAAAAATGCATCCTGAATCAAGTCTGAGGGCTAAAACCTCTGTAACGGGTTTTACCACATTGAGCTCAGAACGTAAGGTCCGGACCTGAAATTTGGAGCCAAAAATCAAATTTTCAGTTTGGCTGAAATTACATGTAATATGTGTCCCCCGAAGAAGCCCATGCCATCCCAGGTGAGAAAAATGCATCCTGAATCAAGTCTGAGGGCTAAAACCTCTGTTTTCGGGTTTTACCACATTGAGCTCAGAACGTAAGGTCCGGACCTGAAATTTGGAGCCAAAAATCAAATTTTCAGTTTGGCTGAAATTACGTGAAATATGTGTCCCCCGAAGAAGCCCATGCCATCCCAGGTGAGAAAAATGCATCCTGAATCAAGTCTTAGGGCTAAAACCTCTTTATCGGGTTTTACCACATTGAGCTCAGAACGTAAGATCGGGACCTGAAATTTGGAGCCAAAAATCAAATTTTCAGTTTGGCTGAAATTACATGAAATGTGTGTCCCCCGAAGAAGCCCATGCCATCCCAGGTGAGAAAAATGCATCCTGAATCAAGTCGGAGGGCTAAAACCTCTGTTTTCGGGTTTTACCACATTGAGCTCAGAGAGAAAGGTCGGGACCTGAAATTTGGAGCCAAAAATCAAATTTTCAGTTTGGCTGAAATTACATGAAATGTGTGTCCCCTGAAGAAGCCCATGCCATCCCAGGTGAGAAAAATGCATCCTGAATCAAGTCTGAGGGCTAAAACCTCTGTAACGGGTTTTACCACATTGAGCTCAGAACGTAAGGTCGGGACCTGAAATTTGGAGCCAAAAATCAAATTTTCAGTTTGGCTGAAATTACATGAAATGTGTGTCCCCTGTGGAAGCCCATGCCATCCCAGGTGAGAAAAATGCATCCTGAATCAAGTCTGAGGGCTAAAACCTCTGTAACGGGTTTTACCACATTGAGCTCAGAACGTAAGGTCCGGACCTGAAATTTGGAGCCAAAAATCAAATTTTCAGTTTGGCTGAAATTACATGAAATGTGTGTCCCCTGTGGAAGCCCATGCCATCCCAGGTGAGAAAAATGCATCCTGAATCAAGTCTGAGGGCTAAAACCTCTGTAACGGGTTTTACCACATTGAGCTCAGAACGTAAGGTCCGGACCTGAAATTTGGAGCCAAAAATCAAATTTTCAGTTTGGCTGAAATTACATGTAATATGTGTCCCCCGAAGAAGCCCATGCCATCCCAGGTGAGAAAAATGCATCCTGAATCAAGTCTGAGGGCTAAAACCTCTATAACGGGTTTTACCACATTGAGCTCAGAACGTAAGGTCGGAACCTGAAATTTGGAGCCAAAAATCAAATTTTCAGTTTGGCTGAAATTACATGAAATGTGTGTCCCCTGAAGAAGCCCATGCCATCCCAGGTGAGAAAAATGCATCCTGAATCAAGTCTGAGAGCTAAAACCTCAATAACATGTTTTAAAACATTCAACTCAGAACGTAAGGTCGGGACCTGAAATTTGGAGCCAAAAATCAAATTTTCAGTTTGGCTGAAATTACATGAAATGTGTGTCCCCTGTGGAAGCCCATGCCATCCCAGGTGAGAAAAATGCATCCTGAATCAAGTCTGAGGGCTAAAACCTCTGGAACGGGTTTTACCACATTGAGCTCAGAACGTAAGGTCGGGACCTGAAATTTGGAGCCAAAAATCAAATTTTCAGTTTGGCTGAAATTACATGAATTGTGTCCCCCAAAGAAGCCCATGCCATCCCAGGTGAGAAAAATGCATCCTGAATCAAGTCTGAGGGCTAAAACCTCTGTAACGGGTTTTACCACATTGAGCTCAGAACGTAAGGTCCGGACCTGAAATTTGGAGCCAAAAATCAAATTTTCAGTTTTGCTGAAATTACATGAAATATGTGTCCCCCGAAGAAGCCCATGCCATCCCAGGTGAGAAAAATGCATCCTGAATCAAGTCTTAGGGCTAAAACCTCTTTATCGGGTTTTACCACATTGAGCTCAGAACGTAAGATCGGGACCTGAAATTTGGAGCCAAAAATCAAATTTTCAGTTTGGCTGAAATTACATGAAATGTGTGTCCCCCGAAGAAGCCCATGCCATCCCAGGTGAGAAAAATGCATCCTGAATCAAGTCGGAGGGCTAAAACCTCTGTTTTCGGGTTTTACCACATTGAGCTCAGAGAGAAAGGTCGGGACCTGAAATTTGGAGCCAAAAATCAAATTTTCAGTTTGGCTGAAATTACATGAAATGTGTGTCCCCTGAAGAAGCCCATGCCATCCCAGGTGAGAAAAATGCATCCTGAATCAAGTCTGAGGGCTAAAACCTCTGTAACGGGTTTTACCACATTGAGCTCAGAACGTAAGGTCGGGACCTGAAATTTGGAGCCAAAAATCAAATTTTCAGTTTGGCTGAAATTACATGAAATGTGTGTCCCCTGTGGAAGCCCATGCCATCCCAGGTGAGAAAAATGCATCCTGAATCAAGTCTGAGGGCTAAAACCTCTGTAACGGGTTTTACCACATTGAGCTCAGAACGTAAGGTCCGGACCTGAAATTTGGAGCCAAAAATCAAATTTTCAGTTTGGCTGAAATTACATGTAATATGTGTCCCCCGAAGAAGCCCATGCCATCCCAGGTGAGAAAAATGCATCCTGAATCAAGTCTGAGGGCTAAAACCTCTATAACGGGTTTTACCACATTGAGCTCAGAACGTAAGGTCGGAACCTGAAATTTGGAGCCAAAAATCAAATTTTCAGTTTGGCTGAAATTACATGAAATGTGTGTCCCCTGAAGAAGCCCATGCCATCCCAGGTGAGAAAAATGCATCCTGAATCAAGTCTGAGAGCTAAAACCTCAATAACATGTTTTAAAACATTCAACTCAGAACGTAAGGTCGGGACCTGAAATTTGGAGCCAAAAATCAAATTTTCAGTTTGGCTGAAATTACATGAAATGTGTGTCCCCTGTGGAAGCCCATGCCATCCCAGGTGAGAAAAATGCATCCTGAATCAAGTCTGAGGGCTAAAACCTCTGGAACGGGTTTTACCACATTGAGCTCAGAACGTAAGGTCGGGACCTGAAATTTGGAGCCAAAAATCAAATTTTCAGTTTGGCTGAAATTACATGAATTGTGTCCCCCAAAGAAGCCCATGCCATCCCAGGTGAGAAAAATGCATCCTGAATCAAGTCTGAGGGCTAAAACCTCTGTAACGGGTTTTACCACATTGAGCTCAGAACGTAAGGTCCGGACCTGAAATTTGGAGCCAAAAATCAAATTTTCAGTTTTGCTGAAATTACATGAAATATGTGTCCCCCGAAGAAGCCCATGCCATCCCAGGTGAGAAAAATGCATCCTGAATCAAGTCTTAGGGCTAAAACCTCTTTATCGGGTTTTACCACATTGAGCTCAGAACGTAAGATCGGGACCTGAAATTTGGAGCCAAAAATCAAATTTTCAGTTTGGCTGAAATTACATGAAATATGTGTCCCCTGAAGAAGCCCATGCCATCCCAGGTAAGAAAAATGCATCCAGAATCAAGTCTGAGGGCTAAAACCTCTGTTTTCGGGTTTTACCACATTGAGTTCAGAACGTAAGGTCGGGACCTGAAATTTGGAGCCAAAAATCAAATTTTCAGTTTGGCTGAAATTACATGAAATATGTTTCCCCCGAAGAAGCCCATGCCATCCCAGGTGAGAAAAATGCATCCTGAATCAAGTCTGAGGGCTAAAACCTCAGTAACGGGTTTTACCACATTGAGCTCAGAACTTAAGGTCGGGACCTGAAATTTGGAGCCAAAAATCAAATTTTCAGTTTGGCTGAAATAACACGAAATATGTGTCCCCTGAAGAAGCCCATGCCATCCCAGGTGAGAAAAATGCATCCTGAATCAGGTCAGAGAGCTAAAACCTCTATAACGGGATTTACAACATTGAGCTCAGAACGTAAGGTCCGGGACCTGAAATTTGAAGCCAGAAATCAAATTTTCACATTGGCTGAAATTACATGAAATATGTGTCCCCTGAGGAAGCCCATGCCATCCCAGGTGAGAAAAATGCATCCGGAATCAAGTCTGAGGGCTAAAACCTCTGTTTTCGGGTTTTACCACATTGAGCTCAGAACGTAAGGTCCGGACCTGAAATTTGGAGCCAAAAATCAAATTTTCAGTTTGGCTGAAATTACATGAAATATGTGTCCCCTGAAGAAGCCCATGCCATCCCAGGTGAGAAAAATGCATCCTGAATCAAGTCTGAGAGCTAAAACCTCTATAACGGGTTTAACCACATTGAGCTCAGAACGTAAGGTCCGGACCTGAAATTTGGAGCCAAAAATCAAATTTTCAGTTTGGCTGAAATTACATGAAATATGTGTCCCCTGAAGAAGCCCATGCCATCCCAGGTGAGAAAAATGCATCCTGAATCAAGTCTGAGAGCTAAAACCTCTATAACATGTTTTAAAACATTGAGCTCAGAACGTAAGGTCGGGACCTGAAATTTGGAGCCAAAAATCAAATTTTCAGTTTGGCTGAAATTACATGAAATACGTGTCCCCTGTGGAAGCCCATGCCATCCCAGGTGAGAAAAATGCATCCTGAATCAAGTCTGAGGGCTAAAACCTCTGTAACGGGTTTTACCACATTGAGCTCAGAACGTAAGGTCCGGACCTGAAATTTGGAGCCAAAAATCAAATTTTCAGTTTGGCTGAAATTACATGAATTGTGTGTCCCTCGAAGAAGCCCATGCCATCCCAGGTGAGAAAAATGCATCCTGAATCAAGTCTGAGGGCTAAAACCTGTGTAACGGGTTTTACCACATTGAGCTCAGAACGTAAGGTCCGGACCTGAAATTTGGAGCCAAAAATCAAATTTTCAGTTTGGCTGAAATTACATGAAATATGTGTCCCCCGAAGAAGCCCATGCCATCCCAGGTGAGAAAAATGCATCCTGAATCAAGTCTGAGGGCTAAAACCTCTGTTTTCGGGTTTTACCACATTGAGCTCAGAACGTAAGGTCCGGACCTGAAATTTGGAGCCAAAAATCAAATTTTCAGTTTGGCTGAAATTACATGAAATATGTGTCCCCTGAAGAAGCCCATGCCATCCCAGGTGAGAAAAATGCATCCTGAATCAAGTCTGAGAGCTAAAACCTCTATAACATGTTTTAAAACATTCAACTCAGAACGTAAGGTCGGGACCTGAAATTTGGAGCCAAAAATCAAATTTTCAGTTTGGCTGAAATTACATGAAATATGTGTCCCCTGTGGAAGCCCATGCCATCCCAGGTGAGAAAAATGCATCCTGAATCAAGTCTGAGGGCTAAAACCTCTGTTTTCGGGTTTTACCACATTGAGCTCAGAACGTAAGGTCGGGACCTGAAATTTGGAGCCAAAAATCAAATTTTCAGTTTGGCTGAAATTACATGAATTGTGTGTCCCCTGAAGAAGCCCATGCCATCCCAGGTGAGAAAAATGCATCCTGAATCAAGTCTGAGGGCTAAAACCACTATAACAGGTTTTAAAACATTCAGCTCAGAACGTAAGGTCGGGACCTGAAATTTGGAGCCAAAAATCAAATTTTCAGTTTGGCTGAAATTACATGAAATGTGTGTCCCCTGAAGAAGCCCATGCCATCCCAGGTGAGAAAAATGCATCCTGAATCAAGTCTGAGGGCTAAAACCTCTATAACAGGTTTTAAAACATTGAGCTCAGAACGTAAGGTCCGGACCTGAAATTTGGAGCCAACAATCAAATTTTCAGTTTGGCTGAAATTACATGAATTGTGTGTCCCCTGTGGAAGCCCATGCCATCCCAGGTGAGAAAAATGCATCCTGAATCAAGTCTGAGGGCTAAAACCTGTGTAACGGGTTTTACCACATTGAGCTCAGAACGTAAGGTCCGGACCTGAAATTTGGAGCCAAAAATCAAATTTTCAGTTTGGCTGAAATTACATGAAATATGTGTCCCCCGAAGAAGCCCATGCCATCCCAGGTGAGAAAAATGCATCCTGAATCAAGTCTGAGGGCTAAAACCTCTGTTTTCGGGTTTTACCACATTGAGCTCAGAACGTAAGGTCGGGACCTGAAATTTGGAGCCAAAAATCAAATTTTCAGTTTGGCTGAAATTACATGAAATATGTGTCCCCCAAAGAAGCCCATGCCATCCCAGGTGAGAAAAATGCATCCTGAATCAAGTCTGAGGGCTAAAACCTCTGTTTTAGGGTTTTACCACATTGAGCTCAGAACGTAAGGTCGGGACCTGAAATTTGGAGCCAAAAATAAAATTTTCAGTTTGGCTGAAATTACATGAAATATGTGTCCCCTGAAGAAGCCCATGCCATCCCAGGTGAGAAAAATGCATCCTGAATCAAGTCTGAGGGCTAAAACCACTATAACAGGTTTTAAAACATTCAGCTCAGAACGTAAGGTCGGGACCTGAAATTTGGAGCCAAAAATCAAATTTTCAGTTTGGCTGAAATTACATGAAATATGTGTCCCCTGAAGAAGCCCATGCCATCCCAGGTGAGAAAAATGCATCCTGAATCAAGTCTGAGGGCTAAAACCACTATAACAGGTTTTAAAACATTCAGCTCAGAACGTAAGGTCGGGACCTGAAATTTGGAGCCAAAAATCAAATTTTCAGTTTGGCTGAAATTACATGAAATGTGTGTCCCCTGAAGAAGCCCATGCCATCCCAGGTGAGAAAAATGCATCCTGAATCAAGTCTGAGGGCTAAAACCACTATAACAGGTTTTAAAACATTCAGCTCAGAACGTAAGGTCGGGACCTGAAATTTGGAGCAAAAAATCAAATTTTCAGTTTGGCTGAAATTACATGAATTGTGTGTCCCCTGTGGAAGCCCATGCCATCCCAGGTGAGAAAAATGCATCCTGAATCAAGTCTGAGGGCTAAAACCTCAGTAACGGGTTATACCACATTGAGCTCAGAACGTAAGGTCCGGACCTGAAATTTGGAGCCAAAAATCAAATTTTCAGTTTGGCTGAAATTACATGAAATATGTGTCCCCCGAAGAAGCCCATGCCATCCCAGGTGAGAAAAATGCATCCTGAATCAAGTCTGAGGGCTAAAACCACTTTAACAGGTTTTAAAACATTGAGCTCAGAACGTAAGGTCCGTACCTGAAATTTGGAGCCAAAAATCAAATTTTCAGTTTGGCTGAAATTACATGAAATGTGTGTCCCCCGAAGAAGCCCATGCCATCCCAGGTGAGAAAAATGCATCCTGAATCAAGTCTGAGAGCTAAAACCTCTGTTTTCGGGTTTTACTACATTGAACTCAGAACTTAAGGTCGGGACCTGAAATTTGGAGCCAAAAATCAAATTTTCAGTTTGGCTGAAATTACATGAAATATGTGTCCCCTGAAGAAGCCCATGCCATCCCAGGTGAGAAAAATGCATCCTGAATCAAGTCTGAGGGCTAAAACCTCTGTTTTCGGGTTTTACCACATTGAGCTCAGAACGTAAGGTCCGGACCTGAAATTTGGAGCCAAAAATCAAATCTTCAGTTTGGCTGAAATTACATGAAATATGTGTCCCCTGAAGAAGCCCATGCCATCCCAGGTGAAAAAAATACACCCTGAATCAAGTCTGAGGGCTAAAACCTCAGTAACGGGTTTTACCACATTGAGCTCAGAACGTAAGGTCCGGACCTGAAATTTGGAGCCAAAAATCAAATTTTCAGTTTGGCTGAAATTACATGAAATATGTGTCCCCCGAAGAAGCCCATGCCATCCCAGGTGAGAAAAATGCATCCTGAATCAAGTCTGAGGGCTAAAACCTCTATAACGGGTTTTACCACATTGAGCTCAGAACGTAAGGTCGGGACCTGAAATTTGGAGCCAAAAATCAAATTTTCAGTTTGGCTGAAATTACATGAAATATGTGTCCCCCGAAGAAGCCCATGCCATCCCAGGTGAGAAAAATGCATCCTGAATCAAGTCTGAGGGCTAAAACCTCTGTTTTCGGGTTTTACCACATTGAGCTCAGAACGTAAGGTTGGGACCTGAAATTTGGAGCCAAAAATCAAATTTTCAGTTTGGCTGAAATTACATGAAATATGTGTCCCCTGAAGAAGCCCATGCCATCCCAGGTGAGAAAAATGCATCCTGAATCAAGTCTGAAGGCTAAAACCTCAGTAACATGTTTTACCACATTGAGCTCAGAACGTAAGGTCGGGACCTGAAATTTGGAGCCAAAAATCAAATTTTCAGTTTGGCTGAAATTACATGAAATGTGTGTCCCCCGAAGAAGCCCATGCCATCCCAGGTGAGAAAAATGCATCCTGAATCAAGTCTGAGGGCTAAAACATCTGTTTTCGGGTTTTACCACATTGAGCTCAGAACGTAAGGTCAGGACCTGAAATTTGGAGCCAAAAATCAAATTTTCAGTTTGGCTGAAATTACATGAAATGTGTGTCCCCCGAAGAAGCCCATGCCATCCCAGGTGAGAAAAATGCATCCTGAATCAAGTCTGAGGGCTAAAACATCTCTTTTCGGGTTTTATCACATTGAGCTCAGAACGTAAGGTCGGGACCTGAAATTTGGAGCCAAAAATCAAATTTTCAGTTTGGCTGAAATTACATGTAATATGTGTCCCCCAAAGAAGCCCATGCCATCCCAGGTGAGAAAAATGCATCCTGAATCAAGTCTGAGGGCTAAAACCTCAGTAACATGTTTTACCACATTGAGCTCAGAACGTAAGGTCCGGACCTGAAATTTGGAGCCAAAAATCAAATTTTCAGTTTGGCTGAAATTACATGAAATATGTGTCCCCTGAAGAAGCCCATGCCATCCCAGGTGAGAAAAATACACCCTGAATCAAGTCTGAAGGCTAAAACCTCAGTAACGGGTTTTACCACATTGAGCTCAGAACGTAAGGTAGGGACCTGAAATTTGGAGCCAAAAATCAAATTATCAGTTTAGGTTAAATTACATGAAATGTGTATCCCCCGAAGAAGCCCATGCCATCCCAGGTGAGAAAAATGCATCCTGAATCAAGTCTGAGGGCTTAAACCTCAGTAACGGGTTTTACCACATTGAGCTCAGAACTTAAGGTCGGGACCTGAAATTTGGAGACAAAAATCAAATTTTCAGTTTGGCTGAAATTACATGAAATATGTGTCCCCCGAAGAAGCCCATGCCATCCCAGGTGAGAAAAATGCATCCTGAATCAAGTCTGAGGGCTAAAACATCTGTTTTCGGGTTTTACCACATTGAGCTCAGAATGTAAGGTCCGGACCTGAAATTTGGAGCCAAAAATCAAATTTTTAGTTTGGCTGAAATTACATGAAATATGTGTCCCCCGTGGAAGCCCATGCCATCCCAGGTGAGAAAAATGCATCCTGAATCAAGTAATGTTGTCAAAAATATCATTTCATCAGTAAATATCGATCCTGAAATTTAGCAAATTATTCCATTTAAAGTTCTCCTAGTACTGTTTGATGGTTACTCAACATCTTTCCCAGGTTAGACTTGTGCTGGCGTCAAAACATACACACCGAGGGCACACCGAGTGCATGCACCCCCTCCCTCCCTGAGTCCTGCCTCGTAGTTGAGAGTGAGAGAGACGCTGGCTTACACTGAATTCCAGCTGTAGCGGGTAACACCTACAAGCCACTTTGGCGGGTTGAATTATTTCATTGTGGTTTAATGAAACGGCATCTGAAATACTAAACCCATTGCACTATGAGACGATGAAACTACAACTCCCATGAGCACTGTCTGCACACAGTGTTTGCTCAATGGAGGCGCTCGTCTCGGGCCTCTGTCTTGGACAGCCTGACAGCTCACAGTGTTTAGCTCCTGATAACGTGATTTAAAACTTCACTCACGTCTTTTTAGCTCTCTTATTGTAAAAAGATTCCGGGGTTTAAGTCACAAACTAGCGCCAAAACTCCTTTAACTTTTTAAAAGTGAGGACGGAGCTCATTTAAACTCACACTGCACCGATCTCACCAGCAACTTTCACCTAGAGCAGGGGAGGGGAGGGGGAGAGGAGAGGAGTGCACGTAGAGAAGAGAAACTGGTCACAGATACGAGGAGCTGAAGGAACAATATTTAAACCTCCAAATAAACATTTATAACAGTTATATGTAGGGATGGGTACCGAATTGGGTACTTTTATAGGTACCGACCGAAATCTGTCAAAAGTACCGGGTACCGATTCATGAAAAATCAAAAGGTAACATGTTTAGGTACCTAAATGCATCTTTGTGACTGTGAGGAAGTGGAAGAGTAGGAGATTGACCATGCTGGACATGAACACAGCATTACAAGGTTATATATTAAAGAATATATATGTCATATTGAAAAACACAAAAAATACTACTAAACAAATTCTTTTTTTTTTTACCAAATGAGCACAAAAAAGTATCAAAATTGGTACCGTTGAGATTGATACGACTTTAAAAAATGTAAAATAATACTACGAAGTGACATAGTCCAGAAAGTATGGTACTTAGTTTATAACTGATAAATTACTGTTGTGAATAAATATCTAAGCAGACATTTTTTCTTGCTAGTTTTTCAGTTTAGTTTTTATCTTTTCAACTAACCTTCAAGCATAACAAATTTCATTCAATGCAATATTAAACTCCTCCTTTAATTACTTTGTCTTAATTGTCTGCATATTTCCATATTAAAGGAGCACAACCGTTTTGGAACTTAATACCTGATAATGGGGTTAAACATTTTTGTAGTCTTGATTTAAGTGTAAACAGAGGTCATTCACATTTAAAAAATTTGTAAATCTAGTTCAAGTAAACTTTAGCATGTTTTTGTCTGCTTTCATCATGTTAAACAAAATTATCCAACAACAAAATTGTGGCTAGTGAAAATGCTGAGTGGCTAATAAATTTGGCTAACAACTAGCCACAGTGGCTGGTGAGCAAAAATGTTAATGTCAAGCCCTTGTTGGGTGGTATCGAAAACTGTATAGAAAATCAATATTTTTCAAAATATCGTATCGAAGTTAGAAATCCAGTATCGTGACAAGCCTAGTGTCAACACCGTCCACATAAAATGTCTCTTCGCTGCATGTGACAGGCTCTTCTACCGCCACTTCATGCACTGAGTGTCATGTAGTTCTTTTATTTAAGGTGGACTAGTTGCGTGGTTTAGACTTGCAGCATTTCTTGAAATGGTTCAGTTTCTTGCAGTTGTGACACTGCTGTCCTATCGCTGGACACTTTTCCCGCTTAGCTGCATGGCTACCCCCATAGTTATTGCAGTTAGAGATCGTTCTGGGCGGGGAGAGTGTTTGTGATTTGGGCTGATGCTTTCTGTGCGAAACTGACTTTATGCCGTCAACATTGATTGCTTGTGTGGCTAACGTCTTACTGCTTTCCTCTGTCATTTCATGAATGCGGCAGACGGTTATCGCTTTATTTAGACTCAGGTCACTGTCTCTCAAGAGCGTCTTTCTCAAAACATAACTGGTAATGCCACACACGATTCGGTCACAGATCAGCTCATCAGTCAAATCTCCAAAATAGCAGCTCTTAGCTTTAATCCTTAAATCACTGATGAATGACTCTCACCTTGTCTCTGATTTCTTGAATGAAACCTGTGCCTCTCCATGGTTCTGTTGTTTTGGGGGTTGCAGATTTCCCGAAATTTCCTTTTCAAACACTCTGGGTCCTCTCTGGACTCCGCAAGGCTGATAACTGCTCCATTTTCACCCGGTTCGCGCACTTCAGCTGCATAAACTAACGAACGTTCCCGCTCTATGGCTTCCGGTCCCGCTAGATTGAGGGGGACATATGCCTTGGTCCTTGCAGGTTTATTTAAGTGTGCTGCGGCAATAAAGATGTCGTACTCCCTCTCGAACATCCGCCAGCTCTCGGCGACATTCCCATCAAACACAACAAGGCCTGGTCTGCGAAATCACTCTGCCATTTCAGCGACGTAGCTCCGGCTAGCTTTAGCATTAGCGCTTTCTCCAACACTTTTAGAGCTCGGTGAAATGCAGGGAGGATACTCACGGGCGATGAGTCCGTTCACATTCTGACCCCATGTAAATAGTTGTTTAAGGAACTTGATAACTTGGTGGGAAGGAGTCTAACTGACGAGACGATAAGTTTTCTTGAACATTTACTATCCAGCCGTAACTGAGGGAACACATATCTCATGGTAGGCATCCAACATAAAACCAAATCAGTTCTGCCCACTGCTGGTGCAAACACAATACAACACCCAGCAACTACGGTGGCTCTAACAGGTTAAGACAGTTACTTAGCAAATGATCGACAATACCTGCACCGGCAACAGCGAGAGGAAAGGAACGACGGGACCCGGAAGTGACGAGGACGGCCAGAGCAAGCGGGAGAGGAGGCCGCCAACACTCCCTTTTATCGAGTGCCACCATGAGGTCACTGGCTGACAATGCAGCTCATAATGAAGCATGGATCAGACACATCATCCTGCCACAAATTGTTGGGGAATCACTGCACACTGTTAATGTGTTAAGAGCTACAAATAAACTTTGTTTGGTTGACTCTTTTTGAGATGTTCAAATATCGTTCCTCCTCCACTATTCATTTACACGTAGTCTCCTGCGCAGTCACACTGGCCATTCAAGCCGTGTCATACTCTGGCGCAGTAAATTTTGTTTTATATTCAAGATTTGCTGTTTTTTTCTGTTTCAAATCTTTATAGCGCCACGAAAACCGTACCAATTCCAGCCAGGTTGGTCTTATATTGTACAGATAAGTAAATCAAACATTTCACAGGTTTCATCAACTCACCAACCTCGGCAGTAGTGGCGAAAACTCCAAAAAACATAGCTGAATGTCGGAGTAGCGTGCGGCAGCCGGGGCGCTTAGGGACCATCATAAAATTTCTATGTCTGAATTTTCAGTTAAGACAATGACAGAAAATATAAAACAAAACACATAAATACGGTCTTTTAAAAAACTTATTATACATCTTAATTGTTGTACATCTTATTATAAATCAAAAGTCTTGCAAATTTCTCAGGTTTATTTTGAAATGGTGCTCAGGAATTCCAACCTTCAAACTCCCCCCCACAAAACCCAACTTCATATCTGTTTTTCAGGTCAGCACTGATCTTTCACAGCCATTATTTTCCAGAAAATCAAGTAATGTGTCCCAAAAATAATTAGTCAATATTGACCTAATTGGGGACTATTTCTCAGTTTAATTTTGAAATAGCTCACAGGAAGTTCAAACTACCAACCTCAATCTATTTGTCATCTGTTTGTGAGGTGAATATTGATTTTTCACAACCATTATCTCACAGAAAATCATGTAAATTTATCTTAGAAACAATCAATTATCATTGAACATAACTGATTATTTTCTTTTTTTTAATTTTGAAATAGTTTGGAATTTCAACTTACCAACTTCTACTGTCATCCGTCAAGATTGTCACTATGACCCTTTTACAAACATGTTTTCCCCTAAAAAAATATGAATTACCTACTCAGTACCTAACAATCTGTCATACTTTTTTCAGGCTATTGTTTTATGTTTTGTTTTTTTACTGATTTGTGTGAACAACTTATTCCGTGATCATGTTTCTTTTTTGATTTCATGGTCATTAAAGGAAGAGACAATGCATGTGTAATTAAGTCATTTATTTTTTCATTTTTTAGAACAAACAAGAAAAATAATTCAAACAAGAAAAAACACAGGATTCACCTGATGTTTTTGAACGTCACTCTTGTGATCCTTTGTCCATGATGGCCTTGGTTACACCTATAAATGAATTAGATAGTTTGCCTAAAGGGTATATATTTAAAGATAAAGTTGCAATGTCAGTGTTCAAAGTTTTCTGATACTTAATACCTTTCTGAAATAAACAGAGGCCACATTGCCATTTTTATGATGTCACATTTTGTTCGAGGTGCCACTCTGAATCTGACATTCCCACACAAAATGGGTGGTACCATCTTTTGCATTTTGTGCATTAAATCTGGAAAAAAAAATTAAAATCAGTTATCCAACAGTATTAGATTTTGAACACTTGTATACTGTACACTGTTATTACACAGATAATTAGATCACATCTGTTTTCATTTATTGATGAATGATCTGTCATCAAACTTATTTTAATATATCATTTTTTAAAGTACACTCACCCATTTTGTCATTCCTTCCTGTCCTTTTGGATTCTCCTCGCCAAAACATGAGCAGTGGTCTTTTTCACTAAAAACTGAAATATTGCAATTCTAAAAACTGCCTCATGGTTGATTTAAGACTTGGTAAGTAATGGATATGAAATCAACATACAGGTTTATACAAGTCAAAACATATTTACATGAGTTGACACAGCTGAGTGTATTAGACATGAATCCTATGACAACTCCCCTAAAATTAAGCTGAAACATCTATGTTTCATAGATCAGATCATAGATTCAATCAAAACAAAAAAACAAAACACCAAGGAGGATTTGTAAACTGCCCAACAGAACAGAAAACTTTTGAAAATATAATGCCATACCTGTCCAGTGTCTCCTGTGTTCTGTTGTGAACCAATTTTTGACCTTTTAACGACCTTCTGAAAAATAAAATCACATAAATCCGAATTAAATCAAGCAAATCAAAGAATATGCACAACATGTACGCAGGAAAATTAAATATGATAAAGTAGTGTAAGCGTTTGACTTACAGTAAAGAAGCCTATATCTTATAAACATCAACATATCAATTTATGAGAATGAGAAGAACATAGAATAGAATAGAATAGAATAGAATAGAATAGAATAGAATAGAAAATACTTTATTTATCCCCGAGGGGAAATTCAGGAGTCACCGCAGCATTTAAGAAAACAAAAGGAAGAAAGAGTATAGAAAGTGCAAAAAGGTCCATAAGAAATTAGATGACGACTTCCCATCCACCACTCGTCCACCACTCTCCAGCCCAGCCAGTCTCCACCTCCACAGGGTCCAGGACTGAGCCTCCCCAGCAGTCTGTTCAGTCTCTGTCTCCTGGATCCTGTCTGCTCACAGCAGGCTAAGCTCCTCCGATGTGTCGCCGACGTCCGATGTCAGCTCCGTCAGCCAAGTCCATGAACAGCACGATGCCGCTGGATTATCACGGCTAGCTCGTCCATCCCCCAGAGCTACATCCCACGTTCCCAACAACGATGGATGGAAGGACAGGTCCATGTTGTCATCTCCCAGCTCACATCCGAGAACCGGCACGTCGTCCTCTCCTCCTCCTCCTCAGCTCGCGGGAAATCATCAAGCCCTACACTAGTTAGCATTGACATGCTACAGGCTGCTAACAGCTGAGTTCGCATGTAAACAATGCAGCCATGGTTACATGTAGGATCTCCAGACAAACACAGGAGAAAAGTAGTAAAAATATCGCTGAAGCCACAAAAAGTTTGGTGTCCGTGACCAACAATGAACCATTCAAAGAAATGATCCACTCCAAATACAAAGATGACGAAAAAGAGACGAAAAAAATTACAAGAAACAGACAAAGACGAGAGAGCTGCTGCAACAGGCAGCTACTTGGGTAGCGCCAACATGTTCAATCTTTGAAATAAATATTACATTTTAAACAAAGTAGTTGGAGCATTTGACCTGCAGAGGTCTTGTAATTATCAATTTTTTTAAATCTGACAATGCATCTTTATTACATACTTTTTTATAGGTCTTCATCTGTTGTCTTTGGATGTGTCTTTTCACTCCCATAGGAGCTGGGATCTGGGAGGGTGGAAATATTCTGTCCTTTTCGGAGCTGCAGGCACACTATGTTTTCCCCATTGCTCTTCAGTATGTTCTTTTGTGTCTTTCAATGGTCTGCCCAACAGCACCCGATCAAGGCCATGCTGCAAGATGTGTTCCTTGTAGCATTCACACAGAGAGATATGCAGCTTCCGAATGAAAGAGCCAGGTCTGAGGAAGCATTCCCTGAGTAGAAACTGGTTCTTTGTGATTGAAAACCAATTTTCAACATGTCAGTTAGTAAGCCTTGTTTTGGTGTCTGCTGTATCAACTTTGCTTGGATCTGCATCACTTGCATATCTGCATAGATCCTGCAGCATAAGGCCTGAACAAAGTGGGAAGATCCCCATGTAATCCTGCAGCAAAACACTGATGATATCAGGACAGTAGTATGGGTTCTCCTCACACTTTCCATTGGCATCTGGCACATTGGACTGGTTACTTTCCAGGACCCCTTCAAAAAACTTAAGAAATGGTGAAATGGAAAGAACAGTCTTGGCTCTCTTTGGTAGCTCAGGTTGTGTCTTCAGTGGCTGAGTGCTGGAATCATCCAGATTGGTCTTGCTCTTGATGCAGCCTTTGATGACCTCCAAGCTCTCTTCTACTTCTTTAGGGGAGAACCTACCTCCAAAAATCCTACCCATGTGGCCAAAAAATTGTACTGCAGGATTCAGACTGCTGCTATTTATCAAATGTGCCACACAATGATACACAGATTCCTTCAGGCCTTTATCTCTGGTCTTCCTGGAAGAGGAAACAGAGACCACTTTCAGGATATGTGCTGAGCACAGGTGTAGCACTGTGATGGTTTGCAGCTCTTTTTTTGTAAAAGAGCCTTGGATGATTTTACACAGCATCTCCAGGTAACCCAAAATATCTTGCTTGTTGAAGGCCAGCAAAACACCCTGCATTAGGGCCCAACTGTAGTCAGTTTCCACTTCCCTAACTTTAATGGCAGTGATCTATTTTACTTTTGTCAAAAATTTCATTAGCCAAAAGGACAGATTGGCCATGATGTGGTCATTGGTGACCATTTCACTGACAGAAAGAGGTGGTCTGTTTTTGCCATCACCTGGCAAACAGAGGACATAATACAGAACCCTCTTGGGTTGGTTGGGGAGCCAGCACACAACACCACCTGTGGCATCAAGGAAGAGGGTCACTGGAGACTTTTGCCGTAGATGAGCAGCAAAAATGGCAAGTCCTTGCTCAGTATAGTGGACACTGAAGGGATCCACTTGCAAATGTTGGATTTACCCTGGACAGAAAATGTAACCAGCATCAGACTCTTTCATTATTTGCTGTGTTACCATTAGCTCCATTACCATGTCATCATGAAGCCTTGTGCTTCTGCTAATCTCTGCGGACACAACTTTGAGGATGTCTTTTGAGAGTGCTCGGTTGAGGTTACCAGCAAGTAGCTCCAGTGATGGCGTTTTCCCCAGCATCTGAAAATAAGCGTTACTCACACTACCAGTGACTGCCTTTGCAATTTTTCCTCTCCTCTGATTGCTGGCTGGCCTTGCCCTCGTCTCATCACATAAATGTGCCACTTTGCCACTTCGAGACACGTGAAATGTTATCTTTTTTGCATTTTTGGTGGGTTTGTTTGGCATGTCATAGAAGTATTTGGCATTGCATGATGAAAACATGCACACTGCTTTTATTTTGATGTAAGGTGATGAAGTCTTTCGGCTCTTAGGTGCTCTAAAATGCTGGTACTTGAATGCAAGAGAACAGCAAGGGTTGTGCTTTTGAAAGCTACTGTACAAGACATGTGTCCATGACTTCCTGAGTTTTAATTGCCCTTGGCCTGGTTTGATCTTGCCCCATTTGCTTCTCTTTATGTGGATTTTAAATTTTTTTTAGGTCCGGGTTGAGTTGGTCTGAACTGATCTTTTTCACTTGTACTTGGGATGTTTACAGGTGATGTTTTGTTGGTGTAGCTCTTAACTTTACTGAGCTGATGTTTTCCATCCAGGCAAGAATTAGTATCAAGGACAGCACTTCCTTCACTCTCCACTTCGTCCAAATTTTCCTCACCTGTATCTGTCACTGTAAAAGTCTCAATTGCAGAATCTGTATTTGTTGCAGTATTTGCAGTTAACTCCTGCAGGTCTTCAAGGTCATCAGGATTCTGATTTCCTTCACCCTGGTCTGCCTCATTGTCATGAATGGAACTCTCATCACTCTTCACTTCATCCAAATTTTCTTTGCTTGTGTCTGTGGTGGATGTATGCACTGATTTACTGGAGCAAACATGGCCTCCAACATGCACAACAGCATGTGACATTAGTTGTTGGGTTGCTGTCCTAACCCCTCGCCTGTCTTGCAGCCATGAAACATATAGCCATTTCTTTAACCTCTCCTGGTTGACGGAAAACAAACAAACTTAAAGTTCTGGCCATACTTGAGGGTTCCAAGATGTTTCCCCTTTTGTTATTTGTGAATCTAATAATTCCTTAATTACACGCTGTTCACCACCAGCCCTTATCCACAGATCCTCCTTTGATAGTCTACCACCTTTCCTTGTGCACCCCATAATGGCATTGCAGGTCCTTCAACTGTAAACATAAGTCAAATATTTTATTAGTACGGTAATACGTTTGTGCTGCAAGGACACTTGACATTGATCAGAAGGCACAATATGTAACTCACACAGCGTAATGCAGTCTGAAACAGTCTGGAATGGTTGTCCGTAACTTTACGGAATCAAGAAAGGTGAGCACCTGGTATGGTCGCTGTGGTAAGAAAATTATGGAAAATAGTCATGAAATCATCCCAAGATGTTGTGAAAGAATAAGCAATAATGTCAGTATACTAATCAAAATAAATAAATTCCTAAATAATGTTTCTTGAGGATGAGCCTTGGTAGGATTGAGATGAAATATGCAAAGACAGTGGACAATCCTTGGGAAGGTGGCAATGTGTAACCATACAGCAACTTAAGATTTAGGAGACACAGTCTTTCAGTGAACAGAGGGAGACAAGTCGGCGAGGCTCACTGCTGTCAGTTTTATAAGTTTGGTTTGCTTATGATATAATGCGTCTGGGTCCTTCCAAGATGTGTGTGGTGAAATGTTGGCGTTCATAAACTGCTTTAAAAGTTATTAATCAAGGTACTGGAGCATTGCTGCAGCGCTAATTTCACAAAACAGCTTTCATATTCCTGATTTTATTATTGAGGTTTTCTACTGTGCGCTCAGAAACACCACACGCATTTATTCTGTTCAAGGTCGCCAAACTTTCTCTTTCTCTTTGTTTACATTATTGACTCACGGTTAACAGCTGTTTGTGCATTCTTGTAACAATATGTCATTTTTTCCAGCTATAAAACATTTTCTTGATCTTTTCTCAGTCATACTGTTACCTCTCTAAGTTTATTGCAGTTTATGATTGGTAGACATGCGCAGTTTGAGTTTGTTTGATGCGTTTTTCAGGAGGCCCCCCTGAATTATGACGTAATCTGTACCTGCGTCTCTTTCATGGTGTAATTATTTAACTGGACAGTTATTTGCAGTCGTGCATGCAGCTAACACTGAAGCCAAACAAACGTTAATAGAACGTTAGGACTAATGGTCCTGTTTGTTTAATGGCTGAACGTACACACGGGCCCTGGTCTTTAGTAAATCATTTACACCACAATGGCCAGTCAGCATGAGGATCCTCCAGTGCAGTGTGATCAGACTTTTTGAAGACAAGTGCATCACATACACTGAATCTCTGCGTCCAAATATTTTCTGGATGTGGCAGGACTAGGGACAGGCATTTTAAGCAAAAATGGAATTCACTATTCACTGGTAACTATTTGAAGATTATCAGACGATCAAACCTCCCAATGGTTTGTTTTATGTTAAAAGTCATTGAGCATTTTTAGGTGGTTTCTGAGCACAACTTCCTGTTCAACTGGATCTGCTTTTTATAAAATTAACATGCCACAGCTCTGGCAAAAATAGGATTATAAGCTGTGACCTGCTGCTGACAGGACAAAGCCATCGTTGAATGAACTATTTGATTTTTTTACTGAGGCTTTTTTGCCACCCAAGAAAGCAGTTTATCATGTTTAAACCACCCAAGGGGGCACTTTAGTGTGTTGTGCTAACCAGGGGGCACTTTTACATGCATTTTGGCTCCCAAGAGGACATTTTAGCATGTGTTTTGACTCCCAAACTGGCACTTTAATGCATTTCTCAACAATTGGACCATGAGTGGGACCCCCCACCTTGTACACACCACTGCCCCAGGGATGACCCAACAGTACAACCAGCAGAGGCTCATCTGGGAAATGTAGGATTAAGTGATCATGTCTGTGTGCTGCACCACCTGTTTTTAGGAACAGGAATAATAAAAAAAAGTTCACTGTGAGGAGATTAAGTGAAGAGGTCAGATCAAATTGTGATTTGACCTCTTCACTCACTTCATTTTAGCTATTGGTTGAACTAGCATGGTAGCACTGTCCCCTGTCCCAGTTAGAGTGTAGTGATGCTCAGCCTTGTTTGATGCGCGAGTTGTCTTACTGAAGTCAATGATATTTTTCGCATCTGGTGCAATAAAGAGAAGTGTCAAACGACTCCGTAAAGCTCCTTTTCATGTGCGTCAACAGCTCAGAACCAGTTTAATGAAATCAGATGTTTCTGACTGGAGCTTCAGGCTTTGTCCAAACAGCGTAATGTGATGATAAACTCGATCTGTGGATTACTGTCTTACCTCACTAAGTCCTCCACTTGGTCATCAACGTCCATGTCCTCCTCAGTGGTCTCAAACCCGTAGCCTGGCGCTGTCACACCACCACTAACCACACCCACAGGAAACCAGAGGGTGGTGACAGCTTCCCGTTTGTCACTGCAACCAACCCGTTCTGAGCTACCGCTGCCATGGCCACAGGTGAGGCGACTGGAATGGGGAGAAGAGGAGAGCTGTTATCAAAGTTGCTGTTCGGGGACAGCGACAGTCAGTTGTCGGGGAAAGTTGTCTGTGTTGCTGTGGACGTCATGGAGGAAGAGGCTGTGAGGGCGCTAGAAGAAGATAAGGAAGACGAGGGAGGCATGTAGGAGGGTTTGTGGGTCAGCTTGTGTCCATGTTTCCGGTTCAGGTGGTCCAGTGTGTCCAGGGTGTGGAGGACCTCCACCTGTGTGATCCCGGTCCTCCTCAGCCTCTGGGGGAGGTCAATCTGCTCGATGGTGAAACGAGGCTCCTCACCCTGCTGGAACATCCTGCAGGAGAGCAGAAGGAAAATGAGGAAAGTTACAAAAAACCTTCTATGTCTCCAGATTTCAGAGGGAAATGTAGTTCTTAATGACCACGGCTGTTTGACAGCAGCAGATAAAAGTTACCGCTGAAAGGATTCAACATGAAGTCTCAGCACATTTCATATCAGCTTTACAGCATTACATGCAGTCTGAAACAGTCTGGAATGGTTGTCCGTAACTTTACGGAATCAAGAAAGGTGAGCACCTGGTATGGTTGCTGTGGTAAGAAAATTATGGAAAATAGTCATGAAATCATCCCAAGATGTTGTGAAAGAATAAGCAATAATGTCAGTATACTAATCAAAATAAATAAATTCCTAAATAATGTTTCTTGAGGATGAGCCTTGGTAGGATTGCTGGTTGAGGCGGTAGATGATGGTTTGAGATTCTGATTAGTGAATGAAGACACTAAGAGAGAAAGATCTGTGTATAATAAAACGTATTACAAAATTTCTGGAAGAAATGGGATTAGATGAGGTGGAGCATGAAATACTCATGGTGTCTATGATCGCATTTGGCTCGATTTTCTCCCACAGAGAAACCCTTTTGGCAACTCTTGACGCAGCTTTTAATGTTTCTCAGTAATATCAACTTTAAAGATATCGGAGGATGGCGACGCACTGGAAGACTTTAAGCAAGCCACACTTGATTCAGGGCTTGTCATAAGCGATAGTTTGTCCAAATAATCAATAATCAATATGACTAGTTCACTGCCCCTGACCATTTCACAGCCTTACTGATCAGGAATAGTAAGTATTAAAAATATATATATTTTTATCCCCTCTGCTTTAGAGAGTAATACCCTGCCATTCAGTGAGAGGTCTCTCATTAACTACATGTTAATTTTTGATCTATTTGTTCCACTATATGATCAAAATTGAAGTTGCTGCAAGTTTTTTCCATTTTATCAATAACACCTGAATATGTAACGTTTTCCTTCAAAGGAATACTATACACTAGAGAATGATCACATTCCTTTAGTGGAAATAACACAGATTTGTTTAACTTCATTTTTAGACCTGAGACAACAAGAGAATTCCTCAATACAGTCAACAGCTTTTATCACCTCATGCCTGCTGGATAAAAACTGTGGTATCATCAGCCAGTTGAGCCAACTTAAATTCTCTGTTCAGAGCAGTTATACCCTGGAATGGACTTTTTTAAATATGCACAGCCATAATTTGGGTTACTAGGAGGGACAAGAAAGGACTTAGAGGACATCCTTGTCTTATTCCTCTACAGATGTCAAATCTGGGAGTTGTGCAGTGAGCTAGCTTGACAGAGCTATTGCATCCACTATAAAGAGTTTTAACCACTTTCTGAAAGTAATTTCCAAAACCAAAACATTCTATCGTTTTAAACATAAATTGATGACTTATTGTGTCAAATGCTTTGTAAATATCAACAAATAAAACAAAACTCTCCTCTAAAATATATTCATTGTTGTCAATCATATCTAATATTAAACGTATATTTTTGCATATATTTCTTCCAGGCATGAAGCCAGATTGTTCTTCGTCAATTATATCATTCAGTCCAGATTTAAATCTTTTAGCGAATATCATGGCAAATATTTAAGCATCGTTGTTTAAGGAGCTGATAGGTCTCCAATTATCAATAATCAGTTTATCTTTTTTTGGTTTAGGAGTCAATTTAATGAGACCTTGAAGAGACCTTATTGAGAGCTATCTTTAGTACTTCAGGTGTATGTTTTTTGGTTTGGGTTTCTATGCCTCCAGATGTCAAAGAGGGCCAATCTGTCACAATTATTTCCTGATTCATTCATTACTCTGTTTTCAGGAGGCCATCTGTCCAAACTTTAATCCATCACGGTATTAAAGTCTCCTCCCCATAATACTCTGGCAATGGGATATGTTTGTGACAGCTGAATAATTTTGTTTTCTTTTGTTGAAAATATACTTGTGTTGTTTTGTTTACTTTTAGAGGCATATATATTCACAATCATAAACTGAAAATGATCAACTTCAATTAGAAGGATTATCCATCTGCCATTTGTGTCTGAAAAGTGTTTGATAATGTTTCCTTTAAAGTTTCCTTGTAATACAGCGACCCCTGTTGATCTGATGCTACCAAAGGAAAACAATACATTTCTCCCCCACCGACTCCTCCACATTGACACATCTGTTTCTATGGCATGAGTTTCTTAACTAAAGTAAAAATCTGCTCTTTTATTCTGGCAAAAAATAACCCTTTTCTCTTTAAATGATTTCTAATACCTCTGGCATTAACAGAAAAAATAAACACAGATTGACACGTAACAAGTAAAACTAAAAACTAAGGACACTCAAAACCCTCTGTTAGGATTTGAACTGTTGCGTTGCATCTGCGACGGACCAGTGCATTTTTTCTTTCTTTTCTTTTCCCCAGTTTTATTGAAGGGCTCATTAAGAAATAGTCGAAAGCCCCATATAATTATATTCCTTTCAAACACTGAACAAACAGTTTTTCAAAGTCAACACTACTGGGACAGATGTTTCTCACCTACGCATCGTCACTCACTGTCACTCTTTTTCCATCGATGTGGGCGAATGGACGACTGAAGCCCGCCGACTTCCCCTCCTTCCCTCCTTTTTCCACCACAGGCCAGAGTGTGTTGCGGGCATCCTTGGCTTCTTGTGTCAGATCTGTTGTTGTCTTTATCTTCTTCTCTTTCAGCACTGTAGATGTTTTAGCGTCTTTCCAGATCTTGTCTCTATGTGTCCGCATCAGGAACTGGACCATGACCCGGCGGCTGGAGCTCGTCTCCCCTGAGCTCCCTTCACGTGATCAGGGACCCAGCCTGTGAACGACGTCCACGGAGAGGTTCAGTGGGTCAGCGATATTTTCTTTCTCTACTAGCGTTTCGACTCTGGCTTGAAGAGTCTCCACTGCTTTGATGACATCGTCCACCTGCTTCCCCAGGTATTCAAGTGAGTCGGTAACGCTTTTCAAGGTGCTTGTATGATCTTTCACCGCTGTTTCAACAAAGTGGAGCCGTCGAAGAGAGTCCACTTGCATTTTCTCAATTCTCTCGATTACTGTCAGCAGCAATGCGTTAGTCACAGGCTCGTCCCGCTCATTACGATCTGTCTTTAACATCTAACTTGGTCGTACGAGTTCTGGAGAGGACTGTGTAGTTTGTTCATCTTCGGTTAAATCATCCATAGCCTTTATCTGAGAGTCCAGTGTCTCCCGCACGTGTAGCCTATGTGATCAGTTCATCAGTTCAACAAGCAAAGATATCAGACCACGCGTATGGAATGAATATCCTATCTTAAATCAAGAGCATTTAAAATTGATTTGAGAGCAGTATTATATTGATTTCACGCTCAGATTTTTGTGATATTGTCTCTCAAAACTCTGCTCTTGCGCTCAAATTTGCTCTGCGCGTGCTCAAACTGTCACCTCGTGCTCAGTTATAATGCTGCGCGTGCTCAAACTGTCTCCTCGTGCTCATGGTGATCTACCGTAACTGCAATGGAAAGTACAGTGAAGGAGAGTAGCGCAGTCCATAAGGTGTCAGACAGGGACACTCCGCCCGAAGCAAAGGCTTGTGCTGAAAACACTCATTTTTTTCAAAAGATGTAGTTTTCCACTGCTATTATGGCAGCCTAAAACTGCACACATTCTTCCAGATCTTCATGGCATAGTTATATTACGGTGGTAAAGCAGAAATATTATGGTTTTGGTTAATTCGTCTGACCGCTCTGATTTAAACATATGCTAGTTAAGGAGCGTTTTCCAACGCAGTAATGGCGGCTCGTCACCTCGCGAGGTTCTCAGGATTGGTCTACACGGAGACTCCTCCAAATGCGGCTGACGAATCCGTCCTCCGTTTCACGGGCCGCGAAGGACGGGTTCGGTGAATCCTTCATAGCCTCACATATCCCAAGATTCATTGCGCATGAATGCCGAACATGATGGACACCGCCGAACTCCAAAAGGAGTCCTGTTTTATTCAGATATGAAGGATTTCTGGCAACAACTATGTGATTGTGTTTCTAAAACGTGAAAGAATATTTTGTTTTTCTGTCTGAAAATGCTTTGTTTGGGCTCTTTTCAAGTAATATACTGAGGAAAAACAGTTCTTTATAAATCTTCTCATTGCTATATAAAAATATGTTCATAAATGTAATTTTTTTGGGAAAAAAACTTACTTGGTGTTTTTTTATTTTTTATTTTTATTTTTTACAAGGAATTAAAAAAAGACATTAAATCATTTCAGCAGCTTGTATTTTATACTTTTTTTATTTATCATCCCCCCAGCACTCGAAATGTTGAAAATGTACGTTAGTGCCGTACTCTCATGTAAATGGTGGTTCTATACTCTATCAATAGGGATAATAATAATAATAATAATAATAATAATAATAATAATAATAGTAATAATAATAATAATTATTATTATTATTATTATTATTATTATAACGCAAATTAATAAAAAGATAGTGAAAATCATCCTGTTTAAATGTGAGGTTTTTGTTTATGTGTGTTTAAAGGTAATGTAATCCTGACAGGTGAGGGCGGTGCTGTGTGACGTCGAGGGTGACAAACAGGAAATGCTTCATAGACCAGACCGTCTCAATTCATTTGGCCTTTGCGGTCTACACAGGCTACGAAGGCTGGGTCCTCCGAAGGCTACAGCCTCCGTAGGCTGCAGCCCCTGAATTGGGACACAGCTATAGTCTTGTTTTGTTTTCCCCTTGTGTTTGAATTGGTTTGGCCAAACCACTATATATGTTGTCCTACTGTTTCATTGTGTTAGGTCTGTTTATGTTCACAACTCAAGTTCAGTTTGAGTTGAGTTATATTAAGGTGACCTCTTTTATAGGCCAAATTATTATCAGCATAACTTTTACAGTTGATTTTCTTTTTTTGGGTGAAATAAAAAAGAACCCCCCACTTTTTCAAACAAAGAAACTCCTTTGTTAGGTCCTTACTGCTGTAACACTTCAACACTGCTGCTTTTAACTGTACAGCTCTGGTTGTAAGAGGCAGCCTTCTTTGGCTCTGTTACAGTTCAGCTGCAGAGGGTTGATGTGCACGTGCCCGAGTAAGGCTGCGTGCGTGCCCCCATGGCTGATCAGTGACATTTGTGCAAGTCTTCGAGTTTTTGTCTGTTATTATAATGTGTTTATATGCTGAGGTGTTTTTTTCTTAATCTCAAACTACGCCCCCTGTTGGGAATAGTCTGAAGACCTTTTTTTCCCCTTTCTTCTCCCAATAAGTTTTTTCATATCTATTGCAATGGGGCTCTGGGTAGCTGGCGAGCTCCTAGGTTCATCTCATTTCTGTGTTTCCCCGTGTTTGTTTTCTTATATGTCCTGAAAGGGATGTAACTGAAATAAAATTTCCCCTTGGGGATCAATTAAGTATTCCGATTCTGATTCAGTCAAACTCTGAGTTTTAGCGGCCCCCTCATGAGATGCCTCAGGAAAGTTTGCCCAAAAACCAACGTGTTTCAGTGTGGTGTCTTTGGACATTATAATCTCTCAGCAGTTCAACGCACTCATTTTCTGGTTTTGCAAGAGATTTCTGCTGTCAGAAATAGTTCTTCCTTTTCACTGTAACTCACCAAATGCTACATTAGTCTCTACTCATGGTGGGTCAAGGTGAAATCAGACTCCTTTACAGGTCCAGATCTGATATTGTTTTTGGAAAGCATGTTGAGATAATGCTTTTTGTTATTTGGTGCTTTTTAATAAAGGTTAATTGATTGATTGACTGAAAGAAAAAGACAGTCAGCTCCACCTCCTCACAAGATTCTGGGGTAGCCAGCTGAAATCTATGTGCCTGACATGGTGACCGTCCATGGTGACTTCTCCAGGAACCATGTGACCTCAGTGAGACTATAACAGTATTTCATACAGGTATGTCTCGTACTTCAGAGTGAGTTTTCCCAGAAATCTTTAACCTGCTACTCATAAACAAAAGCACCATTCTGGATACTGAAACAAAGAGTTTAAAGACACTCAGATGCGTTCACCAGTCGATTAGAAGTTCTCAATTAAAGCTTAATCATTTTGAATCATGTTTTCTGATTTCAGATTGATTCTTATTTTGAACTGTTATTTATTTATATTTAAAAAAATCTTTAACCACTAATTTGTCTCATTTTCGACATGAACCTACATGAAACTCAACACCCTACATGTGGCTGGACACCTAGCTGTGTGCTAACCTTCAGCAGTTAGCAGGAGACAATTCTGAATTAGATTAAGTGCCTGTAAATTTTTCAGAATCAGCAAAGTGATTTAGTTCAGACTTAATGGACGCTGCACAGCTTTCTCTGAAACAACAAACACTAAACTCCTTTTTCGAAAACCTGATAGAATACCATCTAAACGTTTAGTATCCAACCACATTTTAATGAAATTTTCTCTTTTCACAAATTTTCTTTCCTGTCTGCATTAATCTGTCTCCTTTAACAGAGAGTGGTAGTTCTGTTTGGACATGAAGTTGGTTTATAAGAAACTTCTTCATCAGACTAAAATACAAGGCTCTCTAAATGTTGTTCACAGTGCCACTCAGTGGCAGCTGGTGTGAACTGCTGCTCGTTGTGAATCACAGACTACCTGCACGTCACACAGAGCTGAATGTCACAAAACAAGTAGTTAAATCCGTATAAAAAGTAGGTTGCCTTTATTAGAAGCTGGGAAACCAAAACATTATCAACATCATTGTTGTTAATACTTTTTTTTTGTAAGACCACAATATTGCCTTCTCCAGCATCATTTCATCATCGCGTCACACTTTTTCCACAACATGCAAAAGATTCAAGAGTTCAGCGTTCCTTTTCCACACTACAGACAAAAGCTTCTCCTCTTGGTCTCCTGTAAGAATCACAACTTGGCTTACATTAACATCGCCAGTACAACTGAAGGTAGATAGAAAAAAAAACAAAACATCAAAAACAGTACAACAGAAGAAAGAGTAGAATGGGTGAAAGAGGAGAAATTCACGGCCTTATGCCATGTGCCTCCAGTGGGATGATGGAGAGGAGCCTCTTTAAGCCCTCTGAACTACAGGACAGAATCTGATCCTACTGCATTCAGTGTTCTCGGAGCTTAAGATTTGTATAAACAAGCTTTTTTTTCTTCTTCATTTGTATCCAATCGTTTTAAAATGACATTAAGGTTTGGGTGCCAATTCTGAAGGTAGAAAAACACACTAACCTGCTAATACGGACATTTGTAAAACAATTGAATGTGCTTCTGAACCGAGTACAAGGTTTGAGTGTGGTTACTGTACACAATCCGTGACTGGTTGCAGCCTTGGGATGAATCGAAACTTCACCTGACGGGCGTATAATGATGAATTTTTCTTCCCAAGATCACAACAGCAGCCTTTTTTTCCTTGTTTCATTTTTTTCCTTGACATCAAAATACTACTCGTCGCAAAAAAGGACAATCTCACAAGTGTTGCTCCTGATCTCTGAGTCACTAGTTTGGAGATCGTTTATGGCTTTGGATGGTTTGCTGATCATACAAATTGTGGACTTGATCTAATTTCCCGATTGTAGCAAAGACCTAAAACATGAGGACAGGTTACATTCTCAGGCCTCCAATGACGTCATCAGGACCACTTCTGGAAGTGAACTGAATGAAAATTAAGGCATTAAAAGACAAATGTACACCGGGTATTTACTGAGCTGCCCTCTTTGTTTCTCAATCATTTGGGCCTCAGTGCTTCACGTCTCTAAATTCAAAACTATCTGTGGTGAAATACTAACGGGTGAACAGAAAGCTACGAGAAACAGATGGATGTGGATACAGACAGTAACCATTACGCTGGATGGGCTGAGAGAAAGAGAGAAAAGGGATGAATGAAAGGACAGAGGAGGGAAAGGGAGAGATGGCTGGTCCAACCATCAGGCAGAACAGATTGGATAGGGTCAACTTTTTTTCTTTAAAATCAAGATACATTTTATTTCTTTTCTTAAAAAACAAACATTACAAAAAAAATCTGAATAGAGAATTAAAACAATGAACCAACAGGAGAAAAAACAACATTCATTTTCTTAACTCTCGACAGAAAAAAGAAACATCTCTTCTTGCATTTTATCAGAGTAAAACAAAACAAAACAAAAAGTAGGGGTGCCTGGCGCAAGGGGTTGACAGTTCAGAAGATGCTGTGGCCATGCAGGGAGGCGGGGACCGTCTGCGTTATAGTGTGTGTCATTAAGCGTGATGTATTGGGCCAACAGACAACAACAGAAGCTAAAGCAGCTGATTGGGCGAGAGTAAAAAAAGCCCTCTTACAGAAGTACCCCTACGTTGAGTATATAAATGAAACAAAACATAAAACACAAAAAAAGCTGGCTTGAAATTTGATAGTGGTGGTTCAAAATGTAGTGAATACTTCGAAGTGACCCACCAATCAGATGACCTATGAAACACACCTCTGAGTGTTTCAAACCGATCTACAGGCGCAGCAGAAACACATCGATAACCTCTCAGAGTAACACTTCAACACAGCCACAAAATACCATCAACATAGTGTGAAAGAATCAGGGTGAGCTCTCGAAATCAAACAGATCACTCACTAATGCTGCCCTGTTAAAACTGCTCCAGGTTTAAAAAGCACAAAAAGTACCAAAAAGAGGGGAAAAAAAAAGCCTCAGCCATGTTTGTATGTGTGTGGCATTGATGTCGCTTTATGACTACAGCGCTTTAGTTTATCATACTGAGAAGCTCTGAACAACTCTCCCTGTAGATTTCAGTAAAATGAACAGGAGCTAAACTGTTTGGCAGTCGTTTCAAATCCCAAAGGAGGACAAAAATAACAAAAAAGAACAAAACAAAAACATGCTAACTGCTGCGTTCACACAAGACGGACGGATGCTCGTGAACTCTGAGCTTGTGGAAAAGGCAGAAATTTGTCAAGAGTGACGCTAAAATGTACACGATGAAAGGAAAGGATGGTGGGTGAGGCTGAACGCTGTGACTCAGGTGAAAATAAAAAAACATCCTCACAGACACGGTTTGATCACGTGAGAGTCATGTCTTGGTTAAAGAGGAGGGAGGGGAGAGCAAACCAAGAAAAAAGCACACCAAGTCCAAACCATTGAGCCAGGCCACCAGGAGAAAAAAAAACAATCCAAAAAAAAAAAAAAAAAAAAACTTTGAACGTAGAGCAACAAAAGAAAACAAAACATTGAGAAGAGACAGAGGGAGAGATAGAGAGACATGGAGGATGGGCTTCAGTGGATACCATCTTCTAGTCTTCTCCAGACGGCGCCTCCTCTTCTGAGCCGTCCTCCTCCTCCTCCTCTTCCTCCTCTTCATCGCCACCTCCGGCCTCCTTTGTCGTCTTGGGGGCGGGGGATGTCTCCTTCTTCTCTACCTCCTCCTCTTCCTCCTCCAGGGGACTCTCGGGCTCCTCGTCTTCCTCCTCTTTGGGTGAGCTCTTCTCCAGGGCCTTGGCACTGGGGCGCCCCTTCCCCTTTCCTTTCATTGGGCTGGGGGTCACTGAGGGGGTCAAAGACAGGACAGTTAAGAACTGGACATGGTCTGAGGTGTGGGCTGTAAGTAATGACAAATTGCTCGTCTCCCATCTATTGATGAAAAAAGTTTGATAACTTTGGATCCAAGGGGCTTCAGTCACTGCCAGACATCTTACCTGTGGCCTTTAGCCGGGGTTTGGGGCTCTTCTTCTCCTTCTTTTCCAGTCGTCCCCGTCGAATCACCTTCTTGCCTCTCTTCTTGGAGCGACCGTAGTCGCTGTCATCATCGTCCTCCACCATGAAGTCCTCGTCGCTGCCTGACTCGTCAGCTGCACACAGACAGAATCAGAGTCCTCACACTCAGCGCTCAGAAACATGATTGGCTTTGACACAAACTCCTGTCTTACTTTAATTAAATCTGTTGCACAGCCTTGAATTCATATGAAGGTTAGTCAGGTTGAAAAACATCTGGAGATAAAATAAATTGCACCAAACTTTGGAAATATTACTTTCAGTTCAAAGGTTGAAAGTTTATGATGGTTCTATTTTTTCAGGGTGTTCTTCCCTTTGTACTACTGCTCCAGCGTTAGTGTTTGAGGTGGTAATTTACAGTTACCCCTTGACTTACCTAATGAACAGGTACTCCAGTACCCACAGATTAATATAATTTTGTTTGTCAACCGTGATTGAAAAGGGGTCTGTTGGACCCATGCCTCATGGACCAGAATTGTAGATGTTATACCTGTAAAATGGCATAAATATCCAATATCTTAACCTTAATATAAATAAATAACCAAAATAGGAACCAAATGACTGCCTGTTTTCTGCCTCAGCTGTTTTCTCCTTTTGCTTTGAGTGTTAGTGGTTAAGCGTCAAACTAGTATTTCTATGGTTTGTAAGTTTAATGCCACTTTTCTGTCATGGCATATCATTTTATTGTTTCTGTTGAAATGTTTTAAGACATCACTTTTCCTGAATGACATGTTGTTGTGCTTTTGTTTTCAGTGTAGTGACTTATTTCTAGAGAGTTGTGTTAGGTGCCGTAAAACAGTTGTTTTTGCTGAAATCTGGCTCGGTGTACTGAAGTCGTGGCTGGAGAAGTCCTATGTTTGTGTCCTGTTAATTATTTCCTTACCTATTCAGTTCAGCAAAGACAAAAAGCTGGGTCACACATGTAACGCTGTATATGTTCACGTTTTGTAGCCAAAAGCAGTGCACTTGCACAGGTGCGAATAAATATTACTTATATAATGGGGTCAACAGTGAGAACTCTAGTACTCATTAAGGATGAGTAGTTTACATTTATGAAACGATATGGCACCAATGCCCTGTGCCCGGCAATACGTATTGGTACTCAACAGTACCATTTGTCAGTACTTTGTGTGTGTTCATGTGGTAATTGATATGAATTTGTTTAATAATAAAATCTCAAAGTTTTGCAATTTAACATAATTATTCTTCAATGTATAACCTTGCAATGCTGTGTTCATGTCCAGTATGGAAAATCGTCTACTCTACCACTCTCTCACAGTCACAAGGAAGCTTTTAGGAAACATGAAATGGTACTTTGGTACTACAGATGGAATTTGGTCTGTATCTATGAAAGTATCTAATATAATACCCATACTTATCACTGTTTAGTATACTTGCCTTTAGTTCGACTAAACAAAACCATGAAACACTGACTACATGAAGCTCCCACTGTCACCATGGTCATTAAAGAAACAGCACATGAATAGTGGCTGAATGTTTCAGCTCTAGCTTTGTGGTGTGTGTCACAGTTGGACACTTCAGTTGTACGTACGGTCCAGATACGGTTCCTCTTGGTCTTCATGCTCCTCGTCCTCGCTGCCTCCATCTCCCAGCAGGATCTCCCTCTGTTTGGACACGGCCTTGGAAGCTGCCTGACGCACTGTACGCTTTCGACTCACTTCCCTTTCATCATCGCTGTCATCTGAAAACAGCAAACACACAAGCTCACAATGATTCATGGTAGTATCAAGCAAACTGGTACATGAGAGGATCATGGGGTGCATGTTTGTGTATGACGTGTTGATACTGGTTTGTTGAAACTTCAAGCAGCTGTTCTCAGCAGAGCCTGCATCACAGAGTAACTGTGTCTCTCCAACACTGTCATAACAGACTTTTATCTCAGCTAGAAGAACAAATCAATGCATGTGTTAACTATGTTTCATGAATGTGACACACAAACACTCTGCATTTCCCAACAGTTGGAGTAAAACACGGACACAGTCTGTGTGTGTTGCCAGTTGGTTTCTGAGGGGGAATTTTAAATCTTATCTGGTGTGGTTGTTATGGAGTCTAAATTTCCAGCATCTTACATCAGTGAGCTGACCCAACGAGGGGCAAAGACGTAGAGCTGAAACAGGATTTTAGCCACACCATTACATTTTCAAAACTGGATCACTACAGGTAAATTTTTCACAAATGTAGAAAAATCTTACAGTTCATGTTTTAATGTAAGCTATGCTGATCTTGCTTCATCTTTATCTCTGTCCAGAGTAATGAGGTTCATCTGAGAGGAACTCAGGAAACTTGACGCAAAGATTGTTTTATAGACCATTAGATTAACTGCATGATCAATCAACAAGAAACAATCCCTAATGTATTCAGTGTAAAAGTTAAGAAGAAAATGTCTGCTCATTTTACAGTCACATCTGTAAAATTATTTTAATGTGCATTATTCCTGTCACAGCACTGTTATATCTAATCTGACATTTCTTTATGATCATGGTAGGTCATGAATTGCTGGTCTGGATTAACATAATTTTCAGTACCTGTGTCTGAAAAAAGAGGTTTCTTTCAGCCAGTTTTTGTGCCACAACAGACTTTCTACAGGGTCTTCTTGTCTGTGTCCAGACTACATGTTTGGCAGACTGAAGTGTGCGATCAGACTGCCAAAGAAACCCCAACCATCACCATCAGTGCTCAGAGAAGACGAGTCACTTGTGTTTTCAAACAGCTCACACACTGTCTTCCAACACTAATTACTTCCTGATCTGACGGTGTGTCAAACGCTTGATTCTGATTGGTTAAAACATCTTGACGACAGTTATTACCTTTCACTAACATGAACAACACAAACGAAGCAAACAGAGCACTTCATGTCAAATCAGTACACAGAAAACAATTCAGCTGAACTTAAGTTTTTTTTTTATACTATGAACATAAATCTTTTTAACTTGATACAATAATCTTCAAATTACTGTTTTTAAAGTGGTGGGACTCGATTTACAGAAAATAACAATTAGAGGCTTTGTAATTAATTTTGAGCCGGAAGTGTTTGCAAGGCTCAACTACTAAATTCAAGGTCTAAAGGACTTTTTTTTTTCAACTTGAGTATAAATATTTAATTAGTCTGTTTAAATTACTACTATGATGATCAATTACACTAGAAGAGACTAAACCGTACTTTAACCTCTTTAAATCAGCCTCCTGGACACTTGGGCCATTCTTCCTCCCTCTGTTCACTTTGCAGCTTGTACTTCTCTTTTTCATAATATACTTTAGTTATTAAGGGTCATGTTGGAAGAGTTGGCATTAAAATGGCACACAGTCAGTCACCTGTCAGACTTTGCTCAGCAGATGACAGTGATTGATTGATCAGACTTTCCAATTAAACATGAGTCTCATCGTAATAAATCAAAACTCAGCGCCCTAATTTAAAGGGATGTTAGACGTAAACATTTCAATCAGTCTCAATCAGCTGGAGATGAGAGAAGAATTAATTCAGATCATGTCTGACAGAGTCCACGCAGCACGCCCATCAAACAAGGTCCAACATCAAGGTCCAATTAGTTTGACTGAACTGTTCACAGATTTTCTCGATGATGAGCTAAAATTAATGTGTTCAATCAAAAGAAGCCTGCAGTCAAATTTTCTTGAATAAAAGAAATCGAATGTTTGAGAAACACAGATTCATATTTTAATATCCATGATAAAAATAATTAAAGTCTGCCATTTTTATACACAAATAGCAACAAATATTTGAGTTTTGTTATCAAATTACAACATTTGATGTGTTGATAATGTGAGAAATGAAATGTTGAATTCTTTACTGTGAGGAAAGAAGTGCTTGTTGTTACCTGCAGCCCGTTTCCTTTTCGGCCCTCTCTTGCTGGGCTTCTCCACCTTGGCTTTCTTTGCTTTTTTCCCTCTTTTCTCTTCATAGTCGCTCCCGCCTTCTTCATCTTCCTCCTCTCCAAAGTCATTGTCCTCTTCCTCACTGCCAAAGTCATCTGCAGCAGCAGCACAGAGAGAAGTGAGTGAAGAGGCTCTCAGTGACAATAATCAAATTCCATATGTTCAAATAAAGTTCATCATTCTCATGATAAACTGAGAACAGAGAATAGACTGACCTGCTGAATCATTTTTGGATTTGGAAAGCTTTTCATCAGACTCCTCACTGGAACAAATGTTGAAAAAAAAAAGATTTATGTTAGTGGGAAACTCAGGGATAGAGAGAGATCATGAACTATGCATCAATCTTTTACACTCTGCATCCTAATGAACGCCCCACCCCAACCCCCACATGAATGTGCATCATCACAAACAGCTCAATCCCCTTCCTGTTTTTTTTTCTAATAGTCACTCTCCAGAGTCCAGCATCACTCCAAAATAAATCCAGGAGGCAGAAAATACATGAACAGAGTAAATGTGCATGAGGTTTGAAACAACGATTTACAAGAACGGAGTTACCTGCACATTTATAACAGGTAACTCCGTCAATGCTACTGATCATGAGCTGCCTCTTGAGCTGTTTCCACCGAGCAGTCCAGTTAAGATCAGTACACTTTGGCACAGGTCCGATTGGTAAAGCCTGATCCTGTTTGTGTTTCCACAGCCAACTATGCCCTCACCTGGTAGGTGACGTGTTAGGCCAATAGCTGCATCAGCTACTTAAAAGCATGGTCAGCAACTCCAGGGTCGACCATGGTATACTGTTTTGTGACACCAGTTTCCAAACCAAGAAGACAATTACCCTCACAAAGTTCCCTGGAGATTTAAACATGGTTCATGTGTTTTTCTTCATTACTGCTGCAGCACGGGAAGTGATGATTCTGTCAACCAATCAACCGGCTGCAGTGGTTCTAGCTCCACCTTCTGGAGTCGGATTGGTTTGTCTGGCACACCATAAGAAGGGTACCAAAACATGGGACGGTACAAGTCGGTAATTTGAGGACCTGTTCCAGCTTTCTTCAAAGGAAATGCCACAAAATGTGTTCTGTACCAAGACGAACCAAACTGAATCACTTGGTGGGTATGAGGCCTTAAATTGTATTTCAGGGGCCGTATAAAGGACAATGGTTTTGGGATGAAACCCAAAAATGTTGTTGTGTTTCAGTCTCAAGGAAACAGCATTTTAGCTGCATGCAAACTTTTGAAAATGGCCTCAGGAGAGAAATTTTTTTTTGAAATGCTGCCGCCACTGTTGCTGTGTTTACAGTAAGGTGGCGTATTGAGTGGAAACAGTGATGTCTGCTTCGCGCAATCCCAGACAACAGTACAGCTGTTACGGTCATTGCGGACTACCATGTTGTGCTTGTGTTGCTGAATCTGCTGACTGTCTTCCAACAATATATGAGCATCTGTTGCTCCACTTCTGCTCTTAGTGTTTATCAATACACCAGATTATTGGCCAAACTCTACTTCCGTGAAGATCTACCAAAAGCCACCTCAGGACAAGACAGTTATAGCACCGACTACAGACCTGGCATGCTTCGTACACCGTTTCCAGTCCCTCAGTGTTTCTGTAAAAGACGGTTTTTTCCACTGCGTTTTAGCGTTAATGGATAAAATGTCGTCATGTAAACAGGGCCTTGGTTCTCGATTTAAACTTGTCATTTTATGGGTCTCCATCTGGGTTAAATCTGAAGATTGACTCTTGATTACATTTATTTCAGGGTCCGTGTTGCTCAGGTCATTTAACGTACCAGCTGGATCTGTGATCAAAGGATGTTTTTAACAAACTTGAAACTGTTAACACCTATAAGCACAGGAAAGCCAGTCTTGGGATTTTAACTCTTTGCTTACATTTACGATGTTCTTCTTTGGTGACCAACAACAGTCTGTCAACAGTCAGAAATGGACTCCTCTGACGTGTTTTGACCTCTACAAAATTAAAAATAAGAAGAGCACCCACAACATCTTGTGTATAGAGATCTCCCTGTAGAGCTTTCTTATCTTATCACAACTACTCCTCTAGGAGAGCATTGCCATTCATGCCTCTAAGGAAAAGATGAACACAGTGCCTCAAATTAATTTGTATTAAATTTTCCTGTTTCTGGGTCCATTGTTGTTTAAACAGATCTGTTAAATTGAAGGGGCAGCACACATTTCAAAGCTTCTTAACTCTTATGTTGTTAAAGCGTTGCTCAGGCATGCCAAAAAAAAAGCTGGAAAGTAGCAGCTCCAGCAGGGGTTGCTGCAGATGTAACATGACTGAAAGTGATCAGTCGTCACTAAAACAAGGCTGGCCTCTTAAATTATAAACAGGATCGTAGCCAGGGAACTTACCTTCATCTCAGAAGGCATTAAGTGTGCCAACCCAGGCCATTAAGAATCCCTGCTGGATTTTGGGTAAGTAGTAAATCACATGTTGCAGCTGTGATAGATCGAATGCGGCTCTTCTCCCTCCCCCACAGTCACCTCCAGCTGAGCTTCTTTCTCTCGACAGTCTCCCAGCTCACCCCCGCTCTGCCTGACACACCTGGCTGTCTCCCATTCAAAACTGTGTTTGATAAACCACCTCTTCCTGCTTTCTGCTCCCAGAGAGGCTGCATTATACCCCAGCCTAAATCCCCTCAGCCATTGCACCTGCTGTTCTACATCCAGATGCTGACCGTGTTTCTCTGTTGCATCAGAGCCGGAGTTTCAGTGCAGGAGTTTGTGTGAATGGATAAGACTGCACACTCTCATTAAGGCTCCGGAATACGTTTGTGTGTGAGAAGAAGCAGCAGGAAATGCTGCAACAGAGAGCAACTTTAGTCTGGAGATCTAGCTCTTACTCTCCACCAACATATTATTAAACTCCACTTTTCAGAGGCTCTGTTGAAAACAAGTGCTAGTGATCTTCATCTTAATGTTGGACACTGTGGGTTTTTGTGGGTGGTCTTTATATGTTCAAATCTTACAAGCCCAAGCCACACAGGGGGTGCTGTGCCATCGAGCACCACGTTTACTCCATCTGAGGGTGCCCACTCTGGCACATGGGACGCGTGCGGGGGGCGGATGCAGCGAAAAGAAGCTAAGAGCAGCTGGGCTCTGGGCTCTTTCCATTGCAGAGTATGCTGCATAGCAGTAAGTATGTGTTTTAGGTCTGTTTTATTGTTGTGTTGCTACCTTCTGAAAGTGTTATCAGCTAAAGTTTCAGCTGTGGTTGATGTGAATCAGGTAAGATGGCGTATTTGAGGCAACATATTGTCACTTAGTTGGAAAGAAATAAAAAGTTATCTTTAACACCAGAACTAGTCTGATGGATTTTCTCTTATGTTAGCTCAAGTTAGCTTAACGTTAGCTCCTAGCTGCGTTGCTCACCATGTCTCTTTGTTTGTTGGGGGTTCATTTGCATATTTTTCTGTAGTTTTTGTTCTTTGGTGATTGTGCATCATTGTTAGCTGTTGTCCAAAGGGCTCTAGCTAAACTAATGTTAGCTTTTGGAGCTTAGCTTCATTAACTTCGGTAATAGCTGAGATAACAAAGGTTGGCAAACATTATGCTGAATCATTCAGCATAAATACTGTGGCACCAAACTACTAACTAACTGTAACTTCACTACACCTTAGATGTAGTTTATCACATTTGAACTGGGATTTGTAAATTTAGTCTGCAATTGCAGCTTTTTATCATTGTCTCAACAGCAAAATGATTCCCGTATCCCACCAATGTGTAGTTTAGATCCTTTTGGTGACTTATAGATGAGATGTGACCCAACTGTCTCCAAAAATAATCAATGGCATCCTGTGAAATGTCTCTTACTGCGATACCTGCCATGGCACCTGTCACTGAATGTTCATCGTTTGTCCAAATGAGTGGAAGGGAGTGTGTGGCTTAGCCACAGGTCAAGGTGTGTCTGTGATCAACAAGTAATTCTCATCTAGGCGATCTAAGATAAGGTCTGGAGTCTGTGCTTGTGTTTTATTTTGAAACTGACCTGATGATCTGTATGGTTTACGATTCTGATTCCTGTCCAGGTTGATCTTCTCTGTTTGTACTGACGCATGATGAGAACACACTTTCTCAGAAATAGACTTGACAGGTATCTTTAGCAGAGACGTGTCTTGGCACTCCTAGTGGGAATTGGGCTTCAGTTTGTCTGTTATTTGGGGTTTGATTAGTCAAACGGTCTCCTCACCTCTTGGCTTCATCCTGCTCTACTCTGTGTGTCAACCATGACTATGTTTCTCATATCAGAGTTTCAAATGTAGATGTGTCATTGATCCTCTGAGGGAACCTCTTACCCACTCACTTCAGTCAAAAGGTCAAAGCATCAAACTATATTACACTTACTATAAGACGCTGTTATTCGCTGCCACTCCAATCAGTGTACACAAAGAGCTCACCTGTCATCCTGCGAGTTCTTTGAGCGCTTGTGCTTGGGCTCACGAGGGGCTGTGCGCACCTTCTTAGGCTTACTGTCACCATACTCCTCATCTGCAGGGAAAGGACAGGATGATAGTTTTTGATTCATGCTCATTCACATGTATGAAAACTGTCAAACCAGCTGTCCGCTGTGCAGAGATCATAGATTAGATCACACGTTCTATAAAAGGGGCAGTAATTGTGTACAAAATTTAACTCCAATTTCCACCCAACACTGAGACACCCCAATGCCACCATCTTACCTGCATCGTCAGACTCGTTGAATTGTGAATAGTTCACCACCTTCCTGTTCCTGTGATGAGAACAAACATGATATCAGGTTACATTTACACACAGCTGAAACACTTCACCACCTGAATCACAACGTTTTATAAACTCAAATGATGTTGGATGAGGATTGAGAACAGAGCTTTTCTGTCAAGTCAGTTGTGTATTGATCTCATCTGGATTTTTTTTATTTGGTTTGAGGAGCCACAGACGGCCTCCAGTTGGGGGCTCTGAACCAGACACTGGTCAACCTTCTACAGTTTCCAGGGCTAATTTGCCAAAGTGAATGAAGAGCGCTTCAGGTGACAGCAGCCGACCAGAGTTCAGGTGACACACGTCTCTGTAAACACTCATCATGCAGGTTCAAAAACACAGAGAATCCCCATCCCCCTTTACACAGTATTTCATAATCATCAAACAAATCAGCTTCAAAGAGTATTTCAAAAAGAAATAAATAAAAACCTGAATCTGAAAAGACTGGGTTTCAAATCAAAAGAACCCTTATGCTAATTCCTGATTTCCAACGTCATGTTTTTCTGGCACATTATCAGTGCATCACTTTGACTTTCAATAACTCTGTGGACATTTGGAGCTTAACACACATTTAGGAGCACACCAGTTTCTAGATTTCCATGATATGGTATGGACCAGTACAGTTTGGATCAGTAAATCCTGATCCTGTCTGCGTCTCCACAGCCAACTGTGCCCCCTCGTTAGGCAGCGTGTAAGCCAGATGCCGATAGCTGCGTCAGCCACACGATAGCGTGACACCACAACAGCGCTACACAGTGTACCCTGCTAATAAATCCACTGAAGAAGAAAAACACGACAGTTAACCAAGGGCAACCATAGAAGACTTCCAGCAATTCATCTTCTCTGTGACTATCATGTGGTTCTCTGTTACAACCGCGATCAAGCTTTCTTCCAGAGAGGGCTGTGCGCCACAAGGAGAAATACAGCTGCTGCTGTCGCACAGTAAGTGATGCTTCTTTTGACCAATCAACGGACTGCAGTGTTTGTAGCTCCACCTTCTGGGGTAGATCAGTTCAGTTTCGAACCCCGACAGAAGGGTCCAAAAAAGTGCGATGGCAAAGTTTGGTAATACAGGGACCTGTCCTGGTTTTAGTCAATAGAAACGCCACAAAATGCATGCTGTACTGAGATGAACAGAACCAAATCGCTTGGTTGAAACGGGCTTTTAGGAAGCTAATCTGACCTTTCCCCTCTTTGTCCTCAGAAGTAGAATGAGTCAGACGGTCTCAGACCCAGCTCTTGGTGACTATTTAGCATTGATTACTGAATGTTGTTGAAGGTTGAACGATACTGCTGACGTTGATTTTTAATTGTGGTTAGCTGTGACTACCAAGCAGCAACCTCTGCTCTAAGAATATAAATGATGCGGAAGTGCTAAAACCTGCTGTTTCTCGAGTGTTCACTTGACTACCGGCAATACAGGAAGTCACATACACACCAGATGGCATGAAATTTCAGCCAAAACTGGGAAGTCAAAATTTGGCCCAAATCCTAAGGGCCGGCCCTTACGTTTGAGGGGCTCCCCAACAGTTTCAAAAAATTCTGGAGGTAACCCTGATTATTTGATGAAATGAGCCAGGTCCTCCCTGAAAATTCTTTGTCTGGGTGTCAGCATGTGAGTCATTAAAAAACCTGCCCGCATCTATGGCACTGTCCAGATGTGCAAGCTACCCATGCAACGTCACTTGGTTACAAAGAATAGGCATTCATTTTTGCCAAATACGGTTATTTGAAGTCACCATGGCCGACTAATGCGTTGAAGAAAGTAGGGATGGGCAGTTCAAGCAAAAGAGCTTTTCGAGATTTTCTAGTAACTGTTTGAATATTATTATTAAGATCGTGGTGAAGCCTACCATAGACTGTTGGTCTGCGGACCGCACCGCATTTTCTGCAGCAAGCCTTGCTCTCACATTGACTGCAACTAACCTTGCAGAGTATCTACTGTACCTCATTTTTGTTTATTTTTTCACAGGAGTTCCTGCACTACCTGATCCATATTTGAACGTCTTCTCCTTCTTGTCTTGGCTGTTAACCCTCCAGCCTGTTCACTTCTGGTCTGGCTCTGTTCATTATGTCAGTTTGTTGCTGTGGTTCAAGTTTTATTTACAGTTTATTTGATTTTAAAAGTCACTGGGCATTTTAAATAGTTTCAGTGATGGTTTCCAACTTCCTGTCCTGCTAGACCTGCTTTTTGTGAAATTGACCCGTGACAGCTCCGGCAAAAAACGGCGATCAGCAGCAGACGCGACAAAGCCATTGTTACCTGAACTATTCAATTTTCTATGTAAATGACCATTCGAATATTTGAAAACCATTGCCCATCCCTAGAGGAAAGATATTAAATCAAATAGGACCTGAGCACAAAGCGTGAGGCACTATGTGACAGCAGCTCTTCAAAATGCCTATGATCACTCACACAGAACAGAAATTGTTTTTTGGGCAAGTGTGTGTGTGTGTGTGTGTGTGTGTGTGTGTGTGTGTGTGTGTGTGTGTGTGTGTGTGTTATTTTATGAATGAATGGTTATGTGACTGTTTTGCTTTTGAAATAGTGCACAGAATGATAAAGTGACACTTCGGTGGTTTGTTGTGCTCTCTGTGTAGCCCAAAAAAACACAGATCTGCTCGTACCACTTCATGTGTTTCTAAAATTCATTTGAGAGAGAAACAGACACAAAGGAAGAGTCCAATATTATATAAAAATAATAATTAGTGGTCAGCCTTGCTTTGAAATGAGTCATTCCACCATTTTTTTTCTGGCACCACAAAAGGTTGAACAATATTTTCTGTCTGACAGCCAGAGTGAGACTGTCACAATGAGAGACACACACACTGATTGGGCTGCTGGCGACTGGAATCATCCAGTCCTCTCAGACACGGGCATTCCTGTCCTGATTTTCGATTTATACCCATGAGACGCAAGTTTTATTACATACCTACAGTGTCACAAACAAACAAGCAAACAATTAAGTAGTGAGGACAAGAGGTGCCCATCAGCAGCTGGGTGAAACAGACTTCCAGCAGCAGAATGAGCTTAAACACTAAACCCCTTTTTAAATGTGAAATCTAAGATTGTACTGTACAGATTGAGTAAGATTCCAGTAGACGCTTTTATTTGATGTTTTTCTGTGTTTGTGTTAAAAAAGGGAAGATCACAGTCCCTTTAAAGCAAATTCAAATACTGAACCAAACTGCTTTGCTCATGAAGCTTCTGAGCTTTTGAAATAAATGATGGCACTGCAGACCTTCCTACTGTGGCCTCGCTCTCAAAGACTGTGAACAGGAACACAACTTAAAAGAACAAAAACTGGATTCAACAAGACTCTTTATACAACAACTACAGTGACAAAACAGTCAATAAATGAATAAAGTTATTTTTCTACCTGGTCATGTTTTGAACAACAGATCGTTAAGAAAATTTAAATTTAAATTTCAGCTCCAGTATTCTGTCCTGGCTTTGAAGAGTTGTTTCAGACTTCCTGTGAAAGCGCAGTGTGCGCAACACTTATGGTTGAATCTGCTACTTTTGTACACAAAGATGGTTAAAGGGACTGTGAGGACTATCCATTTGAAGAGGACTGCAGCGACACCTTGGGCCAGAATTGCACGCACAAACACTGTCTTTAAGACACGACTCTAATCTTTCCTTTTTTTTCCAGTCCCGCTCATGTGTCCACTATCACTACAAAATTAATCACAGAAATCGGTTTCAGCAGAGAAAAACACGGAACTCGCTTCTCACTGCTAAACTTTGACAGCAGCACCGTGTTGTCATATAGACTTTGACGTGCTGTAAATGAGAATTAGCATTTACAAATGACCAAGCTTGCTAATAATCTCATTTAAAGTTTTGGATTATGATCAGGCGTAAATCTACAGTGGGACTTCTTCTAGAAAGTCCCCAGAATCCCTTTAATTTTTCTGTAAAAAGTTCTTGCAACAAACATCCTCCATCATGATAGCTGATAGTATTATACTACAAACTCTCTCTACATGTTAGGAAATTAAAACAAATCCAAAATGTTTTTTTTTTCTTTCAGGCCAATATTTTAAATCAGGAAAAGTGTTGCATTTCCTGCTCATTAACTGGCAAAGAAGTCTTGGAAAAATGAAATGAAACAATGGGGATGAAATTGTGATCCTGCCACAGAAAACCATGACACATTATTATATAATCGTATCATGTTATCATTGTGTCTCAATATTGATAATAGTTTTAAGTATGATTTATTGCAAGCATACCATAGGGACAGTTACATGATTGGGACTTTCTTACTCTGTTCCCACAAAACTTATGTGTGCCAAGATGTTGCAACAGGCTTTATAGCTTCAACCAGCTCCTACACTGTATTTCACTGCTCCGATTGAAGTGTTTTAAGAAATTTTAAGCATTTTCCACTAAAGCTGAGAGAGATATATTATTTGACTGTTGCAACAAAAATGTGCACAAGCAAAGGCGTTGGTGATATGAGTTTAAAACTTTAAGATGTCCAGTTTCTGAATATCCGAGATTAACCAATAAAAAAGTGATATCACCTAGTGGCGTGAGGTGTGAGTCACATGACTGCGAACATAACCTGAAGCCATGGGCAGAAAATGATGGCGAGTTTTCCTTACATTCAAATTTTTCATCTCAAGGTTGATTCGACAGATAAAATGTAACTTTAAACATTGTCAGGAATTACTGATAACATCTTAGTGAGTGGGTTACGTTTACATGAAAGGATCCAAAGTTACATGCCACTCTATCCATTTTTTCTAGTGCTTGTTTCTCTACCACCACTCTTTGGTGTTAGAGCTGCTGTTAAGGACATCGACACAGTGTTGTAAAGTAAGAGGGCTGATGTGGAGAAAATAAATTGTTTTCTTGTAACCAAAATGTCACACTATTAGTGTCATCACAGTTTTTGTTTTTCCAGTGTTGTGCAGCAACAAGTACCTTTAAATTGTAATGCAATGTGGCTCCACAACAGCAGCATCACATATCATTTAGCCGAAGACTTAGGCTATTAAAGACGCTAAAAATTTCATTTTAAGGTAGAAAAAAACAAACATATTAGAGAAATTAAAGAAAAGGAAGTTTAGGGCTGCGATCAATAACTATTTCTTATGTTGACTAATCTATTGATTTTTTTTTGATTAGCTGGTTATTCATGATTATTTGGCATACTATTTTAGAACTCTGTTTTACCTCCACTGCTTAAGCATGCACAGGCACTTTCAGGTGTTGGTGCCAATTTGTTGCTGATAAAAATGTTCCCCAACTTTGGAAACCCAGGGGTCGTCTTTTTCTAGCACCCTCCGTCCTCTTCGCCATTATTTCTGTGAACTTCTTCTTCTCTATTTCTGTGAAAAACATTGTCAGTGGGAGCGATACTGCCCCCACCACTTCCTGTAGTGTACTACAGATGAGTTTTATGTCCTTACCAACAAAAATAGCAATGCATCAGCAATTTTTTATGGTCATTTCATGATCAGTTATTTTGACGTGTCATTGCAGTCCTGAATCTGTACGTCATGCCAATACCTTGCTGTGCTGCCTCTTTCAAACACTGTCTAGAGTACCTTTCACATTTGAAATGATAGGGTACCGATGGTACCTGGCAATTGATATCGGTACTCAACTGTACCAATTTTCAGTACTTTTTTGTGTATATGTGGTAGTAAACATTAATTTCAATAATAAAATAAAATCTAAAAGCTTTTTTGTTATTTTTCAATATGTAAACTTGCTATAAACGTCCATGTCCAGCATAAAAAATCGCTCACTCTTCCACTGCTTCACAGTCACAAGTAGGGCTGAACAATTAATCGATTTTGAACTGACATTGCAATGTAATAGAATGCAATTTTCAAATCGCAAAGGCTGCAATTAAAAAAAAAAAAAAGGTTCACGTACACAGACCTGGAGGGAATACAGTAACTTGTACATGTTCTCCCTTAAAATGAGCAAAAGTCAAAATGCTGTTTTTTTCTGGCAAAAAAACCCTATTGGCTACAAGGATCCATCCAGTAGATCGTAGAGCCATACTCCTAGGTCAATTTTTCTGTATGGTTTGTTACTCTTACTGACAACAGGAGGTTAAATTACATTTCGAAAAGGAGAGAAAACAGCTTTGAAGCTACTGTGAAAAACTTTCAGTCCTCTGTGGACAGAGCAGTATATGTTATCCTTGACATTTAAGTTCTGCACACATCATGTTTTCGGGTCAAAAGTTAATTCACACTGGTTTGTGTTATCTTGTTGTTGCTGGTTAGCAAATAATGATAATAGTAATTATAATAATAATCATAATAATAATGGGCAAACTTAACTGAATGTAACTACTATTATATTATTACTACTACTATGTAAAAGCAATAAATAAAAGTTTTTTTTTAAGTTCACTAAAAGCAAAAATTTGCGTAAGTAGTAAATATTCATGCATGCAGTTTGCTGTTTGGGACTGCTTTTGTAACTGACCTGTGGAAGCATTTCTGATGTTGTAGGTCAGTTTTGTCTTAGTAGCACATAAAGAGGAATAAGCTTGAATTTTCTGTTTCATTTTAAGTTCAAAACTCACCATATGAGTCTTAATGAAAGTCCCATAGAATCAAAACACCACTTTCAATGATTTTTTTATCTACTTAACCCCTTCACAATAAATCCTTCTCTCTATCGTCTCCAGAGTTATTTAAGTTATCCTGACTGAAATTGGGATCTCCATTTTAACTTAAAAAAAAATAAATAAAAAGGCACACATGGCTCTGAGTGAGTTATTAAATCAGGATGGAGATAAAACATCACATTTGTGGAGCTGATTTAAAGGATTATCGTGACTCCTCATCAGTTTTAAAGGGCGTTTTAATTCGTATTTAAACGTCCCGGAGTCAGTCTTTGCATTATAATCACACAGGGACTCTTGCATTGGTGGGGGTGTGGTAACTTTCTGTAGTTCTCCGCCCTCCTGTGACATCAGCCAGCAGCGTTAATTTACTGCTAGCGCTGAAAATGTAGATATCCGCGCTCCTTTTCTTCCCTGCAACGCTTTCATAAACTATCACATGACTCCATTCCTTTTTGTAAAGACAAAAGTGTTTTATTTGAGGTTAAATGCGACCTAGAGGGAATACAGCCCCGACATGCCTAGTCTGCGCGGTAACAAGATCAAATCCGGAGGCCGACACCACCTCCTCCGGGTGTCTTTTTTTCAGTTTTGGTGGGGGGGTTGTATTGGCGTTTCAGAGCCTCCCCTGTTTGAATGGGTAGCCATATTCTCCTTCTCCACCAGAGAGGGAAAATATTATAAGGCCTAGCTTTAGTGAGCCGTAAAACATAGCTGGTTAAATCACACCGCCTAATTTTCCGCTTGGCCTACATAAGAGGCAACAATGCACATCATGGATCGGTAGAAAAGCATGTTAGACACGACACAGACATGGCGAGGAGTCCACACCGCTGGGATCCATGTTAGAAAAAGAGGGTGCACACACACACGAGAAGGAAACACACACACACACGCACATATTCCCCATTATTTTTTCATGAAATAAACACATTCACCGCTCATAAAAAGCAGCATGGTCGAGCCGTGCATGTTATTTGCAATGGCTGCCAGCACGGTGTCGTTATTAACTTCGGGTAAGCAGAGGACAGAATTAGCACACCTACCTCACTGGTCTTGACATTTTGCAGGAATACTGTAGAGGTTACGGATGTAAGAAAAAGGGGGGAGAAGAAAAGCACAGGGAAAAAAAGAAATATAGATTCCCGCTCTGCAAAACACCGAGGGGAGCAAGGCTGACGCACAACTCCACCGTCCAAGCTAGTGCGCGAAAATAAAAGTAGGGCAGCGACCTTTCCTCCTCACGCAAATATTCTTAATTTTTTTTTACCTTGAGCTTCTCAAAATGGTGAATAAAACAAACTGAAACTGCAGCCTGTGTGCAACCAAACCCCGCGGCCTTCAGGGGTGTTTCCTCCGCGACAAGCCCCGCCTTCACGGTACCCTGAGAGGAGCAGCGCGGCCACCTGCTCCTCCTATTGGCTGATTTGAACAACAGTTTGCTTTCCTATTGGTGAATGGAGCCGCACGTCTGAACACTGTTAGCATACAGATCCCCGCCTCCGTTAGCATGTTCGGTTGACTTTACACTGCTAAGAAAACAAAAAGAGGCCCTCAGGTTTGATGCAAATTCAGCCTGGGCCCCCAAATGCAACGATGAAACAAAAATTAAAATAAAGAGTACGAAGATCATACATTTTATTTTCATGTAATGCACCCCAGCGGTCAGATTGGCTGCTGCTATTCTGATTACTGAGACCAACCCTCCTGTGTCTCACCTGGCATACAGCTGCAGCGTGAAGACACAAGAAGCAGGAAAATTCATATTCACATCTGTATACATGAATTATCTACCAGAACTTCTTCTAAATGACAGCCTGAGCACAATTATTTCCACTTAATGCTTTGAAATTTCCAATTGCGCTAAAAAATAAAAGTTGTTTTCTAAGTGTATTGGTCTTCTCCAAAATGTGTTGAATGGATTTTGCATGCTTGCAAGTTATCTGGTCTGAAGTCCAAGCCCACAGGCCCAGCTTCATAACCCTGCTCCTGACCAGATTTTTGCTGTACGGTGGCATGAAGTGTGGACGTGTGTTGGTCTAACTGGAGTATTGCACGTTTCATAATATATTTAATGCATATCAATTAAAATTTTGCATTAAGTTTTATGTAATTTAATTTAAAAAGATGTACTGTTAGACAGAGTTGAAAACTTGTAGTCAGTGGTGATACCGGTCTTCTACAATTGCAGCACCATTCTTTAAAACAGACTTTTTTTTCTTTAGTAAAAGCAAAGTTTGAAACTTCTCAAGTGTCTGACAATTTTCCATTCACACTATCAGATGCTATATTTTGTGCTATTTTTCCAATAGGGACGCCACAGCTCTTGATTACATGTTTGGAGGAGAAGGACTCATGGATGCAGAGGTATAAAGGTAAAACGTCTGTGGTCAGGTTTCTACTGGCTTCTTTTGTGGCTGTGCACTCGGTATGTTTCTGTTGTAAATGGGTAAATAACATTATAAAATGTCCCTTTCTTACGAAATAATGTAGATTAAATGTGTGCACATTTTTTTATTTCAGAAAAAAACATTACTTAATGCAGAATTTTTCTTTTCTCCTTCTGTTCTAACATGAACCAAAATTTAAAGCTGTCAATATTATGCTTGTTGTGATTGAAAGGCGTGCAAAACACTCATATAACATAAAATGTTTTGCATGATTGCTTTTATTTATTTATTTATGGTTTAAAGTTGTCAGGACACTCAGAGATTTCAGTCACAATAACTTTTAATTTGTTGGATAAGGTTTCAACATGCAGCTCGACAGCTTCACTAAAGAGAGAAAGAAAAGACGTCATCAAACTTTCAGCACATCTTGTTTGCTAAACATAAAACAGCAGCGTGTGCAGCCAACTACTCTGTATTTCTCTGCCCAGCTGAATCTACAAAAATGGAAAGAGCCAGGAGGTGACTGGCAGTTAGAGCTGATTTGTTTGGCTTGTGTAATATCCATAACAAGCAGAAATATTTATAGTTCAATAACAGGTTTCTCAGGGGATACAGATTCAAATTGTTACAATAATACTAATAAAGCTCTGACAGTCTTTTGTTGAATATTTCAGCTGAGCATTGCAGGCTGTGGATGGAAGTCACCTTTGTGTATTTGACGTTCATTGAATTTCAGGTCCACCCACTCAGGGTGAGTTTTGAGTAGCTTCTGCCAAATTTTAAGCTGTGCTAAGGGCTTGTTAGAAAGGTGAGCATTCCCATCATGCCTTGTGTGTGTTTGAGTTTATGTTTCCTTTCAGAAAAAAAAGTCAAACTGATTTTTAGACACAAATTGATGAGTCCGATCAGGGTGAGATATTTCCCAAAAATGTGAAGGGGAACTGTAATAAAGCATGCTGCTCACTCTCTTGGCGCCCTCTCTCCACACACACACACACACACACACACACACACACACACACACACACACACACACACAAACATCAGACAGACTTCTGTCTCCGCGTTAAGGGATGATGCTGTTGTGAGGAGCAGGTATGTTGCCTTGGCAACCAGAAAGTGACTCTCGCCTGTCTGTTGGTGGATTCACGGCTGCATCTGGATCATTCCTCAGCCTGAGCTCTGCAGTGTTCAGCCTGCTACAATAGACACCTGAGACTCAGAGACATGTTATTTCACACCTTTTTGGGAGGATGACTAATGCAGAGTTTGCGCAGCATCACTGTCTGGCAGGAGAGAGCTGTGGCTTCCCAGAGCTTAAAAAAAAAGAAAGAAAAATCATAATGATCCCCAAAATCCTCACAATTAAAAACACGAGTTGTTTCATTAACTCCGGTGCTCAGCTTAATTCCCTCTTATGAGATGGGGAAAATGGATTTCTACTTTTGATGAAATGTGGCTCTGCAGCCAATCATGATAAGTTGGAAGAGCACCATGTCTGCTCAACTGTGTGGTGCTGCCACCGTGTGGCCATAATATCAAACTGCACTGCAGCAGACACGCCTACAAAGACAACCTCATATGACCCAGACGCATAAATACCATCAGCATCGTTTTCTACAAGAGAACAGTAGTAAGCAGCAATTATAGTGTCTATTGCACTGCTTTGGCTGTTTTTTTATTTTTATATATTAAGAAGTTTTTAAGGGTTTTTCATGATTGTTTTTTTTTATTATGATTTTGACTGTTAAAAAAAAAAAAGAAATCATGACAACAAGCAGATTCAAACAAAAAATCCACAAAATTTCAAAGACTGCAAATAACACTTTCAACTATTACCGTGAATTAAATCTACACATTAAACAAGAGAGTAATAATTTCTGAATTACACCCTGTCTCCATCATCAATAATTCATTGGGTCAGCTGTCCTGTTTATACAGCAACAGATTCATAGAGCAACCGTTCGTGATTATTTTGAATTTTAACATCTGTCTCTTACCATAGTTTGTCTCACAGATTTAAAGTCATTACTCTATAAATAAAAATTTAGTGATTGTCACATCAGGATGCATGGTGGTGCAGTGGCTAGCCCTGTAGCCTCACAGCAAAAGGTCACCAGGTCAAATCCCGGTTTAGGTAAACTGGGCCTAGCATGTTCTCCCCATACATGCATGTGTTCTCTCCACAGGCCAAAAACATGCTCCTCAGGTTAACTGGTGATTCTAAATTCCCCATAATGTGTGATTGTGTGTGTGAGAGGTTATTTGTCTCTCAAATGTGTGGTGGAGCCAAGTGGGCTTCAACCACATTTGGCCCTGAACACGATAAAGGACAACGGTTGATGGATGGAGTTAAATATTGTAAAGGACAGAAAGGTGCGCACACACACACATACAATCAAGTTTGGCAATTTTATTTAGCAGTCTTATTTTTGGCATAAAGGCAATTCAAGATGCTTCACACACACAGGATAGAACATCAAGCATGTCAACAAAAATTTACCATCAAAGAAAGGATTAAAAAAACAGCCCAAAGAATTAATCTGAAAGTCGTTAAAATAAGACAATATAAGTTCAAGCAAAAAAAAATAAAAAAAAGGCATAAAAAGCAACAAAGTAAACACTCAGTATGACTCAAACAATAAAAATGTACAAAAAATGCTGACGTTTACTGAACCAATGTACGCATACAGAAACACACACTGACCCTCACTGAGGCTAAACATGTTTAAATATTTAGAGACATGCAAATTAACACCCTCTTAAAACACACATACACACTCATTTAGACAAGCTACACACAGAGAATTGCTCTTTTCTCTCACACTCTCACACTCTCACACACGCAGTCTGAATTTCATGAATCATTTCTCTTTTCTTCTTCTCTTCTTTCACATCTTGTTCTCATGTGAAGCTTTGGCTCGTACCGTCACACTTTCATTCATGCCAAAAAAAAGAAAGAGAGACAATCATTAAAATTCAGCTGACTGCTCACAAACCACACACACACACACACACACACACACACACACACACACACACACACACACACACACACACACACACACACACACACACACACACACACACACACACCACAACGTGACCATGGGCTCCTTTTGGAAATGAGGGATTTAAAGACACTACTCACCCAAAGCTGTTTATCTATTTCATGACATGATCAAACACACTCCTGGTGTAAAGTGCTGGGAAAGAAATGTCAGCACGACTGATATGGCCCTATCTTCAAAAACTGAGATCTTATCCAGTGATTTTGTCTTATTTTCAGTAGAAAATGTCTTTTAAGACTTAATATGAGCCACATTTGCCTGTTCAGTCCAGAAAAATATCTTGTTATAAGTTCCGTAGAGCCAAAATGGGGTCTGAATTGCTTGTAACAAGTAAAAAAATATCTACCAATGGAACAAGAGAAAAGTTACTTGTATTAGGATATTATTCTAGTTTCAAGCAAATTTTCCAGCAAATTTTTTCTTGTGCCATTGGCAGATTTTTTTTACTAGTTACAAGCAATTCCGACCTCATTTTTAATCTTTAAATAACTTGAAACAAGATTATTCTGGACTGGTCAGGTGCATGTTGCTCATATCAGGTATAATAAGACATTTTTTTTAAACGTAAAGTAAGACAAAAATACTATGTAAGATTACAGTTTAGTCTGCTAACTTGTTTGCAAAAGGTAATCTCTGTGGAAACAGCTGTTTTTTGAGCCAAAGGTCCCACAAGATGGAGTTGCAGGTAGGAACCTGAAGTTTTATCCCACTGTGGCCTGTTTCTGCAGAAGACTCTGGTTGGATGTGAAAAGCCGCAGCTCACATGAAGATTCCTGATTGAGTTTATGACTGTGAGGATGCAGAGACACACACCTGGCAGTCACACTCTTCTGTTAGTGATCAGAACAACATGTCGGCTGTTTTCCTGAACTTCCTCCCTCCTCTCCTCGGCCTAAAGAGGGCATCACAGGACCACTTTTGGATGGCTGCAGATTTGGATTCATGCTCACCAGTGCAGAGCACATTACTTATTCCACTCAGACACTCCGGGTGGCTGCCTGCTGGCCAAATGTTTGACTCACTACCTCTGTCTGTGTGTGTGTGAGCGTTTGATTAAAACGTCTCTTGACCTCACCGTGACCTCCTCGGTTGGTGAACTCATTGTTTGACGGTGTGCAAACAATCCGCTGATGCTCGGAGAGAGCAGCAGAGAAAGCAACAGGGTAAAGAAGGAGTTCCATAAATGAAGCTCCTATTTAAAGGCTTATCGTGCCTCCTGGCACACTGATTGTTCTTACACATCATCCTCCTCCTCTTTGGAGTTGATTCCCTCATTTTCTCCGCTCTGTTCTCAGATGAGTAGCTGCAGGCGACACAGCGGATAAGTGGAGCAAGAAATACGGAGTGTGTGAGACAGAGAGATGGATGGATGGAGGGGAGGCTGCTCTGCTTAACTCAGCTCTTAACTCTGTGCTTTATTCCAAACACGTGCATGTGGAGATATGTGCTGCACACTCATAAACACAAACAAACAAACCCTGCGCCTGCCATGGTCTACCAACAAAACATCAGTTTGCTCCTGTCAGGTGAACTCTAAACCATCAGCTCTCCAGAATCACACAAATAAACCCTCAAAACATATTTCTGGATAATCCTCAGACGTGCTGCCACTGTTTGCTTGATGTTCCTCTGCTCATTTTATTTTCCTGCTTGTCAAAAGTTTGTCCGTCCTGTACTTTGAATGACTTTTTGAGTTCTTAATCACGCTGGCTCTCCTGAATCTTAATCGGCCTCGCAGCATCAGAACACTTTGTTTCCTTATCGTTCCCACATGAAATCCTCTGCAGATATGTGGACTCGTCACAGCAGGATGAGAGCAGGTGGAGAGAAATTTATTAATGATGACATCGCTCTGGCAATTACTGCAATCAAATGCAAAATTTACTATTTATTTATTTTTAAAACTGAAGTGGTTCTTAAACTGATCACATTTGACCAATTAGTATTCAGTGAATTAATCATGGGATGGTCAGGCAGCAAAAAAAGCAAACTTTAAAGGAGTTCAGCTCCTCAGTCGTGAGTTGGCTGTGTGACGTGAAGTGCAATGAGTTTAATTTTCTAAGCTCTGGGATTTTGGTTTGATGGATCAGTACGCTGAGATCCCTGAGATCCCTCACAGAGAAAGTGTTGCTGTTACTCCTGTGCAGTTTTATTGATATATAAGACATGGTAGAGATTCTAGTTTATTTTATTCTCTGATTGTTAAAATATCAATAAAGATGCACTCTGTAACATGGGAATTTTATTGTATTTTTTTTTTACATGTGGCATTTATAAAAGCTTGATAAGAAGATCTGTGGGATTTTTTTTCCTTATTTGCATTTTTGATTTTTCTTTCATCCCGTTAAATTTTTACTTTGCTCAAAAGACAAGCGACCCATGTTTTTTTAATTCATTTACGTATTTATTTATTTTATTTATTTTTTTAAATTACTTTTTGCAATATAGTAAATAAGTTTGTGGATTGTTTCTAGGTGTTTTATACATTTTATAAAGATAGTTTCACTCATGATTGAGTCTTTAAAAAGAAACTGATAGAGTCTGATTGAGCAAGAGAAGTGTGGGAAACTTTCAAATTTCACTTTCTTTGTTAAAATAAAATTAAAAATTGAAAAAAAAACAAAACAAAACAAAAAAAAACCAAATGAACAACAACAACAACAACAAAAAAACAACAACATACAAAAACCTTACCCCAACTTATTCGCATAAGTCAGAGAATCTGTGGAAAGATTACAATTAAGTAAAGAGTTGTAAAGTCATTGTAAAGTAAATCTGCCCATTTGAAAAAAGGCAACGGCTGTAAAAGCTGAAATAGGATTTCATCCTTATAAAAATTAAACACAAACTGTAACTTGAAATTAAAAATGTCTCTAGTTTCTTGCTTTCTCCATTTTGTTTAAACTAATAGACCATGAAGCTACTCTCCCAGGGTGATTTTTTCATTCTTTGTTTTTAGACATTTTCAGATAAAACTCTTCATTTTATCATAACTGATTCAGTGAAGCGCCACTGTTCAAAAAACAACAGAGGAGGGGTGAGTTTAGTTATTTAAAAACTACCAGAAAACTTGTGAAACCTTGTTCATTCTTGGCTGGTCTTTGTGATTTTTGTCTAACTCAGATGATTAAATCATCGGTGTGACAGGGACTCAGATTTGAAGATAAAATAAAACTAGTGAAGCAGCACTCAAAAACTGCTCTCTAAACAGCTAAAAATTAGCATTTAATGTTTTACAAATGTGTAATATATGAGAGCAGGATTAAAAATATTCTTACTGAACTCCTTTCAGTTTAAAGTGATCTAAAGAGTGTAAATACCAGAGAACTTATATTTGAAATAAAAAAAAAATTAAAAAAATGAAAAAAAAAACAAAAACCCTCCAAATTTATTTATTTTTCTTTCTCCTCTACATGAGCTGCTCACTTAACCAGTCAGTTAGAATTTCTCATGAACCAAACTTTACATCAGTGTTTTATTTGGATGCTGCTTTCTGTTGGCTACAGATATGCTTTAGTTGTAACTCTAGTTGATTAAGATAAATATCATTTATTAAAATGAAAATTAAAATAAGAAATAAACAGAAAAGTTAAACTGTGACACCATGATTGAAAAAAAGCTTGAAATGTTTATGAACCTGTATCAGACTGAATAAACTGAAATGGGTTTTCTTTTTTCCTTTTTTTTTTTTTTTTTTTTTGACTAAGTTTATTTATTTTTATTTATTTATTTATTTTTACCTGTACCTTAACCTGTCATTTTGCTTCATGTCCTCCCTTTTTTTTTCTCCAGAACTCAGATTTCTTGTCCACATCTCAATGTCTTGCCCGCGTCTCACACTTGTATTTAACAAACACAGTCGTGAACTGCTCTGTTGTCTCCAGTCAGGTCATAAAAACACAGACTTTATCTCACTTTGTTTGATCAGACATGTCTCCCTCAGCTTGGCATCAGACTCTGGATCGATTTAAAGATTTTTTCTGATCACTTTAAAAGCCCATTTGGGTCTGGCCCTGAGCCACGTTTCAGAGATGTATGAGCGTGTGTGGAGCCGTCAGATCCTCAGGTGGAGCCCCTCTGGCTGCTTCAGATTTGAGGCTTTATCATGAAGGTGGCAGTGCTTTAAAACTCAAGACATGTCAGAGCTGGATCAGCCTGTGAGAGGAGAAAGGAGGGGAGAGACTTCTCTCAAATCAACCCTTTTTCTTTTCTTTTCTTTTCTGACTCGTTTATCTTCTTTCTGTGTGTAGTTAATAATAAACATTTTTTCTTAAATGTTTCTTTTTTCTGTTGTTCTTTCTGACCACCATCTTTTTGTCCTTTTTCCTTCATGCTCTGTTTCTTTCCCTTTGTTCTCTGTTTTCTTTTTTTCCTTTTTTCACTTGTGCTGTATTTAACAGGGAACTTAAAGAGTAAGAACTGATGCTGAGGAAAAAATGCAGGAACACGAAGCAGAGGGGATAAAATCAAAGAGCAGCTGCTGCCGTAAGGACTCAGCCTTTAAAGATGGGGCACACGCTCCAGATAATCAGCTCCCCATTTCCACTGATTGAGTTTTTCTGCTTTATATTGAATTGAAATGTACACAGATTTTTTTCTAACATGTTTTTTTTTTATTCTGGGTCCTGTTCTTGTATTGTTTTCTGGGTATCTTACATTTTGTATCATCAAAGCAAGAAATTAACTCCTTCAAACCTGTGAAATCTCAAACTGCTCCTCCTCTCAGTCAGCCTGTCAAATCCTCACCTCAGAAATGTGAACACTTTTCTGAACCACTGGTCAAGCATTTGAGGATCCAGAGCCGTGGAGCTCTCTGCCTGAGGATGTCTAGCTGGAAAACTCAGAGTCCTCTTTTCAAAACCCATCTCTGCTGTCTGAGCTGAACCTCTCTTTTTAACCTTACATTATTGAAGTACAGAGGTTTATTTATTAGTTACACGCTTTTATTATTTACTCTGTCCCCTTGCCATCAATACTATCTCTTCTCAGATTTTTTTTTAGTTGTTATAAACCTTTATTCTATTTGGTATGACTTGTTAATATCTGTATTATTTGATTGTTGTATATTCTGCTGATCGTCTAGGTCTCTTTAATAGTTTGTATAAGTGTAATATTTCCTCTGACCCCTGGATTTAAAACATGTGTTACATTGCAAAGCCAGGCAAATGTATTTTTATTAGCACATCTCGGCAACAAGATAATTCAAAGTGCTTCACAGAAACATAGAAGTAATCATTGACAAATTCAGTAAAAACACATTAGAAGAACAAAAAATTACAAAATTCAATTAGAAGAGCAAAGAAGGAGTTTAAATAAAATTTATGCAAAATGGCAAAAAAGAAGATTAAAATCTGTTAAAACAGATGTTAGTTAATTAGAATAAAAGTTACCGCGCAGAGCTGTGCAATAAAAATAAATTTAAAAAAGGTTTAAATATTCTTACAAAGGGCAGCCACAAAAAGGTGAGAGTTTCAGCAGACCTGATATTCTCTGGGAGTTTGTTCCAGAAATTTGGGGCATAGAAGCTGAATGCTGCTTCTCTATGTTCGATTTGGACTCTGGGGACTGAAAGCAGACCTGGTCCAGATGTCCTGAGTGGTCTTGACAGGCTGTACTGGGTTAAAATATCACTGATATATTTTGGTCCTAACCCATCCATCACTTTGTAAAACAACAGGAGTATCTTACAATCTATCCTCTGACAAACATGGAGCCAGTGTTTAGACCTCAGAACTGGACTGATGTGATCCACTTTCTTGGTCTTAGTGAGGACAGCGTAGTGAACCAGCTGCAGCTGTCTGACTGATTTTTAGAGAGACCTGTAAAGACTCTGTTACAGTCATCAAGCCTGCTGAAGATAAAAGCATGGACCATTTTCTTCAGGTCCTGCCGACACATTAGTCCTTTAATCCTCCACACACTCTTCAAGTGACTGCACAGGGTTGTTTACACTCACACTCATATCATCAGAACTAGATCTGTACTAGATTTTATGTTAGCTTCTTTGTATATATCATAAAGTGTTCTTTTCTTTTTTAAGTTTCCATTTTCTTTTTTTATTTAGTTATTAATTAATTAATTTTTTTTTTCACAAAAATATTGTATAAAAATTCCTCATGTGGAAACACCTGATTGGCAATAAACCTGACTGTGATACTTTGGTTATCTCGCACACTACATGATACCACCTGTCAATGCCTTGCCTAAAGTCTCCTCATGTAGACACATGCATGCATCAAAGGTCAGACACAGCTTATTGTCATCTTTTCATAAGCAAGTAGGGTGATAATAATAATAATAATAATAATAATAATAATAATAATAATAATAATAATAATAATAATAATAATAATATGATGATGATGATTATTATTATCGTTATTATTAAAGATAAGTTACAATAATCGCATTGCAAATATGTGTGCTGCCTTTTGCCATTTGCATTTTTGAACCTACACATCTTTTCTTTACTTCTCTTTTTTTTCTATTTAGCTGAAAGCCTCTTGTCCTCTAGTTGCAGAAAGTTTCCTTCATTTGAAGATAAAGGCTTTTATTGGTCTGAGTCAGCTTTTTATCAGAATGCAAATAATGATTAAAAAAAAAAAAAAAACATTTACATTTTTCCTTCCTCAAAAAAGAAAAATGAAAAGTAATCCAAAAATTGTTGCCATACAGAAGAAAAAAAAAGAAAAAGAAAAGAAAATAATTACTTTTTTTTTTAAAGCTTTTTTAATGTAACAAAGTGAATTAATCCTTTAGAAGAAAAGATTTTGATCCCAGCAGTGAGCTGTTAAAGACTTGACCTGCAGAGCCCTGACTCCCGTCATGAATCTGTTGTCTCACATGTGAGCTCAGCTCATCTATTGACCGACATCATCTCTGTAATATTACATATAGATATATTTTTCTATAACATTGTTTTTGTGAAGCCTCTCAGATGAGTTCAGGTTTTCTTCTCTCTGAAGGACGGCTTATCAGAGAGTCTGAATAGGTCTAGACTTAAAGAAGCAGCTTCATTCACACACAGCAGCAGCGTCTGGCTCTTTTTCAGTGGGTCACTCTGAATCTGCATGCACACACACACACACACACACACACAGACACAGACACACACAGACACACACACACACACACACACACACACACACACACACACGCTCGTAGGATAAATGAAAAGACAGAGAATCATCACATCCAAACATGTTCTTCCTCCTCACAGGAGAACGCGGCTGTAAACACGGGACTTGTAAACAAAATGAAAGATGAAACCTCAGCCCCCATGTTTGTGTGAAGTTTCATTATCAGGCCTTGATATGAAAGTATCCCAGCATTATGTCGCAGGTTTAAAGGTTGGGAGGAAGCTGAGCGCGAGCCCAGAACTCTGTGTTCTTGACAATTCCCAGCTCTCGCCCTGAACAGAGATGTGCTGACAGTCGTGCAGCTTGAAATGTAAATAGGTTCAACATTAGTATTCAACAGTCATGCCATGCTTGTTTGTGTGTCTGTGCATGCATGTGTGTGTGTGTTTAGGAAGGAGGGAATAGAAGTATTTGATCAGACTCCCCATGGCTCAGTGTGAATCTTAGTAGCAGGAGTTCATCTGCGGGACAGTCGTGGCGCCAAACACATCAGCTTCATTCAGGTTTGGCAGATTTTGGGTAACATGCAAACATGTGTGTGTGTGGCAGTCAATGTGTATGTGTGTGTGAGTGTGTCACTGTGAGCTCCAGCATCTGTCTCCCCACATGTAGCGCTCATCCATCCCACACATTCAGTACACAGGATATCACTTCAACATGAAAACATTAAGCCGTGAAACTCCTACGCATCCAAGTCGGCCAGTGAGTGTGTGTGTGTGTGTGTGTGTGTGTGTGTGTGTGTGTGTGTGTGTGTGTGTGTGTGTGTGTGTGTGTGTGTGTGTGTGTGTGTGTGTGTGAGGGTTTTCTGGCTCTTTGTCTGTCACATTCACCGGTAAGTGAACCCTTGTCCCTGAAAATCCAAATGACACAGTAAACTGTTTCTGTCACCCATAAATCCAGGCAATTATCCTCCAACACACACACTCATACACACACACACACAGGAAAATACTTTGGTACACACCTTCATTTAAGTGCGTGCATGCCAGTGTGTTAATCTGGCACCTTTTATGCCAGTTGGCGGAGAGTGAAGAGGAGTGAGGAAGAGGAGGAATGGGAGGAAGAGGAGGGGGCTGCACAGGTTTTTCTTTTTAAACCCAAAGCCAGACGTGATCTGAAGCGGCTCACTAAATCCTCTAAAAGTCACAGCAGCAGAAAAAAAAAAATCCCAATCTCAACACTTTTTGTTGCGTTTTAACACTTTTCTGTGTTGTGTTTGATTTTTAACGTAACTTTTAAGCACTTAACTCACTTTTTACACGAGTTTTCAATTCGGCAAAATGAATCTTTCAGGCTGAGGCTTAAAGGAAACATGCAGGCTAACACACACACACATCATCATCCTTTAGATATCCAGTTTTTTCAGCTTGTGGTGGAAAGTTTTGGGTCACTGCTTCTTGTCAGGCTGAGTTTTTGCTCAGTGTGCGGTGGGAAAAGGGCCTGAACAGCCTCACTTTGGTTTTATTTGACTCAGTCATCCTGATATTATGATACCAGAATGTTCTGGAAAAAAAAAGAAAAAAAGAAAAACAACAGGTGTCCACCTACCTGCCTACCTTCACCCTCTCTGCCCATGCATTTTCTGCTTTATGCATTACCCTCCACATGCAGAAGCTTGCAGCTGTTGTAGGACGAGCACGGTGTTGTGCAGCTCACCTGGAAAACGACGCGCTGCACTCTCCTCCTTATTGACTCATCCTGCATGAGGCAGAGAATTTCAGCAGTTTTCCAAAGTTTTACATCAAAAACTTCAAGAAAAAAGTGTGAAATAAGGGTTCAGAGTCTGCAGAGGCATCAGAAAGTCATTGCACAAACTGAGGAAAAGGTGATGTGCAGAAACAGTTTCATGAGGAGGAAATGTTCTGGATTTGTTCCACCTTTTGTTATGGAAGATGTCCTGAAGGTCACTTGTTTTGTCACATATAGAGCGCTGTCCACTTGTCTGGTCAAGTGCTGCTGAAATGCATTAAAATACCAAACTGTACAAACAGAGCAGTCAGATTGGCTCTTAGCTGTTCCTTTCCCACTGATGCCCCTGAGACGCATTAACTACTTTCTGTGGAGGCCAAATTTGAGTCATGTCTTCTGACATTTAGACTTAATGTTACATGGAACGAGACACTCTTCTCTTCTCAAGATAAACCAGAGTATTCATGTTTTTGTCTTGAGTACATAGCATGATAAGTAAAGCAGTGGTTGCCTGGTTTCTATCCAGTCCGTGTACAAACTGTGAGATGAGATGAAAACTCTTCTTTTTAGAGGATCTTCTGCCTGGGCTGAACTTCCTGCCTGTATGAGACAGATCAAAAACAGAACTTCTTTAAAAAGTCACTTGAACAAGCTCTGATGAATTTGAATGGATCAAATACAATTACCGTTTCGACTTCCTTAAAGTCAGGACCAAACAATGCTTGGTGTGAAAGCCCCTTGGATCACTAATTTTTTTTCCATGTGTTGGAAACCTTTTTTAATTGTTATTACTTAGTTTGAACATTTGCGTTTTCATTTTGACAGCACATACTTGTCTTGTATTGCTCATTTCTTTTATTGAATACTGAGGGATCTTGAATAATTCAGAATGACACTGAGATGAATTTGTTAATCCCTAAAGGGTAATTCAGTTTGCAGGTCACCCTGCCTTACTGGAACAATCTAAACAGAATAAAAACAAATGCAAAACATTCACAGCCACATGTGAACAAGTTCACATTAATATGCCAGTGGCAACAGATCAGCAGAGTCAGCAATAAATACAGTCAATAAAATAAATTCAATCTCCACAGATACATCAAGAAATAACAGATTTTTTTTTTTTGAGTCGTTTTGTTATGTTGACAATTGGCTGAAAAATCAAATCTTCTGATGTATTTCCTACTTCAAGTTTCTTTATAACTGATATTTTCTATTTATTTTTGCTAACAGTTATTCAAACAGTTTCCTCCACAAACATGCTGAATGAGTCTTTTGGTCTAAGCAATTTCCCCTCAGGAATCAATAAAATATTTCTGATTCTGGTTCTCACTCTGAACCCTAGGACAAGGAATAGAAACCCTGTTGTGGGAGCTAATGGAGATCTAAATAAAGAATAAAGAATGATCTTTGCTTAGACTTGTGGAAGAATGAAAGATCCTACTGTCTGCAGTATAATACTTAATACAAGACAAATCAGGGAGCAAAGATTGAGGACGTTGGGTATACCTTTCACGTTGGAAACGATATGGTACCAATGCCTGGCACCTAGCAATCGGTATCAGCACTTAATGGTACCAATTTTCTGTGCTTTGTGTGTGTTTATGCAGAGTTTAATATAAATTTGCTTAATAATAAAATCTCAAAGTTTTTCATTAAAACAAATTTGTTCCTTGATATATAAATTTGCAATGCTGTGTTTAAGTCCAGCATGGAAAATCCCCTTCTATTCCACTCCCTCACAGTCACAAAGATGTGTTACAGTACCAAAACATGGTTTGATTGTACACGAATTGGTACTCTGCACTACAAATGGGATTCATTTGGTACCAATAAAAGTACCTAATTTTGGTACCTACACCTAGCAGTAACAGACAGCTCTTGAGTTCTTTAGACTTTTTTTTTTTATCTTCTCAAGATAGCAATAAATGACTTAAAGCACAATGGAGGATACAGAAAACATAATCTTTCTCTCAAATCTTCCTTTATTCAGGTTGATACAGCACCTTGAATAATTCCTTGCATGTGTAATCCTAACGTGGTGATCAGCTCTACTTCTGCTCCTGGGGGAAGTTTTCCATCCCCTGACAATGACCACTCTCTAAGGCTGAGTTTGTCAGGTTGATGATCTTTAAATGCAACAATGACAGAGAAAAATCTATCAACATTTCAGCCTTTGTCCTCATCAACAAAAATCTGCAGCATCTTCAGATCTGCACCGTATACCATCTGCATTTATCATCATGAGCTCTCTGGAGTAAAACGGTCTGTGGGAAGAAGAAGGTATTTCTTACAGTAAAGATAATGTGTGTCTGTGTAGGACAGAGGATTTAATGAGCTGAATGTAATCATGTTAATTTAAAAGTCTCAGTATGAGACGCATGTTAATGAGATAAAAAGAAGACAGGGGCGTTTAATTTCTCTTATGGGACACTCTGTGTTTATCATTTGCGTCTGATTAATGTTCAGATAATAACCGGCTCTTATTGAGGATACATTTGATTAGCAATAATTTAGCCGCCTTGTATTCACGTCACACCAATAACTGTTTAGCTCAGGGCAATGTCAGCGTGTTATCAGATATTTACATCCTGGGACTAATGCACAGGTGAATATGCATGAATGTCATGGTGCAGAGTAACACACGCTGTTAGAGACCGACCAGCTTTCTCTTCAGATGTTGCTTTATTAATTCTGACTTCATCCTTTCTTTTCAGATTATTGTTTTAAATGGGTCTAAAATCAATGCACGCACAATGTAAATGAAATTAATCTTTAAAAACTGGATCAGAACAGAGATTTTTTAATCTAACTTTCAATAAAAAGTCAGTAACTTTAGCATTTGTGCTGTTTCCTGTTTAATACCTGCAGAAATACTGATATGGTTTTCTTTCGAAGGCTATCAGTCATAAACAATTTTACAGAGCTCCATTGTCAAATATGAGTTTAATCTGTATTTCAGTTTCCCATGAGCATCATTTTGAGACAGTATTTTTTTCTTTTTTTCTTCTTTTGCATCAGACAGTGGAATGTAAAATCCCAGGCTGGGAAAAGAAACATCTTTAAAGGATGAATTTTAAAACCACTGAAAGAATAAGAACGATTAACTTGTAGCCGTGGTTCAAAGGAAGAGTGGATCGTCCACTGGTTGGAGGATCGGCTCTTCCCACTTTTTTACAGTCTTCATGTCTTTAGTGTCCTCTGGCAAGATACTAAACCCACACTGCTCCTGCAGCTGCGCCTTTGATGTGTGGGTGAGTGAACACAGCATGTAATGTGACCAAATCAGCTCCTAAAACAAAATTCAAAAGATGTGAAAATCTCTCCCTGAACATCCGATTTAATTAATCTGACCTCTTCATCCCAGAGTCTCACCAGAAATGTTTAGAAACAGATAAACAATCAAAAGAAAAAAGCATTTTAACATCATTCAGGATACTGATGGTGTTGTTAGTGCTCAGATTACAAAAAGAAAATTCATCTCCCTGGAAAGGATCTGTGTATAATTTTAAAACGTTTTCTCTCTCAAGTTAATGTAAACCACATTCTCAGGAAAATAACAGGTATTTAAATTATATATTTTTTCAAGTCAAAAGAAGACATAGATAAGATGTGATTTATTTGTTATGAGAAAAACTAAATCTGTAAGTCGCAAAATCTAAGAAAAATTTACTTGTCAAATTTCTAGTCATGATAATAACAGCTTTGTTCTAGAAAACTTTTAGCGTACATTTCTCTTAAAGCAATCCAGATATTTTATTTTTATCTTATTCATAAATTTATTCCAATTTGTTTTATTTTTTGAGCTTTAATTATTTAAATGAAGATGTCTTACTGACCTTATCGGGAAAATGTTCATAAAAAGTCCTTTTTTTTTTTCCTGAGAAATTAGACCAAAACACATGAACAGTTTTGCAGTTTTCACACTTTTAACAAAAACACACATGAAAAATAGACCTTAATGTTAAAACTGGTGCTGTGTGTAAAAAATAAACCATATTAGGTTGGGGTGACTTTATTTTTTATTAATATGTCCTTCACCAGAAGAGTTTTCACAGGATTAAGAGAAAGCCTACCGTCAAAAATAAAAATAGAAATAAACTTAAAAAAAAAAAAGCAAAAACAAAGAAAGTGACAGCATCTGAAGAGATAAAGATCCTACACATTTTGTTAATGTTAAAAAATGAAAACGCGAAAACAAACACAAAGCTTTTCAAGTTTCAGGACTTTTTTTAGGACCAGTGTTAACGGACACTCCAGCCTGTCTTCACCGAACACTGAAAACAAATCTGGACAATCCTCTGACATTCAAAAAATTAAAACCCTAAACCACAACTCCCTCTGTGGGACCTTTTTTTCTCTGCCTCCTCACTCTGTCCTGTAGGAAACAATCTAAAGAAGTAATCAGAAAGAAAATTTGCAAATCACACACAAAAAACTGTCTTCATGTTCACTCACAAGACCACGTAGAAAGCCTTAAATAAAGTTTTATGTACTGTTTTGAAATATTGCTTTTTGTACATACTCTTAAGTCTTTGGTGCATTGAACATGTGACACGAGGGGAAGAGAAATATCCATAGCTGTGTCAAACGGGCTGCAAAGAGCAGGGAGCCGGAGTCGGTCCAGAGCTGCTGCTGCTGCTCCGAGTCTCTCTGTCTCTGTGAGTGTGTGTGTGTGTGTGTGTGTGTGTGTGTGTGTGTGTGTGTGTGTGTGAGACTCCAACCACGGAGCTGCACCAGCACCATGTCAGAAACTCTTTGTTTGTGGACTCAAAGAGTCAAGGTAGAATAGGAAAAAACAGACAAGTTGATCTGAACTGAGACAGCCAAGAGAGACATTTCTGACACAGACTACAGCTGTATGTTTGTTAAAAACTTCATATCTGTAAACCAGGGAGTGATGTCCACATGAAGCGCTGGTTACCACCTCCTCATAGACACCTAAAGAAAACACGATCTCTTACATTTCTTTAAACCTTAAAGTTTCTTTATTCTCAGCGGACCTTGGGAAAAGACATGTTTTTAATCTCAAACTTATTTAAATCAGGGGTAAACTGCTACAAGGCGTTAGCCTGAGCTAAAACAATGTATATGTGCATTAATAGTCTTATCTGTTGTTTGCATGTCTCTCTTCCCTCTTCTTCCTCTGTATTTCTGTTTATCTGTTTTAGTTTCCGTCGTTGCCTTCAGCTGTTGTCTGAAACTATCCCCATGTTTACTTATATCCCCTGCTTGTTTTCTGTGGAATATACCGTGATGATAACTATTATTATTATACCTTTGAGCTGAGACAAAATCACATCCACGCTCTTCCTTTGACTTTTTGTTGCTGAACTGTGACTGTTTTCCTTTTTTTTTTTTTTTTTAACACATTAGGTTTTTATTTTACAGCTCATTTATCAGATTTCTGACACTCACAGTTCTCCTCTTTCTCTGTCTTTACATTAACTTTATCTACATACTTTACCTTTCTTTATTTATTATATGTATTCTGTGACATTTTCTCTCCTCTTTCCATCGTTTCTTTCAGCACACCCTCACATGAACAGAATCACATGCAAATGTCAAACTGAAGCATGAAATCCTCTATAAATTAACCAAAAACCCTTCTCTCAGATCACCCCCTCTTTGTCAAGTTTTGCTGGTTTAACTCTTTCTCCAAACTTTCTGATTTGCCCGCTCTGTGACTCTCCCAAAGCTCATTACTGAGGACGTAAGTCTTTAAAAAAAGAAAAACTTGGTACTTTTCTGAATCAGCCGTGGTTTTCTTAAAACTTCACTCAAACTGGGCAAGTGGTGAAAGTGTTGATGGGGACTATTTACAGCGGCGGACTGACACGTTTTTGGCAGAGCAGGAGTGTGAATGTTGGATAAAGTGAGGATAAAAAGTTAAGTTTGTGTGTGCACGCTGAAATGAAGCAATGCAGTGCAACAGTTTCAGATGTTTTGAAAGTTTTTGAGCGATGTTGCACAAATATAGAAGACATATGACACAACACTTCTTTGTAAAAGATATTTCTTGTTGTTTTTGTTGTTGTTGGTGTTGCTTTATTCTCATTTCACATATAGTTGTGATATTTAATAAAATGTTCTTCCTTCATTTGAGGCAAAAACTGCTCAACTTTTTGTATTCTTCTGTGTTTAAGTCTGTCACAGCTGCCAGAACATCTGAGCGACTGCTTCCCTTTGAGTGATAATCACAGGATGTGTAACAAGTCAGCATGCGTGTCACCAAAGGCAAACTGCAATGAAGACGTGCAACAATCCAAATTAAAAGTGAACAGAGGAGGTTAGCCCCGTGTTTGTGTGTGTGAGCGTGTAAAAAGAGAGCGTGTGCCTGCTTAACCCAGCTCCACAGCCTCTTGATGCTGCGTGTCTCCTCCTCCTCCCCCTCATCCTCCTCCTCCTCCTCTTCCTCCCTTGGTGAGAAGCTCATCGTCAGAATAGCAGTCTCTGCTTTCTCTGCCTCCCTCCCTCCTCTCCTCTCGGATGCTCCACACTTGTTGAGGAGCTGTCATCTCTTCCTCTCCCCCTCCTCCTCCTCCTCTCCTCTCCTCTCCTCTCCTCTCTTCCCTGGCTCTGTCATCTTTCCAGTGTGGCTGCAGGGGCGGATCAAAGCCGGGTGGAGGCGGAGGGAGATAGCAGAGGGGGGTAGGGAGGGAGAGAGGAAGAGCAGGATGAAGGGGGAGTATTTCTGTTTTTTCGGGGTGAACGAGAGGACACGATGGCTCAGTGACACACATACAAACCCCCGCCGAAATATGCTGCAATAAGCTGTGAGCTGCTTCTACTGCGGCGGCGGCGGCGGCTTCCATCCAGCTGAACGTACACAGACATGAATGACAAACACTGAGAGTGCTTGTTGATGATGAAGAACTATCAGAGTGTGTATCAATCATCACGGCTTATTAAACCAATGCAGAGTACTCAAAACGCTGACGGTCTGATCCTGCATGAAAGGTTAAATCAACACGTCTGGCACTTTTCCAGAAAGCATTATCATCGCAGACTCACACACACACATGCAGACACACACAGAATCACACAGGAGAGGCATGTAATGATGACTTTTTTATGCTGCTGCTGCTGCGTGCTCACGTATTGTAGTTTTTTCCTTCTGCCACAAGGTGACAGCGTTGGATGATCTGACAGCAAGTAGCTCAATTACAAGCCTCACATGTTTGACCCAGTAAATCATCTCACTCCACATTCTCGACACTTCGCGGCACATTTTGGTGACACTATTTTAGGCACGGAGAAAATATAATAACAGCTCTTAGCACGCTCATTCAGCCCTGTCGGTACATTTTATGAATATGCAGAAGCAATAAAAGAAGTAACTCATTACAGTCTCATACAATGGTTTGACATGAACTGCAGAGCCCTGAATTTGCACGAGATATTAGAGAGAAATCATCATGTAGGGATATTTTTGTGCTTCAAAAAAGGGGGAAATAGCGCAATTGAATTTAGATGTAATTTTTTTCATGCAAATAATTTGACTTGGAGTGCACAAAGTGAGAATCAAAACACCAGAGCAGACTCACCCATCCGCGATTTTTTTTTTGATGCATTCAAGATACTTTTTTAAAGTTAAAATAGAAAAAATAATGTACATTTGGGTAACATAAAGAGAGCTTGACCTCACAAGACCTGTTACATTTCTGCCTCTTAAGACCCATGATACTTCATTTTTTTAAATTTTGACCTATTAGCCACATTTAGGGACATTGCTCCATAATCTTTTGGTTGAATCACAACATTACACCTATTTTATATTTAAAAAAAAAAAAAAAAAAAAAAGGAACAAAAAACAAATAACACAAACAAAGAAATATAAACTTCCTGAAAAAGACCAAGTTTAGTTATTTTACTTATTAGGTCTAACTCATCCTAAACAGCAAGGTGAATCAAATATTGCACATCTGAAAAAAGCTCGGGTCTTAATGGGCTTAAAATAAAAGGTAGAAGAAAAACAGCACGGTAAAAGTTTTTAACCGGGTAAAAAAAGGTAGCTTTTGTAGCTGCAGAGGATAAATAATAAGTTGTTTCACGGCCTGTATAAAAATCTTTTAGCGTCAAGCTCCTCGCCCCATAGGATCCATATGTGCCTTAGCAGAACTGTTTTGTTAAGAGTCCCCGCAGAGAGATTTGTAGCCGGTATGGACCTCGAAGATCGAGTTATAGTCAGCCTCACAGCATGAAGACGTGACGAGTCCTCATTGGGATTAAGACTTTTTTTTTTTTTCTTAATTAAAGAATAAAACTAATGCTGAAAGAAAAAAAAAAGGATCTGAAAAAAAAAAAAAAGTTCCTCTGGGAATATCGTGCTCATAATGTTTGCTAGAAATGTTTCACATATAGGAAGAAAGACAAAACCGAAAGTTTCCCACAGACTCAGTAAAAGATTTGTTATATTCTCTAAACATTTAACCTTCTTTGGATAATCAAGTGCCTGGTTATTCTGCGACAAAAATCTGTGTTTGAACTCGTCAATAATTGCTGCGGGGTACTTGGAACAGTCTACAGCAGCCACTCAAAGAGCACAATAAGGCTTCAGATGCTGGTGTCCTTGGATGGATGTGAAGCCGTCTGGAAATCAATGACTCTGTCCTTTGTTACAGTACCTGTCTGCATGCTGAGTCCTGCTGCAGAAAGACAAGCGTCGCTTTCAGAGCAAATCATTGTGCTTTTCTTCTCTTTTTCTTAGATCAAGGATATTTTGATAACACTACTGCAGAAATTCACCTTAGTCAGAGACAGTTTGATAACACAGACAGCTTCTACAAGGTTGAACAAAAACTCCAAATGGTAACTTTACAAAATGGAAAGGTTAACGACTGGTTATGTAAAATTAGTTAATGTGATTCTGTGGTCAGTGTGATATAAAATAAAGTTCATATAAAACATTTTCAATCCATCTTTTCCTCTGTTATGTTTTTGTAGAGAAAAATGTTGTTCAACTCTTCATTAATGCCCTTGGACTGATGTACAGCTCTGTTTTTAAACCCGTCAGGCGTACAGGGGAGACACAGCTGAACCGACTGTACGGCAGGATGTGTGCTCAGTAGTTAACACAGCACAGACCGCTTATTAAGAATCAGTGGTGTGCGGGGCGCCAGTTGGGCCCAGTGGTTAACGCCGCGTACGGAGGATCTAGTCCTTAAATGGGCAGCTCAGGTTCGGTTCCAACCTGCTGCTCCTTTCCTGCGTGTCACTGTCTGCTGGTTTCCTGCTCTATTCACTGTCCTGTCCTCTCTGTGTGAAGGCACCAGGGCCTGAAGTAAAGCTAATGACAGAGGAAACTGCTGTTGCAATGAAAGATAAAAGGATTGCAGATATTTTATTTAACTGGGGGTAGTTTACTTTTTCTAACAACTTTTTTTTGTTTTTTTTTTAATTTACCTTTCTATTAATTTATTTTACGGTATGTTTTCTAAATGCACAAACTCAATAAATCTGGTGCTTTGGTGTTTTTAAAGGAGGCCCTGATCTCATAGGCAGAAATGCACTGATTGATCTGCCTTCTCTTCTTTCCCTTTATCCTGTTTTTCCCCAACAAATAAATAGATTTCCTATAACGATACACACAAATGCACTACCCAGACACTAACACATGCCGTAATGGCGCTGTAATGATGCTATAATGAAGCTGTAATGAAGACATGTGTAGCGCCGTCTCTCAGCAGGCATTCGGCTTGTTTTCAGAATTAAGCAGTGAAATCAGTGGACTTGGCCTGAAGCTGCTGAGCTGCTTCTACATCAGGACGACTGAAAAGTGGGAGAAGAGGTAGACACAGACGCTTTACCAAGCTCCAACACAGCTGATACACATTTCTTTCTTTCAGGACAAAACATCCCAGGTCCAGCTTTTTACCAACTTCATTATCTATTCATCTTTAAATTGTGGAAATTTAGGTTTTATTGATTCCAAAATTTAGGATTACATTCTAAACGCTTTTCTGCTTACAGTTGTACATGTACATCTTCGACTTTTGTTGGGAGTCTGCCGTGCTTTAGGGTTCTTTGCACAAATTAAGTTCTGAACTTAATCAAGGTATTTGAATTTGACACACACTTTGACAATTTTTGGGTCAGTGTGTGTGACACTAATTTTGTTGAACCACACAAAAAGAAAACATGACAAAGACTGACAAATAGAAAAATATATAAATAAGAAAATCAAAGGTTAATCTCAGTTTACTACACAATAAAGGAAAAAAAAAAGCAAATGTTACTTTTTGATTCTTCACTGTATTGATGTAAAGCTCTGAAAGCTCCAACCAGAGCTGGGAGGGGAACATTGACTGGATTAAAGTATGCATGAGGAGCCCCGCCAATAAAACTGGGAGGAGGGTTTAGTTTGGAGAGTGTACTTTGAAAACTTTATTGACCCACATTTACCCGGAGACCAGTACGTTCTTCAGTGAGTTCTCCAGATGGATGTTCTCAAACCACAGGAGGTCTGACACACTTGTTCTGGTCATGCCCTAGATTACTTTTATTTTGAAGAATCACTTTTGACAGAGTCTGAGGATTTCAATTCAAGTGCCAAATTTCACCCTCTGAATCTTTTTTTCAGTTTTGGAAACGGGTTAGACAAGTGTGAAATTGGACATTATTTGACTATGAAAATATAAATAAAATACATTCACATTTATTTATAAATTTACACACATTCCTCCTTCTTTTTGAAAAGTTGGTAAAAATGTGTTGTATTTAGTTAAGTGAGAGAAAAAAGGAGTAGAGCGTTTGATGACTGAACTTGACAAACAGAGGATCAAACTTATCATGCATCATGCGTTACCTCTTGAGAACAATCATCTCATTTCTACTCGTTGAACTTTTAAACTCAAAGCTCTGAGGGAGGAGGTGTGTTGGTATAAAAAGTGAGAAAAAAGATATAAACAGGCTGACCACACTAAATGTAAAAATGATAGTTTAAACTAAAATATCTGCTGTCGTAGTCAATGATAGCAACAAACAGCAGTCCCTTCAGTAATGTTCAGATCTCTGTACACATAAACAGAGAGAAGTGTGTGCGAGAGTGTAAGAGAAATGCTTGAATCCTGCTGACTCAGCTGCTGTGTGAGGAGAGAGTGAATGTTGGATTATGTTTGTTGGACTGCCAGAATTTGTCAAAAGGGAATTTCAGATGCTTTCCTCTCTTCTTTAAATGTAAACAAGTCATTTCAGGTCTTCTCAAAGGACACCCTGATCCAAAACTCCAGGAGGAAGCAGCACCAACCTTTTAGACTCTAGTGAATGAAATGATCCCTCAGAAGTCATCTTAAATACTATTTATTTTGCCGTTACTTATAGATTTACTTTTATGTTCTGACTTATCTTTGAGGATCTAAATAGTTCTTAGCATTAGCAATTTAGCTTAACCCACAAACCTTTTTTTCTGCCTCAAGTTGAGGAGCCAAAGAGCTGGTCTGCCATCCAATGTGAATAAGCAGGAAAACACATTACTGAGCTGTTTTACAAATCACCTGGCTGTCACATACTAAATTCTGATTGGCCAACGTTGAAAAGTATCACTGAAAAACAGGACTGACATCAGGAATAATGTGATCTTACCTGTCATCACATTGAGTAGCAGTAATCAGTCTACTGTTTTTTTCCTGTTGACAATGTGGCAAAACTGTTAGCTACCCGCGGCACTGGTGAACGACAATCCTTCCACTGACTTCATATGTGAAAATAGCAAAATCACAACATGTTTGAGATTTGTTACAGTCACTTAACTTTTTCAGATCAATGGAGAGTGCTATTTGAAGTACACCAAGGGTTCGTGCATCAGATAAAGATCCTGTTTGTGTTCCTGAAAGAGGACAGAAGAGAGACAGACAAGCAGAGGTGAAAGGGGTCTATGTTGGACTGTATTACCTGTTTTTTTTATTATTTCCAGTTCATCTTTGCCCTATTGCATTTATTTTCTGGAAGATGCTTTTGACCTCGACAAAAATGTAAAGATAAAAGTTAAGGAAACCCATGAGAAGGCTAACTAGAACGCTACTGTCATGATACGGATCTGGAGGGACTGATTTTCTTATCATTCATACCTACACTGCAACAGATTTTTATAATGTGAAAAGTTTTTTACTGTAATATATGCAGAAACTCACCTGATAAAGGTCTTTCCATGTATTACTGTTCACAGCAAAGGATTGTGGGAAAGAAAGTCAGTAACATACTCAAAATAATTTTCAGTATCTAACCTGCGCCTTGCTGCCAGAAAGTTACTGTAACCAACTATTTTTTTTTACTTTTACAGTTTAGAGTCAACTTGTTTGCATCTAAAGTTTATAGCTGGAAAAAAAAACAAGATAATTAAGAATGTCCTAATCCAGATCTCAACTATTGGATCAAAATGCTGCTGGCATTTTATTATCAGTAATTGGCATTTTAGCTGATCTTCCCATCCAGTCATTAACATTAGCCATCACTGAGCACAATTTGCTGCTGAATGGTAGTGCGTCGGTAACTTTCCAAAGTCATAAAGTTCAAAAAGGCAAAAACAAACAAACACAGGACAGTCTGTTAACTTAGTATTAGCAACTCTGCGGCTTAAATGTTAGCAGTTTGGAAATATATTAAACTAGGAGGTGAAAACAGTCTGACAGCCACATGTTAATACTTTAATGTGACTTCAGGTACTTCCGGAGCCAGCCTCAAGCGGACACTCAAGAAAGCGCATAAACACAAGTTTAGGGGGCCTCATATAGGAGACTGTAAAATAAATTAGAAGCTTTTAACATCAAAACTAGCTGGACTACATTAAATAGAATTAATAAGCTTCATACATATTTGACTAATCATTATTATTGAAACACAAAACAAAAAGAGTGTGAAGCTTCATTTTTTTTTTTACCTTTTTAACAAAGCGTATCCCTGGAAACCCAACTACAAGATCAGGACTCGGTATTAGTAGATATTACTAAAATAACAGGAGACAAAAAAATGATAATCAGGACATCCCTAAAAATAACAGACAGCAAGCAGGTGGTTATGCAAAATGGAAGGGAGGACCGTGCTTCATGTCAGGGGCTTTACCCTTCGGGGATTCAATTTTTCATATCAAGCCGTTAATTATGCATTACCTCGAACATATTGCAACTATAATGAGTGTAGATTCATCAAACTAGATGTTGAGAACAACCCACAACTCTATGTTCTACCTCACAGTTAATGTCTTTATGGAGAAATTTCCCCCACAGTCCAGGTTGGTGTGTAAACACACACACACACACAAAAAATGGGGAAATTGACTCCAAAGTCGGAGCAGGTGTGAGCTCCCCCTTCCTGAGAAAACCACCTGAGCTCAGCCTCATCCACAGTGTGGGAAACCAAATGTTGAGACCTGCTCGGAGGAACAAAGAGGTCCACAGTTCCTGTCTTGACTGCCGCTGTTGAGCATGAGCCTGCAGCTCTCGGCGAGCTTTTTGTGGCAACCTGTCTCACAGCTAACATCCAGGTATAGAGCTGTCACACCGCCTGACAGCCGTGCACAGAACTACCTCTGCTGCTGGCGGAAAAATATGATGTAAAAAGTCGGACTCAGTGGTGAAATGTGAGCGTATTGGAAGCTTTCTATCCATTTTTGCTTATTATCTAATATTCCTCTTACACTGTTGTGCGCTGTCCCTCAGTAGGAGATGCATTATTAAAAACTTGATTGCCTGATTGCTATTGTGCATGCAGAGGATGCTGTATGCTGCGAGTCGTCTTTGATTGTGTGTGGCGGAGCAGGACTACCATCGTGCTGTGTAACTAATTATAAATGACCTCCTCTGCAGATTAATCTTTTCTGTGTGTGTGTGTGTGTGTGTGTGTGTGTGTGTGTGTGTGTGTGTGTGTGTGTGAGCATCAGTGTGGTGGTTACCTCAGGAGCACGATAGGTAGGTCAAGGTTGAAAATGAAGAGGAGAGCATTTAGTGTCTTTTCACTCTCTTCATATAAAGTCCATTAACATCTAGAAGGATATCCATGATGATAACTTCCTAACGTGTGTGTGTCCGCGCTTCGGAGTGAGAGCTGCTGGGTAAAACTTCTTACAGGTGTAATCTATCACCTTTAAAATCCTGCCCGTTCTTATTCTCCAGCTTAATGCCGCAGCAAGTCTACTTAGAAGCTCCTCGAGAGCTCAGTCCATCAGAGTGAGACTGCAAGGACACAGCGTGATAAATGTGAAACATTAAACCCCGGCAATATTGACAAAGTCAAATATAATGATATATTTGACCAAATAACTCAATATCACTAATGTGACAAGATTATGAAGATGGCTGTTGGTGTTTAAAGATCACATTATATTTTCTGCTGTTTTGCTTTTAACCTCTAAAAATTCTGCACCGCCCCACATGTCCACTAAAAAAAGTTTTTCCATTTATTGAAGTACTTAAGAATGATGATGATGATGATGAGGTACCTGATCAATCATATTAAAAGCTTTAACCACAAATACTATTGGACTTTTTACCCCACCCCACTCTACGTATTCATTTTCACCCATCTGTGTTAAATACTTGGTTCTGATTGGTTAAAACCCCGAAAAATTATGATTAAGTCAAGAGTCCTGCACATTAAACTTCTGCCTGTTGACACTGTGGGAAAAATGTGAGTTTCTGTCTCAGGCTGGTCTTGATTTAACTCTTTAAGCCCGGGGCCTCTTTTTGGGGGTCTCGGTTAGAAAAAATGATGTATCCAAATTGAAACAAAGTATATCTCTGCATCTCCAAGGTCTCTTTGAATCATTCTTGTCATAAATCCGCCGGGAACACAAGAAGGTGTAGTATCCAGATGCAGATTCAACAAAAAAGCTTTTATTTGAACTTAACACAGGAATCACAAAACAATTACCAATAGAATCAAGATTTACAACACAAGTGAGACACTAAAAGCCCCAAACCCTGAAATACACAAAAACACAAACTGAATTCATGACAATTCCTGTGCTATAATAAGGTATCATAAGGATATTTATGTCACTGGTTCAGAGTAATAACAGAAGTATTTTTTTTTTTTGCCTTTTGTTGCAGAGCGACCTCACAGTCTCCCAATTTGGTGGATCTTGGGGTTTTAAGGGTTAATCAAACAAAATCTGTTAATTCTGTTCAAAATGACAAAAGTTATGATTGATGTTCATTTTAAAGCCTGTACAATCCTCTATCCTAGTACAGTACATATTCAATCTACACTCATGTTCAAACAGATCCACAGGTTACTTCAAATCTCTGTGGATCGTGTATGTCCACAGAGTCCCTTTCTACTTCAAGAGATGTTTGAGGGCTCATCTGTTCAGGGAACACTTAGGTCCTTAATCGGACCCTTCAGTCCAAAGGTCTCAGACCCAGCTCTTGGTGAATATTTAGCATTGATCACTGAATGTTGTTGAACGTTGAACTATATTGTTGCATTGATTGTAGTTAGCTGTGCACACAATATTCTACAAAAGAAAAAAAAAATCTTGCGCTTGACTTGAAGTGAAGTCAGGTAATGCAAAAATGACCACATTCAATAACAACAGATTTGGTAGAGGTTTAAGGTTTGGTTGATTGATTTTGGGGCAGATTTTCAGTAAGAGATGGATCAATGGATGTGTGATTTGCTCAGCTGAACACCAGAAGACCACCAGCTTCAGAAGCTCCTTTGCTGTAACCATCTCTTCAGCCAAGATTTTGGGATCCTGCTCCCCTTCCTCTAGTTACACATCCTCAGTGTAAAGAGCATCATCCACTGACATCTCAGCAGGCTATGGCTACATGTAGGCTTGCAGTTGAAAGCTTAAGTGACTGAAGACACCTTTAGTAATGTAATCATCTCAACTGCTCACAGTCATCAACAATTGTTTTCACGTTCATAAACAGATCTCTAGTGCTGAGAATTATTCTTTCTCATGTGTTATTTCTTAACATCAGCCTTGTTCTTGTGTCTACAGTTAGTCTAAGTGTATAAAGAGAAAGTCTCAGCTCAAGGCTAAAAAAAAAACAAGATTTTCTAAATGTCAATGGTTATGGTGCTATAAGAACATAGTTAAGCTGATAGACCTGAGAGGATGGCCTTTTTCTGGTGGCAGTTTCCCAGTGAGAGTATTTTCCTGTTCTGCATGCACCTCTATAAGTTCCCGTATTTCATCTCCTGTATTTCCTTTTGTTCAGTGCTGTTTGATCCTTACACAGACACTTTAAAGGGGGAAAAAAAAGAGTAGATAGAAATGTGTGACTTGGCAACCCTCATCACTCCACAAATGTTCAAGTAGAGTCAGAGCTAAGTCTGATGCAAAAGAGAAGACCAACTTTGTTTACACCCTGCTGGTGCACTCAGCTCCTGATGGCTTTACAGACTACAGGAAAGAACTCTACATCCACGATGAAATATCACCTCATCTACTTTGTGAGCCAGACTGTTTTCCATTAGATGACAAAGCATTGATCTTTTAAGGCACGGATTGATAACTTCTACACTGGTCAACTGCTGTCAATGTGGGTTTTGGTGAAAGTATTTCCCAGACTGTGAGCTTTCTCAGCGAGCCAAGGCCAGGTTACTTAAGAGGATAATCCCGTGCAAACAACATGCTGCTGCCGCGACTATTCAGCATGCCACTGAATCAAATCAAACCTTATTAAGTCTTACCTTACAATGAGAGTTTAAAGCAGCCATCCAGTGTAGCAGATAAGTCTCTGAATGCCTTCAGCCTTTCAGGTATGCCGACTGGGTGCAGCTCACTGACCCGTGACAACCTCTTTAGCCTCCAGGAGTCTCTGGTGCAACCAAGCGGAAGGCTTGAAACAAATAGCCCTTAATAGAATTTTAAATATGTGGAAATAAATTATGTTAAGTAAGCTGGACCCTTAACCCAAACTCACTGGCTTGCAAATCAACTCCTGAAAATACTGGCAGGGCGTACTGAAGCTGAAGTAATATTTGTTATTTTCTCAGCACACAAAGCTTAAAAAGTTATCCTGAGCCTCCAAATCCTACGGCTTCTTTTTTCTCTTCAACTTTAATGAAAATGTGCGCACTACATCTGCATCAAACAAAACTGCTCAGGGATCAAACTGTACCTTCTCAGATGATGTTATAATTATCATCAAAGCATTAGCTCTGGGAACACTTGTTCTATTTACCTAAAATTATCTAATCTTTTTTTAAAGCAACAGCAGTATTATTCTTCCAGGGGAGATGATTCACCTTTAAGGTCCCACCTTCACAACAATAACTGAGGGATAAAAAGAACAAGTCAGTGTTTAAATCTAAACCTTTTCTGTAAGAGTTTTTGTTTAATTTATGGTGTGATTTTGAACACTTGTGTACCCATCCTGTTCCCTAAATCCAGATCCAGTTCAGATGTACTCTCCCACTAATCAGCCAACTGTGCTTCTATGTAACTTTGTCTGAATGTGTTTGAACAAGAAGCACGCATGAGTGTGTTTGCGTGCGTTTGTGTGTGTTTGTGTGTGTGTATAGAGCGGTCATCAGAGGTCGAGTGATGTCAGTGTCAGTGCTCTCCCTCCTTGTTGACCCTGTCATGGTGACTGCCAACCAAGTGTCTCCATCCGTGCGATGCTGCTCACACACACACATCAACACACAGGGATCTGACATCTTCAAGTGCAAGGGCCACAGCTCTGTCAGCATCAAGGGCAAGGCCAACAGGAGGGGCGGCTTCAAGTGTCTTCCCTGAGTCACCACTCCACCCCCCTCGGATGTAAAAACCCCACCTACACCCAGCAAATCCTCCACACAGTACAGCAGTGGAGCTCAGCATAAGGACAGTTCTCTATTGTCTTGTCTTGCTTCATAAAGAAAAATCTGCAAAAGTGTTCAGAGAACAAGTGTATCACTTCAAATCTTACCTGTGCATATTTGTGCTATTAGTGTGAGCAAACACCATGCACCATTGCAGCTGCCTTTCATTTTTTCCAAATGTGCTTTAAAGGTCCCATATTACGCAAAAATCACTTTAAGTCTTTTAGTGAAATTTGTGGGTCTTTGGCTTTCCTCCCAGCCCACAAAATGTGATATTTAATGAAAAAACCTTTTCTTAGTAGTGCTTGTGAATGTAAAATCCTGACCTAAAATGAGTTGTTATGGATTTTGGGGATTTGCCGACGTCAGCGATTCCCTTTTCTGACCAATCAAGAGCAAGTCTGACCTGAGTGGTCCACCTAAGCAGATACTCCTGAACCCCCTCCCCGCCCAATCCCCCTCCCCACTGCTGGAGAGAAATCTCTTCAGCAGCGGGGATGGGAATGCCAAAGTTGAAGAGCCATCACTGCTCTGTTTTTGGCTGTAAACAGCCACATAGTTCCATGCTCAAGCTTCCCATCTCGGAAGAAGACAAGACTTAGTGGCTAGAGTTAATTTATCAAGGAAATGTTCCAGCTCCACTCAGTAGAACTGTGCTTGTATGTGCGAGTCACTTCATGGCTGACTGCTTTTCCAACTTTGGACAGTACAACAGAGGGCTAGCGAATAGACTGGTCCTGAATCCAGGCGCATTACCAACCAACCACCAACAAACCTCGGACCCTGGAAATGTGAGTATTTTAAATGCTGTGTGCTGTGGAGCAGATGTAAGAGCTTTTCCTCAGTGTCCCCCCTGTCTCTGTATTAGCTTCAGGATGCTAACTGTAGCTGTGGTTAGCCTGTTGTTTTAGCCTGTAATGCTATGGTAAATGAGCTTCACTGTTTTCTAAACATCGTGCACTCGGAGCTCGTGGCGCCGCTCTCAGTGACGCTGAAGAGCAGGGCGGTATCAGTGGTGGATCATTTATATGTGAAGGTCATGCCCACTAAATCAGAGCGTTCTGAACAGAGGGGCTATGAGAGCCTGGAAACAATCCTGCTGTGCTTGATTTATTGGCTTTTTGAACCAAAACATGTCACTAACATTTCATGAAGACATCAATGATCCACATTAAACTGCAGAAAAGGAGCTGAATATGGGACCTTTAATAAACTGGACATCTAAAGAGTGACAGGAAATACTGGGGTGACTTGAAACAAATGGTCATGGTCAGAAGCCTGAAACAGAATAAAAAACTGCAGAGGGAAACTCACAGGTGCTGCTTTTGGCATCTGATAAGAATGAAACAGAAAACTTTTAAAGTTAGGCCTGCAAGAAAAATTAAGTTTAAATTAGAATTCACATAAAATTAGCATTGACATGGAGGTGCCCACAGACGCATATGTGGTATACCTTGTATGAGTAGTAGTAGAGGTATACCTAGAATAAGTAGAAAGCCTAGTAAGAGTAGTATAGGTAGTATAAGTATGGAAAGTATGCCTAGTATGAGTAGCTCAAGTAGTACAAGCAGTAAGAGCAGTATGCCGAGTTTGAGTACTTGGTTTATTATAAATAGTTTGCCAAGTATGAGTAGTTTGCCTAGTACCAGTAGTATAACTCCTCCTCCTCCTTATCTTGTCTTGATGTTGGGTTTCTGTTGATAAAATTTTATTAACATTAAGGGGTCTAGACCTGATAATGTTTTGGGAAAGTGTCTTGAGAAAACGTTTATGTTTTGGCGCTATTCAACACCGCCAACACTGTCACTCCTATTAGCCACTTTGGCGGATTGTATTATTTAATTGTAGTTTTCTGAAATGACATCTGAAATACTGAACCCATTGCAGTATGAGACTAAGACACTACAACTCCCATGAGCGCTGCCTGTACACACTGCTAGCTCATTGGTTCATTCGCAAAGTGGTCTGCCTCTGTCTTGGACACCATGACAGCTCCCGTTGTTTAGCGCCTGATGATGTGATTTAAAAGTTCAGTCACACTCTTCTTTGCTCTCTATTACAGATTCCGGGGTATAAGTCACAAACTAACGCCAAAACTCCTGTAACTTTTTAAAATCGAGGACATTTATCAGATGGAGCTCAATTAAGCTCACACTCCACTGATCTCACCAGCAACACTCACCTAGAGCAGGGGAGGGGGAGAGGGGGGCGCTGGCGCCGAGAAGAGCACTTAGGCCCCGTTTACACAACGTTTTATCTAAAAACCCTGAAAGCGCTGGAGATTCCTCTCCAGCAGCGGGGAGTTGAGTGGGCAGGGAGGAGGTTCGGGGGTATCTGCTCCGGTGGACCAATCAGGTCAGGCTTGCTCCTGATTGGTCAAAAAGGGACTCGCTGACATCGGCGAATCCCCAAATCCAAACAGCTCATTTTAGGTCAGGATTTAACATTCACAAGCACTTCTAAGTACAGGTTTTGTAATCAAATATCACATTTTGTGGGCTGGGAGGAAAGCCAAAGACCCACAAAATTCACTAAAAGACTTAATAAAGTGGTTTTTGCATAATATGGGACCTTTAAAATCCTTTTTGTTTAAATATTGTTTAATTTTGAGAAATTCATTTTATTCTTTACAACAATAGGCAGGGCTAAGCCCCACCTGCCCCTAATGACCAGTCACATTGAAGCATATTTTTGTGTTTTTCTTATCTGATTCAGAAATATTGAATATGATCATTGAACTAACTAGTATGAGATTATGCCCTTTTGGGTTCCATTTAGTTGGTATAATGGGCACTTTGCAGTTTTTTGACAAATGTAGAATACAAAAAGCAAACTTTTTTGAAAGCCTGATTCAAAACCAGATCTAAGTGTGAACAAAGAGCACAAACGAAAAAGGAAGTCATATATTATTTCACAGCACTGAGGCTGTGTGCCATCCAGATTTCAGTAGCTTGAGAGTTTTGTCAGTGTCATCCGAAGCCTCAGACATCAGAGGGCACCAACAGATGCATCAGTCTGAACAGTTATGGCACTTGGTCACCACTGATCCATGCTCAACCTGAATGTTCCTGTGCATCAAGCAGAGAAAAGTTTAGTTTAACAAAGAAATGTCACAGTGTGCAGGTGGATGAATGAACTCAGGTGTGTTGATAGTCTGGTGGAGCTAATAAAGGATTTCTTCTTCCTATATTTGCATGTTTTTTTTTACCTAACCTCACATCTATTAGCCTACAGGCAGACAGGACTCAACCACGAACATCACTCCTGAGTGTGTGAGAGTGTGTGTGTGTGTGCATGTTGTGTTTTGAGAGTGATGTATTGAGCCAATCACTGAGTGACGTCTCATACATCACTTTTATTGCAGCAGTTTGGCCCTAACCCTCTTCCTGTTCCTGAGTTGCTCAATCTTTTCTGTTCTTCCCTCCGTTTTAAGGCGGCAGAGGAGAAGATGAATGATAAAGTTTTCATGAGACATTCTCAGAGACAAAGAGGGCTTGTCAGTGTGCTGAGACACACTGCAGTGTTTATCCCCTTTGACAAGATTTACTGTGTCAAACTGTACAAGCTCTGGCTGACATTAGCCTCCTGACCTCTTGTACCTGTCTACAGGTGGGGCATTCATTTTGGGCTAACACCGTTGAGCCATTTGTAGCTGAGGTAGACGCCATAAATAAAGCCTAAAATTGTCTGCCCTGGCCGTCTGTGTTGAATACAAAGTGGGCTTTTTATCTTCTCACGTTATTGTACGAGTAACAATTTGAATTTTACATCAACAAACGCAGCCTTTACTTTCAGATCTCCATTTGTCTCTCTTTCGCTTTCATCTTCATAACCAGGCATTATACATTTCTAATGTGTCTTATTCCTGGCTCTAATGAGTTTTGATGGACTGCTTTTGTCTGGCCGGCCCACATTATTTGGCTCACTCTACACAGCCTTTTATTATGCTAAGTAAACAGCCACAAGCCTTCTTTGTTATCGCTAATGTCACAGAATAAAAGCGCCATTTCCCTGCTAATTCTCCTCTCTAATCTTCTCACAGATAATTGTTTTTATCTCCACAAAATCTGCCTTGGCTGGAGGTTCAGCGGCTCTTTGGCCGCACAGTTTGGTTTTAATTTGACTTCCGCTGAATAAATATCCCCTCCTTTGAGAGGGGCCACATGAAACAACTTGGCTTTGGATGGAGATGTTTCAGCAGTGATTCCTCACTGAGGGTTCATTTTCTGCTACATGAGCCCACTGAGCTCTAATTAACACAGGGGATAAGTGTTCTTTTGGGCGCTGAACAGCAAACAATAAATCCCTCAGTAATTTATACATAATTGTATTTGAGCAGAGTGTACAGTGTTTGTGTTATTGATGAATAACTTGGCATTTATATACTGAAGGGGGGTCTGGGTTTGTCATGCATGTACTGCATGCTAACGAAAGTTTTTGATGCCAGACTTTAAACCAACATCTACGTTACACATTGCTCAAATTTGGTGGAACAATATAATTAAACAAGGTGTTCATAAAGTCTCTTTTCAATTTAATGAAAATAATACAAAGGCACTTTATTAAATATCTTAATTAGATTAGTTCCATGCACTCAGTAGTTATCAAAGTTGTAATCACATTGTCTTTGTATATTTCAGGTAGACAGGTGTTGATAAAAGAGGTTCTGTTTGATCGGCCCCTGGAAAATGGCCACTCATGAAGTCAAGTCAGCTTTATTTATAGAGCACCTTCAAGAAGAAGAAAAGGCTCAACGTGTGGCGGTTTATTGAAATCAATAACAAAAGCATGCAGAGAAGTGCCACACAGTACTGTTGGTGTTCTCGGGAACTCTATATGCTATCTGTCCCATAAGCTTGGACAGAAAAATGGGAAAGGAGCTTTAGGTTACTCTGCACCCTTAGCCTGAAATTGGTTGCAGAATGACCTAAAGCTCAAGGAGCTGTTGTCTTAAATGTTTTTGAATGTAAACTAAAAGACATGGCAGCAGATTCCAGTGGCGAACCGTGAGTACTACAGCTGGGCCTTCACCTCAGCCCTCACAGCCCAGACAAGAAATCATCGCGGAAAAAAGTAGTTAACAAAAAACATTTTCATTGAATAAATAAAATAAAAATAAAAAAGAGGCTTTACATAAAACAATGACTAAAATCATTAAGTGGGTTTACAAAACTTACTAAAATAACCTAAAATGATGAAGAAAATGTCTTTAGTTTTTATCTTTGTCAATCTGTGTCATACATTAACTCGTTACTTTTACCCATCGAGAGTACTGGCAGGCTGCCAACACTCCTGAATATGGAGGGAGTCTCCCACTTTTTAAACCCCTTCTCTGGCTGTTCTCCTGGCTTGTGATTTCTCCTGATTGTCCCCCCACTTAAACTATGCTCCTGTGATTGCTAATATTTTTTGAAAGTGAATCAAGTCCCGTACTTGGGCGTTATATCGAAAACTCAAAAACCATCCACCCCCTCTCTCTTAGTTGGTTTGATCCAAAGACGCTGCAGGAGACCTCAGAGACGGAGACAGATAACTGTGCAGCACTTGTTGATGAAAAGTTGATCAGAGCCTTAGCTGTTTTCTATCTTTCTTTTTTGATGTTGACATGTCGTGAGTTAAACTAACTTAGCTCTACTCTAACACAGCGCTCTCTCTTTAGAACAGGGGAGAGTTCAGGTGGAGGAGACAGACTGAGCCAGTGGAAGAGGGAGCATTCAATCCACAATGTCTTACACAGTCCCCGTGATATATGGAGTATTACGACATATCCACTCGCACGAGCGCGACCAGATGAAATTTCTACTCGCACACGCTGAAAAAGATGCTAACAAGCTAGCCACAACTTCGCTTTTGTCTTCTGCCATTCATCTCACCGCTCTGCCCACTGTTAGGACTTCACGAAGGCCGATGCTCTTCTGTTTTTGTCCCGCCCCCCAAAAAATCAAATCGTGATTGGTCAATTTATCTGTCTCTCTTCAAACCAAAACACAGCCTGGCCTTCATGAAGTCCTAACCTCTTAACGAGCCAGCAAACCGGGCTCTGATAGAGATAACATGTTTCAAGACAGTAACCCTTTTATTGCTGAAGTAAACTTTGCAGTACACTTAATTTAAAAAGTTACATGATGTATTAAATGTATTTTATTCAACTAAATGAGAAATTATATATATAGAGATATATGATACGTATATTTTTTGGTCCAGATTTTTTAAGGCCTTCTCTGAAGGCCTAGAAGTCCCTGAAGGTTCCCCACTGGCAGATTCTATATAATGCTGATGTTTTAGCTCAGCTGTTTGAACAATTAATTCCCATATATGACTCATAGATGGTTCTATTTTAAGGAGGCTGTGAGGACTTTCTAAGAGATCCTGAAAAAGTCTCCCTTCTTGATAAATGCCTGACTGTATTCCTCGCTTTAAAATAAGATTATCAGCACCAATATTAAAGGTTACAGGAGCTACTTCTTAGCTTCATGATTGGGTCCAGAAGGACCGAATTGATTTATGGTATGCCAAATTTCTATGACAACACCACGTCGGCTGACAAAGTTTAGTTGTGACAAGAGAGATCTGTGTTTTTCTCTGCTGAAAATGATTTTTTGAATCAATTTTGTAGTGATGGTGGGCACAGGAGCCTAACTGTCAGCAAGAAAAAAAGGCAGGAAAGCAGAAGAAAGATAAATGGGAGAGTGATACAACCCAAGCTAAAGGCTAAAACACAAGGTAAACTGTTTGTGCTAATCTCTATTCCAACCCACAGTCAGCAGTTATTCTGCAGTGGTCTGTTCAAACTTGAGAGTCTATCAATAAAATGAAGAGTGAGGTTACGTTAGCTCTGATTGGTAGATGACTGGCAGGACATAACCAGGCTTTCCTAACATTACACATTAAGGACATGTCGCAGAGCACTGGGCTGCCAGAAGTGCTAAATATACATAGCTACTAAACTATGTTAAAGCTGACAAAGTTATGGCAAAATCTTTCTTGACTTTTTCTACATTTTTCTCTATCTTATTCTATTATTATTATTTGCACTGTTTTATGTATCATAGCTTTGTACCTTGGTCATTATTCACATAAGTTGTGTAATTCATTCTGCTTTTTATCGTTACAACACTTAGGTCAACTCCGGTTGTTGTAAACATGTTTTATAAATAAAGTTGAGTTGCTCAGGGGCACTTTGGCAGTACTCAGTAAGTAAAGTTTCACCTCCCTTCTACCAGCTTATTTCTATACATATGTCTTCTCCTGGGATCTAAACCAGAGACTATCCAGTCTCAAGCTAAGTCACTACAGACTGAGCTGATGATGCCCCAAACTTCATATAAAAGCTTACAGAGTTTTCATTCAGTCAGATATTCAATATTTTTAATGAATTTATCCAAAATAATTACTAATGTTCTTTACTTCAACTGCTCTGTTAACTTTTGTTTCTTTTGTCAATTAAATGAATAAAGTTTTGCAACGCCAAATGCCCTGGGTAGATTTTACAGACTGGAACTCACCAGAGTTGGGAATCTCGTTCCTGTGTGCCTCTCCTACTCATCAGTGTGCAATAAAATAAAATGCATGCGGCAGTATAAAGAGTAAATGCTTCGCAGCGCTTCAGGTTAGCATGCAACTTGTCATTATATAGTCACACACAGACTCGCATTCATTCCCCTGCATGCCAAGTCTTCTCTTCACAGTTGGTTTTACTTCATTTTAGCGCCATGCCAGCATGAACACATGCACTTACTCACAAAACACGCTCCTGAGTGAGCCAAACTGGCAAGCCTCGTTGGAGATAGGCCGCACTTTGGATGTTAAACTGTCACTGAAAAAAAAAAAAAAAAAAAACACTCATGCATGGGATGGAGTTCTCATTGCAGCAAATCCAAAGCTTAATTTCTCACCAACATTAGAGCATGTGATTTGGTTGAACTATTTTCAGCAGAGGAGGCTGGAGATGATGAGAGGGAATCTGCCAGCTATCCCAGAAAGTGGATCCAGTCTCATATTAAAAACAGTTTTTCTTCTAACTGTCCTCAATTTGACACCACGATGAAAAATAAGGGAAATAGTAGAGAAAAACTCTGGAAGATGACAGTTATTCAAAGCTATCTCACTGCAATAATGGCCATTTCTTTTAACTGCATACAAATGAATTTTATACTTAAGTTTTTGAAGTGACCAACTTTTGCGAGTGGAAAAATAAGCTTTGGTTTCTGTGGAGTTTTTCCTCTGAGAGAAAGGAAATTGGGAGAAGAAAGAAATGGGGCTGAGAGTATAAGAAAAGGGTTAGAGCAGGTCAAGAGGGTGGGGAAATAAGAGGAACAACAACAACAAGAGCACAAAACTGTAACAGAAACACAATAAAGAAAAAGACAAAGGAGACACGAGGTGTTGCTTTGCCCACTAAGCCTTCAGGGTGTCCCGTGGGTTTAGTCTTTTATTTTGATTTGATCCGTGACAGCAGGACGGATCAGTACAAAAGCAGCCATTGCACTGTTGGGTGCTCACTGTGGAAGTAAGCACACACCTTCAGATGCCTGGAGAAATCAATCGCCACAAATGTTGCGTGGGGCTCACTTGTGCAAACCCTGGAGCTCAGATAAGTGTATAACAGAGAGCACGTGTTAAAGGGTTTCAGAGGAGAAGCGCTGTGATTTCAGAGGAAGAGTGGGACTGTGGCTGCACAAGTGTCTGAGGTGTTAGATGAATACTAATGTCACTGCAAGAGACATTATTTACTGACTCTGCTGACAATGGGTGAACTCCCTGCCCGTCCATAGTCTTGTGTGTATTTAAAGTCTGTTGTCCATCTTGTGATTTATGCAAAATATTACTATTATATTATTATTATTATCATTATAAATGATTCCTGCTGGAACTTTTTGCAGTCTAAATCCAATGGCTTGAACATCCACCGTGCAGTGTTTACATGGGATATGTCATCAGCCAAAGTCTGGAAGAACAAAGTTGGCATGGTCGCCTAAAACCTGACCAATGATTTCTGTATTTCTGTTACTGTGCTTGTTTTCTAGAGCCAGAGGTGATTGGATTTGGAACAAGGTCTCTAAACTTGAGAGGAAGTCACAGTGGTGACGGGATGATCTAAGACAGATAAAACTACACAGGACACCAAGGTCTGAGGCCACATTTACACAACGTTTCACCCAAAAACGCAAAACATTGCAGTGCAAAAAAATCTTTGTTTACAATGAAATGCTGAGGGACTGAAACTGCAGTATTCTTGTCAGCCCTGTGATTGGCTGGCGACCAGTCCAGGGTGTACCCCGCCTCTCGCCCAATGACAGCTGGGATAGGCTCCAGCCACCCGCGACCCTGAACAGGAGAAATGAATGAATGAATGACAGAGTTTCCAAGTGGTTTCTGTCACATGACATCATCTGCTTCCTGCTCCTTCCTCCTGTGGAAGACATGATGGATGCAAATGGCTCTGGAAAGAGACAATTTTAATCAATTTCTTATATTTCTTATCATATTTATATAATTATTTAATCATTAAAGTCTCTAGAACACCCCCCCCAAAAAATAAATAAATAAATAAATAAATAAATGAATAAATAAAAAAAATAAAAAAAGGAGAAAGAAAGAAAGAAAGAAAGAAAGAAAGAAAGAAAGAAAGAAAGAAAGAAAGAAAGAAAATATATAATAAATATTTTTTTGTTCATGGGCTTATTTCTGTGAGCAGCAATAAAAGTTACCGGTGGGCACATAGCTAGTCAAAAACTAAAGGAAAACACTGCCTGCAGCTCTGCTCATAATGTATTTAATAGGTGCAATTTTCTTGATGCACAAGTACTTACCATACCACACCCCACACAAACACCACCGTTTTTTTTTTTTACATTTATTATGACTTTATCATCATTTTTTTATAACTTTATTAGAATTACAACTATTATTATAATTTCTTTGCAATTATTAGGTGACCTAGTGGCAAGCTGTGTGACCACTGGCAACAGTTGTTGCCAGTCATAAAAAAACGATTTTCCTTTTTTTAAAAAAAGTATGAAATAATAAATAAATAAATAAATAAATAACTACATAACATGATTAAGGGGGACTCAACTGATTAAACTATATACCTAACAACTCTGAAAAATAATTGGGCATAATTGGGTTAAGATCCTGACCTTGCTTAATTAGGCAAGGCACAGCTAAGGTCATGTGACTGATGGGTGTCCTGTAGCTGTACTCGAAGCTCCCGTCACTTTCAATATGGCAGCAATAGCCAATTTGCTGCAAAAGTCAGTTTCAGAAACAGAAGGATGACGTCGGGAGACTACGTCCATGTTTACACAGTCTATGTCCACCACCTGCTCCAAAGCCACCAAAGTGGTCGACCCCTGGATCTGTCATTTCTCAAGTTGTTTTCTGTTTTTATTTCTGTTACTGGTTTTCTTTTGGATTCCTGACTCCCTTAGTGTCCAGTTCAGCTTTTTCTTTTTTGTTTTACATCTTTTTGATTGCCCCTAGTGAGTTTCTCTTGTGTGTCTTTGTCAAACCTGTTCCATCGTTACCTTGTGTGTATATGTGTATATGTGGATATAGTCTTTGCCAGTTTGTTGCATCATTTCACCTGATGTCATGTTACATCTTCATATCAGTGATCTTTCCTTGTGCTCCTGCAATTGTTCTGTGTGTTTCTTCCATTTTTTTTGTGTGGGGATATTCTGTTTTTGATCCCTTGTCTTTGTTAGTTGCCCTGCGTACAGTATGCAACACTGTCTGTACTCTCTGTCTGTCTGTAGACCGAAACGATATATACCCCAATACAAAGTCAGCAAACTTCACATGTTGTATAATACAAAAATGCAGCTAATACTGATGGATACAGTGAGGTGGTGTACATCCCTAACATGCTTCAGTGCAATTCAGTATCTGATTTAATTCAGTGCAATTTGATAAGAGATGATCAACAATGTAAAAACCTTATGCTGTGCAATTCAATGACTTTTTTTCTAAGCCCACTTCAATCTGAGACCTTTTCACTTATTTTCAGTATTCTCTTTCTATTATACACCTGGCTCCCAGAGGTAAGTTCACCAGAGAGCAACAGAGCACCATTTCTATACCAGGAGCAATAAAACATTAATCAGCCTTTTACTAAGAGGTGTTTTCATAGCATGGCTATAGTGTCAGTTATCGTCTTCTGCTCACCACTCTTGTGGCCTGTAGCTTGATGAAACTGAACCTGAGGCAGGAATGCCGGGGCTCTGGCAGACATCTCTACGGTCACAACCCGTCATCCGTCTCCAGTGAGTCATAGTTAGTCATACAGTTAGTCATACAGTCATACTGCAGCAGCACATTTTGAGCAAACTGCATCTGACTCCTCACGTTGCTTGTCTGTGTTGTAAAACCTTTAGTGTTCCCAAACTGTGGAATTACCGTTCATAGTTATCTTCTCAGCCTTCATTGTGCTTTTTTGTACAATTATTTCTCCACTACAGCAACAAACAACCATGGCACATATACAGTGTTGTACATCTGGGTTTATGATAATTCAATATGAATCTAACACAGAGGGAAAAAGATAATGTGCCATGTTGGCCACATTTCTTGATAAATGTATGGAGGAGTAAATCTTAAATGGATCAGACATTTAACTGACACAAACATGAAACTAATGACGCATTTAGTCAAAATTACTCCACACGCAGCCGCTCAACCAACACTCACGACATGCATGCAGATGTCAGTGCATTAATATGAACTGATTGAGTCTCCAAACACTGGTCTGTATGAAATGCAATTGAGCTAAAAGGCTCAAAAGTCACATGATGAAGTAGATCGCAGGTCTTGAATTTTTCATAAATTTCCATTTTTATTTATTTCTTTATCTTTATTTTCTGTTTGATTTTAATTTACCCAAATGGCCAAGAAAAAAAAAGTGTTGTAAAATCTTTAAGCATCACACTAAATGTAAAAAAAATGAAAAGGTTTAAAGAAAAAAAAAATGTCCAACATAACAATCAAAGGTGCTTCAATTATATGATTGTGTCCATGATGAATGAATTATAAAAAAGAAAAAAGACTCTGAGCGTTTTCATTTCTTTCATTTGTTATATTTTAGTTCATTTATGAGTTTTTGTGTAGTCATAACCTTGGTCTTGATATCCCTGAGTGAGTAGAAAGTATCTGGCGCAAGTTTCAGGCCGACGGTTGGGAGCAATTTTGGTTTTGGTGTTTTGTCCAAGGTCAGTTCAACATGTGGCGCCAAACACCACACCCTGGAGAGGAGGAGAACAGGCTCCATCTTTAGAGCGATGAGGCATGACAGATGAGTGATTCCTCTTTGTTTGGTCTGCCCCTGTTTGCCCACACAAGAAAGACCAGGCTGAATCACATCCAGGGTTTATCATCACATCTGGCTCATTTGAGGAAAACTATGTGGCTAGCCTGCAAACACCAAGAGGCATCACGACACTAAACGGTTTAAGAAATGTTGAACGCTGCAGCAGATTTGGCTCATTCCCTGTTCCTTCACAGAGTAAAGACAGTGGACACCTGCCAAGCAGAGCTGGAATATGAGACAAGTCCCCGGCCAAAATCCTTTTTAAAGGTGTGTGTGAGGATAAATATGCTGAGTTAACATCTGACTTACTCTAAAGGTTTGTGCTAAAAACAAAGTCATAGAGTACCACAGTCCATCAGTCTCTTGGCCTCTGCTCATCGCAGTCTTGGAGAGTTAGTTACCAGACAGAGTAACCAGATAAAACCACAGTAAGTTAAATGCTTCTGCAGTCCCCTCAAATGTGACCGGACCTGGTGTGGGTGATGGCCCACTTTACAGACTGAACTGGATGCTGTGTCAGCTCTCTGTGGTCTGACAGGCTTTTAGTAACACATTACACATGTATGAGTTTAATGTTGTCTTAGAGGCCTTGATTGCCTGCAGACTATATAGATATAAATCTTTTAGCTGTTATATAAAGAATGAATGTATATGTCTTTAGAATCCTGAAAATCCAGCCAGCGTATTTAAACTACTTCGATACCATATGGGTCGGCTTTGGCAGTCGCCTCTCGCTCAGAGTGACCTAAATGCCAGAGAAGCGCAATATAAGCAGACCATTATTAATAAATATTCTAGCTTTACATCAATCCACCAATCACTTTATTAGGTAGACCCTTCAAGTACCAGGTTGGACCCCCTTAGCCTCCAGAACTGCTTTAGTTCTTCTTGGAATTGATCAACAAGGTACTGGAAACATTCCTCAGAGAGTTTGGTCCATATTGACATGATAGCATCACGAAGTTGCTGCAGATTTGCTGAACATCCATGATGAGAATCTCCTGTTCCACCACATCCCAAAGGTGCTCTATTGGGTTGAGATCTGGGGACTGTGGAGGGCATTTGAATACAGTGAACTCATTGTCATGTTGAAGAAACCAGTCTGAGATGATTCCAGCTTTATGACATGGAGCGTTATCCTGCTGGAAGTAGCCATCAGAAGATGGGTACACTGTGCTCATAAAGGGATGGACATGGTCAGCAACAATACTCAGGTAGGCTGTGGACTTTAAACCATGCTCAGTTGGTACTAAGGGGCCCAAAGTGAGCCAAGAAAATATCCCCCACACCATTACACCAGCAGCAGCCTGAACCGTTGATACAAGGCAGGATGGATCCATGCTTTCATGTTGTTGATGCCAAATTCTGACCCTACCATCTGAATGTGGAGCAGAAATCCAGACTCATCAGACCAGGTTTTTCTAATCTTCTATTGACCAGTTTTGGTGTTGCTGTGTGAATTGTAGCCTCAGTTTCCTGTTCTTCGCTGACAGGAGGGTCACCCGGTGTGGTCTTCTGCTGCTGTAGCCCATCTGCCTCAAGGCTGGACGTATTGTGCGTTCAAAGATGGTCTGTTCATTGAAAGATAGACCATCCAGAGTTGTTCTGTTCTCTTCTGACCTCTGGCATCATCAAGGCGTTTAGTCCGACAGAACTGCCGATCATTCTCTACAAACCTTAGAGATGGTTGTGGGTTAAAATCCCAGTAGATTAACAGTTTGTCAAGTACTCAGACCAACAACCATACCATGTTCAAAGTCTCTTGAATCAGCTTTCTTCTCCATTCTGATGCTCATTTTAAGCTTCAGGGGGTCGTCTTCACCGTGTCTACATGACTGAATGCTGCCATGTGACTGGCTGATAAGATGTTTGTGTTAATGAGCAGTTCTTAATAAAGTAGCCTGTGAGTGTTTCTTACATTTTTTTTTAATTTGGAAAATGCATTTTTGGTTCTTAATGTTGGAAATGGAAGCTTCATTTGTCCAAAGGAAATCAGGCCAGCTTGTGTTTATCTAGAAAGTAGTCATCATTTGTCACCACACTTAACCTCACAGGTGCAGAGCTATGGCCTGCTTCTTTTTTTTAAATTTTAGACCCGTGATAATCAATCTGCTGTGTCTATTAGACCGGCCAGAGTGGTTCATTTGGAAACAACAGGACTGATTAAACTGATGAGGTTTTTATGAAATCTTGTTAGCTGCTGTTTTACAATTTTCTTTTTCTGTTGAAAAATAAAAAGATCTGCAGCATTGAAAATGTGTCAGCAAATGAAGTGATAACAACAGTGTATTAACAGCAAAGCCAGAGTTTTGTGCTAGAGAAGTATCATCTCTTTGAAAGACAGTGACCTTGATGTTTGGTTTTAAACAAAGACTCCAGGTAACTAAAAGTTTGTCTTGATTTTTTAGACACATTTTTTTCCTGAAGCATCCCTCATACTCTCTGAACTCTACACACAAATCAAAAACAATCACATGGGCCAAACCCCTCAGCTCTGTTGCAAAATGAAACTTAATATTCAAAACAAAGTTATTTTTTCTCAAAATAGTATATTGTGTTTCAATGACTCACACAAACCACCATGTGAACGGACATGTCTAAGAACCAGTTGAACACCAATGTACTCAATGTAAAACACTAAAATGAAGGAAAACACTTCGCCCCCTTTTATCATTATGACTGGGGTATTTTTTATGTTCAGTAGTGCACTTACTTTAGACAATACAGACGATGTGTGTTGCAAAATATTTTAAAATATTTATTTTATACTCAGAACACACAAACACACGGCAACAGATATATTATATTTTTCCTACAAAAACAATGCATACAGTGCACATCCCAGCCAACACAAAGATGCACAGATAGTGGTCTACATGTAAAACAACAGAAGAATTTACTGTAAAGAGTTACAGAAAAAAAAAGAAAAAAAAAACAAAACAACTCAGCTCCATCCTGTCTTCATCCTCTCATGATTTAAGTTTCCTGTTCAGGAGGCAGATGCTGTTTCCAACCACCAACCACCTCCTGTTGGTAATCATTCAGTTCAATGATACAAAATACAAATAGTAAAATACTGGGAATAATGTCAAGAAATACAAAGCAGGAATATTTCCCAAATAAACACACTTTATTTTTACAGCCCTACAGAACAGTCCACAGTTATAACTGTCCTACTGTTCTCATTGTGTACAATATTGATATGCAGTACTGCAACTTTCAGGTGAGAGTAGATTTCTTTCCTATTCTCAATTTAGAAACTCTGGATGATGGATGCTACAGCGTACCTGCTCAAATCTTGCTGTACCCTTTGCCCAGCCTTCTTTGGTGTAAAACCATGGTGACCACATGGTCAGCCAAAGTGACCGGATCTCACCAGAGGTTACAGACCTTGGCTTTCTTTGTCCTCATCCTCCCGGTCCTTCTCTTCTTGCTCTCACTCCTCTGGCTCTGCTTGTGTTTCCAACATCAACATCCACTGCTCTAAAACAGAAAAGCTCACCTGTTGCTCTTTCATGCTAAAGCTCTGATTCTTAATTGTAAAAACACACAAACCTGAGCTCACACCATGACATCAAGCATTTAATAATTACATGCCTTTTTGCACCCCATTCCAGTACTCACTGTAAATTTTCATTGTCAAGTGCTTTTCATTTTCATTCTCCAGAACCAATCTTGTATATAGACTTCACTCCTTTATAAATATGTAAATAGTAATGTTTTTTCTACTTTCTATACTTCTTATATTCTTCATGTTTCTTCAAATTTTTAATTTTATATTCTATTATCATTATTCTATATATTTTTTTGTTATTGCATTACTGCACTTTTTTGTGACCTGCTGTGGCAAAAAAAAAAAATTCCCCCAAGGGGGATCAATAAAGAGTAAAGAATATTCTGAATGTGTGATGGGTGTTTTCCCATGTGATGAGTTAGTGGCTAAGTTTACATGCAGTCAATATTTTGTCAAGGCTAGTATTCCAGTTTCTGAAACATTCAGAATAACCTGTTAACATACGTGAACAAACAGGGTTGTTCCTGTTTATATGGTATCCTGATCAAAGAAGCAACGTATTTTCACTTCTTCTTCCTGTATCCATAACAACTGCAGCAACAACAGCAGCAGCAGCATGGCAGAAAATGAAAACCCTGGAGCAGACTTAGCCATTTTACAGTTAGGACTTCCTGTACTCAAAAGACCAAGATTCCTTGCAAACAGAACATGCGCAGAACACAAACTAATGCTCCTTTGGATGGGAGTATCCTGATTGGCGTATACAAGACCAAGTGTTTGAGTTAGGAAAGGAGTAACCCAGGGGTGATCTTTGGGTTTTTTAAAAAACATAATATGAGCATATTCTGGTTTTTAAAAAGGGTTACTGGTGTTTACATGGCTGTGCATAATCGGTTAATGACTGCATGTAAATAAAGCCAGTGTGCATAATGCGGCAGTTGTCTTGAGAATTTTGAATGACAGTGTGTTCTTAGCAAAAACACAAGATTTTCTTCAAAATTCAGCCAAATGCAGATAATCATGTGTGGTGTTTTGAAAAAGAACTGCAGTTTGAGTGTAAAGCAGGAGTTGTGCTCGTAGTTTAGCAGAATTGGTTCAGGGGGTTGGTGCATGGGTGACATGTTGTGGTCACTGTGTCTCAAGCACCAGAGTTTGTGTGTAAACAATTTAGAAAATTAATAGTTCACTTGAATCCAACAACCTTTACACAACACCACGACTTGAATAACCCACTAATGGCAACGACTATCTCAAAGAACATACTGGAACAAATAAGAAGCAGCAGACAAAATCTCAGTGGCAGCTCTACGGCCATGCTGTTCAGGATGAAAACTGGGTTTTTAAGCAGTTAAAGCAATTAGTGCAGAGGACAGAGCCAGCTGAGCCATTGATTACTGTTATTTATAAACCTGACGGCACCCTGATGAGGAGACTAAATCTACACTCTCCATCTTTTCTCCACTCTGTATTTGTCCTTCTCCCCTCACAGACAGACTACCACTTCACTCACTCTTTATTACCAACCCCCCCGTTTCCTTTCCCCCTCTCGGTAGATTTCAACGTCCATCACGTTTCCTTCCTACCCCATCTCTATTTCTGCTCTGCTTTCCTGCCCGATCACTCTCACACATCTCTTCGCTGTTTTGAAAGACCAAGAGAGGGAAGAGAAGTAAGCTGAGCAGGAGAATTCCCTCATAAACAAAGAAAAATGTATTTCTGCTTTTCGGTAAGACAAGCCAATACTCCCTTTGGTCAGGCCTTGGGCCTTGCAGCAGTCTGGGAATGGCATGACAAAGCTGCAAACAACAACAGCCCCTCACACAGGCTCCGACATTCTTAGGAGATTGTCTTGCATACAGGTATGCCTGGATGAGTGTCACAAAGTGGGAACGGGAGCATGGAATCTATTCCCAGATCCTGGAGCCAGCAGGCCGGTAACAACAGGGGCATTATGGCGAGGCCCGGGATTGCTTTGTGTGCCCCAGAGGGTCTGGGTTTAGTGGTGGAGCAGAAAGTGCAGGTGTGTTGGGAAGTGCAGGTGGAGATGGAGATGTGAATGTGCATGTCAGGAGGAGTGTAGAGGGCTGAGAGAGAGATCAAGGAAGCATGCACAGAATTTCAAAAGAGGGTAAAAAAACACCGGATAGAAAGTGTTACACTTGGCTGCACAGAAATACACATGACAGTCACAGGAAAACACGGAGAAATATTTAAGAGACGCTGTACTTACAGTTAGAAATGCTGGTCCAACATTTGATGCTGACTGAAAGCTCAACATTATCTTTGGCTAACATGAGACTTATATTAGGTGGTAATACTCAACAATTAGGACTGGATTTGATCATTTATTTAGAATAGAATAGAAAATACTTTGTTTATCCCCGAGGGAAATTCAGAAATCACAGCAGCAATCAAGAAAACAAAAGTAAGAAAGTGTATAGAAAGTGCAAAAAGGTCCACAAGAAAATAGATGATGACAGCTTGTTCATCATTGTCCAGTTCAGCCAGTCTCCACCTCCACAGGGTCCAGGACTGAGCTTCTTCATCAGTCTGTTCAGCCTCTGTCTCCTGGATCCTGTCTGCTCACAGCAGGTGAAGCTCCTCCAATGTGGCTTTGGTGTCTGATGTTAGCTCCGTTAGCCATGTCTGTGAATAGCATGATGCTACTGTGCCTTCTGGTATTCCCTCTGTTGCTGGGTTAGCACGGCTAGCTCGTCCATCTTGTTGGAGATAGATCTTATGTTCCCAATAACAATGGATGGAAGGACAGGTCCATGTCGTCACGTCTTAGCTCACACCTGAGAACCAGCAGGTCGTCCTCACCTCCTTCTCCTCACCTTGTGGGAAACATCAGGCCCTGCACAAGTTAGTCAGTTTGACAGGCTACAGGCTGCTAACGGCTGATTTCACATGTAAACAATGCAGCCATGGTTACATGTAGGATCTCCAGACAAACACAGGAGAAAAAATGGTAAAAATATCACTGAAGACAAAACCAGTTCGTTGTCCATGACCAATAAATGATCCATACAAAGTAATGACCCACTCCGAATGCAGAGATGATGAAAACGAGACAAAAAATGACAAGAAAAGGACAAAAAAAAGAGAACTGCTGTAACAGGCAGCCACAACAGGGTGGTGCCTACAATATATGACATTCTTGGTGTCAACCGTTGTTGGTGATTAGGGATGCACGATACATCTGTATTGATATCGTTCAATGTTGGTCTTTTTTTTTTTTAACATATTGGTATCGGCCGATGTTCACTCATTAGCTGCCGGCCATTTTCAGAGCATCTTGAACGATCTTTCAAGACCCAAATAATGTTTTTTTTCTATGACTATGTAAACACCAAAACTACCTAAGAAGAGTGGACCCTCTTCTTTTATGTCTCTCTTCCTGTCTTTGATCCTAAACACACGGCCAAAATTTTCACATCGGTGCATCCCTATTGGTGATCTCATTGACTGCAAAAATATGATATGTTATATGTGATATCTGATATGTTTCTTTATTTGTGTCTTACTAAAGCTGTATAGAGAGAATCAGAGACCAAAAAAGAAAAACCAGGCTGAAAATAAAAACGAAGACATGAGACGAGAAGGCAAACAGTATCCAGAAACGGCTGAGGAGAACACTAATTGGTGACAAGGTGGAGCATCAGTTACTGAGCTGTGTGTGTGTGTGTGTGTGTGTGTGTGTGTGTGTGTGTGTGTGTGTGTGTGTGTGTGTGTGTGTGTGTGTGTGTGTGTGTGCTGTTACAAAGGCCTTACTTTTAAAATAGTCATAGACATCAGAACCGATCAGGCAGGGAAAGCCGCTCATTAAGCGCTATTTGTTGGAACTATTTTGAGCTCTCTATCTGAAGCTCAAAGCTCACCCACTCAGAGCAGGGAAGAGTAAGATGTGGAGGGGATGACTCTGAAATGCTACATATAGGAGAAATAAAAAAAAAAATTGCTATTTATGAGTCTTTCTTGTGTTAGCTTAACAATGTAATGTTCAGCTTTGAATTGGCTTTAAGTGCTCTCTTTTTAGTAACCATGCCATGATGACGTTCTTTGTGGGCAGTTCAGCTTCTCAGCTAAAATAATATGTAAATACAAACATTATGCTCACAAAGCAACTAAACAAATGCATGTGCTTACAGTAGCACATAATGTATGGATCACTTTACAGCCCCCTCTATTCAGCTGACCATCTGTAAAGTGGGAAAAACAAACAAACCAAAAAACATTTACAGTGTCAAATGACACTGTTTCTGTTTTTATGCCTAGTCACAATGACCACCAATGTCTGTTTTAGGATATTCTGTATATGATGATCACATGAATGACCTTTATTTGAGCAGATTTAACAGTAATGGGCTTTTTTATGGGGTAAAACCGTTAGACGTCACAGAATTTCATGCCTGTTTCATAGAAAAAAATATTTTATTATTATTTATATTGTGTCATGTTAAAGTCAGTGGATCATTCAGTATGTCCACATGCGCACAGCAGTTAGACTGAGATCATAGCTCAGCAGACACAGCAGGGGATCTAGTCTTGTCTGCATATATGGATCATTATGCAAATGATCCATATTGTAAATAACACCCATTTCCCCTGAACCGGCACAGACAGCCACACTATGTCAAAGTGATATGGTGGCTTATTATGAGTATTTAAAAGGGATACTGTGTCTATTTTGCATAATAAAGTAGAAAAAAATCCATCTATGAATGATGTGTAAGTTATATATTGGTAAACAATGTCCTTTGTTATAACCTTTACTTAAATAAATAAATAAAATCAGGTGTTGAAGCAGCTTTAGGTTGGCTGAATACAGGCTGTTTAAAAAAAAAAAAAATCTGTATGAACTGCTTTTTTTGATTTGTCTCCATGAAATAAGCTGGATAAAACTCTGACATTTGTGTGACAACATTCATAAATTAACTCCTAAACTAAATCATTTTTGTGGACAGAATTAGACTGTGTTAGGATGAGAGCGCACAGCGCAGCTCTGCTTAACAGAGTGAAGATGCTGACAGCTCCAAGTCTCAAGACACAAAAACTAAGCTGCTTTACTTTTTGGACATTTAATTGTGTGGATTAAACCTTGAGACTGAGAGGGTTGTGGGGGAAATGACCCACAATTTTTGGTGCTTTTGCAGCAGCAATCCAGTCTTGGTGAATTCTTCCATCTGTTTGAAGTAACTCAGTATCTGCCACAACCCTGGTTCAGAAACTAGAATACAAACAGAACAAACAAACTCAGAACATGCCTATTCATTAAAATGTGCTGTGGTCTAAAATCAGATAAGAAAAGGTGTAATTTCTAAATATCATGTTCTTGTTTCTGGGGTTAAACACACCAGCAAAAAACATGAATACAAACGTGACAACACGAATGCAAACGTGACAACACAAGGGAAGTTAAAAAGAGGTTACTCATCTAAATGGACAGAGAAAGGTTGTAGAAGTGAGTAAATATTAACCTCATCTATGATAAATAAAGCTTCATAGGGGCGCCACCTTGTAATATCCTCCATGGTACTTATATTTCTTTATCTATGTTAGCATTAGAGCTAAATTCATCATAGCTTAAGTTATAAAAGAAAATGATCATTCACTAACTTAAAGAACTTTTCTGTGTCTGTTAGGATAACTGTCCTCTTAACCTCCGTTGTGGCTATACTTCTGTTGTATCGTGGCTTTTGTGTTAGCGTTGTGGTGTTTGCATTCATGTTGTTGCTTTTGCAAATCAGCCAACACCTACTGGCCATCGTAGAGGCATGAACCAGGAAAGGTCCCCCAAAGCTAAATACTGATAGATTGTCAAAATAACCAGGAAAAAATGCATGGGGTCTGAGCCACCACGGACACCTTCACCTCCCCATTATAAACACAATGGAAATAAAATATGTTTATGAAGCAGGAAAGTAAGCTGACACACCATTTATCTTAAAGCATCACTATAAAGCCACATCAACCTTTTAAGACCCAGCGTCCACGTAGACATTAGACATTACATTTCTGCCTCTCAGACCCATGATACCTCATTTTTTTTAAACTTTGAGCTTTTAGCCCAATTTAGGGACACTGCCCACATCATTTTTGGTGAAATCAAATTACACCCATATTAGTGAAAAAACAAACAAACAAACAAACAAAACAAAAACAAAAAAACAAATGGTGTATTTAAGTACAATAACACTGCTAACAAACAACTAGTACAGAACTCATAACACACACAAAAAAAACTTCCCATACAAATATCAATTTTAGTTCTTATACTTCTGGGTTTGTTTTTATATACAGAGATTAAAAAATATTAAGGGTTCAAGAAAAACGGATTTTGGGACAATCTTTTTTTTCCCTATTTTGAATAGAACTGATCAAAGGAGTAAAACCAGTGACACTACAACAAGGAAAAGCCTCTATGGGGCAAACACAAGCGTACTAGGTTAATTTTTAGGGTTAGCATTTGTAAAATATTGTAATATCAGCTTTATTATCACAAAAAAAATGCTGTTTTTATGAATAAATAATGAAAGCTTCTGTTTAAAACAAGAATTCTTGATGGTATATTAGCTTATGACAACTGCAACGCTTCCAAAGCTCTGATTGTTAGCATGTTTAATGTGTTCGATATTGTCTGACCGGGTGCGCTGGGGGCCGGCACCGACTCGTGATAGGTGGTGGCCTGGGCTGGGTCCGTCCTCCCGGGTGCCTGGCCGAACCCCCCATCCTCGGGGGTGAGTGGCCCTTGGGCACAGGTGACCCCTGGTCTTACCCCCTGCACTCGATCGGGGGCCCTGCGTCTAGCGGGGCCTGCAGACCTCAGTCCCTGGCCCCTGGGGTCCTCCCTCTGCAGTGTCGGGGGCCTGCCTCTAGCCTTCCCGGGACGCTCCCCCCTTGCCTCCTCCTGGATTGGCGTGCTGCTGTCTCCATGGTGGTCTGTCTGGGACCTGTGCTCTGTTGTGGCTGCGGGACGCCCGGGGATGAGGGCTATCTCAGTGCATGTCTGGCCTCTGGGAGCAGCGGGGCCACATCTGCATGATCACTCCTTGGCATGATCACCTGACCCAAATCAAACCCAATTTTCTATACTGCCACCTGTAGCCCTATATGTGTAGGTGAGTATATGAGTCTGTGTATAGATCTATATACGTATATGTACCTCTTTGCAATTGTCATTGTTGTGCTCACTGCTACTCATGATTTCTCCAGTTCATCTCTCCAGGTTCTTCTTGTGATTATGACTTCAAAGACCCCAGGATACTGTCTCCTTTCAGGCTCAGTAGCTGGTTATTTGTTTCTCCTGTCTGTAGTCATCTGTTCAGTTGTTGTGGTTGTTCTCTACTGTTGTTTTGTTGTCTCTCTCTCCCCCCCTGTCTAGTCTCTTCTCTACAATCTTTTCCTTTTTCACTGTTTCTTTCCTGATATCACCTTGTTCTGGTTAAGCAGTAATCTTCAAACTTGGCAATATACGGGAGGGAAACTGTATGGATACATGTATGCGTATGTATATGTATGTGCATACATACGTATGTGTGTGTGTATGTATATATATGTATGTGTATTTATGTATAAAATATAAATATATAATTTAAAAAAACAAAAAAAAAAAACAAACACTAATAAAGAGTATTATTTTAACACTCAAGGGCAGCTCTATACATTAACGGCTCCCTTTGGAAAAGCAAATGTGTTCTGCACAATACGGCAGCCAGACCATAATTCTGTTGTCGTGACGCTGAACAGGACAAGGGAAAAAAAAAAAAAAAAAAAAAAAAAAAAAATGTGTTCGATATTTTGTAACCCTGATTTTATTATATTAATACAACAGTTGCCTGCTATAAAAACAACTGAGCCATAAAAATCTTTCAGGACCTTTTTGTCTACATTGACATTCTTAGTATGAATAAACAATCTGGGGCAGGAAGCTATTTTCCTTCTCTTGTTTACCAGCAAAGATGATCAAATGATTTATATCCGTAATCTGCTGAAACTATACAACCAATTGAAATGCATCAGTTGACAAGACTTCAAAACGTGACTCCTCACATCTGTGAACAAACAGGAGCTGCTCTTCATCTAAAATATTTCCAGCGAGGATGAGAGGGAGAGGCAGCGGTATAAAGACAGCAGTTGTATGGCAGTGCTCTCACACTTGTCACCATCAAAGGTCACCGTGACAGATCTTACATTTCTTCAGCCCTTTCTTCCCCCCTCCGTCTCCTCTCCCCTTTCACTCTCTCCAAAGTTGAGCTCCCCTGCTGGGATGTGTGTGTATGTGTGTGAGAGGCAGAGTGAAAAGGGAAGGGAGAAGTTGCAAACTTTCCTGTGCATGTGAGGGTTGAGATGAGAGGAAAACTGAGATGAGTGTGTGTGAGTGTGAGTGTGTGAGTGTGAGACTGTCTTCCACAGTGTGTGTCAGAGTCAGAGCGGAACAGGGAGATGAGAGGGGAGTGTAAGCTGTCATATTTGAGGTGAGATGCGGGTTCAGGCTGAGGTTAGACTTTTCTCAGGGGTCTGATGAAGCAGCTGAATGAAAGATCTAAAAAAGTCGACAGAGGGAAAGATGGAGAGATTAACACTGTCCTGCCAACTAATCCTCCAGTGGACTCTGTGTTTGGCTGCATTCACGTGTGTTTATACCGTCTTTGTCAAAGCTGAATTAGGCTAAACTGTCCAATTCAGCAAAACTCTGTACAGTCTTACCTTCTGAAGCTTCCCTCTGCATGGGCGGCTGTTTGATTCAGTGCACTGCAGCCACGAGCGGTTAGCTTCAGGCAGGTGTCATTTTCACTACACTGTACAGGAGGTGATTGACGTCTCCATCCTAAAGAGAGGGGTACATCCCACACCTGACTGCAAAAACACATCGCCGGTTAAGATTCCTTACCTGCTCTCTAGGTGCCAGATTTCACCAAAATTACTTTCTGCCTAAGCGCTAAAAACAACTCAAAGAGAAGCACTGACACTTTAATTGATTTTTTTCCCCCTCTCTTTTCACATTACCTTCCTTTAACTTTCTGGCTGATTCTGATGTTGTGATGCAGTGTTCAGCTGTTTAAATGATTTTCTCCTAAATTCAAAGGTCTTTATGGCTTTACTGTATATCAGCCTCCTGTGTGCTCTCTGCTGCTTCTTTCCTTTGAGCTTCATTCAGTGGTCAGTTGTTGTAACTGCAAGTCAATTTTCTCTGACTCAGAGACAGCCGTCAGACAGCCACACTTGATAACCCCTGCTGGCATATCTTGTCAAACCCTTTCAGTCCAAAAGAACCATAGGAGTATGACGTAAGATGATATGCATTAACACATAAGTGATAGCATTATATTATTACTTTGATTATTTTGTTTCAAATAAGCAGCAAAATATGTTACATATGTCAAACTTTTTGCAAAGCATAAAAATAAATAATTATTCATTGCAGTAGCAGTAAACCCAATTTAATTCATTTTTACATGGAGTTCATACTGTTTAATGTCACATGCTCAGGTGCATGTGGTCCACTAAGGATGACACATCTGTGAAAAATCCCAATATTCATTTTCTGTCACTTATCAGAATCAGAATCAGAAATACTTTACTAATCCCTGGGGGGAAATTTGGTATTACCATGACTGCTCACATAATTTGAAATTTGAAAACACAATGTAATAGAGTCATAAAATAAAATAGGTGATAAATATACAATAAATGAACAATGAAGTAGCATTAAGTACCAACTTTTCAAGCACAGACTCAAGCATGCAGGTGGTGTAGAATCTCCAGTTAACCTGGTGAGCATGTTTTTGGACTGTGGGAGGGAGCCGGAGTACCTGAAGAGAACACAGGCATGCACAGGGAGAACATGCAAACTTTACACTGAAAGGCCCACCTTACCCAAACTGTTATCCTAACTGGTGACCTTCTTGCTGTGCCTCTTGCTAACCAGTGTGCCACTGTGCAGTCCATGAAAAAAAAAAAATATTAAAGAAAAAAATAAAGAAAAAAAAGAGCCTTTTTCATCTTCATTTTCATTTTTCATTTTCATTCCCTAAGAATGAAAACCTAAAAATACCGTGCCTCTTGCACCACTGTGCAACTCATGAAAAAAAAACAAAATGAAATGAAATTCAAATATGAAAAAAAAGAAAAGGAAAGAAAAAGAAAACGCCCTATGAAAAATAAAAACTTAAAAACACTGTGGTAAGGTTAAATAACAAATCTTGCCACAGGCTTTCATTAATCATGGATCAGAGGATAAATATCAAACATTTTGAGCTTTCTGGTTGACCCGATGAAAAATAAAGACACTTCTTTCCTTTCGAATAGCACATTGCTTTGAAGGACCCACAGATGGGTAAGTAACATGTCACCTGTGAGCAGAGCTCTATTTTGGAGAGCACAAATCACAAACCTCACACCTGAGGTTATGATGACTTATGACCACATTCTACTGGGTGAACCAACAGAGTGACACATTCAAAACACAAAAAGCAACTGAAACAGATCTCCTGAAGAGTGCTGTTGTATCAACCAGGGAACACTGGACATCAGCGAGCAAACAAAATTGTTTTAAATCAACTGTTGAATGGACACTTAATGCATCAACATCTGCATATTCATTCATGTATGACAGCGATACCCTTTGTAAAAGACTTTAAAAATAAACTCTGTTTACATTAGAGGCTCCCTGAAGCTGTTACCTTCTTCTTAGTCATTATCAAAACTCACTGGTGAAGCTTTTGTTGATGCTGCATTTTTTGTTTAAATGAAAATCAAGTCATTATCATAAAGTTACCATATTTCTTTGCGTTCATTTCATACCTTAATTAAGACGCTGGTAGTGATTGCTTTAGATTGTTAAAATGGACCTAGAAGTGTTTCTTAATGTAAATCATTGGAATACTAAACTCACCTGGCAGGCATATCTAAGTGCTCAGTGAACTTCCTCCCCTTACTTCTGCTTGTTTTCATTTCATTAGTCTCAAACTGCCTCACACCATTTTTGTAATGCTACTTTGGGCACCGTGTCCAGGAAAGCCTGCCAACTTTATCTCCTATTAGTGTGATTAAATATGGAAACGGTTTGTCTGGCTCCATCTGAGAGCTTGTGGTATCATTTTTCTATTATTAAAAAGAACATTTAGACACATTTACACTCTGTGGCAAACACCAGTGGAAGCCACTTGGATGGTTTGAAGGATTACAACTTAAAAAGTAATTTAAGTTCATTTTTACTCATTGTGGAAGTTTTAATCAAGTGCAATACTATCCTGTTATTAAAACCAACTCATGTTAAAAGTCATTTTCATAACTACAGTAATCTGCAGTTTGGTTAGATTTGCAGCTTTAGGGGTCAGGCTGTTAGCTGTAGATGGGTTTGAGTTTGCATGTGTGATGATGAGTCTGTCTCTGTGGCTCCAGCTGTGACACCATAACAGTCAGTTCAGAGCCTCTTTTTGTTCAGTCTGCTCCAGTCTGCTGACAGTCGACAGCATGTCAGCTATCACTGGCAGTCCGGCTGGGCTCCACTGCTGGGAATCAGTCAGTCAGGGGTCAGTTGAAGGACTATATCTAAGCATGCTTGCTTTTATTAGATGTAGACAAATTCAGTCAATGTCTAGCACTCTTTGTGTCTAAAATGCTGTTAAAATAACTTTCTATGCTGAAATAAAGAATCTTAAAGCAATTCTTCAGTGACAAATATTTGTTTTAAACCTTAAGGCCTTAACTGTAAACCTCTTAATGTGGCAGTGTGTCAGTCTGTATCTAAAATTCCTGATGAAACTCTTTTGTTTTCCAGTCAGTGAACTGGTTAGACTGATAAGTGATGATGAGCAAATGTCAGAGCTCCAGATTTCAGTGGTGAAGCTCATTACTGTAACATTTTCAAACTCTATTGATCAGTGTTTAGTGACATTTATTAAGTGCTCAGGTAGTCATAAAAAATATCTATATGATGGTTAGCTGTGCCAGAGTTGTAAGAAAAACAGAACCCCTCCTTTCAAATGTATTGCAGGTGATTTTTTATTCTGTAAATTTCAAAAATTCAAACCACTACATTTTTTTGTCTTTGGAATATAGTTTTCTACATTAACTTGTTGCAGATTCTGTTTTTACTTTGATGAAAATGCTACTTCATACTCTGTATGGACAGTTGTCTTGCTCCTTTGCTTTGACCCAGCTTTCAGACTCTGCAGTCTGTACGCTGGTCTTTGGATTGGAAGGGTTTGTGGTTTACTAGCACAAGTTTATGTTTTGATATTTAACAGTCTGTACATTTCCAGAGATAACTTAGTCACAAGCATTGAGTGACTTGTGCACCTCTATTGCCAAATGTGACTGCAACCCTAACTGATAAACAGTACAGGGGTCTATTGGAGGCGTAGCTAATCTTCGTAAAGAAACTCACATGAAGATCCTTCTTTATACTGGATTCCCAACTGATGTTTGACACTAGTTTGAAAAATCATCTGTTTTTTTTGTTGGACTGCACCGTGGTGAGTGAGTATAAGTTATCATATCTCACACAGAGACAAGATGCCCTTCTTGTCCACAGGGGGTGCAAAAATCACCCCCCCCCCCCATTAAAAAAAAAGAAATGTTAGAGAGAACACTGTTAGGTCTTCTCTCTTATTAGAGAATAGTGACCAGTGTTGTGCCGTCACACAAAAAATGAGCTAGCTCAAAGTTTAGTTCATGGCAATTAAAATGAATTAGTTCATGTTCATGGTTAATTTTAAAAAAATTTCAACTTTCATGTTCTAAAAAAAATGAATTAGTTTATATTCATTTTTTCTCTAAAAGTTGTCTTTTTCAGTAGAGCCAGCTGTGCTTTAATCCATATCCCTTGAGCTAATTCCCTAAATAAATGAATCCCTGTATGCTGTTATAGCACAACAGACAGAAAAACCATTGCCGTATCGTGTGAACTGTCTGCAGGCGACATGCTGAATACACGCAGAGTGGTGTGGTAGTAGATCAGAGTTCTGTTGCCCTAGATCACAGTGCTCTGCACCTCACCTGTTGGCAACCCCCCTCATCTCTCACCCCTTTTATTTTCTGTTGGTGTCCTTATATCAATCAATCAATCAATCTTTATTTGTATAGCGCCAAATCATAACAAGTGTTATTTCAAGACACTTTACAAAAACATTTACAGGTCTAGACCCGTAAATGTTAATACAATTTTATCAGCAGACACCCAACATCAAGACAAGATAAGGAGTCTTATCTTATCTGAATCCACCATGAGTACAGGACTTTGCAGCATTTAGCAAGTTACAATGGTAAGGAAAAACTTCCCTTTAACAGGCAGAAACCTCGGACAGAACCAGACTCATGTTAGACAGACATCTGTCTCGACTGTGTTGGGGTTAGAGAGAGACAGATAGAGGAGAGAGAGTGGGAGAGATAATAATGGGGGGGTCGGGGGTGACAGCAAGAGAGGGATATACACACACACACACACACGCGTGCGCGCACACACACACAAACACACACACACACAGAAAGGGAGGGAGAGAGACAGACAGACGCCATCTGACGCAGTCTGAAGTTTGGCGCTGTGGCGACAGTTAAGGTGAAACCAGCAGGCCATTCCCAGGCCAACAATCCAAAGCCGTTGCCCTTATAGAAAGGATGTGTTGTGTCACATACAATTAAGAAGTTTTTCACCCCCAAAATTAACTTTTCCTTGTCCTTGGCGTTGGATTACCTTTGAATCTGATCTTCTGATGACTTCTGGCCATGTGCCAATGACGACGTTTGATAAACAGAATTAAATTTACGACCAGTAGCCAGGACATGGAGCTTTATTTTGAAATGACCAGATACTCAGACCGTTTGACACGTTTCTGCAGCGCACCCCAGCAAAGGGTAGACTCACAGTGAAACAGCAGTGCACAGCTGTTGGTGATCGAGGCGCCGGTGGACTGTAGCTCGCAGTCAGATTGTGAGCTGCGGCTCACTGCCTCAGGAGTGAACTTTGCTCACGTTCCCGATCACAAGTCAAAAACTGGACGGTTTAGTTCACCAATCATGAAAATATGAGCGTGTTCAATGAATGCGCTCATTTTCACTCGTTCACGCACAACAGTGATAATGACGTGTCATTTTCACCACTGATAGTCAATCAAAAGCTGTGCTTGAAGAAAAACAGCTTATTTTTTACATTAAAGAGGCAGATTTATGTCTTTATGACTGCTTTACTGTTCAGCTGATCATGTTCTGCATGTCAAAGATAATCTATCAACCAGCTGCACACTACTAAAACCTTTATAACTTATAGCTGAAACACATATTTACTGTCTGTTTTGTTTTTTTGATTTCACATCAGTTCTTGGGCGAGTTAATAAATCATCAGGACACCAACCTATAGAGTGAGACAATCCCAGACAGTGTTGTATCATTATTCACAATCAAAGGGTTTTAGTCAAATGTCTGTTCTCTGTTCAGAAGACAAATAACACAAATCCAGTAAAACAGAAAAAAGAAAACAGTTTGCATTCTCAAACTAGACAATGGACTCTGAATTTATTTGTTTGCAAAGTATTTTATTTCCTCATTTCATGAAAAGTAGATAGAGCAAACAGACGAATACAGAATGGAAAAAGCTTTCACAAAGAGCGAAGGAAATTAGTTTTTTTCTGTTGTCATCTCAGAACAACAAGCTGAGGGAGAAGTTTGTGTGTGTGTGTGTGCGTGTGCGTGGTCATGTACGAATGTTTGACTGTGTGTTCAGGGGTCATGAAGGTACAATGACACAGAGATATTTTTAACAATCCCAGCCTCCTCTTCTCATCCCTCTGCTTATTTACTCAGCAATGGTCGGTGAGCAGCTGAACTACCTCCAATCGCTGATTATTTCATCGCATTAACACAAACCTTTACATCTCCCACATCTCCCAGCATGCCTCTTTGATATGTTTCATCACTCTGGCGAAACAAAGACAGCCGTCACACTTTGAAATCACAAAGAAAGGGAGAGCATTAGACAGTTCTTGCTTTGAAAAACAAAGACACGTGTAAAAGGAAAGGCATACAGACAAATAGCTAGTGCACTGTTCCCCCTTTATCACAAATTCCTTCACAAAGACAGTGAAATCCTTTAAAAGTTTGGTAGAAATCCTCTCTAAGACAGATGAAACACAAATTTGACTTCTCTTTCATGTTGCATTCTCATTTCTCTGGAGATAATCAGATCCTCAGAGATAAAAACTAAAGCTGTGATAACAGGATGTCCCAAAAGTAGCCGAGCAAATCCCTTCCAATTACAGTCGCAGGACCATGTGCTGCTTTGGTGCTCCACAAAATGTCATTCGGTGAACACTGAGGCAAAACAGTTTTAAAAAATGTAAATATATTTTCCATACTATTTCCTGAAAACAAAGCTAAGAAATCCTAAAAATCACAAACTTTTTTCTGATTACCTTGTGGTGTCAGAGCCTTGTTTTAGGGTATTTAGGGTATGATGTGTTAGGGTAACTTAACAATTCAGTAGCCACGTTTACATGAGGAGTTTTTTGTCTTTCCGAATGAATCTTTCCGAATGACTTTTCCCAAAATTATAGTATACATGGAAAGGAATATTCCAATCTCTGGTCTACATGCGCCGCTATAATCAAACAGAATATTCAGTGGGGCATGCGCAGAAAAACGTAAACATCACAAGATTTATCAAAGCTGGAGGACGACAGTTTGTTTATCACGGTGTTGCAATACTCCGTATTGCCAGTTTGTCATCCGTCCAGTCTTGAAATTATGTTCATTTCTTTCAAAGTTTGGATCAAAAACAAACTTTCCGCAACAGTCCAGTGCTGACGGCTCGCCGCCATTTTTAAAGTTGTATACAAAGATTTAATTCTTTCCGTTTGAGCAAATAAACCCAATGCAAGCGGAATATTTGGGTCCATGTGGCTAATGTTGCCCCACTTCGTCACAGAATTACATGTAGGTTAAAGTAATTTCCATTGTTTAGATAGCTATAGACCTGTAATGCTGTAAGGTAGCCTACCAGGGGCAGAGCCAGGATTTCAGTGTTAGATGGACCAGATGACTTTTGGCTGGGCCTTGAATGACAAAAGTTTGTAGATCATTAATTCAGTTAACAAATTGATAAATTTGTTGACTTTTTTCACTTTTATTTGAATTTTTATAACTCTTTCCTGCATCAGGCAGATCTGAATGGGACTGACCAAAGAGTGGCGCTCTAACACACCAGGAGGCTTCACCGCTACGGAATATTACAGTTACATAAAATAAAATAAATAAAAAGATTGAGTCTGTCTCAAAATAATGTTCTAATCCTGCCCACATAAAGATGACTTTGTCATAACTTTTTTTTTTTAACAGGCTAAAAAACATGGCTCATTTTACAAAGACAGAGCATCTGATGCTAACAAAATGAATATGAAGTGACAACATTTTACCATACTCTTTTTAAATTGGTTAAAAGTGTATATATCTATAAATTATAAGAAAAGTTAAGGGTGGACCTGGGACCCTTGGGCCCACCAATCACGCCGCCCCTGTAGCCCACTGATGCTAACTTTGGTTAATGGCTACTACCATAATGTGATAACTCTCTAATATAAATAAGCACAGATGACTGATGGTATCTTTTGATAAGGTGCAGTTATGTTAGTGTTTTGATCTAGAATATGGAAATTAAGTTAAAAGGGGGCTTTGTCTGCTTAATCAATCAAATACAACCACTTAACCATGTGACGAGTGGATGTTAGCCTGCACTGAGAGCTGGCTTCGAGGTCATTTACACAACAATGGTTGGAGGATGAAAAGCAAAAGTATTGTTGCGTTCTGGACACTGAAACAGCATTTTAGCCAACCTAAAATGGAAACTTTTGGAATAAGAATTTTGTACAGTAACATTAGAAATATACAGGTTTTCAATAAAGAGATTACAGATTACCTGACAGAAAAAAAAAAAAAAAACTCAACTAAAAAGTTTTTGAAACGGCTGTGTTTAGCTTATTTCAGGCTTGAAACCATCCCTCTGGTACCCCTGTAGTAGTGAGGGTGTTGGGTGCTGTGAAATGCTGGCAGATTACTAAAGATTATGTGTAAAGGAAACAAATGCTAAACTCAGCATATCCAAACCAAACCAAACCAAAGGTGTGTGCCTAGCAGGCACCAGCCTTCCAGGAGGGACAGAGAGAGTCCATGTTGGACTCAGTCAGTTTTTAAAAGCTCCCACCAGGTGGATCCAGTCCTCCAATGAGAGGGGGGGAGCAGGCAAACCAGGAAGACCCGAGGCAGGAAGGCAGGACAGCACACCCTGACCCTAAGGCCTGAGGGCCGTCACACAAGTCAACTTTTTACTAGAGACAACATGCCAAGGTAAGGTATTTATCAGTATAGTTACATAGTGCTGTTTTTTGAAGCTGGACAACAAGCTAACGCAAGTTTGTGCTGTACGTCAGTAGGTGGCTAAATGTAGCACTACTAGCAGATTGGTGCAACGACGTGACAACATATCAGTATGCTAACATGTCAACAAACAAACTGTCAGTTTGTCCTGCCAGTCATCTACCAAGCAGAGCTAATGTAACCTCACTTTTCATTTTATTGATAGACTCTCAAGTTTGAACCGACCACTGCAGAATAACTGCTGACTGTGGGTTGGGATGAACATTAGCACAAATTAGCCCCTGTGTTAGCCTTTAGCTCGGGCTGTATCACTCTCCTGTTTATCTTTCCTCTGCTACTCTGTCCTTTTTCTGTCTGACGGTTAGGCTCCAGTGTTCACCATCACTACAAAATAAATCACAGAAATCATTTTCATTTGAGACAATCTCTCTTTTTACCTCTAAACTTTGTCAGCCAGTGTGGGGTTGTCACAGAGACAATCAATCCAGTCTTGCTCAACCCAATCTGTAAGCTATGAAAAAGCTACGAGGTAGCATTTTGAAAGAACCTGTGCTGGCGCTGATAATCTTATTTTAAAGTGGTGATTACGATCAGGTGTATATCTGGAAGGGAGACTTTTTCAAGATCAATCCCATACTTTTCACAGCTTCTTTAAAAAATAGGAAAGCATAATACCCACTTGTTAAAAAATAAAAGAAGAGGAAAAAAAGAAAGAAAGAAAAGGACCACGTGAAGGCAGTTTAACTCTATCTGAAAAAGTAACTGCAAGTGTCATAAATTAAAATAAATGAAACTGTACACACAGCGTGAGTCTACTTTCATCGTATTGGACCTAAAATACTCTTGATCATATCAGAGTTTTAATTAAAGCTCTGTATCTCCTGCTCTCAAATCCAATTACAGGTCTCACCCCACTTTGAACCGCCACCCAAACAAATCAAATCCTGTCTCTCCACAGAGTTTCACCTGTTCCCCAAACCGTCACTGTGGAGGTCAGGAAGGGGGAGAGGGGGGTTCCTGTTTCAGCTGCCTCGACGTTGGACCCTCCCTCTCCTGGTTTTGCTGTCATCAGTAATCTAACCCGTGTGGTATTATGGTATTTGTGCAGAAAAGAACTCCGTGAGCATCCAATTAGCAACTCACAAAACCAACACAACCTGTCACAGTGGATTATCCCAAAACCTCCCCTCCCCTCCCGAACCCACACCTCCCTCCTCCAAATCACATGCTGGTTTGCTCCACCACCCTATTTACATTTTTATTGGCCAATTATCTCCCTCTCTCCTCAGTCTGTCTGGGAGCAAGGCGCTCGGTAATAGGAGGAATCTCAGCCATTCTCTAATTGAAAGACTTTCTGGGGATTATGGAGAGGTCAGAAATAAAGTTGTTTTCAGAAATCATAAACATAAGCCTTTTCTCTCACTCTGTTGAGGAATATTATTTTTTTCTCTGGCAGCTGTTTATCACTGGTAGGTTTTCTTTTTTTTTTTTCTTCGTCAGAGCAGAAGGGCTTATCTCTTCTCCATGAATACTTTAAGTTGGGAGTCTGGAGCTCTTATTACCAACTGGGAAACGGAAAGGGATAGAGGGATGATAGGACTTTCAGATGGGTTGAATTAGTCTTGCATGCGCCATTCGTTTCTCTCTTCAATCATTCATGCCTCTGATGTGTCACGATGTTGTAGTATAAAGGTCTGACAACCCAAAGACACGGAAGCCACATAGAAACACGCACTTACACATCCGGCACTGCACGATTCCTGAAAGTATTGTGTTGATCTGTGGGGTTTTAATTGGTTGGTGAGATTCACCACTTTTACACCAGATGAAGAAAACTGAAGAGTGTGTGCAGCAAGTCCCCTGGTTTTTGGAACAATTACTAATAGCGCTAACCAGATGTTATTTAGAGGGGCCTAAGGGACAAACTGGAAGTGTTTGCCATCATATTGTGTCTGCTGAATTAAAAGAAAAGTTCAGGCCGTTAAGAAAACTCTGTGACTAACTGTACTCAGGTGAGCCACAGATTTAGAAACAGATATTTGCTGGTGTATAAAAAACAACCACCATCTGTTTTTGTATGTTGTGAAAGTGTGTGTGTGTCTGCACATACAGCACCGAGTGTGAATCTGGGGAGCGTGCTAAAAGTTAAGTTCTGATTCTGAAAAGAGCAGAGGTGCCTTCAATAATCTTTAAACACGTCTCTAAGCAGCACTTTTATTCCACTGTCTGCTTCATTAGACAGAGAGAGGAGAGGAGAGATGGGAGACAGGGAGGGAGGGAGGGGGGCGACGTATGAAAAAGGTCATGGACCAGATTCAAATCCATAATACCCGAGGACGGCCAGGTTCAGGCCGCAGCCAGCCGGAATGTGGCCAGGCTGTCAGGTGCCACCCACTCCTCCTGTAATCTGCCGCTTGTGGGCAGATAAGTCATCTTGTCACTTTAGGTTGTCAGGTGACCTACATCCAGGAAGCGGTATGGGCGGGAATTATGCTGATGTGTCTGACTCAGTTTCTCACTGAACAAGAGAGATGCCACTGGAACTTGCTGATTTTAAAACTTTGGAAACACTTTGTAGTTAGAGAAATATTTTTCTGACCCAAATTTTTGTTTTGATTTGGTTCTTCTTAGGCGGCCTATTTCATATCCAATCAGAGATCACAGATGAAAAATAACCTTTTGGTTAACTCTGGCATATTTACAGAAATATTAATTAATATGCATTGTACTGTAATTGGTGGCGCAACGGTTAGCGCTGCAGCCTCACTGCAAGAAGGTCACCGGTTCAAATCCCCACCTCGGCCAGTGGGCCTTTCTGTGTGGAGTTTGCATGTTCTCCCTGTGCATGCGTGGGTTCTCTCCGGGTACTCTGGCTTCCTCCCACAGTCCAAAAACATGCTTACCAGGTTAATTGGTCACACCAAATTGTCCCTAGGTGTGAGTGTGTGTGTGCATGGTTGTCTGTCTATGTGTCAGCCCTGCGATTGATTGGCGACCAGTCCAGGGTGTACCCTGCCTCTCGCCCAATGATTGCTGGGATAGGCTCCAGCCACCCGCGACCCTAAAAAAAACAGGATAAGCGGTATAGAAAATGGATGGATGGATGGATGTACTGTAATTGAAAAAAATAATTTGGGTTCTGTTTTAACTAAAATGTCCATGAGCTGAACAAAACAAAAGAGAACTGGAGAGTAGTGAAGTACCACTGCTGCTGCAAAAAAAAAAAAAAAAAAAAAAAAAACCCATTAAAATAAAAAATAAAAATACAAAGTATGATTATTATTATTATTATTATTATTATTATTATTTATCAATAATAATAATAATAATTATTATTTATTTATTTATTAAAAAGGACAGAGTGATTTTTGACATTTCTTACCAAATCAAAATAAAAGTAGAAAATAGAATGCTAAAAAAATCCGAGACATTTTGTATCTGAGATTTTACTAGCTCACTCATGTGAACAGTTTTTATATGCCCATAATAAGATAAAATAAACAAAACTGTGGATGAAAAAAGGTGTTAATCATTTATTTTCATCAACTTGAAACTCTTAAGTAACTCTAATACATGAAATGTATTTACAATGAAATCAGAGCAAGCAGGGCTAGAATAAGCAAACCATTTCTAAGTGACCCTGAGTTGAAAAAAACCTTAAAAATTCTGTTGGATGTGTTCTTGTTTTCCTTGGTACGTTACCTGGTCAGTCGTGGGCCATCGCTGACTTCTGCCAGACGCTGAGTCTCAGTGTCTGTTGTTTCATACAGCAGCTGTACAAACCCTCTCAAACTGGTCGGAAAGTGACAATAGCTACACAAGATAAAAGAGGGTAATTTTTTGATGTTCATTTAAGAGAACAGTATTTAAAGAACCTGAATGGCTGTAGCTTGGAGGTAGAGTGGGTCATTCTCCAGTCTGAACATCTGCAGTTCAGTCCTCTTATCTACGTGACAATGAATGTTCGGGCAAGATACTGAAACCAGACTGGACCCTAAAATCTTTTTTTTTTTGCTGTCCACAAAACAATGATGAAACAGAGTGCTCATCACTTTCCACTTTGGATGAAGGGTTAGAGACTTTTTTCAGTGTTTCTTTTTTGGGCTATTTATTCCTTTATTCAGAGAGGACGGGACAGTGGATGGTGCACAGAACTGAGTGAGTGGGGAGTGAGATGCAGGAAAGGGCCACAGGTTCAATCCAAACGTGGATCATCCACTCAGGGCTAACCCAACAGGGCTTTCGACTTAACCAGTATACCATACCAGCGCCTCTTTTATTGCGTGTTTTAAAATTCAGTTTACTCGTGATTTTCAGACCAAAATGCAGAGAAAAAAAAAACAATTTCAAAGGAATCAACATGCACAAATAAATGAATGGTAACAATTACTATTATTAATATTTATTATCATAATAATGGGTTAATAGTCATGCTGATCTGGATATAATTTCTAAAAATATATATTTCTCCATGCTTTGGTACCACTAGCCATGTATTGAATCTAGTTATAAGTAATATTGCCTTTTTTTAAAAAACTTTTTTAAAGAACCTTTTTGGTATCGCTTTATATTAAGGTCCTTTAATAAGCATTATTAACACCTTTGTAAGTACTTAGAAGATGTTTATTGACATTATTATTTGTTTATAAGACAATATAACTGCTTAATAAGTGTTAAATAAGGTCATTGCAAGGGTTCGGCCCCACAGGTTAGGTTTAGGCATGGGGCCCCGAATGGTTAGGTTTAGGGGAAGGGCTAGGGTAGGGCTCATGAGAGACAAAAGCAGAAGACATAAAAACAAAGAGGGTTAGGGTGAGGGCTAGGTTCCATATACCTTATAGATTAAGTTGTCTTGTAGTAACTATTACAATGACCCTATTAAACACTAATTAAGCAGTTATATAGTCTAATAAACAAATAATGTTAATAAGCATCTTATAAGTACTTACAAAGGTCTTATTAATGCTTATTACAGGACCTTAATATAAAGCGTTACCAACTTTTTCAATAAGTTTGACCTTCACAAAAAAAAAAAAAAAAAAAAAAAAAATTGAGGACAATCACAGAAAGAGCTAAGCAAGCTTTTTTTTTTTGCCTTTGGTGAACATGTACCATTCAGCCCTGTTTGTTCATATTTTTTTATATTGATGAAAATCAGAAATATTATATTGGACAGGAAAATAATGTAGTTATTTTGACGACTAAATGACATTTTGAATATGACACAACTGAGAAACTCAGTACTATCCCGAAACAAATAACAAACACCACATCTACCATACATTTGAGAGCTGATGTACTGTTTTGTTTACAATCCCCTGTTTTGTTTCAGCCTGGTGAGTTTGTGTGTGTGGTGTGTGAGGGAAACAAGGAGACAGAGAGTTAGGAGGTAGGAATAAGAATAGAGAGGCAGACAGAATAGAAGAAAACATGTAAGTCAGTGATAAAGAGTGTGTGTGTGTTTAAGGTGGTAGTGATTGCTGGCTGAGGAGATAAGTGGACGGAGTTTGCAGCCCAACAAACAGCAGCCATGACGAGCCGAGAGCAGAGGCTCTTGGGTAAAGACGCGTGCTGCACTTAAGAGCCAATTACCCACCATGTACACATCTCCCCCCCTCCTCCCTCATCCTCTGCTATCTCTCCTTCTCTGCTATCCAACATGGCACTCATCTTAGTTTAATGGCCCACAGAGACTCAAACACACACATCCCTGCCACATACACACCCACACACACACACCCACATATATATAGGGTATGGTTGCATGTGCAGTGTGACGGTGCAGGCAGATATTGCCAGATGATGATGTGTGTTTTCAATCCTTTAATCTCTCCTTCAACTCTCTCTGTGTTTCCACCAGCTACTTCTCTCTCTGCTTTGCACATACACACACACACAAACACACACAATGCAGCAAACTCACACACAGACTACACACTCATCTTATTTTAATGCGTCTGAAGGGGAGGCACTCAGCAGCACAGCAGGGGGGCTTCCTGGCAAGTCACGGAAGCACTGAAAACATACACTCCTGCTCACGCTACCACCATACACACATAGAACCACACACACATGTGCAGACACACCATTGCATGTATGCATATATGCAAGCCCATACCTTGGCACAGAAATAGCCCAAAATCTCAGCGCAGTGAGGCACACATGCTGACTGCTCTGTTTTGGTTGGTATGCAGGGGACACGCTCCATCACAGGATCTCACTAGAAAATAAAAGTCATACAAATTTCGTGACTGGGAGGCTGAAAGCACCCGAACCAGTTCACCAGCGCCAGACAGGAAACTCTGCCAGGGGCTGTCCTGATCCGACAAGCTCTTTTGGTCTTTTCATCAAACCCACTGAATCACGAACACTTGCGTCAAGTCTGCACGGAAATGTTTACAATTAGGTACAAAAAACGGAGGGTTCCCAAAGCGGACTGGTGGCGACATTAAAACGATTATCAAAGCAAATCACAAGGGCATCAATTAATTTACCAGATTTAGCGTCTTGTAGTTGAAATCCCTGCATGTCACTTTCTTTCCGTTTTCCTGGTGTGACTTCATTAACAGCCAACTTTTGATAAATCTGCCTGCTGGAGTGTGTATTCCCTGCTGCTATTTGGGCTTTTTTGATTTGATCGATAATTGCAAGTCCTGGAGATCGCAGAGGGAAAAACTGCTCAGTCAGCGTGAGAAGTTTAATTTGTGGTGTAAAGAAAGGAAAGACTTGTGACCGTGCACCGGCATGTGTTGGCTGTTAAGACGCTGCATGAGAAAAATGACAGAAAAAAGGACAAATCACATAAAAAATGTGTCTTTTTATGAGATACATCTCTATTTTAAACAATGGCATCTTGCTGGCTGTTGTTCCCTGTGTAAACAAACACATTTTGAACTAAAACAGACAAAGATGAACAACCGCTGCCCACTCCAGCTTTAACCACCATCATTCAGACTACAGGATTTGAGTTCTCTATTGCTACAATTAATTTCTGAAAATGCCAAAACTATAGTATTTTTATCAACAGTCTCAAAACACCACAGATAAAAGAGATTCAAACAGTGTAGACTGCTTTATTTAGAGTATTTATCTTGTTTACCTGATGTTTTTGTTTCAAAAGCTCTTATTTTGGTAGCAAACATCCACATGTTTTGCGTGGGCAGGGCTTAAGCTCAATCCAGTTCACCTAGGTCCGAGCAAAACACAGGACAGTGAAAACCTAAAACAGGCTAGAGTTATCTGTGAGGCAGGTTTGATTACAAGAGAAACTTCATGGACAAATAAGTCGCTGCAGGTGACACATCACAGGAACACCTGTCTTCCAGATCAACACAATTTAAGCCAGGCTAAAACTAAGTTTTGCATACTGTTATGAATAAATTATGTTTCTGCCTCTCAGACCCTTGATACCTTATTTGATAAACAACAAAACAACAAAAGCAAAAAAATTGACCTATTAGCTAGATTTAAGGAAACTGCCCATGTCATCTTTTGGTGATATCCCAACGTTACACCCATTTTAATGAAAACAAGATGACGGAAATATCTGCAAAAGACTTTTACAGCAAAGAAGCTTAAATTATATCCAAATTTTCTGAATGAAACTAGCGTGTTTATGTACCATAAAACTACTAAAAAATAAATAACTGATAACTTAATATTAACACTTATAACCGTAACTACATGTACAAAGACAAAGTGTAGTTATACTTTAAGGTCTTACAGATCTCAAAGAGCAAGCAGGGCTAGAATAAGCAGAAATGCACACCAGACAAAAGCTTAGGTCTTAGGAGGTTAGACACAATATTGGTACATTTGATTAGCCCATCAAGCCAGCACGTACTTACTTCTATGCGTTTTCCTGTCTTTTTACACTTTATCTTTTAGGGGAAATAGATTTTAATATATTTTTTTATTTAGAGAAGAGCTACAGTTTATACCAGATTCTCATTAGACTCATAATAATTACCAACATTTACAAAACAGGATATTGTGTGCCTACATGTTTATTAATATCCAGAGAACTCACAGGCTACAGCAATATTTAAACAAATGAAGGAAATGTCCATAACTCAAATTAAGTAAGCTATAGTTTTAGCAGAAAAAAAACAAATAAACATAAGTTATAGACACAATCATACGTATAAAAGATAAATTTTAAAATAAATATCTTAATATTAAAGGTCATACTTGAGTAGTAACAGGCTTCAGGTGTAAATTAGCAAACAGCTAACTCTGGTTAAGCTGAATGGTTGTACACCGTCCCTTTTGAAATTAACAAAAAAATAAAATAAAATAAAAAAAATTAGATAAATAAAAAAAAAGATAGATAGATAGATAGATAGATAGATAGATAGATAGATAGATAGATAGATAGATAGATAAATATTCTTAACTTTTAAGACAGAAAATGTAGGGTTATAGCAGTCTACATGTTAACGAAACCACAGAAACAAATTTCATCTAAAACTTTAACAGGTGAAAGAACAAAAAACTTCTCTATTTTTTTTTCTTTTATCAAAATGCAGCATCATAAAAAATCATGAGCGCTAGTAGCTGCTCTTTAACTAATTTTGTATGATGAAAATTTTCAGCCAGTTCATTTTTCCCCTGAAACAGTCTAAGTGGTGTTTGTTTGGTCTCTGATAAAATAATTCACCTTTTTTAGGGTGTTGAAAATATAAATATGTTCATGTGTTTATGATTTCTGCTTGGTGAGTGAATAAAATGTCAACACGTTGAAATCTACTCAATGGGCAATTAACTCTTGGAAACAGATTTCTGCAAAGTGCACTGCTCATCACCTTTACTTTTCTGTGTGTGTGTGTGTTAGCATAATATTAGAAAAAACAATCTGGGTTTAATCCATGGCTTAAAGAAACTAACAATAACCCAACTCATGTTCATGATGTGTTTCCATTGTTTGCAGACATAATGTGGTTATTATCTGTGGTAATTGTTGGTGTTAGAACTGTAAGGCTTCAGCTTTTATTGTTTAAATTGTGATATAATGACATTATGTTAACATGCTAAAGGCTCTTGTATAAATAGAAACCAATGCTCCCCATATGTGGAAGTTTAAGAAAGTATGATGACGAAGGTAAAGTCAGAGTTTTTATTGTTTTAACACAGTGTTAAAACAGAGGAGAGAAAATACTGATCAGGTTATCCATTAAAGTCTTCGAGGAAAATAGAAGAAATTCATGAATAATGTTGTTCACTAGAGAGGGGCAGACAGACAACATGGATGACCACTTATGTTAACGGCTCAGAGGATCATGGGTAAAATTTGCCATTACCTGAACGAATAATAAATAATGTCACAAGCTGGTAAAAGATAAGAGTGGAAACTGTGTAAAATAAATGCAATAATCTTAAGATTAATAAATTTTTGTGGATAATTAAAATGTGTTGTTACATGTTTAGGTCAAGTTGAAGACATTTTTCAACCCTGGACACTATTTTTTAGATTAGAAATCACAAAATTGGACACATTTGATTTTTTTTGCATTGACCCGTAAACATGATATCATTGTTTAAAAAAGCGGCAAAGGGTCAGATAACAGTTATTCAGAGGATATGACAGCTTTTAGACTGGACAAATGTTTTATTCATTCATCTATTATTATTGTTATTATTATTATTATTAGTAGTAGTAGTATTTTTATTATTATTATTATTATTATTATTATTATTATTATTATTATTATTATAAAAATTATTATTATTATTATTATTATTATTATTATTATTATTATTATTATTTGGGGGGCTTTTTGTGTCTTTAATGAGATAGGAGAGGGCAGTGGATAGAGAAGAAGATGAGGGTGAGAGTGGGGAGTGACATGCTTGAAACAGGCCGCAGGCTGGACTTCAAGCTGGGCCACCCGCTGGAGAGTGAACCACATGGGGAGCTACCAAGACCGCTAGGCCATCTGCGCCCCCAGGTTACACAAACTTTAACAAAAGGACCTACACACTTCACAGACTCAGAAACTCACCACTCTTTTTATTTATTTATTTATTTATTTATTTATTTATTCATTTATTTATTTATTTATTTATGTCTCATTATCTAAATAATGACACTTCAATAACTTAATGTTACTTCTGCAGAAATAAAGAAAGAAGTTGTTTTGTCTTTCTTGTGTGATACAAAAACAAATAGTTTGATGTTATTTCATGTGATTTTAATATTAACCAAATAATATGACTAGAGCTAAAACCAACAGAAACAATTTTTTCAGATAGAGAAACTATTTCAATATAAAAAATTATTCACAGTTTATTGGTGCAGTAATATATTTCCTCCCTGCATCGGTTATTAAAGATGAAAGCTCAAACTCAAACATGCCCGCTATAAGTGTGACTCAGAAGTTTCTGAACTTTGCCTAAACAGCACTTCTGTATGTTTGGAGCATAAATTGCTGGCAGTGTTTGACACTAAGCCTCAGTGCAGTTGTTTTGATCTCTCTCACAGTGGTCAAAGAGGGGAGGGGGGGGACTGACAGCACCGTTCCAAATTGCCTTTCTGGGACAAAGCCTGTTTTTGTTCAGTCCTGTATGCGGACAGTGTCACAGCGAGGCCAGTGGGCCGAAAGTCTCATGGTCCATAATCCTGATTTTACACTCTGAACAAACTGGCTGCATGCTGTCAAAGATGTATACCCGATACTTAAATATCAAGCTTCTCAGCTGTGGAAAAGATGTATGTTTGGAGAGGGCAGACACTCTGATTGCTCCGTCCCTGCCTCTAATAGATACCAACCATCCATGGCAGGCAGACAGTAAAGAAGCCTATGGCCTCTGTTATGCTATGTATTATGCAAAATCTTGCAGTTTGCTGAGAAAGTTTGAGAAAGAAAAGTGTGAGATTTTCAGAGCAGAACTGAACTGAGCAGAACGGACTGCTCGGAGTTGTTGCTCGCTGTGGCTCTGAGCTGCAGTAACAGATGTTTTACCGAGAACACCCAGGACGCCTGATGGGATGCTGGAAAGGTCACTGTTGTTCTGCAATAAGAGGCCGTCCCCCAGAGCTCCACCATACTGTACCTGTCAGCAGACAGCAGCCTGGGCTGTTAAGCTGCAAATACGATTCACTGTTTGAACATTTGTACATTAATTTATTAAATGTTTCATTAATTCATTACTCCATAATTTGTGCAATTAGCACAAATAGACCAAACTTTTAAGCATCATTAGGTGTTATCGAGTTTAAAAACAGATGCACTGCTTCAGAGTAGTTTTTAAAGCAGAGTGTGAGCGAAGCAGCTCGACTCCTCGTGGAGCATCGAGCAGTGTTTTTAAAAGGCAGATCTGTGATCACTCTCACTTTGAGACATTGCTCCATCCCCTGAGGTTCCTGTGGTTAACGTGAAGCTCTCTTGGCCGGAAAATCTCTGTAGCTCTTTAAATTAAATAGCTGAATTTTTTCTCATTCTGTGCACTTTGCCTCCAAACAGCCGTAAATTGTGCATATTGTAAGAGTGTGCGCACAGACACTTTGACTAATAGCTTTTTAAAAATCCCACCAATGAATTCAGTTGGAAGCTTTTTTTTTTTTTTTTTTTTTTTTTATTTATTGTGTGTGTGTGCTTCCTTCCTGTCTGCTCCTGACATTTGACATACAAATCCAGACGCACCACGTCCGTTGATGGCCCACTGAAGTATAAACAGTTTATGAAAACTACTACATCACAGTGAATCATTCATATTTGGGTCTCTCCATCATCTATTCATTCACCCTGGCTCTAAATGTCTTTTCACATCATATAATGCATCTGACAGGCAGCTTTTACCACAGTGGAGAAAACAGGAGGGGGTTTGTGACTGAAGAGTGAGTGGAGAGCAGAAAGCAGAAAATGTGGAACAGCTGAAAGTGAAAGCTGAACAAAGAGCTCTGAGAGGAGAGCACAAACTGCTGTGTGTGGATGTTTGTTAGCGCGATGCTGAGGAGCCTTGCTCTGAAATCATCATTTGATATAAAAACACATGTTTTACATAATTTCCACACAAGCAGGAAATAAAAAAAAACAAACTGGTCAACAAGTCTTTCGATCAAAAGTGCTCAGCAACAAAGAGAGTACGCTCATGCTTCCTGACGTTTAAACACGTCTAGAGATTAACCTTTGTAACATTATTAAGTGAGACTCCTTGATCATAAACTGTTTTAGTTCTTGACAGCAGCAGAAAAAAAACAACTTTTATTACAAGCATCATAACAAATAAAGAATCAGACTCTGATTAAAAAAAAATGGCAATGCTGCAATGGGAAATGAAACAATGTGAACTGAAGTTGGGGATTTGATTGAGTCAAACCCAAATGTACTCCTATATCTTGGTTAGTAGTAGTGGTGTAAAAGTTATAGAGTTAATGTATTTACAACAACGACCACAGATGGACGAGAGTGAGGCAGTGATCATGTGTGATCAAGCATGTTCAACATGTCAACAAAGCTAAATTGGTACCACACAAAAATGAATATCTCTGTGACAAGAAAAAGCACTTTAGTGAAAAAAAAAAAAAAAAAAAAAGGAAAGAAAAAAGACAGAAAAAAGAAAAAATCTCTTTTTTTATTTTGTTATATTTTGTTTTATAGTATCTTATTAGTTTTAATCTGTTTTTTTTATTAAACTTTAATTGTTTTCTTTTAATCTGTAAAGCAATTTGAATTGCCTTGCTGAAATGTGCTATATAAATAAATTTGCCTTACCTCTGACATCTGAACAGCTTATTATGGCAAACTGAGGGTGAGAGATTTTTAATTATTGTTATAGGCCTTGTACATATGAAGCAGGATATTTTCAAAAACTAATCCCCCTCCCATTTGTTTTTAAAAATACTTTCATCCACACATAACCTGAAAATCTGCCAACAAGTGTAGCTTAATGCATGCCAAACCTATAAGTGGCAGTGTTTTTCAGATGTGAACCCTGCCAGCTCATCAGAGTGAACCATTGCCATTTAGTAATGTTTGAGAACCACAAACCACGAGTTCTCCAAAATCTTTACTTTGACCAGAGTTTTCAGAAAACTTTGTTTTTAGGAATGTGAAACTGCAGGTTTGGTGTGGATCACAGACCTTAATGTGTAAAAATATGTGCAGTTTTCCAGATACTCAGCTACGTGTGCACATGGAGCTGAGTCACGCTCATTTAGATCAGCTACTTTGCTGTAAAAGAGATTTCTACAGTAACATTTTCACCAAATCATCCCAGGCCTAAGCAGTGATAAATACCCCTGACTTGGCTCTGAACATGTCACACACATGATCACGTTTGAAAAAAAAAAAAAAAAAACCTCTTGTCCACATTTCATCAACTGAGTCATACCAACTCTCAGAAACTGCCAAAAGCTGCTGCTAGCCACAGCATCAACATGAGCAGCTACTTTAATGTATGGGCTAAGAAATGTGCCATTAAAAATGACTATATTAAATATAAATGCTCTGTTTGAAAAAGTGCATTCAAAACTGAATATGAATGATAACCTTTGCATTTGAGCCTAAACTGTATTTCAACCTACCCAAACATTCAACTCTCTCCTGAAATTTAAAATTCAGTTTTAGATTACGGTGTCCTTAAAGCAGATTCATTTTGTCCAATCCAATTTTTGTTCGGCGAGGCACACTTCCAGTCTGCTCCTTTTAGTCTGTAGCTGAACTTCTTGGCAGGTTGGAAAGGTTTTTTGAAAATGGACTTATTTACATCCCTTTAACTTGCTGCTGAACCGTTCAGTACAGCACTTTTTGAGTTGCTATAGCTCATTGAATATATGTTGAACTGGGCAAAACCTGACTGGGTCTTTTCAACAGCTGGAAACTTTTTTTTTTTTTTTTTTTAGAATTTTGTGATTTCTGATTTTAGTCAGACTTCATACCACTTGCATTTTTAAAAATTGAAAGTTTAAGGGTTACAATAATTTCTTGTAGGATACTTTTTTTTTTAATCAGAAAACTTCTTGGTTACAGTAGGATTCTGTTTTGTGTTGTGTTTTGCTTAAATTAACAGTTGATACAGCAGTTTAATGTAAATATGAGTTCTTTCATTATTTGATAAAGAGAAAAACTTTATTTCCTATTTGCTCTGAATGAACTAAACCGAACTGTAAAACCAAAGCACATACCAGGCTATGATTTTTGTGCATCACCACATCCCTAGTTAATATTTGCAAATATAATTATTCTGTTTTTTTTTCTTTTCTGGCGATTCAGACACCCAACTTTAGGGTTGGGTACTTTAAACATTTGAAACAATATGGTACCCATGCCCAGTATCTGGTATGGGTACTCGATGTTACCAATTTTTGGTACTTTTGTGTCTGTTAATGTGTTAATAAATTACAGTTTGTGTCACAATAAATGGGTTAAGATTTTCAATTTAACATATTTATTTCTCAATGTATAAACTCACAATCTGTGTATATGTCTGTCGTGGACAGTTTGGAAAATCGCCTACTCTTAAACCTCTCACAGTTACAAGGATGTATTTAGGTACCTAAACATGGTACTTTTTGATCTTAAGCAAATAGGTACTCAATACTACTGATAGAATTTGGTCAGTACCCATGAAAGTACCTATCCCTATCTAACTGTTAAGATATTGTCTCCAAATTACGAACAGTAAAAAGTTATTTCAAAAATGAATTTATTGGATTCAGTTTTGCTTCATGTGTGGAAAGAAGTTGGTCCAAAAATAATCCTGAGTGTCTCTTCACTGATACAAAAGCTCCAGCACCATGAAATATGGAAGTGTGGCTTTCAGCCAGTTTTGTGTGTTCCAACTGGGTGCTCAGAAAAAAAACAAAAACAAAAAAAACAGTAAAACAAAAGTCAAGTCAAGTCAAGGTTATTTATAGAGCACCTTAAAGAAGACAGCAGTGGATCAAAGTGCTGTACACAAATACATAAAAATAAATAGATATAACAATGAAAACAACAAGAATCGAAGAACATTGAAATAAAACAGTAAAAGTATAAAAACTAAAGACTAAGGTGCCTATGATTTGTATGAGCTCATTTGGGAGAGTTTGGCAATCAAATGTGAATAGAGCAAACACATCTCAGCAGGCATGAAGCAGTGGAAACAGGGCAACAGCAAACTCGACATTCAGGGAGCAAAACAGGCGACAGCCAACACAGGCGCCATCTTGTTCCCAACAACAACAACAACAAAAAAACGTTTGCAGCTCTAATGGAAAAGTTCAACATATTTAGATGGATAAATTAATAAATAAACCTTGCACTGTTTGTTTGGTCTCATAGCTTCGCTCTGTGTGCAGAATTACATGCTAAGCTTTATTGCCAACCACATTTAGCCAAACGTGGCAACACTTCATATTCTCTGGTAATGACTTTCTCTGCTGCAGGGTAAACTTCTGATGAAATTAGACTCGCTGTAACGCCGGATTCAAAGCTGTTTAATGATATTTAGATGAATCTCTCTGGTATGCAGAGCTGCTGAAAAGGTCTGGGATATGATAGATCAGGAGAAAATCTCTGTTACAGTACAAAAGGTGGCTGTTGTAAGCGAGCCACTGATTTTGCTCTTCTGGTGGAAGCCTGGGATTAAAACAGACGACATTTAGTCCAACACACACTGACAAAAAAAAAAAAAATCATCTCTCCCCTCCAGTGTGTGCTTCTCTTCTTTATGGTTACAGATCTACCAGAATGAGACGAAAACAATGAGACGACAAAAATTTAGGAGACAGATTCGCGGTGTGAGAAAACAAGGGAAATACCCTGAAAACACTGAACCTAACACACACTTACACACACAAACACACACCCTGAGGTGCTTATATCAGACACTAAAAGAAATAATTCAGCTCTGCACTCAGAGTCACCTCTGATAGTCCCCAGCCGTGAAATCTCAGCTTTGGCAAAGAAGCTGGCACAAAGAGAAAAAGACAAAAACAAACCACACCAACACACACACAAACACACACACAGACGCTCACACAGACGCACACACACCCTCCCACAGACAGGCCTGCCAAACATGGATTTGGCCCAGTGTCTCTCCACGTCCCCCTCTCTGTCTCTGGACGGGCGTGGAGACGGCCTGGTGCTGCTGATCGGTGCCTGATGGGCACGGTGCCACAAAGGGGCAGATGTTAAACTCTGGTCCTCTCCTCTCTTACATAAGTCTTGTTTTATAGGGCCAATTCCCTGCGGTGTAATGAGGCCAATAAAATCAGAGCCTCGTTAGCATACTTATGTAAGCTGAACTAATGAACTGGGCTGGATCCCTGAGCCAGTATGAGAACCGGAGTGTGTTTAGTGTGAATGCATTTGTATTTCTGAAAGTATTTCATCAATAAAGGCTGAATTAGTGAAAGGGGTGTCGAGTTTTTTTGTGTTTTGTCAGCCTCTGTAGTCAGGAGTCAGCTCCACTTTGTGATCAAGAGCCATGGAAATGGTTTATGGCGCAGTCAAGGCATTCTCCCTTTAATCCGCTGAACACTTGCATTAGTGAGCGAAGACAGCGAGGCAGCATAGCATAAGCCATCTTGAATGCTTTCCAGGGTGACAGTATGAGAGGGGAGGCAAAAAAAAAATGGAGAAAGGGTGAGGGACGGGTCGAGGAGCAGGGAGGAGGGGGAGGACAGGGTTAAGCTGGGTGAGGCTGGGACAGAGACGCAGCATGTCAGCGAGGAGAGAGGTGAGGAGGACGGAGCAAGAGGAGGGCAAAAGGCAGAGGAACCGGGGGGGAGAGGGAGTCGGAGCTCCTCCGTGGGGGTTTGACTTCACCCCACTGTTACTTTCACAGCTTTTTTCAAAGCCTGATGTCTGGACTCTCACTTCATTTCTTTCATGACATCTTCGCCTGGCGTTGTCCATGCATCGCTGCTCTGCCCTCCTTCCTCTGTCTGCGGCTTCTGTCTTGGTGGGAACTCTAGGTGAAGGTGTGTATGTGTGTTTGATGTGTGAGTGTGTGAAGTTTGTGGAGTGTGTCTGTGTTATATCGGAGCTGGAGTTCGAGATAAGCCTCTCTTAAACAGTGTGAGATCGACAGAGCTGAAGGCCGCCAGCTAAGATTAGGAACACCCACCCTCTGAGCAAACCCTGTGGAAATCAAGCACACACACACATACACACATACACACACACAGGCTCTGACACACACATACACACACGTACAAGCATATATGTGAACATATTAGGAGTTGGAGTGGATGGCATTTACCGAACTGCTGTTCTAAGTTTGAGTCTCTGTGTTCTCTCATTTTCACGCTGTACCCATCACACAGTTTTAGTCAGCTGTGTTTATATGACAGATAGAGCTCATGGGTATTGAGAGTTCAAAAAGTAACCAACAGATCTTGATGACATTTTCAGGAAATGTTCAAAATGGGATAAGGAAAAAGTGATTACGTTTTGGAGGTGATCTGGATCACTGTCTGGATTCAGGATTTTTTTTAAGGATTTTTTATCATTGTGAGATAGGGCCGTTTTCACCATATGTGTATATAACTCCACGATAAATGGTCAGATTGCTTTGTAAAACAGTACAAGACAAGGTTACAATAATTTCTGACAGATGTAAAAGTACGATCCAGATCCTGGCCATATTCTGGATACCAAGATCCAGAATATGAAATATGTACTGTTTTTTTCAACACTGTCAGGAAACAAATTATCGTACGAACCTGCAACTCACACCAAATTGCAGCAGACAGTCTGCTGAAAGGGAGTATAACATTAAAGTAGAAAGAAAGTGTTGTGTGACAATCACAGTGTTTATATAGAGGAATCTGTTAGGGGAGACAGACGGTGTAGGTAAGGAGTTCGAGCTGACATGCATCAAATCATATAAGTTCTGGACACTGATCATGGCAAACAGGACTGTGTCTTCCAACTGAGCTGAACCAGCAGCCTGATATTCTTACTCGTGGGTCATTAGCTGCATTTGTCCAAGGGCGCAATTTTTTCAGCAGACACTGTGAGGGCCAGATACTATCATGAAATAAATAAAATTATTATTGTATTTTTTTTACTAATTTTCATTCCAAATTTATGCACTTCTTTGGTATTTGTCGGTGTTAGCAGACTCATATTAACTGTACTGCAGCAAGTCACCAGGGGGCGATTGCAGTTTTTAGGTTTCACATTTGTGACCGTCAGATACAGAGGTAGGTTGTGGAGGACACCAGCAGGAGAAAGGCCTTTTGAATATATATTTAAAGCTTTAGAAATGTCACTCCTAAAGAGACTGAAGAGGAAGCTGATGCAAAAAAAAAAAAAAAAGCTTAGCTTTAAAGGTAGTGTCTGCAGGATTCTCTGTTACTTGTTAGTAAACAAAACATTCAAACACACTTTGATTGGCTGAGGCTGTTATTTGATGAAATATCCCCCCCCCCCCCAAAAAAAAAAAAAAAAAAAAAAAAAAAAAAAAAAAAAGACCTCCACCCATTGTTTATCTTTTACCGCTTTTTCCTCTTCCGGATCACAGCGACCGGAGCCACACGGTATGGTACACTTTTAGTACCTGCTAGGAACTACGACATAGAAGCTCAACATCTGTAAAAGAATCAGATGTTGATCCAAAGTTAAAACATAAAAGGTGACTGCACATGTCTTAAATTGTTGTTTTATATGTGTATTAGTTAAAGAAAAGGAATATCAGATTATCACGCTAATCATCAGCCACACAGCATCACAGCACAGTGGTGAGATTCAGACATCATGGTCACTTCAGCAACATGTTTTTATTTAGAGAAAATGTTTCCATGTTGAGGAAGAACAAACTTTCTTTAGTAGCCCAGGATTCTGAAGTTCACTTCAGTGAAAATAAAACAGAGCAGGACGGAGGTGGCAGCTCCCACCTATTAAGCTCTGATATACAGCAGTTATGGGACCCGCTCCCAGACACTCAGTGTGTCTGTGCTGAATGGATTCTTTCCCCCTTTTTTAATATAAACTGTAAATGAATGTAGTCAGGTAATGATATGCTGCTTGGCTTGTTACTACAGTTACCGTGCATGGACGCCGCTCCAGCTGGTTGAGAAATCCGAAGCTTGACAGGCGTGATGGGCCTATAGATACTGTGGCTAAGCTATAATTGGACAGTCACTGTTCAGCGTATAAGCTCCTGAACTATGCATGCATTATAGTATGGAGAAGCTTCAGGTGATAGACTGCAGTCTGCTGTATTGTCTTTTTTTGAAGCGTGGGTTTGTCCATTAACTTAACCCTAATTTAACCTTTTCTCTGTGCATCAGTGTTTCTGATTTCACACGAGGGAAAAGACTGTTGATGGAAATGTTCATCCCCAATATCTGCAGAATACTCCCGCTTCCTCTAAATATGTGGGTCACACATACTGTATATATACCTCCATGCTAAATAAAGAGATGTATCTATATGAGCATGTGCAACACATACAAGTGTAGGGAAACACACACATACACAGGCTATTTGGATCCGCTGTGAATTTGAGGTCTTATAATTTCAGTTCCTCCCCTCCCTGCCTTCACTCTCCGTCCCTCCTTTATAGGAAAGTTGCAAGGCCGAAGATTACAGTCATCGGAGGCCAGGCTTTATCTGTCTGCTTTAAAAGGGAAGGGGAGAAAGGGGGAGACGCAGTGAAAGGGTAGGAGGAGGAGGAGAGGCGGCTAATAATTGCAGCCGGTTTGTTTTAATTGTGCCCGGAGTCCCTGGTGTTTGCAGGGGCCAGTGGAGAGACTGAGGCACTGTTGTGTTGATCAGCATGCTCCTTTCTGCTCAGCACAATAACACACATAAACATTAGGCCACAATGACTCCCTCTCTCTCTCACACACACACACACACATGCACACTCACAAACTGTGTTTTTGACAGCAGCCAAGTTGTCAACAATCAAAACAACAGCGACCATTATGTGCAGCCGTACCACTGCCCCCCTGCATGGCTCATTCCCATTGAGGCTGTGTGTATGTGAGTGTGTGGACAGGATGTTTAGGAGTGTGTGTGAGCGTCCTTTGAATCTTCAGAACACGCTGTCCAAAGGCGCCTGTGCCAAGTGAAAGTCAGTGGCCAGCAGTGATACGCCGGCCAAACTCTGACTGAGCAGTGGCAACAAAGCATTCGGTAATAATCGAAAAAAAAAAAAAAGGCTTTCATTTCACTAATTTGCATAAAGGAGCAGAAGCTGGACCTTGCTGAATTTTAAACACAGGCCTGTCACTTTTTTTTCACCAATCCTCCCGGTGCAGGGCGGTTAAGTTTACCAAGGTTGCAGTATTCAAAGTGCGCAGACTGGAATCAAGCAGGTGAAGGAAACTCCCGTAATCTTCACTCTGATGGAGAGCAGCATGTCAGGGAAAAAGTTTACTCTCATCCGTCTCACTGTTCTCTCAGCAGCTCGTCTTTTGTTTGATGTACTCACGAGAGAGACAACGCAGAGATGGAGCGTGTGTGTAAGTGGGAGGGGAAAGTAAAAAGACAGAGTGTGTATATGTGTGTGTGTGTGTGTGCATGTGGGAGAGATTCATTATTCGGATAATGAGTCCATCTGGGACAATATGAGACAGTTCACTTCCCCCGTGGTAGTCTTCAGCATTGAGGGAGAGGACACTTTTCCAGCTCGGAGCCAGAGGACGTCAGGCAGCGCCGCGGCCTCGTTAGCATGCCTGCCGTCCGCTGCCACGGCGTGCCGTGTTCCAAGTGAGAGCACCATCCAGTGTGTCTCTTCTGGAGTTTTTATGCCTCCGCCTGGCCGTGGTGTTTTGTTTTCTGGTTAGGAGCCTGCCAAAAAGCATCCAGAGAGTTCTACTGTCAGTGTGGTTGGAGCGAAAACACAAGTGACAGTTGCTTTCTGGGCATTTTTGCACTCGTTCGGGACAGATTTGGAGAAATGGGAAGTGTGGGGAGCAAAGTGTGTTTGTGTTTATGCTTGTGTTGGTGTAGATAGAGCGGGCCAAGCAGTCAAGCTATTGGCTGCTTGGACCAAAGCCTCCGCACAATGGGCGACACCCAAACCACTCGACCAACTGCACCCTGATGGTTGACAGGAGACATAAACAAATCAAATTTTCTTACTTGTTTAAAATTCCAATCAGTTATTTCAACAAAATCTGTTCATAACAGAGTTTATTATTTGTTGTATATTGTCTCTATTGTCCTTGTCTCTAGTGTTAGCAACTGAAGCATCAAATCACACTGGGGAACACACTGTTTGTTGAGTTAGGTTTGACAGCTGTTTTTAACTAATTTTTGGGTTCAGAATCCAAAATTGATCTCAGTTTTTCTCTATCAACTCAAGTTTTTTAACTATAGGATCTCCTTTTCTTAAAAAAATATGAAAAATACTTTGCTTAACAGATATGTGCTTGTTTTATAAAAATCTTCAAGTATAGACATTCAATGAAATATGAAAGAAACAGGCACAACTGTAATGTTTATTTAACACCATTATGTTTTTAAAAAGGATATGTCTACTGGAGGAGCTACAGGGGCAGACATGATCTGGAAAAAATGAAATACATACCTATGTAAATAAAACGCTAAGATGGAATAGTTACAAGCTTTGAAAACTAAAAAGAGCATAAAACAAAACAGAACTTACAACGGTATGCCCATAGTTACAAGGCTAAGAGAAAAGCCAGTACAAATCCTTTTAATTCCTGCTATGCTAGCTTTCTGTTTGCAGATACTGATAGTACTGACTTATTAGGAGCTGCACACACCTCTCACTGCACTGTCTCAACTGTGACTGCAAAAACAATTTGTCATGTAGTTGTAGATGACTCCACTCATAATCAGCTGACAAGTCTTACTACAGCAAATCAGTGGAATTTGGCTGATCTGGAGGGTAAGCTGTGGAGAAAAATCTTGACATACTGGAAAAAAAAACTGACTGCAATTTTGGAATCAGCATGACAGCATGACAATTTTAGTTTTAATCAACATTAAAAATCTGAATCAATAGAACGTTTTTTTTTTTTTTTTCAAATTGTCCCCCAGTGTTATCAGTGTTGCTTTAAATGCAGTTACACCGAAGGGACATTATTGATTTCTTAGATTCTTTGTATCATAAGTAGCTTAGAGTTTGTTTTTAGAATATTCTCATAAACCAAAAGCTTTGAGATGAATGATGGCTGATTTTTTTCTCCTTGCTGGTGTCGAACCAAACCGATTTAACCACCAATCACGTTGCAAGCTTTGCCACAAACTCCTTAAAGTTGGGGAAAAGACCCAACTTTTTCCCATTCACTGAAGCATGAAAGCAGACTGACAATCACAGATTTAACAACTAACTTAAGGACTGGTCATTACTGGGACACTCAATTAATCTGTCATGAAAAAAACTGTGTTAGTTTCTTTGTTTTAGCAGGATCACCATGGATACCTGTGATAGATTTTAGTAAAGAAAAACTTCCCTCATGTGGGAAGATCTGTAATCTGTTTCACACATCTGCTGCTAGAGGAATTATTTCACTTTTAATTGTACTTTTTGTCTGACAGCTTTATGCTCTGTAAATTTTAGCAGGTGGATCATCACACCCTTGTATAAGCTGTTTCCTTTGTTAAGCTATGTTGGTAAATTCTCATTTCTAAACACTAATAAGAAGCTGAGAGGGTTTCAAATTGCATCAAATAAAACGAAACAAAAGAGGAGAGATAGAGAGGAATGAATAAAGTACACATAAAGTAGTGAACTTTTGAAGTATGAGTCTTCATTTTTACCAAGAGTATAACCAGTTTGGATATCAAGTTAATGATTGAACTTTTCATCAATGGTTTAAGGTTAATGTGCTGCCTCATAGGTTTTACCTTTTTTTTTTTTTTATTCAATTTATTTCGAACATGAGGTCAAAGTGAAATTTCTGTCAAAGACAGAAACAAATACAAACAAACAGACATTTTTCCCACCCCTTTACCAAACAGTTATTTATAAACAGATGCAGATGTTATGCACTCAAACAAAGTCAACTATGTCCACGCACCCTAGTTTAATGCTTGGACATTGCAACAGAAAACTTTTATCCAATTAAATAATTTAATCAAATTAAGTAATTATAATTTCAGACAGATATATATAATTCTCTCATCATCATTATATTTTAATAATAACCATACAATATTTTCAGACTCTTTAATTCTCTTCATTATGGTATCTTGCAAATATCATAATTTTGTACATTTTTTTAAACTTGTTTTTACTCGAACATTTCTTTAATTCCTCACTTAAACTGTTCCATATGCTCACCCTGATAACAGACACACAGAAACTTTTAATGTTTGTGCGTCTACTTATTATTTTAAAGTTGTCTTCACCTCTCAGATTGTAACCTCCTTCACGGTTAAAAAACAGACTCTGAATGTTTTCAGGTAAATGATTGTTTCTTGCCTTGTGCATTATTATCGCTGTCTGGTAAGAAACAATGTCAAGAAGTTTTAGCAATCTTGACTTTAGAAATAGCTGATGAGTATGTTCCCTATAGCCAACCTTATGTATGGTTTTTATTGCTTTCTTCTGCAAAGTGATAAGTGACTGTAATGTAGTTTTGTAGTTGTTTCCCCAAACCTCCGCACAGTACATGAAGTAAGGCAGAACTAAAGAACAGTAGAGAGTGTGAAGTGACTTGTAATCCAGGATATGTTTTACCTTGTTCATAACTGCAATGCTTTTTGAAACTTTGGACTGTACATGTTTAATGTGTGATTTCCAGCTAAGCTTGTCATCCATGACCAACCCTAGAAATCTGTTTTCATGCACCCTTTCAATCTCAACCCCATCTATTTCTATCTGGACCTGCATGTTAACTCTGTGATTCCCAAATAACATAAATTTTGTTTTGCTCGTATTTAAAGATAACTTATTATAATCAAACCATGCTTTTAATTTCTTCAGTTCTTTGTTGATTGTCTGCTGTAATTGATTCAAGTTATTACTGGAACAAAAAATACTAGTATCATCAGCAAAAATAATGAATTTCATCAGTTCAGACACTTGACAGATTTCATTAATGTAAAGAACCTTAGACCTTAGATTGAGTGGGTGCAGTATTAACATGAAAATGCACTTATGGTCAAAAAATCAATATGTAGTCTTTGGCCAAGACATATCACTGTCATGATCATGTCATGAAAAGTCCCGAGGGAAAAAAACAAAAAGGTGGAGGACCCAAATGCAGATGGAAATGAAACTTTATTTAAACTGAACTCAAAAACTCAAAAACTCAAACATGAAAACTCCAACAAAAGAAACAAAACCAAAAACACTAGAAATAAACAAGAAACTCACTAAAGGCACTGGGGACACAGGAGGCACGATGACACGGCGACAGGAACAGCAAACAAGGACAGCATACAATGAACCCACAAGAAACATACTAAACACAGAGACTATATAGACAGGGAGTGATTGGCACAGGTGTGAAACAAGACACAGGTGAAACACATGAGGAGCAATCAACAAGGAGGGAAACACATGGAGAACCAAACCAAACACAGGGAAACTCAAGACAGATACTAAATACATAAAAGACACCAAAACACTAGACATGATCACAAGAGGACAAACACATGACAAGAAGCAAATCAAAACCACAAGAAGCACAAACTAAAGACAAGAGACACAGACATTCCATAAGACTAACACAGGTGACACAGAACCAGAACAGAATACAAAGAAACACAAGGGCAAAAACACAAGAAAACTCAGAAACGCAGAAACCAAAAACCCAAACCATGACAGATCACTAATTATTAAGTCTGAAGAGGCGCAGGAAAATATGAGTAAAGGTACAATAATGTGAAAATGTAAAAGCCAGAGAGTTGTAATAAACATGGACTGTCATCACAGGCGCACTGAAGACTATCTGGAAAAGCTATTTTTCTGAGTAAGACTCCATATCCCATGAGCATCAGCACCCACTGTCGTATGACTTGACTTTGGTCAAGATGTGCATTTGTTCTGGAAGCAAATGAATGGACAGTCCAGCTTCATTGTCCCACATTACTACAAAATAAATACTTTTTTTTTTTAAATAACAACATAGATCTACCTTCTAGTGCAGCAGGTAACCTCATATTTTAGTAGAATCATTCAAATGGTAATGAAAGTATGAAATTTGGCACAAATACATGAGACGATGGTAAATTTAAAGAAGTGGTCAATTCAATCAGTCAACCAATCAATCTTAATTTATATAGCGCCAAACATTACAAATATTACTTCACAATCCTTTCCAAAAACATCAAGAGGTTTGGACCTTTTAACCGTAACAAATCTTTATTCTATTAACCTCAAGACAAGATAAGAAGTCTGAAGAAAGAGGAGTAAAGTAGCACAGCAGTGGTGCTGAAAGGACAGTGCTCCAAAAATAATACAAAGTCTAACCAACACTTTACAAGAGTCTAGAATTAAAAAAAGAAAAGAAAAGAAAAAAAAAAAGTATGGCAACTATTGCGTTAAGGGTTTGGGTCTGCCTTCATCTAGCCATGAGTTCAACCGATGCTGTTTGAGTCCTGTGTGATCTGTGACCTTCCATGTCAGTAAACATGAACATGTATTGCCCCACTTACCCCAGGCTGTGGCCTGGGGTAAGTGGGGCTGTGCTGGTACAAACTGTCAGTTCAGGTTTGGGCATCTAACTACATTCTAAAAAAGCTTGGTATAGACCAAAATCTTCTTGAAAAATTATGCCTTTATCCGGAGGAGTGGTGACTTTCCTGATGCTTAAACAAGTAGTCAATAGAAAAGATCGCCATCTTTAAATTTTGAGTGTCAAATGGCAGCCATGTTGAATTATTGAGAAATAACAATGTAGTAATTTTTCAAAGGAGTGGTTCTTTAGAGAGTATTCGTGCCAAACTTTATGCTTACATCTTTGTTTGATTGTTTTTTTTTTTAATCAGCGTAGTGTCATCATAGAGAATTTTAAGTTACAAAATAATCTGGTTCTGAATGACCTGCACAGACAGCATTTGAAAATCTCATGTTTTAACAGAAATATTCTCCTTGTAAAACATGGATTGTAATTGGGTAGAAGTGGGACAGTATCAAGATATCTTAGAAAGTTCTCTGAGGTACTTAAAGTTTTTTTTTCCTTGTTAAGTGATAATAGAAATTAGCTTTGAAAGTGTGAATTTGTGCTTCAAAAAACAAATCAGATCAACCTAGCAGTGTTTGTTATGTATCACATTTAAAAATAACTCAACTTTTTTCTTTTTGAGTTCGGCCCAGCTTCCTGCGGTGAACTGCCGTGTGGTGCTTCTTGGCTCCTGGAATAAAATCTGAAAGTATGGATTTTTCCATAGAGTTGAACCGACAGTTTAGCACCCATGGATGATGTGATTTTGCCCCAGCTGGGTTTGATGTCTGCTCCCTAATGGGAGAATCAGAAACGTTAATCAATACATTCTCTCCTTTCCTGACTCCTCCTGACTATCTATCTCACCTCGGTAAGAAGAAAACAGACGAGCAGCCAGCTCTCGCTGACTTGGAGAAAACAGAAAACAACTCTATGGCTAAAAGTCAGAGCCCTGTAAAGCACCTTGGTAAATATTTTATTGTGTGGCAGTTAGTTATCACGAGACCTTTGTCTTCTCTCCAGTCATGGCATCTTGTCTTCCTCCTTTTACTTAACCACTTCTTTTCTCTCCTGAGCCCTAAAAAACATCCTGCTTGGTGGGCAAAGCCTGGAGGGCAGAGGGAAAGCCGGTAATAGTGTGCAAGGTTGGAGATAAGTGGAGGTAGAAAGTTGTGCAAAAAGACAGAAAGAGACCAACAGAGGTGCATGTGCACGCTGCCTGCATGTGTGTGTGTGTGCGTGTGTGTGTGTGTGTGCATGCTGCTCCATTCAGAGCTGCAGCTACAGTGCACACAGGAAGCAGGCTGGGACACTTCCCTCATCATTAATCACACTGACAGGCCTTTTGTTGTCACTTAGCAGCTGTGTGCTGGGGAAACATTACTCTACTGTTCTTCATTATACACACGCACACACACACGCACACACACACACACACACACACACACACACACACACACACACACACACACACACACACACACACACACGCACACACACACACACACACACACACACACACACACACACACACACACACACACACACACACACACACACACACACGTACAATTCCCAGCACAGTTGCATCTTCATGTGAGACTAAGTTGAAGTTGTTTTGGCCTTGATTAAACCCACAAAGATAATTGTTATTTTGCTGAAAAAGCTTTCTGTCTGCTTCGCCGGCTGTTTCGTAAATCTGAGCTTTGAGGCCGGTTTGGGGAGGGGAAAAAATCAGAGGTCGCATGTTGTAAGATAAATGTCTAACATGAAGAACATACAAACTGCTAACATACAGCTTGGTCATCAATCCTAGATTTGACATGTAGACACTGGAGTTATCCCTCTTTTTCATCTCTCCATAAAATTGTAAAAAAGTAAGGTTTTACTTTAAACAGATCAGGAACATATTTACATGAAATATTAGTACAGTACCTTTTATTAAAAAGAGTTGTTTAAGTGCACCATAATGAAGCTGCACCAACGTCTCACACTGGGTGCTGAGGTCTCTGTGTTTTTTTATACATGTGCTGGTGTTGCAGAAGCACAAGAAGTACAACATATGAACAGTGTGCTATTTGTCAAAAAAAAAAAAAAAAAAAAAACATTAAAAATGGAGCGCTCAACAGTCTTAAATGCCAACCAAAAATAAAGTAAACATGTAATTTCTGTGATGGCCACACCTGCAATGTGGGAGATGACCTGATCAAGTTTCAGGACCATGGATAAGAGCCGATCATGCAAACATGACTGAGGATTTAAGGGGAACAGGCAAATCCGATTGTAAACGTGACATAAAACCAAACAGCCGATTTAGCTGCAGGAAAGAAAACACTCAGAAAATTGTGAAAATTAAGCTCAGCTAATTTCTCACGGATAAATATAGTTGAAAAAGTGTGTCTCTTTAAACAATTTAAAAACTACAATTTAAACAGATCATCACATTCTTCTGTGACAAAATTAGAGGAGATTTTGCTTTGACACATTCTCTATCACAAACAAACAAACTAACAAACAAACAAACAAACAAACAAATAAATAAATAAATGAATAAATGATAATAATAATAATAATAATAATAATAATAATAATAATAATAATAATAATAATAATAATAATAATAATAATACTTAAAAGCCCTGGTAGGATTTTTGAAATAGTTTTACTTTGCCTGTTCATAATCCTCACTGAAACAAGATTATCGGCACCAAAATTGTTTGTATCCAAACAGTGATTCTCTGTATCTATGTTGGGTTGATTTGTCATGGGGTAATATGAATATGTTTATGACAAACAGAACAAAAGTCTCTCTGACAACAGGTCAGCAGCCATAAACACAGACCGTCAATTTAATAACATTACTTTATTAATTTAAATCCATGGTTAAATTGTGTAAGAAGTGTTAAAAAGATTTTTTTCCTTGTTCATTTGCTTCCACAACAAACGTACAACTACGCAAGTGTCTGTCTTTACTGCAGTGGGTGATTGTGCACATGGGGAATGATATCCTTATCCCAGAAAAACAAACAAACAAACAAACAAAAAATAAATAAATCAAACAAACAAACTACGGATTCCAGTCAAAAGTGTCACTGACAGTCCTCACAGGGCTTCCAACATCGAAGCTGAATATGTGTCCTGTGAAACGTTCAACCTCAATGTAAGATGATCTCTAACATGAAATATTCTCTACAAAACGTTAGAGCAAGTCACTGGGTAAAAGTCGCCTTTAAGGTTAAAATACCTCAACAACACTTACAAAAATCAGTGTTTTAATTATCAGTGAAAGTCCTAATAATAGACCTTCAAATAATAACAACAAGGACTAGATTATGATTTGTGACTAACATTTCCAGGATGTTGAACAATGGTGTGCTTTCATCAACCAGCTGTCAGTGCCCACACAGCCTGTAACTGTCTGACCCAGTGCTTTTGGTCAACAAAATGAACATGTTGACGCTCACTGATGAAAGTCAGGATTTCTGTCACCTCTGAAATTCAGCAGCTGCATAAACAAATGAATGAATGAATGAATGAATGAATGAATAGTGAATGAATGAATGAATGGATGAATGAATCAAGTAAGCTTACTACATCAAAAAGTTTCTGCGACAGAGTTAAACTATAACTATATAACAGAATGAGTGTAGAGTTGAAACAGATTTTCAGTATAGGTCTGTTCAAACAGAGGCATAAAGAGAAGATTCTCCAGAATTACGATAATGGAAAAATGCACAAGGTTTTACCCTGTCTTTGTAAAAAAAAAAAAACATTAGTGGTTATGGTAAATACATTTGTGAAGAAGACATGGGCATGAGAGTATTTTTCTGTATAAATGATTTGTTGTATATCCACTGTACATATTTTAAAAGTTTTAGTAAGCCAAAGACAGTGTCATACTTTGATAAAACACAGGTCAGAAGGGTAGGATTAAATTTGTGATACTTCTTCCTACTCCTTTTCGCTCATGTAAACTAAAAAACTTAGAAAGTGATTGTCTTGCTTTATTTTCATTTTTCTGACAATCATTTATTTGTATTACTGTTTCAATAAAGTCATTCATTCATACATTCTTAAATGTTACAAAATGTAAAAATTCAAACACTTCAGCTTTCACCAATGCTTTGGGAACAAACTTGCGAGCCCACAATTTTTTTTGCCAAATATCGAAACAATTCACTTTTTCCATGCAGTAACATTTTAACTCATTTTTACCCTGCTGGTTATGAGCCACTGCTGGAACCTTGTTGACCTGAAGCTGTGTCATGGGGACGCTGCTCGACCTGTAAGAAGTCAGCCTCAGCAGCCGGATTGATCTGGCTTGCAGCCAAATAGAGGAGATGAGTCTCTGTATTAACACAACACAGACACAGTACACTATAAACTTTGGTTCGGGCACATCAGCAATCACACACCGCATACACTTCAGACTGAAAGGTAGGGCTACTGTTTGATCAGCATAGTTGGCTTATAATAATAATGATAATAATAATAATAATAATAATAATAATAATAATAATAATAATAATAATAATAATAATAATAAATGAGTTTTTTTTTTAACTCTTCATCTGTAAAGATTCCTATTGTCACGGTGAAAAAAAGGATTCTCGTCCCACTTGCCCGTCCCTTGTATACACCCTGCTGGTTTAAAAGTGTCATCGGTTTAAGCTCACTCCTTATGGTTTGAGGAAGAGACGAGGAACATTGGATAATATTATGTTTCAGGAATGTTCTCTTCCACACTTTGAAAGAAATACTTTTTGATCAAATCACTTCTTGAGAGATGCTGCAGTAAACATAGCTCTGTAACTCTGGTTCCAGCTTCATTAACATTTCAGACGATCTCTCACCAAAACAACAGGTGTAAAGCTGTGGATTATGAGCGTTTAACATGGCCATTACTTATGTGTGTGTGTTATCATGGCCATGCATAACCAGGCCTCTGAAGTCCTGGACAATATATAATTCATAATTTCTCACCTGATTCTCCAAACTATCTTCCAAAGCCACTCTCACTTTGAGGAGTCATTATGGATGCAGCTCCAGGCTCCGTGCCACTGGTTGTTGTTGCTTTGTCTTTTGAGGCTTAATGATAGTTAAACCTTTTTTAACAAGACAATTTTCCATGCACCAAGTTCAATTCAAGTATGGCAGCTTTCTGGGACACGGAGAAATGGACAAAGAAGTCTGTTCTTTTCCAGAGGAAGGAGAGCGATAACTGTATGATCTATTTGAATGACTTGACTCGTTGAAGAAAACTGTGTAAAGTAAGAGAATTGATATCGAAATGAAAGATCACGACTGTGTGCCTTTTTTTAAATACTTAATTACATTGTTGCCATTGCAGGTAGATTTTCCTCCCTTCAAAACTTAATTTCTGCAGTAGTTCCGCTCTGAAATGTGACGGTCTCTGACATTAAGTCACGCAGCTTACTCTCACTGTGGTTTGATTCCTTCAAAGAAAACAGAAAAGACAGAAATCAGTTTTTAAGCTCTAGTTTTATATCTAATGCCATTAAATTGTTGTTGTTTCTAAGACCCTCCGTTGCTTCATTCTGCATATTAGGGCAAGATTATACCAAACATGGTCATTGATTATTAATACTGAGGCCAGATTAATCATGATTATTTACCAATCATAGGATCCCTTATATTGGTCGAAGAAAACAAAACAAAAGCAAACAAACAAAAAACATGTCCACTCAGACCTGGACAAAGACTTTGCATTTTTGGCCAATACTGTCCCCTAACATTTGGTCACATGCGACAATGAATTTCAAACTGAGTCAAATCCTAACATTTATGAGATCCTTCACTTTATTGTTAAAATATAGATGAACTCAATAAGTTTGTTAAAAGTTGTTAATCTTTGTCATGCTTCCAGTCTAAACACACACACATCCACACACATTCACATACCGAACAACAGAATTGGTAAATGGGAGGTTTGAGAATCTGGTATTTTCTTTTTGTGTGTTATGTTGATGTTATGAGTAGTAAAACAAAGTAAGGGGATTTTGAAGGACTGCTATAACTTACTTTGGATTGGTCAATCAATTTACTCATCATCTTCACTCTTTTTCTGTTTATCTGTCATCACATTTTTATCAATTGACTTATTTTATTTCTGATACGTAAAAGGGGGAAGTGTTTATCCACATCTTTCATTTCCGAATGTGCGAGTAATCAGTGCCACCTATGGGGAAGTGTTGAAGGGGGTCATATTTCAGAAAGTTTGGGTTAGTCTCCAGAGCCCAAGGCTGGAGAGGAGAGTCAGGGAGACGTCTCTGAATCAGAATAAAGTTTTATTGCCAAGTAATTTGCACATATAAGGAATTTGACTTGTGTGATGGTGCAACAATTAACAAGAAAATAATACAGAAATACAAGCTATACATTATACATATATACATTCTGTAAAATAAAATAGAATATTGAGAAAGTTAAGATATAGAATATACAAATACACTATATATATATATATATATATATATATATATATATATATATATATATATATATATATATATATATATATATATATATATACAGAATATTTATAAAAAAAAAACAAAATAATATTAATGAGAAAACAGAGGATACAAGGTACAATGTGGAGCTGTGCAATTTAAAGTTCAGTAGGCGTTAATGTAACACAAAACTGGACAGACAAACAGTCTCATGGGGAGAGTCTGGGTCATGTAGGAGGAGGGTGGGCATGGGGAGTGTTTATCAGGCTGACGGCAGAAGGGAAGAAACTGTTCTTGTAGCGAGAGGTTCTGGTCCTGATGGACCGCAGCCTCTAACGGGTGGGAAGAGTCTCCATGAGGAGCTCTTCAGTCAGAATAATGTGGGCATGCTGTAAGAAACCAAGTTTTAAGATAAAAGCACACGTTTTTTTGTTTTTGTTTTTTTTGCTTTAGTGCAAGTGCAATGTGACACACAAGTTCAAAACAGATCTACAGTTTAAGTCAGCCAAACTTTTACAGCTATACCAGTTAAAAAATGTCAACATGAAAAAAAAAAAATCACAGATTTCACCAAGCTGCTTTAATCTCAAACAACAAATTCTCATAACTTCATGTGGACACCATCACAATGCTTTTGGGTTAATTTAAATGTAATCTTTTCTTTCACCTATGTCACTGGTGACAGTTAAAACTGTTAAAAACTAAAACCCTTTATATTCTAAATGTGCAACAACTAAATTTTTTATTACTGGTGCAAACTAAATGTGCGATACCTCCCCACTGTGTTATTGTTCCTTATATAAGTTTTTTTTAACCTCTGTAATATTATCAGTCTGTACACTTTTCATACCATTTTTTGTTTTAAATATTTCTAGTAGTTTGATTTCTTTACATATAGTTTTTTTTTCCTGTAGCACATATCTTATTTCTGTAGTAGCACTTGTCATATTTTTCTGTCTTTTTAAATATTCCCACAGTAATTTGTTTGCACTTGACACTGCCTGTTTGCTACTGCAATTCTGTGAATTTCCCTGATGTGGGACACTTTGCCAAAAAGTCTTGTTCTTGAATGAGAAGTGTGTTTAGCTTTTCTTTGGCTGTGTTTAACTTCATCTCCACAGCAGCTCTGTGTGTACTCAGGACACAGGAGTAAAGAAAAGTTGTGACCTGACATTTTAGTTTTGTGATCTACATTTTAAAGCCCAAGACGTGAAGTAACAATAACTTTAAGATCCATCATGTTTGACTTCTTACACGACACCTGGTCAATCAATACCCTAACCCTAACCCTATGACCTGCCTGAGAGAAGCAGCTGAATAAGTCGAGATCAGCTCTGCATGAAGCAAACAGAGAACAAAGTTACACCAGCTTCATGTTTGTCACTTAGCTGAAGGACTGACATTGAACATGGAGTTGGTAATTTCATGCGGTTGGGAAGGGACCAGTAACAAACATGCTTAGACATGCTCACACACACAAACACACACAATCACTAACACACACACACGCAAATAAATGGATTTACAGTGGCTGGTGTTCTTTGTCCCTCCACTTTATCTCCTCTCTGGCAAACAACTGAATAGCCCACATTCAGACCAGATAAGCTCATCAACTGGATGTGAAGGGGTTGTGTGTGTGTGTGTGTGTGTGTGTGTGTGGATGTGTGTGTGTGTGTGTGTGTGTGTGTGTGTGTGTTTAAGGATTTCAGATACTGCTCTAAGGCACCCAAAGCATTATGCCTTCAGGATACAAAATTTTGGACTCAGCTATTATCCTGTTCACGTGTGTGTGTGTGTGTGTGTGTGTGTGTGTGTGTGTGTGTGTGTGTGTGTGTGTGTGTTTGCTTTCCTAACAATACTTCTGGGTCAACTCGCTCAACGTTGAACTCTGTTTGACCTTACCTCCCATGATGCATCTCTCCTCGTAACCTCCCACAGCTTCCTTCAATACCTACCATCCTTTTAAATCACAGGCACAAAGATACATTCAGAGTTGCTGATACACAAACACACACATACACCTCCATCCTTTCTCTGCCGGAGCGGTTTTCTCTATCTCAAAGTGACAAAGAATTCTGGAGCTGTCTGATGACAGTCCTTGTTTACCTCCTTTCACTCCTTCCTCCTCCTCCTCCTCTTCCCCTGACGATTCCTAGCTCACTTTTTCCTAAGCCGTCCCTCTGAGAAGGTCTGTCATGGATAAAGAGATCCTCAGACGCAGATTAGCGTTGAAAGAGGACAACCCTGTTGTCTTTACAATTAGTTACACCGTACCTGAAGATCTATTTCAGTCCTCTGTTATTCAAACATAGGAATGTGTGTACGTGTGTGTGTTTGACCGTGTGTGTGTGTATTCCTGCTGCCTCAGTTTTGATGGGGGACCCACACAGCAGGGCCTGAACAGTTTATTAGCTGCAGTGTTTTTCTGGTTTCACTTGAAGGCCTAAAATAAAAGTTTGTACCAGGAGAATAGTGAACACTGACAAATAAATCATCATCACTTATTCCAGTGAGTAAAATGCACCTCGCAGGCACAGAGACATAACTTCCTGTTCTTATTCTCAAACAGACATGCCCACATAAACACACAAGAGCCACTGGACCTCCTTTAGGCAGGCAGGCGCTCTTTAGAAGTGTAAATGAGCAGAGAGCAACGAGTTTGGCGATGACGGGAGGAGATGCAGATCAGATGGTTGTCGTATTCAAAGAGGGTACCCCTAAATAACACTAATGCAATAAATGAAACAGCTCTTTAATGAAAGAAATGCAAGAAAATAAACTGAAAAGCGGCTTCTGGTCCTTCCTGTTTACAAAGTATTATTTCTTTATGAAAGTCAGGAACACATGTGCTTCAGGTTCTGCACGGTAGCCAAATGACTGACGCTAAATTTTGTTAAAGAAAAACAGAAGAAGAAAAGGTGTGTAAAAAGTTGTGCAGAACTTAACTTCAAACATTGTAGGACAGGTGATTTTATGTCACCTGTCACCATTATTGTACACCTGTGTGCTCTTCTGCATCTAAAGATCAACTGAGGAAATTGCAAACTGCCCAGAACAGAGCTACCAGGTTAGTTTGCTCCATAAGAACAAACTCTTAACTTTCAGGATCAACTGTAGAGAATAAACATGTTTTCAATGCAGTAATGCTCTTTTCTACACAACTTGTCTTTCTCTACAAACTGTCAGATGCAGTCAGCTTTATTCTCATTTTCCCAGGTCAGCTGATGATGGCCAGATTATGTTGCCACATCCAAAGTCAAATCCCTTAGAGAGAATGGTTATTTATCGAGCCATCGATCGTTGGAGTAATTGTCCCCCGAACAGATGTAAACTGAATGGCAGGTCATCTTTCAAATACCACCTGAGAAGGCCCTTCCTAAACACCTGAATACCTGAGCAAGTACTCTAAGTAGGAGATTGAATGTGGTTTTATTTGATGGATAGAACTTGTGAATATAATAACCAATGTCTCAAATTTCTGATGATGGTTGTTGTTATGATGTTGATGTTTAGAGCTTTAAGATCTGCATTGTGATTATGATGCGTTTAATGTGTTTTGTGTTGTCTTTTTGTGTGGACTCCAGGAAGATTAGCTTGTCACTTTGGTGGCAGCTCCTTTTAAACAATAAACTAAGAAATCCTGGTTTGAAAACAAAATTTACTTTATTGGTGACACAAAATGGGAAATGTTTGTTTTTGTGTTTACTTCACTCGAACATCTTCACTTTGAACAGTTGGTGCAGTTTTATTTCATTTCAGTCACAGCAGTTGTAGTTTATAAAGCCTCGGTCTCACACAACAACTACTAAATGATGATGAACTATTTATTAACCTCAGAGGTCTCTGCCTTTTCATCTTTATTTATCTTTTTTTTTTAAAGTATCTCAGATTTTTCTGTATTGCACAAGCATTCAGGTTTTCACGTGGCCATTATACAAAATTTACCCAACTTATTTTTTACATATCTGCACCTTATACCCACTCTTGTACATGCTTACTTACCTCCATAATCTACCTCCATGCATGGAGCTGACTGTAGCAATTGCACAGTTGTAAAGTTTAGTGTATCTATTGTTGTTTTATTGTATTGCTGTTTTAAATAACTGTGTTTTGCACCTGTCAGGACTGCTTACATTTCTCAGTATTTCTCATAGTAACAAAATAGGAATCTTAACCTGAGGTAAAAAAAAAAAAAAGAAACAAAGAAAACAAAAACAAAAAAAAACAAAGAAAGAAAACAAAAAACAAAAAACAAACAAACAAACAAACAAACAAACAAAAACCCTGGAAATTACACAACATTTGATGCCAAATCAATTAAATGTTGAAAATATAGACACACAAAAAAAGTATGTTTTGGGGCGTTTTCCTCAAAACATACGACATGTGCAAGTGTAGTTGGTGTGAGATCATATGACTTGCATTTATTGAGCTTCAAATAATACAATGATAATGGTTAAAGGAAAAAAAAACACATTTAAACAATAGGCAAATATTTACAAGAAGAAGAAGAAAACTATAGTTTCTGTTGGTGTTTTCTCTTCATTTAGCTGCTGATCTTCAAAACAGACTATGCTTAAAAAAAAAAAAAAAATCCAGAGAGCTATATATTATGCTTAGCATTTGGAGGATTGGAAATACTGAAATGGTTTTGGGGGCAGTGTCAGGGCCATTATCTTGCTCTAAAGGCAGGTGTGGAAATCTGGACCCCCTCTGTGTCTCATAATGACCTTTTGTAGTTTGAGCCAGTGGTGTTAAGTGTGTATGTGGGTGTGTGTGTGTATAAAGTAACGAGCGAGTGTGGAAGAAAGAGAGGCCCTCTTAGTATTCACTCTGATTAAAAAAAAAAGGAAAAAAAATTCTACTGAAATTATAACAGAACCTGTGTATCTGTTGGGTGTCTCATTTCATCTTTGGCTACTAGCATTATTTGGGTGAAACATGCTTCAGTACTATTATTTGATGTTATCTTTCTTTTTTAAATTGACGATGTGTTGCACATGTCTATGATGGACTTCATACATGTGTAATGGACAGAAACTTCAATGCACATACATTTTGGGTAATAAGAGCTGCTCTGATGTCAGAAGAACCCGACTGACCCGGCACAGTCTGTGAAATGTCACTGCCTTTCATTGTGATGTTAAGTTTAAATCTGACATTTACATGCTGAGATGATTATCATAATGTATGGATACAACAAAGGTGTGTGAACTGGGAGAGATATGTTGATGATAAACCGCGCTTCAAACAGACAACAGCCAGCCTCTGAAGATCTTCACGGTGGTAAAGGTCAGAGCGGCAGAATTTAATTTGTTTTAAAACATGACTTTCATCCAATCAGGTTGTTTGTTTCCTGAGCCTGCTCGTGAATTGGAGCACAGTAGATGTTTAAAAACAGACACAGAAAATAGAACATATTAAAATTGAAATGAAGACAAAAATAATGAAAGAGGGGTGCATCTGGAGTACACGCACTGCTACAGTGAGTTATTTTTAAGTGTGTTGCCTCATTATTTCATGCTTTAAAATAAAATAAACACTCGGAGTGTTACTCTCTGGATGTCTGAGCCAGTTTACACGTTAGATTAGGGGCTGTGTGTCACGTACTGACCTTTGTGGTAATTGTATCTGAGGCCAGTGTCTTTTCTGCCACGACAGGGGCTTTATACTGCTAACTTTATCATCACCACCGCTACTGTTGGTCGGGGGTTGTTTTTCTCCAGGCCTCTGATGGCACTGTGCCAGGTTTGCCAGCATGTTAACTGTGTCAGCAGCACAACGGACACCTAAAGATATATTTGTAGTAGGTGGGTCTTGGTCTCTCCTTCTGTTGCTGCTGAAACTGTTCATGGGTCGATTTGATTCTAACAGCATGATCTGAACTTCTGACCTGCGATGTATTGACTTGGGTCTTTTACTCAACTTTTATGTGGCTCTGTTCACACACTCTGTTTACTCTGCTGTTTGTGGGCAGCTGTGTGCAACATTGGCAACTTCTCAGTAAGGAAAGTAGCTTCAGTGTGTCCGAAAAGTCACTGAATGGCATCATCGCCCAATTCGCATAGTTAGAAGAACACACCAGGGGAGACAGTCAAAAACAAACACTGTGAATATGTTTACAACTACAAATGAGCAGTGTTGTGCCAGTTTGCACAAAAAGTGAGCTAGCTCAAACTTCAGTTCACACATATATAAATTAACTAGCTCATGTTCAAAGTTATTTTTAAAAATTTTTGAACTTATTTCATGGTCCAAAAAATGAACTAGGTCATGTTAATTTTTTCGCTACAAGTTATTTTCTTCAGTAAAGCCATCCATGCTTTAATCCATATCCCTTGAGCTAATTCTGTGAATAAATAACCCCTGTATGCTGTAATTGTACCACAGACAGAGAAACCTTAACCATATTGTGTGAACTGTCTGCAGGATGAGCCGTGCTGGATACACAGAGAGTGCTGTAGATCTGGCTTCTGTTGCCATAAGCCACAGTGCTCGGCATCTCTTGGCACCTCCGATTGTGAGCAGCTTTCCACTGCCCCAGGAGTGAACTTTGCTCACGTTCCCCTTCACGAGTTAAAAACTGAGTGGTTCAGTTCACCGTTCATGAAAACATGATCGTGTTTTACTTGTTCATGCACAACGCTGTAAATAAACTTTCTTTGGTCAACTTTTTTTTTTTCTTGGTAAATAACATCTTTCCTTCTTTATCCGAGCTTGTAAATAGTAAACAGTTATCTAAAAGAGACATGAACAAGTAAGGAGCCACCTGTGAGTGGTTTGGAATGGGGAAGGGGCCCACGGCAGCACCTGCTTCTTGGTGAGAAGAGCAACATCAGTATGTGCTCGTACATCAGAGTCTTAAATTCCAGAAAAGGTTGCTACATTTGTCACCTTTTTTTTTTTTTTTAATTTATTTATTTTTTCTTAAAGGGTCACCAGAGGGATCTGAAAAGTTGCTGAAAGTGCTGAATATAACATAGTCACTAAGTTGTAAAATTGACTGTGAGTAGGCTTTAACCTTGCCATTTTGAACACTTTTTATTGTTTAGCATATCTTTTCAGGAGGGTTCATTTCATTGTATTATTTTGTTATCTGGATCTTTATTCCACATGTGTTGTTCTTTCTGTATCTTTGTTGGTATTCTGTTTATTTATAGTTGTCTCATTTTTATTACTGGTTATCTTCATTTGCTTATTTGTGCATTTGTATAACTTCAGTGTCTTTACTTTCATGATTTTTTTTTTTTTAGGGTTAGGGTTTATTTGAAAAAAAAAATGTTGTGTTTGTTCTAATGTGATTTCTGAAACAGATTTTTTCCACATTGTAAAATGAAATACGTTTTGAAATGTAACCCCGTCTCTTACCCTGTGGTCTCACAAACCTGAGTGATATTTGTCGCTTTAACACATTAATATTAAGGATTTCCTGGAGGTGAAATTCCCCTGAGTGGCGTTGATGACTCGATCAGACATTGTCAATCAAAGTCTATGTTTTATGACAGAATATACATAATCTCTCATCAAACATGCTGTATCTATTCAGGCTTTAAGCCTCTATATCTTTGTACCGAGTAGGTCAATTTTATCCACAGGTCTTTGACCTGACAAGGTTGCTAAGATGTGATTTACGGAGAACAAGGGCACAAAAACTAAGAGAGAAAAGCACTAGAGCAAAAATTACTGAGGAGAGATTGTGTTTATGTGTCTCAGTTATCACTGCTGTTGGCTTACCTGACCCATTAAATGTGACAAGGTGATACGGGGCTAATATTTCCTCTAGGGAGCAAAGAGGGTTCAGCTGCTGACTCCTTCACAGGAGCAAAAGTACAGGTTCAGGGGGAGGCTTTAGTGAATTAAAAATGCATTTTATTTCTGAGACTGTAAAGAGTAAAAACAGCACAAACAGGCCTTGTGTGATCTTACACAGGTGGTTATATTCTGCTGACTCACACGGCTACCTGTCTCAGTCTGGTGTCGTTGGCGTGTCGCAGTTTGGGACCATGCGTGGTAGACACAGCTCCTGTAAATCCTTGAGGTTGAGGTGGGGGAAGTATCTTTGGCAGAGGATGCAAAAAGAGAAGTCTTAACTAATAATGTTGATTTAATGTAAACTCACCACTGCTTGTTAAAAGGGTGTATCCAAAGTACAAATAAAGAGTGTACTCAGGAAAAGACAGCAGAAAAAAAGAGTCAGCTCACTGGGACAGTGGAGCTGGCAAACAAAGCCCACCCAGGTGGTGTCTGTACATTTTCAGGGGTACAGTTCATTTTTAAAGGGGGCTCACCAAAGCTCCCTGAGATATAGAAGGTGTTGGTGAGTCTGTTTTTGTCTCCTGGCAACCTCAGATGGCCACACAATGCAGTATAAAGATGTAAAGAGACAGCAGATGGGGGGAGGAGGGGGACTCGCCGTCTCTTTTGTCCTATCAACATCTCTGTTTGACTGCATTCCAGGTAACACAGCGCTCTAACCCAGGAGTACAGGAGAGCACTGCAGCAAAGCCCTGTGCCTGTTACAAGCAGATGAGCTTTTAACCTTCCTATGTTTACACATTTAGGCAGGTACACTCCAGGATAATTGTCCTGTAATGTCCCAAATTCCCCCTTACGATCAAAACCAGGAAAGGTCAGATTGTCTGATGTCTGCAAATGAAATTGTGTCTGATCTTCCTGTGGTGTGGTGTGGGGTGTGTTCAGAGTGATTTTGTCTGGCAGTAGCCGCTCAGAAGGCCTCTAATTGAGAGATCGTAGATAATGAACGTTTAATATTTGGGACTAGGAATCCTGTTGTGTGTGGGGGCTTCTGAGACGAGTCGAGCAGGTACAGCGTGTAATGCCACGTGTACCAGAGCAAAACCAATCAAGACGCAAACTGACTCTGCTGACTGACCGAAGGGGAAGTAAGAAATCTATCTGTGATACTTTTGACAACTTGGCTCACCACCACCTTGCGCTGTAATGCATACAGCCCACATTCCCGCCATCTTCAAGACTTTTTCTATATTCGTTTTTCTTTTTTGGTGTTTTTTTTTCCCTGAAATTTAAGAGGCTGAAAAACAACCATCACTGCTTCGTTTTTTTTACATGGAAGTCACATTTTACCACGCAAGATTTGGAATATTGAGCGTGAAGAAGCAGATACTCTGCTGAAGAATCTTTTAGTGTGTGGTTTGCTCTCACTTTAAGATCAAAAAAGAGAGAACTTGTGCGATCTGTTTTTTTGTTATCATCAAGTGTAATGTGTACCAGCCTTTACTAATAAACTGAACGCTCAGCCCATAACAAGTAAAAAACACAACACTGATTGTACATACAAGGTGTTGTAGGTTTGGCAAAATCCTCCTGTGCAGCCAAAAATAACTCACTCAGCCTTACCTTTTGTAAGACCAACCATTCTTCAAGTCTATGGGTCAGCATGAGTATTTCAAGTCAAGTAAAGATTCTTACAGGACTTACTGTAAGCTGTGCCATGTCCCAAAAGCCAGTTTCCATAACCGGGGATCAGCCCGCCATGGCCTCTGTCTTTGACCGCTGCCCAATCCACAATGCCCCAAGTGGAGGAGTTCAAGTATCTCAGGGTCTTGCTCACGAGTGAATGGAGCGAGAGATTGACAGACAGATCAGGGCGGCGTCTGCAGTGATGTGGACGCTATACCAGTCTATTGTGGTGAAGAAGGAATTGAGGCAGAAGGCAAGGCTCCCAATTTACCAATTTACCTACGTTCCAACCCTCACCCATGGCCACGAGCTGTGGGTAGTGACCGAACGAACAAGATCAGCCTTAGAGACAGGGTTCAGAGCTCGGACATCTGGGAGAGGTTCAGAGTTCAGCCGCTGCACTTCCGCATTGAGAGGTGCCAGATGAGGTGGTACAGGCATTTGAAGTGCCTCCCAGATGCCTCCTTGGGAGGGTGTTTCTGGCATGTCCAACCAGGAGTAAACTAGTGCTGCACGATTATCGCAATGTCAGCACATGCAATTATGTAATTGCAAAAGAGGTGCCATTGTGCTATTATTTAAAGAAAGCGTAAAAAAATGAGCGTGTCTGTGTGAGTGATGTGTGTTTGTGTGTGACTGAGTAAGAGAGCGAGCGTGAGATGACTGCTCAGTCACTGTTTCAACTGGTCATGTGACTACCTGCCCCCCTGGTACGGCAGTTTAATCAGACAAGATGGAGCACAAAGAAGTAAGTGAGGCGCTCATGGCGAAAAGAAACTCTACCTCTGTTATTTGGTGTTATTGTGGTTACCGGTTGAATGACACAGCAAAAAGATGTAATTTTCAAAACATTCTTTTTTCTTGATTTCTCTCCATGATAACCAAGCAAGTTTGTAGACTCATGACACAACTTTTTTTTATTAAATCGCAAGCACAATTGCAATCGCAATATTGCCCACCTAATCGCTAATCCCACCTTTTCCCCAAATCGTGCAGCACTAGAGTAAACCCCGTGGTAGACCCAGGACAGGATGGAGAGATTATATCTCTCGGCTGGCCAAGGAACGCCTCAGTATCCCTCTGGGGAGCTGGTGGAAGTGGCAGGAGACAGGGGCCACTGGTCTTCGTGGGAGATGGAATGGGATTTTCGCTGTACAAAACACATCCACTCTTTCATAAATCTGGCTTTACCATCTGTAAAACACCCAGGGCTGCTCTCAGTGAAAATGTCCAGTTCTTCAGTCTCCAGAATGATCAATTGAGTTTTTTTTGTTTTTTTTTGGTTATCTGTTTACCAGTGTGAGTGCATAGTCTGTGGCAACATCTGATACTTCAACAACTGGCTTTTTTCTCAAACTAGGAGATTCCCCCCTTTCACTGGAATTCCCACCTTCACCAAGCTGGTCTCTTACCCTTATTGACTGCTGTCAGAGTTTGTTGGCTTTTCCAAAACCCAGCCCAGAAGAGAGGTGAAGGCCCCTCCCTCTTTGAGTCACAAGTTTCTGGGATCTGGTGACTGTAGAGGCCATTGGAGTGCAGTGAACTCATCATCATGTTAAAGAAACCAGTTTGAGATGGTTTGAGCTTTGTGTCATGGCGCCTGAACCGTTGATACAAGGCAGGATGGATCCATGCTTTCATGTTGTTGATTCCAAATTCTGACCCTACCATCCGAATGTGGAGCAGAAATCCAGACTCATCAGACCAGGCAACGTTTTTCCAATCTTCTATTGTCCAGTTTTGGTGTTGCTGTGTGAATTGTAGCCTCAGTTTCCTGTTCTTAGCTGACAGGAGGGTCACCCGATGTGGTCTTCTGCTGCTGTAGCCCATCTGCCTCAAGGTTGGACGTGTTGTGTGTTCAGAGATGCTCTTCTGCAGACCTCGGTTGTAACCAGTGGTTTGAGTTACTGTTGCCTTTCTACTAGCTCCAACCAGTCTGTCCATTCTCCTCTGACCTCTGGCATCAACAAGGACTTTTGTCCCACAGAACTGCTGCTCACTGGATATTTTCTCTTTTTGGGACCATTCTCTGCAAACCCAAGAGATGGTTGTGGGTTAAAATCCCAGTAGATCAGCAGTTTGTCAAAAACTCAAACAACCATGCTGCATACAAAGTCTCTTAAATCACCTTTCTTCGATTCTGATGCTCAGTTTGAACTTCAGCAGCTCCTCTTCATCATGTCTACATGACTACATGCATTGAGCTGCTGCCATGTGATTGGCTGATAAGATATTGGTGCTAACGAGCAGCTGAACAGGTGTAACTAATCAAGTGGCCTAAGTGTATATGCAATGCTTATCTGCTCTAATACCAATGAACAAAACAGTTACAGATTAAAAGCTGCCAAAATCATGAAAGTAATAAAGAAAAAGAGAGTTGAAACAGTCATTATAGTGGATGAACTCAAACTTGCTTCACCGAACTTGTCTTCTTGCCTTATCAAACTCTGGTGCTGAGTTGGACGTGGCCACAGCGTGTACATTCTTTCTACAGAGAAGCTAATTAGCTGACGCAGTGCAGCTGTGGAGGCAGCAGCAGGTCACAGGCCTGAGGAGGTAATAGAGAACAGGTGTGTAGGGCAGCTGCTGGACAGGTGAGGCATGACTGCATCTAGAAAAACAAACACATGGTGTTGTACCTAACTTGGTAACACAGACTGTATATTTTTACACTGAGTGTGTGCTTCACTATGTTTTGGCTCGGAGTAGTTTTAAGTTACCTGCTCAAAGGTGCTGAAGTAGTTTTTTCTGTCAGGGAAGGACGTTTTTACATTCAAATGAACATGTAAAAGAAAAAAAAAAACGTTCAAGAGAAAAATAATACAAAGGGTATCCAAAGAGCCCAAAACAACTTTCAAAGGGAAGACTCAACCATCGGCCACTGACCAAGGAGGACACCTGATCATTAAAAATACTGTCTGTCTTTTGGACAGATGAGAGAAAACTGGAGCTTTTTGGAAAGTAACATCAGCTATACTTTCACTAATGGAAAAAAAAACACCACCTGCTGTGAAACATGGAAGAGGCTTGGTTATGTTCTGGTTCTGCTTTGCTTCATCTGGCACACGGTTTGATGGAATTTCAAGACTATTGAGGTATTTTGCAGTGAAATACGTTGCCCAGTGTCAGAAAGCTTGGTCTTGTCTCAGGTCACTGGTCCTCTAACAGGATAATGACCCAAAACACACACCTTAAAAAAACAAACAAGGCTAGGAACAATGCATTGAATGTTCTGAAGTGGTATTCTACAAGCCCTGATCTACACCTTACTGAGCATCTGAGGATGGAGAGGGATTTCAGGTGAATGTGGATCATGTAGGATGTGTGTTAATTGTGTGTTATTTGTAGGTTATTACTATTTTTCTTAAATTAACACTTAACATGGTCTGATAATGGCAGTAGAATAAGTCAATCACTGATTTTATATGTTACTCAACAAAAAAGGCACACATTTAGAGAAGGAATGGCTGTTTTCAGTATAGCTTTTTTTTACATTCTATTTTCAGCATCGCCTCATTTAACGTAACAAAAGGGACTAGCATTCCCTTACCCCGCTTTGAGCCAATGTGAATGAGTGAGATCAGGTATATACTATACAAGGTACAAGGGTAGATGAATTTGCACGGACTCACCACCCATTCATCAGTCAGTTCAATGGGTTTAACCAAATCCACGGTGTAACAACTACTGTTATTGCTGTTAAATAACTCCTTAACTCTGTCCATTGGAGAGCAAGGTCACATAAAGACCTTCACAGCTGCTGTGCGATTCTCTCTTTTTTTTTTGTCTGGATGATCCATGGAGCTCTGCTGATGTTTTGTATTATTTACCAACTACCTATTAGGCTTTGATCGAAATAGCTTGCAGTGATTGTTTCTAAAAGTTGTTCAAAAGGTTTAAAGCGATGGGTACCATCATTTTTTTTTTTATGAAAAGACAGTTTTATGAGTTTGTTTTGACTGTTAAATATCTGGTTTTCATAAGTTATTTTCAGAATATTTTTTATATTGTTACCTTTGTCTGTTTCATGCTCTTTCAGGGACCAATTTGGGTTTTTCACTCTTTAACTGAAAGGTACCAATACATTTGTGTCCATGTGTGTAACAGATGGCAGCTTGTAGCACAGTGCAGTTTGTCAGTGGATCTAGAAAATGGAGATGAAGTTGTATGTGTCATATCACCACTTGGCTGGGACAATGAGTAACCAGCACAGATAGTATATGCTTAAACCTGCAATAGGGTCCAACAGCTCATGTTTGCTGTCCTCAATCCACAGTCCTGTTTTAAAAAGTGTTTGATATATTGTTCTGGGTTTCAGAGGAGTGATTCCTGTTTTTCCCACAGAAACAAAGGGAAAGGGTTATCAGTCACCTTCAGACTCTCTCTCTTAATGTGAGTAACCAGGTTAGAAATCTAGGGGTGATATTGGACTCAGACCTGAACTTTAACAGCCACATCAAAGCAATAACATCAGCTGCTTTTTACCATCTCAAAAACATTGCCAGGATTAAAGGAATAGTGTCTAAACCTGACTTAGAGAGACTGATCCATGCGTTTGTCTCCAGCAGGTTAGATTACTGTCAAGAGCTGCTCACTGGACTCTCAAAACCAGCTGTAAGACAGCTGCAGTACATCCAGAACGCTGCTGCTCGGGTCCTAACCAGAACCAGAAAATACGACCATATTAGTCCAGTGCTCAGGTCTCTTCACTGGCTTCCTGTGGCTCAGAGAATAGACTTTAAAACAGCTCTTCTTGTTTATAAGTCCCTTCATGGTCTGGCACCAAAGTACATCTCGGACATGCTAGAACCATATGAACCAACTCGGTGTCTGAGAACCTCAGGGAGAGGTCTCCTGCTGGTGCCCAGAGTCAGGACTAAACACGATGAGGCTTCATTCCAGTTTTATGCCCCTAAAATCTGGAACAGTCTGCCAGAAGATGTGAGACAGGCCTCAACTCTGATAATGTTCAAAGCCCGGCTGAAAACAGTTCTGTTTAGCATTGCATACAACAACTGAAAGTATTTTATCTGCACTCTCCTCTTTTAATCTAATTAATCATTTTTAATGTTTTTTGATGTGATTTTATGCAATGATTTTATTTTGCCTATTGTGACTTTTATTTTATGTTAGCTGTAAAGCACTTTGAATTGCCTTGTGTATGAATTGTGCTCTACAAATAAACCTGCCTGGCCTTACCTTTTTTTTCCTTTCTTAGTTAAATAACGAAAATAAGACACAAGTAACATGGAACATTGTGATGCAAAGGGTATTCTGTCTTTGCTTTCTTCATATCAAAATCCAGGTAGATTTACAGAAACTGTAAATAACAGAAATGCTGTGTTATAAAAAATATTACACTTTACATTTTATTTGTTTATTTATTTATTTTTTGTTTGTTGTTTTAATCCAAATTGTTACACTTACTTTATACTGGTCTTTATTGATTTTTTTTTTTCCCCCAAGATTTCAGATACAGCAAGGAATGTGTCACACAGGAACTCATTGACCATCACACATACAGGGGTATAAAACAGACAGACAGACAGACAGACAGACACACACACACACACACACACACACACACACACACACACACACACACACACACACACACACACACACACACACACACACACACGCTGACAGATTCTCAGAGGAGCGGTTCCTGTCAGTCCTTCTACTCTCGGGGTTTCTAAGTAAGTCCAGAAAAGCTTTCTTGGTGACAAGATACAAGACAACTCATCACTTTTGGCTACTCGTCTTTTGGGATCCTGTGCAAAAATTTCATGTCCATAGAAACACTGAACAGGAAAAAATAACCCAAAAGGCACAACAGCAGGGATCCTGTGCAAAAATTCCATGTTCATGGAAACATTAAAGAGGAGAAAAAAATAACCCAAAAGGCACAACATCAGACGAGACGTTGGGTCATTGTACTGCGGTTTGTGGCCTAATTGTTGTTTTCATGGAAATTGATTGTTAGGGAATGTTGTGTGTTGTGAGAGGACACTTGAGGCTTAGAGGCAGCCTGCTAATTAGGACTAAATTGTATTAGCACAACAACAACATTGACCCCTCAAAGCTCTCCCTTCCTTCTACACAGGCATTGTGTTTTTACAGACACACACAGGCAGAAAAACACAATGACAAGAAATGAAAAAGTTTCTCATTTACACAATCTCGGAAACACAGCCTAACCTCATTATTGATGTGTTTCCTGGTTCATGACACTCTCACGGTCCTTGATGCTCCTGGCTCCTCTAGAGGAATAAAAACGCTAAAGCAGAGATTGGGCAACATCTGTGAAGTAGTCATTGTAGCTAATTGACATAGAAAGAAATAAAACACCTTATGGTTTCCACTAAGGCTGAACTGGGAAAATGAAATTAGCTCTGGTATCTTTGGCTAAAACTGGCTCCTCACAAACCAGCCCAACAGATACCTATGTACAATGTTCACATCCTTTTCATACTCCTCCTATTATTCCTGAACCATCAAAAAAAACTGGGTACTTAATGCTATACATATTTCTACAGTACCATTTCTTAATTGAAATTCAAGCAGTTCAAGTCCAATGAATAGCTTGAAATGGTACAACAGTAAGTGTTGAATACAGAATGGCCCTTTAACAACTTAAAACTGTTCTCCAGTAAAGGAGATTGATCGAGCCTTGAAAGGTGGAGCTACCAGTTCCTACAGGTGTCCAAGTTTCCTTGATCCCTTCCACCCATCTCTGTGTGTACAATAGTAGAGCTGAACACACTGTGGTACCAGACCCTCATGGTGAGCGTTATTGAACAGTATTGTTCTGCAGAAAGTCCTGTAACACTCTAAAAATGAGCAGGAAAAGGTAATTCATGCAGAAAGAGAGACAGAGCATCAGAACATTTAAAGAAACTTTCTTTACTACAGAGAAATGAAGTCAAAGAAAGTCAAGGTGAGCTCAGTGAGGAGAGTTTCCTTCAGCATCCAAAGACACTCACAAACAGGGACTGGAGACTCTGACGGGAAGAGGTCTGGCAGAGCCAAACCAGAACCAGAACCAGAAGACCAGTTTCTGAGAGTCAACAGCTTCAAGCTTCACAGCTTCAAAGAGGTGGTAGTGTCTCAGTCTCAGTTTCAGTTACTGTGAAGAGAAGACTTTGAGTTGCAGCTTTGACAGGTCAGACTGCAGAAAGAAAGACATCCATCACTGAGACAGAGGCAGAAGAAGAGAAAGAAGCTGGACTGGACCATCAGACACCACCAATAGACTACTGAAGACAGGAAGATGGAGATATGGACAAATGAGTCAAAGTTTGAAATCTTTGCTTCATCACAGGATTTTTGTACATCAAGTAGGTGAAAGGATGGTTCCTCAGTGTGTGACATCAAATGTAAACACAGAGAATGGAGTAAGATGGTCTGGGGCTGTTTTGCTGAATCCAGGGTCTGATAGCCCAAACATCAGTCTTAGTTTTAGTCTTAAGACTTAAACCCTGTGGAGCTGGTCTGGGTTGAACTGGACAGAAGAGTTAAATCAAGGAAAGCTACAAATAACCAATGTTTAGCGGAACTTCTGCTGGAACAGAGCTGGAAGAACTTTCCGAAGAAGTTTTGATTTCCATTGTAGAAAGAACAACAGGAGTGTGTCGAGCTGTTCGATCTGACAAAGATGGAAACTTTGATAAGTCAAAAGTTTACAAAACATTTAGGTTGATAAATTAACCTATTCAATTATTTATTTATGTTTTTAAAATGTTTTAGGGACATTTTATGCCTTAAATTAAAGAGGATAGGACAGTGGATAAACAGACAAGGTGAGAGTTGGGAAAGACATGCATGAAACAGGCCACCCGCTCAAGAGTGTACCCCATGGGGCGTGACCTTGACAACCAGGCCATCTGCGCCCATTATTTACTTAATGTCAGTTGTTAATTTGTTACATGCTTTCACAGTACCATGAGAGCTCAAGCTACATAATTTTCAATCAAGAAATAGAAGTTAGGGTGTCCTTAAAGTGGACATATCCTGCTTGTTTCTCCTTTTCACTATGCCAGACTAGGATGCCTGTAAAGCATTTCTGCCCTCAGTACAAGTCATTTAGTTCCTACATTGCCCCACAATAGCGTTCTTAATATCCTCATTTTAGGCCATTCTGAAGATCTTGTTGAAACGCTCCGTTTCGAGAATGACCTCCAGTAACCTCGCAATGTCACAGCCCTTTTTGCTCTGATTGGTCAGTTCTATCAAAGGGGCGGAGGGGGTAGAGCCAGGGGGCGGTTTTTGCAGCATGGCAGTATTTACAAAATCGCCACATTGAATGGAGCAGACCAAGTGAGTTTGCTGTTTGCCAAAACTTCTCCGTAAGGCATTGATAGCACTAATAAAATGGCAGAGTGTAGGATACGTCCTTTTGTATTGGACCCCGAGTCAGATCCGGACGGTTCTGCAGCTCAGGAGGAAGAAAATCCACCTCGACACAGATCACCTCAGGACGCTTCAGTGTAGTGAGTCAAACCGGTACTGTTACATGTATAGTTTATACGTGGAAATATAGGTAGACTTCACCAATAAACTATTTCTATAACAGGGCTCCATCCTGCTCCTTCACTTTTCTCTGTCTGTTTTATCCATCATGCTGAAAGTGTAGTCTAAAGATCGCCTCTACCGTCAGCTCCTCACTATGTTAGCACTCAGTCAAGTTAGCCAGAGCTGGTAGGGAGCTTTATTTATACTCGGCTCTTGGTGGGCGTATCCCTTGGTGGTGGTTGTGTGACTAACTGACATCACAGAGGAGGAGCTGCTTTATCAGATTACTCCAATAAAAAGAGAGGATCCTTGTGTCGTCACGATGGTCGAAATCTCGCGGCCAAATGTCAATGACCTATTTTCAGAGGCATCAAGTCTCGTTCTAGGATATCAGAAAAAATACAATATCTCATTTTTTGAAAATTCAGGGGGTGAAAGGTCTTGTTTTCAACTTTATTATTTTATATGTAAGTATTAAATCACGGATCAGCATGATATGTCCCCTTTAAACTTTTGACCAGTACTGTATAACATAGTGTAATGCAAGCCACAGAAAGCCAGACTAGTTCAGCCCCTATCCCACCTCTGACAGGACAAGTAGCCAATCATAGTTTAGGATTTTGGGGTCAGGCCTGAAGCGTTTGATCAAACCTCAAGGTGACTCATGTCACCATTGGCCAACTCTGGACAAGCCTCTGTGAGGTGTTTTGGAAAGATAGCACTTATGATACCGTAGTGCAGATACTAGTATTGTTCCTTTATTGTATTTAGCTCAAAAGTTATACAGAGCAGACTATCTGTCATGTTATAGGCTATTCCTTTATTATTGGAACTACTTAGAGCTTACCTCGTTTCCGGGTTGTTACTGTCAGTCTGTTGTTGTGATCGCTCGCATTCTCTGGTGTGAACTTGATAAGTTTGTCTGCGCTGGAGTTAGAGCGTCCCACAGAGTGAGTAAGTTTGCATTCCTAGAGAGTAAATGTGACGCCACTATTGTGTTGTCACAATTGTGATATTTCTGTAACATTTTCCATGCGATGCTAAAAGAGTTTTGATGTGTTAATTATACACAAATTGTTTTGAAGGTTTATCTTTCACATCTGTATTATCTGATCAGACAGTAGATTTCTATCATTCGCCAGTAGGAGGCAGTGTTATCCTGTGCAGTACCTGTGGGACTGTCTTTGCAGCAGTCGCTTTACGGCTTTTCACGTCAGCATGCTTCATTCTGTCGAGCACGGCTGATATGAAGAGACGCTAAAGCGGTGTCTGTGACTATTTTCTCCTTAACAGGTATGTGAAGTATAACAATAAGCAGTTTAATCTGGTTTCTTGTAGATGAATGTGTGAGTAATGAGAGAGAGAATTTGGGATGAATCTGTGAGATGTATGTAAGTATAAAACAGATCTTTCAGATATCAGAAGAACCGCGATTATTGGGAAATGGCGCTACAGTTTACTTTCTCCAAAGTCACTCCTCTATAGTTCAGGTTTGGGCTCCAGTACGTTTTAGTTAGCATTGTGATTATTGTATAATGTGTAAATACCATGATTTGTATTGAGGTTGGAAAAACAAGTGATTGTTAAAAGTACGTTTGTATAAAATGTGAACAGCACTTAAAACGTTAAAAACAGTTCATGGTTTACAAAAGAGTTAAAAATACTATAAAAATGTTAAAAGAAAGAATATTAAAGCCAGAAGCTCATGTATTAAGAAAAGAAATGCTAAGATGTAGCAACTTTGAGAAGAAAGAGAACTCAAGAATATGATTTCATGATTTAAGTGGAATTTATATGTGAATCTGATTTTATAACAAATTTGATTTGCTTATTTCACTGTTAACATGATATTTTTCACTGACAAGCATGTGTTTTATTTGATCAAACAGAATAAATTCTGTCGAGTACGGCTGATATGAAGAGACGCTAAAGCGGTGTCTGTGACTATTTTCTCCTTAACAGAATCAAATCATCTGTTTACTTGGTGCCAGCCCGGTACCTGAAACAAAGATGAAACTTTTTCCCTTGCCCAGGATACTCTTCTTTCTTTCAAGTAAGACGTCTTGTTTGGTGAAGCTAACAATACTTTGAAAAGTTGCAGCGAGAAGCAGGAAGGACAATAACCAGTGAAGCAGTAATCAGGAACATATGCAGGTAAATTGGACTGGAAGAATCAATGCTCATTACTCAAAGCACAACATACTAATTAGGCTGTGAGACACTTATCTGAGAAAACTGATCACTGCATGTTTATCGCTTGGTGTATGGATATGTTTTTGCTGTTCCTGAGAGTTAGCTAAAGATAGATTATTGGGTCTTGTCACGGAAAATGTTCAAAGACAGTATCACAGATTAGCAGCAGAGGAGTGCAAACGCTTCAGCAACAGTAGAGGCTTGTTAAATCCAGAAGAGATAAATGTTCTCAGAAAAGTTGCAGGGTTCTCAGGGCAGTCTGAAGTAGTTTCCAGTGAAGGATTTTAAAACTACTATTTAAACCCTTCAGAAATGTAATGTTTTGCATTCATGATCCTGAAAGCTGTTAATTGGAATAGACTGAAAAAGTCACTTTCTTGGACCAGCTCAGCATCTGCCTGTGATCTTAGCTACAGTCTGCTGGGAGTGCAGGCAGGGTTACTTGTAGTCCTTTGCTCCCTGGTGGAAACTAACACGGAAATATGGGGATGTGATTTCCCCTGAGATCACTTATAATGTAACACACATTTACATTCACAGCAATTCATTACTGCGATGAAGCATAGAATAGAATAGAATAGAATAGAAAATACTTTATTTATCCCCGAGGGGAAATTCAGGAGTCACCGCAGCATTTAAGAAAACAAAAGTAAGAAAGAGTATAGAAAGTGCAAAAAGGTCCATAAGAAATTAGATGACGACATCCCGTCCACCACTCGTCCACCACTCTCCAGCCCAGCCAGTCTCCACCTCCACAGGGTCCAGGACTGAGCCTCCCCAGCAGTCTGTTCAGTCTCTGTCTCCTGGATCCTGTCTGCTCACAGCAGGCGAAGCTCCTCCATTGTGGCGCCGGCGTCCGATGTCAGCTCCGTCAGCCACGTCCGTGAACAGCATGATGCCGCTGAGTTAGCACAGCTAGCTCATCCATCCCCCGGAGCTAGATCCCACGTTCCCAACAACGATGGATGGAAGGACAGGTCCACGTCGTCACCTCCCAGCTCACACCCGAGAACCGGCACGTCATCCTCACCTCCTCCTCCTCAGCTCGAGGAAAATCATCAAGCCTTACACTAGTTAGCATTGACATGCTACAGGCTGCTAACAGCTAATTTCGCATGTAAACAATGGAGTCATGGTTACATGTAGGATCTCCAGACAAACACAGGAGAAAAGTAGTAAAAATATCGCCGAAGCCACAAAAAGTTTGGTGTCCGTGACCGACAATGAATCATACAAAGTAATGATCCACTCCAAATACAAAGATGACGAAAAAGAGACGAAAATAATTACAAGAAACGGACAAAAAAGAGAGAGCTGCTGCAACAGGCAGCTACTTGGGCAGCGCCTAGCAACGGAATCATGTGACCGAGAACATTAATTTTAGAGTCTGATAACCACATTCAACTCAGCTATATGACATCCTTTTCTCTATCACTCAAATTAATCAAACTTCCTCAGTTAGTAGATAAGAAATCTCAACAAATGAAACTTTTTCGTTCATTATTCAGTTGCACGTCTATTACTCAGTAATGGATAGTTGTCAAATAAGTGACATGAAGCAAATAAATACTTTGATTTATTCATTAAAGGCGCTTTGAGGACTATTCAACTTCTCCAAGAGCTAAATGGAGTAAAGAATAGAATAGAAGAATAGAATAGAAAATACTTTATTTATCCCCGAGGGGAAATTCAGGAGTCACCGCAGCATTTAAGAAAACAAAAGTAAGAAAGAGTATAGAAAGTGCAAAAAGGTCCATAAGAAATTAGATAACGACACAAAGCGACATAAAGAGTCAGCCAACCTTGAGTCAAATCAATAGACCAGATCGGAGATGTTGGTTAAAGCTGCCCTGACCCGTTAAAACCACATACGAGTTTTGAGTTTGCTATTCTGAAAGAGAGGATTGCCTGATGTGAACCATGCACTAAATAGCTCTCGGAAGACCTAAGATTGAGAATTGTTGACTTGTTTGAAACTGGAAAGGATTAAAAAGTATCTCTAAAGCCTTGATGTTCATCAGCCCACGGTCAGACAAACTGTCAAAAGATGAACAAAGTTCAGTACTGTTGTTACTTCCCCAGGAGTTTCTGTGCTGTACAGAATACTCAGTGGGGTGAAGAAGAATCCTACAGTATCACCTTAAGACTTACACAAATCTCTGGCACATGTAAACAACTCCGTTGATGAATCTTTGATACAAAAACAACCCAGTTAAAAAGAATGAAATCTGTGTGAGGACATCACTGCTGTAAAAAATCTACATTGCAAAAGAGCACATGGATGTTCCACAGCACTACTGGCAAAATACTCTGTGGGCAGATGAAAACAAAAGTCAATTTCTTTGCAGGAACACACAAAAAGTATGTGTAGAGAAAAGAAGACACAGCAAAATCAACATGAAACTCTCACCCCAACTTGGAAGTATGGCGGAGGGGGCATCATGGGGATCATTGGAGCTGCTTTGCTGCCTCAGGGTTTGGACAAGTTACTATCATCTATGGAAAAAATTGAATTCCAGAGTTTGTCAAGAAATGTAGCTGCAGGTCTTAAAGCCATCCATCCACCAATTGAAGCTCAACAGAAGATGAGTGATGTAATAGGACAATTCCCCAAAGCTAAGAAGTAAGTCAACACCAGATTGGCTTCAATAAAAGAAAATAACGCTTCTGGGGTGGTCCAGTCAGAGTCCTGACCCCTGCCTGGTTGACATGCTGTCATACAGCGAGCAATTCAAACCAGACATCCCAAGAATATTGCTGAAATGAAACAGTTTTGTAAAGAGGAGTGGTCTGAATTCATACCGACAGTTGTTTAGGTTTGATCTGACTACAGGAAACGTTTGGCTGACCCTCCTTTGGCAGCAATAACCTCAACCAGTTATTAAATCCAAGGGTTAACATACTTCACCTTGTCCACCCTGCACAGTGAATGTTTCCATGGTGTGTTCAGCAAAAACATGTAAACACATAACTGTTAGTGTGGTGTTAGTTTGAGCAGACTGTTAGTTTATTGTTGGGACTTAGAAGAAGATCAGGACATGTTTTATAGCCAAATTATGCAGGAACCCAGGTCATTCCCAGGGGTTTGCATACTTTTTGTTGCAGCAGTATAAAAAATTGTCAGTCCTCATCATCTGAATCCCTCCTCTTCATTACACTCTGTGGCCAGCTCTGTGTTGATATTTTGCAGGACTGGGGAAGACAGATGATGCACTTATTTATTTATTTTTAATACTACACCAGTGTTTGCGTAGGAGGAGATATGAACATATTTTGTGTGCGGTTGGTGTATGGTCCATATGTCCACTATTTATGACAGTATGTTCTGATATTATGTTGCAACATACTGTTTACATTACATTACATTACTGATCTCAACATACATTATGTTGAGATCAGTGTATGCAGTCTAAGAAATATGTTTTAAAACAGCCCATTCCTTTAGGCTGATGGTGTTTATTAATGAAGTCTGTATAAAGGGTTTATTTATTTACCCAGAACGTCGAATGCGCATGCAACTTGGGTGCAAATGCACTGTGGAGTACAATGGTTTATCAACTGATGTGGAAGAGTTAACCACCCAAAAACACCTTTTTAAACTAAATATCAGCACTTTACGGATAGTAAACGGCTCCTAGGTTTGTGAAATAGCAGCGAGTGGACAGAAGAGATCAGCAGGTGGACAGACGTTTTTAGTGGAGAAATCTGGCGTGTGCTCAGAGAGCAATTTTAACACACAACTGTCACTCGATGCTCATGACTGCATTATCCGTGGACACTTACCAGATTTTGACAGACCAGGACGTAAACATGTGTCAATACATCAGAAACCCTTCCAGACCAAAAAAAGCACACACTGCTGAGTCTAAGACCTGATTCATAATAAAAGAACCAGAAAACTACGTCCACTACGCAGACGTCACTGGTGTCTCAGTGTAAAGTGTGACTCTGTTAACTGGTGACTCTTGGCTGTTAATCACTGATACTGTCGGCTGGGAGTCAGCAGTTAGCATGGTCGCTATTAACTCCAGCACACTGGTTGCTCTGTGATGATCAAAACTTTATAGACGTTGCCTCTGTTGTATAGTATCAATTCTATAAACTGACCACAGAACAACTGTACATCTTGATGCTGATAACAGGTTGAACTTAGTGTTTAGAAACCGCTGACTTATCTGAATGAATGCAGCTAAAAGCTGCTTCTGCAGCTGCAGGTCAGGATGTGTGCACATCTCTAAGAAGGCATAGACTGATAAACCCTCTATAAGACAAAAGTAACATACAGTGCACGAATCTGAATTTGCCCCATGTTTAGTAAGAGGTTCCTTTCATAATCTGTGTCAAGGATGTTGTCATCAGTCTATGAAACCCAAATTAACTTTTATAAATGCTGGATAACAATATTGCATGCGAACAAAAGGACCACTTAGATTGAAATTACAGCTGATACTTTTGTAAGTGTCTGGAGTTTATAATGACTTCTTTTGGCTTTGAGGTCATGAAAATAAAAAAATAAAAAATACATGCATGAAATTATTTCAGTATTTCTTTCAATTAATCAATTTAGGAGTTAATACAGAAAAATTAAACTTTTGTGACTCCTTTAAAACAAATGACTGCATCAACAGGGCGTGGCATGAAGGGAGACGGCCTGCAGCACAGCTAAAGTGCTAGTCCAGGTTATTCTGATAGTGGCCTCTGGCTCATCTGTATTTTTGGGCTGAGTGTTTTTCGTTTTCATCTGGACAAATAACAGATTCTTTATGGGGTCCAGATCAGACCAGCTGTATTTCTGATAGAATTATGTAGAAGTAGCAGTAGAATTATGGTCAGTAAACCATTTGGTTGTCTTCGAGCTGTTGTCAGGCGCTAAGTGCTGCTGAAAAGAGAAATCAGTATCTCAAGCTTGTCAGCAGATGGAAGCCTTAAGTGCCCAAAAACGTCCTGACAGATAACAGTGTTTTGACCTTTGGCCTTAAAACACATTGTGCAACCAACGGGTCACATAGCACCCCAAACTGTCAGACAGCAAAAACTTTACAATGAACTTGACTTCTGCTCTGTACACTCAAATGTTGTTTGTTGAGATATTGTTCAACTCAGTTCAGGAAAAGTTTATGCAACAAAACTAAACATTATGTAGCTCTACAGTTGTTGCATTGGGGTGTTATATTTAAAGCCATTTGTCTGCTTCAGGGGCAAACATGATTGATTTTGATGTAGGATCTCCTGTGCTTAAAACATCTATGATTAGAAAAAAAAAATACTTTGCACAATCCCACATCAAATAAAAATAAACAAGTAATTTAATGACATTTAAAAAAAAGCAAGCTATCCCCTTACATTTTGCAAAACCAACACCTGCTTGTGCCAAACTGTCTCAAGCTTTTTGATACCAAAAACCACAATCCGCTTTCTAGTCAGATATTTTGGCATCCAGCCCTAGTTTATTCTGCCCTCACTCTTTTCAACCTGCTCTGTCATGAACTTAGTCACAGAGCGTGTCTTTGTGTGTCTACCTGTGAGGTACAACACCTCTGACCCTGAGCTGTGTAAGCTACAGTGTCCAAATAAGAGTTCACTGACCTCTCTGATGTGGGTGAGTAAAGAATCCGGGGATGACTACCAAAACACTGAGTAGATGCAAAAAGGTTTAGAGGGAGATCCTTTTTAAGTACCTAGAGCCAGAGAAGGAAGAGTAGGAGGGCTGGAAATGATTGTGTTTTAAGACAGTGGAGAAGACTGCAAGGAAAAAGAGTGGGTCTGCTGAGTCTGATCAAACAAGCAATCCAGATGAGAGGAAGATTACATGAAAGTCTTCGCTGATTCGGCTGGCTGGTTTTGTACGTGCAAACAAAAAGTAGTTCTTAGTGTGTGAATTCAATGTAGTGGAAAAAAGAATTCAGGGAAACTTGGCTTCCTCTTACCCTTCCAGGAAACAAGTCATGCCTCTTCAGCCCTGTGTGAAACAAGTGTTTCACTATGCAAAATGGAGTATGTCACCGAAGCTGTGACTGGAAAATTGCTGATTTTACCCTTAGACTGTATATAGGGCGGACAACGTGGCTTTGCCGTTTACCATTGTATACCCCGTCGCAGGTGCAGCTATTGGTAGCAGTTGTGCAGCCAGACTCTGCGCAGTCAAAACTGTGAGGAATTCTAGGGGAGACTGAGTGGAGCCAGGTGGCAAAAATATATGTTTTTTTTCCCGTTAGATAGTCTAATCATTTTGACTCTACCTCCCAACATATTTTACTATCCCCTAATAAAATAAACAGGAACAGCAGCTGTCAATCATCGTTAAACGTGACGTAGTCTTGTTTTTAACCTCTAATAACTAATGAAATTGAAACTTTTCAGAAAAAAAGAGGACTTGACACAAGGCAGCCAAACGATATTTTCAAATAACCACAACAATCAGACATGAGAAACATTTCCACGAGGTGTATTCATTTTTTAAAGTTTGACCACAGCCCATCTGGAATGACTGGAGAGATGGATTTTTTTTTTTTTAAAACATATACTGCAGCCAGCCACCAGGAGGCTTTTCCATCATCTCACACTGGCTGCAGGACCACCAGACAGTTTAAGGCGCGAGACCGGGGTTTCCTGTGCCTCCAACGCCAATGATGATCCTCTCCTTCCTGTTGGGCTGTAAAACTTTAAACCTGTTGACTCCTGGCCTGGCTCTGCTCTTTATGTTGATTTATTATAAGTACTATTCGTACGGGATTAGTGTTACCTGAGGACTTCTGGTAAATTGAGTATTACTTCCTGATGTCAGTTTTTGGTGTGGCACATTTGCACATGATGAGCAAAGCCTGTGAATAACTTTCTGACAGAAAACACTGCACAGACCCACCGTGCTTTAGCGGCAGCACCTCACTTTGTAGCACATCTTCAGCCGTACATTCTCGTAGAAGAAGAAGACGTTCACATCGGACTTCAGTCAAACAATGTGAAATGAAAACCCTGATTACTTCAAAACTTGAAAGCTCCAACCCAAAAGATCATTTTTTTAAGAAGCCCCCGTTAGAGCCGGAAACATAACAATGACCCAAAACGTAATTTAAAAAATGTAATAAAACCTGAAATGAAATAACTGGTCAATAATGTAACAACAGTGCTGAGCCCGAAATGTAATAATTTGATTAAAAAAAAGGAACAAACCCCCAAATCTGATAACTCTTTTTTGCCCAAAATGCAACAACTATTATTGGTTATTATCCAAAATGCAAATGTTCAGAAAAAGCTGCAGACATCTTCTCAAAAATAATATTACCACCTGAAATTAAAGAGATGCCAATTTGGATCAGATTAAGGCCCATTCATGCTTAATGTTAAATACGGATCCGGATATGGACCAAGCCTTCTGTCCCTGCTCCGCATTCATTTTGTCCGTATTTCTGCATCTTTCCATGGGTTAGGGTTAGGCTTACGGATACCCACCAAATGGAGCAGTACCACCACAAACCGTGGGGCCAGTGTTGCTGTTATTACCCAATGCGTAGCTTAAGTGAGACACAAAGAAGAAATAACAACTTTCATGGAACTTTCATGATATATCTAATGGCTTCATGGACCAACACCTTCTGCTACATTGCCCACAGTAGATGTATTGGTTAACAGCAATGCCAACATAAAGGACACATGGAGGTATGTGCGCAGTTACAGTAACATCGTTTGAAAAGGGAGTATACATTTTGGTATGTAAATGGAGGATAAATGGGCTATTAGTATGTTTAGAGGAAAAATGTGTGTCTTGAAATATAGTCTATGATTTGCCCTGGAGTATTACAAAAGATCAGAGGTTAAACTAATTCTGTGTGAACACAGGTAAAGTCAACCTAAATATGATTTGGTATCACATGGTCTTTGCTCCAGCATCCAGCAAAAAAAAAAAAAAAAAAAAAAAAAAAGAAATTAGGCTTGTGTATCTAATTTGGAAGGCTATGACCTGCTGGAAAGTCAGTTGAGCTGGGCTTCTGATTGGTTAAACCCCTGAACATAATATCTTCTTAACTGCTGCATTATAGAAAACACTGACAGTGAATGGTGTGTGCAGATAGAGGGATGAATTACTCAGACCAAGACAATTTCTTTGAACCAGGCTGTAAACATGTTAATTAACGCAGTTACAGTCCGCTCTATTTTTTTTTTTTTTTCCGCCTTGGTGTGTTTGAGGTCTTTCTGCTGCCAGCCTCAAGTGGAATCTTGAAGAACTAGTTTTTTTTTTTACATTTTTGTGTGGTTTCTTTTTTTACAGCTGGAACTTTCTGCTTGCTGCATAAATGGACTTTTCTGAGAAGTCTATCTTGAATGCTGTAAATCTTGAATACAATTCACCTCAGGAAGTAAGTATGGTATGTTTTTTTAAAGTGCCCCCAGGATTAAAAGATTTAAACTGTGTGCGGGCGTAGTGTGCCCTCAGCAATGAGCAGTTTCTACGCAGATGTGTAGCTGGTTCTCGCACTGTCAAACAGTAGTTAGGCACAGTCTACAAAGAGGTTGACAGCTGTAAGGTGCAAACAAAGCCACTTGCCATGACCAATTTCTTAAGCCACCCCTCTCCACTGGTCACTCGTCCTAAATCGTAAGCCCTGTTTCTACCAAGCTGGTCCGTTCGGTTCGTCTTGGGCGTGCATTTGACAGCGTTTCCACTGACTAATCCCGGGACAGGTCCCCAATAACAGAGAAAAATCATCACTTACTGTGGGACAGAGACTGCATTTCTTCTGGCAGCACACAGCCTTCTCTGAAAAAAAAGTTTGATTGCGCTTTGTCACAAAGAGACACATGGAAATCCCAAAGAAGACAAATTGCTGCATGTCTTCCATCATTGCTCTTTGTTTACTGTGTCACATTTTTCTTCTTCGGATTTATTAGGAGAGTAACTGTGTCGCTCTGCTATGGCGTCACACCATTATGTTACTGATGCATCCAGCTTACATGCTGCCTACCAGGAGGGGGTACAGTTGGCAGTAGAAGCGCAAACAGGACCAAGCATAACCGAATCAACCTAGCACTCCATTCAATGCATGATTGTGACCTGAAGAAATAGGAAAGTGTTGAAGTGTCACCTCAAGGCAGATCTGAGTTCGTTCATAATGCTTCTTGCAATATATGTACTGTACGCTTTGCACTGTACATTTTAAGATGCAGCTTAACTTTAAAGAGACAAGACAAACCATTTTTTTTGAACGTGCATCAAAAATGCAGCAAATTCTAAAGCAGTTCTTTGATGGTGAAAAGAGGTGATTTTAGCTGTGGAAATGCAGCTCAGCCTGCTTACATTCGTTGATGAGCTGAGTGGAAGAGAAACACCTTTAACCAGAGTCTTTTAATTTTCTATGGCATTGAGTGTCTGCATCAGTTCAACACTAACCTCTGCACCAGTGTTGTAGGTTTGATTTCGACATTGGTGGGGACATAATCAGCGCCACAGGCTATGTGCAATGACATAATGACAGATGAAGCCGCTGTTTTATGATGACGTCTAAACTTTACTTCGAATAACTGCATTAAACTTTGTGTTGTAGATGGATTAACAACAAAAGAAAAGCAGATTGACAGCTCACATATTAGCAGTATGCTGGCTTTGGAGCACTGAGGAGCATAACTTGGTGTATACTAAACTAAACTAAAACTATCCAGCACACTGTGATTTTGAAACTAAGTCTGGTCTAATGACAGTTTCCCTAAAGTTAAAAGTTATTAGTCAGGATTAATCAGGATCACTAAATCAGAACTACAACTGAAAATTCCTGTACAAAAAATCACATTGTCTGGCTGCGTCTAATATTTTTTATATATATAAATTCACAGCTGTAACCCAAATTGCCTTAGTCTTTTTTTTTTTCTTGTTTTTTTTTTTTTATTTTTTTTTAATTAACCCGCCATGTCCTAATTCATGTCCACCTGTTGATATAACCCTGCCACTCCACTGCTGTGTGACACACAGGATAAAATTGGTGCTTCTCCTGTCACCTGAAGAAAGTGAAAGTAACAAATTGATCGTTATTAAGAGTGACAAAATGGCTGAAAATGATGTTTAGCATTCACTAGTGGTTGCCTTTGAGGATGGACTGTTTTCCCCAAGTGCCTAACACTTTAATAGGTGAAAAAGCTGTGCACCTTTCTTTTCTTGCCCAACATCCAGGGTGGTCTCAAAGACGTATTTGGAAGGCAGTGATGAAGTGGGAAAGGATTTAACCAAGCAGCACTGGTCTAAGAATATGAGACGATTAGGAAGTGCTAAAATCTGCTGTTTCTTGAGTGTCCACTTGAGGCTGGCTCCGGAAGTACCAGAGGTCACATTCACACCAAGCCAAAAAACATCTCAAAGCAGAAATTAACCTATTTACAGTCTGGTTCAAAAAACATCTTCTGTCTGAGTCACTAATTTTATAAGGGGGGTGAATTTTTTTTCTAACTCAGCCGTTCAGAGGATATTAAGATTGCTAGCTCCCCCAATAAGAGGCGCAGCTGAGGGTCACGTGACCGACAGACGCCCTATGGCTGTAGGCGAAGCCCTTGCCACTACCAATATGGCCGCTATAGCCGATGTGCTTCATTTTCCATTTCAGACACAGACGGGTGACGTTGGCAAGACTACGTCCATGTTTTATACAGTCTATGGATTTAACCCTTTGTGTGCCGCATGAGGTGCATTTTTCCCTCTTCAACCTTGATATTGGTCGGGACCATAGACTGTGTAAAACATGGAGATAGCCTCCACAACGTCACCCGTCTGTTCCTGGAACCGAGAAATGAAGCTAATCCACGGACGCAGCCACATTCGCTATGACGCTGGCCGTGAGTTTTTTGTCAAGCAGCTACAGGGCGCCTGCCGGTCACGTGACCTCAGCTGCCTCAGCTCTGATAGAACAATCAATAGATGCTTATAACTTCTAAACTGCAGAGATACAATTTTTTTTTTTTTAAATCAGTGGGCTTCATTTTTACTAACCGGATGGTGCCCCTTGGTGGGGACATTTCAGCCACCAGTTGAGATTGGTGTGAACATCTCCATACAGTCCAACCCAATTCTACGCCCCTGATGTGGACTGCACTGAGCTGAAGAATCTTTGATGTGTCCAAAATATGTCACCCGTGCAACACATACGTGCCCATCACAGGTTTACTTCAGTTTCACAGTGGGAGGAGATGGAGACTTGACATTCTCCTTTTATACACTGAGTGGCAAAAATAGATCAGGGAAGTTTCAGTGAGAAGTTTTAAAAAAGCATTCATATCGTGCATGTACACCTTTATTTATCAAGAAAAAAAAATTAAGTGTTAATTCATGAGTTTGGATTAATGACAAATGCCTTAACAGTAAATAAACAACAACTAAATACTTAAGTAATGATTGTTCTTCATTAAAGCATCTCTAGTTAATTCTAATAGAGTGAGAAATAAAGTGCCACAAGGGGAGAAATTAGGAGGCATACTCTTTCTGTCAAAACTGAAATTATTCTTTTAATTGGAGATCCCTAAAGTTGTCAGGAAATATAATATCTGTCATTTTGATTCTGCAGGCCGTTAGTTTACGCTTGAAATTAATTTACCTGAAATGACTCCACTTGCTTTGAAGTGGCTCGACTGCATTAAGGTGAAATGAACAGAGCTGAACTGATCAAAGAATTAAAGTGAGAGCGGCGACAGAGTCAGTGACTGTGCTCTGAGCAGCTCTGTCACTACTGAGCTATATTTAGCCAACACACACACCAAGAAGCCCCACAACAGTAGGCACGCACTGACCCCCACCATCTGCTTGCTCAAATTCACATACGCACGTAAACACACACACACACACAGTTACGTTCACAAACACCTTGAGGTTTTTTTTTTTTGCCAGCTCCTGCCCACAGACCCCTGAGGTAAGCCCAGGTGGACACATTTTGATTCTCGTCACGAGATGCTCGCACAGACGTGTTCGGGGGACTCCCCACTTTGTTGCAGCAGTGACAAAGTCGTTAGTACGTTTTCTCATTACTGTGGATACATATCCTTTATGACTATACAAAAACAAGACCTCCCAATGACTCGCTATGAGAGCAGAGAGCTATGGGGAACCGTTTTAATGAGCTTGCCTCAATGTATGAGTGTGTGTATGTGCATGTGTGTGTGTGAGTTCACTCTATATAAAACAACACCTCAGTCACAGTCCCTTACATCACTTTACAGTGATGGAAAAGGACGAAAGGACTCCCAAAATATTAGTTCTACTCTCCTCTTCTTCATATTCTGGGTCAAACTCAGAGTAAAACTGTATCATTCTTACGTTTGTTTTGAATGTTTCTACAATCTCCCGTAGCCAGACACAACACTGTGACTGAGATGTCACACACCGAAGTGTCTCTGCATAGAAAATCAATTACCAGAGATGTGAAAGGTGGCTGAGACAGCAGCCAGTTTGATTTTTCTGGGGGTATAGATCTTATTTTGCCACTTTAATACACAACAATAAAGAGGTCTTGTTTGGTGTAAAGCTAGAACAAACATTTTGATCTGTATTTAATGGTGAGTTGCTCCGGGCTGTACCTAAAGGGCTGTTTTCTAATATTCTTTATGTTATGCTCATGTAGGATAAATATAGATTCCGTTCCTCTGCGTCTAAGCCCGACATAACAATCCTTCCCTTTCTTCTCTAAATCCCTCTGCTCATGCGTTTCCATCAGAGACATTGACAGAAATCAGTGATTTTTTGGTGTTGTGTTAAGGGCTTCACAGAGCGTTCTCTCCTCCTCTGCACTTGAAAGATCGGAGCGTCAGGGTAAAGATGACAGCGTTGATGTCCTCACAGGCGTGCAGCCTATTAGACAGGCAGACTGACAGTGCAGCCTAGTGGTAAAGCAACGGAGCCTCACACATGAACACACACTGCGGATCAGGGACAACAGAGAATAACAACGTCCGCCCGTATACGATGCGTAACCCTCCGCACCTTTGTGTGTCTGCGTTGCTCCATGCTGTATTGAGACACTGCACGTAGGCACCAGGCTCCCCTATACATGCTGTGGAGGAAGCATTATAAACCCACACAGAACCCCCTGTGTCTGCAGGCCTGAGGGGGGGTGGAGGACGGCGTTTGGCAGGCACAGCGCTGCCTCAATTTGGCCTGGACTCTCATCTCAACTAACTGTTCGTCTCCTTCGCTTAGCAGGGCCAGCTGCGTGTTCGCTCAGACCCAGTGCTCAGAGAAATTCCTCACTTCTAGTCCTAAATATTTTGTGGGATTAGTAGAACTCCTTTTCCTCTTGTTATGTGAGCGTGCAAGGCGAATCGAGCGGCCCAGAAAGTGACGCCTCAGCAGCAGCAGAAGCCGTGTCGTGATGGCAGCCGAGCAGTGGCTGTGTTGTGCTGCTGTGTCCCGGGGCTTACAGGGTGTACAGTTTGTCTGTTTGGAAACTCTGCACGGCAGCAGGGCTGGCAGACCTCTGAGCCAAACGGGGCTGTGACCTGTGCACATTAGACCATAACTTTAACAGGGGAGCAGCTGGCCTCAGTACATGGATGGTTGGTAAATAAATAATAAATTCTTTGGGGACAAAGAATATTATGAAAATGAAGAATTACATTCACGATTACATTTTTTTTTATGTTACAGATTTTTAAAATTTTACACCAGTTTTAATTATAGCTGATTTTACCCATTAAAAGTTGTACAAATGGTAAAAAAAAAAAAAAAAAAACTGTCAAAAAAGTCACTGTTATAGAAAAATATAGTTGAAGAAAATACTCTAAAATCAGTATCTCTGATATAATTGTTATCAGTTCTTATTTAAGTTGGTGTGTGTGAGGCAAGGCAACCGCACAGAATTCAAATTGTATGGTAGGATATAGTGTTAGTAAAAACAGTAGCAGCAATAACAAAAACAAACATTAAATAGCAATTATACTATTGTTTGATTACATGAAACTACAATGATTCAAAAATAATTATGAGTTTAAGTTTAGAAAGCAGTGACGGGCGTGTTAGTGTTCATACGTATGGGTAAAAATAGGCACTTAAAGTTGCGGCGATGATGATTAGGATCATTATTGTTCAATATTTTAGATATTATTAGTATCAGTAGAGGTAGCAGTAGTATTATTTTCTTTCATGGTGAAAGTACAAGTTTTCTCATTTTTTCCCCCTTTTTTTAAAATCACTTTTTAATTTTGTTTTATTTTGAATAGAAGGTGTAATAAAGGCTGTGCCAGTAGACGTGCAAATTAATAGCAGTAGGTAAACAGTTGAAAAGATAAAACAATTTGTACTGAAAATCAAACATTAGCCATTATACAATGTTTATTTACAGATGTGGTGGAAGAAGTTGTAGAAGTTGAATAAAAGTCAAATATTATAAAATAGCAAAATATTATCTAAAAGTAGCATAGCTACAGTAGTAGCACTTTCAAAAGGCTGGGGGACAGTGTAAACATTTGACATGATACACATTTGAGTGCGCAATGTGAAAATTACCGGCCCCGAGGAGTCGAGCGTTATGGTAGCAATAGTGGCTTTGTGAACCTACTTTGTAAATTTCCTGAAAAGTGACCATGTGATTAGCTTAGAAGAAAATCAAAGTGGTCATTTAGATGAGCTCTGTAACATCAGATTAATGTTAATCTTGAAAGTTATCCGCTGACCTCGGATGAAGCGGCGGGCGCAAGCAGGATCATACAGCGACTGAACAGATCCTGAAGAGAGACCGTTCCGTCATCTGTAAACACTATCATCAGTTTGTTTCATTTTAGGGTTAACGCTGACTGAAAATCTTTTCCTATCAGCTGTATAAACCTGGTGTAATGATTTCACATCAGCTCAGGTCACTTTGCAGCAGAGCGTGGAGAAAAGTGTGTGTGTTGTGTCTCAAAGTGAAAAAAAACAACAATTGATCAGGACAGGTGCTGTGATCTGGCACATTTACTGAGTTCCCCACCGTCACGTGAATCAATACACGATCACAGCGCTTGAATATCAGAAGCACACACACACACAGAAGCAGTGAGCTACATCTAAACTAACAGGTGATGATAGCTTTATGATTACAATACACGTGATCGATAACTGATCATTGTCCTTGAGCCTTGCAGACATGCTGCTGCTTTCAGCTCATCCCATCAGTCAGATATTTGCCACAGGGTAGGTGAGAGTGTGTGTATGTGTGTGTGTGTGAGAGTGGGGGCCAATGACAAATGAGGGTAAACAACAGAAAGAGGGAGAGTGGAGAGGATGCAGCGTGGTGCCTGATGACCCAGAGAGACAAACAAAGTGAGAGTTGGTCAGGCAGGTACTACAGGAGGGTGTGGCAACGTGGAGAGCAGTTAGCAAACAACGCCGGCTGATCCCACTCTCTAATTGGCTGGTAAGACTTTGACAGACACGTTTGTCCCTCCCCCCTCCGGCTGCCTGCTGAAAGTGTGTGTATGAATGTGTGTGTGTGTGCGAAGGAGCCGGCAGACTGAAGCCAGCCACAGAGGCAGCCTCTAACTCCAACCCAATGAGCTCGCAGCCCTCGCACTCACACACACTCTCCTCACACACATACACACTCTCCTCAGCGCCGGCTCTCGCTCTCGCTTCAACCCTGGGACTCAGTAGGAGGAGAAGGAGAGGAGCGGAGAGAGAGGCAGCGCGCGGCAGAGAGGGAGAGTGAGGGTGTAAGAGAGGGGGAGAGGCAGAGGGAGACTGGCGGGGTGTGAGGGAGAACACCATGGCTTCAGATCCGGGGCTGGCTGCGATGCTGCTGTGGACTATATCACTACAGGCTGTTGGCACCGCAGGAACTAACAGCAATGAAGGTAAGAGTGTGTGTGTGTGTGTGTGTGTGTGTGTGGAGGGGAGGTGTGTGTGGGCTCGTTTGTAGAGATGGAGTTGAACCATGCATGTTCTGTGACAGTGGAGATGAACTTCACACACCTGGAGAACACACTGACTATGAGCCATCGCATGACACACACACAAACACACACACACACACACACACACACACACACACACACACACACACACAGACAAACAGAGGTGGTGTGTAAGTCCTCATTACCTGGGCCATGACATCAAAGTTTGTGTTTCACAACAACTCAGAGGAATAGATACATGTGTGTGTTAGTGTGTGTGAACTCGTTTTGACATTGCCCATATCGGCCGGGTTGCGTGTCAGCAGCGGTTACAGCGCATGTGTGTGCCGTGGGGTAAGGTGGTGACGTGAAAGTGTGTGTTGGACTGTCATCGTCATGCTCTCCTCATCCTGTTTTTAATCTCGGGGGTCGAACATCCTCAGAAACCGCACTTCTGTGCTACTTTCCACGCTGCTCGAACCATGTGCGATATGTGTGTGTGTGAGTGTGTTTTCTGTCACACAAACGTCACTCTCTGCTCCCTTAATCCCAGCCCGTGTTTGTTTACTTCCATCCACCCGTCCTTCACCGCTTCACCATGACACAGAAAAACTGTTGTTGTCACTTGTTCAACTAATACCACACACACACACCACGGACCTCCCTGTGGTGTCTTTTTTTAAACGTATGTGTGTGTGTTTGTGTGTGTGTGAGGGAGAGACAGGGTCCTTGACATAGGTCCAGTCTCAGGAGGCTGACTGACAGCAGCGATTCAACTGTTGGGGCCTTCTTGGCCCTGACAGCGAGAGTCCGCTTACCTCTGCAGGAGGAGAAAGCAGCAGAAGAAGAAGAGGAGGAGAAGAAAGATGGGGGGAAAAGGGATCAGTGCTTTGGTTCAGGGGGATCACCTCGGCTGTGGCAGCCACTTATCCTGTACTAAGCTGTGTAAAGTCGGGATAGGAGAGTCGGGCCGCCTTCGGTCAGACAAAGCAGGAACCGAGGGTCGCCGTGAGCACGGGCAGACGGTGCACGAACAGTCCGATTGAGACCTCCATGTTGTGTGTGTGTGTGTGTGTGTATAACCAAACTGACCGATGCTTCCTCATGCTGTGTTATTAGCATGTCAGGTTTTCACCTCTGCTCTTGTTTGACTGTAATTTCGCTTATTGACTCCCACATCGAGCGCCCTCCGTCTCTCACACTCCTCCGTCTTTGCTATTCAAATTCAGCCAACCTTTTCCGGAGGTGGTCGTTGCCCTTTCCTGATTACGGATGCAGCGTGATTAGATAAATGAAGAGTAAGGTTAACTTTGATCACACACATTCACAGAAGTGTGTGTGTGTGTGTGTGTGTGTGTTGTGTCTTTTTAAACCTATCCTTTTTATTTGCGTGCAGATCTAAATGTGTGTGTTTCCACTGACATGAACTGCATGAGGAGTTGCCGTGCTCACGGTCGGTTCACACAGTACGAACTGCAGCAGTACCACCGAAAATACAGCACGGTGCTCCTATGTGATGTACATATAAACACATATGGGTCAGTATTATTATATATATTAATTTAATCCAGATTTTACAAACAAACATGCTTCACTTTGTTTTAGTTTTGTCTGATTTCCAGAGGTTTTTGAAAATAATACATATATCGTATATTATTCTTTAGGTCGTCGCTAGCAATGTAATGGAATATAAGGAGAAGGAGCTGAGTTAAGATGAAATTGACTGATTATAAATATACATACTTCACCTAAATAAGTGTAGTTTAACCTCAAAATGTTTCCTAAAGTAAAAAGAAATTCATGTTTATTTGTCAGAAACACCCCTACTATAATGCAATGCTAATATTTACTCGTAAACTCATTTTTCGCAAACCTTAGCGAAACTATTTTCATAAATTGTTCACTGTACTCATCTGACACGACTAAGAGACTCTTTTCGGGGTGTGTAATGTTTTCGTTGGCTCCTGGGCCTCTCCGGGGCTCTCTTATCGTAGATGAAAACAGTTTTGCAGCTCAAAAACTCTGACTGCAGTCTAGTCCAACTCCTCTCTCTGTCTCCCACCAAGCTGATCAGCGTGTGTGTGAGTGTTTCAGCCGAATTCTACTCATGCAGGTTTATATCCCGGATAAATATTCAGCCTCCACTCCAAAAGTCACCAGAGAGTTGTAAAAAATAATGTTCCACAAATCTGTGCTCTGCTTTTTAACCCACATCCCAATTAAAGCGGAGACACAAAAGAAATAAAAACACAGGAAAGTAGTCACTGTTTTCGTTTTACTTTGAGAGTGATCAGGACAAAAAAAAACTGTAATTTAGCCCAAATGACTAAATGATAACTGAGTTTAAAAATGATAGCGCAGAAAAATTAAATTCCTCTTCTTTGCTTTAGTTCTGCTGCGATCCGACTGGAGGGCAATTACAAATATTACATGTACGTCAGGGAGATAACCTTTGGAGCGACTGGAGAAGTGGAAATTAAATTGGTGGGAAAAACAGGTATCTGCTCACACAACCATGCAGTGTACACACACTGCTACACACACTACAGTGAAGAGGGGATAGAGGTTTTGGACGTATATTTGATATAGAAGCAGCCCCATGGCCAGCCATTTTGTTTCCCATCGCTCATGTTTGCAGACGTATTCATCATGTGTAGATAGCCATCCTCCACCACCGCTCATAGCTGCGAGTATTGGTGTCTGCAGAAAAACAAAGCGTCCTTCAAACCCTTTCATTTGTTTGTTTGCATTGAGGGGCTGAGTGTGTGTGTGACTGTGTGTGTGTGTGAGCGGGCGCTCATATACACTTCATGCATGGTAAAGAGGGAGGGTGAGTAAGACAAAGGAAACTCCAGCGTTTGACCTCTCATTACGTGTTTTCATATTTCTCCCACTGATCTCTGTTTTTAAAAACGGAGCGATGACGTTTCTCTGCTGCGTGCCCATCAGGCGCCGTAGGTACTACAGGATCAGACCGCTGCGTTTTCCATCCAGGAAAAAAAAGGGAGAGGCTTGAATCAGAAACAGACACAGGGACGAAGCAGAGGAAGGTGAAACCTCCTGAGCGGAGCCTCCACAGATCTTTCACTCGAAGATGATCGCTCCATGAGCCGATGGAAAGCTTTACGCACGTTTTAATACACTTGATACTTTTTTTTTTCTTAAATAAACAAAATTAAAACTTATCTCTCACAATGAAAGGGTTACTTGAAAAAAATATGACTTTAGCAATCCGAAGCTTTGTTTAGCTTTACGGCTAATTTAGACTTAGATTTATTTTGAAGTTTCATACGGACATACCTCATCGGTCTATACGCAAAACGGCTGGTGACCTTGAACTCACATCCCTCGACTGGTCCGCTTTTAAATTCTCTTTTCGCCTTTTTCCTGAAACTATTACTCATTATATATGAGAAAATCTGAAATGTATTGTACAGAATTTTAAAACTTTTTTAGCTAAGCTAGCTGCAGAGGGAAATAGCGATGCTGTTGGACAATTACAACGATTCACGGGACCGTGAAGAAAAAACATTGAGGTTTTGGTGCAATAACATCAGTTTAATTGCTTGAAAAAATAAATATATATGTTTTATTTAGCTCTAAAACTTGCAAAAGTAAAGCGATTGTTGTCAATGTTTTTATGACTGGTGTTAGCTTAAGTTGAAATTCATAAAATGAAATGATTGTGCTTCATTTCAGTTTATCTTCCTTTAATTTTCATACTATTTTTAAAATGGGTTATTTAAAGTGTGACAAAAACAAAGGTATTAGCGGAGACTTGAACACGTAATACTCCATAGTGTCTTTATTAGCGAAAAATGTGCCTGTTTTTTTGAATATCGATTTCCTAGCCTAATATTTTTACAGATACGGATTCAAAAGTTTAAAACTAATCCATGATACCAAACGCAGAATCACTGTTTAAAAAGCAGAGAAAGCGAAGCAAAAAATGAAATGTGACCTTGAACCAAAAGTTTCTTTTCCCTGGGAAATCTGAGTCGACTTTACCTTCATATCGTCCCCACAGCAGTGAAAGTACCAGAGCCATCAGATGCTGAAACGCTGTTTTCAGTAACACTCCTCTCTGTGGTGTTTTGAGAGGGGAAGAAAATGGACACATTAGAGCCGTTGGCGTAAAATGCTACGGTGTCGGTATGCTAGGGGTTAGAGTGTAACACACACACACACACACACACACACACACACACACACACAGACGTACAAAGAAATGACGCCCAACCTTTTTGTATCCAACAGCTCCCTCTTTTGTTGTGAACTGACTCATTGGACTTTACGGAGGTGGTGGTGGTTTCCCTGAGCAGCCCTCCTGTCTGCGGGCGCTGTCCCTGCTTCAACTCCTGCTCACTGTTTCACGCCATCACACTCCCAGCGAGAATAGAGCGCGTTCCTTCAGGTTGTTGTTAGCACTGCGGAACATGAAAAGACTCATGCAGAGAGCAGGACCCGCTGCTAATGAGCAAACTGTAGGTGGATGATTATTACCACATACCTCTGCTGCAGGAGGACCAACAGGGAAAAAAGACACAGAGGCAGGGAACACTGAATAGCAACAAAGATTCATCTTTCTTTTTTTTCTTTTTTTCAAATTTGAACATGTCGCTTAGAAGCAACAAAATCTCTCAGAAATCAGGAAATGAAAAGGAGAAAAGTTAAAAGAAGCCAGACTGCTGGGATCTGCAGTTCTTCTCCTCATGCATTAAAAGAAAAAGACAAATTTGGCTTTTGAAAAAGGGCTTTTTGATTCTGATTACTGCCGCAGTGGGCTCAGATGCTGTGGTTTGTATTATATTGATCTCCTTCTCAGTCGATGGAGTACCTGCTGCATGTTTAGTAACATCAGCACCAGAGAAAAGCACCAGGACTTGTCATTATCAGTAGCTTAGAGGGAATCAAAAGATTTCAGCCATGGAAATAAGCAGAGAATGAGCTCGAGCGTGCAGTCCCTCGTGTCTCGGACGCATCAGCAGACTTGGCTGACGAGGAAAAATGTTTTCCTTCACAGTGTCTCGTATTTCAGCTCCCAACGCCTTTTATTGACTAGTGAAGATGCTTGTTTCCACCTTCTCACAGCACAGAGCACCCGGGCTCCTTCCTGAAGTCTCACTATTAAAAAATAGATCACCTGCTTCTCTTTCACACATCTGCTTCTTTGTGTGTTTGTGCTCTCACTCACAGCTGACGGCTCTCAGTCAATAACCACGAGAAAAAGCACTTGATGATACGTCAGGCTTCAGGAGTATTCTGTGGGTGTTTTTCTTTCTGCTGCTCTTCAGAGTGATTTATTAATCACTGATTATTTCACCTTGAAACCAGGAAAAAAAAGTTTTTACTTTTTTCGTGCACTTTAAGGCAGGGATTGCAAAAGAAAGGGATTAACTTTTCAGCTTCACTTTAACCCTCTATGGTTCCTCATTGCCTCTAGGCAACATACCCATTTTTTTGCCTTTTACATTCACACATTATATTCCAGTCGTCATGAAATGCTTTTAAATAACAGAAAAGACCTTAACGAACCAATAAAAGTGTTTGAATTAGTCATATGAGCCTCTGAAGGGTCTTCAAAATCCCTTTTTTGCAGACTTTCTTGCAAGGACCAACTCGGCCGATTCTCTCCTCAAAACTGTCCAATAACTTTTTTTACTGTGTCTTTCTCGGTCTAGAACAAAATATGTTTATGTTAATGGATAAGTAAAGCTTGGTATCTTATAGTTTAATCTACTTTATTTGCTAATTAATTGAAGGACACATGTAAAAATGCAAATGCTGCCCTAAGGCAACACTGTACCGTAACAGATTCACCATATTAACAAACTGCTCAGAAACAAACTGGTCATTGAATTTTTTTTTTTTTTCACCTGGATACATTTGATGTACATTTGATGACTTAAACTGTAGGCTTTGGTCTACTTGAGCGAACTTTGAGAGCCTTCTTTACAGAGCACAGGCTCATATCCTCCACACATTTTTCCCACAGAGAAAAGTCTCCTTAAAGCCACAGAGGTAGTCTTTGGTCAAAAGTTCACGTAGAGTTAGATAAAATATGTTCAGACTCTTTGACCCATTCATTTCAATGGGGTGTTTCTCAATAGCACAGTGTTACCTGCAGGCAACGTTAAACGTTTAGAAATCTGATAAGAGTTTTTTTTAGTTTTTTTTTTTTTTTTTTTTTATACATTTAATGGCATGCATTATAAACTGTTGAGGCTGTCAAGTATTATCTACGTGTTTTTGAAAAAAAAAATATGTTGAAATATAAATAAATATATATATTTTTTTCATTACTGACATTATGGTCCGATGTTGCCTCAAGGAAACAAACCCCCCCAAAAATATCTATATCATTATTATTATTATTATTATTATTATTATTATTATTATTTTATTTTAATTTTTTTGACATTTCTTTAGATTCTGTTTATTTGATCTTTTTTAACCTCTTAAGACCCAGCGTCCACCTATGTGGACATTACATTTCTGCCTCTCAGACCCATGATACTTTATTTTTTAAAAATTTTGACCTATTAGCCTCGTTTGAGATACTGCCCACATCATCTTTTGGCGAAATCACAACATTACAGCCATTTTAGTGAAAAAAACCCCAACACAATTAAGTACAACACTACTAACAAACAACTAATTGACAACTCATAACACAAATAATGAAACTTCCTGTATAATGACTAAGTTTAGTTATTATACTCAATAGATCTCACTTATCCCTAAAAGCAAGGTGAATGAAAAATTGCACACCAGACAAAAGCTCAGGTGTTTAGAGGTTAAGACAGAAAAATCACTCAAACATTTTTTTTTTTTCTAACTGGCATCAATATGTGTACCATAGAGGGTTTATGTTATAAACTCAGTCAGGTCAGGAAGTTTTGAAAGCGTATCCCTCCTTGGCTCGTGACCTGCTCCCAGTCTGAGTTTAGTTCCTAACACTTCCCAGTGTCCTCTGAGCAGGGAGCCTTTATGTGCTGCATTGTGGGAGCGTATTAGATAACCAGTGAGGATGTGAACTTTCCCCGCTCGTGTCTGCTGGTTTGTCTCCACGCCGGTTGCTGTTGGCTGGCCGGCTGCTCCCTCCTCTCTCCCCAAGGCTCTGGTCTTTATTGAGACATCAGCCTTGTTAGCCTGCTGTCGGCAGGAATACAGGAGCTACCAGATCAATACGGCTGGGTCTGCCAGTCCTCCTGATCTGCAGCCAGAAGCAGGAGAGGCCTCATAAAGCAGGGGCCTCTCCTGAGCCCTTTCCACCCATTAGTAGGACCTGATGCTGGGCTGGCCAGAGTTCAGCCGCCCCTGGGCCGCCTCCGCTATGCTCTGTGATTGCAGCTGTATGGCTGGATAATTTATGTTCCCCTTGCTGGGCTGGCACGCGGGGTTGAAGATTCCTCACTGGAATGGCGAAGGATAATGCAAGAGAGTGAGAGACGGGGAGAAAAGGTTGCAGGCGGTGCTTGACAGCTCTGTAATGGGCTGCTGTTGTGGTTGTGTTAGCACATCCCTCCTGGAGAGAGATCTCTATGATGTTCCCTTCATGGGGACTGATGAATGACTGAGATCTGGCTCTGCAGCAACAGCCTCCTCTGCTCTGTCACAGACGCAGGAACACAGCGTGCGTTAGAAACAAAGGGGAGGCTGTGTGATGGAGGGACAACACGGGCAAGGAGAGAGAAGAGAGCGCAAGACGGTCACAGGGAGGGAACAAAGTGAGACGAGAAAGGAAAGGAGGGACGGAGGGAGGGAGGCTGCCAGCTCAGATGCGTCTCCTCAACTTCCATCGGCGGGTGTCTTTATCAACACCAGCCGAGAGCGGCTAGCTGATAATTTGCCGCAGTCAATTCCCTTCAATCCATTAAAGGATTTAAATGTTCATTAAGTCTAATAGAAGCCCAGCGAAGGTCTAATATGCTCTGATAAACGCTGGCAAACCTGCCAACCTGTTCCAATAGCAGCCGCAACAACCAACCATCCTGCTAATAAGGTCAAACTCAGAGTTTGTGCTCGGCTCACTTTGTGAAGTGTTTCCTTTGAGTCACAGTGGCGTAGACGGCAACAAGGTGAGAGTGTGGTGTGTGTGATGTTATCAACAAGTCCTCTGAGCTAAACACTTTTTTGTTTGTGTTTTTAATCAGCTTGAAGAGCTACCAACTTTACCATTTTCTTCTCTGACTCTTTGGGAAGGACAACCTCTAGTGTCGGTTTCTTCTTCACATTTCTGTCTCAGAAGGAACCTTTTATAGTCTGTTGGTCAGCTGTCAAAGCAGCCCACATGTATCAATGACCCTTCCATGTTAGTAGGTGAGATCCCCCCTATGAGAGCCCGGCAGAGCAGGTCAGTTCAGATAAACTTGCAGCGTGTTATAATCATGAGAACAGGAGTGTCGTAGGTTTTCCTGCGTTCTGCCTGTAACACTTTGTCTAAAATAGACAATAAATCTGATTTACATTAGTAAATGGATCTTTAAGTCTAGCAGAATTACATTTATTTGAATTTTTGTCAGTACAGTTTTTCACAGATATTTTTTTTCAACTTAAACAAACTGTTTCAGATTCTATAAAATCAATGTAAAGAGATCAAGGCTGCTGTAACAGCACTGCTGGTACAGTGCAGTGTGTGTGTGCACCGCAGCTGTGTGAGCTGCAGCAGTAGAGTGCACAATTAGTAAAGGATGTTTCTGACCCTTTGCAACACCTTCTGATTTCTTTTAATGCAGCAAGTCTTTTTTTTTTTTAATATCATGAATATTTTAAAGAACTGTATTCTCCTTTTTTTCTGTGATACCAGGTGGCTTTTCCCTTTTGCTAATACTAAAACAGCTTCCTTTCACTTCATGAGAAGTTTAGCGTAGCTACTTTGTTCACTTTTGGCTATCATTATATTTTCAACTGTTATTTTACATTGATATAAGAAAGTTTTGCATCAAAAATGTCTTGTCAAAATAAATTAGCGCCTTTTTTTTTCTTTTAATTCCATACTTCTTTTGTTTTAATGAGGAGAGATACAGTTTATGAAAACCTGAAAACAGTTTTATAGTGCAGATAATTTAGTGTTTCTTACCCGTTCTCACTTGCAGCACCTTTCTGACAGACTTAATTAAATATACAAGGCAGCTCATGTGAAGTGATTTCTAGTTCACACATCCTGATAATGTACAAGTTTGAACCGTTTTGAGTAAGGTCTGTTCTTAACTATAATGAAGTCAACATTAAGTATCAACCCGTTGACTCATAGTGGTGACTGCAGGGGACAGCTATTTTAAAGTCATGTGCTCCTAAATGCAATGGTCTCTATGGTGGGACTGCACATAACCCTGTGTCAAAATTTCTTCTTCAAGTGTTTTCATTCTTCTTAGGGCATGAAAAAGATTTTTTATTTATTTGTTTTGTCTATCTTATATATATATATATATATATATATATATATATATATATATATATATATATATATATTTATATATATATATATATATATATATATATATATATATGACTTTTTTTGCAAGTTACAGACATGCATGTGAGGGCTAAAAAAATATTAAAAATGAAATATACCAAGTTTAAATGTGTGAAAAATTATGAAACATTTTTTTCAGTTTTTTTTTTTTTTTTTTAATAAATAATCATTCATGGAAATACTAACCAACATTATTTGATTCATATTTACTTAAGCTTTTATGTTAAATGTCTGGATGCACGTTGTCCACTGGGGTGGATATATCTGTAACTTAATGAAAAAAAAAAAAAAATCAAATATATCGACATTTGCCTCAAGAAGAACAAGCACACTTAATCTTGACACAGGCTTTTATGATTTATGCATCTTAGGGTTAAACTAAGTGATGACGGTGAAATGTTCTCCCAGATCAAGTTTGTAACTACCAGAAAATCTCCTCTGATATAATTCTCACATATATATAAATATATGTTTTTTACGCTCCTCAGTAGATCGTCTTGGTTTTGCTCCCAGCACAGCAGAGATGACCTCGCTGTAACACTGTGGGTGGTGGAGTCACAGCATTTAGAGCTCTCTAGTCTAAAGCCAGGTGTCCAGGGTGTATCACCAGGATGTTAGATGTTTACTGCTTCCAGCAAAATGAATTGGAAGAGAAAAAAAAAAAGTCTCACTGAAAACATCATCCCTGAATACAGTCTTTAGTGTTTCTCTTTTTGCTACCATCACTGAAGGTCCTCGTCAGGTCATAATCATCGTCAGCTTTTGGCACAGGAGAAATCCCTTCTTCTCCACATGTTCAGGTCAGTGTTGGACTCAGATAGTGTTCAGGGAAGCTTCCGCTACTCTACCCTGTGGTGGCAGGTAAGCAGGATGCTTCAGAATGATGTAGTGAGCCCCAAACCAGGCGTGATGCAGGCTGATGGATCTCTCCAAGGGCCTGTTTCCATAAGGAAATAATGCGTTTTACACCCAGTAATCTGTCCATATATCACCGGCCTGATGTAATTAATACACGGCGAGGGAGCGATGGTGGGGCCGGATAACTCATTTCTCATGTGATGAAAATCCAGGCACAAACAGGTGCACACACACGCGAGCGTTTACGTCTTTATGTGCACTCACACACTCAGACAAATACTCGGTCTAACAGAGTGTCTCTGTGCGGACGATATTAGCGCCTGAAATATGTGAGGCATTAGTGGAACGGTAATGGAAGCGTTTATAATTCCTACCTTATGCAGAGTGATGGGGAGACAGGAAAGGATATAGTGAATTAAACAAATGAAGGCTATTTGGGCAAGTCAAGGTTTGTAAAAGTCGGTTTCAATGTCTTGCATCAGCACCTGGCCTGTGAGCTACCTCCTGGTGAAATAACCGCATCATTTAATGTGAAAAAAGTGGAGTTAGAAACAGTCTCTCCTTGTTTGGAGGACAGCACTGTTAGTGTGGTAAGTGAAGCTTATAAAGAACCTTTTGCCTGTTCTGACCTCCTGACTTCAGCAGTGTACTATCACTGTTCTACAGCAAATCCATCATTACCCTCAGACACATCCGGAGCACAGGGCCAGATGTGAGCAGCGCTTCTACGTGGTGCTGATATAATTTCTCTTAGGGGGAAAAAATAACACATAGAAAGAAAGATCTTACTTATCATTTATTGCTCATCTCTATCAGACCATGCTGTTATTTTTCCACCTGCAACTAACTTATTTTATGTATGATTGTATGTAAACTTCAGAGTTTTAAATTAGCTTTTTTGATTCTCAGCTAATGTGGCTGTTAAGTGTCCGAAGTTACCAGCCAATCAAAATTTCCAATAGCCATTTTTTTTTCTGTACTAGATTAATTAAATTTTTGGTCTTAAATTGCTGTTTATTATTGTGCTACCGTTACTGCATTTTTTTATTCTTTAAATGATTACACTACGTTATAATCTATACTGTCACCTACTAGTAACTGTTCCTATGTGCTGCTTACCTCTTGGCCAGGTCGCCCTTGTTGAAGACATCCTGATTTTACTGGGTTCTTATCATAAACTTTAAAAAAAAATGGACGTCATCTTGCTTGGCTTGAGGTGAGGTCGCCACAAAAACTGCTCCCCCTGGTGGCTGGCTGCAGTAGAAATCCATCTCCCCAGTCATTCCAGATGGGCTGTTGTCAAACTTAAAAAAATGAATTCACCTCGCAGAAACGTTTCTCACGTCTGATTGTTGCGGTGATTTTAATATATTGTTTGGCTGCCTTGTATCCAGGTTTCCTAAAAAGTTGACTTTCCATTAGTTATAAGAGGTTAAAAATGGTTAAAAATGCTGCTTTTGTGTTTTTTTTATTATTTATTTATTTATTTATTATTATTATTATTTTTTTTTTTAGGGGGGGGGGGGGGGGGGGGGGGGGTAAAATATGTGGGGAGGGAGAGCCAAGAAGAGATTAGACTCTCAAAAGAAAAATATATTTTTTTGTCACCCAGCTCCACTCAGATTCTCTCTTAGTCCCTTGTTGCTAACCTTGCAGAGCAGATGGACCTGCCTGATTCAGTTTCTGAAATCCTGTAGATCCATGTTGCCAGGAGCTGCGGGAGCAGTGGAAGTGATGAGTAGACATGACGTCAACAGACTTTCATGCTTGTCAGCGTTCCTTTGATTCTTGAATTAACTTAACAAAAATGGCAGCGGTTGTCTAACGCCATTATCACAGCTGTTTCTCCTGTTCCTGTAGTTGTTCTTGTATTGCTTCTCAGCAGCAGCGCACGTAAGCTACGTCATACCAGGGCTTGATGTGGATTGGTTTGTGGTGAGTGGATCAATCAGAACGGTCGTCTACTGCTGCTGATTTTTTTTTTGAAGGTCCCGCCTCTGAAAACAAATCCGAAGAGCTGCTACCCAGATGGACAAGTGAAATATTCCATGGCAGACATAGGAAACTGTCCGTCTGGCTTGTCAGGTTATTGTAGCCTCTACTGCACAGACTCTGGCTGCACAACTGCTACAATGGCTGCGCCTGTGACGAAGGAATTTTGGCTCCAAAACTGTACAATGGTAAATGTCAGAGCCACGCTGTCCAATCTATAAACAGTCTATGGTTCTTATCTGGTTAAATTATAATAAAAATAATAATAATAATGAGACTATTAATATCTGTGCATTATTCATGGTAAATAAATGGATCATACCTTAGCACACTTTTTTATCACGATCTATGTATGGCGTTTGAAAAAAAGTAGTATAATTTCAGTGTGCCACCCTTCTATAGCCTGTGCTTAGGTCCCCGCAAGAAAAACATTTCCGGGCACGCCCCTGTTTATTGTGTGCACCTTGTATAGTTCCTACCACTGCAGGGGATAATAGTCTTTTGAGATGTTCCCTTTAAGGAGCCAAGCCAGCATACGCCAGCCCAGTGGGTAGAGTTGCGGAATCTTCCCATCCAGCATGGAAAGCGTGAAAGGGTGAAAGGGTGAGTGTGAGTGAATCCATCTACTTCCAGCTTCATGGTGAACAACAGAGTGCACTGAGCATTTTACAGTGAAGACAGCTCCTAGTAGTTAACGTAAAGCAAAGGAGGAGAAGGCCACTCTCCTCTGACAACTTGAGACACCCCGCCATATCTAGAAAGAGGCATTTATGTGCACTGAGATATGTGACATAACGCTTGACGGTTGCGTTCCCATAGAAACCGTGCTAACGCCTCCCATGAAATAGATGGTACAGGGCCTCATTTATCACCGGCCAAGCTGGCTAGTGAGCTTCTTCTTATACCTGCCAAAATGAATTTTCACCTGCATTTGGCAGGTGTTAATTTAGAGCCTGGTACACATGTATTTTTAAACCATATGTCACACATGTACTGTGTTTTACTGCTGTGCGGAAATCAGGTTAGACACATGAATTTAAAGTCTTAAGAAACTAAAATACAGAATAAATAAATAATTATCCTGAAAACCCATCAACAGATGAGATGAGAATCTTACAGACAGCACTTCCAGGGATTTTTGATGAAGAAATTCATTCATTGGCCCAGATCCACAAAGAGATCCAAACAGGGAGTCCAAAAACACATTTCTTCTCTGTTCTCCTCTCTGCTGTTCATAGCTGCTCTTTTAAATGCATGAAGCTAAACTCATTCATCTCCTCACATTCAAACCAGATTAACAACAAAGTGTGTGTATCCCTGCGAGCCTGGGGACTTTGTTTTTTGTGATGTCAGAGAGGGAAAAATCTAGATTTGAGTCTGTCGTGCAACTTTCCACGCTCCGGCGCGTCACTCTGTGGGGAAAACAACACAGAAAGACATCAGCGTGTCATCGTGTTGTGTATTAGAGTTTGTAATTTGATACTGAGTCATGCACCTCAGATCTCACTGCTGATTTTTTCATATTCAGTGGATTTATTTTGGATGTGGTTAATAACAGAGAGTGGTGTGTCGTGTTGTGAATGCGTAGACAGCTGGTGTCTGATTTACGCACTCATTGAGTCAGACGGCAACAGGGCTTTACCCTGACGTAACTACACACACACAAACACACGCAGATGAGAGGATGCAGAAAGTCATATATACAAATAACATTGCGCGCACCACGATTATCAGTTTTTATCACCACTTAGTGCTTCATAGAAACACGTTGAAAAGGGGGCGAAACATTAATCAGTGTCCTTTCAGGATTATTAGGAAAGGGTTAACAGCTTGCATCCTTTAACATCCACCTGGTCACTTTAAATCAGTGATTCTCAACCCATCTGCTTTCAGAAACCACCATCTCTTTAATAACAAATGGCAGAATAAATTGAGGAAAATTTTCAACTTCTCAAATTCATGTAATGGAAGTATGCTGGTTTTTACTACTGACAGTAAACAAATCACAGTGTGCCAGTTTTGTCAGCTTCATTAAAACAACATAAACAAACTTTAGGTTCATCTTTAATACCATGACAGTGTCATGCTCCATTATTTTTTAAGTTTATTTTTCATGTCTGCTTTTGTTTTGAAGTCACGTCTTTCCTCTCATTTCAGGCAACTCCACATCCTGCCCTCATGTTGTCCTGCCTCTGTGATTGTGCCCCTCCCCTCCCTGTTTCCGCCTGTGCCCCATTACCTCTTGAATAAGAGTCTGTCCCTTTGTCTTGTGCCAGATCATCAAATCCTTACTTGTAAGAGCCATAGCGTAATAATATAAGTTAATTTAAAATATAACACTAAGTTCATTAAATCTATATTTTTGTTTTTGTGATAAATTTAATTAATACCTGTGCTGTTAGATATCAAAAATCATTCAGGAGTTAAGTTTGAGCTCCTCCCCTTTGGCCTGCCCCTTTATATGGATGTGTGATGCCTCATACATGGCAGAGTGGCTCAGAACTGACGTGGCTTGGGAGCATATGGTTTTTCTACCGTGTGACTGATGTGTGATGTAAAAGAAACTTTTTCTTTTATTAAAAGTTTAAAACCCAGATACATCTCTTTTCATTCCCGTAGGAACTACGTTATCAAGCCCACGTTTTTTTAGTGGCCTTGACACAGACAAGAAACGCCACTACATTACCCATGATCCATGAGTCCTGTTTTTGTTGCGTTTGTATCTATAGTTTAGTTCAGTATCTTCTCTGTTGCTCAAGTTTTTAGCTTAGCTGTGGTTTTTAGTTCCTCCTTAGAGTTTTTGTTTTTTTACTTAGAGAGCTTTTACTCAATAAAGAGTCTTTTTGTTTTAACTTCAGTTGAGCTTTTGGGTTATTTTGTGACGAGCATTGTGAGGTGGGTGTCAGTTACCATGGACCAATGGACCGCACTTTGCTGCATGAATAATCCACTCCAAAATAAAAACACTGGATTTTTTTTATTACTTTTTACCCGAGGGTAAGTCCCGAGACCCACTGAAAACAGTTCCTCCACCCACTTTTAGGTTGCGACCAACCAGTTGAGAAACAACTCTTTAAAAGCATTGAGGGCAATGCATTGAGTGCTGGGAGACCATTAGTATTAATCATTCCAATTATACAAATTTATACACGTGGATGTCAGTGGGAGCATCCTGGGGCTAGGGTTAGGGTAGAGGTGCAGTCACTCTGGCCAATCGAACCATGCCATGCTCAAGCAAGAGGTTGGGGTGCACATTCATGACTCTCACAGAATGAACCATATTGATTGATGTTGGTAACCCCCCCCTTTACTCTCATAAACATTTTTTTAATGTATTTTATCGACTTTTTTGTAACATATTTGTGGTCACTATAAAGTCTCACTCACCCCTCCTCTTTTGTTGTTTTGTTAACCGGGCTTGGGACCGGCAGTGGCAGAGTTTGAGCCCATGTCGTATCCACACCGAAGAAAAATGTAAAAATTCAATTATGATTATTGATCTTCAATGGGAGTTGTAGACTCAGGCCAAGTTTTGAGTTGATAAGTGAAAAAACTCAGGACTCGTTCATTCAAATACGTTGGCTGAAATCCCTGAATTACGATGTTTAGGCCCAAATAGCGAAGTTCGTGTTCGGAAAGCAAAAAAGTCATAAGAGACTCTTTTTGTAGGGCTGGGCATGCTTACTATACACACCAAATTTTAGGGCTGTAGCTTCAAGTCACCCGAGGGGCTGCAGTTTTAATCCCCTAGGGGGCATTATGGAGCATTCATTTTTGTACAAGTTGCAGATTCATAAATTTTTTCGGGCATGCGAATTTTGGGGCGTTTTTTCCAAGCAAAAGGCACACAATTTGGGGATGTTTTGGCAGAAACAAATAATAGAGAAGAAAAAACGCGTAGAATAATAATCACAAGGGTTTCAATAGGGCTCTCACCCAATGTGCAGTTGGAGGGCTCGGGCCCTAATGATTTGGACAGAGAGCTGCAATGCAAGCTTTTATGTTTGCTCCTCCCTTATTTTACATGAACTTCTAATGTCCTTGCGGGAATATCCCACCTTCCACAGCGCGGGAAATATCAGTTCTATTTGGCAAGTGTGAGTAGTAGGTCACACACACACACACATTCATTCCCCCCATGTCCAGCCCCCATGACATATATCAACTCAAAAGAATCAACTCTGCACCTGCAAGTGTGGGAATCTAAGGTCACACGTGTCACACACAGACAAACAAGTTTTACACAGCTAAAACAGCTTGGGGTCAAATTGACCCCAGAGAAACACAGATGCATGCAATATGTGTACAGCAAAATGAAACAATATCATCATAATAATTTTATGCTAAATCAATAGTTACCATCAAATTAGGAAAAGTCATGAAATATGAAGCCAAAAAAGGGTCAAGTATTATTTTTTGAAGGATAAACATTGAATGGGGTCAAATTGAGCCCAATCATAACAGGAGGGTTAAGCACGGAACAGTTTGCCAGTGTGACTGTGTCCTTAAAGCTGGGATTGAACCTCAAACCTTCTGAGGAAAAGTCTATGCACACCGAGTCAGTTTTTTTTGTCCGAAATTGAGGCATGTTACAAAAGAAAATCAATCCCATGTTCTGTCAATCACATTTGTACAGTCACGCAAAAACTTTCATCTGTTGCTATTTTTCCAGAACAGGTTTGATTTTTTGCATTTGCGCATCTACCCAGCTTGTATCCTGGGAAGTTCGACAATTCAGACACGCTGTAGGCTACTTGTGACATCACATGCTCACATTTTCTGACATATTTTCCTCACACATTTCAGGCATTGTTAAGATGATGAATGAAGACTTGGTTACGTGTGTGTGTGTGTGTGTGTGTGTGTGTGTGTGTATGTGTGTCAGTGTAGGCATACCTTAAACATACATACAACAAACATATGACATCCACTGCTCAGGATCAATTGCTTGATGACTCCATTTTTTGCATACTGCAAATATTTGAAGTAGAGGAAAATAAACAAATAAACGCATATTTTTTTTTTTCTAAATTGGACTACGGATCCAAAAACGTAATTGGAAAAAAAAAAAAAAGACTCTGTGTGCAAAGACGTTTAGAGTTCACCCACAATTTTTTACAGTAAAACTTGTATGGTTGTATTGTAGTTGTATAGAGGTAAATAAATGAAAACATACTAAATATTTGAAAGTGAAAAAAAATTGAATCTGATGTTTTTCAAAATAGATTAATTAAATTAAAAAAAAAATCAAGCAACAAGACAAACTCAATTAATTTTGGGATTTTTGCACCACCACAGTTCAAAGTAAAAGATCCAAAAACATGAGTCAAAATTTAATGAGTTGGTTGAAAAAAATATATATGATAAGATTTTTTGACTGCAAACAATTGCAAGACAGACACTGTAAGATATTCTAAATGTGAGGGTCACAGAAACTCCCTCTGTCAGGTACTAAGGAAAGTCTCGTTTTGAGGGCTATGAAGAACAATTTGCACAGTGCAGCTCATCTTGGTCCATGATTTCTATTAAGAGCAGATTAATGTTACTATTTTAAGGTTGGCATTCAGCAGTTATTGCATTACTGCATTACTATGGCGTTAACTTGTACATTAACGTTCTGCTAATATGACCAGCTGTTGTTATCACATGTTAGAGTTACAAGCCAAAGATCTCCGGAGATCTTCTCTGGCTGTGACTGAAGTTCAGATGTTGTTCAGCTGCAGTGGAAAATCCAATTTATGAGGACCTGGATGAGAAATCAAATGGAGTAACCAAAAATGCATCTGTTATAAGTAATAAAAATGAGCAGAAGAGAGCGAAGTTGGTCTGATGAAAGTGGGATACATGTGGGGAGCATTAGCAGCCTGCAGACAGCTTACTGCCTGCAAGCACTCCTCACAGAAACAACAGCACTGTCTGATCATTATCTGTACTTTCAAACTCCCGATACCCCGACTGCACTCAGCATCTGTCCCATTTATACGGTGGCTGCTGAAAAAAACCTTCAGAAAGCCAAAACATTTCAGCCAGAACTCTATTCAGACAGGAAGTAGAGAGGTTGTTTGATACTATTATCTGTCAGACTTGTACACAGTTGGAAGACCACTGAGTACACAGCATTAAGCTTTACCCAGACTCCTCTTTGATAGATGATTTTATTTTACTAAAGCCATGTGAGGTCAACTGCCTCTGTAACTTATTTTTTCTTCAAAACAGTAAGTGTTTGTGTTGTTGTTCATGCAAACAAGCTGTTTTGTAAAGTCTGAGCACTTGACATTGTGTCTCTACACACAATGTACTGTACAGCTTGTACACACAGCCTGCCTTTCTTCTCAGGGTGCAGGTTGTAAACAGCAGCGCAAAAAGTCCAGGAGAACAGGAGGATTGCTGATCTTCCTGAGTACCGTCACAGACTTTCTCCAGCATGAATATATTGGAAAAAAAGGATATTTCAACTCAAAACTGTGTCCGTCTCGCATTTCACTCCCGAGTTATTTTGAATGAAATGTACAAAGGCGCGGGCTCCAACTTAGATTTTTCTTCGTGGCCTTTGTTAGAGGCGAACACCGACTCAAAGAGACAGATCTGACGGCAGCAGCTTCTGAGCAGCGCTGTGGCTGACAACGCCTGTGCGGACGCTGGATGGTTTGAGCCGCAGCTGTGCAGCGAGGCAGCTCTCTGTGCTGCTCAGCCGTGCTGTGTGAAGTAGCCTTAGGAAGAGCCTCTGCTGCACATGATCTGTACTGTGCTCTGTGCTCTATTGTATCTGTCTACTGTTCCTTTAAATGAAGTCAAACAAAATCCATACTCACATTATGTGTGCATTTAATGGCGTCACGACCATGAATGTAACAATCTCCATTTTATCACCTCTCATAGCTTTATTGATGGACTCTAGTGTCTCTGAGCAGGAGCACTGACGTGGGCATGGAACGTTAGACACACTGACTGACAGTAATTATCCCCATTCATCATTAAGCATAAGCCAGGGATGATAAGAGCTCTCTATGTAAAATGTCAGCTCACTGCAATGATGAAACTGATTAAAGGGCATCAGAGTAAAATAGAGACATACATGCTGCACATGTGCTGAAAAGAGCTGACAGCACCAGGGCCTGCAGGGGATGGAGCAGCCAGAGAGTGAGAAAATAAATAAAGAATAAAAAGATTTTTTATTTATTAAAGATGAAGACAGAAGCTGTCCAGTACAGAAACATCCCAAAGATCTCTGCGCTGCAAGTCCGGTCTGTATCGATAAAATATCACTGTCGTCTTGACTCACATATTCTCTCTGCTCAAGCTAACCTCTGCGTGAACCCTCTCCTCCATAAATCAATAAGTTCAGGCACACTTTCTTAGCTTTTGCTCTGGCAGGCCACGCTCAAAGTCAGGGGCTTGATTCTGCTCAGCAGCTGCTGCAGACGGCGTCAGCCTAGATCTCTGAGGGTGCTGAAATCACAACGCTTGTCATCTGCTTTCAGACTCCACTGTTTTCTCCCCGTCTTGTTTTCAAACCCCCCTTTTTCCCTCCCCACTCCTCTCATTTCTCCTCACCTCTCCTCTTTACCTGGTCTATAAATAGCTCCGCCTGCCTCTTCCCTGCTACGTCTATACCCCTCTGGATGTCGTCCCCCGGGGATGCCAGGCAGGCTTGGGCAGCAGTATAGCCTGCTATTCACTCCTGCTCCCCTGGGAGAGGAGGTGCCTCACAGGCCCTGAGCGTCCTCCACTCTCCATCATGCAGCAAACATGATGCCTTGCAGGGAAACACAAAGCAGGGTCCCGTGCTCCATTCTGGGAGCACCTGCTAAAATAAGATATGAGGGATTGTGCTGGGTTAGACAGGCAGTGTAAACCAAATCACTTTGACAGCACTCCAGCTGAGGAGCAGACACTCTTTTGACCCAATCTTGTTATTTTAGAAAGGGGTAAACTGGGACATGTTTCCAGAATATTCTTTTGTTTTATTGTTTGGTTTTGGGGGAAAAAGTGCTGCTGCTAGCACATTTTATGCTGATATTATAGAAAAAGTTGCCGGGTGCACACTTCCATGCTTCTTTTCCATAATAATTTTGGATGCTGTGGCAGTGATGGTGGTGATGTCCCGTTGTGTCCAGGTGCTAGAATATTCTTGGTTGCAGAAACTGCAGATCCACGCATGCTGGGATGCGAGAACTATTGTTGGATTTATGTGAACTTTGTTGAGCTAGCGACCCAGTCTTGTTGATTTGATAGAAAAAAGTTTCCTCGTGGAAATGCTTGTTAGTCGACACAAGGGCATTCACTAGAGTTGAATCAGGTTGTTAGTTTGTCTCTTAACTCTCCCTGTCTTGGTTTGATATCATACACCCGTAAAGTCTAACATATTAGAATTCTGGGCCCTGCTTGTGTCTCCTAAAGCATCGATCTGGACAAATCAACGCAATCGCATCAAAAATGAATGAGCCATGTAACAAAGTCATCAAAAAAGTCTCAAGTCCTATTACTCTGTGATAATAACAGAAACACTTTAGGACTGAACAGATCTCCTGGCTGCAGGAGTCCTGAGGGGGCTCTGCTGCACGTGTCAGGGCCCGTTTGTGTTTTTCTTAGAAAGTTTTTCTTTATATTTTCACTCATATAAAATGTGAGGCTTGGGTTTTTATTTTTCAGGTTTTCCCAAGTCAGTCTCAGTAAAGTCAATAAGTTTCAAATAGACTGCACAGTGTTTTTACCTTTACTCTGAGGCATTAATTATGGAAGCCTGTGTCATTTTTTTTTTTTCCTTTAGTGTTTTATTCTCCGAAAGGCATGATTTTTTTTTTCTTTTTTGTCTTATCCTTTTTCCCAATTATTTGATGTTGATAAAATTACAGACGTAGCACCTGAGCATTCAACACTAAGCAGTATGAACTTAATGTAAAATTAATTAAACTGTGTTTTTTTTTTTGGTAACTTCATAAATAAATTGATTTTTTTATGCTTTGCAAAACATATTGAAATATTTTTACACATTCTAGCTTTATGTCGGAAATTTACTTGGTATCTTTATTTCTAGTATCTGCAACAACAAAAAAAACAAAAATAACAGAACAATACTATTACTGTGATGTTACTGTATCTCATACCTGTTTGACCTCTAGGGTTTTTTTTTTTATTTATTTATTTTTTTTTATAGAATAGAACGATTGACAGGATTTGCCAGCAGAGGTTCACCAGTGTGTCTGACTGTTGGTAATCTTAGAGTCAGAGAAAATTGACTTGCAGTTACAACGACTGACCACTGATTGAAGCTCAAAGGAGAGGAGCAGCAGAGAGCACTCTGGAGGCTGATAAACAGCTCCACCGTAGAGACCATTTCAATTAGGAGAAAATGACTGCAGCCACAACTATGAGCCAGAGGGTTAACATTCTGGGCTTGTACATATTTAGTTATGAACTTTGTATGACAACAACTTTTTTTTTTGTAATATGTAGGGATGGGAACCTTTCACATTTGGATTGATACAGTACCCATGCCCGGTACCTGGCAATCAGTATCGGTACTCAACTATACTTTTTTGTGTGCTTATGTGGTAATAAATATTAGTTTGTTTAATAATAAAATCTCAAAGCTTAACAATTTTACACATTTATTATTTAAGATATAGACTTGCAATGCTGTGTTTATGTCCAATATGAAAAATGGCTCACTCTTTCACTCTCTCATAGTCACAGGGATGCGTTCAGGTACCTAAACGTGGTACCTCTTGACTTTACGTGAATCGGTACTACAGACAGATTTCGGTTGGTAAAAGTACCTAATTCACTACCCATCCCTAGTAATATATGAAAAAATGCTCGAGGCCAGCTGTGGCTCACTGTATTTACATGCCCAAGTGTCCTTGTGCAAAACAGTGGATCTCTGCCGTTGTCAGCTGTTTGTAAATGTGCATAAAACAGATTATTTTATACTGATATCCCTTTACTATATCAGCCTCTGCTATCAGTGTGTGAATGGGTGAATGTGACCAGCATTGAAAGGGTGCTTTAAGTGGTCTGTGAGCGGTGGAAAGGGCTATACAACGACAAGTTCATTTGTCATCAGCCATTATTAAGACCCAGGGCTGTTGTATGAGAATAACAGACATATTTTTAGTTAAAAAAAAAAAAAAAAGTTTTAAGAAAATTCTTAATGTAAAGAGTAGCTGTGTGTAAGCAGAGTAAAGCAAAATTAAAAGATTGAAATATAAAATTAAACATCCAGCTTTCTTTCAAAAACAAACATACAAAAACACTAAACCAGTGCTGCAAATCTCTGCCTGCTTCTCTCACTGCTCATACAAACCCACTGGGCTGTTTAGCCAGGAACCAGTGTGACCAGTTTCCCTGCCACAGCTTGTTTTTCACCATCTGGTCTATTTTTCTCTGCTTGCCATCGGTCACTCTGGCAGAAAAACACACATGTAATCTATTATGGATTAAACAAATCATTTATAAATGATATCATATGATTCTCATGAATCCACAAATATTTGACTCTTTTTATCACTGTTGATATTTCTGATTTTTCTGCCTGCTGTTGTCTTGGAGCTGCAGTTTCCATTGTTTTCTTGATAATTTTTGTATTTTAAAAAAATCTGCCATGATATCTGCACTATTCTTAACAGCAGCTACAACTAAAGCTGGCCTGACAACTGGCATAAGTAGTGTTTCTGCCTCTTGAGTATATACAGTTTAATTACACAGCAGGAGAATTTAGTTAACAGTGGAAAATCAGCAGAGTAAGTGAAACTGGTGATATGATCATGCCTTCTTCAGTCAGAAACTCAGCATTTATTTTACTTATTGAGAAACTGTAGCTCGAATACTGCCACTTCAAGGCAAGATGCACTAATGCAATGGGAAGACACACCTTGGGGAAAAAAAAAAATTAGACTGATGTGAAGCTGCACTGAGGTGCTGTTTTAGAGTCACAGTACAATGAGGACTTATGAAGTTAGCTGTGTTATCCAGCCTCAATTAGCTTTTAGGGAAAGTTTTTTTTTTTGTGTCCATCATTTTCTTGCATTTTCTGTTTTCAAATTTGAATCAATTTAAACAAATTAATAAAATTTAAATCAAATATAATTAAGAAATAAGATCAGGTTTGACCCTTTGTCACAATGGTTTTGATTTTTTTGTTATCCAGACTCAAATGGAAATTGTATATTTTACAGTAAACATGTAAAGCTTCTCACTGGGAAAAGTCAAGAAGTGCATTTGTTAATGCAACAGGTTTAGCACTATTTATTTTAACATAACTTTTTAGAAGTTTGGGTTTGGTTTCTTTTTCTGTTGCATACAGGTCATGCATGTACATAACGGCCTAACTGATCCCAATATGGCTTCCTGAGGGTTTCCCCATAGATCAGAGCCACAGGTCTGTAGCAGTTTTAAAATAATAATAATAAAAAAATGCTCTGCTGGCTTTTATGATTTAGTTTCCTGACATCAGTCAGACCAGCTTGATATGACAAAAACACTTGAAACATGGACATGCAGCATGCTACAGAGTTCACTTACAGGGGAAAGGCTGCAGGTGGGGCGCAGGTTTCTGCCATCTTGGTTATTCACGGTATGTCCTGCAGTTCAAACACGACGATTTAAACATGACGTGATTCGTCTGAAAACAGACTTTTGTTTCTGCTGAGCCTCACAGAACACTGGGTTGATTCCTTTACTCTTCAGTTTGGGATAATTCAGGGTCAGCTGAAGTTGTATTCCAGTTTGTGGCAAAACTACCATTTCAGTGAAAGAGGGAAAAACATGAGAGAGCCCCGCGAGTGTCTAATGTTTACGTTTGTAGTCTCGCGCCGTCGCGTGGGTGTTGCGTTCAGGGTAGCCTCAGATTTAAGAGTGCTGTATTCATGCACACAAGTTCAGGAGGCCTCATACAGGATAGCTTGTAAAATAGATTAGACGACTTTAATATCAAAAATTAGCTGGACTGAGTTACGTGGAATTAATTCTAATTTTTCCCCTTTCCTCCCCCACAATTCAGTTTTATAATACTATTAAATCAGATCAGTATCAGGGGCAAGAAAATACTAACCAGGGTGTATATAGATACAATAAACAACTTAAAGGGGCAGTGACCCGTCAATTTCAGATCTCAGTGGCATTGAAATTGATGCCTTATCTTTGACATCCCTATTTATTTCTGACATATGCTATGTGAATTTTAACTAACTGTGGTAGCTTGTTCAGATCCAGCTAATTTACATTAACACATTGTTTTTATTAGCTGATTCAGTGTACCCCAATTTTTGTTTAATATTATTAACTTTTAATTTGTACAGTTATGTACGTCAGTATTTTGTATGTGTATTTGCATTTGAGACGGGACAGTAGAGGAACTGTGAGGAATAGAGAAAGGACAAAAGGGAAAGTTGAAGAAAGAAAGAGATCTGATAACATATGCTTTCAGCAATAAATAAATAACTAAAGAGAAAAATAAATAAATAAAGATATGCAGATAAAAAAATCGACTTTAATTACTTATTAATATTTATGCTTCTTTTGTAGGAAACATTTCAACTTTGTCTTATCAAGCCATATAACTTGGATATCATTTATAGAATATAAAAAGATTGTAATATGAAAATATTTTAGAAAAATTTATATAAAAAGATTTTTATATATTTTTTTTCATCAGTTTCCTCTGATAAGTGTGTGTATTTCATGTTTGTGTGTATGTGTGTGTGTGTGTGTGTAAGATTGTAGTTTGTCAGAGCTGTTTGCAGTCATCAGCTCTATTTACCACTTTCTTCCACTAAATTCTGTAGACTCACGAAACAAATTGTAAAGATCAAAAGGAAAAGATGAAAAGTTGAAAACAAAGTGAGTGTTTTTTGAGGGGAAAGTCTGCTTCAGAGTGTCATAATAAGTCTCTGAGCAGTCCTCTCCCTTCATCTGTCTGCTCTGCTTTCTCTGCACCAAGGACAAAATGCTTACACCACAATGGAGACGCAGCGAGGGAAGCAGAGCCTCTGGGGAGAAAAACTTCAGGGAGAGTTTGGAGAAAGATGAGACAAGGAAGAGGAGGAGGAGTGGAGAAGGTTAGTGTAGGTGTAGAGGTAACAAGATGAAGTTTTAATGATCCCTGTGGGGAAAATGGGCCACTGCTGTGACTAATTCTGAGAAGAAACACAAAGAAAGAAAGAAAGAAAGAAAGAAAAACAAAAACAGATACAGCAAAGATGAGAGGATGTCACTGTGGAGTTAATAGCCATACATTGGTGCCATACATTTTATATAGTATAAACAGAATCAGCGGAAGAGTGATGATTCATCTTTATAGGTACTCATTAAGCCTTTATTATGTATTTAAATGAAATATAAATAAACACATCTGTAGGCCGCACATTCATGCAGTGGTTAGTGCTGCTGCCCTTTGATCAGTGATTTGTTACCCTGCATGTCAGTGGGTTCCTCTCAGATTCAGTAGCTCCTCCCACTGACATGCAAACAGTTAACTGGTGGCTCTAAATTACTTCAGTAGACATAAATATGAGTGTGTCTGTTGTCTGATTATATTAGAGACTAGCTACCTCAACCTGTCCAGTCCAGGGCGCACCTTTACTGCTTGTCCCATGACAACCAAGCCTGGATGAGATAAATGGTATAGATAGAGAACAAGGAGAAAAACAGCATGGACTGAGGAGAAACTGTTCTCTTGTGTTTTTCCTTATATTTCTTTTATAATGTCCCACATGTTACAAAAGGCCAGAGTCTTTGGGTTTATCTGGAAAATCCATTAATAATATCAGAGCCAATAGTTTTGTTCATCTGCCTTTGTCACATCTGACAGCTCAATCAGAAACTTTGGAAGACGAGATTTATTAAGAGAGGAAAGACAATGTCTACGTTCATATGCACACCATATTCTTATTAAAGTTTCTTATTCTGTTTCAGGTGATATCCTGTTCACATGTTAATCAGCTTATCAAAAAAAAAAAAAAAGCAGCAGTAGGAGTAGCGTCATGACAAGACGCCATCTTGGGGCGGGCTTTTCCACTCACTGTATTGACATTTCCACCAAATTGTCCAAGACGCTTGCTTTGACGCTGCACTGTGTAACTTTTATATCCTCTTGAAGTGTGACTAGAACTCTGTATGATCATTCACCTCCTCAACCGCAGCTTGTTGCACACTCTTTTATATCATGATGTCATCCATGAAATTCAACTCTTTGATTGTTTTGAATGAGTCTGTCTCCTTGCCCCAAATGTGTATGGTCTTTAGTTTTCTCACCATGTTGAACACGTGCAGAAGTAAAAACAAATCCTTTGGGTAACTCACTTTGAAAAATGAGTTTAATCTGGTTATGACAAATGGAATAAGGTGTTTACATGATTCTCATGCAGTCAGAATATTGTCATTACTCCAATTAACTCTGTTTAACACAGTTCAGAAATTCTTTCAACTGGTTTATCTGGTTTAGTACTTGGCATTTATTTTGGTACTTACTTGACATCTTATTTTCTAACTGCTGTACTATGTAAGGAGCAATGGTAACACCCAATTTCCCCTGGGGTTAAAAAAAATATTTCTGATTTTGATTTTTAATACAATAATATGGCGTGCATGTAATGTCAATGTCTGTAATATCTGCGAATGTTAGTTGTGCAGAGAAAGAATGTTTAGCTGTTGACAGACAACTAGCCAGAAACTAAACTCTTCATGTACCAACAATGTGCTTTAAGATGATATTTATTGAAGGCTATTCAAAGTTGTAGATCCTTCTGGACTCTTCTTGATCCTTTAGCACATGTTTTAAAGAGATACTTGCTGTTTGTAAGTAAAAAAGAGAGTATGGCATTGCTTGTGCAAGTGCACAAATAAATGCAAAGTGTGGACGCTGTCAGTTTCTGATTGATTCACAAAACCTCAAACCTGGTATAGATATATATTTTTTTGATAAGTATTTCACGATAGTTACAGAAGGACCTGACAGATGATAGAGCAAAAGCCCAGAGATGAACTGATCCGCCAATTTTAATTTTGGAGAGCAACTCACAAAGATAGGTGTTGTTAAAAGGAGAAATGCAGCAGCTCTGATTCCATTATCATTTGGAAAGGTGTAAAATTAAGCAAGATTGATTAATTGATGAACTAACTGATATTTGCTGCTGCCGCTGTGGAGAATGAGAGCAGAGCCAACAGGTGAGGGTTCACTGACAGATGTGTCTTTGTACAGTTCATCACTCATTTGGGATTAGAAGTGTTTGGAGCACAAGCAGTAACTGTGATTGCACTGATCTCTTATCTTCCACAGAGAGCCACAACCATCTGTGGTGATGATCTTGATGAGCTCCTCTTGGCAGAGCTGACATGAATCAGTGTTTCTCTGAGCTCAGTTTCAAATCTTTCTGTGATAGTCAACATTTGTCAGGGTTTCTGGAAAACTTCTCACCAGGAAAACTTGAATAACTCTAACCAACAACACTGCACATTGTGTACTCAGTGTTTCTGGAAATGCACACACCACGCATCGATAAAATATGACTTATAAAATACCAGACTATCAGCCAACAGTGCTGTCCTATAAGAGGCGTCTTCCTTCACTATCAGAGGTCAACACACTGTTGTTTAACTACAGCAGTTACAATTTCCCTGTGCAGTAAATCACAACTGAGCTGAAGATTTTCTTTCAGAGTAAAATCAGAACATTTGCATTTTTCTTTAAGCAGTCTTAACAGATCCATATCCATGTTACAGTTTGTAGTTGCTTTGTGTGTTTTCTGTTATTTGATGTCTCTTTCACTCACTTTGACGTCTAAACTATCTTTGCTTTTTCTTGATGTTTCTTGTCGCCTTTCTGGAGAGGTGTAGTCAAATTGTTCCATGTTGTCGTTGTGGTGTGTTGGCCAATCAGAATCAAGCTTTTAACACAATTTGGTGATCATTAAGAAAGCTCCTGGGTTACAATCCTTGAGTAAAGTAGAGCTCTGTTGTTTTAGACCAGAAACAAATCTTTATTGAAAGATTTACCTCTTCAGGAAGAATCAACATCTTGTCGTTCTTGTTGTTCAGCCTCTGAAGAGCATTGTGTTGTTGAGCCGTTGAGGTGAAGAGGAACTGCAAAGTAGTTTGACATAATTGTTTTTAATTCAGGAGAGCACCAAGAATGTAATTTGATTCTGCTAAACCATTAATTAAATTCCCTGTCTACACTCTCAACCAAGTGTAACAAGCTGCCTTCATACAACCTCAAGGACTCCGTCACCTTATCTGACAAACGCAGCAGATTGAACCACAGGAACTCTGCTTTCCTGTTAAACCTGGTTAGTTTGGTTGTATAGCTGTAATGATCCTGTTGTTGCTGATCAGCTGGAGATCTATGACAATTAAAAACTGCTTGCTTGTGTGTGTGGATCCTGAATTTGCTCCTATCAAAGGCGTGTCATTTAAATGATCATTAACTGAATTTCATTCAATCAGAGAGGCAGTGCTGTCAATATTCTGTCATGGTGAGACACATGAACACTTTGTCGTGGTTTTGAGTGCACGTTTTAAACAAATTGCAACCTATGGACCAGAGAAACAAAGACGATGTAGAAGTTCTTACAACTGCAGTTCTCAGAAGCTAATAAGCATATTTCTTTAATGACACGCATTAGGTGGAAGGTGGATTTTTTTTTATTTTTTATTGACAATAAATCATTGCTTCAGAAGTTATTCAGATTGTAACTTTGACCAATCAGAGATCCAGGACCCTGACTGACAGACGGTACAGTCTAACTATTACTGGAGAGGCTGAAAACCCGCCTCCTGAGGTTAGTATTTCCTTTTAGTCCTGGGCTTCAAAACCCTGTGTCAGAAACAGATGGGTGACATCATGAACAGTGTTGCCAAGCCCCCAGTAAAGGAAGTAGGTATTGGCTGTCCTAGAACAGAGACATAACATCATTGTCTAATTTGCATAACAGGTCATTTGCAAGCATTTATAATGGGCCCAGTAGGGGAGAGTAACAACATCTTGGAGGGGAAAAAAGTGAGTAAAAACAAAAACAAAAAACATCATAATATGTTTAGAACTACAGATTAATTTTCTTTCCTTGTTTTAAATAATAAAAACAACAACCCTCCTACTTTACCTAAACTTGGGATAGGCAAAAGTGACCCAAAAAAGGGTTGATGCACGCATAGTTAATTAGCATGCAGCCACCTGCACTGGGTGCAGCTGGGATGGACTGCTGTGCAAGCGAGGGGGACTTGTCTGCCTGTAAATGGTCTGAAACGGAGCTGGGACCCACGGCAGCACCTGCTGCTCGTTGAAGAGGGTCTCCAAACTTCAGAAAAGTTGTTAGATTTGTCACTCGTCACTGCTTTAAAACAGAGATGAGAGAGGGGTTTGAGAGCCAGCTACATATAGCAAAAAAAGTCACTAAGTTGGCAGCGCTGGTTGTTGACAGTAAGATAATTATAGTCTTTGTCTCTAAAGCAGCTACAAACACACAGTGACTGTGTACACTGATTCAAAAGTAGAGATCTCTAACAGAGCAGAGCAGCAACTTTAGTCAAGTCTTTAGTCTTTAGTCACTGTTTCCTACTGATCCTTTTTGTTCCTGTTAGATGCTAAATTTAGTGAAGCATCTTTATGCTTACTAAATCTTAAGTGTTGCTATTAAAATTCAACAAAGCTGCTCTTTTTCTCACTGTTTTCATAGATATGTACTAAAAGCTGTGTACATAAATAAATACAGTTTCAAAAAGAGGAAAAGAAAAAAATCTATAACATAGTTTCATATTATAAAGTAACTGGGGGCTGAGGGAGAGTTTATACTAAAGGTTAAATGTTGATACTGGAAAAAGTTGTCAAACAAAAATAAAAAACTCTTTCTTTTTCTTTCTTTCTTTCTTTCTTTCTTTCTTTCTTTCTTTCTTTCTTTCTTTCTTTCTTTCTTTCTTTCTTTCTTTCTTTCTTTTTAATGATATAAAAAAGTCTTATGGACTCCTAAATGGTTCCTTGAACATATTCACACAGAGAAAATTAAATTTTGCTCTTCTTCTTCCACTTCTTTTTCTGTTTCTACAAAATGTAATTGCAGATTTAAAAATTTAAATAAATAAATAAAAATAATTAAGAACTAACATTATACTGTAAAAAAAAAACAACAGCAATAAAAATATATATATTTTATCATGAGTTATAATACGAAATACAATACATTGGACATAGTAATGTTGGGATGAAGAGATGAAATGAAGAGGACTGAGGGAAGGAAAAAAAAAACGTCTGGCGTCATGTGCAGCAACATATGTCAGGTGGAAACACTGTTGCAGCCACAGAAATGTGCTGTGTGTATTTGTTGCGATCTCAGCTTGGAGTTTTGCTCCCATGTGTTTTGGTTTATTTACAGCCCATTTGTCATCGAGAAAGCCACACAATTCTGTTCCCCACTCCGTGTAATGAAAGGGATTACTGGCTGAGCAAACTTTCTAAAAGTCAGCTCTGAAAATGTTTTCACTATTGTGCTGTTCATATCTGCACCACCAAACACACTCTCAGCACACGCTGAGGGAAAGTCACTGAAACCGTAATTAAAACTCATCGAGGTTTCTGTGGATCTGTTTTTATCTCGTAGAAAATTAATCTGAAGAAAAAAACTGGTGATATTTTCACCAGCTTATCTGCTCTTCTAGAAACTTGGATTGTTGGAGCCCTGCAGCGCACAAACTCTCCTTTTCTTTGTCATCTTGATTCACTCCATTTCCATGCCACTGACACCTGGCTCACTCTGAAGAATTTAAAAACCCTAATATTAAATTAAGCATGAGTCACACCACATGTGACAAACAAACCATGACATTTAAAGCTCAAGTGCTGCTCAACATTCATCAGCTCAAGATCCAGCATTTAACTCCAGAAATACACCAGATCTGTGTCTGCACCATCTCCGTTAGGTTACATGTTGACTGTGTGCTCTCTCATCAGTCATCTCACACCGGCCACATTACAGGACTGACAGACAGCTTGAGTCATGAGATAGAGGAGTCCTGGTGCATCCTACGCCGATGATTGCCTGGCTGCAATCGCCGTGCTTGCTGTTCTAGGCAAGCTAAATATAATTTTGTTTTGACATGGTTTGTTTTATTTTGAAAGTTACCAGATTTTTTATGTGGTTTCGGGGAGGGGCAACATCCAGTTAGTAAAAATGAAGCCCATGCTGGGGTGCTAAAAGTTGCTGTTTATCGAGAATCCTCTTGAGACTGGCTGCAGAAAGACAGGAAGTCACATTCACACCAAGCCAAAAGAAATGACTTGTACGGCATTGAAAAACATATTTACAGCCTGATTAAAAAAAAGCTTAGGTCTGGAATGCTGATTTCACTGTGTCTAGCATGGCAGGGACTGGCTGTCTGTGTGCTGCATGGCATGGACTGGCTGTTTGTGTGCTCAATGCAACACAATGTCTGTGCTCCACACTAGACGGGCTACTGTCTGAGTAATGTTGATTCAAAGTTAACTGAAAAATCTTTACAGTGACATACGGAGCACAGACTGCCAGTCCATGTCACGAAGCACAGACATCTGCAAATCTCCAAAATTCCCTTTTTCTGGGAGCTTAAAAAAACTTTTTCTCATATATTTAATATTTAAATAAATATAAAATTCTGTGATTTTATTAATTAAGACCTAAAATGACACCATTTTATTTATAGAGTCATCTGTCAACCATTTAGTATTTCAGACCGACCTAGGTGTATAATTTTAATTGGTGATGGATATACGCATTTGTCTCCTGGTCCATGTCCCATTACGTTGGTGAACAATTGAATAGTAGACTGTTCTACAATTTTACAGAGCTTGTTACCCCGATCAATACTTTTTCTTGGGATTTCATCCTGAATCGTGAAAATCTAAAGACCTCTGGTCTGATGCACACACATCAGCTTGTCTCAGCTTGATGCAGTGTTTTCTTCAAAAACTGACATATTTTAGAACATACCCTAGTATGGTTGCCAAATTTGAGGTCGAAAAATCAGGGATGCCTTCAGCAGGGCGGTAGTGGCCTGACTACTGGGGCACCAGCTGTAGCAATGTTTTACTTGAAGTTAAAGTTTCATGTTAATAAGTAAGAACTTTTTTTTTTTTTTTTTTTTTCAAAACCTATCCAGTCCTGTCTGTCCTCTGGTTGTTTTCTCTTAAATCATTTGTGGTCCTGGTTATCAATATTGTATTGAACTTTTTTCATGTTGTATTAATGAAATGTCTTTATTCTTGATGGACTGATGAGAAATAACCAATCTGAGAAAATATATTTAGTGAACACTGAAACACTGTAGTGTTTCACTTTAGTGAAATACTGTGGTAGCTTAAAAATAATTTATGCCTTTTAAAAATGTCATTCTGTTGATTTTTTAATAGGAATAACTTTTCCAAATTAATCATACTTTATTAGATATGGATGAAACGACTATGTGTAGATGCTTTAGGTATGAAGAACTGTGAGTCTGACATTTGTTTGTCCTGATTTTGCTTTGATATTGCTCTCCAGCTTCATGCTGTCGTACTTTCTGTGGTACATGTCCGACAGGCCACCATGCACCACAGAAAGCACTTGGCCACAGATTTTACTGTGTTCTTTAAATTTGTTTCACTCACTCTGTCAAGCCATTTATTTTAACTTTCCCACTCACGCCCGTGTTTTTGCATCCTTTGCTCTTCAATGGGGCGGAGTACCAAATGCAGCCACAGGGATGATTACTTCTGATTTCCTTTGACTTTCTCTCATCCAATTAATAAGGAGCACTTATTCCACGCTTAAAATCAACTAACTGTCGTTTTTAGTGGGCAGAATGATGCTGCGTTCAATGCAAACTGAAAATACGATTCTGTATTTTATGGTTGCCAACCCTGTACCTGACATAAATCCCCTTCTGCTGCAGGATGAGAAAGATGTTATATTTAGATAACATAACAAAATGTCTTTCGTTTGGTCATTTAGGTCCCCAATGTCACAGAGGGCTGTGGACACTATATATACTGTGCTATACACTATGCTTTATGCTGTATGGACAAAAAAAATAAATCTGGTTATATTTTAGTTTTAGAGCAGTGATGACATGAACTCCCCTCTCTTTATTTGTTTCCTTTTTATTTCTCACCAGCACTGGATTAAAAATTTGCCAGTCAAAGGAGGCACCGAACACCCTCACAGTAATTCTAATCCACCTTTCATTTTGTTTAATTAAGTTCTGCACGCTTCCTGAAACCTATCACCAGTTATCATCAGCACTGCTGTTAAAAAAGCAGCGAAAGGTGAAATATAAATGTGCATCTACGAGGAGGAGGAGGGCGAACATGATCCCATTTCTTGTTGGTTAGTTTTTGCGCTGAATGAAGAAAGACCAAACGTTTGATTTCATTGTAGAGGAAGTGATTTATGTGGACTTCATAATCGGGGAGTGGAGTGTTGGTACAAGGACTGTGGAGGGACTGCCGAAACCAAACCGGAGAGGGGATAGAGGATGGCTCTCTATGAGAGTGAGTGCTCCAACATATGTGTGTGAAAATTGGAGTGTGAGAGGAGGGTTTGGTGTTTTGGTGGAGCTCCTCTCATGTCTGCGAAGGCTTTTATCGTCTCCTCTGGTCGCGGCTCTGATGAGGAGCTTTACAGGCGGCGAGAAGAGAGAAGAGAAGGAGCGGCTTGTTAGAGGAGGGAGGTGTTGATGAGATAATTACACAGCTGTCAGAGTCCCTGTCTGGTCCAAGAGCTGTGCCATCAATGTGTCTCTGTCTGTGTGTGTGTGTATGTGTGCAAATGTACTGTATCAGCCATCGTGTGTGTGTGTGTGTGTGTGGATACACACATGTGCGTTAGAGTGTGTACATATCCTGAATGCATGTTTAGGTCATGCTCTTTTCTGAAACAACGGTACAATGCACATTTTTGATTGCCCTCACATGTCTTTGTGTGTATGTTCACTATATGATGTGAGTGTAAGTGTGTGTGTGTTGTGTGTATAAAGGCACTTGGTGTAGAATAAAAGCTGCACTTACCTTTTGAAATGTATGGCCATGTCTTTTGGGGTGGAAATGAGGTTTTGAGCTTCTACTTCATACGGTCATTTCTCCTATAGTGTCTCCTTCCATATGTGCACACGTGTGTGTGTATGTGTGTGTGTGTGTCTATTTTTATTAAAAGCATCATTGTTGTTGTTTGGAGACACCGCAAGTGCTGCAGGCAAACTCCACTTCCTCCAAGACAGCCCATAATTCTTCTGTGTTGACTTCAGACACACACGCACACACACACACTCTTCCAAGCCACTGATAGGCACATATAGGGAGTGTTTGTGCGGGTGTATGCGCGTCGCTGCATTCCAACAGTATCGGCGGGCCCGGCTGATTTGATACATGCCCGGGACGTGAATGCCAGGCCGCAGGCGTCCGCACACCCGCTAACCCAGTGTCCAGATTGAGTCGCGGGGCAGGGTGGGGAAAAGTAATGGAGGAGGAAAGTTGACCACCGCCCAGGGAAATATGTAGCGAGTCTCAGAGCGAGCTAAAACAAGCTCTCCAGTCGGCGGACAGCTTTTTCATTTGGCGCTGCTCTCCAAGATGTGGAGGAGTATGGGGGGAAAAAGGGCGAAGGGGGAATGGGGTTGAGGAGGTGGAGGAGGAGGTGGTGGTGGTGTTGTGGGGAAGTGTGGAGGGCTGGTATTGGTGGTTTGTGTTTCTGTTATGAACTGGAAGCTGTGAAACAGGAACAAACTCAATTTCAAGGCAGGAGTCCTGGAGGAGAAGCCACTTGGTCCCTTCACCCCACCTCTACTTCCAAACAAAGACTTTAACCGCTTCACTGCTGCACGACTCTGACTCAGGGCTGGGTCTGCTCAAGGTTTTTTTAAAGGACAATTAGTTTTTAAAGATCACCTTTAAATTCATCAGTCTCATGTGTGGGGATCTTGGTAGTCTGATAGTTAGCGCTACATAGCAAAAGGTCCCTCGCCGCTCAGATTCTGCTTCATTGTCACTTTCTTCCTTTTTCTTTTTTCTTTTTTTTTTGTTCTCTCCATGGATGAGCAGGACTGACACCAGGGTCTTACCTGTCCTCCAAGAGTCAAAAACAGGCCTGTTGGGGTAACTTCTGTGTTGCTTTTTTTCTCTTTGTTAGCCAGTGATAGGCTGGTGACCTGTAAGCTTCTGTTTAATGAGGAACCATCTTCGTCAAGGAACAAGCTCAAACATTTCTGAAAGCCGTGAACCTTTCACGCACAGCAAGACACCAGATGACATGTAAACATGTCATTACAAAGAGACTTGATGCTTACATATGTGCAGTCTGCAACACTGATGACTTCACAGAACCATCATTTTGCTTCCACTTTAGTTAAGCATCATATGAAAACTCTTTACTAGACCTGAGCAAATAACGGCCCACGGGCCACATCCATCGCTTTATGTGCCCCTGTCTGGAGATGTCAATCAGAAATTAAAACAAAAAAAAACAAAAACAAAATGAATGCTATGCATACAGTACAGATGTGTTGCTTCTATTTTGAAAAGCATGACGTTTGTATTATTTACATATGGACCTGGAAGCACTTGCACACGTAAACCCAGAGTGAACAGTGACAGGTGATGAAGTTCAACTAATCCAAACACAGACCCTCTATCAGTGATGGTCACCCCTCATCTGTCCTCTCTTAACCGTCTCAGAAATTTATCCAGATCTTAATGCACTTCAAGCCCAAAGCAGACTAAACTTCTCTCACTGAGGATGAAGTGAAAAACATTCATGTTGTTGTATTTTTGCATGTCTTTTAATTATTTTTTTTTTATTGTGGAGTCTACCAAGCTTTTTTCTTTTTATTACTTTTATAGGAGTAATTCCTATTTGACCTGCACCACAATTTGTCATATTTACATACACATCTATAATATATCCTATTATCTCCCCCAAGGAGGTCATGTTTTTAGGAGAGTTTGTCTGTTTGTATATAACCAAAAAATTAAAAAAGTTACAAATGAATCTTACAAATGTTCAAAATGGGATAAGGAAGAAGTGATTTAATTTTGGAGGTGATCTGGATCACCATGTGGATCCAGGACTTTTTTTAAAAGATTCTTTATCATTGTGAGATAGAGCTGTTTTCACCATATGTGTATATAACTCCACAATAAATCGTCAGATTGCTTTGCAAAACAATACAAAACAAGGTCACCATAATTTCTGACACATGTAAAAGTATGATCTAGATCCTGTCAATATTCTGGATACTTAGATCCAGAATATGAAATATGTACTGGGTCATCATAATTTCCAACGCTGTCAGGAAACAAATTATCGTACAACCAGCAACTAACACCAAATTGTAGCAGACAGGCTGCTGAAAGGAAGTATAACATTAAAGTCGGACTTAAGTGTTGAGTGACAATCACAATATGCTTGGTGGAGGTCTGTGCTATCTGAGTGCTTTTCTAGTTCTTCTGGTTATCAGTAGCAGCCAATCAAAATAAATAATAAGTAGCTGCATTTTGTAAAATGGAAAATGCTCATATTGAGCCAAACTGTTGGTGTGGCTCCAGGTAAAAATGAATTGCCCACTTCTGCTCTAAACAGTCTCACATCAGTCTTTGTGATTGATCACTTTGTAAATATTCAACATACTGAAAAAAATCTGTTAAGGGGTTTGCAAAAAAGAAAGCAAAAAAAGAAAAAATAATATTGTTAGCACAAACATGCTACTTACTTGCTAATTAAGCTAATTAAAAATTTTTATGATTGCAAGAAATGCATATGCTTTAATTTTTCAAAAACCTCTTTAGAGTGTGTGCTATATATGACACGTCAACAATCCATGAATTTAATGGGAATGCGTTGTATTTAGTGTGCTGTGGTCTCCTGTTCCTCGAGAAAACCCCCTGCCACAGCCAGCAGGAGCAGGAGCAGTGATGTCTCATCACACGTCTTCAAATGTTTCAAACGTAATTTCATAATCAAATAAAGAGACCCTGCAGTGAGAAGTTTGCAATCTGTCTTTTTAATCTGTCCTTTCCCAGAAAGAGTAATGTCCTCATTTAAATAATGGAGGGAAAATATAAATCCTGGACTCAGCTGAGAGTTGGTTTTCAGAGCCTTAAAAGACCAAACCATGAAGGAAGGATCATTTTTATTCTTCAAACAGACCAGCAGAGCCAAAGCACCTTTCTTTCTTGTCTTAAAAAGTGAAGATTAAGGATGAAGAATTCAGATAAACAAGACAATTCAGGCACAAACATCTTAACACGTTGAGCTTTTTTATGTTTATTTAAGTGTAACACCCTCTGTGTCTTGATTTTCTTCAGAGGAACTCCCTCCAACTGGCAGCAATACAAGGATCCAACGGATCAATGCAGGAAAATGTATTTGGATCGTATTTCTGACAGTTTCTGAGCCAAAGATCAGATGTTTCACTCCAGTTTTTCAGATGAACAGAAGTTCTGAGAAAAGAAAAGTGCTAATTACCGCCTGTTCTCTGTTTTACTCACACACTCCCCGTCACATTAAAGCAAAGCAGCAGATATTCCACTAATCCCTATCGCTTGTGTACAAGTCATAATTCAGACAGCAAGAGCAAATGAGATAAATGACTCCAAGCACCTTCAAAGACAGAGGGATTTCTCATTTGAGTGGAAATTAAATTAATACCACTGGGAACGCCTCGTGAATCTTCACACACTCCTCTTTGGCGGTAACACACAGCCTTCACATGTTTTCAGATTGAGGGTGGGGATATATTTGTCCTTTTTTAGTCCTTTAATAACAAGAGTACAGCGGAGTAAAATTCCCTCGGTGAGCTGAAGAATTATTAAATCCGCTCGCGCCCAGTACGACGCTTTCATTATGTCACTTCGGTGGCCCAATGAAGAGCACTCAGAGGAGTGTAATTGGCGGCATCCATTTGCGACCTTGGCTAGAGAGCGAGAGGCCATCGCATCATCAATACGAGACGGCGGGACGCCGGCGCCTTGAGGGAGAGGGAGGCAGAGAGAAGGCTGTGGATGGGGGAGGGATGGATGGAGGGATGAGAGGATGGTGGCACTGCCATCTGTCTATGTGTTCTGACCCAGTGGCCTCCGCAGCGGCCCAGTGCTCAAATTAGGAGGAGTGACACACCAGCTAATTGCAACATGTGTGTGTGTGTATGTGTGTGTGTTGGGAGTAACAGTCTTTGCACCCAAAACGAAGAGGAGATCATGCGGCTCCACTTGGCAACATTTTCATGGAAAAACACTCCGTCTTGTAAAAATCCTGAAGTGGAGCTGCAGCGGACACGAGTGCTCCATCCTCATTACCACGCAGCTCATGTTTCCTATTTGCCTCTTTGAAATGTGGGTGTAGAAACTTCTTGACCCACAGGAAGTGACAAATCCACACCTAAGAGCACAACACTAAACTCTCTTCAAACCGACAGGAACAAATCACTGTGCAGCACTGCAGCAACTCAACTTTGGGCTCATATCTTGAGTGTGCCTTACACATTGGGGAAAAAAAGCATCCTCAGGCTATACGTGTTCTTGCTATTGAGGTTCATTATTTTCAGAACAGCTGACGCCTGCTATTTAAGCCACCAAAGAGCCAGACTGCCCAGTATATTTTTAATAAACCAGTGTGCAAAATAAGTGATTTTCTTTAGACATCATTTGTGTTAATGCCTTGTCAGCCCACACAGGGGTTTCAATTATCCTAGTTAATTCTCCTCTTCTTTTTTAAGGATGAAGATGGGAAAAGCTGTGCTTGTGCTTTCTAAAGTCACTACACTTTGAGTTCGCACAGTTTCTTTAATCTGGGTTTAATTGTTTGGAATTCAATAAGCACAGGATGTACAGGTAGTTCCGCAGTGGTTAGTCCTCTGGATTGGTTTCAAAGGAAAGTTTTGGAAAATATACTTACATGCACCATGATAAACTTTGACACTGTAGACTTCATGAAACTAATATCTTAAGTTTTTTTTTTTTTTGTCTAATGTTCAGTAAAAAAAAAAAAGTATTTGTTAGACCTACTAAGAGAAAAGTTACTTCTATCAAGACATTATTTTCGTTTCAAAAAAACTTGACAGGCACTTTTTTTTTTTTACTTGTTACTGTAATTCAGACTTCATTTTGGCCTTGAACAACTTGAAACAAGACATTTTTCTAGACTAGTCAGGTGAATTTGGCTCTTATTAAGTATAACAAGACAAATTTTCTTTAAAAAAAAAATATGACAAAACATTTGATAAGGTTTCATTTTTTGCAGTAGAGGACATTTTTACTGCATGGTGCATCCTGTTGTTGCTGAGGAGTAAACAGTTGATTTGCCAAATGAACAGATGGATGGGTTGGGGAGTAAACTCGAACAGCAGATGAGTAATGATATAATTAAGGGTAAATTTCACTTCTACCAATATTTTTAAAATTTGTTGTTTTTTTTGCATTATATTAACCTGGAATTTACTAAATCAACTGATTTTCAAGTTTAAAATCTAATGATTTCTTAAACGTCTAAATTGAATTAAACATGGTTTATTGTCTTATCAACTGTTTTACAAACAAAAGTTATCATAGAAGTTATGGATGAAGTATTAGCATTTGATAAACCTTTGTTTGCAAGCTTTTCAGTTTATTTATCTGGGATTCTGTGTTTGTCTTTCTGACTGCTTTGAAAATACTGTTCTTTAGCTGGTTTATGGATATTCTGTAGTGACTCAAGGTGACTACTTTTTCAACATAATTATGTAAGACATCACTCTCCAGAAATGTCCCTTGCCATTTAAACTACAGTTGAGCCAACACTTAAAAATAATTATGGCATAAAAATCACAAAACAGTAACACAGTTGTCAGGACACATAAGGACAAGAAGTGATAAACTTTTCACTGTAGCACAAACTGTTATGCTTGGTAACAGGTGTGACATTTTCTCTTTTTTTGGCTCTTGTGCTAACAACAAACTTGATCCGTTTCTGTGCATTGATCGTTATACATAAAGTAAGTACACTAGGAAATGTTAACACCGTTGATGAACAATTAAAGCGCACCATGTACATCAATCTTACTGATGAAGTATTGATGAGGAGGAGCTAAAACATGTCACACTTTCATCAAGGTTCCTGCCAAAAAAGGATGTGACCTCAAAAGATTTGGGTCATGTGACTTTAGAGCAAACAGCTTCTGATTTGCTAATTTGTAGGATTTTTTATTATTATTTTATTTTATTTTTATTTTTTATTTTTTTTCAGTGGGTATCACAGTTGACACAGACTTCTTGGACACCAACACAGCAAATAATTTCATACTCATTAATTATTTAGTTTTCAAAACTGCTTCATCATGTTTTTATGATTATTTTAAAGGATTAATACTTTGCATATTGTACATTTCAGTGTTAATTTCACAGAGCAAACTTGGCATGTAAGAAATCAGCACAAAACCAGCAAATTCTAATACATGATTTGCACTTTTAGCTTAATGAATTATGAGATATGTTAACTTAAAGTAATAAATAAAAGTGAAATATCATCACAATGACCCAATATGAAATTGGTCGAAATGGATGTTTTGAAAAGCTGATAAATATACTTGTATTCCTACATAATACTGACACAAAAAAAACATTTAATTAGACATAAAGTGAAAACTGCTGTGAAGCTTATTAATTTGATTTACCCACTGGTTAAGTGACTTTTTTCCTTGCATTTTGGCTCAGCTTTGGCTTTCCTTTCATCCTGCTCACTCGTTGCCAGTCGTAGAAATGTAGCTTAAAGAGAGGCTCACAGGTGTTTCCACCCTCACAGGTGCAATAAATGTAAATCAGGAAGTAAGATGTCAGACTGGCAAAGTGCGCTCTCACAATCCGGAGAGGAGGTTTAATCAGGCAGAAGTGAAAACACCTGTGTTGGTGAATCCTGACTGGCTGACACTTTAAGTACTCATTACCAGAGCGCTCTCTGCAGAAGTTACTTGTCAGATAAAAAAAAATAAAAAACAGTGTTGGTGTTTGTATTAGAAAGATTCTCTGTGAGTTGTGCTGGTTTCTTTTACTATTTAATGATGAATTAAAGAGGAAATGATAATAATTTTAGAACATCCACATAAATATTCAGAACCCCACATGTCAAATGCTTCTTGAACCATCCGCTTTGCCAAAGTTTCCAAGAAACCATCCATCTTTTAATCTCTGCGTGAATATCTGAAGCTCATCAGTATGAATAAAAAGTGTTCAGACGTGAACTTGGCCATCTGAGGCCAGTTCAGCCCCAGCTCCAAGGCAAAAGTGTTGCATATTGTAGCTTTAACATGCAGGAGAGACGGGAGGAGAGCAAGTGTCAGACAGAAAGATGAAGGATGAGAGACGGAGAGCTAAGAAGTGTGAAGTGTTTTGTTAAACTCATTCTAATGTGAGGAACATCACTTGGCTGCTTGACAAGCAGCCCTGGGGCAGAGATTATATTAGCTAGAAGTGTGAAGGGGAGAGACACACACACACACACACACACAGACGCACACACCTGCTACAGCACAAGATACGGACAGCCCCAGTGGGTAGAATTAGTGGTCCACTAAATTTCTCATCCTCTTTTCCCCCATCAGTCCATCCTTCCAGCTTGTAATATCCTGCCACTCAGATCTTAAGGTGTGTTCAGACAGAATATCAAGTGATGTCTTAGATGCAGTGAGATTGCAAACAAAGACGCAGGGCAGATATCAAAGGTGTAAAAAGACGGACATTAGCTCCAGGCAGCATGAACAGAGGGAAGGAGCGTCCACGGCATTTTTTAACAAAGAGTTTTGCTTATTAGAAGAGTTTATAGGTTTACAAAGGAAAGATGAACATGAGAGGGTCAAGGGAAAAGTACAGTTGGTCACAGCACAGTTTCAATATTGTTTTCTAGATACAGCAAAGGCCACTAAAAGAAGCAAACATGTCTGAACTGTGCAGTTTAATTCAGTATTATTCAGGTTTGGTTTATGGAGTTGACTTTGTACAGGAACATTTGAGAACTATTGTTTCTAAACTGCAAGCCTATTTCTGATTCGCTGGACCTCACAGAGACTTCAGAGATGAAAAGGGAGTTTGGGAAAACACTGCAGACCCATCGAGTGACTCTGTCTCCCCATCTTTTTCATTTAACATAAAGCTGCAGATTTTTTTAAAGAGAGAAACTTTTCTCTTTACTCAGAGATAATTTTGTTATCAATTCAGAAAAACAGAGAGTGAATGAAATAATCCTGTCTGCTAATACTTTACGCTTCATTGTAAAGAAATAGTGATAAACAGTGATATCAGGGTTATCTTTCAGTCTGATTTCTAGTCTCACACACTCCCCTGCTCATCTTTGTTTACAAGAAGCTCCTGCGATGCATCACAAGTAATACAATGCAAAAACTGAAATCTTATCAAGTGATTTTGTCTTTTTTTAGAAAATGTCTTTTTTTGCTAAGCATGAGCCACAGTCACCTGAATAGTCCAGAAAAATGTCTTCTTTCAAGTTGTTTAAAAACAAAAATGAGGTTTGAATTGCTCTTAACAAGTTAAAAAAAATTCCAATGGAACAAGAGAAAAGTTACTTTTTCTATGACATTATTCTTGTTTCAAGCAAATTTTTCTTGTTCCATTGGCAGATTTTTTTCACTTGTAACAAACAGTTCAGACCTCATTTTTGTCTATAAACAACTTGAAGCAAGACATTGGTCTGGACTAAACAGTTGAATGTGTCTATAAAAAGTAAAATAGTAAAGTAAAACAAGACAACTTGTACTTAAAGTAAGACATAAACACTTGATAAGATACACTTACAGTATGCATACACTGTCCCATTTCTACTAAGTCTATTAAATGCTGCCAGTAAATACTCCACACTGCACCTTTAAAAGTGATCATGACGACGTCTCATTACTAGATATATGCCTGATAATAATCCACTATTTAAAATATGATTATCAACCTCAACAGGTAATTTCCAAATGCTATTTCCCAGTTTCCCCATCCTGGTTATACAGGACAGGAATAACTTACAGCACGTTCAAGTCCCCCCGACAACACCACGCCAGTTGACAAAGTATGAAAGTGAGAAGTGAGATCTGTGTTTTTCTCAGCTGAAAATTTCTTGGATTAATTATGGAGTGATGGTGGACACAGGAGCTGGACTGTCAAAAAGAAAAAGGAGGTCAGAGCAGAAGAAAGATAAACAGGAGAGTGATACAGCACTAGCTAAAGGCTAACACCAAGGCTAATCTGTTTGTGATAATGTTCATTCCAGCCCACAGTCAGCAGTTATTCTGCAGTGGTCTGTTCAAACTTGAAAGTCTATCAATAAAATGAAGAGTGAGGTTACATTAGCTCTGCTTGGTAGATGACTGGTAGAGACATAACTGTTATGGTTTGGGTTTTTGGTTTTGTGTTATTCTGGGTTTTGTGTATTTGAGATTCTTGGTTTATATTAGTGATTCTTGTCTTGTGTTATCAGTTACTCCTGAGTGTTCTGTGTATTTCTTTTTGCAATCATTCTTAGTGTTTCGGTGTCTTTAATGTATTTAGTCTCTGTCTTGAGATTCCCTGTGTTTGGTTTGGTTCTACTTGTGTTTCCTTCCTTGTTGATTGCTCCTCATGTGTTTCACCTGTGTCTTGTTTCACACCTGTGTTAATCACTCCCAGTCTATAAAGTCTCTGTGTTCCATGTGCTCTCTTTTGTTTTTTTGTAGCTGTCTCTGTATGTCGTGCCTCGTGTCCCATGTCTCCTGTACCACTTGGTTTTGTTCTGTAAGTTTCTTAGTACTTTTGATTTTGTTTCTTTTGTCAGAGTCTTTGGGTTTTTTAATTTTGAGTTTAGTTTTGATAAAGCTTCTGGTTAGTTCATCTGCATTTGGTACCTCCTCCTTTGTTCTGCTTGGGTTCTCATGACAATAACCAGGATTCACTAACATTACACTTTATGGACATGTCTCAAAGCACCAGGCTGTAAGTAACAATAAATAAAGGAGGCTACTGAACTACATACAAACAGAGTTTACAAAGTTTGATTGTTGTCATGTTTCAAACACTAGCTCTACATAACTATAAGTAAATACATTACCTTGTCACTTTGGATCCTGGAAAAAGTTGCCTTGAATAAAAAAAGTAGTGGTTAAAAGACGATTGGCACAAGTCATGTTCTCACAACAGTGGGTGCTAGTGCTAATGGGAAACAGAGTCTGTATGCTGGAAAAATGCTAGCCTTTCCAGATAAACCTCACAGCTTCTTAAAATTGATCAGAATAACAAGTCAAGCTGAATGATTTTTGCTGTAAAACGTGTGTCAACACTGTAACAGACTGTAACTTCAATCAATCAATTAATCAATCTTTATTTATATAGCGCCAAATCATAACAAATGTTATTTCAAGACACTTTACAAAAACATTTACAGGTCTAGACCCGTAAATGTTAATAAAATTTTATTAGCAGAAACCCAACATCAAGACAAGATAAGGCGTCTTATCTTATCTTAATCCACCATGAGTACAGGACTTTGCAGCATTTAGCAAGTTACAATGGCAAGGAAAAACTTCCCTTTAACGGACAGAACCAGACTCATGTTAGACAGACGTCTGAGGAGACTGTGTTGGGGTTAGAGAGAGACAGATAGAGGAGAGAGAGTGGGAGAGAGAATGGGGGGGATACACACACACGCACACGCACACAGACACACACACACACACACACACACACACACACACACACACACACACACACACAGAAAGGGAGAGAGAGAGAAACAGACGCTTCAGTTTTAAGCTCAGTCTGATAAAAAAAAAACATTAGCGCAAACAAATGATACAGTAATGTGTCAGTATGCATGAAGTCGAGTGATAAAAAATGGCTTAAGGCAGATCTAGTTGACATTATGGTGTTAATTATTTGTTGTTCATGTATTAACATCTTGCAGGCTTTCTTTTTTTTATTGAGATACGTAGTGTCACTCTCTACTTTTGCCATACATTTCATCTTCTGAAGACTTTTTCAGTGCTCATGTTTCCAAATGTTAAAAAAAGAGAATGGACTAAGCAAAGCAAAGAACGCTCTGAAATTGTTGGTGTTCCTGACTTTGACCCCTCATATCAAAATTTCCAGCTGTTGACTGAGATCCTGTCGTGTTTTGTTCGACACATTTAAAATTTAATGTTTGTTTCCCGTTCTATTCAGAGCCTGTGTCACCAAAGTCCTGGCTCTAAGGGCTCTAAAGGTGAGCCAGGTCAAGGTGACATCACACGCTGTGACACCTGGCTCAGAGTTACCGTGACAACAGTCCTGCTTCATCAGTCACACCTGTCAGACAGGTGTTGGTGTGTGTGCATGTGTGTGTGTGACGCTGTCGGGTGCCGGTGCACTCTGAGGATGGTGATAAAGGACAGGATGCACGTGGGAGGAAGAGGACAAACAATCATTTAAAGTTCATCACTGACCTCTCCTGTTGTTGTTTTCTTTCTCTGCAGTGAATCTACTGGACACGACGACGTACACAGGAGACTGGGGCTGGCTAACGTACCCATCACATGGGGTAAGAACAACACACACACAAACATTGAGGAGTGCTTGAAATTTAAAATAAAAACTCTGATTAAGAATCCTTTGAAAAGATAAATGAGTCAGTCTGTGGGGTCATCCTACTGGAACTGGGTTGTGAAAACCCAGCTGTTGTCATTTCCACCTCAAACCAACACCTGTTGCTTAGATATTCAAAATTTGATCCCATCTGAAAACATTTAACCCTGTGATTTTTCAGTCCTCATGCAACTTGAGCTTGTTTAATAGGGTTTAGATGTGCTACTAATACTAATCCGTTCAAATCAGAAATTTTCTTTTGCTTCGACTTCACTTGTCTGTGTCTGACCTGCACTTCCCCCTGAGAAGAGAGTAATTATCGTATTTAAAGGGAGAGAAATCAAAAAAATCCTGATGCCTGTTTTGAGAGGGCTGGGTGATTCATGCTCAGTCGGTCCATCTGTGAGCCTCTCTTGGCTGAACACATGGCGTGAAATGCTGCTTCTGCTCGACCGTCAGCCTCACACAGCAGTTGCTTTGCACCACTACCACACAGCCATACGCCTGTGGTGTGACGACTTGGCAGAGCGCGCACCGTTTGACAGTTATTTTATGATCAACCGCTAAATTTCAGCATCAACCGCAATATTTTTTTACTCGACCCCTGGACCTCTGAAAACACTTGCAAATCTGTTGCGATACTACAGAAATACAAATTGAATCCTGGCCACCAAAAATGGCTAATTTGATTTCCACATTGCTAAGGTGCTGGTACAGGAAAAGTCACTGAAGACAGAGAAACAACAAAAATAGTTTAAGGCAACAGAGGGGGAAATAAGAAAATGATGGATACCAAAATAATAATGATAAAAAAAAAATCATCATTCATAACACAGAGGTCCAGAGACAGTCTGTGTGTGCTTGTGTCTGAATTTTTTTTATTTTATTACTTATACAGTGATTTTATAGTCTCTTTTGCAGACTTACATGGTATTTTCATGTGGTGTGAAGCTCCCTGTCAGGACCAATAGGAAACATACAGTGACCTTGTGACGTTGCTGTCTTTTTCCTCAGTCCTTCGTCTGTCTGCAGAAACATAGATGCACATGTGCGTCTTAAGTAGATGCTAACATGACTGGTTAAACATTTGTATCTCATGGCCTGTGAATGAAGAGCGTTATAGTGCTTTCTGGATGGTTGCGCTCTGAGTGTTACAGTGGCTGTGATGGAGGGCAGAGCAGAGACACACACAGCAAACAGGAAAGGCTAAAGCACACTTTTTTGTAGGTTCTTACGCTGTGAAAACAAACACCACTTATGCCTCCTCTTCTGTTAACTTCCAAGAAGATCAAACACTGTTACTCACTCTCATCTTTTGCTCCCATCACCTGGTTAAAAATACAAGTGTGAAAACCCCTTTTTTTTCATAGGCTTCATAGACTTTTTGATGCTTAGAAATGAAATAACAGATATTGTATCATTTGAAAGCAAATGGTTTTGAAAGGAACAAAGACATTGCCTCAAAGACACTGTGAGGAGGATCTGTTTTGATTGGACTGCATCGCCACCCTTTGGTCCAGAGTCTCACACACACTGTCTAGAAGACATTGACTTTTACCAAAGCATGCTTGTTTTAAAAAAAATGAATGGAGATCTGATCTTTTTTTAAACACTTACTTTTCTTTGTCTAAGAATTTTTTTACCAGATACAATTGAATGAGTTAAGATACTTATCAATAGATACGTCACGCTTTGTTCGAAACATGATAACAACCACACTTTGTAAGTTTGAATCGCAGTTTAGTAGCCTGGCTATGTAGTGCTATCGGCACCCCGGTGCTCCAACTTATCCGTAGGCTAATAAGACAACATACAAACTTTGTCAGTTTGCATGGAGTTTAGTAGATGTCTATATTTAGTTCAGCCAGCAACCCCCTGCTCTAAGACGTGTCTGTAATGTGTAACGTTAGTGAATCCTGGTTATGTCCTGCCAGTCATCTACCAATCAGAGCTCACCTAACCTCACTCTTCATTTTATTGATAGACTCTCAAGTTTGAACAGACCACTGCAGAATAACTGCTGACTGTGGGTTGGAATCAACATTATCACAAACAGTTTAGCCTCTATGTCTCTCTCCTGTTTATCTTTCTTCTGCTCTTCTGTCCTTTTTCTGTCTGACAGTTAGGCTCCAGTGTCCACCGTCACTACAAAATTAATCACAGAAACCGATTTCAGCAGAGGAAAACATGGATTTCTCTCGTCACTACTAAACTTTGTCAGCTGGCGTGGTGTTATCATTGAGACCTGGACGTGCCAGAAATCAATCCAGTCCTGCTCGACCCGATTAGGAAGCTACAAAGTAGCATTTTGAAATAACCTATTTTGATGCTGATAATTTCATTTTAGAGTGTGGATTACGATCAGGTATATCTAGAGAGTTTTTCAAGATCAGGAACTCCTGACAACCCCTTTAAGTGAGGGTTGTATTTACTTAGTCCCACTTTTCTACCATCTCCCATCCCTTGTTTTTAACTCATGGGAGAGTGTTAAACTCAAATAAACTAAATCAGGCTACAAGCAAAAGGATAAAAGCAACGAAGATCAAAAACTGAACACAGTGGAACAAAAAACAGACCGACAAAAACTACCGTTGATTCTATTTTGATTTTGTTAAACAACCCTGATTCCAGCCTCATCTCCGACGTCACTTTTAACTTCACACATTAGCAGAAAGGTACAAATTACAGCGCCCCTCTTGGTGGGCTTGCCCCTGAGGTGGGGGAGGAAATTGAAAAAGGAGGAGGGGAAGAGATGAAAGAGAGAAAAAGTTGACAGTAAGGCCACGGTGATGCTACATTAGCATACTGTAATGCCACCTGATGATGCCTGGGGTGATGAATTAGGACTCCAGCCGTGATCTTTATAGCAGCAAGATGCCACCATGTCCCAGAGTCCCCTTGCTGTCAGAGATGTGGTAGAAACATTTAACTCACCTCCGGCCCACACGACAGAAGGCGCTGTGATTGAACGTCGGCCAGCAGGAACAGATGGATTGTCTTTCAAGTCCAGAGAAAGAGCTGGAAGAATTGGATTAGAGTTTTGAGTGTTCTCGCTCCTTCTGTGTAGAATCAGCATGAAGAGTGAATCCCCTTCATTTTGACAGCAGTGTTATAACACAGATTACATAAACTGAGCCCATACTGTTTCATCTAATTGATTCAATATGGCAGACATTTTCAGTTCTAACTGGATGACAGACGTTTTCTCGCTCTCAGCTCGTGCATATGAGATATTTGACTGAGTGGATACAGAGCTGAGGCTCAGCTTTGTGGTGTTAGGGAAGGTTACATAACCCATCTGTTGCTGAGCGGAAAGGATCTGAGGAAGGCGGAACAAGCTGTGTGTTGTTTTGCTTGCGTTAGATAGTTTTTCTTTGAGTGCTGGTGTTAAGACGGTGCATGTATACAAAGATAAGATATATATTCTTGTCTTTGAGGGAGGAGATGGTGCTCCATGTTGGTAATTTAAATACTGTATGATCCTTATCTTAGTCTTAGTCTTCCAACTTCCTGCAGCTTAACATTGACAAGACAGGTCTTCATTATTGGCTCTGATACTGTTGCTATCATGGTTTCTCATTGTATTGGTTCCCTCTCTACTTCTGTCCAGACTAAACTCAGAAATCTGTCCATGTCCTTCAATCACCACATAAAACAGTTGTCTTGGTCACGTTTCCTTTATTTACGATACATTTCTAAACTTAGGTCTGTTGTATCTCATTCTGAACTAGAAATGAACTATCATTCACGCCTTTGTTTCGACCCGTCTGGATTATTGTACTTCACTTTTTTACCATACTCAATAAATACTCTCTTCACCATCTTCAGTTAGTCCAGAATGTTGTTGCAAGGCTCCTGACCAGGTCCACCCGTACTACTTACGTCACACCAGTTTTATCTTCCCTACATAGGCTTCCAGTCAATTTAAGGATCCATTTCAAGGGTCTTGGCTTTGTGAACAGAGCTCTCCATGGTCAGGCCCCTGATTGTATTGCTGACCAGATCCAACCCTACCTCACCAGTAGGTCACTCAGGTCTCCTTACCAGGGCTTGCTGGTTGTCCCTTGAGCCTGTCTAAAAGACCAAAGGGGACTGTACTTTTATGGTGCATCCCATTTGTACTCTGACCTTGGAATTAACGAGTTCTGAGTGGGAAATTTCAACTGGGAAAGCCCCCTGAAGTCGGAGTTTCCCACTGGGAAGTTGGGAGATCCACACCAGCCCTGAGTTTTCAATCAAAGATGGCTGCCTCTGGTGTAAACCAAGCGGCAACCTGCGGTCTAAGAATAGAAGACAATGCTGAAGTGCTAAAACCTGCTGTTAGCTTGAGTGTTGGCTTGAGGCTGGCTCTGAAAGTACCAGAAGTCACAAACACACCAAGCCAAAAAAAGCTGTTTTCACAGCAGAAATTAACCTATTTACAGCCTGGTTCAAAAAATGTCTCCTGTCTGAGTCGCTAATTTTACAATCAACACACACTGTACAGGGGTGAATTTTTTTCTAACTCAGCAGGTCAGAGGATATTAAGATTGCAAGCTTCCTTAACAAGAGGCACAGCTGAGGGTCATGTGATCAATAGGCGCCCTATAGCTGTACGCGAAGCCCTTGCCACTACCAATATGGCTGCTATATCTAAAGTGCTATATTTATCATTTCAGAAACAGACGTGTGACGTCGGGGAGACTACGTCCATTGCTGTTATGGCAAATTTTTCCGACATGGTAACTGGAACACTTTTATCTCGGAGTTGACGTCATTCCCATGCGATTTTTAAAGCAGGCTTTTGACTCTCCTGTACAAATTAATGATTGATTGCATTATTGTTTACTTCTTTTATTGTTTTCCAACATTTTTACTGTCTTTTTTTGGGCTGTTATGATCTTATTTTCATATTGGAGCACCTTGTGATTCTGTTCTATGAAAGGTGCCATATTAAATAAAACTTCCTTCCATTGGTTGTCTACAGTGTTGGCAGGGGTGAGCAGAGTTAACACAAAAAATAACTCTTTTATTGTTAATCTGATAAAAAATGAATCAATAAGGAGGGTTGGTGTGATTTTCAGCTTTCTGTAAACAGGTTAATGGTTAATCTGCTAACACAATGAAGAAGTAATAACAGTCTATTCTTTAACATTTACCCCTCAAGTACAAGTCTGTCTCTGTTCCTGCTGCAACAGAACAGATCACCATGATCCAAGTCAAGTTGAAGATTTAGTCCAAACTCTTTGTTTTCTCTCCCTGAAGTTGTCTGCAGTCCATCTTCTCACGTTAGATCGTGGCTTGGTATGATTGAGTTGGATTTTAGTACCCGACTGCCCCCAGTGCTGTGCCATCAGTGTGTGTCTTGGATTAGTTAGCTGATGGGTTTTACACAGCAGCCATCAGTGTGTGAATCTGACATGTAATGTGCAGACTTGAGAAAGTTATACATCAACACAATCCATTTTCCAGTCCATTAAACACGAAAATGTTAGAGAAAAACAACACAGGTTAACAGAAAATAAAGGTATGTATAATTGTTTCCACAGTGAAAGTTAATGGAAAAAGTATCTTTGATAATTAAGGTCTGTTAGATGAGTGGACATGTGCCCACGGTGTTAGCCCATTTTATTGAGCATTTCTTCACATGTAAAAATTGAGATACCTCTTACTTTAAATATTGCTAATTTGATATCTGCAAGTTTTTTTTTTAAGTTCCAATGCATAAACTTAGCACAGAATATAAGGAAATTTGTGTTTGGTACATGACTTCTATGTTGTCAAATGTGCCTTGGTAATAAATATAATGCCATAAGAAAGCCAGTTTATTTATTTATTTAAATGGTGCCACTTTTTAAGGAACATTTGTGGGATGAGCAGTAGACCTGAGTTTGTGGGTTGCACCCATAGAAAAATTTGCCAAATCTCCTCTGCTGATGCCAAACAGCTGATTTCTGATTTTGCCATATTTAGTTCACTTTTTTTTAAGTTTTTAGTTTATTTCAGGCTTGTATGCCCTTTTTTCAGAGAAGAAACAACAATGGATAAATTAGCAAACTGTAAGAGAGGGTTACAGGTTGGGATAAAACCACGGGGGCCCACTCCAACCACTATTGCCTCTGTAAATGTGACATGTGAGCGAAAAACAAACATACTAAACCAGCACCATTCTTCACCGTGTTAATATTCAAAGAAACAGTGAGAATAGACAACATCTTTGGCAAAATAAATGACTCCTTTTTTGACTTAATCCCTCGAATAAAAGTTCTTTCGTTATGCTCTCGTAGCAATATCAATCAAAGTTGGTGTTTCTTTTTTTCCTGAAAGATGCTTTCATCTCTTCTTTCAGTCAAACCATAATTGGCACTGTCTTCTTTGGCATCCGCAGTTGGGATCAACTACAAGCTGTTTAAACAGTGCTTTCCACTGATTACCACAGTTGGTAACATTTAATGAGTTTTCATTTTGCTCCATTAGAGTAGATCAGGGTATCATTACCTAATTAGACTTTACAGATGACTTCCAGCGATTGTGGGAAGTGTATGAAAAGTGAAAGGTCAAGGTCTAAATTTAAGGTGCTTTGTGCAGCTGTACATTTTAAGGGAAGTTGAGATTGCAGTTTTGCGGGTTAGACCAGGAAAAAAAAAAAAAAAACATCACTCTGCTTTTTGTAGTTAATGCATCAGAAAAAAAATGTTTGTGTACATGTGTCTTAAAGTATTAAGTGTGGTTTACACTTAGTCCTTTATTTTTGCCAAGCTGTCACAAGTTCTCCTATAATCATTTCTCAACTTTCTGCATCATCCTGGGCGTCACTTTTTTTGTAACTTCTCAAAAGTGCCAGAATATCCTGTAATGTGAGCAGTGTTTGGGAGTTAAATGCATTAAACATAAGACTCTAAAGGATCGCCTTATATGAGATACTGAACATTAGCTCAAGTGAAAAAGTAAGTAGCATTTATCTTTTTCATCTAGCAGAGCATTTGTCCAAATGACACACATCAGAGTTGGTTCAACACAAGCAAGGATCTACAGAAGGAAACAAAATGACTAAGCTCCAAAAAAACAGTTTCCAGTCCAGTCAGACCAGCAGTGCAAAAAGCAGTTATTGTTACACAGGATTACAGTTGTTAAAATGTGACCACTGACACTGATACTGTGGGATTTTTCTTACAGTTATTTATCTGTAAACAGTGTAAGGTGGTCAGAGCTCAGCCTGCTCATAGAGAGTAAGAAACAACAGTGAAGGAGCTGCTGTCCTCTATGTGGGAGGTTTGATTTACTCCGAGCAGTAAGTGCCGCTGTACACTGGGTATGTTTTCAGCTTGATAATGATGCATTCAAAATGATTCTTCAGCACAGCTATCAGAGCAACAGCAGCACTTTACTGCTGCAGGCCTGCTGCAGCTCTCACTTTATTCCAGCCATGCTGACTGTAAAAGAAAGAGGAAGAGAAAATGATGTCTGATGACTTACACCTCCTTTTTTTCACTTTTACTGAACAGCTAACCATTTTTTAAAACAGCAGAAAAATAAGAAGGTGTTCTAGTTGTAAAATGATAAAAACCAACATCCAGTGAAAATATTAAGGACAATTACCACGGTGGGTATTTGTTTTAGACTGTGCCACCTATAATCACCAGGAAAGATGCAACCTAGTGTCACATGTGGATCTATTTGCAGGACTTAACCCAGCTGAAGATATCCAACCACATCCTGCTTCTGCTGCTTTTTCCACTTTGAAGTGCTGCAGCTTATCTAAAACAACAAATTATTGGCAAATCAATTATTTGGGCAACCAGTCAGTTTCCAGTTCACATATCCAGTACACTTAAAGCATCAGATTAGAAATTTGAATCCCAGAATGTGTTCCTACTTCTGGATAAAAACTAGTTTTTACTCGCCTTCAGATGATTTTATAGCCTCCTCTAACGTATGCAATGGAACATCTTTTCATTTTGTGGCAAATGGACCATAATAACCTTAAGCACTCTATGCACATACTTACCACAATCACATTACAGGAACACAAATGTCTAGATCTGCAGAGATGAAGATAAACAGATTTAACCCTTTCTATTCCCAGTGCATGCTGGGATACCTACATGAGATATATAATATTGCTGACAGAACACACAACACGGGAGTGACGCTGTTAATGAAACATTTAGCACAGCTGGAAACATTTCTTTTTGCCTACTTTTATCATTTAGAGCCATCTTTTCTTAACAGCCCAAAGATTAAGAATGTTCCAATAGAAAGCTAACTTAAAGCTCATTTAAACAGATACTCAAATTCAAACCAATAAACTAGTCTTAGGGTTACAAAACACTCAAAAAAAAAACAGTCAAAATTGATCTTCACTTGATAGCCTCAATAAATTAATCTAGACATGGTCTGCTATGTGAAATTGGTTTCCTGCATATTTGTAATGCTAGCTCACAGCTAGCTCACAGCTAGCCACCCAAGTTCATGCCTACACTGTAAGCCCAGTTCAATTTCATCTAAGTCAAAAAATCAAGTCAACCAGCTGCATAAAAAGTAAGTAATGAAGTATGAGAACTTGTGTTGACATTGAAAAATGAGTCAACTAAAAATCTTACCTAAGTGGGGTACACCCTTCACAGGGCTAACATGTAGAGACAGACATTCACACACACTCACACTCACAGGCAGTTTGTATTGACCAATTAACATAATTCACATCTTTTTGGACTGTGGGGGAAAGTTGAAGTACCAAGAGACTGTGTGCTCAAGAGCAACGTGCAAACTCTATACACAAGGGCACCTGGGGAATTGAACCTTCTTGCTGTGAAACAACTGCACCACCATGCAGATCTCCTTCATCTGAATTATATCATTCATTAAAATACATTAAGTCTACAGATTTTACTGAGTTATACACACTAACTAAAAGTTTCTTTAAAATTCATAAAGTTAGGCCTTTTGCTTCTGTTTTGTCTTTTATTTATTGGTTTATTCATTGGATAAAAAGAGGTGTTGCTTACATGACCACAATTTGTATCAAGTCCAATGGAAGTGTTAATTGTAATACATTATGCCTTTAAAAATACTCATAAGTACTTTATTCCTTCGAGTTATGCATTTAAACTTACATATCTATGTACATTATACTTATCTTTATTAAACTAGATTTAAACTCTGGGCTTGTTCCCCAATCGAATCACCCACTGACTTCACTACAAGATGCCACTCATCTTCTGTGCTCGTTTACATCTAGGTCGTACATGTTGCTATCAAGCTAGTATTCCCTGACCAGAGCTTCAGCCTCTGCTCTGTTCCTGCAACACAACTAAAGACCAATAATTTGGAATAACAATGCAAATCTTCATGGTATTGTTGCACATAGGTTTTCAAGTGTGTGTTTCACTGATGTCACTTGAACTGAAAAGGTCAGCACTAAAAATGAGAGCTGTTCATTCTCCACTCCTAACGTAAACAACACTCGAGCTTACAGCAGTGACTTGTGCGGTCTCCTGGGGTGTGATATACATGTAAATAGGCATCTCTGGGCTTTAACAAGATGTTGAGGACATGGCTCATGTCTGTCTGTCTGTCTGTCTGTCTGCTTTGCTTAACACAACAATCTGCTGCTAAAACTGGAAAAAAATGTAAAGAGTAAATAGTAAACATTGATACTATGTGGTGACAGCAAAAGCAAAAAGACTGGGCTTTTTTTTTTACTATCAAAAAATAACCTATATCATTCAAATGTCACCTCAACATTAAGTCTTGTGGGAAAAATTATTATTTCCTGTTTCACTTTATAACCATTTACAGTGTTACCAGAATCTAAGCTGCTTCTGAATATTTCATCTCTGTTTGTGTCACTGAGTGTATGTGTGTGTGTGTGTGTGTGTGAGACGGAGAGAAAAACACTGCTGAGACCTCACGGCTTCTTTGATAAATGGATGTTTTGACAGTTTCTAACTGTCTCACACTCCTGCTCGAGCTCACTTACACACACCTCCACACATGCTATATATGTGTAAGGTCATTTCTGCCGTCCTGACAGATAACGGTGTTATGAATGTGCCATGCCAGCAGCATCAGTTCGTCCTGTGCTGCGGGCTGCAGCGGCTCTGTGCTGCTCTTAGCCTCTGAAAACACAGCTGCAGTGGAAGCAGAAGATTTCTGTGGCCGCGCGATTATGTCATTGAGAGCTGTCGTTGTTGTTTGGTGCTGAGGGGGGACTCTGTTCAGTCACACTGTGTTTGGATTCTGCAGCATCGTGTGGAATTTCCTGTTACATAACAAACACAATAAGTTTAGCTCTGCTGTTATCCTGCAGCTTCAATATGTTATTTTCCATTGAAATGTTGACCAGGAGGGGACACGCGTCACTTTGAGCGAGCGCGGGAGGCAAAGGTGAGAGGAGGAGCAGAGGAGAAATAGGTAGTGAGGCGGCCTACGGGGATACAAGAGGGATCAGTGTCAGGTGTACGCTGGAGGAAGATGGATTGAAATCATCAGTGTGTAGTTTCCTGAATGTAAAGTTATTTTCAGGTGGACAGGGGCTGAAAAAGACATTTCATTTCTTCAGTTCAGACAACATTTTATTTACATTCTGTCTGTATTCTTAAATTTTTTTAAATTTGTTTATTAATGTCTATTTTCTGATGTTTCCTTTGTTTATTTATGTCTATTTTCTGATGTTTCCTTTGTTTATTTATGTCTATTTTCTGGTGTTTTCTTTGTTTATTTATGTCTATTTTCTGGTGTTTTCTTTGTTTATTTATGTCTATTTTCTGGTGTTTTCTTTGTTTATTTATGTCTATTTTCTGATGTTTCCTTTGTTTATTTATGTCTATTTTCTGGTATTTTCTTTGTTTATTTATGTCTATTTTCTGACGTTTTCTTTGTTTATTTATGTCTATTTTCTGATGTTTCCTTTGTTTATTTATGTCTATTTTCTGATGTTTCCTTTGTTTATTTATGTCTATTTTCTGGTGTTTTCTTTGTTTATTTATGTCTATTTTCTGGTGTTTTCTTTGTTTATTTATGTCTATTTTCTGATGTTTTCTTTGTTTATTTATGTCTATTTTCTGATGTGTCCTTTGTTTATTTATGTCTATTTTCTGATGTTTTCTTTGTTTATTTATGTTTTTTTTTTTCTTAGACTCAACTTGTACATTTTTGGTTGTACAAAAAGGTCAGAGTAGATGTTATAACTGTTATAACATGAAGGACTATATCTAAGCAAAACTGATCTCTAAATCTGAAACTTTATGTTTATTTAATCACTTTATAAGCTCATTGTTTTGACTCTACATCCAAAGTTAGTGTTTAAAATCTCTGGTGTAGATTTGAAGCCTTTTTTTTTTTAACCCAAAATCTCGAACACCAACTCTGCAGCACAAAACAGCTGACAAACTTTAAGACGTACATTCCAAAACAATGAAGTATTTTAGTAGATTGAATTCTTTTATTCTATTGTGAAATTAACTTTGCAACTGTGCTTCTGCTTTTCTCAGAGTGTTTCAGGGCTGCACAACATCAGAAAAAAATGACAACACTCTTGGTTATTATTGGAGCGTTTGAAGGAAAAGTGTAATTTAATGTGTTTTTAATACCCCAATGTATCCGTTATATGACTGATGCCAACAGTGGAATAATGTCTTCACTTATTGTGGGGTCTTCCACGTGCACATATCATAACAAGTGGAAATTAAGGGGTGCCTCATTATACTGTCTTTATTGTGGACACTTAAAAAAGTAGCCACTCACATCTGTTGTAGGAGACAAGTGTGTAGGAAAGGAGTGAGGACACCAAAGTCAGTCAACCATTTAGAAGCAGAAAAAGATTCAATGATCAACATATCGATATGAGACCTTTGCAACATAAAACATCCTTAAGACGTGTGGCCTAGAGAAACATAAAACAGGAAAACTTAGAAATTAAAGATCAGAACAGCATTAAAGGGAAAGATGACATTGTTTTCTTTCTTTTTTTGTGGTTGTTTTTGTCTATGACAGCCTAGCATGTATACCTCTTGTGTATTTTCTCACACTCACATCTTATGGGTGGCTGTTGATTAGGTGCAGGCTTGTTCTCCATTAGAATTTTTATTTACACGAAGAAGGTCTTGTACCAAAAAGTTGCTCATTACAATTTTTCTACAGGTCAGACAATGTGCAGGCTTTTCCGCTAATCATTATGAACACTAAAAGTAAACACTCTGCATGTATGCACACAATATTAACAGGCCCCGGAATGAGCAGGAACACATTGACAAAAATATGTCTCATTTAATAGGACTATTTCAGAGGGTGATTTGTTTCCTAATAGCTTTTTTCTGATGCTTTATTTTGTTTTTTTGTTTGGTCTTATCTTACACTTTTTAGGTTGCCTACTTAAACATCTGGCCAGAGACTACAGATGGAAACCAGCCTTTTGGCTAACTCTGATATATTTACAGAAATGTAGGTAGCTTAAAAGAACAATGTATATTAATTTACAAAATGATATTGATGAAATTGATTGATCCTCTAAACTACCTTAAATAAATACATAAATAAGAACATTCACACACTTAGCATTTGAAAGTCTAGAGACTAACACATACAAACCATGGACGCACAGTGCTCAGTTACTGTTTGGTCCAGAGGGAAACAGAATGTGGAGACAGCAGGATGTGTCTCAGGTCTTTTGACCAACATTACATGTCATGTGATGTGACTGTTGGGCACTTACACATCCTGTTTATTGTCCCTGTGTACTTTGTGCTGTTAGTTTGCTTTTTCTGCTGTACACATGTGAGACAGTTCTTTGTTTTTATCACCAAACACGGGACTCGTCACAGGTTACAGAATGGACAGACTGTTTTTGGACATAAGAAAAACAGCAAACATTATCTGTAGTAAAATTTGAACCAGAGATAAATTTTAAAAAAAGTTAGAGACTTGAGTATGATGAGAGTTAATATTCACAGGATAAGTGAGCTGTGAGGAAAATATGGAGAGACGGGAGATGGAGGAGAGGAATGAAAGTTTTTTTTTTTTTGGCAATGTCACAGCTGGATTAAAATGTTTCCTGGAAATAGAAGATTGTCAGCTTACACTCACTGTTCAATCGATGGTGAACATCCTCTGTGTGTGTGTGTGTGTGTGTGTGTGTGTGTGTGTGTGTGTGTGTGTGTGTGTGTGTGTGTGAGGGTTAGGTCTTTATTAGCACCCTGCCCTCTCCCTCTATACGAGTCTCGTTTAGATGACATCATGACAGATCACGTCTTCTGCTCCAGGGGCTTCTTTCCATCCAATTTATTCAAGCAGTGGTTAGGACGCCGTGGGCTGTCCCAGGAGCATCTCTCCCGTTTTTCTCTCTTACTCGCTCTCTCCCTGACACACATACACACACACACACACACTCTCCTTCTTACTCCTTCGTGCTCCCTCACTCTCCCTCTTTCTCTCGGAGCTTGTCAGTTAGGGCAGGAAGACTTCATTATCCTCCAGTCCGAGCTATGTTGGCCATGACAGGTTCATCCACTGGACACCCCACAATCGATATTGCTGACAGTACAGTGTGTGCGCGCGCGTGTGTGTGTGTGCCTGCTCTGTGTTCTGTGTGTGAGATGATTAACGTGGCCTGAAGAATCCATGATGTGGCTGAGCAAGTGATGAGCTGAAGTGTCAAAAGCCCAAAGTCTGTTGCCATTACTAACTATTTTCTTCGACTCCTCTTACTTTTTCATCCTGTCTTCCTCTCACTTGCTCATGCTCTTCCCTTCCCTCTCTGCTTTCCTCTCTTTTTCCCCTATATACACATTTTTATTTCTCCTTATATCTACCATCTGACAGTACCTGGAGATGGTAGAGATACCACAGCAGGGGTCAGGTGAGCTGCGGTGCAGAACAAGTCACTGCCAACAAGGTTACATTCTTAGATTTAATCAGCAGCTGTCAAAAATTGCTGTCACCACATAGCGTGCCAAACATGTGCTATCTTATATTTCAAGCTTTTTTTCCCCTTGAAATAGGAATCTGTTTTTTTCCCTTAATTATATCTGATACCAACATACTTGTAGTTTGAGCTTCTTCTTACTTTAGTTGCTCCCTTCTCAGCTTACTCACTGGATAAGCTTGCCACCGACCATCAACACTGATTGTTTTTTCTTATCATTTTCCTGTGAAGAACAGTTTTTGCGCAAAAGAGAGGATGCAATTTAAAGTTTAAGGGGTGAGGAAAGTGGTAATAGTTGGCACAAACATGATAAAACAGTGAAGTCCAGAGGTGCAGCAATACATATATAGAGTGTACTTTGAAGTTAGCGTATCCTCACACTTGATTTAGTTTATTTTGCAAAGAACTTTGGGGTAGCAAAGGAATACTTTCAGACTCTTTGATCTGATATTATGATTGTTACCAACACTTTAGTCCTACTTTAATGTTATACTCTCTTCCAGCAGACTGTCTGCTACAATTTGGTGTAAGTTGCAGGTTTGTGCGATAATTTGAAGTGAGTGTTGAAAGTGATGATGACCCAGTACATATGTCATATTCCAGATCTTAGTATCCAGAATATAGGCAGGATCTGGATCTAACTTTTACATCTGTCAGAAATTACCGTGACATTGACTTGTTTTGTTTTGCAAAGCAATCCGGCCATTTTTGGTGGAGTTATAGACACATATGGTGAAAACAGCCTGTTGAAGAATTCTATAAAAAGTCCTGGATCGAGACAGTGATCCAGATCACCTCCAAAATGTCATCCAGAAAATTTCATCAAGATCTGTTTGTTATTTTTTGAGTTATGTTGTTCACTGACAAACAGACACTCTCTCTCAAAAACATACCCTCCTTGGTGGAGGTAATGATAGTAAAAAACACCCTTTTTTGTGCCTTTCTGCCATATCAGCATCATCATCCTGCATGTGTGAAAACAAACTTCACAAACACAGCTCACACCACTTCCTGAACTTCCTCTGCTGCCCTCCTGATGACCATCCACTCTGGTGTAATTGGCTGTACAAGCCCCCACGAGGCAGCAGCACACCCGACACAGCTCGGCTGCTTCTGGCTTATAGAAGGGCAAATACACCTCTGCAGCTGCTCGGTGGAACTATCACACTTAATAAACATGCCAAGTGAAGGCAAGGATTTGCTACAGGCATTGGCTCACTGGAGGGCTCCACTGTTGCATCTGTAAGAGCAGCAGAGCAGCGCGTGTGGATGCAGACAGGTCGGTTAGAAAGAAGCCCGGGCGTGCATCTGAGAGATCTGGTGCCAGGACTTCCCTGAAGCCAGTGTGAAGCCAGTGCAATCCAGGTTTCCTGGTCAGCGCTGCAGACCTCAGAGGAGAAAGCGCTCAGGTGTTTGAATGAGAGAGATGAGGCAGACAGACCACCTCAGCCTCGACAGAGTTTGATGGACAGCTCTATTCTGCTGTGGGCTGGAAGAGGCACAGCAGGGATGATCTGCTTGGAATGAGATGATCTGAAATGGGCCTCAAGTGTCGAGACGTTTTCCCTCCCTGCAGCTTGTAAGAGGCTCGTAGAGTCCTGCAGGATGTTGCTTCCACATATATATGTATGTATAGGTTCCTGTGTAGTGTTGTTTGAAAGAAGGAGTGGAGTTACTTTGTTTTCAGGCACAGTATATATTTGTCTCTTTAGGTCTGCTGTAACTCCAATCTAGACATTTTCCAACACGTTAGTCGCTAACTGGGTTCAGACAAGCTGGAGTCTTCTCTAACTGTCAGTAATGAATGGGGTATCCTCTAAAAACACACTTTTTCTGGTGATGCAGGTGTGGTCTTAAATCTCATTTTCATGGCAAAATCAGAATAGTGATCTGCATTGACCATAAACTATGTTTCCATAACACCTACTGATTATGATACCCGCAAAGTGGCAGCATCCTGCCAATAGTTTGTAGTGTTTTTACATCAGTGCCATTTCCCAAACTACTAGAATTGAGAAATAAAACAATGATCCCAAAATGTCCAGGAAGAGAAAAGTTGATGCAGATGAAGTCTGTTTAGGAACGATGGGGAGGTGAATATATGTTTGTACTTCAAGGAGGAAAACTGTTATGTCTTTTGTGTCATGAGGCCATGATGGTTGTCAAAGAATACAACCTACGTTGGTGTTTTGACACCAACCACGGAGCTAAGTAAACTAAAGTGAGCCGTATAGAAAAACAACAGATAGTGCAAGATTTAAAATGCAAACTGCAATCGCAGCAGGATGCGTTCAAGAAAGCCACAATCAAAGACAACACGGGTGTCAAAGCTAGCTTTGTTGTGAAATCGCCCGCGCTTTTTCAGAGGGGGCACTTTTGAAGCAGTAGTTGCATTTATTTTACATGACATTTAGCTACATTTTATGCTGTCTCACAGTTACATCAAGCCCTTTGAGGGCAACCAATATGCTGATGAAGCGCTCAGTGAGAATGAGTTGGACATCAACAGTGAATTTTATATATTTACATATTTTTTATTGACATAAAATGCCAGTAATATGTTGTGTCTAAACCAGGGTTTTCGAACTCGTGTCAGGGAGGGCCAAGAGGCTGCAGGTTTTCTTTCCAACCAAAAACTCCACCAGTTGATTTCACGGATTACCTTACCTTCAAGCAGAGAGCAGGGACTAATCAGTGAAATCAGCTGGTGGAGTTTTAGACTCTAAACTGTAGTATGGATGCTGTAACCAGCACAGGCATAGACAATAACCTACAAGGAGGACTGAAGGCTGGCTCTGATTACGTTAGCCACAGTGGAAAGAAATGGTTCCTGTGGCCCATTGTTGTTATCTTTGTTATCTGTCTGAGGCTTGAAGTCCCATTCAGATTATGCAAAATGGAGAAAACATAAAAATAAGCCCATTTCTTGCTTTTTAATCAGCTCAGAATGGCAAAACAGATCCATTTTTGCCATTTAAGGCACGAGGATGGCTGATATTGATTGGTGTTATGGCCACAAGACCTACTCTGTTAATTTATGACTTCTCTCCCAAAACGGAGGCCTGAGCCCAAAGTGTTACACACTAATCTAATTAGAATTTTTTGAAAACTAAAAAACAAAAAAAACTTGAATGCATTCCTGAGGACTTCTCCTGTGTTTCAGCAGCTGTTGTAAACTAGATATCCACTATCCACCATTTAGCTGCAGGTCTCTAGTTTACAGGACAGAGACACATTCATACTATCAGGCTTAAAGGGGACCATTGTTTAGGAGGTATTAAACCAATGTTATTGTGGACGGCACATGGGATAAAAACACGGCAGGTGTTCCTATAAGAAAAGTTCAGTTTGCAAGCTCTGCCCACCCTGTAGTTCCTGAACCTCTGGAATAAAGGAATAAATTATCCCTGAACTTATTTTAGACCCTAGTTTCTGGTGATTGAAAAACAAGTAGTCTCTGAAACAAGTCCCTAGTTCCTGGGGTAAGTTGCTGTGGTTGAAAAGCGCTTTTATAACCCGCAGAAACTGTGATCCAGTATAAAGCTGTGTTGTTGTGTGGGCTAAATTGAAAATTTCTTTGTCAGAAAATGGTTCAAGAAATTTCAAATAAATATATACTGTTCATTTTTAATAAATAAACAAAAAAAATATAATTTATGTTTTTTTTAATAAATAAATAAATAAATAAATTACTACTCCAATTGTTATTCATTCAAAGTAATTAAACTATATCAATTCTGACATACATAAACCTTACACATTTCACTGAAAAAGCTGTATGGATCTTCATCATGTAATGTTTATTAGGTAGGTTTGCTTTAAAATTATCTTTAAAAAAAAAAAACAATGAATGGGAATTTTTTATTTGATTAAATTACATAAATCTTTAAAGTTGGGGTAAAAATTTCTGTAAGTGTGTTGAGGTGTCAGACATACCAATCTGATATGTCCGGTGTAAATCTTGTAGTTCACACCCAAAAGTTGGCCCCTTACTGATACCAAAACTGTTAAATCCAATTCACACTTGGTATTAAAACATACTCTCTGTCCTTACTCTCTGCCACCGTACAGTATGTTTATATGTATTAGCATTTAGACGTGTTTTTATAAAATATTATCTCTATCATCATACGGATCTGATCTGTTTTCTGAGTCGAATGGTGCAGATCCCAGCATGCTGAACAAAAAGCACTTACACCTTCGTATGGTACAAATACAATGTGAGCCACCACACGTCCACACGTAATGATCAGGCAGATCTCATTTCAGTCCGATCAGTATGGAGTTACACCTCACGTTATTTACTTTGTCTCCGTATCAGGAAAACGTGTCTGGATAAAGATCATTTTTACAGGTGCAAACAGGGTGGTGCTTTGTGTTTCTCAGCTGGCTCAGGTGGAGAATATGAAAAAATATTACATCCAAACCAAAAAGTAGAGGAGGATATTACTCAGATGTTTCTTGCTGACACGGCTGGAGGCCAGACGTGGGGAATAGAGGCCAAGAACAGACACTAAAGTTGCTCTCTTCTGTAATTGCTGCCACAGAGGATGTTTGGCCCAAAGACTCAATGATGACATAAGTTCCCCTCCCACACACACACACACACACAGACACACTTTTTTTCTGGGACGTTCATTTAAACACCAGAAAAGTACATTTTTTGAATCTGTCATTGTTAGGGGGTTTGCATCTTTCTTCACACAGTAACACACACAGACACACACACACTGTCCTGTACAAGTTGCATCTCGGAATAGATCGCAATTATACCATCTCCCCCACTGATCCCAGACCAGTGCAATTAACACCTCTATTCCAGAAAGGTTATCGCTGTCAAAGAGCCCACGTACAGACCCACGCACACACACTTGCATGCACACACAAACACACACACACACACACACACACACACACACGCATAGAAGCAAAGTTATTAAGTCTGCTGTGGTTGTGTGGCTGATAGTGTGAGAGGCAGAAAGGTGCTGGGCACAGCCTGATATTTCCACGGAGTTAATATGCAGACCTGTTACTTCACATAGAGCCCAGCATTAAGCCTGGAAATGCCACCACCAAAAGCACACACACGCACACACACATACACACACAGCGTAGTGCACTGCAATTACACCCCACTGACTGGCTATCATCGTCATCCTCGCTCTCTGTCTCTGAGTTCTGAAGAAACCTCCATCAAACAAACTAATCTGAAATGAGATCTTCTAAAGGAGACACCAGACTCCGGCTTTGTCTTGTCTTTCTTTTAACGTCACTTTTTCCAGAAAAGTGTGTGTGGTCAGCATCTTCTTATTGCTTTAAAACAGGAGCGAGGTAGAGGGCGGCTGTAATGGGTTTTATCCTGTACTTTGATTTGACATGCTGAAGGCTGCCGGGTCAGACGGCTCACTCACTTTGTAAACTTTGTGGTTTAGTTAACTAAAGTTCCACCATCTCATCGTATCGTCTTGTACTGGAGCTTCAAGCAACATGGAAATGTGTTGATCAGTGGGCGAAGTTGACAAAGGGTTATCCTGCAAGCTCATTTGTCATAACAACTTCAGATATGCTGTATCTCCATGAAAACAGAGAGCTGTACGTATAAGGAAAAGCTGTGACTGTTTGTCAAAAACAACTTCTCCTTAGCTAAGAAAAAAACTCTGATTTTCAGGTTTAGGCAAGGAATTACAAAAGAAACCACTAGTGCTTCATGACTTCATGAAATTACAGTTTGCCATGGACAATACTGAGCTTTGCAGTGGTGATATATAAATAAGCCTACATAGTCTACATCAGCCCTGTTTTCACCAAACCATTCAGTTCAGTTCATCCCTGTGCGGCACACATTTAATGGCGTTTCCACTGACTAATCCTGGGACAGATCCTCTAATATCCAAGATGAGTCGTCCCACTTTTTGGGAGCCTTCTATTGTAATGGGTGCCAACCAACCATAAGAGATATCATAATAGCTTAACGACACTAGGGAAAATTTATTTAAAACACAAATTGCAGCCCTTCGTGCTGTTATAGAATTAGACATTTTCACACCATATTTGTGACTGCTATCAGATCCGTCAAGCACATAGACTGTATAAAACATGGACGTAGCCTCTGCAATGTCAACCATCTGTTCCTGAAACCATGAAATAAAGTCAATCTGCAAATGTAGCCAAATTCAACGCCAGCTGTGAGTTTCCTTTTGAACAGCTACAGAGCACCTGACAGTCACGTGACCTGAGCTGTGTCTCTCATTGGAAAATCAAATGATCTTAATAACTTCTAAACCACACAATTAGAAAATTTTCGCTCACCGTATAGTGTGCGCAATAGTGAAATCAGCATTTCAGACTGAAGACATTTTTTGAACCAGGCTTTAAATATGTTTTTAATGCCGTAAAAGTCAGGTTTTTTTTTTTTACTGGGTGTGTACGTGACTTCAGGTCTTTCTGCAGCCAGCCTCAAGCGGGTCCTCAATGAACATCAACTTTTAGCACTTCCGCATGGGCTTCATTTTTACTAACTGGATGTTGCCCCTTGGTCATGCAGCACCAAAGTTATTTTGGTAGCAGCTATTTTTTTAGAGAGCCATTCATCAATTGTTCATGATTTTATTGATATTTTTTTTCATCCATCTGCCACACACTGGTTCTTGCATCAGGCTGAGCGGGTTAGTTCACATGTCTGTTGGACATCAGTGATCCCGTTAAAGGCGGGTACACACTGCAGGATAATGGGTCTGATTTTTGTCTTGACCTCCTCCTTACGATCAAAGCCAGCAAAGGTCAGATTGTCCAATGTCTGCAAATGACATCATGTGTGATTTTCCTGTGGTGTGGGGTGAGTTAAAAGGGATCTCTTCTGGTCGGAGCTGCTTGGAAGGCCTTTCGATTGAGTGATCGTAGATAATGAACAATATTTGGGACTAAAAATTCTGTAGTGTGTGGGGCGCTCCGAGAGGAGCTGAGCAGGTACAGCATGTAATGCCACGTGTACCGGAGCAAAGCCGATCAAAACGTGAGCTGACCTAGCTTACTGACCGAAGAGGATGTAAGAAATCTATCTGTAATACTTGTGACGACTTTCCTAACCTCCAACCTACATTGTCATTCATACAGCCCACATCTCTGCTGTCTCCACTTTTTCCTTAACCTTTTTCTTCTTTGTATTTTTGTTTTTTCAAAATAGAGGCAAAAAAACAACATTTTTGCTTTTTCCATTCGTCCGTCATGTTTGTTTGCACGTTACATGTTTTACTTCACGTGATTTGGAATATAATAATAACCTTTATTTATCAAGGTTAAAAACTCATTGAAGTATAAACCTCCTTTTCAAGAGTGACCTGGCTAAGACGGCACAAAACGGAAAATAAAACAAACTGCAGTCACAGATACACACTACATAAATCAACAGTATGGTATGTATAATTACACAGTGCAGTCACAAGAACCAATTGAGCTAATTTCTCTGTCTTTTATAATTGTTTTAAATTCATCTAGAGTTACAAGATGTGTCAGTTTCAAGTCCCTCTGCACATCATTCCAGGCAGAAGGGGCAGAAAATGTAAATGAATATTATGTCTGAAGAAGCTGATTCTCTGCTGAAGAATCGCTTAGAGAAGAGAGAGATCATGTGCGATCTGTCTTTTGTTATCAAGTGTGTGCTCTCTAAATGAGTGACGGTTTGAAGAAGCCTGTGATGTGCAACAGCCTTAAGCTAACCGTACATTCTGTCAAACATAAGTTCCAAAGAGTGTTAAGTTATTCATATCTTTCAGGACACTTCTTTGATTAACCCCTAAATATTTCACCAAACTCAACCTCTGTATGTCTGTAGCCTCAACCTAACACCGTGTCTGAATCCTCTGTGCTTAATATTTTAAAGACAAGGCAAAACAACATCAGTAAATGTTATTCTGGATGTCATTATGCTCCTTCCAAATGTGTTGTAAGAACTCATTTAATGGTTGCAAGACTGTTTAGTAGCACAAAGGTGTCATTTAAAGAAGATATAACTGACTATTCTTAGTGTTGAATAACTTTCCTGTGTCATTTATTTTCAGAAATTGATTTCCTAAAAGTATTTCTATTAGTTTCACCCAGAACTATGAAACACTGCAGCCTCAGAGACCTCATGTGTGTCAATATTCATTTTTATATTTTATGTAAAAGACTAAAATCAGTGAGTCAGTTTCACAAACTTATGCAGCATTGACAAAACAACCATGTGAGTAGAATTAAAAGGTAAAGTTAAACATGGTTGATGTTCCTGTTGTAGATGTGATGGTGGTTGTATAATCACTGTCTGGTGAATGTGTGCTTGTTTCATTTGAATAGTAATGGGTCAGATTGTTATTCTGGTGTTTTTTTAACCTTGGGTGAGGAAATCAGTGGAGACGAATGGGGATGGTGAAGGTCGTTAATAACAAGCATGGTGCTACTTTTTTTTACTTAAAAGTTGGAACATGCGACTGTGGTTTGTTTGTTTGGCGTGCAGGCCTTGGGCACATTCTGTTGGAAATTTAACGTGCCTCGAATGTGAAAGTTATGCAGGAAATCAGCCCGCAAGACTCCCAGCAAAAATCAGTGTTTGTACCCGCAGCTGCCTTCAGCTTCCTCTGAAACAACAATGATGAATGGAGCCTTAAACAGGCGTCTCCCCCTCTATTGTCCCTCACACCAGCAGCACATAATCATGTCTCTCTGCAGCCAGCCTCCGCTCTATAGTTGTTAATCAATCTTTCAGTCTCTCTTCATTCTCTCTGACATCCACTGTCTTCCATATCATATAGTATGAATAGACTGAAATTGATTTCATGCTACAGAACTTTGTTCTCCAGCAGACCCAAAGATTCACTCTCAGGCTTTAGAAGTGATTGCATCCAGAAGTGAAATATAAAATCTTTAATTTTGAGCAACAGCTTTTTGGCTGTTCGCAGCTCAGACTAAAACTTCTTTGTGGAGAGTCGTCTGAGCACAAACACTGAGCGGGCTGAATAAATCAAAAGTGATTAAGGAGGGAAAGGTCGTGTAGTGAATCAGAGAAATCAGGAAGGACAATCAGAAGTGTATTAACGCGGCAAAAAGTCAGAAGAGCTAGGGTGATTTGTGTCTGTGATCTGAACGTGATGAAACACAACGATTGTGAACATAATTAGAGAAAACAGAAAATTATCATTGAGCTGCATTTACAGCTTTTGTATTATGTAAGCGGGAGACTGTGAGGGTCTCGGTTTTAATATCTGGTGTGCAGGCCTTTGGCGAATTCTCGTAGAGATCAGTGGACCGAGCTCGAGATGAGTCACAACAACACCAGTTCAATCAGAGAAAACACAGCTCTTATCCTCGTCTCTTTCTTATCATCACTCTGAGTCGTCTGTTTCCTCAGTTTACTGTAGCACCACTCCTTTACACAACAGAGACTGGATATATCAGTCTCTGTTTTGTAAAAAACAAATATTGATTTGTTTAACAGCACTTAGAAAAAATGTGCGATAGATTTTTTTTAAATTTAATCTTAATTAGGGGGCTGTATAAGCAGCTGACTACACTCCTGATCCGTGAAGTGATGTGTCTCTACAGTCATATTGCCGACTACAGGCCTGGCATGCACAGTACAGCGTTTTCAGTCCTTCATCGTCTCCATGGAAACGCAGATTTTTGTCACTGCAGTTTTTGCGTTTTTGGGCGTGAAACATTGTGTGAACAAGGTCTTATCCCTAGATTCCACGTCCTTGAAACGTAATGCGGAGCACTTAGCTTCCATTGTAATCTATCAGACAAATTCCACTGTACGCGCTGCTGAAGCGCCAGCGCGCCCAGGCCCGAGAAATACGCTTCAGGTCTATTTACTGCGCGGCCGCTTCCAAACCTTGTAAATTCACTGTCTATGAGAAAGCACTAGACAGGAAGTCACCGTGTAAAGTACCCGGAAGTCCCAACAGTGTTGTTTAGTCGACCTGAGCCGAAGATTTTAAATACAGATATTACAGTTTTAGTTTTTTAAATGTAATAAAACGTACAAAAGCAGTGAAAATATTGAATAAGGAAATACACTCAATTGTGATCTCGCCTACTTTGATCACGGAGTAATATAGTTGGAGCCTGCAGAGCAACCCTATGGAAGTGAAATGAAGTGTTTATTTATTGTTTTCTTTATTTATATCCTCACTTTATTACATGTTTTGTTTTCCTGTGATGATGTCACCATTCGCACGAGAGCCTGTGACTCCCCAATGACCAGCCCAGGATTGAGCGGCGTGTTGCTTCCAGTGGGGTTTTACAAACGGAGCAAGACCACAGCGCTCCGCTGCACTGTGCAGCGTGTGCGGTGGAATTTAGGGGTAAGACTGTTGTTAAACATCACAGGCAGCTGTGGCTCAGTGGTGGAATTGTTGTGGCTTAATTGGAAGATCAGGAGGTTTGATTCCAGGTCTTGTAGTTATATGCCTGTAACTTCAGGAGCAGGACAGTGAACCGCCAGTGGTCTCATTTGTGTCAGTCCCAAGGCTGGAAAAGTGGGGAGGGTTGTGTCAGGAAGAGCATCCCATGTAAAAAATGTGACAAATCAACATGTGGACCACAGAACAAAGCAAACATGACTATTCTGCTGTTGCTATCTCAGAAAAGGAAAAATAAACTCAATGTTTCACAGTAAAATAAAGTCTGTTAGCCTCGTCAGGGCCTGAAATGTAACAACCTCAAATGTAACAACTGACCCTGAATGTTGTTGTATAAAAAAAAAGATGTAATGAAACCCTAAAATGTGTTAATTGACCCAAAATATGACGAGTTGTTACACCTTGGGCAAAAAGTTGTTACCTTCTGGGTCACTTATCAGATTTTGGGCTCAGCACTTTTGTTCTTTCTGTGACATTATCAACCAGTTATTACATTTCAGAGTTTACTACATTTATTTATTTATTTACTGTATTACATTCAAGGTCATTATGATTGCTTTGTGTTCATTTTCTTTAATTTGGTCTTTTACTCAGCTTCTTTTGTGTTTTTCACATCACTCAATAGTTTCAACAAGACTGACTGCTCAGCTGTAGCCATGAACTATTAAAGTGTGTGCTCTCTCAGTTAATTAAGAGTGATGAGGACGGAGTGAAATCATAAACTTGAGAAATGAAGTTTGGTTTGAGTTTATGAGTGTAATCATCACTCTTATTATTGGGAACTAATTACTGTTGTTTTGGGGTTTTGACCAATCAGCAACAAGAATTTTCACTGAGTAAGAAATCAAAGTAATGAAAGAAAATAACAACAAAAGAGGTGAGCACGATAGTGAGATAAAACAAATAGATAAAAACTTTTACCCTTGTATTATGTTCGTGTCACCCCCCCTTACTTTGATGTTCCCGGTCAAATTTGACCGGTCTGGTTTAACTTCTCTTATATTAACACAAAAAACATAATTCAAGTATAATCATCACCAGATTTTATTTAACACCTTTCCAATGATGTAAACAATGTCTCCAACTCATTGTGAGCATGTATGAATGCAGTCAATATACAAAAAAATTGACACTGAACATTAGAAGAATTATCCAAACGGACCAAGTTTTTAAATGTAAGATTATGAGGGTGTCTGTGAAAAGATGTGATGCATTGTTTAGTCTGGAAAGTGTGGTTCCCATGGAGGAATAGGCACATAAGCGTGGGAAAGAGACATGTTACAGAAACAAACACTTAATTGTTTTGTTTGATGTGCCTTTGAACAGGTATGATGCATTAGTTTGGAAAGTGGTTCACGTGGAGGGATAGGCACAACAAGCGTGCAAGAGAGAGACAGGTTCCCATAATTGACACCTAATTCTTCAGCCTAGATGTGTGTGTGTGTGTGTGTGTGTGTGTGTGTGTATGTGTGTGTGTGTGCGGGTGGTGGTTGTGGATGTGTGTGTCTGCATGGATGTTTTCCCATCTAATGGATTAACATAATATAGTATTACCCATTCATTTTCTATGCCGGTCATTTTTGACCGGGAACACCACAGGTGTTTCAAAGTTGATTGGACCAGTCAAAATTCAATGAAAGTGGTGATCAGCAATTTTATATGTTCAAATGCCTGGTGTGGAGGATATCATAAGACCTTGAGGTGATCAGAGGAAAAATATTTTTTTTATGTTTGAATGAAGTTGAAAATCGGTCTGATTTGACCCGAACATAATAGGAGGGTTAAAATCAATAAAAGAAAATGACAGTGATAAAGAGAAAATTAAAGACTCTGAAGTTAATCTTTCACAACAAACTAAGAAATGAGATAATGAGTAAAAAAGGGACAGAACGGAAACATGGAGACAGTGTCACAGAAAAGCAGAATACACAGAGAGGATTTGAAGTCAAGTCAAAGTTGAATTAATATTTAACTTTTCACAGACTGTTCATGGGTAACCTCAAAGCCATAATCGCTTCTGTGTAAACTTTAATAATTGTTGTAGACTTACTTCTCTGTGCCAACGTGAGCAGAGCCGTAAAGACGTATTTTTAGACGCTGGCTCGGTGTGGAGTTGATCGACATTTCATTTTCTCACACTGCTGTATACCTGCGGTACATTTGCATTTCTAATGTATTTACATTCCTTGCACACGTTAATGTGTGTGAAGGATCACTTTTGCTCTCTCTGTGCCGCGTTTCATTCCTCCTGATGAGACCTGATGAGTTGACAGGCAGGAAACAGATGTGCAATTTACAGCCAATTAATTTCACCCTCTCAATCGCTTTCTGTCTCTGTTCTACTTTTCTCTCTGTCTCACCCAGGCTTTTTCCACACACACTCACACACTCACACTCACACTCACAGGGTAAAGTTAGCTGACCACTCTGTTTTAGTTTTTGTTTGACAGTGCAGGATCTTAACAGTTGTGACTTCACACATTCAGCTCTGCTGTAGAGGTTTGAGAACACATGAGCCTCCATATACTGAAATATGAACGTAAATTCACAGAAACTCACAGACATCGCCACTTTGAGGAATAAAAATGCCGTTATTATCATCATTATAATCATATCAGAGCAGTAAATTAATCCTAACAGTGCTCTTGGGGAGATTATGTCAAAGACTGAATGCGCTCTGTTCAGATGTGTGCATTAGTGAGAGGAAGGAGGAAAACGAAGCATTAATAAGCATAAAAGCAATAATTATTTTAAGCATATATTAAACAATAAGTGATGAAGAGGCCGCAGGGCAGGAATGTAATAAAATTGCAAATAAATGCTTTTTATTTCAGAGTTAAAGTGTTTGTAATGTAGCATGTGGAGCTGAGTATTGTTCAGCTGTGATGGGGCATGGCTGGGTGTACTAATGTTAACAGTACTGAGGGTTACGAGCTGAGTTATAGGATGCTGTAACTGAATGCAGATAAGTATGAGTAAGCAGATGTAAAATCTGTAAAATCAATCTAGGATTTGTTTCTAATGTTATATTTATCTCCCCCAATGTTTTTTTTTTATATATCTGTAAAAATACATATTTTTAGATCTATTTTCTTGACCCTCCAGGGCCAAGAGGATTCAATTAAAAGTTAACTTTAAAGTATTTTTTTTATGACTTTAAGTAATTCTTATGCTATATTCAAATGCATAAAAATACAAGAGAAATTAAGTATGCACCTGTAATGTATAGTTTTTGTCCCCTCCATGCCATTCGTTTGAAACACCTTAATTTCTCTGGGATCTGCAGCATCAGCCTGATTCCATACAAATTTATATATAAATAGATATGAAATAGATATAGGTGTAAATAAGGTGATTGGATGGTACCTTTGTCTTTACAGCCTAGAAGAATTAACTTAAGTTTCCAAACCTCCTCATTTAACTCCAGTACGTTCAAAACTCTGCCGCCCACCTCCTCACCCCTTTTCCTTCCCTTGACCACATCACCACTGGCTCCCTATCCTGCTTTTGCATCAGATTCAAACCCTCCTACTCACCCATAAAGCACACCACAACCAGGGCCCATATGACCAGCCATCAGCAAGGAAAACAGACCGTTTGTACAAACAGTGGAAAAAAAATAAAAAAAAGATCAGTGGTGTGCATGAGCCAGGCTAACGGGCCTAAAGAGCGTTAGATTTAATGGAGGTATACCCATCATTACAGGTGCTAACAGCAGGATTACAATGCCTGTTCGGCTGTTTAGAATAGAATAGAGTAGAATAGAATATACTTTATTTATCCCCGAGGGGAAATTCAGGAGTCACCGCAGCATTTAAGAAAACAAAAGTAAGAAAGAGTATAGAAAGTGCAAAAAAGTCCATAAGAAATTAGATGACGACTTCCCATCCACCACTCGTCCACCACTCTCCAGCCCAGCCAGTCTCCACCTCCACAGGGTCCAGGACTGAGCCTCCCCAGAAGTCTGTTCAGTCTCTGTCTCCTGGATCCTGTCTGCTCACAGCAGGCGAAGCTCCTCCGATGTGTCGCTGCGTCCGATGTCAGCTCCGTCGGCCACGTCCATGAACAGCACGATGCCGCTGGGTTAGCACAGCTAGCTCGTCCATCCCCCGGAGCTAGATCCCACGTTCCCAACAACGATGGATGGAAGGACAGGTCCACGTCGTCACCTCCCAGCTCACATCCGAGAACCAGCACGTCGTCCTCACCTCCACCTCCTCAGCTCGAGGGAAATCATCAAGCCCTACACCAGTTAGCATTGACATGCAACAGGCTGTTAACTGCTAATTTTGCATGTAAACAATGCAGCCATGGTTACATGTAGGATCTCCAGACAAACACAGGAGAAAAGTAGTAAAAAAACATCGCCGAAGCCACAAAAAGTTTGGTGTCCGTGACCGACAATGAACCATACAAAGTGATGATCCACTCTAAATACAAAGATTACGAAAAAGAGACAAAAAAAATTACAAGAAACGGACAAAGACGAGAGAGCTGCTGCAACAGGCAGCTACTTGGGTAGCGCCATGGTAAACATCACACAATGCATTACTGTTTCAGGCAAAATACTCAAAGACAGTGGACAATTCTTTAGAAAGGTGGTGATGTGTAGCCAAACAGCAAATTTAGATTATGGAGACACTTTTTTTTCAGTGAACAGACGAGATAAAGGAGACAGTCAAAGTCTTAAACCAGCGAGGCTCTCTGATGTCAGTTTTACAAGTTTGAATCACTGTTTGCTTTTATTCATCTGGCTCCTTCCAAGATGTGTGTGGTGAAATGTTGGTGTTCATAAACTTCTTTAAGATTTATTCTTTAAGGTACTGGGGAGTTGCTGCAGCGCTTGCTCCACAAAGCAGCTTTCATATTACTGATTTTATTATTGAGTTTTTCTACTGTGTGCTTGGAAACACCATAAGCGTATATTTTTTTAAAGATCGCCAAACTTTTTCTTTCTCTTTGTTTACCTGATTGCCTCACTGATAACAGCTGTCCGTCCATGTTTATTCCTGAAATCAAACGTCTATTTCTTCCTCTGAAAAATGTTTTTCTTGATCTTCTCTCGGTCACACCATCACCGCTCGCCAGATTCATCACTGTTTATTAGTGGTAAACATGCACAGTTCAAATTTGTTTGATGGGGTTTTACAGAGGGTTCCCCTTGATTATGACGTAATCTGCACCTGCGTTGCTTTCATGGTGTAATAAGTTAACTGGACGAGTATTTGCAGTTGTGCATGTGGCCAACGCTGCAGCTAAACGGGCCGTTCCATAACAGAGGGTTAGGACTAATGGTCCCTTTTGTTTAATGACTGAACGTGCACACGAGCCTTCTCTCTTCAGATGCAAACTTCTTGACTGTGTCTAGGACCAAGCAACAGACTGGGGGTACAGAGCCTTCTGTGTAACCCCCCTGTACCCCTCTTGTTTTAAACTTTCACTTTATCTTGTTTTACCATGTAAAGCGTCATTGAGATTTTGAAAAGCCCTCTATTAATAAAAAATGTACAATGATATTCTTAACAAAAAATGCATTTTGTTGCCCAAGTAAAGGGGTTGGGGACAAATACATTTTTCTTTTTCTCTTTATGAGAAGCAAAGATATCAACAGTTTAACAACAACAGTGCTCTCTTCAAATTCCTCCTCCTTGTAGAGCTCCACTCTGCGTCTCTCCTCCTGATAATCTGACTCCAGCTGCTGTAATTTCTCAGCTCTGCAGAAAATTACATTCAGGAAAAATCTAAGATTTCCCAAGCACAGAAAGAAGGAGGGGTTGAGAGTGCAGCTATGGCAAGACGGGAATAATGAGGGAGATAGAGAGGTTATACACCCCACTAATTAGCCGAGGTCCTCACAAGTTCAAGGACGGATTCAATTTAGCTGATAAAGATTAGAGGATGAGGAAGGGAGGGAAGGGTGAGATGGGTGAGACTTCCTACATCATAATTATCCCACTGGTTTTTGGCCGGTGTCGCCTTAGGGAGTGTGTGTTGGGGAGCAGAGGGGGAGTGGGGGGACTCAGGGCTCAGGAGAGGAGTTTGAGGGCTCACATAAAGCCTGGTTGTCTTATCGGGGGGGCCGGGGTTCAGCAGAGGGTGTCCCGAAGCTTTCTGGGGTCGACACTTTCCCTTTCAATTACTCCGCCATTCACACAAGTATCCACAGCACAGGAGGATCATGGGTAATACTGGGGTTAAACACATACGCATGTTTCCACTCTTATATGAATACAGATTGGAAAAGCTTACTTTTTTTTTAACAAAAACAATGCAGAATATCTCGATAGGTTAAATTTTAATGTGACAGAAAACATGAAAACAGGAAGTTTGACTCAGATCAGGCGCTCCTCTGTTCCCACACTGTCTTTACTCTACTTTTCTGGCACCTTTCATGACATTCATTACGGTATCCAACTGTTATATGTGCGTCTTTACCTCACATTTAATTTATTAGACTTTTATTTTGTTAAAATGATTTTATTCTTCTTTTTATCAAATTTATTTCAGTTTATTCTATTTGATCTAATTTCACTGAACCCAACTTTTCTGCTTTGTTCTTATCGTTTGTGTCAGTGATGCTGCAACAAGCCATTTTTAAGAGCCAGCACACCCTAAATAAATAAATCTGAAGAGTGGTTAAATTGCTCATTTCTTGTTTTTCTCTGTTGTGAGGAGCTGAAAACAAGCATTTGGGTTTTAAAAGATCCAATAACTGGTTGCATTTATTGAGATAGAAGTTGCAGAGTGGGAGGTGTCACACAGGACCCACTATTAGTTCTTTAGGGGATTTAAGATAAATGTTTGTTTTATCATTTTAAACACATGCATATTTTTTTTGCTTTGGTGTTTAAATAAACTATCTTTATCATAATGAAGTATAGTTGTGGAGGAGATGCTCCCTAAGTTCTGTTCAGCCCCTGCAGATCTCAATCAGCTGTTCGAAGTAACTTACAGCTTTTCGCAGTAATAAGCCACCATAAAGCAGAAAATAAACCAGTTTCCATAACGTCTTTATTTCTGCTGTGGCTGAGCTCTTATTCATTTCTTGTTCTGTTAAACTTGCATCGCATTGTTGAGACAGCACCGCTGCACCTCGGTGACACCTTGTCACCCAGGTGTAAGAGGGCCAAGTTGTGGCACTGGTGGTAGTAACAAAGGTGTAGCAGAGAGGAAACAGCATCAGCGGATGAATGTCAGAGCCCAGAGAACAATGCTGTCACGTGTGTGTGTTTCTGTGTGTCTGTGTGTGTGTGAGAGAGAGAGACAGTAAAAGGCTCCTCTGCTGTTTACATGCCTGCCTCTCGTGCCTGAATTCAACTTTAAATCATACTGGAAGCCTCACCGTGTCGTGGTGTTTCATGGTGTAGTGAGTGCAGAGCTTTGTCATCACACTGCAGTAGAATCTTCGATTTAATTAAAAAAAAAAAGAAAGAAAGAAAATGAAGAAGAAAGTGTTGTCACCTTTGACCTTCAAATAAATTTCATATTTCTTTTCACTGAGATGTTTTTGGACCTTTGTGTTACTTCTGCAGTCGGGCTGATAGTGTGTCAACTCACCAATTTTAAGCACATCTTTATAAAATGAAATGCAAATGCATGTTTATGTAAATATTTCACTCAGCGGTATATTGTCTGTAAAAAGAGGAGAAAAATAGACTGATTGATTTGTCATACGATGCTAAAAATCTGCATATGAAGAAGATTATCTCCTATCATCTCCTGACATCCTACAGCAATTATTTTGTTCTTTCCATATGCTTAAACTCACCCATTAAACTCTATTCTCGTAGCAGCAGCCTCATTAATTCTCTACACTCCACGTTTACAGACTGCGTTACCTCATCTCAGATATGAAACACTCTTAGTAAAACATGAATGTTAGCTCTAGTTTGCACCTCCGCTGTAAATGGACAGGCAGCCTATTGAGGAAGGATTTGTCCCAGCATTCAGGTGACCAGGTGCTTACAAGCCACGTGTAGGACAGGGAGTGAGTTTGTGTGGGTCAGTGTGGGACAATGTGGGACATGTTACCACAACGCTGAAACATATATGTTTAAATGATTTCCATCTAACTCTAAAACACATAAACATTTCTACTCAGACTAAGCTTATAAGTATGAATAACAACAATCTGATTTGATTTCACTCATAGACAGTATATAGAGTGGACAGTGTGGCTCCGCCTTTTACCATTGTGCAGTTTTGAAGCCAAATTACCCCCATCACAGGCGCAACCATTCGTAGCAGTTGTGCAGCCAGAGTCTGCGAGGGATTCTTTCACGAGACTAATCACTTCTTAACTCTACCTCCAAACATATTTTACAATCCCCCCCAAAAATACACAAGAACGGCAGCTGTCAGTCATTGTTAAAAGTGAGATAAAACCTCATTTTTAACCTCTTATAAAACGAAACTTTTCAGAAAAAAGAGGACCTGAATACAAGACAGCCAAATGATATCTTAAAATCACCACAACAATCAGACGTGAGAAACATTTCTACCAGGTGTATCAATTTTTTTAAGTTTGACCACAGCCCATCTGGAATGAATGGGGAGACAGAATTTTTTTTTTTTTTACCTTTACTGTAGCCAGCCTCCAGGGGGAGCAGTTTTTGTGGTGACCTCACTTCAAGCCCCCTTTTTTTTTTTTTACAGTCTATGATTCCACCCAGTATGCATGTTTTATTTTGTTTGTTTGTTTATTCACATTTTTTTCCAATTCATAAGACAACTAAATGCATTTTCCACAGGAAATTAGTACTTGATAAAAAAAAAAAAGTCTACTTCTGAAATATTCAAAAAAGAACTTGTGAAATATTGTGATTGTGTACATTTCGAGTATCAGGGTTTTTCTTTTTCTTTTATTAGGTTCAATGCATGTTCTCAACTCTTAAAGGTCAAGTAATCTGTGGGTTTTACATGATGCTACTTCACACTGTACTCACCTTGATGCACGATAGAGAAATCAACTGCCCTGCACTGGTGTCACCTACAAACATGTTCTGGCTCTTTTTCCTCAAAGGAATTTCATGGTTTTCCACAAAAATCTGCATCCTGTTGTCAGTGGCTATTGTATTTGTTTTTCTTGTTGGTGAGCAGACGTGAGGAGGACGCAGGTGACAGATCAATGAAGTCCTGATGCCACATGTACATTGATAATGATTGATAGCGGACACATACAATGGAGTTCGCCCTCTTCCAGCTATTGGATAAAAATCCTGCTTACAGAAAGGAGACAGCCACACTTTGGAGAGAAGGTGCTGATTAAATGGGACATTGTCTCAATATGCAGGACTTGTGAAAAGTGATTAAAATCCTGGTCACCCTACCCAGCACCCATCAGAGCTTTACATGACAGGAAGGCTAGTCTGAGAGAATCGACACATGCATACACACCAGCATGATCAAATAAACTTTTTTATTCCATTTTATTTTTTTTAATCACCATGTGCATCCTGTTCCATAAAATCAAAACATTTGCAGGGCCCCCATCTGTCGATCCAGTGCGGGTGTTTTGTTTTGAGCTCCTATCTCACAGTGCACTCAGAGGAGGAGCAGAACAGAACGGCTCACATAATTGAGTTTCCTGGATGTACATAAAAACTGGGTGCTGGGAGGTGTAATGCACATTAACACATTTAGAAATACCAATGCAATTTACTTAGTGGTCCCTCTTGTAATTCTATTATTGGCTGCTGACGGCCCTCGGTAAACAATGAAGGTCCAATCACATACATGGGGGGCATCTCATTAAGAGGAAATGTGTCCTGTCGGAATTACACTAATTGAATTCCTACATGCTGAAATCCAGAGCGCATGATTGCACGTGAAAACAAACGCACACCGGGGTGGAAATCATCAGCATATCTAAAACCATAATGAATCCCAGTTCAACTGCAATTATTGAGCGTCTTAAATGAAGCTTTTACACAAAGAATTCCAGGAAGTGAATGACCATGTGTGGATAAACACTTCCTACTGCTTTTTTTAAGGCAGTCAGAGTGTGCATGACTCTGTCTCAGCCATAAAGGTAATGAGGTTTGAAATCACCACCAGTCATGGGGGAAACTGAAGCCACACTCCATCTTCTGAGAGATTCAAATACAACTGCCACGCGAGCACAAGAGCTGCCAGTGTGACAGGAGTGGTCGCACGTTTCATTTGAAGTTAAAGCTAATAATCTTCCGTTGTGGTTAGGGAGACACACGGGCGCAGATGATCATGAGGGAAATATAGACTGAAGCTGGATGAGACGCTGCATATAAATCTGAAAAATGTGGGAGCATGTGACTGACCCGAGAACGTCCTCTCTTTTTCTTCTCTCTGCACAGTGGGACGCCATTAATGAGATGGACGAGTACTTCAGCCCGATCCACACTTACCAGGTATGTAATGTTCAGAGTGAGAAAGGAGAGTGTTTATTTGAATTAACTATAACAAGAGCAGCGGTGTGATAAGTCTGTTTGTTCCCTGGAGGATTTTAGTCTTTATGGCTGAGTATTTCTCAAAACACAAACTGTAATGTCACATTTGTCAGATCAAAACCTGGACATTTTTATTTGATAATGACAAAGAGTTCCTAGAAACTCTAGCTATATCTCTCCAGTAATTTATATTGATTATCTTTTTGCTGGTGGCACAGAGGGTGTTATTTCACTCCTGAATTTAACGGCAGCGTTCACATCTTCATCTCCAGAGTCAAACATGCAGAGCTCTCTCAAGCTGGGTTTACATGGAGCCTGATGTTCTGATTAAGATTGGGTTAGAAGCCCAAACCGAATGGAAATGCTCCATAAAAAACACCTCAAACAAAATAAACAAGCAGAAATGGAATAGAATTTCATTCAGTAACAGGGGTAGAATATTCCTTTTTCACAAACAAATCAAAAGGAAAATTCTGTTATTTAAACTGTGAACCGGGAAGTTGTCAGGCTGGGTTGTGTTTGAGCATGCTCTATCTTGACCAAAGGGTAACATCCGGGTAGTAAAAATGAAGCCTATGTGGAAGTGCTAAAAGTTGCTGTTCGAGAATCCGCTTGAGGCTGGCTGCAGAAAGACCGGAAGTCACGTACACACCCTGCCATAAAAACAGCCTTCAACAGCATTTAAAGCATATTTAAAGCCTGGTTCTAAAAACGTCTTGGGTCCAAAAATACTGATTTCGCTGTCGGCTTACACTGTACGGTGTGTGTGAATTTTTTTTTCTCACTCAGTGGTTTAGAAGTTATCAGGATCATTTCATTGTCCTATCCTATTAGAGACAAAGCTTAGGTCATGTGACCACCAGGCGCCGTATAGCTGTTCTAAGTTAAACACACACCCGGCGTCATAGCTAATGTGACTGAGTTTGCAGATTGGCTTCATTTCACAGATTCAGGAACAGACGGGTGGGCTGCACGGTGGTGCAACGGTTAGCGCTGCAGCCTCACAGCAAGAAGGTCACCGGTTCAATTCCCCACCTCGGCCGGTGGGTCTTTCTGTGTGGAGTTTGCATGTTCTCCCCGTGCATGCGTGGGTTCTCTCCGGGTACTCCGGCTTCCTCCCACAGTCCAAAAACATGCTTACCAGGTTAATTGGTCACACCAAATTGTCCCTAGGTGTGAGTGTGTGCGTGCATGGTTGTCTGTCTATGTGTCAGCCCTGCGATTGACTGGCGACCAGTCCAGGGTGTACCCTGCCTCTCGCCCAATGATTGCTGGGATAGGCTCCAGCCACCCGCGACCCTAAAAAACAGGATAAGCGGTATAGAAAATGGATGGATGGATGGAACAGACGGGTGATGTTCGGGATGCTTCATCCCTGTTTTATACAGTCTATGGTCTTGACTTACAAGCACAATACAAGTACAACTCGTTCCAAACACAATTCAGTGACTTAGACACCTGAAGCAAATCTTGTTTATTTATTTATTCATTCATTCATTTTTTTGCCCCCCCCCCCCCCCCCCCCCCCCAAATAAATAAATAAATAAATAAAAAAATAAAAATAAATAAATAAAATGAAAATAATAAAAAAATAAAAATAAAATAAAATAAAAAACACTCTCTCGATGTCCATACATCACTGGGTATTTAGGAAACTGCATATATTTTTATACCTAAAGGCCTGTCGTATACATGAAACTGCAGTTTTACGTCACTGAAAACGAGGTATCTAAAAATTTGGCACAAGTGAAGATATGAAGACTTCATGGTTTCGTGTAGATGCTGGAAAACAGAGTTTTTTGGGATTCATCCTGAGTGGATGGCACGGATGTCACGTCTGAAAAACACTGCCAAATATGGAATTGGCATGCCTCAAACTGCACTGACCAATTTGCCTGATGCGTGTGGATGACAGTATTTTTTAAAATCAAACGAATGGGGGCCGTTTTTTAAAATACCCTGCTACATGTGTCCAAGGCCTCAGAGGCCAAAAAAAACCCATCCCCACTCACAGCAGTCTCCCCTAGCTTGCCCATCACGTGCCTCTCTTTGAGGTCACTTTGGCCAGTCCCAAGTCCGGGAAAAGGAGGAGGGTTGATGTTTGGAATTTAAAATGAAAAGAAAATTTTACGATGTTACTCCTCTCTCCTACAGCGTACGTGACAAATTCATGCAAATGACTCATTTTGCAAATAGGGGATGGCATCATTCAGCAACTTTTAACGTCTTGAACTGCCAAAAGCCATTTTTCTTATTGAGGAGTTGAAAACAGTTGGAAACAGTTGACCTGAGCTCTTTAATTGCACTGATTTTATGAAAAAAAGTCTGCATGTTAACCCAGCTGTAAGTGTCTTATTAGAGCAAGATGCAACAGCTAACTCAGATTTAAGCCCCCGCATGGAAATATCAACACCGTGACTGTGGTTGTGAAACTTCAATTCTTTACCAAGGCTTCTCATCCGGACACACGTGACAAGAAGCTTGGTTTACAGAAAAAAGAGCACTGAATGTGTTGTGTTTTCTTATAAAAAAAAAAATAGTTTTTTTTTTTTTTACTCTTAAGATTTGCACTTGTTTAGGATTACAGCATCTTAAGTCGCCACCCCGTCTTATTTTGTCGAGCTGCAGCAGCAGTTTACGTGTAAATAGCAGTCGACTGGAGGAAACACAGCTAAATGTATGCTCTCTGACAGAACAGCTCGTAATAGACACCGGGGCTTTTCCCTTGAATTATAATCTTTGTTTATGAAGCATCTTTTAAAGCACAGTCACGGTGGTTGACAACAAAAAACATGGCATGTTTGAAGTATGGAGAGCATTAAAAAACCCTTGAAAACTGAACGCATCAAGTGAACACTCTTTTAACAGCACTGAAATCACAGAAAAGCAGTTTGCAAAAAAAGAAAAACAATGCTGGTGGTTTTCAAAAATTAAACTAGCCTGATACAGACATGTTTTTAAAGTGAAAGCGTCACTTGTTTATCAGCCATACAGTAAATCTGTTGTGTAACCAAGATGTTCCAAATTTTCTACCTTATCCTCAAAACATTTATTTTTTTCCTATCTCGGAAAAAAAATTCTTTACTTTTTTTGTGAATAAAATGTCCCTCATATGTCTTATTTTGTAGCTTGGGGTTTAAAAATGCTGAAACATAAATGCTGTGAGTCTCTCCTACACTCACACACATTCACACACTGATTCGTGCAGCCCATAAATACCACTAAGTGGAGGATTTTTACTGTCGGAGATAAACTCTCGTCTAACAACAGCAAAGCTTTTAAACACAGACGTTACCTCAGTCGCTCTGGTGGTCTCTTCTGTGTTGTGAAAATGAAAAATAAATGAAAAAATAGAAGCAACGAGGAGCGTTTCACCATCAGCAGGATATATAAATGATGGAGATACTACTCTGGTTCATTATCTGTCAGTTCACCACTTATATGTCACTGAGTTTTTTTCTGATGCTGATGATGGTTTATAGAGATTTATGTTGAAATGTTGAAGTATAAAACAGTGACACATTTCTCTCACTGTGAGTGAATCACCATGTCAGTTCAGAGCTTTTTATCTGAATACAGATTGATTTTTGTGAAGAGCTGCTGCTCTTCACTGTAAAAACAAGCTCACTGGAAGGTCTAAACTATAGCCTCACATAGCTTCTCTAAAAGCTGTAATGATTGGCGTTTTTGATGTTGTCTGTTGCTGCTTGAGTCACTGATTGTGATATTTCTCTGATCCAGGTCTGTAATGTGATGAGCCCCAGCCAGAACAACTGGCTAAGGACAGGCTGGCTCCCTCGAGAGGGGGCGAGGAGGATCTACATCGAGGTCAAGTTCACCCTGAGAGACTGCAACAGCATGCCTGGAGTTCTGGGCACCTGCAAGGTAACACTGAATGAAGAAGCTTGAAAATGAGAGACGTGAGGAGACAGAGCTATAACAAATGAATTATGTTCTTAAATCCAATCCATAAGGCTTAAATTACATTACTTGTTCTCTTTTTTTGGTTTGTTTGGGGATTTTTTTGTTTTTATTTTATTTTACTGTATTAGACTTTATTTCATTTCACTTTTTTAATTCTCTTCAGATAATGATCAAGTTTGTCTTAGCTACAACTAGGGATGGGTAGCAAATTAGGTACGTTTATAGGTACCGACTGTATTCTGTCAAAAGTGCCAAGTATTGATTCATGTAAAACCAAAAGGTACCATGTTTAGGTACCTAAATGCATCCTTGTGACTGTGAGGGAGTGGAAGTGTAGTGATTTGCCATGCTGAGTATGGACACAGCATTGCAAGGTTACATATTGAAAAATAAATATGCTAATTTTTTTTAAAATATATATTTCATTATTGAACAAATTGATATTTTTTTTACCACATTTACACAAAATAGTACCTAAAATTGGTACCCTTGAGTAATGATACTGATTGCCAGGTACCAGGTATCAATACTGTATCGTTTGAGATGTTAAAGGTACCCATCCCTGGCTATAACCACTATTTGGAAATAAAAAATAGTTGAAATGCAGTGTAATAAAAAAATAAAAATAAAAAAAAGATAATGATGAATAAAAACAAATTGTACTGTTTTGCAATTTATTAGAACCCTTCTTTTAATTCAAAACTGTGCCAGGAGATTGTAATAACCCTCTGATGGTAGCTGCAGTAGACATCTGCTTGAAAGTCATTTCCTCATATATCCAATGGTCCCCATGGTGGAGCTGCATATCAGACTGTAGAGATTTTTTTTTTGTACCTTTCATATATTTATTCTTCTAATAGCATGAAAAAACACATCAGTGTTTGATTTTTCAGAAAGTTAAAGACACGCATCAGAGGGTTAAAAAAGCTTACAAACTATAAAATATAAAAAGTTAACGTGGCTGAAATTATGTGAAATGTTTTGCAAAGCTTAAAAAGACATCATCATTCATAAAATTACCAAGAAACACAAGGTTTTTGGTTTTGTGTTGAATGCTAAGGTGTATGTATTCCACTGTGGTGGACATGCCTGTAACTTTATCAACCACATGTAAAAAAAAATGGAAATCATATTTTGATGCGAAGCCTAAGAATGATTTTTACACTTAAAAAATATTTATACAGGCTTTTATATTATTTAATGTATCAGAGGGTGAAATAATATGACTTAAATATACATGTAAAATATGTAAACTGCATAAATGCATACAGAGGTATGATCTAACATGACCCCTGTTACAAGTTTGATGCTAGAAACACATTTTAAAAGAAAAGATAACAAAACACTGAAGAAGTTGTGTGAGGGTAAATAAAACACCTGGTGTGTTATCTTTCTGTTTAGGTTAACTGGAAAACACAAAAGTAACATTAGAGAGTATGAAAAAAAAGAACAATGCTATCTGAAAGAGATTAATCTGCTTATAAAATGTTAAACAAATGTTTCTATGAAGCAACTTATAGCAAATTACACAATCAAATATGGAAAAGTTGACCAACCACCGTTAATCAGAAAGTACCAACATTCAGAAATTTTGATATTTGTTTCTTCTTCACTGTTCTGTGATCACTGAGGAAACTACAAACATTTTTTTACTCTCTTTCACCTCGGCTGAACAAAAGCAGTGCTGCAGGCACAGCTAGATTACATAAAGGTATAATTAGCCCTTAACAACTTTGAGTGTGTTTGTGTTTTTCTGTAGTAGAGAGAAAAGAGAGTTTACAGCTCTGATTCATCATCTGTTAAAAGACTCTTCAAGCAGACACAGCAGCAAAGATCTGCTTATGAAATAATCCCATCATGTGGAAAAGGGGGAGTCCCACCCAAGTGGTGGTTATTCTAAGTGAAACCAACACCTGCACCTGAAAGTGTAACAAAGATATTGTCTTACCTTATATCTATGAATCTAAGGGATGTAGTTTGTTTCCATCTTTCTGTATTGTGTACTTACGGTGCACAGTAATGTAAATCACTGAGAGGACATGGAAGTGCTTTTTAAAAATGGAAAGTCCATGTTCTTTGGCCTTATCATTGGCTCAGAAGTCGGATGCTTTCCTAATCCAGCAAGACTCCGTCAAAAGAACAACAACCTGCCATGTTGGTTTCAGTCCAGCTCTAATGTTTCTTCTTGGGGCATCAGGTCTACTCACACTCCCTGCTCTGTCCTGCAGGAAACCTTCAACCTGTACTACTACGAGTCCGACAGAGCGGTGGGCTCGTCCATACGGGAGAACCAGTTCATTAAGATCGACACCATCGCTGCTGATGAGAGCTTCACAGGAGTGGACCTGGGAGTCCGCAGGCTTAAACTCAACACTGAGGTACGATTAACACCACAAACAACGGCACAAGTAACAACCAGATATGACGGTTAAACATCAGTCCAGGCTGTTTGAAGACGTGTTTCACTTTGGGAGTCTTTTCTGATTCATAGCTCAGACTCCTCCACAGGAGTTCAGACAAGTTGGAAACTCTCCCAGCCCCAGAGAGTCTCTTCCTGCCTCGTCACTCAGACAGATTTCTGCTCGTCTCAATAAGCGAAAGCAGCAGCCAGGCGCAGCTCAGTACCACGGGAAATAGTTTGATATTGATAACAGATTTAAATGAGAAGCTGAAATGTAGAGCTGCTCTTTTATTGGTACATCGAATTGTTCCATGAAGATATGACTGACACAAGATAAATCATTCTGCTCTGTCTGTGTATTATATGAAAGTTTCACACTTGACAAATCTCATGACAAGTCCCAAAACAAGAGATTACTGAACTCTTTTTTTTTCTGATTTTCCTGCACTGACAGTGACTTTTGTACCAGAGACCAGTGTGTCTGAGATCATTAATTCTTTTATCCTTTATTTTTGGAAAAGGTTCTGAAATTTCAGGAAGTGATATGGAAGTGATTTTGGGCTAAAATGAAACGGTTTCTGTGATATTAGATTTTAACATAAAACAATTAGTCAAGAGTTTTAACACACTCCAACATTTTTTTTTTCACAAATTGAAATTTATGCAGTTCTTGTCCAATGAAAAGCTTGAAATCGAACAAAATTAAGTGTTGAACAGTCAGGGGTTTAGAAAAAAAGTAAGGTTACCCAAAACTGTAAAAAAAAATGAACAGTTCATGATTAAACATGATTTGGCCCTTTAACAACTTAACGCTGTTCTGCAGAAATGGAGATTGACCTAGCCTTGAAAGTTGGTGCGACGAACTCCTACAGCTGTCCAAGTTTCCTTGATTCCTTTCAACCATCTCTGGCTGCATTTCCACCAAGCAGTCCGGGTCGGTTCAGTTCGGTTTGTCACGGTTTGGTACAATTAAGCCTGATCCTGTTTTTGTTTCCACAACAAAACTGTGCCCTCTCGTGGTTTGCGGTGTTTAAACCAGATGCCGTAAGCCGCATCTGTTAAATCATAGCATGACGCCGTAGCAGCGCGACACAGTGTACCCCGCTAATAAATCCAACAAAGAAGAAAAACACGACACAGTAAACAAAGATTGTAGATGGAGGACATCCAGCATTTTGTCCTCTCTGTGATTGGCATGTGGCTCTTTGATATAAAGAACAATAAAGCTTTGTTTCAGATAAGTCTGTGTGCCACCAGGAGAAATACAGCCTAAGTGGCGATTCTACCGACCAATCAACAGTCTGCAGTGTTGTTGGTCCACGTTCTGAAAGCGGATAAGTTCAGTCTGGCATCCATCTCGGATATTAGGGGATCTGTCCCAGGATAAGTCAGTGGAAACGCCACAAAATGCGCGCCATACCAAGACAAACCGAACCGGTCTGCTTCGTAGAAATGCAGCTTCTGTGTATGAAAGTCGAGCTGAACACACCGTGGTACCAGACCCTCATGGTGAGCGCTTTTGAACAGTACTGTTCTGCAGAAAGTCATGTAACGCTGTAAAAATTAGCAGGAAAAGTTAATCCATGCAGAAAGAGAGACAAAGCATCAGAACATTTACAGAAACAGGTCTTTACTACAGAGAAATGAAGTCAAAGAAAGTCAAGGTGAGCTCAGTGAGGAGAGTTTTCTTCAGCATCCAAAGACACTCAGAAACTGGGACTGGAGACTCTGACAGGAAGAGGTCTAGCAGAGCCAAACCAGAACCAGAACCAAAACCGGAAGACCAGTTTCTGAGAGTCAACAGCTTCAAGCTTCACAGCTTCAAAGAGGTGGTAGTGTCTCAGTCTCAGTTTCAGTTACTGTGAAGAGAAGACTTTGAGATGAAGCTTTGACAGGTCAGACTGCAGAAAGAAAGACATCCATCACTGAGACAGAGGCAGAAGAAGAACCAGAGGCTGGACTGGACCATCAGACACCACCAATGGACTACTGAAGACAGGAAGATGGAGATATGGATGAATGAATCAGAGTCTGAAATCTCTGCCTCATCACAGGATTTTCGTATGCTGTACATCGCGTAGGTGAAAGGATGGTTCCTCAGTGTGTGACATCAAATGTAAAGATAAACCCAATCAAAATCAAAATAACAGGGCTGAAATGCATTTTACTCTTAAAGTATCAAATGAAACATGTTTTCTTACATGTTTCTTACATGTTATATGTTGATGTTTTCTTATCAAATCTACTAAAAAATGGACTTTCTCCTGAGAGATCTGAAAAGTGACTTTGACCCAAAACATGGACTTGAGACTCGAAGTTGCAAAATGTGACTTGTGCCCATCTCTGGAGTTAGTTTTCCATTTCAGATCATTACGCTGCACAGAGTTTTGCTGAAGACTTGTTTTTTTTTTGAGGATGTATTTTCACATTAATGCAGCCGTTCCATTTTGGATTAAGATTCCCATGTTGTTGCCAGTTGTGCCATAAAGTTGGCAGTAATAAGGCCGTCTTAAAAAGTCTCAAATCAAACTTGAAAAACCATGGAGGAAGCCTCATTTTATTACATTTTTTCCAATTCCACAAATAATACCACCGTGTCATTACAGAACAATGAATCAAAAGGACAAAAAAAAAACTCTCCTCAGCTAAAACCATACAATGTGTTCCCATAGCATACAAATGTTATCACTCAGAGCAGGGGAAGAAAAAGCCTGAGGCAAGTTGAATGCTGAGTGTTGATTGTGGCTATACAACATGTTTATTTCTGGCATTTACATGAAGTAGCAACTAAACGGTCTCCATTATTACCCCAAAAAGAATGGCTCGTAAGCTCACGACTCGTAATTAACAGTCTAATTAGCACACAGTGTTCATCTGGAGCTTCATGAGTCAGTTTGACTGAGTAAAATCCATTAAATCCATCGAATCAGTTAGAAATAAATCAACTAATGAAGAAGCAGGAGTGATGTGTCAGCATGTTGAGATGTTTTTTTTACAGGCCTGAAACATGCGACATGTTTTCAGTAAGTTACATCAGCACACTTTTTTTTTTCTTTTCTTTTTTTTTTTTTTTACATCTGCAATAAACTCTAAAATCTGACCATTGCAGTTGTCAGAACAGCTGCAGAAATCAGTCCATGCAATAGAGCCATCAGACCATCTGATAACTTAGAGTCTGGATCAAACCAGCATGTCTGAAGTTAAAGTTGTAGACAAACTCCAACAGAAATGTTGCTGGGAAATGTTCAGCTGAGCAGGATTTGGATTCATGGTTGAGCAAAACACATCTGACCTTTGAAAAATACAAATTTGGAAGATCCAAAATTAATAACGCTTTAATACTTAAAGTCTGGTTGAACCCTTTACTCCTCCTCCCAAAGCAACACAACAAAAGAGCCAATGTTTCCGTTCTGAATCAGGAGGTAATTGTTACCTAAAATCTAGAAAATCCCAGGATTAGAAATGTAAATGGGGTTCATTACAGAATTTGCAGTTTCTTAATATATATAAATAAACACAGTTCATCTAGAAAGTATTCACAGCACATTACTTTTTCCACATTTTATTGTCATCTATGAGGTTATATTTGTGCCACCAGGAACTGAATTTGAATATAAACATTGAATTTGAAAAGCATGATGTGTACTGGAATTTAATGTCTTGAAATTGAATTAATTTTTTTATTGACTTTTTTTTATTTAATTTGAAATTGTACCTATGAAAATTCAACTCTTTTCATACCTTAAATTAAAAAAAAACCCCACCAAATTCAATTTCAATTCACAAAAGGCAGATTCAGTTTAATAATTCAATTTCAATACAGAGCGGCACGACCATTACACCATCTTGCGCCCATCAGGGAGGCTAATTGAGCAGATTTACTGACACCCTCTACACGTCCGCATCTGATGGCACAAATATAAGCTCGGTTCATGCTTTACACATCCTTGAGGTCTGCGTGGCTCTGTGTGGATAAATGACATCATTTTAGCAGATTTGCCCTCCCATGTAGTCCTTTTCAAGAGGAAAATTTCTGCTACATGCACCTCCAAAAATTTTCTAACTTCAAACAGTGTAAAAACTCCCTCTACTCTGGTTTTGTTCTCTGGTAGAAGTACATTTGTGATACACCGCACCCTGCAGTTTTTGAATGGACACTACAAATGTTCTCCTGTGCTGATTTCATTCGTCTCATTTTCGTGTGTCATGTTCGTGCAGAAAGTGTTATACAGACGTCTGTGAAAGGCTCATGGCAGCCCACCTGGAGTTTGTCCAAAGGCCCCCGAAGGACTCTCAGACCATGAGAAAGAAAATCCTCTGGTTTGACAAAGATTGAACTCTCTAGGCACTGCTCATCACCTGGACCATGCCACCCCTACAGTGAAGCATGGTGGTGTCAGCATCATGCTGTGGGGATGTTTTTCAGCAGCAGGAACTGGGATGCCAGTCAAGATTGAGAGTAAAATGAATGAAGCAATATACATTCAGGAGACATCCTGTATGAAAACCTACTTCTGAGCGCTTGAGACCTCAGACTGGGGCAATGGTTCACTTTTAGCAGGACAACAACCATAAAACCACAGACAGGATATCAAAGGAGTGGCTTCAGGACAACTCTGTGAATGGTCTGCCAAAGGAGCTTAAACAAAGTACTGAGCAAAGGCTGTGAAAACTTATGTACAGATGAACTGCAGCAGGAGCAAAGTCTAACATAATGTGAAATCTGAACGACTTTAAAACAAGGGGTAAAAGCACCCAAAGCGTCCTTCTCCTGTATCACCAACAAAAGTTTACTTTGTGCTGAAAGAAAGTGCCTGCATTTCTTATCCTTGCAAAACAAACTTGTTAAACCCAGTTTTAAATCATTCAGCGGTGTTAACAAGGCGCTCAGCTGTGCTATGATGATATTTTATGAAAAATAAGCATATTAAAATGTAAAAACATCCAAGTTTGCAGGTTGTTGTTGTTGAAAGCGGAGCAGGTGATTAATGACTGCTGCCAGAGCCCAACACCAGACACCAGTTTACACATTACATTAAAGCTGTGTTCACAGTGTTCGTCCTGCTTTCTACAGAGCATGGTATAATCTCTGTTTGAGATTAAAAAAAGGGGAGAACTTTGAAAATTTTACTCAGTGCTCAGGAAAACACGTCAGATACACTGTTTTAAATGTTTTTAATGTGCTTTAAGAAGCTGTACATCAGAAGTTTGTGTTAGCATTTTAAAGCTACTACAGGAAGAAATAACTTATTAAGCATTTGTGTGTCAGTAAACTTAATACTGTCATCCTCTCCTTAAGTTTTACTGACACAAAGTAGTCATACTTTGCTTAAGTGATTATAAACAACAATGTAAAGTTTGAGGTGAGTGAAAAGTGCAATGACCATCCATAAGAGTTGAACAGAGACTTTTTTTAAGTTACAGAAGTAGCTGAAGGAAGTGTGATAAATTTCCTCATGTGATCTGAGTAAATGTTTCTTTCTGTCATTTTATCATTTGACACAAGAGAAACTCTCTGTGGAGCTTAAGTGCTTTTTTTGGAGCCAAATCCTGAGCTAAAGTGCCCTCTTGTTTTGCAAACACACTAAACTGCCCCCTTGGCTGGCTAAAACGTAATAAACTGCCCTTTTGGGTGGAAAAAAATGCTTAAGTGTTCTCCTTTTTTTTTTCTTGTTGTTTTTCATTTTGGCCCCTTCCCATCAAATAGTCATTGCACACCACTGGTGATGTTGACCATTTTTTAATCATCATCTTTAGTGGCTCATGTCCTTCTGATGGAGAGACAATGGCAGAATTGTCCCCTGAATCTTCTTTATTGTAGGAAAATTGACAATCTGGACCATCAGTAACATTGGTCTCTGGTTCAGAAATCTTTCCTCTGCAACACTATCCCAGTTTAAAATCTGTGATGAAGCTTCTTCAGCTGGAAACATACCTGAACTCATTTTTGGTGAATATGTCAAACAGATGACACGAGAGCAGTGACAAGGAAGAGAAACCTCCTCCTCTACACACACCTGGGTCTCTGAGTCTTAATTTGTCGTCATAGGCGGTCAAAATGTAAATAACTGGGCAATGAAAATAATGTAGATCAAAGAAACCTCTTCATTTTGGATCTGAACAGATAACTTACCCATTATAAAGTGTTAGGGGTCAAAATGACCTGCAACATCATCTTTATTTACAAACTCTGCACAGACATTTCACTACACACTAAAGTGCCCAGATTTTACACATAAGTTTATGACCCCAGATGAGGAAAAGTCACTAAATTTCATGAAGAAAAAGAAAGGATAAGTGGTACTTCAGTCAACATAAAAACAGAAATGGGTCGACTTTACCCTTAACATAATTTAAGGGTTAAGTCATAATGCTGTTTGAGCTCAACTGCAGCCCTAAATATAAGAGAAGACATGAGCAAAGAGTCTCAGATTATCCTGATTCATCTTATTTTATAATTGTTCTTAGAATTCTACAGCATTGATGGTGTTGCACTGTGAGGTAGAAATGTCACGCCTCTCTGTCTGCTCTCAGGTGCGTGGTGTGGGCCCTCTGAGCAGGCGAGGCTTCTACTTGGCCTTCCAGGACATCGGCGCCTGCATCGCTCTCACCTCTGTGCGGGTGTACTACAAACGCTGTGTGGGCGTGAGCCGAAACCTGGCCGTGTTTACTGATGTTGTGACGGGGGCTGACTCCTCTTCTCTGGTGGAGGTCAGGGGTCAGTGTGTGGATCATGCAGAGGAGAGGGACACGCCTAAGATGTACTGCAGCGCAGAGGGGGAGTGGCTGGTGCCCATCGGGAGGTGTGTTTGTTCGGCCGGGTTCGAGGAACACAGAGACTCCTGCGTGGGTAAGTCCATGTCGTTTTTCCTAAAGAGAGCTCTGTGGTGTTTGCAGGTTTTCTGTGTTTTGTCTGTACTTGTGTGAACATCATTGTTAGAGCTTCAATTCAGAATGATTTAGGTGTCCAGCTTTGCTAAACCTGATTGTCTTATTACCTCAAATTCAGCGTGAACAGTCAGTCTCAAGTTTGGGAGAGACCTGAAGCTGTGCTTTAAAATACTTAAGTTAAGGAAGAATTCTCATGTGTTTCTCTACCTAAACAAGAGCAGACACTTGTTAAACGTAGCTACCCCTGCTCATCTCTGCTATGTATAAAATCACTGAATTAAGAGGAAAAGGTGGATGCAGAGATGAGAGTAACCCAAACTGTTATCCCTCCGCATTGAATTCAAGCCAGGGAAACTTCAGATGAGCTGTTTCTCTGCTCTAAAACACAAACACTGGTTTCTTCTGTATTTATTTTTCAGTTTTAGACAGAAGTTTATGAAATACAAAGCAAAATTTGAGACACAAACTGCTGTATTCTCTTCAGAGTCGTCCTTTAGATTTTGACACATGTTGGTTGAGATAAAGTCTTGGTGCAAGGATGATGAAAAACATGTCAGTAAAAGACCAGAGCGGAGTCACTGAGGGTTATTTTGATAGGATAGCATCACAGGCTCTGTTGTTTGTTGTTGTTTTTCATGATGAGGTTTGAAACGGTCAGAATGACTGTCAAATCAGCAGCAGCTGAATCATTGAACACCATGTTTGGGCCGCTCTGGTGCCCGAGATGTTTAATACTCACTCTGTGTCCGGGCCGATCATCTGACACCCCTCCTGCCTGCAGATCCTGTCATCTCTCCACAGCGCGCTATTGAAAGAGGCATAAAATGCCCCAAACCCCACAGACTGCATGAGTCATCTGCAGCGCTCTGCAGCATGTGAACCAGACTGGAACGGCCTCAGTCTAACTGGATCTGATTAGACCTTACACCCAAATCATCTTCCTGATCAGCTCGACGCTCCTAAAGTGTGGTCTCGCCTTGTTTAGTCGTTAACACGCGGAGACCTGTTGCAGGGCTTCAGTCTGTGTCTGTTTGCATCTTTACCAGTTCTGTTTTCTCATAAGAGATGATGCAGGAAGGGTTTTTGTACTTAAAGTTTAAGATAATGTTCTGCATTTGATTATTTTCTGCTGCGGCTTAAATCCTGCAAACAGAATAATGTCTGTCAAGTGCAATAATAGAATAAATATAACAAATAGATATAAACCTGGTAGCCTTGAAAAACGTCATGACAACGGTATACTTGAGATCTGGATTGCATTGGCCAAAAAGTCCATGGAAAATGAATCCCTGGCAGTATTTCTTTTATTAAAATATTAAGGTTGGGATTTAAAAAGACAATGTGTGGAGCCACCAGGTCAAAAGGTAAAAGCAGCAATAAAATCTTCAGTATCAAGTCGCAGTAGTGTTGTTACCTACAAGTTTAATTTGTTCAGTGACAGAGCTTGTAAATTAAATTACTAGTTAAGTAAATCTTCCCCATTGAAATGAATTGAAATTACCCATTCCAGACCCCAAAAAAACTATATTGTATAAAAATCCAAAACAACATAATGTACTACCGTAAACTGGTTTTATTAAGTATGATGTTTAGCATTTACCTCGGATCAGACGACTTCTGCTGTTGACAGAGAGGGAGAAAGGCTGAAATGAATAACTGGATCGTATTTGCTGGTTTTTGCCCTTTTTGCTTCCCTCACTTTCATCTGCAGGTATTTTTGAAAAAAAATCTTTCCAATGAGCTCTGTTTCATCCTTACTCTCACCATGCATCTAAAATGAGTTAGGAAAGTGTCATTGAGTAGCCTCGTCACACACCCAGTTACAATTTTTCTTCCAGTTCCTTTTGAATAAAGTGTTTCCACAGTGAGCTGAACACGTAAAGGGAAAGAGTGAGTCAGATGGGCAGATGTTGTTCACGGTGGCCTTCACTGCGCCAACTAACGGTGGGGTATCTGAAGCTGGCTTGTTACCCCAATCTTAGCTCTCAAGTCTCAACCCAGAGCAAAAATCAGCCGAGAGACTGCTCTTATCTTAAAAACTTTTTGGTTGGGACACTCGAAAAATAAGGTTCCACTTTGCACAGTAAAAATACCGTCTCAGTAATTTTACTCTTAATACACACTTAATATTTCACAGTAACTCACTTTAACTTTTTCACAGCAACTTCCTGTACGTGTTTCACAGTTTATGACAGTAAAGCTACAGATTTACTGTAACTTTACAGTGGCCCTGCTCTTCAGATTACTGTTAAAGCATGTGACGTAAACAAACAGTAAGTTATTGTGAAATATTACAATTAAATATTATAAAACTGTTTTTTGTTTGTTTGTTTATTTTTTTTTTTGTTTGTTTGTTTTTCTCTCTAATTACAGAGTAGCATATACAAAGGTTTCAAAGTGACCATAGACAAAACTCTTTTGTAGAGGTTGGTAGTAAAAACTTGTGCCTCTCAACCAATAACAGCTGGGATAGGCTCCAGCCACCAGCAACCTTGAACAGGATAAGTGGTTCAGAAAATGAATGAATGAATGAATGAACTTCCTTCTTGTGGATTGGATATTAAATTTAATTCAAGAAGAACATTTAATCCACTGGCAAGGGTGGACGCGCCAACAAGATGCAATTAGAAAGTTGTCAGTCAATTTAACCTCATCAGTGAATGTATATCTGATGTTAAACTTTTCACTGTTGTCAGTTTGAAGAAGCTTATTTAGGAATCAGTTGTAGATCCCCACACATCAAACCCCCTGTTTCAGGCTCTGGGTCCAGGAGGCAAACAGACTGAGGCCATGTCCACATGCAGCCCAGTTAATTTTTATACCTAAAGGTCACTAAAAAACAATGTTTTCTGAAAACTCCGGCCAAGGTAAAGATTCAGGAAAACTCTGGTTTCATTTACATGTCGGGAAACAGAGTCTTTGCTTCTTTAAAGCCACAGCTGAAAGACGGGTTCTTTCTGATTGGCTGGAACTGGTTTCACATTTGAAAAGCTCTGCCACATATGATGCATGCTTTAAGCCACACTTATCAGTGGATTTGCCTGGTTACATGTGGAGTAAAGTATTTTTAAAAACAAATGAGTGGGGATATTCATTTTTTTTAAATATCCGGCTGCGTGGGGACAAGGCCTGAGAGGGAGGGATGCTGACTCTTTAGGTGAAAGGGGATAAGAGGAGGAGGTTTCAAGGAATTTAAAGGAGTGCAGGAAAAGGCGTAATTGAGATGTGATCCTGCGCCTGGAACTTTGCTCTAAAGTATCTCTATCATAGTTGAAAAGACTTATGTATTATTTGTTCTTCAATGCGTCACATTAGCAACTTCTAACTTCAAAGTGTCCTCTGAGCCCAGAGCATCAGCAGAATGGCTCCTGAATTTAAAAAGCAAAACATGATTTTTGAAAAGGTTTTGAACCTTTCTGGTGAATCACAAAGTCTGTTTGAAGCCCTGGCTGTGGATCAAGAGAAATAAAATTATGAAGTAAATAAGTTCATAGTTTGGTCAGAGGCTTCTTTAAAGGTTGATCACTTCCAGCGACTGCGCGTTAACGCTGAGAGAAGTTTCTTCACTCATTCAGCCGGAAGAACGCTGATGAGGTCTCCTCATGTTTTAATGCCTTCGTCTGTTTGTTTTCATCTTTTCTGATTCTCTCACAGGGTTTTGATCAGCTGACCTCATGTGGAGACCTGTGCATATTTCAGGTTGCCATGGGTTACAGTAATTAAAACCTATTAATCACAGAGCGATGGATAATTAAACGCTAAAAGCAGTTTGTCAGCTAAACGAGCCAAACGAGACACGCAACAGTGGTTTGCTTGCATCCTCCCACCTCCTCCCCCTCAGTGTCCTCTTCCTTGACACACACACACACACACCTACACACACACACACACACACACACACACACACACACACACACAGGAGTCTTTGTCGTCTTACCAATCTGAGTGCAGCTGCAGACATCCTCTTGGTAGGACACAGTGGGAGCTCCTCGTCAAAATGTGTCTAAAGCGTAGGAGGTGGAGTGTGTGCGCAAGTGTGTCTGTATGAGTGTGTGTCCGGTCAGAGGGCCACTTGCAGACTTTCTATAATTAGTTGCAAGCAATTAGCATCAGCGGAGAAATGCAAAACAGAGCCCACGAAGAAAGCAGAGAACAGGACGTGGAGGAAAATCACCTCGAGTCACGTTTTGTTTACGTAACTGATTTTATCCACATTTTGGTGAAATGTAACACGCTGGAGTAAGTTATCTGAGCTCCCACTGATAGGATCTTTGTGAAGGAGTGGGAAGAAGGAGCATAAAAATGTCTCAGAAAAGAAATCATTCTTATTATAATCCTCAGCTGGAGGTGATGTTTCCAGCCTGTATTTTATTTACCATTACATCACGGCAGCTGGAGCAGAAAGGGAATTTGCAATGGGAGAAAAGAAAAAAAAAAAAAAAGAAGAAGGCGGCTCCTAATATATCCTCTGCTGACGTCTTGTCTCTTCTGGCACCAAACTGGGTCGCCGTGCTAACTCACCCTCGCCAAAGCCAGCCACAGTCACGCACACACGAGACCAGACAAGACACAGAGAAGGAGTGGAGGGCACGAGATGGTGAAAGGAAGACGACTTAAGTGGTGCTTGCTTGTATGTGTGTGTTAGTGTGTGTTAGTGTGCACACAGAGAGCAGGAGAGTGTGGGATCAGACATGAACGTGCGTGAATATGTGTGTGTGTATATGAGCGTGCTTAAGTGGTTCTCCCCTGACAAAGGTGCAGAGCTCAGGCTGAGAGCACGACATGTTGTGTGTGTGTATGTGTGCGCACGTGTGTGTGTGAGAGAGCCCAGGGTTGCGTGACATGCCGTTGGAAGTGTCACAGGGAGGGAAGCGATGAAAGAGGAAGGAGAAAAGAGAGGAGAGAAGGAGTGAGACTGGTGGAGTGGATGACTGGACCCCTCGTCTGCTTGAGTTTACATCAAAACACTAAGTCTGTGTGTATATGCGTGTGTGGTGGAGCAGGTGTGTAGTGTATGAGTGTGTGTGTGTGTGTGTGTGTGTACTGTATGCGTGCCTCCCAGTGCCACTGAAGAATGGGCTAAAGTGCCCCATACAGTGAGAGCGATCGAGGACACACTGATATGAGGCACACACACTTAGGCTGGTCACATCTACTCAGCTTAGTCGGCCCATCCAAGCCTGACACACTTACACACACACACACACACACTCAGAGAGAGGGGTGGTGCTACTCACACATGTTGGTTGGCTCACTCCTCTGCTCAGTCAATGGGCCACAGCCTGCCCTCCTGCTCCGTGAGCTGAACTGTGACGCTCATATTTAACATGATTTATGGTTGAGTTTTGAAATAACATAATCCAGCTTCTTCACCAGAGGTTCACACACCATCTGGATCTAATGTGATGGAAAACATCTACATTAAACCCTGTAACAGTTTCCCCCCTCAAAGTTTTTTTTAACATCTAGGACGTTAAAATTATCATTTCATGCTCCAGCAGAATTAATCACTCAATTTAAAAATGTATGATAAAGATCCTGTGTAGAGTATAAGAAATGTCAGACTCACCGGTTTTAATGCTGCACTTTTATCACATATAAATAACTTCACAAGAAATATCCACAAGTCTAGCTTACTGGACTGCATTCCTTAATGCAAACTTCATTTTTTAAATAATAAATATAATTTGGATCTGAACACCAATTTTACCAATATTGTCCTTTTTGATCAGGGGTCCAAAACATCCTTATGCCATCATTACAGATTGATGAATTCAAATCTGTCCCTGAGGTACCTCTTGATACCAGATGATCAGTGCTCAGTTTTCTGCAGTGTTGTTGTTAACGTGCTGTGTAAACATCAGAAAACTCTGCTTCTGACCAAGGGAAATTTTCTCCATTAGGGGGCGATCAAGGGAAAATATGTCAGAACGTTTTTATGTCAGGATCAGGATCTGGATTTGATTTTTTTTTTTTATGTTTTGAGACTTTTCTGTCCTCAATTAACATTTTTAGCCCCAAATATTTTGAAAGTTACATTCTGAATTATTTTTCACCTTTTCTACATGATCTCATAACTTTTATCTGGTCTTGTGTCTTCCACTGTGATCTCTTGACTCTGGATGTTCAGGGTGCTCATTTTTACGTCATGATAAATACATTTGTTTAAACAGTGGTAACTGGTGAAAAGTAATGTAGGTAAAGCTGCGCTGTACCATACAGGTAGTCCTCAGGTTATGAACAAGTTCCGTTCCTACGATGCGTCGTAACTAGAAATTCTGCACCCTAAATACCCCCTAGATCTCTAGATAACTATCCAAATACATGTATTATACTTCATATTCATGGGAAAGAAGTACAGAAAAATAAGATATGCAGCAGCAAAAGGGGGAGCACAAATACAATGTACACTATGACGCAACTTGAGACAAAGTGGATGATGCTGATGACCACGTAGCACTGCGTAGCTGTGATACGCACTCCTTGTCAAAAACTAGCATGCGTGCAAACAGAGTGTAACTTCAAAACCTTCTTTATTTTCTTACATGCATATATTTATTGTAAAGTCGAAATAACGAAATTCGAGAACCATGTAAGTCGAGAACCTCCTGTACAAGCACTACTAACAAACAACTAATAAAGAACTCAAAATATACATTATCAAACTTCCTGTACAAAGACCAAGTTTAGTTATTATACTTATTTGGTCTTACGTCCAATTAGCAAGGTGAATTAAAAAATGCACACCAGACAAAAAGCTCAGGTCTTAAGAGGTTAAACAACCATCCTACTGTGGGTTGATACAAACTCCAGGCTACCAGTGATAGTTAAAATGTTTTATAATTAATTCCAAACAATTGAAAATAAATAAATAAATAAAAATTCCTTTCCCAAAAGAGTCGTTTACAGTGTCGGTGTTCATCACTTTCAGTGCCATCAAACTTCAAACACCGAGACTCACTGAATTTATTGGAGGGCAAATTCAGAATCTCCTTTTAGGGATAGAGTTTTATGAAGCTGATTGGCCAAATTCCCAATGCTATGGTCAGTCTCTTATTGGCTAAACACCTCTGCTTTAGGACAGCTTTTTATAAGTGCCCCTAAAGCAGAGACTAAAAGCCTAACACTTGTTTCTCCACATAAAAAAAAAACATGTTTACGTATTTTTTTTTCAATATTAGTTTTTTTTTTTTTTTTTTGTGTGTGTGTGTGTGTGTGTGTGTTTTGATAAAACACACAAAAATAAAAACACAGTGTGTTGTAGAGAGGGAAGCGCCCTAGCATCCTCTAGCTTCTGCAGAATGCACAGTGCTTTAACTTTATGCAAGTAGCCCATGCACAGTCCACATGTAGTTTAGTGACACTGGTTTTGTTTGTGCACTTGATAGAAAATATAAATGTTCACTTGATGTAGACAGTGATTCACTTCAGTGCCATATTTCATACAATGTAAGATAAAAGCTGGGGACTGTATGTAAACAGACCTTACTCCACTCTGGACATGCCTGTGTGTGACTGATGCACAGAAACACATGGCATCACTTTTTAACCCAAACCTCACCTCCCCTCTATAAAACAGGTGAGACACTTATTAAAAACATGTTGTTCTTGTTGGACACTTTAGCTGAGAGCAACACTCCTTATCAGAGAAAGGTTTTCAGGGTCTTTAAAGTGAAGCTCAAATTGCTTCAAACAACATTCTGCTCTTCATGTTACACAGAAAAATGTAGCATTGAAAAGACTAATGAGTAAAAAGCAGTTTTGAATTAAAGTTAAGACTAAAAACAGATTTCCTTGTGAAACATTAATGAATCAACAAGCTGCTCATCATCAGAGCAGAGGACACATCCAGCTTCATCCAGTCGTCATGTGAAGCTGTGTTTAAAGCACGGTGTTTTCATTACAGTCAGTAAAATTATTGCCTGAACAGGTTCAGGGAGTTTTTACCGACAGCAGAAAAACAAAAAGCATCAGGCAAAACTAATTAAACTATTGATCATGCATAACAACGTGGAGCCAATTTGCTAATTGCTGTATTTAGTTTGAGGATAAAAGTCAGTTCCTAAGACTTATTTTAATTGAAAAGGTTTGAGCCAACTCTTATTTTTCCCTGATCCATAATGCCTCCAGCTTAGTTTGCAAATCCACATGCTTATTTTTATAAACTGTTATGAGCTTCAGGTCATTTTATTCCTTCATTGAGATAAAATCATGATCAGAGTAAACCAGGGGAATTAGGAAATTGCCACGTCAGTCAAAACCGTCCACACAGAGAGTGATATCAGATATCATTGACTGAGGGGATTATTTTACGCTCTGTTGAATATTTGCTTCAGTTTTTATCTTTGGTTCTGGTACATTAGGGTCAGGAGTTACAGCTGAAATCATCACTTCATTAGGACAAATATTTCTTTAATAAACCAGAACAGCACAGATTAATGAAGGGAAAAGTCAATGTCATATTTTATCAGAAACATTTTGGATTCTGCTGTAAAAATCAGCATACCTTTAAAACTTTATTTTTCAATTTAATACGTGAGCTGTGTACAAAAACCCAAAGAGGGGATTTTGTTGAATAAACATATTTTATCCCGATTCATCAGTTGATCAACCGTCTTAAGCTCTGTCATGAGGTGTTTTTTGACTTGATGTACAGTGGGAGCCAAAAATGTTGAAACACTTGTCATAATTCCCCTAATGGGAGAAATAAAAGGGATATTCTTATCTTATCTTATGTAATCTCACCTTATTTAATTTGAGTGGTTTCAGGGTTTTTTATTTTTAATTTGGCTGCTAAAATATCCATAAAATGGAATTATCTACAACCTTCATCTACAAAGTCATCATTATGTCATTATGTTTTATATACCATAGCACAGAGCCATCATGAGGAGATCTGGGTCATTTTCCTTACTAAAAGGAACATTGAAAATGATGGACTGGTCTCCCCTCTGCTGCCCCAGCAAATTTGGGCCAGTTGTAAAATAAGTGGATAGATTTATTTAACATTCAAATGAAAGCCTTTGGCTTGAGTTACAGAAGTTATGGGAAAACAGAGTTAAAGCTCTCAGGACATATACTGACACTATGCCAGAGACATGTGAAGCTGTAATTGCTGTAAAAGGTGGACAAATCAAATATTGAAGTTAAAGTAGATAAAAACAGTTGAACTCGCTTCATCTGATATTTGTTCAGCACATCTCATGATCATGCTATGGAGGCAATAAAAAAAAAAAAAAAGATAAAAAAAAAAAAAAACAGGTTTGTTAGGTGTTCCAATAATTTTGGCTGAAATCTGGAACCTTTAGTTTCAGGAGCAAGAACTCTCTGAGGAACTAAAGAGTTCCTCTGGCCTGGCAATTCAGTAAATCCAGCCAGTGGCCATACAACAAAGATAACAGCATAGAGACAGGTGGGCTGGTGAGAGACAGGCTGGCTCCATACAACAGTCAGCCTGTTAGCACGAAGGAGATCCATCACAGGTTGTTTTGGATCATGCTTTATGCTTTTCCAAATTCCTTTGTTACACTGATACTCCGCCAGCACTGTTAACACTAGGGATGGGTACCAAATTAGGTACTTTTATAGGTACCCACCAAACTCTGTCAGAAGTGCCAGGTACTGATTCACGTAAAATCAAAAGGTACCATATTTAGGTACCTAAATGCATCCTTGTGACTGTGAGGGAGTGGAAGAGTAGGGGATTTTCCAGGCTGGACATGAACACAATCGAAAGGTTATATATTGAAGAATAAATATGTTAAATTGAAAGAAAAAAAAACATTTTATTATTAAGTAAATTGATATTTTTTACCACATAAACACAAAAAAGTACCAGAAATTGGTACCGTGGAGTACTGGTACCGATTGCCAGGTACCAGGCATTGGTATGGAATCGTTTCAAATGTGAAATATACCCATCCCTAGTTAACACAGTGGTCTCAAGATTTTCAAACCATTTGATTGAAAGCAAGAAAATGGATGTTAGAGGTCGTAGCAGAGACTGACTGGTGTTTTGGTTCAAAGGGTGATCCTGTTAGGTTGCAGCTTTGAAGTTGGATGCATCACTCACAAACAGCTTTAGACGATCACTTAATGCTTTTCAGGCAAGGGTGTTTTTACATTTCATACAAAAAGCTAAATCAGGAACCACTCTCAAGAACTCCTCCCATGACTGCTGTAAACTCAATCACTGACTAATTCAGCTGTAGTTCGCCAGTTCAAAGGGTCACTTTGAATTATATCGTCCTCTCAGATAGATATACAGGAAGATAAACAGAACTAGATTCAGACCCTGGTTCCTGCTGTTGCAGCACACAGAGTACCTCAGAAGGTCCCTAATTCCTTGGGAAAATTCCTGCTGGCACAGAGAACCTTTAAATACTCTGCTGTGTCTGCTGGTGCAGCCACACTCACCAGCTGCATGCAACATTAATATGTACTCTAGACGGCTGCTTCGCTGCCAAAAGCATGCTGGGATAAATAGCAACACAGGCCTGGCTGGTGGCATCACTTCAAACAGCTTTGCTTCCTTGTTTGGGCAAAATCAAGCTTTAAGAAAACAGGGGTGAAGTGTTCAGGGGATGAGTCGTGTGGAGTTCTGATGCAATTAAAAAGGCTGAGCGTTAAAGACAAACAGAGACCAGATGAGGTGGTGGTGGTGCAGGTCCAGGGGCACAAAGCAGGATGTATTTAAATGACCTTATAATATACTCAAAGGCAAAAGTGACATAAAAACAGAAATGTTTTAAACTGGATTGAATAATATTGTTTTTCCAGCTATCCTCTGAATGCAGGTTGTTCCAGTTACAGACAGGATGGTGATTGAATTCTGCTTCATCACGTTGAGTTCATACTCTGGGCTCAGCAGACCTAGATGAACAGATCTAAGATCCTTTTTAGGTTTTACAGGGTTTCCATGAAGTGATTTTACAATTATAAAATAATTATTAAAAAGTAAAAAGAACAGACAAATATATGGAAACTTTTAAAAACTGAGTA